>NC_041002.1:26914354-28225432 GCF_004193775.1 Glycine soja | reverse complement strand
GCACCATCCTCCCTCAAACATAGTAGGACGGGGAAGGGACACACTGGGGCACGATGGCAGCCCTCACCTAGGATACAACCGAGCGGCTTACCCTTATGGATTGCCGCCCAACTATTCACCACCCGTCTTGCAAGAAGATGCGGGCCACATTGCTTCTCCCGTCCATGAAAGAGAGCCTCCTCAGCAGCCCGACGAAGTCCACAAAGACCCTCAAGATTATGCTCGGAGGGATGTCGAGTTCTATCCCCCGATCCCCGAAGGGCCGGCACCAGGCACGTTGCCTCAACCCAACATCGCAGCATCGCCAATAGTTTTGTCCATGGAAGGGCCGCCCCCGGCAACTGAAGAAAGGAGGAAGCTCGATCTCCTTGAGGAAAGATTGAGGCTGTGGAAGGATTTGGGACTATCCGTTTGCAGACATGACAGATCTTTGCTTAGTACCCGATGTTGTTATTCCCCCGAAGTTCAAAGTGCCGGACTTCGACAAGTATAAAGGGACGACTTGTCCCAAAAACCATCTCAAAATGTACTGCCGTAAGATGGGCGCCCACTCTAAAGATGAAAAGCTGTTGATACACTCTTTTCAGGATAGCTTGGCTGGAGCTGCGGTAGTGTGGTACACTAATTTGGAAGCTTCCCGTATCCGTACTTGGAAGGATCTGATTACCGCCTTTCTAAGGCAGTATCAGTACAATTCTGATATGGCTCCTGACCGTACTCAACTGCAGAATATGTTCAAGAAAGAGGGTGAAACCTTTAAAGAATATGGCGCAGCGATGGAGGGATTTGGCGGCACAAGTAGCTCCTCCCATGGTTGAGAGAGAGATGATCACCATGATGGTAGACATTCTGCCAGTGTTCTACTATGAGAAGCTAGTGGGTTACATGCCGTCCAGCTTTGCGGATCTGGTGTTTGCCGGGGAAAGAATCGAGGTTGGATTGAAAAGAGGAAAGTTTGATTACGTTTCCTCCACAAACGTGAAATGCCAAAAGAATCGGGGCAACAGGGGCAAAAAGGAAGGAAGGAGATGCCTATGCCGTTTCTTCAACACCCCGCGTGGGTTAAACCCCCAGCAAACACCTCATGGTACCCATCAGTACGCGCAACATCACCCAAGCTTCTCGGCTCATGCTGGGAACGCCTCTAGTTCAACACCCGTGCAGCCTAAGGCACCCACCCAGAGGGAAGCTCCCCAAGTTCCAACTCCGAACACGACTCGACCGGCCGGTAATTCCAACACGACAAGGAACTTCCCTCCGAGGCCATTGCCGGAATTCACCCCGCTCCCAATGACGTACGAAGATCTCCTACCATCCCTCATCGCCAATCATTTGGCCGTGGTAACTCCCAGAAGGGTCCTTGAACCCCCTTTCCCGAAGTGGTATGACCCTAACGCAACTTGCAAGTACCATGGGGGTGTCCCGGGGCATTCCGTCGAAAAATGCTTGGCCCTTAAATACAAGGTCCAACATTTAATGGATGCTGGATGGCTGACTTTCCAAGAGGATCGGCCCAATGTGAGAACCAACCCGCTCGCCAATCATGGAGGGGGAGCAGTTAATGCAGTTGAAATCCGATAGGCCGCACAGGTCTAACCTTTAAGGGATGTGGCAACCCCTAGGAGGTTTATCTTTGAGGCCCTGCAAAAGGGAGGTGTGATTCCCATAGTGGGTGTAAGGAGGATTCCTGTCTGCTACATTCCGGCGAGATGCATGACATGGAAACGTGTTTGGAAGTAGAGGAATTGTTACAGCGGATGATAGATCAAGGTCGACTGGAAGTCGGCATTGAAGGAAAAGAAGAGCAGCATATATGCATGCAATCTACGGAGGGGAGCGGTGTTGCGAAGCCCAAACCTTGGTGATATACTTCACTAAAAGCGCAGCTTCGCAAAAGCCCGGACACCCCTTGATGGCCAAGCCTGTTCCTTTCCCGTACCAAAATAGTCACGCGGTCCCGTGGAGATATACACCTCCGGGGAAGAAGGAAGAAGAAGTCACTGACGTCAGCTCGCTGTCAGCTAAAGTAACAAATATCACGGGACTGAGTGGTGTGACCCGTAGTGGTCGTGTGTTCGCACCTCCGGACCTACCAGTCCAACCCGCCGACGTCAAAGGAAAAGGAAAAGTGGTGGAGGAACAAGATGGCGAAGCACCCCACGCTTCGAATAAAGATATTCCAGCAAAGGGGCCCCCGGAGAAAAAGGATGGTAGAAAGGAGGTGTCGCTAGAGGAAGCCAGCGAGTTCCTTCGGATAATTCAGCAGAGCGAATTCAAGGTTATCGAACAGCTCAACAAAACCCCGGCTAGGGTCTCGCTGTTGGAGTTACTTATGAGCTCCGAGCCTCATCGGGCTCTGCTAGTAAAAGTGCTGAACGAGGCTCACGTGGCCCAAGATATCTCGGTAGAAGGTTTCAGAGGGCTGGTCAACAATATCACTGCCAACAACTATCTTGCCTTCGCCGAAGAAGAAATCCCCGCCGAGGGGAGAGGGCATAATAAGGCTTTACACGTATCAGTCAAGTGTATGGACCATATCGTAGCCAAGGTGCTCATCGATAATGGTTCCAGTTTAAACGTGATGCCTAAGAGCACTTTGGAGAAGTTACCATTCAATGCTTCCCACTTAAAACCAAGTTCAATGGTGGTTCGGGCCTTCGACGGCACTCGCCGAGAGGTTAGGGGAGAGATCGATCTCCCAGTACAAATAGGCCCTCACACCTATCAAGTCACCTTCCAAATAATGGATATTAACCCCCCCTACAGCTGCCTGTTGGGGCGCCCGTGGATCCACTCAGTGGGAGTTGTGCCTTCTACACTCCACCAAAAGCTGAAATTCGTAGTGGAGGGGCACTTGGTCATCGTGTCAGGCGAGGAAGATATCTTGGTAAGCTGCCCATCCTCCATGCCTTATGTGGAAGCCGCAGAAGAATCGTTAGAAACTGCTTTCCAGTCTTTTGAGGTGGTCAGCATTTCCTCCGTGGACTCCCTCTTTGGGCAGCCTTGTCTGTCCGATGCAGCGGTAATGATGGCCCGAGTTATGTTGGGGAACAGTTATGAACCCGGGATGGGTTTAGGAAAAAACAACGGCGGCATAACTAGCCTGATAAATACCCAAGGAAATCGTGGGAAGTATGGTTTAGGCTATAAGCCCACTCAGGTGGACATGAAAAGAAGCATCGCGGGAAGGAAGAACAATGGTCAAAGTTCGCGTTGGAGACAAGAAGGTGAAGGAAGCCCGCCCTGCCACATAAGTAGAAGCTTTATAAGCGCGGGTTCGGGAGACAAAGGTCAAGCGTTCGCGATATGCGAAGATGATATTCCGAGTACTTTGGATTTGGTACGACCATGCCCTCCTGATTTCCAGCTGGGAAATTGGCGAGTGGAGGAACGCCCCGGCATTTACGCAACAAGCATAATGTAAACCTTTACGGTTTTAAAAGCTCTATAGTTGGGCCTAGGCTTTAGAGTTTTTCCTTTTGTTAAGGCTTTGTGTCTTTTGTTTTTGAATTTATAATACAAGGATCTTTCTTCATCTGTTCCTGGTCTCTACCCATTCTCATTCATTTGCATGTTTACTTCTTTTTCTGAAACGGCAGATCCGATGACGAGTCCCCCGAAGGTACTAATACCTGGGACCCGTCTATCGACTTCGAGCAAGAAATGAATCAAACGGAAGATGAAGGAAATGAGGATGTGGGACTTCCCCCAGAACTAGAAAGAATGGTCGCCCATGAGGACCAAGAAATGGGGCCTCATCAAGAAGAAACAGAGTTAGTAGACTTAGGAATTGGCAGTGGAAAGAGGGAAGTAAAGATAGGTACAGGTATTACCGCACCTATCCGTGAAGAATTAATAATCCTGCTACAAGACTACCAAGACATCTTTGCTTGGTCATACCAAGATATGCCCGGTTTGAGTTCTGACATTGTACAACACCGATTACCTCTAAATCCCGAGTGTTCCCCGGTAAAACAGAAACTGAGGAGGATGAAGCCCGAAACATCCTTGAAGATAAAAGAAGAAGTGAAGAAGCAATTTGACGCTGGATTTCTGGCCGTCGCTCGGTATCCAGAATGGGTTGCCAACATCGTACCAGTTCCTAAAAAAGATGGGAAAGTACGAATGTGTGTAGATTATCGGGACCTGAATCGGGCCAGTCCCAAGGACAATTTTCCTTTACCACACATCGATATCCTCGTAGATAACACGGCCAATTTCGCTTTATTTTCCTTCATGGACGGTTTCTCTGGTTACAATCAGATAAAGATGGCGCCCGAGGATATGGAAAAGACTACTTTCGTCACCCTGTGGGGAACGTTCTGTTACAAGGTGATGTCCTTTGGACTCAAGAATGCCGGGGCAACTTATCAACGGGCCATGGTAGCTTTGTTCCATGATATGATGCATCAAGAGATCGAGGTCTACGTGGACGACATAATTGCTAAATCTAAATCCGAGGAAGAACACCTTGTCAACCTGCGGAAATTGTTCGAAAGGCTTAAGAAGTATCAATTAAGGTTGAACCCCGCTAAGTGTACCTTTGGGGTCAAATCAGGGAAATTGCTTGGTTTCATTGTAAGCCAGAAAGGGATAGAGGTAGACCCCGAAAAAGTGAAGGCTATCCTTGAGATGCCAGAACCCCGTACAGAGAGGCAAGTCCGAGGTTTCCTGGGGCGCTTGAATTATATTGCCAGATTCATATCGCAGCTCACCGCCATTTGTGAGCCGTTGTTTAAACTCTTGCGCAAAAACCAAACTGATCGGTGGAATGAGGATTGCCAAGAGGCTTTTGGAAGGATCAAAAAGTGCCTAATGAATCTTCCCGTGCTTATGCCACCAGTACCTAGAAGGCCTCTCATTTTGTACATGACAATCTTGGACGAGTCAATGGGGTGTATGCTGGGGCAACATGACGAATCCGGGAAGAAGGAGCGCGCTGTTTACTACCTAAGTAAGAAGTTCACGACCTGTGAGATGAATTACTCCTTGCTCGAAAGAACGTGTTGTGCTTTAGTATGGGCATCCCATCGCCTAAGGCAGTACATGCTGAGTCATACTACCTGGTTGATATCCAAAATGGACCCGGTTAAGTACATCTTTGAAAAGCCAGCTCTCACAGGACGAATCGCCCGGTGGCAAGTCTTGCTATCTGAGTTTGATATAGTCTACGTCACCCAAAAGGCGATAAAAGGAAGCGCTTTGGCAGATTATTTGGCTCAACAGCCTCTTAACGACTACCAGCCCATGCATCCGGAATTCCCGGATGAGGACATCATGGCCTTGTTCGAGGAAAAATTGGACGAAGATCGGGACAAATGGACTGTATGGTTTGACGGAGCGTCAAACATTCTAGGTCATGGCGTTGGGGCAGTGTTGGTCTCTCCGGACAATCAATGTGTACCTTTCACAGCCAGGCTAGGATTCGACTGCACCAACAACATGGCCGAATATGAAGCATGTGCCCTAGCCGTCCAGGCAGCAATTGACTCCAATGTCAAACTACTCAAGGTGTACGGCGACTCAGCGTTGGTAATCCATCAGCTGAGAGGGGAATGGGAAACTAGAGATCCCAAGCTGATACCCTACAAAGCCTATATCAAGGAATTGGCTAAGACTTTCGATGAGATCTCCTTCCATCATGTTCCCCGCGAGGAAAATCAAATGGCGGATGCACTTGCTACGTTGGCGTCTATGTTCCAGCTAACACCGCACGGGGATCTACCCTACATTGAATTTTGGTGTCGTGGCAAACCCGCACATTGTTGCCAAGTGGAAGAGGAACGCGACGGAAAGCCTTGGTATTACGACATCAAGCGATATGTCGTAAGCAAAGAATACCCGCCAGAGATTGCCGACAACGATAAAAGGACATTGAGGAGGTTGGCAGCCAGTTTCTTCATGAGCGGAAGCACACTGTATAAGAGAAATCACGACATGACACTCCTGCGGTGTGTGGATGCCAAGGAGGCAAATCACATGATCGAGGAAGTCCATGAGGGCTCGTTTGGAACGCACGCCAACGGGCATGCTATGGCCAGGAAGATCTTAAGAGCAGGTTATTACTAGCTTACCATGGAAAGTGATTGTTGTGTCCATGTGAGGAAGTGCCACAAATGTCAAGCATTCGCAGATAATGTCAATGCCCCACCACATCCTCTGAATGTCATGTCCGCCCCTTGGCCTTTCTCCATGTGGGGAATAGATGTCATCGGGGCCATTGAGCCCAAGGCCTCGAATGGTCATCGCTTCATCCTCGTAGCGATAGATTATTTCACCAAGTGGGTCGAGGCGGCTTCATATACCAATGTCACGAGGAATGTGGTGGTCAGGTTCATTAAGAAGGAGATCATCTGCCGATATGGTTTGCCAAGGAAGATTATCACGGACAACGGCACCAACCTGAATAACAAGATGATGGGGGAAATGTGCGAGGAGTTTAAAATCCAGCATCACAATTCCACACCCTACCGGCCAAAGATGAATGGAGCCGTGGAAGCAGCCAATAAGAATATCAAAAAGATTATCCAAAAGATGACCGTGTCATACAAGGATTGGCACGAGATGCTCCCATTCGCATTACACGGTTACCGGACTTCAGTGCGAACGTCAACTGGGGCAACGCCGTTCTCATTGGTATATGGGATGGAGGCGGTGTTACCGTTTGAGGTAGAAGTCCCGTCATTAAGGATCTTGGCAGAATCCGGATTAAAGGAATCAGAGTGGGCTCAAACACGCTACGATCAGCTCAACCTCATTGAGGGTAAGCGCTTAACGGCCATGAGTCATGGGCGCTTATACCAGCAAAGAATGAAGAGTGCATTCGACAAGAAAGTACGCTTACGCAAGTTCCATGAGGGAGACCTTGTGCTAAAGAAAATGTCCCATGCTGTCAAGGACCATCGAGGGAAATGGGCCCCGAACTACGAAGGGCCTTTTGTTGTGAAGAGGGCTTTTTCCGGAGGAGCCCTGGTGCTTACCAACATGGATGGCGAAGAGCTACCTTCACCCGTGAACTCTGATGTCGTCAAACAATATTATGCTTAGAAGCTGGGGCAATTAAGGATGTCGCTGCATGTTCTTTATCTTTATGCGTTTTCTGGATTTCCCCCAGGGATTTCCTGTCTGTTGTATCTCTCGTTACGATCTTTCAAAGAAATGAACATGGATTCGAGGCTTTTAGTCCTCACGTTAGTTTCACACCTTGCGTTAATCTGTGATCACCTGAGCCCTTTCGCTCAGTTCATGGGATCCCCCGAAGCGCTTAATTAGAATTGAACCTGAACCAACTTTCCCTAAATTTTCTGCGTTTGAAAACATTCATGCATACGCATACGCATGCGCATGTATATTGTTGTGGTAAAACAGGGGCAGGATCACCTTGGGCTACCTTCTGGAGTAGAGACAAAACATGAACGGCAGAAACCAATCAAGGTAGGGTAATGACGCGGTCAAGATTGGCCATACCTGGTTGTTTATTACTTGCAGGTACTTAAGGACGAACGCAAGTGGGGATGGGGTCACGACCGACCGATCATTGCCCTTCTCTGTGCGAAACAAGCAGAGAATGTCGCTGCAAGGCAGCCCCGTATCCTTTGTATTTTGCAGCTTTCTTTTACTTTTTGTTTGTTTTAAAAAGTAAAAAAATAAGTAATCAACGCCTAATTCTAACCTAAGTAAATTCAAGTTAGGCAAGATGCTAATCCATGAGAAGGGAGGGGACATGGTTAATATTCCCCTCAAAAAAAAAAAAAAAAAAAAAAAAATATGCAGGTTAGCTCGCCTGGGCGAGCTGGGCGAGCCTGGGCGAGCCACCCCTGCACCAAATTATAAGAATGACGAAAGGGGGGGCGTTTTTACATTCAAAAACTTCTTTTCCCCCCTTTCAAAAGCCATACCCACGGGATTGACGAGTTTGCAGCCCTAGGGTCATCCTTTTTCGCATTTTTTGATTTCGTTTTGCGCTTTTGTTCATCACCAACAAGTAAGTGTTCCATCCCTAAGCTTTCTAACTTTTCATTGGTGTATTTTGATCTCCTTTTGGTGCTCTAAATTGTGGGAGTGTGCTCAAATATATGGGGCAATTTTGGTTTGTTTTCTTGCTTGATTAGGTTGAATTAGGGGTTGGTATGGGATGGCCCTAGGCCTATAATGCATTTCGAAACAATGGGACATGCCACATTGTCCCCGTTCTCTTGCTATTGACGCCTAAACGCGCGCCCACCAAGTGTTCGGTGAAATGCCTCAATGGCATTAGCGCGTGACTTTTGTGAGGAAACAACCCATGGGGCATTTTGGTTTGTACATATTTTCTATTTTTGGAACATGTATTCATTCCCGAAAAAGGCTAGAGTAATTGCCCCACATATATCCTAGGCTTAGAAACTAAAATTTTATGCAAAAAGAATACAAAAGGAGGTGCATATTGGGTAAAGTTACCCTTTTTTGGCCAGCAATCAGCTATGGGCCACACTATAATATTTTCCCTACGCCTAGATGTTTAAGAATTTTGCTCGTCATGAATGTGTAGGTTTAGAATAGGTAGCAAGATACCTTTGGCAATTTACACTTTGGGTATGATAGCAAAATACTTGGATGTATGTATATATAATTTTTGGTAGTCAAAATGTCTCACAAAAAAATATATATAAATGTGTTGCATGTTATGTGAAGAAAACATATTACAAAAAAATATATACCTTCTAATTTGAATACAATTTTAGTCAGCAAAGGAAAATATGCTTGAATTTGCATGTGGCTTTAGGTAGCAAAAACTTGAAAAAAAAAAAAAAAGCATGAAATGTAGCGCCTTATTGTGTAGATAGTCAAGATTCATCATGAAGTTTGTACATGTATAGGTATTAGAAATACCAAGATGAGCGCATGTGCAATTTTTGGTACCCCGAAATGCTTTGAGTATGCATGTATGTAAATTTAGCCAAGGAGGCGTGTGTGATGTAAATAACAAATACACCTTGGAAGTACATGTAAATAATCTAGGTAATGAAGCTACCTTGATTGTATATGGGTGCATTTTTCTTAGTTAATAGGATGTCTTGTGCAAGTGAACGTACGTAGGGAAATATGCGCATAAGCTTGCTCTAAATTTACATTGATGTTTGTATTTATGGGAGGAGGTTGTATGTCATTTTTGTTTTAAGAGTAGTGTCCCACTAGTAAAACTAACTTTCCAAATGTTTGCCTTCGCAGGAAATGGCCCCGAGGAAGCTTGCCTCAAAGAGGTCCAGGAAGGACAAGGCAGCCGAAGGAACTAGTTCCGCTCCGGAGTATGATAGTCACCGCTTTAGGAGTGCTGTACACCAGCAGCGCTTCGAGGCCATCAAGGGATGGTCGTTTCTCCGGGAGCGACGCGTCCAGCTCAGGGACGACGAGTATACTGATTTCCAGGAGGAAATAGGGAGCCGGCGGTGGGCATCACTGGTTACTCCCATGGCCAAGTTTGATCCAGAAATAGTCCTTGAGTTTTATGCCAATGCTTGGCCAACAGAGGAGGGCGTGCGTGACATGAGATCCCGGGTAAGGGGTCAGTGGATCCCGTTTGATGCCGACGCTATCGGCCAACTCCTAGGATATCCGTTGGTGTTGGAAGAGGGCCAGGAATGTGAGTATGGCCAGAGGAGGAACCGGTCTGACGGGTTCGATGAGGAGGCCATCGCCCAGCTGCTATGTATACCGGGACAGGATTTTGCCCGGACTGCTGCAGGGAGGCGAGTGCGAATCATGCGCACCAACATGACCACCCTGACCCAGATATGGATGACGTTGCTCCTCAGCAACATCCTGCCCACCGATCATAATTCCGACCTCCCCATGCCGAAGTGCCAGCTGGTGTACGCCATCCTGACACGGATGAGCATCCATGTGGCTCAGTTGATCGCTGATGCCATCTATATTTTTGCAGGTATGGCGCCCACTAGGCACCCTTTGGACCCAGATAAGTCCAATAGGGCCCTGGGATTCCTCGCACTGATCACAGGACTCTGCCAGTCGTTCGGAGTCCCCGTTGCACCTACCAAGGTGATTCGGCCGCCCATCACCCGGGCTTTTATTGAGAAGTACTGTACCCAGAGACAGGCTCAGGGTGATGCTCCACAGGCCGCAGGCGCGCCCCCACCACCTCATCAGGCTGGCCAGGCTGGGGCATTTGACATGGAGCAGTATTTACGGCATTTGGTTCGCCAGCAGGCGGCCAACCACCGAGCACATGTACGGACCCATGATTGTCTGTACCAGATGAGCCTTAGCATGCAGAGCAAGGGCTTCGCTTCTTTTCCATGCCCTACTCCAGACCAGTTCAGGGCAGAGGTTGCATGGCCCGGAGATTGGCCCGAGGCCCAAGCAGGAGAGGCACCCCCAGAAGCTCCCGGCGATGGAGAAGAAGCCCACGAGGATGAGGAGATGGCCGATTTGCTTGACTTCTTGGGAGGGAGTGGAGATACGTGACTGGGAGATCCCCAGATTCATGTTTTCTTTCATAGTTCTTTTGTCATTTTTATTCTATGTTATTGTTTTGACTTGAGAGACTAATGTTTGTTTTTGTTGTTTCGATTGACATATGTACAGCGCATACATTTTTGTTTAGATTGTTGCGTTAGTATTTATGCATCATTACTATCGATGATGTTTGAAATTCTGGGACCGTGTAGAGTTCTTCGTTTAGGAACATCGTCCAAAATATATATGTAAAATAAACGAAAAATCATGATAAAAATAAAAATAGAAAAGAAAAGAAAATGAAATGGAAAAGGGAACAAAAGAGAAAAGAAGAGAGCAAGTAAAAAAGGAAGAGAGCAAGTAAAGAAAAAGAGAGCAAATAAGAAAAAAGGGGGGGGAAAGCAAGTAAGGAAAAAGGTGGAAAAAGAGAAAATAAGTTGTCTAGCTAAAAACCGACATGCTTTTGAGAAGAGATGATTTCCAACTTTTCTTTGAAAAAAATTCATTGATCATAACCGATTTTTGAAGAGAAAAAAACGTGTCTACGCCTGAAGGGTGAATGCTGTGAAATTTCCCCGGACGCCCAAAATGACTTGGAGGAATGCACAAATTGATAAAAGAACATATTTTGGAAACATTGGGTTGACTAAAATAGAGGAAATGAATCCTGAGCCCTAGCATCACATGACCATAAAAATTTGACACTTGAGTGTCCGCATAGGTGCATGCATGACCAGTTTTGCATAAAATTTCTAAATCATCATTTTTGCATTTGTGTCATGGAAATAATGTGGGGCATCCCTTTTATCCTTGAACCAAACCAAGCCCTGACATGTATCATGTCTAGCCATTCTACGAGCTTTGAGCCAAAATCCCGACTCACCATAAACCTTGACCCAGGGTGAGAATGTCAATCCTTACCCTCGGAAGCAAAAAAGAATAGAAGGGAAATTTCCAATCAAAGAAAAAGAGAAGGAAAATTTCCAATGAAAGCAAAAAAAAAAAAAAAAAAAAAAAGAAGAAGAAGAAGAAGAAGAAGAGAAAAGAAGGAAAATTCCCCAATCAAAGAGTGGGGGAAAGCAAAAAGAAAAGAAAGGAAATTCCCAATCAAAGAATGGGAGAAAGTAAAAAAGGAAGAAGAAGAAGGAAAGAAAGCTCCTGATCGGGGATCGAAGGAAAAACAGAAGAAATGTGCAGAGAGGTCTTTGGACCGGACAATATCTGAACAATACAGAATTGTCACCAAATGAACAAAAAAGAAGGAAAGGAAACCACGACCTAAAATGGTCTTCTCCCTTTGATTACCAACCAAAATCCCGTGCGCTAGCGACTTTTTTTCGCCCCGCACTAAACAAAAAAAAACAGAAAAAGAAAAAAGCCAGAAAAATCAAAAGCCAAAAACACACAAAAGCCGAAAAAAAAAAAACCACCAAAAGAACCCATTCCCAAGGGAAGCCCTATTGATCCATGATCACGCATGTAATTTTTGATTTGATAGGAAATAATTTGCAAAGTCAAGTCATGACATATCTATGGTCCGGAATTAGGATGAAACACTTACCTGTGCGAGATTGATACACTTTGAGTGATTTTCTTCTATTTTTGTCGAACCCAGTGTTTCCTCTAAATGGTCATTTAGAAACGAAATGCTAACATCCAAGATCTCATTTATGGTTATGGGGGATCCCATCAGCAGACTCTCCTTCCCTGGTAGGCGCATTGTTTGTCACTCAAAAAAGCATATGCTGCTCTAAACAGTTGGAATATTTATCTCTTTACTAAAGCATGTTTGCATTTTAGCGAAGAAAACACCGAGACTTTTTCAAGTCTCACAAGTTATCCAGAACTACGTAGGTCTGAGTTCCTCATTGGAGGATACGTAGGAGCAAAAGCCTCGCTTTTGTCGACCGCGCCGCTTTCTGTTACCATGACCCAAGAGCTGGTAGCCCGCGGAGACACCTTACGGTTATCCGCACCTCGTCATTTAGTGACCCCAAGTGTGATTGATGAGCAAAGGCCAATGTGGTCATCTGCGCCTTTTCCGGAGATGTCAGCATTTTCCGATGGAGACTTTTCAAGTCTCACAAGTTATCCAGAACTACGTAGATCTGAGTTCCTCATTGGAGGATACGTAGGAGCAAGAGCCTTGCTTTTGTCGGCCGCCCCATAATCTTTGTCATACTGACCCTGAGGTCATGTGACGTGCACCCTTGTATCATCCAGAGGCGGCGGGCCCGATGATACGCGGAGATACCTTACGGTTATTCGCACCCTTTTGTCATCCAGAGGCGGCGGGCCCGATGACAAGCAGAGACCAAGTTTGGTCATTCTGCACCCTTGTATCATCCAGAGGCGGCGGGCCCGATGATACGCGGAGATACCTTACGGTTATTCGCACCCTTTTGTCATCCAGAGGCGGCGGGCCCGATGACAAGCAGAGACCAAGTTTGGTCATTCTGCACCCTTGTATCATCCAGAGGCGGCGGGCCCGATGATACGCGGAGATACCTTACGGTTATTCGCACCCTTTTGTCATCCAGAGGCGGCGGGCCCGATGACAAGCAGAGACCAAGTTTGGTCATTCTGCACCCTTGTATCATCCAGAGGCGGCGGGCCCGATGATGCGCGGAGATACCTTACGGTTATCCGCACCCTTTTGTCATCCAGAGGCGGCGGGCCCGATGACAAGCAGAGACCAAGTTTGGTCATTTTGCACCCTTGTATCATCCAGAGGCGGCGGGCCCGATGATACGCGGAGATACCTTACGGTTATCCGCACCCTTTTGTCATCCAGAGGCGGCGGGCCCGATGATACGCGGAAATACCCGAGTGGTTATCCGTATAAACATTCTTTTGCTATCTGTAAGACAGAACGCTTGATAGCATGCAGAGGCTGACACAGTCTTCTGCACCTTTTGTTCCTCCGGGAACAACAAGTCATTTACATGCGGAAATTTCATGGTCACCCGCGACTCTCGTCAACCGAGAGGAGCGAAATTAGTGTCATACACTGATTTTCGTCCGGGGACCTTTGCTTGATGACATGCGACCATTCTTTGGTCCTTGTGAGGTGCTTGGCATCCATCATTAGGCAATTTGTGAAATTCTAGGAACGATAAGTCATGGTCACCCGCGACTCTCGTCAACCGAGAGGAGCGAAATTAGTGTCATACACTGATTTTCGTCCGGGGACCTTTGCTTGATGACATGCGACCATTCTTTGGTCCTTGTGAGGTGCTTGGCATCCATCATTAGGCAATTTGTGAAATTCTAGGAACGACAAGTCATGGTCACCCGCGACTCTCGTCAACCGAGAGGAGCGAAATTAGTGTCATACACTGATTTTCGTCCGGGGACCTTTGCTTGATGACATGCGACCATTCTTTGGTCCTTGTGAGGTGCTTGGCATCCATCATTAGGCAATTTGTGAAATTCTAGGAACGACAAGTCATGGTCACCCGCGACTCTCGTCAACCGAGAGGAGCGAAATTAGTGTCATACACTGATTTTCGTCCGGGGACCTTTGCTTGATGACATGCGATCATTCTTTGGTCCTTGAGAGGTGCTTGGCATCCATCATTAGGCAATTTGTTAAAATCCGGGAACAACAAGTCATTTGCATGTGGAGATTTTATGGTCACCCGCGACTCTCGTCAAATCGAGAGGAACGAAATTAGTGTCTTATCTTTACTTTCCTTTTATCTCCAATAAAAGACAAGTAAAGAGGGGCAACTGTCATACCCTAATTTCGTCCGGGGACCTTTGCTTGATGACATGCGACCTTTCTTTGGTCCTTGTGAGGTGCTTGGCATCCATCATTAGGCAATTTGTGAAATTCCAGGACATGCCGAAAAACCAAAAAATATTGATGCACAATCCGTAAGTTTCCGTGACACACCGGAAATCAAATGGAAGCATCGTTGCATAATTAAGTGAGGTTCCGTAACATTCCGTAAGTCAAAAGGGGGATGATTATGTAATCCGCAAGGTTCCGTAACATTACGGAAAGAAAACAAGTATCGTTACGGAATTCGTAAGTTTCCGTAACTTTACGAAAAAAGAATCACCAAAAAACAGCAGAGGGGGGTGTACTTAGTAAAAATGGGGGTGCAAATAGCACCCAGGCCCACTTGGGCCCTCCAGAATATTCCTCCAGAAGGCTGTTGCTTCTGGAGGAAGCAACCTGGCTCGCCTGGGCGAGCTGAGCTCGCCTGGGCGAGCTGGGCGGCAACCACCTCCCCTATTTTGCTATAAATAGGGGAGGAAGTGAAGAAGAAAAGGGTTCAGCCCCTTTGGCACTTCTCTCTCTTTCGAATTTGCTTGGAAAAATCATTTCCGTGAAGAAAATCTAAGCCGAGGCGCTTCCGAAACGTTTCCGTAACGTTTTCCGTGAAGAATTTCGCAAAGGTTTCAACCGTTCTTCGACGTTCTTCATTCGTTCTTCATCGTTCTTCGATCTTCAACGGGTAAGTACCTCGAACCAAGCTTTTCGTTTCATTCTATGTACCCGTAGTGGTCCACATTGTGTTTCGTGCATTTTTATTCTCGTTTTGTTTACTTTTTATACCCCCTGTTGACGTGCTTAAGCCATTTTACTTAAGTCATTTCTCGCTTAACTTAAAAATAAAATAAATTTCCACCGAACGTTTGAATTGTATTATCCATTAACTTCGGTTAAAATAAATTCCGACCGTTCGGTCGTGCCGTAACCACGTTGGAAATCAAAAAGAGGTAAAAAATAATATAATAATCAAAAAGACATCTTTTAGTAAAATAAAGCGGAAAATCAATCGGACGTTTTCTCTTTGGGATTTCTCATTCTTAATCGAATTGATTAATAACTAAAGTGAAACTAAAGGCTAAAATCAATTCGCCTAGTCAAGCTCGTCCATAAAAATAGGCTTTTGAAGTTTGTCATTTCATTTTCTCACTAAGTAAAATGGATCATTTTTAAGGTCCAACGCCTTAAAATGATCACCTCTTAAAGTAAAAAAAGAATCACTTGATAAAAAAGAACTACGTAGGTCTGATTTTCTCATCTCAAATTGAGGAATACGTAGGAGCAAAGGGAAACACCCTTGTCGACCACAAAAAGAGAAAAATATAAAAAGGGTATAAAGGATATAGAGACATAAAAAGGGAACATAAAAATCAAAGTCATGTTTGCACATTTGATTAAAGGCTGCCGTCCCTTGGGACGGACGTGTGGGGTGCTAATACCTTCCCCGTGCGTAAATACAACTCCCGAACCTTTCACTTAAAAGTTCGTAGATCGCGTCTTTTCCGGTTTTTCCGACGTTTTCCCCAAATAAACGTTGGTGGCGACTCCGCGCGTATTCCTTTCGTGGAACATGCATCCCGCGAGTCACGCGTCGCCCTCCCGCCGAAGGGTAGGTTGCGACAGAAACCGTGGTATTTCGACATCAAACAATATGTCAAGAACAAAGAATACCCACCAGGGATTTCTGACAAAGACAAAAGGACGTTGAGGAGATTGGCTACTGGTTTCTTTGTAAGTGATACCATCCTGTACAAACAGAACTACGACATGACCCTCCTACGATGCATAGATGCCAAAGAGGCGAACTTCATGATTGAGGAGATCCACGAGGGTTCATTTGGGACACATGCCAATGGGCATGCCATGGCCAGGAAGATCCTTAGGGTCGGTTATTACTGGCTCACCATGGAGAGCGATTGCTGCGCCCATGTAAAGAAGTGTCATAAATGTCAGGCATACACGGACAATGTCAATGTTCCGCCACATCCTCTGAATTTTATGTCCGCCCCTTGGCCTTTTTCCATGTGGGGAATAGATGTCATTGGGGCCATCGAACCCAAAGCGTCGAATGGTCACCGCTTCATTCTTGTGGCGATAGATTACTTCACCAAATGGGTCGAAACGTCTTCTTATACTAATGTCACGAGAACTGTGGTAGTCAGATTCATAAAGAAGGAGTTGGTTTGTCGATACGGACTCCCCAGGAAGATCATCACTGACAATGGCACCAATCTGAACAACAAGATGATGCAGGAAATGTGCGAGGATTTCAAGATCCAGCATCATAACTCCACCCCTTATCGGCCAAAGATGAATGGGGCTGTAGAGGCTGCAAATAAAAATATTAAGAAGATTGTCCAGAAGATGACCGTGTCATATAAAGATTGGCATGAGATGTTGCCTTTCGCCCTACATGGATATAGAACTTCAGTGCGAACTTCTACTGGGGCAGCGCCATATTCCTTGGTTTATGGGATGGAAGCAGTACTCCCATTTGAGGTTGAGGTTCCTTCTCAGAGGATAATAGCAGATTCAGGCCTAGAAGAGTCAGAATGGGCTCAAGCACGCTACGACCAACTCAACCTTATTGAAGGTAAGCGTTTGATGGCCATGAGCCATGGGCGCCTATATCAACGAAGGATAAAGAACGCGTTTGACAAGAAGGTATGCCCGCGCAAGTTCAACGAGGGGGACCTTGTGCTGAAGAAAATGTCCCATGCCGTTAAGGATAATCGAGGCAAGTGGGCCCTGAATTATGAAGGACCTTTTGTGGTGAAAAGAGCTTTTGCTGGGGGTGCTCTGATACTCACCAACATGGATGGCGAGGAGCTGCCCTCGCCCGTGAACTCCGTTGTTGTTAAACGATATTATGCTTAAAGTCTGGGGCAATCGAAAGGACCGTTGCATGTTTTTATTTATGAGTTTTTTCATTCTTCTTGGTTTCCTCTAGGGATTCCCATTCACTGTATTTGTCTCGTTTCTTTAAAAAGAAAAGATGGGCGAGGTTTTAGTCCTCCCTTTGGTTTCAAACCTTTTGTTTAGTTTGTAGTAACCTGAGCCCTCTTCGCTCGGTTCATGGGGTGCCCCAAACGCTTATTTAAAATTGAATTTAACCAGCCTTCACTAAGAAAATCATCGCATTAGAAACATTCATACATGCACATGCACATGCATATCTTGTGGTAGCAAGGAACAGAATCGTCTCAGGCCACGGTCAGAAGTCAAGACAAGTCAATGGCAGAAATCAACCAAGGTAAGACGATGACCGGTCACGATTGGCCGCGTATTGTTTGTCTCCTACTTGCTGGTACTTAGGGATGGAGGCAAATAGAGGATAGGGTCACGACCGACCGTCGTCTCTTCCCGGCACTAGACAAGCAGAGAACGTCGCTGCAAGGCAGCCCAGTATCCTTTGAATTCACAGTATTTTATTACTATTGTTTGTTTTAAATAAGTAATCGACGCCTAACTCTAACTTAAGTAGGTTCAAGTAGGCAAACGCTAAACCTTAAAAAAAAAAAATTTGCAGGTTAGCTCGCCTGGGCGAGCAACCCCTGCACCCAAAATATAAAAACGAGGGAGGGGAACGTTTTTATACCCAAAACTTCCCCCCCCCCCCCCCCCCTCATTCAAAAGAGAGAAAATTAGGACTTGCTTGTGAGAGTTTTTATTTGAATTTGGGCTGCCCCATGTTTGATACTTTGCATAGAGGTAGCATGGAAAACACCTTGCAAGAGTGTGCATATATATGTAAGTATAAGGGGCATGAAATTCCTAGCAAAATGTGAGGGATTATCTTCCTAAATGAATATATGATAGTGTGGAATTCCCTTTTGAATGCAAGTGTGTGCAAGATATAATTAGCTTTCCAATATGCATATAAATAAATGTGAGTGAAACAATAAAATTTGTATGATATATATTTCAAATATGTGTAAGTAGTTTGTAAATAGCAAATATTTAGGATATAATTAGGTGTAAAGTTTGACGCAACGCCTTGAGCATGGGAATGTGTGTTCTTTTCAAGATGCACATAGATGTATGGCAATTAGAATGTGTTGGGTGTCCTTGTATGTTGACATAAATAGAAGGATATTTTTACACGTACGCATGTGCATAAATGTGTTACTTTAAACGTGTGCATGAGTTCGTTCTAAACCGGAGGGATTAGCATGTCATTTTTGTGGTAAAATAAGCATCATCTTGTAAAACTAACTTCCAAATGTTTGTTTTCGCAGGAAATGGCCCCAAGGAAGCTTGCCTCAAAGAGATCCAGGAAGGATAAAGCGGCTGAAGGAACCAGTTCCGCTCCCGAATATGACAGCCACTGTTTTAGGAGCGCTGAGCACCAGCAGCGCTTCGAGGCCATCAAGGGATGGTCATTTCTCCGGGAGCGACGCGTCCAGCTCAGGGACGACGAGTATACCGACTTCCAGGAGGAGATAGTTCACCGGCGGTGGGCATCACTGGTTACCCCCATGGCCAAGTTCGACCAAGACATAGTCCTCGAGTTTTATGCCAATGCTTGGCCTACAGAGGAGGGCGTGTGAGATATGCGATCCTGGGTGAGGGGTCAGTGGATCCCGTTCGATGCGGATGCTCTCAGTCAGTTCCTGGGATATCCTTTAGTGCTGGAGGAGGGCCAGGAGTGCGAGTATGGCCAGAGGAGGAACCGGGCCGATGGGTTTGATGAGGAGGCCATCGCCCAATTGCTGTGTATACTAGGGCAGGATTTTGCCCGGACTGCTGCTGGAAGACGGGTGCAGATCATGCGCACCAACATGACCACCCTGACTCAGATCTGGATGACTTTGCTGCTCAGCAACATCCAGCCCAGCGATCATAATTCCGACCTCCCCCTGCCGAAGTGTCAGCTGGTGTACGCCATCCTGACACGGATGAGCATTCACGTGGCTTAGTTAATCGCTGATGCCATCTATCTATTTGTAGGTATGGCGCCTACCAGGCACCCTCTGGACCCGGATAAGTCCAACAGGGCCCTGGGATTTCCCGTTTTGATCACAGGACTCTGCCAGTCGTTCAAAGTCCCGTCGCACCTAGCAAAGTGATTCGGTCGCCCATCACCCGAGCTTTTATTGAGAAGTATTGCACGCAGAGACAGGCCCAGGGGGATGCTCCGTAGGCCGCAGACGCGCCGCCACCTCATCAAGCTGGCCCAGCTGGATCATTTGATACGGAGCAGTATTTACGGCATTTGGTTCACCAGCAGGCGGCCAACCACCGGGTGCATGTACAGACCCATGATTGTCTTTACCAGTTGAGCCTCAGCCTACAGAGCCAGGGTTTTGCTTCTTTTTCGTGCCCTACTCCGGATCAGTTCAGGGCAGAGGTCGCATGGCCCGGAGATTGGCCTGAGGCCCGGGCAGGAGAGGCACCAGCAGAGGCTCCCGACGAGGCAGATGAGGCCCGCGAGGACGAGGAGATGACCGATTTACTTGATTTCTTGGGAGGGAGCGGAGCCACATGAGTGGGAGATCCCTAGATCCGTATTTCTTTTTATGTTATGTTTATGTTTCCATTTTTTCCTGTTACATATCATCTTATTTTTGTTTAACTAAGGGACTAACGTTTGTTTTGTGTTGATTGACTTTTGTTTTGTACATACATATCGTTTGAGTCGTTACGTCAGTACTTGTTTCGTTGTTGTCAATAGTGTTTGTAGAAATTCCGGAATCGCGTAGAATTTTTTCATTTAGGAAAGTCGTCCTAAAATTAAAATGAATCAAGATCATGATAAAAAAGAGAGAAGTGTTGTGAATAAAATGTCTGCGTATATAAAGAAAAAGGAAAATGTGCATAGAAGGGTTTTTTATAAAAAATACGTGTAGAGAGATTCTTGTGTGTGTGAACGAGTGTATATAAAGAAACTTTTGTATGAACCATAGGTGTGCGTTGGAGAAAAAACGAATAAAGATCGTGTAAATAGCGTTTGACCGTGTGACATAAAGAGAGAGAGTTCCAATGCATATACAGAAAAAGTTTGTCATGTATAAGAGTGTAGATATACAAAGAAAATTTCTTCATAGAGGACCATAGGTGTATAATTTTGTGAATATATAAAAATGAAACAAAAAGGAAAAAGAAAGAAAGACCGCGAAGGTCGACATGTTATAGTTAAGAAGGATAAATCATTCGTAAAGAGAAAATGTATCTTCTGGAAACAAGGGACTCAGGCTAAGAGTTTAGTTTCCGGAATAACCAAGATAAGAATGGATGAATTCATTGAACTGATGGAAGAACATAACTTGGAAACGTTGGATCTATTTGTGTAAATTCCCAACCGTAGTATCACAATGCCATAAACGGGATGCTTGAGTGCCCACCTGGCTGTAGCCATGACTAATTTTGCACGTTGTTTTCAAATCGTCATTGTCACGCGTGCCTTATGGAGTGATATGGGAGTTCGGCCCGAGACCGACACCTTGACACCCAAATTTGTTTTGCCCCAGATATCAAGATTGGGTTCCCACGATAAAAGACCTCATTGAAACACAACCTTAGACTTTTTGAACCTTGGCCTATCAAAAGAATCCTCATTCTTTCCCCCGAAGCAAAGGACAGCGGAATCTCCTCAAGGGAGAGCAAATAGAATGCTAAAACCCGATTTCCCAAAGAAAGGAAAGGAGGAAGTGAAAAGAAAAGAAAGAAAAAAGAACAATAAAAAAGAAAGAAAAGAAGGATTCCCGATCGAAGATCGAAAGGAAGTGAAAATGGAAAAGATCGGAGGAAAACAGAGTAATTCTCGATCAATGAAAGAAAGGGAATGGAAAATCTTCAGACCAGCTAAATTTTCGGCAAAATAAGTGACTGTCGGCAAAGGAAAACCCATTTTTGGTGTCTCTTCCTTTCGAATTTCCATTCAATGTCATTCTCGACTGGCGATATCCCACCCCACATGAACAAAGAGGAAAAGACTGAAACACCCAGCTTCCTCTCCAAAAAACACTACCCTCGAGAAAATCCTATTGGTCCGTGATCGTACGTTTGATTTTGATTCGATAGGAAATCGTGTGCAAAATAAAGTCATGGCGCAGTCATGATTTGGGGAATAGGGTGAAACACTTGCCTGTGTGAGTCTTTACACACTATGAGTGGTTTATTTTCAGCTTAGCCCAATGTTTCCCCTACATGTTCATTTAAAAGCTAAATGTTGACATCCTGCCTTTCATTTTCGGTTACAAAGGAAGATTACCATGGGCAAAAGTATATTGTGTCTCTAAGATATGGTGCTCTCGAGAATGATTTATTTTTCTTTGCAAAAAGTATGTTTGCCTTTTAGGTGGAAAAACCCGGTGGACCGTTCGGTCCTGCCAACAAACTTTTATTCGGAGCCCCATGAATTCATTGCCTAGCGCTGTTCATGTGTCCTCCACCTTCGACTCTGGAGCCCCGCGAATTGATTGCCTAGCACTGTTCGCCAATTCTCCATTCTCCACTTTTATTCAGAGCCCCATAAATTCATTGCCTAGCGCTGTTCATGTGTCCTCCACCTACGAGTCTGGAGCCCCGCGAATTGATTGCCTAGCACTGTTCGCTAATTCTCCATTCTCCACTTTTATTCGGAGCCCCATGAATTCATTGCCTAGCGCTGTTCATGTGTCCTCCACCTTCGAGTCTGGAGCCCCGCGAATTGATTGCCTAGCGCTGTTCGCCAATTCTCCATTCTCCACTTTTATTCGGAGCCCCGTGAATTCATTGCCTAGTGCTGTTCATGTGTCCTCCACCTTCGAGTCTGGAGCCCCGCGAATTGATTGCCTAGCGCTGTTCGCCAATTCTCCATTCTCCACTTTTATTTGGAGCCCCATGAATTCATTGCCTAGTGCTGTTCATGTGTCCTCCACCTTCGAGTCTGGAGCCCCACGAATTGATTGCCTAGCGCTGTTCGCCAATTCTCCATTCTCCACTTTTATTCGGAGCCCCATAAATTCATTGCCTAGCGCTGTTCATGCATCCTCCACCAATGAGTCTGGAGCCCCGCGAATTGATTGCCTAGCGCTGTTCGCCAATTCTCCATTCTCCACTTTTATTCGGAGCCCCATGAATTCATTGCCTAGCGCTGTTCATGTGTCCTCCACCTTCGAGTCTGGAGCCCCGTGAATTGATTGCCTAGCGCTGTTCGCCAATTCTCCATTCTCCACTTTTATTCGGAGCCCCATGAATTCATTGCCTAGCGTTGTTCATGTGTCCTCCACCATCGAGTCTGGAGCCCCGCGAATTGATTGCCTAGCGCTGTTCGCCAATTCTCCATTCTCCAATCTTATTCGGAGACCCATGAATTCATTGCCTAGCGCTGTTCATGTGTCCTCCGTTATCAAGCGCGGAGCCTCTGGTGACTGGAAAATATGGTTTTTTGTTATTTTCCCGATCGGTTCCTTCGCCAAACATGTGTATATGTGTATATTATGTTTTCGGTGTTCTTTGTTGTTTGTGTTTGTTTTGTGTTGTGCAGAGAAAGAAGAAGGAGAGACGAGAGTCGTCATGGAATAATCACGGAAAGGGCAAGACGGAATAAGTCAGTGTCTTATCTTTGCTTTCCTCTTATCTCTGATAAAAGGTAAGTAAAGAGGGGCAACTGTCATACCCTAATTTTGTCCGGGGATTATTACTTGATAACATGCAACCTTTGGTTGGCTGCTTTGAGATACTTGGCATCCTTTGTTGCACAATATGTGAAGTCACAAGACGTCTCGGAAATCAAAAGGAAGCAGGCTTACGCGATCCGTGAAATTCCGTAATGTGGCGGAAATCGAAAAGAGGTGTTTTTGCGCAATCCGTGAGTTTTCGTAACTTCTTCGAAAGCTAAAAAAGAGTAAATACATAATCCGTAAGGATTCATAACCTTGCGGAAGGAAAATAAGTATCGTTACAAAATTCGTAAAGTTTCGTAACGTTACGGAAAAAGAATTACCAAAAAAGGTAAAGGGGTGCATTTAGTAAAAAGGGGGGTACAAATAGCAATCAGGCCCACTTGGGCCTTCCAGTTTCTTCCTCCAGAAGGCGGTTGCTTTTGGAGGAAGCAACCTTGCTCGCCTGGGCGAGCTGGGTGGCAAGCTCCTCCCCTATTTTGCTATAAATAGGGGAATGAGTGAAGAGGAAAGGGGTTCAGCCTTCTTGGCACTTCTTATTCTCTCGAAATTGCTGAGGAAAATGGTTTCCGTGAAGAAAATCCAAGCCGAGGCGCTTCCGTAACATTTCCGTAACGTTTCCGTGAGTAATTACGCGAAGATTTTCAACCGTTCTTCAACATTCATCGTTCGTTCTTCATTTTCTTCGGTCTTCAACTGGTGAGTACCCCAAACCGAGCTTTTCAATTCATTCTATGTACCCGTGGTGGTCCATATTTTGTTTCATGTATTTTTATTCTTGTTTTCATTTACTTTTTGTACCCCCTTTTGACGTGCTTCAGTCATTTATTTAAGCCATTTCTCGCCTAATCAAAAAATAAAATAAATTTCCACCGATCATTTGATTTGTAATATCCATTAATTCCTGTTAAAAAGAATTCCAACCGTTCGGTCGTGTCGTAACCACGTTGGAAATCAAAAAAGAGGTAAAATAATAATATAATGATAAAAAAATACCTTTTAGTAAAATAAAGCGAAAAAATCAATCAGACGTTTTTCTCTTTGGGATTTCTCATTCTTAATCGAATTGACTAATAACTAAAGTGAAACTAAGGCTAAAATCAACTCACCTAGTCAAGCTCGTCCACAAAAAAGGTCACTAAATGGGGTTTG
Source organism: Glycine soja (assembly GCF_004193775.1). NCBI lineage: Eukaryota > Viridiplantae > Streptophyta > Magnoliopsida > Fabales > Fabaceae > Glycine > Glycine soja. Next base: position 28,201,438 of record NC_041002.1, on the reverse strand, counting down.
AAAGTTTATCATTTCAGTTTTCCTTATCAAGTAAATGGATCATTTTTAAGGTCCAACGCCTTAAAATGATCACTTTTTAAAGTAAAAAGAATCACTTGATTCATCCTTAAGAAAGAACTACGTAGGTCTGATTTCCTCTTCGATGGATGGTATGTAGGAGCAAGAGCCCCGCTTTTGTCGACCTCAAAAATAAAAAGAAAATAAAAGTTAAGATAACACAATTCCCACAATTCTAAAAAATAGGTTGTTGTCCTTCGAGACAAACGTAAGAGGTGCTAATACCTTCCTCAAACGTAAATACAACTCCCGAACTTAGAATTTTCATTTTTGACCGGGTTCCTTCGGTTTTTCCGACGTTTTCCACAAATAAACGTTGGTGGCGACTCCGCGCATCTTTCCTCCTTTGGAAAGCGCACCCGTGAGCCTCGCCTCACTCGCCCGCAAAAGGGCATGTTGCGACAGTTGGGTTCTAGTTTAATTTTGTTAGTTTTGTTGTGTTAAATTTGCATGTTTGTCTTTGAATTATAGGATATGTTCAAGTAAGGGGGAATTGTTTTGAAAATAAAAGTCTCTTGACATTTTGTGACTTGAAATCCTTGTTTTTCCTTTACATGTCATGATAGTTTTGAAAGCTCAATTTGAAAGTGATAATTTTACCTTTGTGAGAATTCGAGCCATCCATCATCATAATCTTTTGGTGTGTTTTGCCCCATTGATTGCTTGCACAATAGTCTTGGCTTGATTCTTGTTGATGCTTCCTAATTCACATGCATATTTGGAAATGATTTAGGCAATTTTGTTCTTATAAGCTTCTAGTCAAATAGACTTACCTTGAATTAATTCCTTTGATAGCCCCTTTGAGCCTATTTTCCCCTTTCTTTGTTTTGAAGCTCATTACAAGCCTTAAGTGAAAAACCATGATATCACCTTACCCTTAAGAAATTTTGGAGCTTTGGAATTGTTTTGGGAATAAGCTGGGAATAAGTGTGGGGGGGTATGTTTCATTGGAAGATATGATTTTTGGCCATGCTTAATGTTTTATTTTGGCCATGCTTGATGTTTATATATATTGCCTAGTTCTTTCTTTAATCTTCAATTTCGTACTGTTCAATAAAAAAAATCAAAAAAAATGAAAAATAAAAAAAAAATCAAAAAAAAATTCAGTTGCTGCAAATTCTGCAATTTCGTACTATTCAAAAAAAAAAAGAAGAAAAAAAGAAGTGAAGTTGAATAAATAAGTTCTTGATATGAGAACTTGATTTGGGAGCCTTGGTTGATTTTGTTGATATTAGAGGGTTTGGGTTTACTACTTGTGCTTAATTTCCACTTATTCCCCATTGCTCCTCTATTCCTTTGGGATTTAGCTACTTATTCCATATTTTTCTTCCCTACCTTGTCCTTGGCCCCATTACAACCTTTAAAGACCTTTTGATCCTTATATGCATGTGTTGTCAAGTCGTTTGTCAATTTTAGAATTTTTCCAAGTCTATATGGTGTTTGTTTTCATGGGTGCTTCGAGAGTAAACAGTAGCCTATACACTTGAGAGATAGAGTGTATATCTTGTGAGGTTTAATCATTTTTCATTATTTTTGAGGTCGACAAAAGCGGGGCTCTTGCTCCTACGTACCCTCCATCGAAGAGGAAATCATACCTACGTAGTTCTTTTTAAGGGTGAATCAAGAGATTCTTTTTACTTGGAAGGTGTTCATTTTAAGGCGTTGGACCTTAAAATGATCCATTTTTACTTGGTGAGAAAAAACTGAGGTCTTGAACCTTAAAATCCTTTTTAGTGATTTTTTGCGGACGAGCTTGACTTTGCCAGTTTGATTTTAGCGTTAGTTCCACTTTAGTTATTAGTCAATTCAATTAAGAAAGAGAAATCCCAAAGAGAAACGTCCGATTGATTTTTTGCTTTATTTTACTAAAAGATATTTTTTGATTATTATATTATTCTTTTACCTCTTTTTGGTTTCCAACGTGGTTATGGCATGACCGAACAATCGGATTTCATTTTAACAGAAATTAATGGATATTACAAATTAAATGATCGGTGGAAATTTATTTTATTTTTTGATTAGGCGGGAAAATGACTTAAGTAAATAACTGAAGCACGTCAAAAGGGGGTACGAAAAGTAAATGAAACGAGAATAAAAGTACACGAAACAAATGGGGACCACCATGGGTACATAGAATGAATTGAAAATTTCGATTTCGGGTACTTACCGGTTGAAGACCGAAGAACGATGAAGAACGAACGATGAATGACGAAGAACGGCTGAAAATCTTCGCGAAATCACCCATGGAAACGTTGCGGAAGGGTCTCGGCTTGGATTTTCTTCATGGAAACAATTTTCCTCAGTAATTTCAAGTGAATACAAAGTGCCAAGAAGGTTGAACCCTTTCCTTCTTCACTCCTCCTTCTATTCATAGCAAAATAAGGGAGGAGCTTGCCACCCAGCTCGCCCAGGCGAGCTCAGCTCGCCCAGGCGAGCTCAGCTCGCCCAAGCGAGCTAGGTTGCTTCCTCCAGAAGCAACCACCTTCTGGAGGAAGAATCTGGAAGGCCCAAGTGGGCTTGGTTGCTATTTGCACCTCCTTTTTTACTAAATACACCCCCTTTGCTTTTTTTGGTGATTCTTTTTCCGTAACGTTACGAAACTTTACGAATTTTGTAAAGATACTTGTTTTCTTTCCGTAAGGTTACGGAACCTTACGGGTCATGTAATTACTCCTTTTTTAGCTTTCGGAATGTTACGGAAACTCACGGATTGTGCAACAACACTTCCTTTTGATTCCCAGCACGTTACGGAATTTCACGGATTGCGTAACAATGCTTCCTTTTGATTCTCGGCATGTCTCGAAACTTCACGTATTGTGCAACAAAGGGTGCCAAGTACCTCGAAGCGGTCAATCAAAGGTTGCATGCCATCAAACAATAGTCCTCGGACAAAATTAGGGTATGACAGTTGCCCCTCTTTACTTACCTTTTATCGGAGATAAGAGGAAAGCAAAGATAAAACACTGATTTCATCCGTTTTCGCCCTTTCCGTGATCAGTCTATGACGACTTCCGTCTCTCCTTCTTCTTTCTCTGCACAACACAAAACAAACACAAACAACAAAAAAATACCAATAACATAATATACACATGTTTGGCGAAGGAACCGATCGGGAACAAAACACATTTCCCAGCCACCGGAGGCTCCGCGCTTGATAACGGAGGACACATAAACAGCGCTAGGCAATCAATTCATGGGGCTCCGAATAGGACGGTGGAGGACACATGAACAGCGCTAGGAAATCAATTCATGGGTCTCCGAACAAGATTTGAGGGTGGAGGATAGGCGAACAGCGCTAGCCAATCAATTCGTGGGGCTCCAGACTCGATGGTGGAGGACACATGAACAGCTCTAGGCAATTAATTTGTGGGTCTCTGAACAAGATTTGAGGGTTTAGGATAGGCGAACAACGCTAGGCAATCAATTCGCGGGGCTCCAGACTCGATGGTGGAGGACACATGAACAACGCTAGGCAATCAATTCATGGGACTCCGAATCAGATTTGAGGGCGGAGGATAGGCGACCAGCGCTAGGCAATCAATTCACGGGGCTGCAGACTCGATGGTGGAGGACACATGAATAGCGCTAGGCAATCAATTCATGGGTCTCCAAATAATATTTGAGGGTGGAGGATAGGCGAACAGCGCTAGGCAATCAATTTGCGGGGCTCCAGACTCATGGTGGAGGATGCATGAACAGCGATAGGCAATCAATTCATGGGTCTCCGAATAAGATTTCAGGGTGGAGTATAGGCGAACAGCGCTAGGCAATCAATTCGCGGGGCTCCAGACTCGATGGTGGAGGACACATGAACAGCGCTAGGCAATCAATTCATGGGACTCCGAATAAGATTTGAGGGCGGAAGATAGGCGAACAGCGCTAGGCAATCAATTCTTGGGGCTTCAGACTCGTGGTGGAGGATGCATGAACAGCGCCAGGCAATGAATTCATGGGTCTCCGAATAAGATTTGAGGGTGGAGGATAGGCGAACAACGCTAGGCAATCAATTCGCGGGGCTCCAGACTCGTGGTGGAGGACGCATGAACAGCGCTAGGCAATCAATTCATGGGTCTCCAAATAATATTTGAGGGTGGAGGATAGGCGAACAGCGCTAGGCAATCAATTCGCGGGGCTCCAGACTCATGGTGGAGGACGCATGAACAGCGCTAGGCAATCAATTCATGGGTCTCCGAATAAGATTTGAGGGTGGAGGATAGGCAAACAACGCTAGGCAATCAATTCGCGGGGCTTCAAAGTCGTGGTGGAGGATGCATGAACAGTGCTAGGCAATCAATTCATGGGTCTCCCAATAAGATTTGACGGTGGAGGATAGGCGAACAACGCTAGGAAATCAATTCGCGGGGCTCCAGACTCGTGGTGGAGGACGCATGAACAACGCTAGGCAATCAATTCATGAGTCTCCAAATAATATTTGAGGGTGGAGGATAGGCGAACAGAGCTAGGCAATCAATTCGCTGGGCTCCAGACTCATGGTGGAGGACGCATGAACAGCGCTAGGCAATCAATTCAGGGGTCTCCGAATAAGATTTGAGGGTGGAGGATAGGCAAACAGCGCTAGGCAATCAATTCGCGGGGCTCCAGACTCGATGGTGGAGGACACATGAACAGCGCTAGGCAATCAATTCATGGGACTCCGAATAAGATTTGAGGGCGGAAGATAGGCGAACAGCGCTAGGCAATCAATTCTTGGGGCTTCAGACTCGTGGTGGAGGACGCATGAACAGCGCTAGGCAATCAATTCATGGGTCTCCAAATAAGATTTGAGAATGGAGGATAGGTGAACAGTGCTCTGCAATCAATTTGTGGGGCTCCAGACTCGATGATGGAGGATGCATGAATGAAAATCAATTCATGGGGCTCCGAATATGATTTAAGGGTGGAGGATAGGCGAACAGCGCTAGGCAATCAATTCGCGGGGCTCCAGACTCGTGGTGGAGGACGCATGAACAGCGCTAGGCAATCAATTCATGGGTCTCCGAATAAGATTTGTTGGCAGGACCGAATGGTCGAACAGTTTTTTCTACCTAAAATGGCAAACATGCTTTTAGCAAAGAAAAATAAATCATTCGCGAGAGCACCACATCTTAGAGAAAAAATATACCCATGCCAAAGGTAATTTTCCTTGTAACCAAAATGAAGAGCAGGATGTCAACATTTGGCTTTTAAATGAACATTCAGGGGAAACGTCGGGTCAAACTGAAACTGGGAATAAAATCACTCATAGTGTATAAAAACTCACACATGCAAGTGTTTTACCCTAATCCCAAACCATAACTGCACCATGACTTTATTTTGCACATGATTTCCTATCGAACCAAAAGATCACACACATGATCACGGATCAATAGGATTTTCTCGAGGGTAGTGTTTTTGGAGACGAAATTGGGTGTTTCGGTCTTTTCCTCTTTGTTTATGTGGGGCGGGATACCGCCAGTCGAGAACAACCTCGAATGGCAACCCCAAAGGAAGAACCACTTAAAAAAATGGGTTTTCCCTTTGTCGGCGGTCTTTTACCTCGCCGAAAATTTATCTGGTCTGAAGATCCTTTGTTCTCTTTCTTTCATTGATTAGGAATTATTCTGTTTTCCTCTGATCTTTTCTTTTTTACTTTCTTCTGATCTTTGATCGGGAATCCTTCTTTTCCTTTCTTTTCATTTCTTCCTTTTCTTTCTTTTCATTTCTTCCTTTGGGAATTCGGGTTTTAGCATTCGTTATTCGCTCTCCCTTTAGGAGATTCTGCTGTCCTTTTCTTCAGGGAAAGGATGAGGATTCTTTTCATAGGCCAAGGTTCAAAGTAGCCTAAGGTTGTGTCTCAACATGGTCTTTTCATCGTGCGAGCCCGATCTTGATATCTGGGGCAAAACAAATTCGTGTGTCAAGGTGTCGGTCTCGGGTTGAATTTCCATATTATTTCCACGAGGCACGTGTGTCATACCCTAATTTCGTCCGGGGACTATTGCTTGATGGCATGCAACCTTTGATTGGCCGCTTCGAGATACTTGGCACCCTTTGTTGCACAATATGTGAAGTCCCGAGACACGCCGGAAATCAAAAGGAAGCGTGGTTACGCAATCCGTGAAATTCCGTAATGTGACGGAAACCAAAAGGAAGTATTGTTACGCAATCCGTGAGTTTGCGTAACATTTTCGAAAGCTAAAAAAGAGTAAATACATGATCCGTAAGGTTCCGTAACCTTACGGAAAAAAAATAAGTGTCGTTATGAAATTCGTAAAGTTTCGTAACGTTACGGAAAAAGAATCACCAAAAAACAAAGTAAAAGGGGTGTATTTAGTAAAAAAAGGGGTGCAAATAGCAACCATGCCCACTTGGGCCTTCCAGATTCTTCCTCCAGAAGGCGGTTGCTTCTGAAGGAAGCAACCTGGCACGCCTGGGCGAGCTGGGTGGCAAGCTCCTCCCCTATTTGGCTATAAATAGGGGGAGGAGTGAAGAGGAAAGGGGTTCAACCTTCTTGGCACTTCATATTCACTTGAAATTGCTGAGGAAAATGGTTTCCGTGAAGAAAATCCAAGCCAAGGCGCTTCCGTAACGTTTCCGTGAGTAATTATGCGAAGATTTTCAACCGTTCTTCGACATTCATCGTTCGTTCTTCATCGTTCATCGATCTTCAACCGGTAAGTACCCCAAATCGAGCTTTTTCAATTCATTCTATTACCTGAGGTGGTCCCCATTTGTTTCGTGTACTTTTATTCTCGTTTCATTTACTTTCCGTACCCCCTTTTGACGCGCTTCAGTCATTTATTTAAGTTATTTCTCGCCTAATCAAAAATAAAATACATTTCCACCGATCATTTGAATTGTAATATCCGTTAATTTCTGTTAAAATGAAATCCGACCGTTCGGTCATGCCGTAACCACGTTGGAAACCAAAAAGAGGTAAAATAATAATATAATAATCAAAAAATATCTTTTAGTAAAATAAACCAAAAAAAATCAATCGGACGTTTCTTTTTGGGATTTCTCTTTCTTAATTGAATTGACTAATAACTAAAGTGAAACTAAGGCTAAAATCAACTCGCAAAGTCAAGCTCGTCCGTGAAAAATCACTAAAAAGGGATTTTAAGATTCAAAACCTCAGTTTTTCTTACCAAGTAAAAAGGATCATTTTTAAGGTCCAACGCCTTAAAATGACCACCTTCCAAGTAAAAAGAATCGCTTGATTCACCCTTGAAAAAGAACTACATAGGTCTGATTTCCTCTTCGATGGAGGGTACGTAGGAGCAAGAGCCCCGCTTTTGTCGACCTCAAAAAATAAAAAGAAATAAAAGTTTAGATACACAATTTCACACAATTCTAATTTAAGGCTGTTGTCCTTTGTAATAAACGTGAGAGGTGCTAATACCTTCCTCAAACGTAAATACAACTCCCGAATCTGGAATATTCTTTATGACCGGTTTCCTTCGGTTTTTCTGACGTTTTCCACAAATAAACGTTGGTGGCGACTCCGTGCATTTTCCTCCCATGGAAGACGCACCCGAGAGCCTCACCTCGCTCGCCCGCAAAAGGGCATGTTGCGACAACGCGTAATAATGATGATTTGGAAACAACGTGCAAAATTAGTCATGGCCACAGCTAGGTGGGTACTCAAGCATCCAGCTTATGGCATTGTGATACTAAGGCTTGGGATTTACACAAGTAGACCCAATATTTCCAAATTATGTTCTTTCATCGGTTCAATGAATCCATCCATTCTTATCTCAGTTATTCTGGAAAATAAACTCTTAACGTCAGTCTCTTGTTTCCAAAAGATATGTTTGCTCTCTACGAATGATTTATGCTTCCTATGACCATAACATGCCAACCTTCGAGGTCTTTCTTTCTTTTTCTTTTTGTTTCATTTTTTTATGTTTACAAAAAACTATACATCCATTGCCATCTATGAGAAAAGCTTTTCTTTGTACACCTACATTCCTATACATGACGAACTTTTTTTGTATACACACGCATTAAAACTCTTTCTCTTTACATCAACACGGTCTATATACAAACTCTATTCCTGTTCAAAGATTTCTTTTTCGTTTTTTCCAACACACACTCGTAGTTTATACAAAAATTTCTTTATATACACTCGTTGCTCACACACAAGAATTTCTTTTCTCACATTATTTACACACACAAAATCCTTCTATACATTTTTTCTTTTACATATAAAAAAACTCTTTTCTTTTCTTTATATATATAGACACGACATTTGTTCACAATGCTTCTTTCTTTTTCCTTGTTTTTGGCGTTATCATGATTTTTGTTCATTTTATTTTTAGGACGACGTTCCTAAATGAAAACTCTACACGGTTCCGGAATTTCAACAAACACTATCGACAATAACGAAGTAAGCACTAACGCAACAGTCCAAACAACATATGCACAAAACAAGAGTCAAACAAAACAAAACAAACGTTAGTCCCTCAAGTTATAAAAATAAAATGATATGTAACAGATAAAAGAGGAAACATAAAAGAGAATATGAATCTAGGGATCTCCCGGTCATGTGGCTCCGCTCCCTCCCAAGAAATCGAGTAAATTCGTCATCTCCTCATCCATGCGGGCCTCATCTGCATCACCGGGAGCCTCTGCGGGCGCCTCCCCTGCCTGGGCCTCAGGCCAATCTCTGGGCCATGCGACCTCTGCCCTGAACTGATCTGGAGTAGGGCACGGAAAAGGAGCGAAACCCTGGCTCTGTAGACTGAAGCTGAGCTGGTAGAGACACTCATGGGTCTGCACCTGCCCCCTGTGGTTGGCCGCCTGCTGGCAAACCAAGTGCTGTAAATACCGCTCCATGCCAAATGACCCAGCTGGATCAGCTTGATGAGGTGGTGGCGGTGCGTCTGCGGCCTGCGGTGCATCACCCTGCGCCTGTCTAGGTGTGACGGGAACCCCGAGTGACTGGCAGAGGCCTGTGATCAACGCTGGAAATCCCAGGGCCCTGTTAGACTTATCTGGGTCTAGAGGGTGCCTGGTAGGCGACATACCTGCGAATAAATAAATGGCATCAGCGATCAACTGAGCCACATGGACGCTCATCTGTGTCAGGATGGCGTACACCAGCTGACACTTTGGCAAAGAGAGGTCGGAGTTATAATCGCTGGGCAGGATGTTGCTGAGCAGCAACGTCATCCACGTCTGGGTCAAGGTAGTCATGCTGGTGCGCATGATCCGCACCCGTCTCCCGGCAGCGGTCCGGGCAAAATCCTGACCCAGTATGCATAACAGCTAGGCAATGGCCTCCTTGTCAAATCCATCAGCCCGGTTCCTTCTCTAACTATACTCACACTCCTAGCCCTCCTCGAACACTAGCGGGTCTCCCAGGAACTGGCTGAGGGCATTTGCATCAAAAGGAATCCACTGGCCCCTTACCCATGACCGCATGTCCCGCACGCCCTCCTCCGTGGGCAAAGCATTGGCGTAAAACTCTAGGGCTACATCTGGATCAAACTTGGCCACGGGAGTGACCAGCGACATCCAACGTCGGTGAGCTATCTCTTCCTGGAAATCTGTGTACTCATCATCCCTGAGCTAGACGCGTCTCTCTCGGTGGAATGACCATCCCTTGATGGCCTCGAAATGCTGCTGGTACTCAGTGCTCCTGAAACGATGGTTGTCGAACTCGGGAGCAGCACTAGTCCCTTCAGCCGCGGCGTCCTTCCTAGATCTCTTTGCGGAAAGCTTTCTCGGAGCCATTTCCTGCGAGGACAAACATTTGGAAAGTTAGTTTACAAGAAAACACTTATTTTAAAGCAAAAACGGCATGCTAATCTTTTCAATTTAGAACAAACTCGTGCACACATTTCCTTAATGTAAAACATTCATGAACGTGCATATGCGTAAAATATACTACTATTTATATCAACATACAAGGATATTCAAAACATTCTAGTTACCAAACATACATATTTTTTTGAAAAGAATACATATACGCATGCTCAAGGTATTGTGTCAAAATTACACATGTTCATATCCAAAGTATTTTGCTACCACAAACTACCTACGCACATTTGAAGTATTTTATTAACATACAAATTTTTTGTTGTTTCATTCACATTTATATATGCACATTAGAGAGCCAATCTCACATCACGCACACACTTGCATTTGAAAGGAACTTTCATGCCATCTATCTACACTTGAGGGGCAATTCCACATCATATATTCATTTGGGAAGCATTCTCATGCCATTTTGACATGGGTACATTTTTTGAAAGGCTCCTTATGCTACCTATCCACAAATATACATATTTTGACAGGCATTTTTACGCCACCTATCCTACACATACAGATTTTTGAAATGCATTATTTGCTATTCATTCACACTTTGCAAGGTATTTTTATGCCATATATTCACACACTTCGCAAGGCATTTTCGTGCTACATATATTCACATATATACATACCGTTGAAAGGTATTCTCCATGCTACCTAGGTGCAAGGTATTCCTCATGGGGAAGCCAAATTTAAATTCTAAAAAACCTCTCAAACATGTCCTAATATTCATGCCTTTTTACATTCGAAACCAAAACTTAGATTCCTAGGCGTAAGTCATGCTTCCTTGTATTGAAATTAAAAGCTTGGGTTCCTAGGCCTAGAATCACATTCGGGCACTCATTTTAAATCCTCCATGTTGTCCCTATACATATAAAACAGTCCTACAATTCCAAGCTTACAAAACCATGCTCATATGCCATTGAGGCATTTCACCGAGCACTCGGTGGGCGCATGTTTTGGCATGAATAGCAAGAGAATAGGGGCAATGTGGCATACCCCATTACTCCATAATGCAACAAAGGCCTAAGGCCATCCCTTACAACCCCCTAACTTAAACCAATCAAGCATGAAAACAAACCAAAATTGCCCCACAAATTTGAGCACATTCCCACAATTTAGAGCACAAAAAGAAGACCAAAATACGTCAATGGAAAGCTAGAAAGCTCAAGGATGAGATACTTACTTGTTGGAGTGAGTAGAAGTATCAAAAATGAAAGCAAAAGGCAACCAAAGGTGGCTTGGGGGAGCAAAAATTGGGAGTCCCATAAGCTTCCTTTTTTTGAATGAGGGGGGGAAGTTTTTTGGGTGCAGAAAACTCCCCCTCCCTCGTTTTTTATATTTTGGTGTAGGGGTTGCTCGCCCAGGCGAGCTAACCTGCCATTTTTTTTTAGGGAAACATAAGCATGGCCCTCGGCGTTCGTTTATTCGAACCCACTCAAGGTAGATTAGGCATCCACTATTTATTTTAAACAAACAGCAGTAATAATTACTGTGAATTTTTAAAGGATACTAGGCTGCTTTGCAGCGGCGCTTTCCGTTTGTCCCAGGCTAGGCAAAGGATGACGACCTATGGGTCGTGACCCTAGCCTCTCCTTGCGTCCGTCCATAAGTACCTGAAAGTAGGAAACAAACAATGTGTGGCAAATCGTGACCGCGTCATCGTCTTACCTTGATTGGTTTCTGCCGTTAACCCTGTCTCGACCTCTGACCGTTGCCTAAGACGATCCTGCCCCTGTTATCACAAAATATGCATGCGTATGCATATGCATGAATGTTTTCAATGCAATAATCTTCTTATTGAAAGCTGGTTAGGTTTAGTTTTAATTAAGCGCTTGTGGCACCCCATGAGCTGAGCGAAAGGGCTCAGGTTATTACAAATTACACATGGTTTAAACCAAAGTGAGGACTGAAGCCTCAGACCCATGTTCTCTCCTTTTAAAGAACTGTGACGAGACAATTACAGCGGATAGGAATCCCTGGAGGAAACCAAGAAGAACAAAAACACAAAAATAAAAAGAACATGTAGCGGTTTCCTCAATTGCCCCAGACTTCAAGCGTAATATCGCTTAACGATATCGGAGTTCACAGACGAGGGTAGTTCCTCGCCATCCATGTTGGTGAGCACCAGAGCCCCCCCAGAAAAAGCCTTTTTCACAACGAAAGGTCATTCGTAATTCGGGGCCCACTTCCCTTGATTATCTTTAACAGCGTGGGGTATCTTTTTCAGCACAAGGTCCCCCTCGTTGAACTTGTGCGGGTGCACCTTTTTGTCGAACGCGTTCTTTATCCTTTGTTGATACACGCGCTCATGGATCATGGCCTGATTCATGAGCTGGTCGTAGCGTGTTTGAGCCCACTCTGATTCTTCTAGGCCTGATTCTGCTAGTATCTTCTGGGAAGGGACCTCTACCTCAAACGGGAGTACTGCTTTCATCCCATAAACCAAGGAATACGGCGTTGCCCCAGTAGAAGTTCGCACCAAGGTTCGATATCCATGCAGGGCAAAAGGAAACATCTCATGCCAATCCTTGTATGACACCGTCATCTTCTGAATAATTTTCTTAATATTTTTATTTGCAGCCTCTATAGCCCCGTTCTTCTTTGGCCGATAAGGGGTGGAGTTATGATGCTGGATCTTGAAATCCCCGCACATTTCCTGCATCATTTTGTTGTTCAGATTGGTGCCATTGTCAATAATGATCTTCCTAGGGAGTCTGTATCGACAAATCAGTTCCTTCTTTATGAATCTGACCACCACACTCCTCGTGACATTGGTATAAGAAGCCGCTTCGACCCATTTGGTGAAATAATCTATCGCCATAAGAATGAAGCGATGACCATTCGAAGCTTTGGGTTCGATGGCCCCAATGACATCTATCCCCCACATGGAAAAAGGCCAAGGGGCAGACATGACATTCAGAGGATGTGGCAGAACATTGACATTGTCCGCGTATGCTTGACATTTATGGCATTTCCTTACATGGGCGCAGCAATCGTTTTCCATAGTGAGCCAGTAATAACCTACTCCAAGGATCTTCCTTGCCATAGCATGCCCATTGGCATGTGTCCCAAATGAACCCCCGTGGATTTCCACAATCATGTAGTTCGCCTCTTTGGCATCTACGCATCGCAGGAGGGTCATGTCGTGGTTTCGTTTGTACAGAATGGTACCACTCACAAAGAAACCAGTAGCCAATCTCCTTAACGTTCTTTTGTCATTGTCGAAAATCCTTGGTGGATATTCTTTGTTCTCAACATATTGTTTGATGTCAAAATACCACGGTTTCCCATCTCGCTCTTCCTCTATCGCACAACAATGTGCCGGCTTGCCCCGAGATCTGAATTCAATGTACGGCAGATCCCCGTGTGGGGCAAGTTGAAACATGGATGCCAAGGTGGCCAATGCATCGGCCATTTGGTTTTCTTCCCGAGGTATGTGGTGGAAAGAAATGTCGTCAAAGAATTCGACTAACTTCAAGATATGAGTTTGATAGAGTATCAACTTTGGATCCCTAGTTTCCCATTCTCCCCTCAACTGGCGTATTACCAAAGCCGAGTCTTCATACACTTTGAGTAGCTTTACGTCAAAATCAATGGCCACTTGAATCCCAAGGGCGCACGCTTCATATTCGGCCATATTGTTGGTACAATCGAAACCTAGCCTGGCCGTGAAAGGAATACATTGATCATCTGGGGATACAAGGACTGCCCCTACTCCATGGCCTAAAGCATTAGATGCCCCATCGAAACAAACAATCCATTTGTCTATATCCTCGTGCGTCCACTTCTCTTCGAATAGGGCCATGATGTCTTCATCCGGGAACTCCGGGTGCATCGGCCGATAATCTTGGAGGGGTTGTTGGGCCAAATAATCAGCCAAGGCGCTTCCCTTTATCGCCTTTTGGGTGACGTACACAATATCGAATTCAGATAGTAGTACCTGCCACCTAGCGATTCGTCCCATGAGGGCCGGCTTCTCAAAGATGTATTTCACGGGGTCCATTTTGGAAATAAGCCATGTGGTATGACAGAGCATGTACTGCCTAAGACGATGTGACGCTCATACCAAGGCGCAACACATCCTTTCTAGCATTGAGTAATTCATCTAACATGCGGTAAACTTCTTGCTTAGATAGTAAATGGCTTGTTCCTTTTTCCCAGAGTCATCGTGCTGACCCAACATGCACCCCATAGACTCGTCGAACACAGTCATGTACAGGAAAAGAGGTCTTCCTGTTACAGGTGGCATGAGCACCGGGGGGTTTGCGAGGCTCTGTTTGATCTTCTCAAAGGCCTCTTGGCAGTCGCTGTTCCACAGGACCGCCTGGTTCTTACGCAATAGTTTAAAGATGGGCTCACAGGTAGGGGTGAGTTGCGAGATAAATCTCGCGATGTAATTCAACCTGCCCAGGAAACCTCGAACCTGCTTCTCCGTTCATGGCTCTGGCATTTCAAGAATGGCCTTCACTTTCTTGGGATCTATCTCTATCCCTTTCTGGCTCACGATAAATCCCAGTAACTTCCCCGATTTTACCCCGAAGGTGCACTTGGTTGGGTTTAGTTTCAATTGGCATTTCCGCAGCCTTCCAAATAGCTTACGCAGATTGACGAGGTGTTCATCCTCAGTCCGAGATTTGGCAATCATGTCATCTACATAGACTTTTATCTCTTTATGCATCATGTCATGGAACAATGCTACCATGGCACGCTGATAGGTTTCCCCAGCATTTTTCAGCCCGAAGGTCATCACTTTGTAGCAGAACGTTCCCCATAGGGTGACGAAAGTAGTCTTCTCCACATCTTCGGGTGCCATCTTTATCTGATTATACCCTGAGAAACCATCCATAAAAGAGAAAAGGGCGAACTTGGCTGTATTATCTACCAATATATCAATGTGTGGCAGGGGAAAATTGTCTTTAGGACTGGCTCGGTTTAAGTCCCGATAGTCTACGCACATTCGCACTTTGCCGTCCTTTTTTGGGACCGGGACAATGTTGGCTACCCACTCCGGGTATCGAGCTACAGCTAAGAAATCCGCATCGAACTGCTTTCTCACTTCTTCTTTGATTTTCAAAGACATTTCGGGTCTCATCCTTCGTAGGTTTTGCTTAACCGGGGAAGACCCAGGATTCAATGGCAACTTATGCTGCACAATGTCGAGGTCCAGACCTGGCATGTCTTGGTACGACCATGCAAAGATGTCTTGATATTCTTCAAGAAGGGTTATCAAGCCTTGGCGGATAGGTGCAGTCATACCGGTTCCTACTTTCACTTCTTTCTTTCCCTCTCCGGTCTCTAAGTTTATCAGTTCGGTTTCCTCTTGGTGAGGCTTCATTTTGCATTCTTCCTGAGCGATCAACCTCTCCAACTCTAGTGAAAGGACGTCCTCTTCCTCTTCTTCGTTTATTGTTTGACTTACTTCTCGGTCAAAATCGATTATCAAACCCTCGTTGTTAGGATCCTCAAAGAATCGACCCTCATATCTATACCAATCAAGACAAAAGAAACAAAAACATGCAAAATGATATGAGAAAAGGTGGAACCGCAAGAACAGATGAAACAATATCTCTTTGTTATTTAATAAGGTAGGTTTCACAAAACAAAAGAGAAAGGAATCTATAGCCTCTAATTACATTGAATCAGCGATATAGACTTCCGACTGGCTTATCACGCGCCAGTTCCCCACTTGGGAATTGGGATGGCATGGTCGCATGAAACTTGGCGGATCTTGTGGAGACTCTTCTCCTATTGCCGCCACCTCTTCCTCAAACATTATCTTGACACTCTTGAAACACTGGCTAACATGGCCGGGCCATGCCCTATCTGCCCGGAGTCTTGACGGCGCATTCCTTCTTCCCGGTTTCTCAGGTTCATACCCCAACCCATATTTGTATGGGTTTCCCTTAATGTCGACCACATCGGCATTCTCGAGGCTATCCTTGCCCAGACCCATTCCGGGCTCATAACCGTGCTTGAGCATTACCCGTGCCACCATTAGGGAGACAAGGTAGCAACGGACTTGTTTCCACAAAGGCACAACTCACCACCTCGAAGGATTGGAAAGTTGTTTCCAATGATTCTTCCGCTGCTTCTACATATGGTGTGGAGGAGGGGCAGCTCACCAACATATCTTCTTCGCCTGACACTATCACCAAGAGTCCACCAACCGTGAATTTCAATTTCTGGTGAAGCGTCAAAGGGACCACTCCTAGCGCGTGAATCCAGGGTCTCCCCAAAAGGTAGCTGTAGGCGGGATTTATGTCCATCACTTGAAAAACCACATTGCAAGTGTGGGGGCCTATCTGAATGGGGATGTCGATTTCCCCCATCACCTCCCACCGACTACTGTCAAAGGCTCGTACTACCATTACTTGGCTTTAGACGTGACGCATTAAAAGGAAGTTTCTCCAAGGTGGTCTTTGGCATCACATTTAAACTTGAACCATTGTCGATGACCACCTTAGCGACGACATGGTCCATGCATCTGACAGACACATGTAGAGCTTTGTTGTACCCTCTCCCCTCAACGGGAATCTCTTCTTCCGCGAACGCGATATAGTTATTGGTAGTTATATGATTAACAATTCCTTCAAAACCCTCAACTGAGATGTCGTGTGCTACGTGGGCTTCGTTGAGGACCTTTACCAATAGTGCACGATGAGGCTCGGAGTTTATGAGCAGTTCGAGCAAAGAGATCCTTGCTGGGGTTTTATTCAGTTGCTCAACTACTTTAAACTCGCTTTGCTGGATGAGACGAAGAAACTCATGAGCCTCTTCCAAGGTCACCGCCTTTCCTTGAAGACCTTCTTTCTTTTCAACCCCTTTTACCACTGGGGGATCCACTTCTTTTGAGGGGGTGGCCACGTCTGCGGGCTCTTGGATCATGGGTGTTTTCCCCTTGGAGGGCAATTCCGCCGAGTGAGGGGGAGCGAACACCCGACCACTACGGGTTACGCCACTAAGGCCGGTAACGTTGGTCACCTTGGCCGACAAGGAGTCAACCTCAGTGGCAGCCCTTTCTCCAAAAGCGGGAGGGGTATACTTCCATGGAACGGCCTTATTGCTTCGATAGGAAAACGGCGTTGGCTTGGGCGCTGTCGGGGGGTACATGGGCCTGGAGCCGGTCACATTCCTAGTGAAACATATTACTAGGGCTTTGGGGGTTGGGGGAACCTTCTTTTCTTCCGACTACATGTAAATCTATGGTTCTTCCCTATCTCCCTTGGACACTTCGAGCTGCCCCCAGTCCATGAGCCGTTGAAGTAACTCATCCACCGCGGGGCATGTTTCCATGTCGTGTGATTCCCCGAGATGAAACAAACATTCGTCACTTTCGCCTCCGCCACGAGAGACCATGCATGCCGCTTGCAGCGACTGGTAGATGAATCGTCTAGACCGTAGCCACATCTTCTAATCTCTTTGACCCTGATGGCCCATCCTTTTTGATGGCGTTTATGCTAGCCCCTCCATGACTGGCTAATGGATTGGTTTTAACGTTGGGGCCCTCCTCTTGGAATGACAGCCAGCCGGCATTTATTAGGTGTTGCACCTTATACTTGAATGGCAGGCAAGAGTCAATGTTGTGTCCGGGGGCTCCACTATGGTACGCGCATGTGGCATTTGAGTTGTACCACTTGGGGTATGGTGGCTGGAAGACCTTCCCGGGTATGGCCACCGCCAAATGATTTTCCAATAATGAGGGCTACAACTCGGAATATGTCATGGGAATAGGAGAGAACTCGTCTTTCGGGGGGCGTCGTGCATTGTTATAGCTCATGCCAGGAGTTGTATTATTGGCTGGCTGGGGAGTGGCTGGAGTTGTGTGTTGGGCAGGCGTTTTTTCTGTTGCGGGAGGCCCTTCCACTTGAGTTAGGAGGGAACTTCCGGCTCGGATCGAAAAGTTTGGGTGGTTGTGTTGGTATGAGTTTTGGGTATTTTGGGGTGCTTTCATCCATGTCGGGGCGGTGGTGACCGCGTGGGTATCTCCTTCCTTTTTCCGTGTGCCCACCACTGGGGCTCTTCTATTGTTGTTGGGGGCAACGTTGGAGGCATATTCAAACTTGCCTTTTCTCAGTCTGGACTCGATTCTTTCTCCGGCAAAGACAAGGTCTGCAAAGTTAGTCAACATATACACTATCAGCTTCTCGTAGTAGAACGTAGGCAACGTATCTACCATAATCGTGATCATTTCCCTTTCAGTCATAGGTGGGACGACTTGGGCTGCTAGGTCTCTCCATCTTTGAGCATATTCTTTAACGGACTCATGCTCCCACTTGGTCATGCTCTGAAGTTGGTTCCGATTAGGAGCCATGTCCGTGTTGTATTGGTACTGCCTAATGAAGGCAGTTGCCAAGTCTTTCCATGACCGGATCTGAGAAGCTTCCAGATTGGTGTACCATGCCACCTCTGCTCCGGCTAAGCTATCTTGAAAGAAGTGCATTAACAGCTTTTTGTCCGTAGAATATGCCCCCATCCTTCGGCAATACATCTGAAGATGACCATTTGGACACGTCGCCTCTTTGTATTTATCAAAATCTGGTACTTTAAACTTGGGAGGAATGATGATGTCAGGTACCAGACACAGATCCGCTAAATCCGAGAACGGGTAGTTGCTGAGGCCTTCTACCACTCTTAGCCTCTCTTCAAGTAAATCAATCTTTCCCTTGTCTATTGCAAAGGGAACAAGTTCCTTAACGGGTGAGGATGGAGACAGGACGTGGCGGACTATGTTTGGTTGGGGCAACTCATGGGGGGCCGAATCCTTGAGGAGAAGTAGAGGGCCTAAATGAGCATCTCCTTCATCATCTTCTTGCAGAGGATAGTCGGCATGAGAAGGGAGCTGCCCCTCGAAGGTAGGGGCTTGGCTCAAATCGTTTGGAGCGGTACGGGGAGTGAAGTCTGGAGGCAAATCATAAGGGTAGGCTTGAGGACTATACCTCCGATTGAAACCCATCGTGTTTCTGTCTCGACCCAAGTTTATTGCAGGCTGTAGCACCGGTTCCGCTTCCCTAGCTGTATTGGAAGCGGTCGCCGTAGCATTATCTTCTATAGTTTTTTGAAGCTTTAGCATGGCCTTCGTGATAGAAGACATTTGATCTTTTAAGGCCGATAGGTCGGCCTTCATCTATTCTTGCACTCCCTCTTCGTTATCCATCTTTCTGGATCGAGTGTTATAGGGGTGCCTTTGCGCTTTTTTAGTTATGGTGAGTTCCCTAAAGAAACAAACAGTGGTGAGTATGCCACCAAAACATGAATATGCTAATGAATGATCAAAGCACTTGGATCCACCTCAAGGCCTTTTTTAGATAACGTGATGAGTTTCAGAACTTCTCTTTTTATAAAAAGGAACAAAGCTTTTATCTAGCCAAGATCATACAAAAGTGTTACAACAGAACCTAACGGTTTCTAATTATATAGGCCATCAAATCTATCATGTGTTGACAGTAATTGATTAGCCCGTGAATTTCCTCTGGGGCTGAACACACTTCGGCGATGGCCTTTGCTTTGGCTAGTAGTCGCAGGAGGTCTTGACTTCCATTTAAGGTCAAGGCGAACCTATCCATCCACATGGTCGCTTCTTGATGCAATGCATCAATCACTCTCCCTCTTGCTTCCTTTTCGGCGTACGCTTGTGCGAAATCCTCTACTAGTTTTTGTTCATGGGTCAAAGACTGGTTTAACTCTTCTTTGTACTGCCCTATTATAGCTAGCATGCTTTGCTTCGTGGCTTCTAAGTGTTGGGCCAAACTCCTCTTGGATCTTGAGCAAGCAACTAACTCCTCCTTTAAGATCATGCCATGTACTCGTGACTGGTCTCTTTCCTCTCTTCGGAGCTTGAGCTCATTGTTGCTACCCCACAAAGCTCCTCGGAATTTATCTCGGCCATGCTCTTCCTTGCGGGCCCTCTTGGTTTCTTGTTCAAGGACTCTTGCAGTAGCCGCATTTTCCTCTCGTAACTTGGCACACTCTTTCCGGATGTTTGTAGCGGCTGACTTGAATTTTTCTTTGGCGAGTCTTGCCTTTCCTAGCTCTGATTTTAGAGCTTGGACTTCTTCATCCTCTTCCGGAGCTTCGAAGTTCTCCTCGTTGATAATTTTCAACTTGGAGAGCCAATCTAACCCTCGTGTATGAACTCTTAGCCATTCATGATAACCACCGATGATGCTATTACGGATGCCCCTAAGTTCTTTATCTTTCCTTAACGGGCTTTTCCATGCCTTGTGGACTCTTTGTACAACCTTGAGACTTTGCGCGCCGAAATCTCTCACAAGGAAAGGCGAGAGGCTCTCTTCCGTTGGTGCTCCCCTCATGGGGTACCCTAACTGTCTTATGGCAAGTGCGGGATTATAGTTAATACAACCCCTCGTCCCTATCAACAGAATGTTTGGGTAGTCCCCACATGAGAAAAGAACTCCCTCATTTCCTTTCTTCCATCGAGGAAACCAGTTGATTGTGCTGCCTCCTATCCCACCCAAGTATTGGTCCCAATCGACTCTTCTCTTTTCGACGCACGAGCGATAACTTTGAAGCGGACACAGGTGTCTTATGTCTTGTTGGAATAGGTGCGAAACCAACCACACACAAAGAGCGGGTAAACAGCAGACAATCCGTGTGTTGTTCTTCTCGCACCTTCGGTCAAATGTATCAAATAAGTCTGCCAAGATGGCTACCACCGGGCTCTCCTTGCTATGGTGATATGCAAGGAAAGCATCAATTGCGGCTAGGTCCACCAAACCGTCCACGTTTGGAAAGAGGACAACCCCAAAGATCATCAAAACTAGTATATCCGCAAACGGGACCCACTCTTCTTGACTCGCCATATCCCTTGCCTTGCCTTCCAAGTATTTATGTGGTAGGCCCACTATGTCGTTTCGAGTTTGCTTCATACGATCCAACTCTCTTGCCGAATCTCCGACCACAGCTACAATCTTGCTCAGGGAGGGAAGAAACACGGAGAAAAGATACGGTTTTCTTCCCCTAAGAGGGCATCCTAAAATCTCCTCAAATTCTTCAACAATCGGTACTATTTGGAAGTCCCCAAACGTGAAGCATCTCAATGGTTGGTCATAGTATTGGGCGAGGGATACAATGGCTTCCATAAATACCTCCGTTGTGGTCAAATCTAAAATCTTTCCGTACACTTTGCAGAAGGCTTGCCTTTGGAGGGGTCCCATCAACCATCCCAACTCCTTAAGGCTGGTGACATCTAGGCCCTTAATCTTGACTTGATAGAATCTTTTTCTGTTTTGATTTGTCCCCATCATTTACCTAAAAAAGGGGTGGATCAAGGCTCCGATATGAATGATGCAATGCGCATGCATGAAACGAAAAGAAAAACAGGGGGTAATTTACATATACGAGACCGAAAAAGATCCATCTTTTTAATACTACGTTCTAGGCATTGTGGCGCCCCAACGTATGTATTAAAAAGTGACGCCTTACTCTAGAGAGACAAAATAACACTAGCTATACAGCGAAACTATAATTTATGTGCTTTTTGCAGAAGAATGCATGAGAACAAATGGCATGGAGCGTGTTGGCTCCATGCCCCTATTTGGGGACCTATAGGATAATATCTAGGGGTCTCTAATAACTACTCCCAACGATTCATATCTCACATGGTTGTTTTCTAGAGGTATCATCACTCAAGATAATAATATTGCGGCGGTATGGAATACCAACGACAACACATTATAAAGAGAGAAAGCTCTAGACGAGGTTTCACTA
Organism: Glycine soja; assembly: GCF_004193775.1. Taxonomy (NCBI): domain Eukaryota; kingdom Viridiplantae; phylum Streptophyta; class Magnoliopsida; order Fabales; family Fabaceae; genus Glycine; species Glycine soja. The sequence goes on along the minus strand of NC_041002.1, from coordinate 28,179,856 downwards.
TTATCAAGCAAGTCGGAGACCTGCATGACCATAGATTCAGCTCCACTCTTTATGTTCCCACGAGCCCGAGTATAGGGCCCCTTTTTTTCAACTCACCGTGTGTGCTTAGAATGCAGTGTAAAAATGTGGAAAAGACAACATTTATTATATTTACACAGTTAAAAAAAAATGCACACACAAAGTTTCACAATTCCACACTTTCCTAAAATAGGCCTAACTCACAAAAACAGTCCCCAGTGGAGTCGCCAACTGTCGCAACCTACCCTTTTGCGGGCGAGTGAGGCGATGCTCACGGGTGCGTCTTCCAAAGGAGGAAAATGCGCAGAGTCGCCACCAACGTTTATTTGTGGAAAACGTCGGAAAAACCGAAGGAAACCGGTCATGAAGAATATTCCAGATTCGGGAGTTGTATTTACGTTTGAGGAAGGTATTAGCACCTCTCACGTTTGTCTCAAAGGACAACAGCCTTAATTATTGAATTGTATGAAATTGTGTACCTAAACTTTTTATTTCTTTTTTATTTTTGAGGTCGACAAAAGCAGGGCTCTTGCTTCTACGTACCCTCCATCGAAGAGGAAATCAGACCTACGTAGTTCTTTTTAAGGGTGAATCAAGCTATTTTTTTTACTTGGAAGGTGTTCATTTTAAGGCGTTGGACCTTAAAATGATCCATTTTTACTTGGTGAGAAAAAATTGAGGTCTCGAACCTTAAAATCCTTTTTAGTGATTTTTTGCGGACAAGCTTGACTTTGCGAGTTTGATTTTAGCCTTAGTTCCACTTTAGTTATTAGTCAATTCAATTAAGAAAAAGAAATTCCAAAGAGAAACGTCCGATTGATTTTTTGCTTTATTTTACTAAAAGATATTTTTTGATTATTATATTATTATTTTACCTCTTTTTGGTTTCCAACGTGGTTACGGCATGACCGAACGATCAGATTTCATTTTAACAGAAATTAACGGATATTACAAATTAAATGATCGGTGGAAATTTATTTTATTTTTTGATTAGGCGGGAAAATGACTTAAGTAAATGACTGAAGCACGTCAAAAGGGGGTACGGAAAGTAAATGAAACGAGAATAAAAGTACACGAAACAAATGGGGACCACCACGGGTACATAGAATGAATTGAAAAGTTCGATTTCGGGTACTTACCGGTTGAAGATCGAAGAACAATGAAGAACAAACGATGAATGACGAAGAACGGCTGAAAATCTTCGCGAAATCACCCACGGAAACGTTCGGAAGTGCCTCGGCTTGGATTTTCTTCACGTAAACAATTTTCCTCAGTAATTTTAAGTGAATATGAAGTGTCAAGAAGGCTGAACCCTTTCCTTCTTCACTCCTCCCACTATTTATAGCAAAATAGGGGAGGAGCTTGCCACCTAGCTTGCCCAGGCGAGCTAGGTTGCTTCCTCCAGAAGCAACCATCTTCTGGAGGAAGAAGCTGGAAGGCCCAAGTGGCCTGGTTGCTATTTGCACCCCTTTTTTTTTACTAAATACACCCCCCTTTGGTTTTTTTTGTGATTCTTTTTCCGTAACGTTACGAAACTTTACGAATTTCGTAACGATACTTATTTTCTTTCCGTAAGGTTACGGAACCTTACGGGTCATGTAATTACTCCTTTTTTAGCTTTCGGAATGTTACGGAAACTCACGGATTGCGCAACAACACTTCATTTTGATTCCCGGCATGTTACGGAATTTCACGAATTGCGTAACAATGCTTCCTTTTGATTCCCGGCATGTCTTGGAACTTCACGTATTGTGCAACAAAGGGTGCCAAGTACCTCGAAGCGGTCAATCAAAGGTTGCATGCCATCAAATGATAGTCCCCAGACGAAATTAGGGTATGACAGTTCTTTATTTCATTTTGCCCAGGAGTGCAAAAGGCTAAGTATGGGGGGTTTTGATGTGCCATTATTTTCTCCTATTTCTTAACCCTTTTTGCACCATTTTAAATACTGATTAGTCTTAATTGTCAAATTTATTAGGCAGTTTTATTATTTGGGCCCATTCAGCTAATTTGATGTTTTTAATCTAATTTCAGGAATTAATGAAGCATTGGGCTTGAATCCAAAATTGGGCTTGGACTTGAAGAGGGAAAACTATTTTATTCTACAAGATTTTATCTTATCTAGACTTTAGACTTTATCTTATCTATATATTATTTAGATTTGATATCATCTAGATATTATTTCATCTAGATCTTATCTTATCTTATCTTATCTAGATTTTGGGAGTTTCATCTGATGGCTCATCCTATAGACATAGTGCTCACAAAACTTAAGAGGTTCCACCTAATGATTTCCAAGTAAGCTTCACTTCCTTAGAATTTACAATCCATTTTCACTCATGTGGCCCAGGCACAGATGCCACAAAGAATTATCATTGGACACATAGCTCCCAGCTTGTGAAATAGTTGAGACACAGCATGTCGCAGTGGACCCTTGCAGAATTTACAGATTTCTTTGCTTTGTCACATGCAATGACACAGACTTCCCTTTTCCCTCTAATTTGCATAACTCCACCTTCAACCCAGCAAGAAAAACCTTTTGAATCCATGGCACCCACAGAGACTATATTTTTCTTGAGCTCTGGAACATGATCAACCTCGATTAAGGTTCTAACAATCCCATCATGAATCTTGATTTGTATAGAACCTATATGATGTGCCATTATTTTCTCCTATTTTTTAACCCTTTTTGCACCATTTTAAATACTGATTAGTCTTAATTGTCAAATTTATTAGGCAGTTTTATTATTTGGGCCCATTCAGCTAATTTGATGTTTTTAATCTAATTTCAGGAATTAATGAAGCATTGGGCTTGAATCCAAAATTGGGCTTTAATCTAATTTGATCGTTTATGAGTAATTGGTGTGTGTGATGCTTAATCACATAATGAATGCTTTATGTTAAATTTCGCTTAGTAATTTAATTTAGGGTTGGATTAAGTGGTTGAACTGATAAAGGATAAATTCTCGCAACCTAAGATAAGAGACTTGCTTGTGAATCAAGGGGAAGCAATGTATTTTAATTCTGATAATTTCTAATTCAATTTTACTCGCTGTTTAATTTACAAAAGCAAACAACCCCCCCCCCCCAATTTGTTACTATTTCCTACTATCTGTTATGAACATTTGGTGTATCATTGCTCGTTGGGAAATGACCTAGGATCACTTCCTAGTTACTACATTTTAATATTTATTTGATTCGGGTACGGCCTCGATCACTATACCAAATGACTTGCAAGGAGCATTGTTACCCATCAAAACATTACTATCAAACTTCTCCTTATATGTTACAAACTAGATTTTGTGTGGACAAATATGATAAGAATAACCTAAGTCCAATACCCATTGTTCATAATGTTGTTGTGGTTGTTCACCAGCAACCAGAACCAAATCATTTTCTGATGAGGAATCATTCTGACCAATGGTAGCAATAGAATCTTTCTTTGCTTTCTTTGGACAATCTTTCATCCAATGATCAGATTCTTTGCAGTAATTATAGATGTCCTTTGGGTCAACCTTGTTCTTCATGCTACCTTTGCCTTTCTAATTCTTCTGCCCTCTAGATGAATCAATCACCAATAATCTGGACGTAGTGGCTTCATCACCATTCCCAAATGTTTTCAGTTGAAACTCTCTAGAATACCGATTGGAATTGACTTCTTCAATTGTATTGGAGTCCTTCAAAACATTGAGAGAACTCACAAAATTCTCATAGGAAGGACGGAGGCAGGCTAACAAAATCTGTGAATGTATGAATGCATGATTTTGATGATGCCAAAGAAAAATCAAACAAGGTTGCTTCAAAGGATAAGCATTGCTTTAAGATTAATACAAGGTTGTTTCAACAAACAAAGTCTTGCTTCTAGATTAACTCAAGATCAAGCCTTGCTTCAAAACAAAGTATTTCCAAGACATCCAAGGCAGTGTAATCGATTACCAGAAGACAATTTTGAAAAATAGTTGTTAAAAAGGGTTTTGAATTTGAATTTTGAACCTGTAATCGATTACCAGATGTTTGTAATCGATTATCAGCAATGGAACTCTTGAAATTAAAATTCAAAAAGTCATGACCCTTCAAAAATATAATTGTGTAATCGATTACCAGATGTTTGTAATCGATTACCAGTGAAAAATTTCAGAAAAAGCTTTTTGAAAAGACACATCTCTTCAAACCATTTTGAAAAGGCACGAAGGGCCTATATATATGTGTGTCTGATTTCAAAAAGCAAGAGAGAGATATCCTAAGAGAACTTCATTGTCAAATGCTCTCTCAACAACTCTTAGGCAAACACTTGCAAATCTATTGAGAGTTCATCCAGGAACTTCAAATTGTATTATCCACTCTAAAGGAGAAAAATCTTTATGTTCTTCTCAGAAAGTCATTTGTAATCAAGAGACTGGTTGTCTCTTGAATTGTGAGTTTCCTAAACACAAGGGAAAGGGATTCCTTGGGTGTTCAGAAGTTGTAAAAAGGATTTTTACAAAGATAGTGGAAAATCTCAAGTGGGTTGCTTGAGGACTGGACGTAGGCATGGGAAGTGGCTGAACCAGTATAAATCGAGTTTGCATTTCTCTCTTCGCTTAAACTTATTTTATTTATTGCAGTTTATCTTTTGCTTTAAAGAAGTTTGTTTTGAATTGTTCTTTGAGTAATTCATATTAAGGGTGCATTGTTAATCCAAAAGAGAGTCAAAATTTTAATTGGGGAAAGTTTTGTATCTTAATTCAACCCCCCTTCTTATGATACTTGTGGAAGCAATGCTTTCCAAGTTTATTTTGATGATGCCAAAGACTCAAGTCAAGAATCAAGACTCAAGCAAGTTTCAAGAATCAGAGTCGTTCAATCAAGAATCAAGAGAAGACTCAAGATATGCAAGAATTTCAAGAAAAACATCAAGATAAGTATAAAAAGATTTTTTCAAAAGAAAAGATTGAATAGTACAATTTTTCCAAAAGAATTTTTCAAAGAAAAATATTTTACCAAGAGTTTTACTCTCTGGTAATCGATTACCAGAAGCCAGTAATCGATTACCAGTAGCCAACTTTCTTTCAAACTGATTTACAAAGCAGTAATCGATTACCATGAGCATGTAATCGATTACCAATGTTTTTAAACGTTGGATTTCAAATTTCAAGAGTCACAACTTGTGATAAAACATTTTCAAACTTATGTAATCGATTACACAATATATGTAATCGATTACCAGTGTTTCTAAACGTTGGTTTCCAAATTTAAACATGAAGAATCACATCTGTTGATGTGTAATCGACTACACTATGATGGTAATCGATTACCAGTGACTTATTTTGAAAATTAAATTACCAAAAGTCACAATTCTTAAAGTGACTAGTCTCTGAAGATTTTTTAAAGAGTCACAACTTTTAAAGTGACTACTTTTCAAAAAGAGTCACAACTTTTAAAGTGAATAGTTTTCAAGAGAGTCACAACTTTTAAAGTGACTAGTTTTGAAGAAATTTCCAAGAGTCACAACTTTTAACTTGTTTCTTCAAGAGCCATCAAATGGCTATAAATATGAGACGATGGCACGAATTTCAAGTAACTGATTTCATTCAATTATTCTTAACATCTTTCTAAGAGTTTTTGTTCAATACTTGCTTTGTCAAGAAAAGTTCATTGGGCAAAAACTTGTGCTTATTCTATCCTTCTATTTTTTACTCTTCTTCTTCATTCCTTCTCCCTCCTGCCAAAAGAATTCAAAGAACTAACCATCTGAGAATTATTTTGATTCTTTCCTTCTCCCTCTTGCCAAATGAATTTAAAGAACTAACCATCTGAGAATTCTTTTGATTCCCCAAACAAAGAATTCAAAGAACTAACCGTCTAAGAATTCTTTGCCCAAACACTGAATTCAAAGAACTAACCGTCTGAGAATTCTATGTAAGAAGCGTGTAGCTTCTTGGTTGTAACAGTGAACACAAGGGAGGGTACATCCTTTGTGGTTCGCTTCAAGTAGAGGGTACATCTACTTGGTTGTTCAGAGAGAACAAGGGAGGGTACATCTCTCGTGGATCTTTGCTTGTAAAGGATTTTACAAGGTTATTGGAAATCTCAAGAACCATGGGTTGCTTGGGGACTGGACGTAGGCACGGGTTATGGCCGAACCAGTATAAATCTTGTGTTTGCTTTCTTCTTCCCTACACTCTTTACTTTTCCGCTGTGCACTTTTTATTTCCGCTTTACTTTTGTCTAAGTTATTGTTTCTGTTCTTTACCTTCTTATAACTTAGTAGTAAAGCCTAATTGAATCTAGTAATATTAAGAAGGATAAATTTTAATTAGTCAAGACATATTAATAATTAATTCACCCCCCCCCCCTTCTTAATTATTCCGAGGCCACTTGACCCAACAATACTGAGGCCACTTGTCCAACAGAATCATTGCTAGATTTTCATCTTCTATCTTTACATCAATGTCATATATCTCCATAAGAAAAAAGTTTAACTCATCAAGATATTCTTTCAGTGGCATACCTTCTCTCATTAGAAGCCAAACAAATGTCATTTCAGAAGCAACTTGTTGAAGATTGATTTCGTCATGAAGAGTTTCTCCAGCTTGAGCCATAATGCAAAAGCGGTTTTCTCATTAGAAACATCATAAAGAACTTCATCAGATAGAAACAAGAGAATCAACAAGAGCTTTTTTTATCTTTCAACTCAAGGATTGACTCATCAACCTTCGACGGTTTACCAAAAAGAGATGCCCAAATTCCTTGTTCCATCAATAAGGTACACATCTTGATGCGCCAAAGGTTGAAGCTATTCTTCCCTGTGAATTTCTCAATCTTGATTGTATACGAGCATCATTTTGATGAAATCTAGAAAATGCAACACAAACAAAAACAAAATGGTTGATCTTTGATGACCTAGACCTACCACGAAACAAATGTGGAACTAATCTGAACCGGAGCTCTAATACCAATTGTTGGGTTTAAGACTCAGAAATATGCAAACAAATAGGGAAAATAGATGATAGAAGGAGAAAAGAGATAACACAACAATGGAAATTGTATTGTAAATAATACAAATAACAGTTACAATGAAATTGGGTTCAGAAGTTCTCTCTCTAACTCACTTACTTGAACCCTACTTATGCATAAAATATGTTAGGCTTGCACAAGGGTAAGTGTACCCTATGCAATAGTAACAATGAACTCGAAAGTCTAGATATCAAACCCAAAGAACCAGTTGTATTCTCAATTAATCAAGTTTATTAAATTAATAGTATATGTGATTTAAAATATTATTTGAATATTTTTTGTGCTTTTAGTTTTTAAAAGAAAACAAATAAACAATGTAAAAATGGGTTTTTAGTGATGATAAGAATGAGCAAGGTTTATGACTCACTAGTACCAATTTCCCCCTAATCCCAATCCTAATGAAATTTCTTCCCCGATTACTTACTGATTCCCAAAATCAACTAAAGCCTATGATCAAGTTTAGAAGATGCTCTTTGGCTTAAATCAATACCCAATGATCATGCATTTATCAATTTAAGTCAAAGGACAAAATCAATTCTAGGGATGATTAATTAAAGACTAACTAAACTATCAGAAATTACCCAAATAGTTTGGTCATGCAATTTGGTGTAAAATATTCTCTACTTAGATCTACCAATTACATGTAGATGATTACTACTATGCAATTGATTAAGTATTAGAATGGCCAATTCCAAATAAACAATAGAGATAAGGAACAACATTAATTAACATAAAGTAATGAGGAAGTCCATTAAGAACATGGAGAATGGTACAATTGGACAGTTACATCATAACCCTTGGACTATGTGGACTAGCACCTCATGATTAGAGCAACACTAGCAATCATATATAAAATAAACATAGACATACCAATAGGTAAGAAAAATGATCACATTTTGTCCTAGCGGTGTTGCCCACGCTCTTCAACTCTCAAAAGCCCTCAAGGTTCTCTCAAATTCGTAAAAAGATAAGAATAAAAGTGAAGAATAAATTTAACAAAGCCTAGAGACCTATATATAGCTTATTAAAGACATATGCACAAAAAGGCACACTATGGTTATGGTGAATGCACCAAGGTCATGGTTGGAACTGACATTGAAGCTTTAGGCCATTATTGATTGGCTATGGTCCTGTTGATTGAGCACAACCCTCATGAATTGATCATGGTTGTGATGATATTACCACGACCATTATCGGATCCTAACGCTATTTTGGAGGATTATTAACATATTCATGGTAAATGTACCACAACCGTGATAAAGTGCAGAGTCTTCAAATCTTCATAAAATTGTCCAATTTCCAACTCTTTTACTCAATTGAGTGACTACACTTCTGCAATACAAAACTCGGGTCCAATCGTGAGTTCTGCCAAGAAAATGCATGCAAAATGGCACAAAAACTCACACAAAATACACTCAGAAAGTGGTTTATCACCTTCTAACTAACTCATCTTATAGGAGCATGCAGATAACAGAATAACCAAAAAATAGTTACAATTGGATAAAACAATTACAACACATAACACTGTTAATGAACCATCTAAATAGACTAGCTAAAAATATTAGACAATGAATAGGTAGACTAGACTGTACACACCACTGGACAAAAGATAGATTCCAACACAAAAGGCTAGACAGACGATACAAACAGTGTCATCCAGTCACTTTTTTCAATGTTGTCCACTCCTTCTTCCAACAAGTACAAACCTTTTTGTAAATCTATAACTAGCCATGAACCTTCTGATCTTTGAGTTTAAACCATTAAAAAAAATACTTCTCAAGATTTAGAAGTACATATCACATGTTAAATTCCATTTGGAACCCGATTTTCTATGATTTTCTAGATTTGAAACTTATGTAATATGTACCAGATTCTAATAGAAAAGTGCTTTTGAACTTGTTTAATACTTGAACCATAACAAAGGATCTACACTTTGGATTTTTACAATGATGAACTTTTTAGAAATAGGAAAGAATCCTCTAAAATGTGGTAAAAAGAGTTTCTCAAGAATAAGTACTTTTGTGGGCTAAAACTAAGAGATGAGTGGGTTGGTCCTCAAGTAGGGACAATCTGACCTCTTTGTCTTCTTTATTTTATTTATTTTTTTTAGATTTCTAATTGATAAATGAGTTATTGTTTTGAAAAATAGACACAATAAGATTTAAAATGATATATGGCATGTATGAAACTAAAATATTTTGGTCACTCAAATAATTATCTTTTTCGGACCTCAAAAACAGAACAGCAAAACCCTAAGTTTTTCAAGCTACCTTAAAGAAATTAATTGAATTATTTCTATAACTTTTGAAAATGGACTTTGGCGATTTTCTAAATCAAATTAGTGAGTTTAAATCTGATTTTCAAAGATTAATACTCTCTCCATCCTTGATTATAAGAGACTTTCAACTAATTCACGTCCCTTAAGAAAAGTAGTTAATTTAGTTAATCATATTAAATCTATCAATTAATTGTACTATCATTCCAAAATTACCTTTTTCTTAACTCTCCGTCCACTTAATTGTTTCTCGTTAATGTTTGGAAAGAGAATAATTAAGTAAGAGTATGTAGGGGAAAAAATAATTAATGCATCTAGAATTTAGAAAAGGATCTTATAGAAAGAGACAAATGAATTTTTGAAAATATTCTATGTTTTTATAATTATTAAGATATTATATTTATGAACATAAGTTGAGATCTTTTCTTGCTTAAGTAGAAGTTGACTTTCTTTGACTTTTTGGAAATTTACTTTATTTCAAATTATATTTCAATCATTTTGAAAATACTAACTAATATAATATAATTAAGGTGAATTATTTATTAATTAAGTAGTGGCTCGATTTGTTGCTGACAAAGTTGCTCAATGAAAACTTTGTGTTAAGGGGTTGCTCTAGGAGAACCTCTGCTTTCCTCAATTTGGGATCACTCTGGATAGGATCCAGTTGTAGTTGTTGATGGAACGAGAATAAGTGTTGTACCTTGTTGACTTAATAAGAGTTATTTGTATTGTGACTTTTGACGTTGTTGATCGTGATGTGTTGTTGCATACTACATGAGTCGGCAACTTTGGTTGTCTTGTTGCAGTATGAGTTGTGCTCTAAGAGTTTCATTTGTATCGGTGAGTACACATGTAAGTTTGGGGTTGCTTTGTGGGACCCTATACCTAGTGTGGGACATGTTGGTGGAGAATAGACTTCCTCGAGGATGGATGGACGGGCAGCTCTGCATTTTAGGCCAGGATTACTGCAGATCTTGTGCCACAGTAAGCCACTACCTACATTCTTTTTTCCTGATAGGACCACTATATTGCTCTTAAAATTGGTTTTGCACGGGATCCCCCAAATAGTTTTTTGAACGTGCTAGTGTTATTGCCTAATTAGGTTGTTGTTGATTTTATTATGATTAAGGGATTATCTGGCTTCATCACTTGATTGTGTGAATCTCAATGGAGTACTCATTGCATTGTGAGTAGGAAAGGTCCTCATGTCGCTTTGCAAAAGTCATTGTTGTGTCACATGAGTTGTCTAGCATCGCATGACATTTCATATATGACGTGATGTATATGTTGGATTGATCTCTTATATTTGATTTATGATAAATGTGCATGAATGATTGATATATCCTTTATTGTATTATTTATCTACTATGTTAAATGTCATATGATTAGCTACATTCCCACAATATATGTGTATATATGTCTTATTTTCTGTATTTTATCCTTGCATTGTTGCACATGTGATTTTGTGCCTGTGATGATCTTGAATGACGCGTTCATGGGAGCATATGGATGAGATTCAAGAACCGTACTTGGTTAGTCTTCAATTATACTCTATTTGCACGTTCTTCAATGATCAAACTTATTAAGATGTCACTCAAGAAGTGGTCAACATACGGGAGGCATACTCATCACATATGTATCTAGAGAGGATGCATCATCTTCACATGAAAGACTTCAAATCTAAATATAAACTTCCTTTTCTAGTCTTTGGTCTGGCATCACTTGGCGTGTCGACAGATGATAGTACAAGGGAACCTACTAAGGAAGACATTTTTACAGCATTGATTTGGATAATACCATGTCTCTTTTGTCTCTAGAGTTCGATGGTAGAGGGAGTTTCCTTTAGAAGTCTCACAATGTGTATTTTTGGGATTAGTGTATGACTAGCATAGGGAGTGTGTGATGTATATCCCCTTCCCCATTTTGGATGTATTACAATAGGTAGTAGGTACACTATTGATGGTTTCACACATTTCACCTAACTTTTCTTTTGAGATATTTCTATGATCTTAGCTTGTATCTATATCCAGATAAACATGAGGTAGATGTTGTCTCATCTAGTGTTTTTATCCAATATATGACTTGTTGAACTTATTCGTATGTAAATGTATGTCTTTGATATATAGTTATATTGCGAAAAATTAACTCATATTTTCATAAATAAATTAAATAAGATTTTTCCTTTGAGTTAAAATTTAGTAGAAAAACTTAGTAGCACAATTAGGGTGTTATACATTTATCCTAACCTCCAACCATTAGGATAACCCTAATGGTTTGAACTCAGTGTCTCTAATATGTGTTATGTTATTCTATCAATATTTTCATTGGAGATTACACAAATTTTATGAACGTCTCATCCTTAAACTATTATATAAGCACAAATTAACTTACAAGGTTATAAATTTAGAATCAAACCATTTTCTATAAAGAATGTAACTAATGGTTTGCCTTATGTGAGAAAAAATATTATCTTTATTTTTTCTTTTAACTAAAACTAGGTAAGCTAGATATCATTTTAACTTCAAGGATCCCAACTAGGTTGGTGTTAGTCATCTTATACGACTAACTTTTGTATAGAAAACTTTTACAAAATGTATATATTTCCCCCAATTTATAGTTCTTTTTCTAGGATTGTAAATAAATTTGGCCAGCCATTAATTTGGCCTATATTAAGAAGAATTGCTGGAACCTGGATGACCCTTCGGTCACTTTTCCAAGGACCCGAAAATCCAGGCCTAGAAGATCTGAGGCCCCATCTCCTTCAGTTGTCCCTGCTCCCCCTACTTCTGCTCTCTCTACTTCTGCTCTCCCTTCAGCGCCAGCAGCCCCAATTCTTCCAGGTCCCTCCGCTCATAGCTCAGAGCCTTTCATGTCTATGTTGCAGAGCCTGCACCAGGGTCAGCTCCTGATTATGAGAGCTTGCAGGATGTGGTCTAGCAGCGACCAGTTATGAGCATGGAGGAGTTTCTGCAAAAGGTTGCCCGGCTAGGAGTCCAGCCTTCTCCTTTGGGAAGGGGTGAGGCCTCCGTAGCCCAGGAGCCTCAGCCGAACCAGGAGGATGACATTCTAGAGGCCTCAAAGCCCATTCCATCGGAGCCTTTCATTGTTAAGACTAGTCCAGCCATTCCACAGGAGGATGTTGCAGCAGTTCCCCCACAGGTGACTCCACAGCCTCCACCAGAGTCTACCACTTCAGCGTTGGACTTGTCATCTCCTCAGCTTGAGCCATCTGCACCAGTGCCAAATCTGCCCCTTTCTCAGGATTCACCATCAGGCACTACTGCACTGGACCTGAATGAGCATGCCATGGACTCTGCACAGGATCATTAACAGGATCAGGATTTTTATTTCCCTACTTTTTGAACAGTTTTATTATTATCATGTCCTTAGTACATTTTATAATTTAGATTTATGTTTATGTTTCAGTCTTTAGATTTATGTTTATGTTTCAACTTTTAAATTTTAGTTTATAGTTTTTATTTTGGTTGATATCTTGTACAAAGCTTGATTGAATAGTGCATTTATATTATCCAGTGGTTGATACTTGATTTTGGAATTCAGTGTTTGTGATTGGTTTGAATTGATCAATTGTATGATGTGAGTGAATTGAAATGCGTAGATCATATGCCTTGAATGAGCATGCAGTCATTAGAAGAGAAAGAACATAGAATTAGGATCATGACTGAAAATGTTAGTCGGTTTGTCAGGTTGATTGTGAAGGAACGCATTAGCCGCAACCTAGTGAGAGTGTGATCTTTAATTGTGAGAGAACGACTAACATTGAGTAATGATTTTTGCATGAATCTCTGAGTATGGAATGAATGCGTGAAATTGAAGATGATGAAGGCCATGTTTTGATTGAAGATAGCCACTTAGCTAAAAAGCTTACCTTGTGCAAGATTGATTTATCCCTTGCACCCATTTTGAGCTGAAAGTATGATTGTTTGATTGAACCTTGAGCCTGTACAGTTTATCTCCTTCTACCTTGTCTTAGGTTGTAGGAGAGCATCATTCATAAAAAGGAAATTTTGGTTCAAAGCAAATTTGCCCAAATTTGGGGGAATTATGGGGTGAAAGTTTGTAATGGTAAGAAAAGAGCAACACACACAGTCATCTAATAAGCAGCAAGTGTTTCAAAAAAAACTGTAAGTATAAAATAAAAGTGTGTGCTGCTATTTAAGAAAAGAAAAGCTAAGTGTGGAAAGGCAAGTAATAGAGCTGGAATAAAAAGAAAAAGGTTGATCTATGGATGAATGCTCTCTTAGAACCTAAGCTTTTGCATCCTAGAAAAACCATGAATTGATTGCAGCCCAACCTCGTTACAAGCCTAGAAAAGTCCTTCGGATTCAGTTGTGTGTTTATAACTGTATGGCATGAGATGAATTGCAAAGATTGAGACTTGTGTTAGTTGTTGATTGTTGAATAAGCCTAAACACTTGTGTTTGAGTGAAACAGTAGCTTTGAGGCTTTGGTTAATGATCCTTCCTTGATATCTGTTGCTCTTACTAGCTTATTTTAGTTGTGTTCCTTAATAATCATGTTCACATCTTTGAAAAGTTGCATGTCTTGTGAGAAGCTGTGATTGAATTCTTTGGAGCAAACACCTTGTGAATAACCACTGTGATTTTGTCACTTAAGGACAAGTGAGTTGTTCTTTCTTTGCTTGAGGACAAGCAAAACTGTATATATTTTCCCCAATTTATGGTTCTTTTAATAGGATTATAAATAAATTTTTCTTTGTTTTTATCTGTGATCAGTTGAAGCCTTGTGTATGGAATTAATATCAATTTCTCTTCAATTTCAGGCAAAAAGGAGTTATTTTGAAGAAGTGCTAAAGTTGATGTCTCGCTAAGCGAGCTCAATGCGCTTAGTCAGTGTCATCCACAAAGTGAGGCATTAACGCGCTTAGCGGATAGGAGTAATCTGGAAGGGAATCTGTCACGCAGGCACGCGCTCAGCGCGTCATCAGCTCGCCCAGTGAGTCGTTTGTCACCTTCCAGGCTTAGCGCGAGTTTGGCGCTGAGCTAAAATTCACTTACTCACACTAAGCGCGAGAATGGCGCTAAGCGCGACGTCGAGGTCAGTGAGCCCTTTTTAAGCATGGAATAGTAGAAAAAAGAGAGAGAGCGTTGAATAGCCGTAAGAGCTTGAAGAGTGAAATACACAAAGGCAAAGAACATAGCAAAGAAGCCAAGTTTGGATCTTTTAGAAAGATTTGTGAGTTTTTGAGTGATTGTGATATTCCTAAAGGTGGAGGAGACATCCTCACTCCTTTGTAAGCAAGCAATTTCTCTTAATTCCTCTTCTTCATTGTAAAAGGAGCTTCCTTGTTATGGAAGGCTAAATCCTCAGTTGGGGATTCTTGCTGAGTAATTGATGTAAACTCTTTCCCTATTTAATTAAGGTTATTTTATGTGTTCATTGTTTCTATCAGTACTTTATTATTGCATGCTTATGGCTTGATCACCCATATGTGTGTACTGTTAGGGGCTTTAGCATTAAAAGATGTATTGTCTCCTTAGACCTTGATAGAGCAGGATTAGGTTACCGTATGTCTGGACACGAAGTACGGTAATTTAGTTTTCATTATGATTTGATCATAAAGCTGTTCAATTAAGCTAAGTTCAACAAGAGACATCTGCGAACGAAGTTTAATTAGAATTAGGCTAAACTCATGAGACATCGGTGTTTAGTACTTGAGCCTTCAACATAGAACACAAAAACATCTTTAATTAGAGAAACATCCTTAATTGCATCAATTTGCTCAGTAAGAGGACCCAACGCCTTTAGATATCTGTTTTCACACTTACTTGCTCATGTTTATTGCTTTGTAATTAGAATAGAACATACTTTTACTTTCATTCACAATCATGATTTCTGTTTGCAAATGCCTGCTTATTGAACAAACCTTTACCAAATGAACAAGTTCCCTGAGTTCGATACTCAGTTCACACCGTTTTAATTATTTACTTGACGACCCGGTGTACTTGCCGGTAGATTTTGTATCCACACAAGCAAGTAGTATCCTAGAGTGCAAACAATTGGCACCAAAGAAGGTATGGATCCTTTACCCACAAACCCAAATTTATTCAAGAATGAAACGTGAAAAAAAAAAAGATAACAAGGGGACCAGACCAAACCCATGCAAATAAACCTCTAAAGGAACTAGAAAGTCTAGTATACTACGATGTGTGATTCGATGAAAAAAAATTATTGTACAGATTCTGTATGAGAAACTATCATTCCATTTAATTTAATTGGGATGCACATAATGAAGTACCGCAAAAGTGGGTATATAGGAATCCAATATGACGAATCACAATCAATTGAATCTATAATTTGGCAATCTTAGTTTATTATGACAGAATTCATGTCTAATAAAATTAGGTAACGAATTCCACCAAACAAAATCAAGATTAGAAATCTCATAATTTGCTAGTCTATCAGCACAACTATTACCTTTCCTATATATATGGGTAGCAATAAATCCCATATTCCAAATATTACTTAGGCAATTCTCACATTGATTGCGAAGGTGCCAAGGCACCAGGTCAAGGTTGCGGATAGCAGCAATCACTAACTTAGAATAAAATATTGTCTTTATCCTCTTCAAAAAATAATTTAAAAAAATTGTAGTGTTTGCTCAAGATCATGCTTGGTGGTTCTGTGTATGTTATGGTAAGTGAACTCTTCACGACGAAGTTTAGGTTGCCACACACCCAAACTCCTTGTGCACGATGCCTAAGCTTTTTCTACTTTTCTATATGTACCCTTCTATTTTTCTCTTTCCTCTCCTTATTCTCCCATCTTCTTCAAATCTCAAGTGTCCCCTTTCATCTAATCCTTATCTCTCTGCCTAAACTGGTGTCAGAACTAACGTTTTAACCGTGGTCAAAGGATGGTGAAGGAGCTTGGCAACTGGCTTCACAACCTCCATATCTTTGCATTTTCAAAGGAATTGTGGGAGGGATTAGAGGCTAACAAAAAGGGAGCAAACAGCGGAGAATACCCTTGTATGGCTTGTTCACGATGCGATGACATCGTCGTTTAAGGCAGATAAGACCTTTGACGACACCATTCGTAGTTGCTAGCGGTGGAAGGAACTCTTCTTTCCTTGGGCGATGATGAGGCAATTGATGACTCATCGTTGACAATGGCTTCCTAATCGTAGAGACAACGGATTTCATATATCTTAGTGTTGCCCGCGTTGCCACTAACCCCGAGTTTCGCATCTACATTTTTTTGTGTATTTTTATATTGATTTCCTAGATCTAAACGATGTACACATTATTGTATAGATTTGAGACTAAAGATTTGAGTTAAATCAAAGTATTGATTGAAAACTTGTTTTCATTTTGCATTCTTGAATATTTTATAGATCGGTAATCTAGCCTCGTTTTCTATGTTCAAATTTATGTGTGGGTGGTGGTGCATGGTGACGGCGGCGTGGCCACCATATGTGGTTGTGGTATAAGGAGAGGGGGAAAAAGAAAAGGGGAGGATAGATGGAATGGTCACTGAAAATCACTTTCTCGTGTTTGGGTGGTGGGGTTGTTGGTCAAAAATCTTGTC
The DNA here is from genome assembly GCF_004193775.1 of Glycine soja. Taxonomy (NCBI): domain Eukaryota; kingdom Viridiplantae; phylum Streptophyta; class Magnoliopsida; order Fabales; family Fabaceae; genus Glycine; species Glycine soja. The sequence continues at coordinate 28,162,995 of NC_041002.1, read as the reverse complement.
GGAGATATGGCAACAGTGATAGTGATTGGAATCGTCACCTTCCTCGCAAGAGGGTGTGGTTGCCTGGTGGGAGAGGGGGACATACGGACAAAGTTGTAAAAGGATAAAAAATGAAAAAAAAATCAATATTGGTCTTTGATTTAAAAAATCAATATATCTAAGATGTTTGCCTTAGGCACGCTAGATACTTTGTCCTTCAATGTTAAGAACATAAGGTTCGAATTCTCATCCAATAAATATGTGTGTGTGACTAATGGTACAAAGTTTCAGTTATTAATGGTCATAAAGAGATATTGAAGTGACATTTATAAAAGAAACAAAATGAAGAATCAATTAAAATGATTTAAACAAGCAAAAAGCCATTGGAGTCACTGGTGACAAAAATAAATCGTATGGACTTTATCCCTATGAAAAGGAGGATAGATGAAGATCAAGGACATCAAAATAAATAATTAAAATGGACCTCATGGTTTTTAATTGAGTCCAAAATGTTGTGTGATTCATGTAACCCATTCTCTCGGGAAGGCGATTATATCATCCATCTCCCTAATTGCTTCCTGCACCTAATCCGGCATATAAATTAAATCTTTGGAATGTAATTTTTCATTCCAAATTAGTTGTTCCGGAAGCTTAAAAAAGTGTAGGAAGAAAAATTGCTCTAGTGGAATAACATTATTTTTGTTTTGTTAATGATGTACAATGAACCTTCTCATGAGTAGAACTTTATTAGTAGCTTTCAGTATCAAAATAATTGATGTGCCAATCTACATGCCTATAGATGATTCATTGTTCTCTAAAGCAACATCCATTCCAAGCAGCCCGAAGTTCTTATCACGTTTTCGCAATGTGCAAGACTCAAGACAATCCACTCCAGCATTCTCTAGAGTATAGATGTTACAAAGTCACAGGCAATACCATATATTGGACGTAAGTTTTTTCATATCTACCATGTTTCTGCCATAGTCCATTGTTGGCTTGCTACCAACCGCCACTAATAACATTGTACTCAATAATTTTAATTAAATTTTCTTGCTAAATGTAACAGACGAGTTGACACACTAAAATGCATCTTGTTCTAGTGGCCCTGTAGAACAACTGCAGCACCAAAAAAAGAAAGGAAAAGGAACATAAACTAAGAATTGAGACAAAAAGGAACAAAGTGTAGAATACCATTGTACACATTTATTGGAACATCATCTTGTTACAGCTTCAGAAAACTTCATAACCTCAGTGCTACGATAGATGAACCATTGATCCTGGTGAACTCTTAACTTTTTTTACTATGATACAATGAGTAAATCCCTGCTAAGATTTCATGAGAATAAGGACCGGTTTTTATTTCGTTCCAATCGTGCTTCCCTCTGTTAAAACAAGGAGAAGGAATTACCCAACAACCCTGGATCATAAAAGAATTCTCCCAGAGAATATAGGCTGTCTATGTTTATATTATATAAGAAGGAAAATCTAATCATCAAAACATGCAAAACTATATTTAGCAGTCAAAACATTTCAAGCAGAAGTATCAAACAATGAGTAAACAACAAAAAATAATTTAAAAAACAATATTTGACATGAGTTACCTAGCACATATATGTCAATGCAAACACACAGGAAGATAGCCAAAGATCCAATGCATGAATGAATTTAAGTGCAGTTAATACTATTATATCACAACAAATGCAACAATCTCAAGCTGCCAACAATAAGTACAGCAACGAAATTCAACGTATACTTATGAGAGATTTACGACCATTTAATCTATGCAATGCCTTGAGTTTAGCATTTATTTTTATATCTAGCATAACCAAAAGGAAACATTCAGGCAATGTGAAATTTAGAATAAGAACTAAACAACCAGCAGACTGTTTCTCACTAGGTGGATTGGGCTACATATATAAAATTATATCATAAAACATGTCTATATATCAAACAATCAGCAGACTGCTCCATCAGTATTGGAGTGTTGTAAAGGATCTGCAGTTATTCAATTGCAGTCCTGAGTAGTTAGTTTACCCAAGTTAAGTTTGTTTAGTTAGTTAGAGTTAGTTACCCAGTCAGAGTTAGTTAGTTGTCCTAACTAACTAGTCTATAAATGTAGAACTGTAAGCATTGAATCTTTCGGTTAATGAAACTAATTTTCTCCCCTTGTTCATTTATCTATTATCTTTTCTATCATGGTATCCAAAGCCTAGTTTGACCAAAGTGATCAACAATGGCAGATTCAAACATTTTTTCCCTCCTCTTCCGCATCCCTTTCTTCCTCTTATGCTTTTCCCAATTTGATCAGTGAAAAGCTTGATGACTCCAATTTTCTGTTATGACGACAGCAGATTGAACCGGTGATCAAATCACACTGGTTTCAATGTTTCATTGCAAATCCTGTGATCCCACCATGGTTCCTCGCAGATGTCAAGATCGAAATTGAAAAGAAAATCTGGCGTACGAGGTGTGGGAGCAACAAGATCAAGTTCTTCTCACATGGCTGCAATCGACGCTCTCGATGTCGATTTTGACGCTCTGCTTAGGAAGTATACTGTTAGGTTACCGATTACGCAAGTGTATGAAGGAAGGACACATGGCAAGTATAAGAGGAAGTTAGAGCAGTAGCCAGAACCTGTATTAGGTAGCTGACTAAGATCAGTTACAGTTAGTAGTTAGCTTTGTAACTGTTAGTAGTTAGCCTTGTAACTATTCAAGTTAGTTAAAGGCAGTTAGTTAGTTATCCTTGTAACTGTTCAAGTCAGTTAAAGGCAGTTAGTTAGTTAGCAGTCACTAGAATTATGGGGAAGAATAATCACGGTGGTTGGTTAAGGAGGCTAGGCTCCAATCCCTAGTGGTGCATTTGTACTGCAAGAGTAATAAAACAAGAGATTGGGCTGGTACCGTCACTGGTATCAGAGCAAAATTTTCATCCTGACTCGTGAAGCTATTCATGGTTTCAATGCGAGGAAACATGGTTGCGCGTGTGGAATTTCTGCAACGAGGGTTCGAAGGCATGATCAACACATGTGAGGACGTCGCAAGTTTCAAGCGATTGTTTGAAGAGGAACGCATCGAGCGAATGGAGCTGAAGGCGCAAATGGCAGAGCTAATGGCAGCAGTGCGGATCTTGTCGAGCACCGATCAGGGCAACAGCAATCGTGACCATGCAGAACAGCAAAATCGCGATCGAGAGGTAAAGTGGCGGAAACTTAAGATTCCAATTTTTGACGAAGGAGATGCATTTGGTTGGACAAATAAGGTGGAACGCTATTTTGAGATTAAAGGTGTAGAGGAAGAAGATCGAATCCAGGCAGCCATGGTCGCAATGGAAGGAAAGGCACTAACCTGGTACCAATGGTGGGAATTTTGCGCGAAAAACACTAATTGGACAGATTTCAAGAATGTTGTGATTCAGTGGTTTCAGCCTTCAATGAACCAAAGCCCTTATGAGTTACTACTCAGTCTGAAACATGAAGGAACAGTAGAAGAATATCGCGAGAAGTTCGAATTGTATGCAGGTCCATTGAGAGGAACAAAACCTGAGTATTTGAAAGGCATATTTTTGAATGGACTGAAAGAAGTGGTGAGGGCAGAGTTAAAGTTGCATCCAGTAAACACCCTCCCTGAATTGATGGACTATGCGCAACGGATAGAAGAGAAAAATTCACTAATAGAAAAAGGTAATGTTGGAGGTAATAGAGGTGGTCTAACTAGAAGTTATAGTTCCACAAGAACTGTAACGTGGGATCCAAGAAACAAAGGCACCACGACAAAAACAAGAGAGACGAGTTCTAGCTCGGAATCAAATAGTGTGAAGTCCACTGGGGCATACAGAGGTAGGCCTTTTAGGAGGCTGTCAGATGTGAAGTTCCAAGAAAGGGCAGAAAAAGGACTGTTACCGCTGTGATGGGAAATTTGGCCCTTGTCATATATGCCCCAATAAACAATTCCAAGTCCTTATTTTGGGAGAAGGACAAGATGAAGAAGATGAAAAAGAAGGAGCAATAAATGAGAAACAACTACAGAGTATTCAGTTGTGTCCCTATATAGCATGTCAGGATTGACTTCAAAAATATCCATTAGACTTTGGGACAATATTGCCACAAACAGAGTCATTATATTGGTAGACTGTGGGGCCTCTCATAATTTCATTTCTGCTGCAATAGTGAAACAACAGCAAATACCAATCACACCTACTAAACCATATACTGTGGAAGTAGGGGATGGACGAAAAATCAGGTGTGAAGGAGTTTGCAAGAATGTCAAATTGCAGATCCAAGGCATGGAAATCTAGCAAGACTTATTTGTCTTTGAAATGATGGGAGTGGATGTGGTATTAATTTTTTAGACTTCGACCCTCTTCTCAAAACGAATGAAGTGGTGTATGATGTTAATGCGCTTAGTCCTCTCACGATGGACATGATCCTTGGATAAATAGATTGCTCTTAGACTATCACAGAAAATGATAGCCTTTTTCCTATGGAAACCCAAGATTGTTTAATCACACCCTTCTACCATATTACTTCTTTTGCTACTTCTACCAAAGCCTTGTACTTTATCTCTATAGTGGATAAAGTCACTATGGGCTGAAGTATTGTCTTTCAATTGACAAAAGAGTTGTCAATCATGAATGTGTACCCAGTCACAAATCTTCTTGCATCCAAATCTGTAGCATAGTCAAAATCTAACTAACCAGCAAGAGCACAGGACATGTCTCCATGGTAGATAGGTCCAATATCATTTTTACCCTTAAGGTGCTTGGTATATGTTTCACAACTTGTCAATGTTCCTTCCCGGGATTACTCACAACACTAATTGCTTGTGCTAGGTCCGATCTAGTTCATACCATAGCATACATGAGACTACTTATAACACTTGCATAAGGAACACAAGACATGTATTCCTTCTCTATTTCTAACTGAGTAGTATTGAGTTCAGATAGACGAATGAACATTGTCAAAGGAGTACATACTAGTTTTGTGGATGTTGTCCTAAAATGATTCAACACTTTCTGAATGTATTCCTTCTAACACAGAAAGAGCTACTTTTGGACTCGATCCCTCTTGATCCCTATGCCCAAAATCTTTTCAGTAACTCACATGTCCTTCTTCTCAAATTCACTATTAAGTAGTCACTTCAGCTTTTGACTTGCTAACAAATTTTGAGATGCTATGAGTGATACCCATTGTCGAATCGTTCAAAAACAAATAAAACTAGGAAATTTTGTAGCACAAGATTAACCTAGGTCGAACTCAGAAATATGATTCAATTTGGTTCCTACGTTTATTCACTTATAAATAGCAAGGGGGAATTTTATCAAATGGTTTGTAAGCAACAACAAAGGAACACGAAAACACAAAAATAGAGATGAAGAAATAGAATAGAACAAAAATAGAATACAAATCAAGTTTAATGGAATCAATCCAATTCACCAAACCAATGCAAATTGAATCATTACAGTTACTATGAATGATGCCCAATGTGAGAGTTCAGTCAAATGCATTAGAAATAGTTCAATCGAATCAATCCCTAAATTGTTTGAGATTGCAAATTAGGTTGGAAAATCATCCAAACAATCTGTTATTAAATTTCAAAATTAGGAAATGAATCCATAACCCAATCCTTTTTCAATCCTAACCATAATCATAATCATGAAAATCGAAAATAGGATTAAAGAGAAAGATGAACATTCACAAAGATTAGAAATACTAAACTAAAACTCAAATTCAGCCTTGCTTGGAGTGGATGCTTGGATCGATGAAGTGTTTAGCCTTCCATGATCATCACCAATGGAAAATCCACAAAATTTTTGCAATAAAATGGAAGAAAAAAAGTGAAATGACGAAGAAGAATGAAAAATAGTTGAGATAAAAAGAGAGAAAAGAGAAAGCTTGCACAACAACTGATGCAATCCTACCCCCCAAGGGTATTGGATAGAAGACTCCAAGAGGCTTGGGCTAGAGCTACTAAAGAAGGCCCTAGGGTTCTAATGAACTTAGGGTAGATTTTTTAGCCCATGGGTCAAGGTTGGATCCACTCTTCTTTGTAAATATTAGAATAGTTTTTTCCTTCTTTTGGGCCTTGTATTTTGGCCATTCTAGTAGTATAGGGTTTTAAGCTTTGTATTTCAGGGCATTTTGAGTAGTCTTTGTAGTAGGGACTTTTTTTTGTATTTTCATGTATTTTGTCAATGAGGTGAGCTTAGTTTTTAGATGGGTGTGTGTAGCTAAGCTCTAGCTTCTCAAGGAAGTTTTCTCAAAGAAGCTTCTCAAGGAAGTTTTCTTAAGAAAGCTTCTCAAGGAAGCTACCTAGTCTATAAATAGAAGCATGTGTAACACTTGTTGTAACTTTGATGAATGAGAGTCTTGTGAGACACAACTCAAAGTTCAACTTCTCTCCCTTTTTCTTCCTTCAATTTCGTGCTCCCCCCTCTCTCTTTCTCTCCCTCTTTCTTTTCCTCCATTGAAGCATCCTCTCCAAGCTTTTTATCCAAGGCTCATCTTGGTGGTGAAGCTCCTTCTTCCATGGCTTATTCCCTAGTGGATGGCGCCGCCTCTTACCTCTTCTCCTTTGTCTTCCGCTGCATCTCCATGGTGGAAAATCACCATTAAAGGACCTCATTAAAGCTCAAAGATCCAGCCTCCATAGAAGCTCCACAAGCAAGCTTCCATCAAGTGGTAATCAGAGCACAAGAGCTTCAAGTAGGTGCTCCTTAAACCTCCATTAATTTTTTTGCTTTACCTTCTCTTCCATTGTTGTTTCTTCATTTTTCTCCATGTATCTCCTCACATGTCTTGTGCTAAATGTTTTTAACATGATTCTTTAGAGTTTCCACCGATTAAACTTGCTATAGAAGCTAGATTTGATTTTCTATGGTTCAAATTTCTTGTTCTTGTTCTTGAACCATGAATTGTGTTGAGTTTAGGTTTCTTTCAGTTTTGTCTTGTTATTTTTTGTGGCTGAAACCTAAACCATAAAATTCTTACAAAAATATTAAAGTAGAAGAAAAACTCAAAAATCTAGAGTGACTTGTTCACCTATTGTAGTTTTGTCATAGAAGTCATGTCTAGTCATGAAACTTGTCACATAAGATTTCTTATGTTGTGCTGAATTTTATTTTTCTTGTTTCTTTGTCTAACTCATTTGTTCATGAGTGTATGAAATTCTTTTATCCTATTATTTGATTTGAGTCAAATCTTTCATGTTAATTAGTCCTTAACATGTTCATGCAAAATTCTTAGAGAGTCTTTGATTGTAAACCTTTTCTTGAACTTTTAGGTTTTCTTATGATTGTGTCTATTGTGAATTTAAGTTTTGGTGATTGAATTGCTGGCTGAAATGTTGATCCTAAGTGAATATTGAACTCATAAAACTGTGTTAAACAATCCTAGTGAGTTCAACATGCATAGGAAGGTTGAAAGTAAGCCCAAGGCAATCAATATAGCATGCTTAAAAAAATCGCTGGTGCTGGCAGCTTGGACATACAAACTTGTAAAAATTACTGAGAATTGGTTACTTCGAATTTTGAGCTGAAATTTTTACTGAATTTTCTATACATCTGTAGAAAAGTTATACAAAAATAACCAAGTGATTTGGGTAAAAGTAAAAAATAATAAAAATCACACAAGTTGGCAGAAAAAAACAGTATCCAGAAAAAAAAAAAAAAGGTGAAAGGGAAGTGTGCTTGTTGTTTTGGCTCAAAATTTATTCTATAATTGGTGCCTATTTTATGCCAATCTTAGTTCCTAAATTTCAATTGAAAATTAGTGTGAAAACAAGTTCCAAAGCTACAGGTTTGTTGAGTCCTTTTTTTTTAGTTTTTTTACTATACTCTAGAGCCATTCTAAGTTTCTCTTTGAGTCCTAGCTTACTTCTATGTCCTTTTCATTGCTTTAATTGTTGAATAATCCTTGAAAAATTGTCTTGTTAAAAATCCATTGGTTTAGCTTTCATTTCATTTTTTTTGGTCTTTGGTTATTGTTTGTCTCTTTGTTTCCTTGTTTGTGGGTTGCCATATAGGGAATTGGAAGGAGGATTGGTGCCATCCCTTGAAGAATTTGAGCCAAGAAGAAAGGGGCCAACCACCTTAAGAGCTATTGGACTAAGAAGCATTCCAAATTGAGTGAATCACCAAAGAGAGAACAACCACCAAAATTGAGAACCGTTTTGTAATTTTTTAATTTGCAATTTGCTTACCTTCATTGCTTTCAAGTTTTGTAACAAAAAGGCCTTTCATTGGAAGTGTGTTGGGAGCCTCCAATAGGTTACCAAACTTCCATTTGTGCGTAATAATTTTAGGCAATTTTTCCTTAGGATAGTGAGTGTTTTGTTTGGAACCCTGAATGTGGTCATCCACACTCTTAGGATTCACCTAGTTTACATTTCTTGCTTACTTTCATAGCTTATTTCCTTTACCTTCCATTGTCAAACCGCCTAGATAACTTTCCTTTTACCAAATAGTTTTTTTTACCTTATCTTTCACACCTCTTTTAGTGTTTATCTTGGCTAGTTTCAACCATAGTTTCTTTTACCTTTTGTTTTCAAACCTCCAACAAGAAAGAACCACAACTTAGGAACCAACATGAGTCATCATTCATCTAGTGTTAATGGCGAGGGTACTAGTCATAAAGACCCTTTATCTAGAATCTTAGATGAGTTGAGTTCCCTCAAATTATGGAAAGAAAAACAAGAGAGAAAAGAAAAAGTAAAAAAAAGAGTGGAAGAAATAAGTCAAGATGAAAGAAAGAAAATAAGAGAGGAAGAAAGAAGAAAAATAATGAAAGAAATGAAAAGAGAAAAACATGCCTCCTATAGTAGTCATAACTCTTGCAAGAGCCTCAGTGAAGAACTTCGTGACTATTACGAAGGAAGGCATAGGTCACATCTTAGACCTCACTCCCACAGAAGAGAAAGGGAAAGAAAGCCTCAAGAGGCTAACTTTAACCTCCCATACTTTCGTGGGAAGGACAATGTAAAGGCTAACTTAGTTTGGGAAATAAGGGTAGAGCAACAACTTAAAAAGAAGTCTACGTCAAAATCTTATGGCTCTCACTCTTATCCAAAGAAATACCAAGGTCAAGGCATCTTAGGGGTGACACCTTCTAAGCCCAAAGATGGTAAGGGGAATACAATAGAAAAGCAAGCCCCTAAGGCTAGTATGCAAGAGAAAACTAGCTCTATAAAGTGCTTTAAATGTCTTGGAAGAGGACACATTATTTCTCAATGCCCCACCACAAAAACCATGATTTTGAGGGGCCAAGACATTTATAGTAGCCAAGATAAGGCTACTACTTCACCTTCCTCTAGTGAAAGTGAAGAAGCAAAAGGGGAAGAATCTAGTGAAGAAATCTACCCCCAAGAAGAAGGACAACCATTAGTGGTTAAAGAGAAGTGTAAGAAGGTAGGTGTCTCCTCCAAGAGGTTAGCTAAGAAGGAAACTCATTTTACAATAAAGACAAACATTAAAGAAACTTTTCCTCTTAGACAACCTCCACATTTTCTCTTTTGTAAAAAGACACTTGCTAGCATTGCCACACCTCTTGGGCTTGAGTTTATTCCTCAATTAAAGAAGTTGTTGGATGAGGGTTTGGTTCGCAAGAGCTTAAATCCTTGTGCTTTGTTGGTGCCCAAAATAGGTATCATTAGGCACCAAGTCCCTAAAATAGGTGGTATGATGAATGTTTTAAGTGGTGCAACCCTCTTTTGTAAAATCACTCATACACCTAACATCTTCATGGTGTGTGTACATAGGGACTCATTAGGTAGGTTTGTTCTTATTTTTGGTTTTAATACAAACTTAGGTGCTCATATGGGACACCTTAGGTTTGTCGTATTTTTTTGTAGGAATAATCAACATAAAAATACAGAAAAAGGTACGCTTTATTGCATTACTTTCCTTAATTTTTTAAATAGTGATCAAGGGGTTCCCACGGACCCTAAGAGAATAAATGTCATTCCTGATTGGCCCACTCCACCAAGTATAAGGGAAATCTGGGGCTGCCATGACTTAACAGACTTTTACAAAAGGTTTGTCCCATATTTTTCTATACTTGTAGCACCATTCATTGAGTTGGTGAGGAACCATGTTCCCTCATGGCAAGATGTCCATGAAAAGGGTTTTCAGACCTTACCCTACTCTAACATACCCAACACCACTAATACATATGTTTTTATTCTTTTTACAGGTGTCGAGGGAAGGAGCCCAAAGTATGAAGAACCTCGGGATTTGAGGTCAAATTCTTTCCAAGGTGGAGGGGATGATGCAATCCTACCCCCCAAGGGTATTGGATAGAAGACTCCAAGAGGCTTGGGCTAGAGCTACTAAAGAAGGCCCTAGGGTTCTCATGAACCTTAGGGTAGATTTTTTAGCCCATGGGTCAAGGTTGGATCCACTCTTCTTTGTAAATATTAGAATAGGTTGGATCCAAGGATTACTCACATGCTCCATTAAGAGTTCTTTAGTGTCCACTATGCTCTACACAATGCAGATTGGTTAAGTAAGCACAAAATCTGAAAATTAGCTACAATTCTCAATTAAACTCAATCATTTGCCAAAGACCAAAACTGAGTTAAGGTGAGAAGATAAGGGTCAAATATATGTCAATTGAGCTAAGAAGAATAGAAAAGTATTAAACTACAAATTCTCAATCAATGAGCATGTCGTCCACATAGAGTGGTAGATAGATGTGAGAATCATCTTCCACCTTGTTAAGATAAACACATGAGTTATAGGGACTTCTGATGTATCCATGAGAGATGATGAACTCATTGAATCTCTTGTACAATTGCCTTGGTGATTGCTTCAACCCATAAAGAGACCTCTTCAATCTATAGATAGAATTTTCCATTCCTTCCACCTCAAAACCTTCAGGTTGTGGCATCAAAATGTCTTCCTCCAGTCTTCTATGGTGAAAGGTAGTTTTGACATCGAGTTGCTCTAACTCCATGTCCAAAGTTGCCACTAAGGCTAACAAAGCACGTATGGAAGTGTGTCAAACTACTAGAGAGAATATCTCGTTGTAGTCCACTTTTTCCTATTGATTGTAGCCCTTATCTACCAGACATACTTTATAACAAATAACTTCTTCATTGGATGATCCAAATTTCTTCTAAAAGATATCATCTTCTAGATTATCTGGTTGGTTTTCCTCACTGTTGTTGACACTTTCAGAATCACTATCTTCCTCAAGTTGAGAAAGAATGATCTGATGAATTTCTTGTTGTTGACGAAGTTCTTTCACTTCCCTTTTTAAATTGTTTATCTCTGTTTGGAGATCTTGGATTGTTGTTGGTTTGGCTGAAGAGTTTTCTAATCTCTTGAATATGTTGCTTACATCAAATTTATTATTTGTAATAAAATCCTTTTGTCTAGGTTTTATCTCTAATGTTTTCTTGAGTTTTTCCAGAAAAACCTTCTTTTCCTGGGGGTCAGGTATAGAATTGATTGCTTCAAACAAGAGATCTTGTTCTCTCGTTAGAGTGTTTATTTGCCCATCATCATCTGTTGATGATAGTTGGTCATCTTGTTGGATTAGGTTTAGGTTTTCATCGGAGAGCACAGAGGATGAAGTTTTTGTTTCTTCCTCCGAGGTTTCTATAAGCAAATTGTTTATTTGCTCTTCAATTGCTGCTTCTAAGTTAAGGTTTCTTAACTTCTTTTTTAGTCTACAATATTTACTAATGTGGCCTTGTTTTCCACAATTGTAACATGTTATTTTTTATTTTATTTTTTGTCTAGGATTTTCCATTTCTTTACTAGTTGAAGGTTTGTGTGAGTATCTCCTTCTTGGAAATCTCTTTTTATTGACTGGTTTACTCTCATGGATTTCTCTCCTAGAGGATTGTTTTTTCTTTTGTTTTGGACAGGCCGGTAGACCAAAATGTTCGCATAAAGAACCTAAATATTTCTTTGTTTGAGCCTTTTCTTTGGCTAATTGCCTCTGAATTTTGTCATCCTGACAAATTTTTAAAGACATAATATACTGGTGGTTGTAGGAGTAGTGTTCAAACTATATTGTCTGTAAAAAAAAAAATTCTTTATTTTTCAGATCCAAGAAATTCAGTAACATATAACCTTATGGAAACATTTCTATGGAACCATATGACAGCAAAGATACTAGAGGATGAATCCAATATGTCTCGCCTTTTACGTTCTTTCTCTCGCATTTCTTTTAGATCAAACTCATCTTCATCCTCTTCTTCAATGAATTCACCCAAAACCAATAACTTACTCAAGATAATATATGTCTCGCCTTGATACTTGTTTTTGAAAATTTATATTTCGATTTCCATTTATCATACTGCATTCTTACTTCCTATTTGTCCATTTGATCCCTCTCCGCTGATCTCTGGTATCAGAGCCTGATGGGGAAGTAGGAATAGTGTCCGTAAGGGCATATGTTAACTGAACTCATGGATCTGAACTGTGTACAGTAATTTTTATCTAAACAGTATATGTTTGAACAGTATTTTCTGGAAGCACAGCAGTTTGATATTTTAGTTGAATAATACTATAGCAGTAAGTCCCGTGGATGAGAAAGGGCAGTAAGGAAACCTTATGATGGTATCTGACAACTTTAGCATTGATAAGGAAACCCTTAGGAAAGACTTTTATTCTCCAGAGAATGAACTTCAAAGGACATGGTTTTTCCAACATTACAAGGGTACAAACAGAAAGCAGATCCAAGATAAGTTCTATGAATTTGTCGAAAGAGTCAAAATTAATATCCTTTTCTTTGATTGGTTTCATGCTTATACCATCAGAAAGGATATAGATTACCCTTGGAAACAAGACATCATAGGTGATCCAACAACAAATGTCATAACAAACTGGCAAATGAAGGACGGTGAGTTAATCCAATCGAAATTACCTCCCGCAACACAATATCAACTACCAAATGTCAAAGACAGTAACAATAAACATGTCATGGCAGTTCCATTCAAGACAATAGATGTCAATGAGGAAGTAACCTCGAAAGACATTAAGAGCCTAATGGAACAGGCAAATTATACCAATAAATATTTACAAGTTTTAAGAGAAACCATTAAAACTAAGGTAGTTCCTAAATAAAAATCAGTTGAGGAAGCTTCGTCGAGCATTCCCATTGAAAAACCAATGTTTAAACCTTTCAAAGTTAGTGATAAAGCTAAACGAAAAATTAGGGAACTAAGAAAAACTAAATCCTTAATTGAAGGAGTAGGAGACAACCATAGTGAATTACTAAACAAAATTGGTAGTTTACTTAAGATCATTCCAGAAACTCCCCAAACTTCTGAAAATACATCCAAAATGGTAACAAGAAGTACCTCCAAATAAATTAATGTTATTAATGAAGATAGTAACCAAAACTCAGAAAATGCAATTGAGATAGGATCAGTATCAGAAAAGAATATAAATCCAATTAATTCCAAACACTGGAAAACACCCTCTAAATTATATTATCAACGTCCAACTGCCCCTGACCTTCTATTAGAAGAAAGAGGTGAAAACAATTTTAAGAGTTTTAGTGCAAACAACATCTATGAATGGAACATAGATGCACAAATGGAGTATAACATCATGAATACACTCCAACATATGACCATGGTAGCTACAGCCTACCAAACCTCCCATGAATGTTCGAAAGAAACCATTATAGATATTTTAGTGACAGGACTTTCCGGACAATTAAAGGGTTGGTGGGATAATTATCTCACGAATGAAGAAAAATCAAAAATTTACAGTGCAGTTAACACAGATCTCAATGGAAAAGTCATTACTAATGACGAAGATAAAGAGATTCCTGACACTGTTAATACATTAATTTTGACAATAGCTCAACACTTCATTGGAGACCCATCTTTGTGGAAAGATAGGTCTGCAGAACCCAGAGATCAGCGGAGAGGGATCAAACGGACAAATAGGAAGTAAGAATGTAGTATGATAAATGGAAATCGAAATATAAATTTTCAAAAGCAAGTATCAAGGGTACACCGGAGACCAGCTTACAAATTCCAAGTTTTCATAAACAAAGAAACCGAAGCGGTAGCAGAGCCGCACAGGATCGGTAAAAGAGGGAGAGGGGAGACGGATGAGAAATAAAAATTTATTAAAACTTGAAAGAAGCGCTTACAAAAGTTGTTCTTTCAGAGCACCTCCTCTCAAAAACCTGAAAATGGCCAAATGAAAGGGTTTCAATTGGCCAGGCATAGTCGACCGATGTTTGTTTGGCAGTTGCCGGTTTGGGGGATTCCTGAGTGGATGACTCAGGTTTGACTGAGATAATTTGGGTCGATGACCCTTCAAAATTAGTTTTCTGGGTGGATGACCCAGCCTGGGTTGGTGACCTAGAAGAAGTTGAGGATGATTTTTTAGTGGACAACTCTGGTAGAGCCAGCCTAGATCCTTTTCCTGTACTTCGACCTCCTCTCAGGGAGGCTCCTGATGCCTTAGGAGGCATTACCGCTTTTCTGTAAGAATTCACGGGTAAGGTAGTCAGGTAGAGAGTTTGAGGTGCCCTTGATATATTCTATGTCAAAATCAAAGACACTTAAAATTGCTTGCCATCTTGCAAAAATTTGTTTTGAGGCAAGGTTTTTAACATCCTTTTGTAAAATATCTTTGGCTGACTTGCAATCAACCCTGATTTAAAAATTTTGATTTAATAAATCTGATTGGAATTTGGAAATGCACAAAACAATTGCTAAAAAATCTTTTTTAACAGTTGAATATTTTAATTGTGCAGGATTCCAATGTTTTGATGTATATGCAATGACATAATCTTGATCATGTACTCTTTGTTTGAGGATGCCACCATAACCTATGTCTGATGCATCGGTTTCGACAATTTTAAATGCCTATGGAATAGGAAGATACAGATATTTTATAGATTGGACTTTGAGTTTGATCTCTTTAACTGTTTGGGTATGGAGATCAGACCAAGGAGGAAGATTTTTCTTCAGCCTATCATGCAATGGCTTGACAATATTGTTTAAATAGGGGACAAATTCTCCTACTTAATTTAGACAACCTAGAAATCTTTGTAACTGGGTTTTGTCTAAGATTTGGTTGGGAAATTTGTTAGCAAATTCTATTGGAATGATTGCACCTTGATATATATTATGACCAAGGAATCGAATTCGAGTTTGGAAAAGTTTGATTTTTGATTTGGAGACTGCCAAACCATTTTGTTTGATGATATGGATGAAAGTCTGGAGATGTTTGAAATGTTGGTCAATATTTTGGGAAAAGATTAAAACATCATCTATGTAGACAATGACAAATTTTGAATAGGGATTAAAAATATCGTTCATAATTTTTTGAAATTCTGAAGGGGCATTCTTCAGTCCGAATGGCATCACATTCCATTCATATTGCCCGAAAGGTACAGTAAATGTTGTTTTGTATCTGTCTGATTCTTGGATTTGGATTTGCCGAAATCCAGATTTCATATCAAATTTTCAAAATATTTTTGCAGAATTTAATCTGTTAAGTAAATCTTTTTTGTTTGGAATAGGATACCTAATCCATTGTAATGCTTGATTCTGTGGTTTGTAATTTATGACTAAGCGGGGTGTTCCACGCTCAAGCTCAGATTTTTTATTGACATAAAAAGCCGCACAAGACCATGGGCTTTTGCTTTTCCGGATTAGGCCTTTATCAAGCAAATCCTTGATTTCCTTTTGGTAGTATTGAAGGAGTTCTTCGTTCATTTGAATTGGTCTGGCTTTTGTGGGAATTTGTTTTTCCCTAAAGTCTTTCTCATAAGGGAGATCAACAATATGTTTCTTTCTATCCCAAAATGCATGAGGCAAATTAGAATAGACAGTTGATTTGATATGACTTAATAAAGATTGAAATTTTTCTTTTACTTGGGGTTTTC
The DNA here is from genome assembly GCF_004193775.1 of Glycine soja. NCBI lineage: Eukaryota > Viridiplantae > Streptophyta > Magnoliopsida > Fabales > Fabaceae > Glycine > Glycine soja. The sequence goes on along the minus strand of NC_041002.1, from coordinate 28,147,153 downwards.
CCAGTTGTATCTGAATATTATTAAAAGATACTTCTTCTTTTAAGAAGTTAATTTGGTTAATCTTATTTTCTATATGATTTATATTTCTGGAAATTGGTTTAGTAGAGAAATTAAATATAATTTTTCTTCCTAAATAATTTGTAGTTATTCCTTCATTAGATATTTGAATGTGAAACAAGGCTCTAATGAAGGGAGTTCCTAGGATCACTTCGTTCTTAAGGATTTTAACCAGAAGAAAGTTTGTGTTAATCCTAAGACCTTGGTTTTCCATGATTGCATTTGATAACTTAAAATTAATCTCTAATTTTGAGCCATTTGTTGTGCTTAATTTTTCTGAGGTTTTTTCAAAGAATTTTGTAGGAATTAATCCTTCTAAAATACAGTTTGAATCAGCCCCTGTGTCAAATAGGGCCATTGTATCTAAAACAAAATCATTAATGATTATTTTTATGTTTATGTAAAATTTTTGGATTTTAATCTTGTTGATTAATCCCATAAACATATCATCTTCTAGATTATCCGGTTAGTTTTCCTCACTGTTGTTGACACTTTCAGAATCACTATCTTCCTCAAGTTGAGAAAGAATGATCTGATGAATTTCTTGTTGTTGACGAAGTTCTTTCACTTCCCTTTTTAAATTGTTTATCTCTGTTTGGAGATCCTTGATTGTTGTTGGTTTGGCTGAAGAGTATTCTAATCTCTTGAATATGTTGCTTACATCAAATTTATTATTTGTAATAAAATCCTTTTGTCTAGGTTTTATCTCTAATGTTTTCTTGAGTTTTTCCAGAAAAACCTTCTTTTCCTGGGGGTCAAGTATAGAATTGATTGCTTCAAACAAGAGATCTTGTTCTCTCGTTAGAGTATTGATTTGTCCATCATCATCTGTTGATGATAGTTGGTTATCTTGTTGGATTAGGTTTAGGTTTTCATCGGAGAGCACAGAGGATGAAGTTTTTGTTTCTTCCTCTGAGGTTTCTATAAGCAAATTGTTTATTTGCTCTTCAATTGCTGGTTCTAAGTTAAGGTTTCTTAACTTCTTTTTTAGTCTACAATATTTACTAATGTGGCTTTGTTTTCCACAATTGTAACATGTTATTTTTTATTTTATTTTTTGTTTAGGATTTTCCATTTCTTTACTGGTTGAGAGTTTGTGTGAGTATCTCCTTCTTGGAAATCTCTTTTTATTGATTGATTTATTCTCATGGATTTCTCTCCTAGATGATTGTTTTTTCTTTTGTTTTGGACAGGCCGGTAGACCAAATTGTTTGCAGAAAGAACCTAAATCTTTCTTGTTTTAAGCCTTTTCTTTGGCTAATTGCCTCTGAATTTTGTCATCCTGACAAATTTTTAAGGCTACCTTTTGGACATAAGAAATTAACTGATCGTAGCTTATGCTTTCATATGGAATGTCTCCATTGGCAGATTGACTACGAATTTTATCTCTAACCTTGTCTCCTAATGATCTGGGAAGACCGGCTAGAAATTTTTCTTTCCAAAAAGGTTGTTGACTATCTTCTCTAGTGTAAACCCTAGTCAAGAAAGTATCTCTATACCACCTAAAGTCTTCTAAGGTTCTACACTTAAGGTTTGACAACAATTCTACAGACCTATCTTTCCACATAGATGGGTCTCCAATGAAGTGTTGAGCTATTGTAAAAATTAATGTATTAATAGCGTCAGGAATCTCCTTATCTTCGTCATTAGTAATGACTTTTCCATTGAGATCTGTCTTAACTGCGCTGTAAATTTTTTATTTTTCTTCATTCGTGAGATAATTATCCCACCAACCTTTTAATTGTCCGGAAAATCCTTCCACTAAAATATCTATAATGGTTTCCTCTGAACATTCATGGGAGGTTTGGTAGGTTGTAGCTACCATGGTCATATGTTGGAGTGTATTCATGATGTTATACTCCATTTGTGCATCTATGTTCCATTCATAGATGTTGTTTGCACTAAAACTCTTAAAAAAAATTTCACCTCTTTCTTCTAATAGAAGGTCAGGGGCAGTTGGACGTTGATAATATAATTTAGAGGGTGTTTTCCAGTGTTTGGAATTAATTGGATTTATATTCTTTTCTGATACTGATTCTATCTCAGTTGTATTTTCTGAGTTTTGGTCACTATCTTCATTAATAACATTAATTAATTTGGAGGTACTTCTTGTTACCATTTTGGATGTATTTTTCGAAGTTTGGGGAGTTTCTAGAATGACCTTAAGTAAACTACCAATTTTGTTTAGTAATTCACTATGATTGTCTCCTTCTCCTTCAATTAAGGATTTAGTTTTTCTTAGTTCCCTAATTTTTCGTTTAGCTTTATCACTAACTTTGAAAGGTTTAAACAATGGTTTTTCAATGGGAATGCTCGGCGAAGCTTCCTCAACTGATTTTTGTTTAGGAACTACCTTAGTTTTAATGGTTTCTCCTAAAACTTGTAAATATTTATTGGTATAATTTGCTTGTTCCATTAGACTCTTAATGTCTTTGGAGGTTACTTCCTCATTGACATCTTTTGTCTTGAATGGAACTACCATAACAGGTTTATTGTTACTATCTTTGACATTTGGTAGTTGATATTGTGTTGCGGGAGGTAATTCCGATTGGATTAACTCACCGTCCTTCATTTGCCAGTTTGTTATGACATTTGTTGTTGGATTACCTATGATGTCTTGTTTCCAAGGGTAATCTATATCCTTTTTGATGGTATAAGCATGAAACCAATCAAAGAAAAGGATATTAATTTTGACTCTTTCGACAAATTCATAGAACTTATCTTGGATCTGTTTTCTGTTTGTACCCTTGTAATGTTGGAAAAACCATCTCCTTTGAAGTTCATTCTCTGGAGAATAAAAGTCTTTCCTAAGGGTTTCCTTATCAATGCTAAAGTTGTCAGATAACATCATAAGGTTCCATAGAAGAATAAGTTGGGGATTGGATCGACTTTTGGTCGTCCTCCTATTCTTGGTTGTAAGTCGTTCTAGGTATACTAGAAGTAGTATTTAATCCTTGGAGGTTTACAGTAGGGAACTGGTTGTGTGACTCAGATCTGGTTAGTCCTACTGGAATTGAACGAGTTCTAACCAAAAAAGACCTTCTAGCTAACTCATATTCAGACCTAGAGGCTTCTATTCTTGAAGAAAAAGAATTTCTCCTATTGAAGGTTATTTCTATCTTGTCGGAATTATCCTGCTTAATTTGCTCTATGGTTGGAGCAGGTCGGGGAACAGACAGTGTGGCCTTATCCATAACCCATGTCTCGGGAAGAGTTACTTCATCCCATTTTATTTTTCTCGGGAGAGAAACGTTAACCTTTGTCATATCAGTGATAAACAAAGTTGTTTCTCCTCTTTGAGGTTTTAACAGGACTCTAGATGCACAAGTATTCATTACTTTGTACTGAATCCTATAGATCAAAGCTGTTGGAATTGATCCTTCTTTCCTTCTTTCATGTCAAGGCCATGAAAGTGGATATTTAAAAACAGAGAGTCAAGAATGTTTCTATCCATCAGACTCACCGTTTTGTTTGGATAACAGTTGAAGTATACTAGACCTTGTCCTAAGCTTGTTTCTACTGTTCCAATTAAGGAATCTTCAAATTTATTATGCCTAATATCTATAAGGCACATTAAAACTGCAGCATCTATGCCCAGATCAATTAAGGGCTTGATGACTACTTGGACACAACCGATATGTAAATACTTGTATTTACGGCTATGTTCATAAATTGAATTTTGTGAAAGTAGATGAAATTCTTCCCTTATATCTTGTCCTAGAAGAATATTATTTTCTACAGTTTTGATTATATAATCAAAATTATGTTTATCTTTAATTGTTTCAGGAATGTACAACATATCCTGAGGGATTTCTAGGATATTCCAGTCATCCATATTTTGATTTATGTCTTCGAATCGGACTTCCTCATCGAAGAGATTGTGTTTTGGGGCGACCTGGTGGGTCTGATTGTCTTGTTCATTGAGTAAGTTATTGGTTTTGGGTGAATTCATTGAAGAAGAGGACGAAGATGAGTTTGATCTAAAAGAAATGCGAGAGAAAGAAAGTAAAAGGCGAGACATATTGGATTCATCCTCTAGTATCTTTGTCATCATATGGTTCCATAGAAATGTTATCAAAAATTTATATATATATATATATATATATATATATATATATATATATATATATATATATATATATAATCAGAAATTTAAATATAGATATGCATATATTTTTAAAATAACGCAGACATTTATTACGCATCACAAGCATTTCTATAATAAATTGATATTGATCTCACACATATTTCAAAATAATGCAGATATTTATTTGTTAATTTTAAGGAAATATTAACAAGTGTCATTTGCATTAAGAGATAAGTTAAAGAATCAAAAGAGATAAATAAGATAAACATTGTGATTTTCAATGCAATTTGAATAATAATAAAATTGTTAATTCCTTTTTTTTCTTGGAGAGAATTTATTGATTCCTTAAATGCATTAATAAATAAGACCTTTAATTTAAATTTAGATATTTTTTTAATTACTCATTTAATCCATATATATACATAAATTTTAGGTTTTAGTTCTCATATTCATATATTGTTTTAGTTCTTATATACATAATTTTTTAATTCATTTTAATCCTTAAAACTTTGGATTGTAGTGATTAAAAGTCTAAAACGAATTAAAAAATGCATTTGTAAGAACTAAAATGAATAGTTTCAACACGTAGAAATTATCCAAATATAGAAATCAAATGAGTAGTATTTAATTTTATAACATGCCACGTAAATCTTTAATCCAGAAATATAATTGAAATTTTTCTCATCAATTTATAAAAATGCATGCGCCTTGCTAACATTAATTATACTAATTAATCCACAATATAAAAATTGAAAATATATTTTTAAAAATTCTAAGGACATAAAAACTAAAAAATATCTATCAAGGCATATGGAATACATATTTGAATTTGGTGATTATAATAGTAAAAAAAAAAACATTTTCCAATTTCGTTAACAGAGCTACTCATACACACTCCCTTCGCTGAAAACTAGTGAATAAACACTTACAAAAATTTCATCGTCAACTAGTATATTTTAAAACAATTTAGTATGTAACATTATGATGGATTACGGTGAAATAAAAGTTTCAAAAATTGGTGTAAATCTCACACCTCTACAATCTCCTTTAATTTAAATATTTCATTTCTTTTCATCTAAGTTTACTTTCACACCTATTTCATTCATTAAATCAAACCCACCCTACATGTCCCATTTACAACACATTTTTTTACTAAACTAGAGGAGCCTATACACATTGCCAGTATATTTTCATGGACAGTTTGAATAATACAAAACTGCTGAAAAAGTAAACCCCCTCATGACAGACATGATATATATAACTCAGCCTAAAATTTTCAGACGCTTTAACTGAACCTTTTATAATTGCAGTGGCAGAAAAAATATTTTAGACAGAAATCCGTACATAAAAATCTCCCCCACCCACCCCCCATGGAGAAAACCATTTCTGCAAATTTGAGTATCCCCTATTAGCACTAGACATAAATAAATATTTTCCGCTATGAGCATCTTCTCTATCCCCCTAAAATAAATTTCTCTAACTTCCTTGATGTAAGAGGTTCCAGCGGCCGGAAGGTCTCCAACCGCAAGTTGGAGCTCGTGCAGATCTCACTCAAAACAGCATCACCCTTCTCCATTTTTATTACCTCCAAGGTGCTTCCAAGAACATCAGCTGCAAGTCCAGCTTCTAAGAGGCTCCCCGGTTCCTCTCCACCCTCATGTATTAACCGCCCAATCTCTTTCAAAGAGACTACATGCTCTGTTATAGCTTTGGCAAAAATGCGGCCAAGAAACTCTGGTGCTTTGGGGGCATCATTAACCGCATCTTCCAAAGTGCTGAGAACAGATTCAAACCTAGCCAAGAAAAAAGGGACAAGTAACAATTTATATTTTTAATTTTCGGAATAATAGATTCTTGCAATTTTTCATCATACTATCAAATAAATCTCACCCTTTGATGAGCTGGGCTTGACCCAATGGTCCATCCTGAGATTTCACAAGCTTGACAAGCAGTTGGGCCAAAAGATTTCTCTCGGTGTCCTTTCTCTCAAACGAGTCTGTGACCCAGAGAGAAACCATGGAAGGATGAAAGCCTGGGTAGTTCAGATCTTTGATGCATAGAACAACTTCATTCACATCTCTAGCACTGGATTGAATAGCAACTGTCAGAAAAATATGTAACAAGACAAAATAACTTGAAAAAATATCATCATCGTAGCACTACAAAAATTAGAAATCAAGTTTCTTTGTGACTACTTAAAAAGCAAGGTTATCAAACAGAGATTCAAATCGTGAATTGCCAAGCTAATTTTTTAATCATGAAACATAATTTGTATCGAATTGTAAGACTCAAAACAATTAAAAATTACTTCAAATATATCATATAATTGATATGTAGTGTTCAATGTAAAAATTTAAAATAGAAATAAATAAAATAACTTAACCATAAGTTCTATATAAACAAATTATTAGTTATATCTAAATCTGTAGCCTTTATTTTAGACTAATGGAATGAAGCAATGGAATAGCCAAATAGAGTGCAAGCATTGCATATGTGGGTGATAAATAAAGTAGTGAATAATCAAATAGGATAAGTTCAGATATGTTCCATCAATTTCTTTTCATTTAACAGCTTTTCTATGAGAATTGGGTTAAGTAAAAAACAAAGAAGAAAAAACAACAGATCACTGAATCGTGTGATTCATAAGACAAAATCGCACAGATTTTTTTATCAGCCAAATAAAAGATATATTATGATTGGAACAGGAGTACCGAATCCAAACATACAAAGATGTGTTCACCAAAGGTTAACAGCTATTTAAATCCTAAAGAATGATAAAAATAAGGATTAACCATGGGATCCAACAACCAGCAACAGACAATAGCCCATGAAACCCTTCATAAGAAAATTATACCCATACGGCCCAAACAAACAACAAAGAAATGGATCCCTCAACCATACAGCCTAACACAAAATCGCACAGATTCATTCATGTATTGTAATATACAGCATTTGAAATTCATCTTGTGATACAGATCGATAGATGACTAAATCCTAGGATTCAAATTATGAATCATAAGATTCTAATAACCATGCTTACAAGCTTAAACATTAAATCCCAGGTTTGAATAACAATTTCAATAAAATTCTAATAACTATATCATGAAACATTTTCAACATTTACCAGATGTTGCAGCAAAATAACAATTTAAAGTGATTGAAGCAATAGCAACAAATGCAGTTTGAATCCTCTAAGGAATAGAAATAAAAGAAGGGAGAAACAAAAGAAAATTCCATGGTTTGGCCATCACTATGCACCATGTGGATAAAAAACTAAAAAAGTAATGAAGGGATGTTAAGATATTAACATGCCATTTTTTATCAAATCATAGGGTTGGGAAAAATAACCAGGCCAAACAGTGAGAAATAAATATAATAATCAGAAATTTTCCTAAAACAGGAAACAGATTCCCGTGTTAAACACACTGCAAGTCTGCAGCCATAAAAAAAAGTAATCATGTACAATCATAAAAGCCATGGTTCAAAACCATAAAAAGATTATTTAGTTTTAGGAATGAAAAGTAAACCCCATGGTTTGGTCTTCACGTTGCACCATGTGGAAATAAAGTAATGAAGGGATGTTAAGATCTTCACATGCCATTTTTTATATCAAATTATAGAGTTAGAAAAAATAATCAGGCCAAACAGTGAGAAACAAATCAAATGATCAGAACATTTTCATAAAACAGTAAACAGAAGCCAGTTAAACACATACTGAATGTCTGCAACCATAAAAAAAGTAATCACATACAATCATAAAAGTAAGGATTGAGTGAAACAGTATGATAGAAAATTCAAAAAGCAACACATCCCACACACCCATAGGCCTAGCAAAAGTCCAAACAAAAACAAACTAATGTATACAGGAAAGACAGCTTTAAGGAACTTGAGCTTGAGGAAGAAAATAAGCAGCTAAATCAACTATGACAGATCTAAGGGGTGGTTTGGTTGCTAAGAAGAGGAGATGTATTCAGGAGAAATTTTCACTATTTAGCGTGGGTCCCACACCTCTTTCTCTCTACTTTAATTCAAATATTGCTTCTCTATTCATTTCCTTTCCATTCTCTTCCACTCAACCAAACCTACCCTAAACAAAGAAAATGAGATGACATAAAATTCAACAAACAAGATTACCTCTCATACATGTTAGGCCCTCTTTTTCTCAACTAGAATACATTACTTACTTCAAATGTTAATTTATACCCATCTCATCCAATTGTAAATTTATGTTTATGTTTATATAGCTATTAAAAATGGGTGTATACACATCACATCCATACTATATACATATTTCCTTCACATTTACTAATGCTTTGAACTCCAGCATCCTGTACGTTGAACTCCAGCATATCATTTCATTGTTTACAAATATATAAATATCACAATTCTAGCCCTTTTAGGATCAGTAATGTAATATGCTTTGAAAGCAATACATTTATTGAAACAGAACAATACAAGACACAATATGAACCAACAGAATAAAATCCTTTACCTCATAGTAATATCCTAGTGAAACGGGTGTTTTTAAGTGAGAACAAATAAAGAATTTGCCAACAAAGAATTTGGAGAAATTCAGTAAATTAGGGGGGTTAAAAAAATTGATACATACGAAACTATAAATCATGTTTCTGGAAAAAAAAAAAGCACAATTGGCCTAACAAGCTGAAACAAAGGAGATAAAAACATCATGAAGAGAAAGCAGTACCTATAGTATTCTCTGATTGCTGCCATGGACATGTCCTGCAGTCGCTCTGCAGAAATATTCTGGGAGGCTGCTGTCCCTTGTGCTCTGGCAGGTGAAGTTACAACAGGTTTATCAAGAATCCTATTTGCATTTCTTAAGTCCCTGTTGCCATAATTCATATTACGATCTTGAACACTAGATTGATCATAAGCAGTCGAACCAGCAAATCTATCTGGAGTATATCTTGATGCAGGGTCCTCCCTAGAGCTGTATGAAGTGCGCTCCGACAAATTATTATAACCATTAAGACCAGTTGAACTTGAAACTGCAGGTGGACCTCTAATGGACATTCCTCTGGCAAGGCCACCCTGTGGTCCCAAGGTTATGGATTCATCACCTAAAGGTCTCTGAGGCAAGGGAACTGACAATGTCCTAGCCTCATAAGTTTGCCTGTCTTCCATGCGAGCATCCTGAGAACCATACCCGCGAACTTGAGTAGGCAATCCACGCAGTCCACCCATCTGAGCATTGGGAGATAACATAGATGACCCTCTTGGACCAAAATCCATAGGGATTCTTCTAGGTGGATTGTTGCCTGGACCACGACCCAGCCTACTAGCTTGGGCCAGCCTCTCTTGAGAAGCATCTCTGTGCACCTCCTCAATCTTCTTTGGACCTTCAACTTTTCTTCTTTGTTGCCATTTATTCTTTCTCAAATCAATGACATCCTTCAACATGAACCTCACCCTAGAAGATAAATTCATGTTGTTTGATAATGATCTCATCATTTCAAAATACGCATCCATATGTTCCTTGGCTTTGGGATGGTCAATCATCTCCCCAATAGTACTCATCAGCTTGCACAAAGCTTCAATATCTTCTTCATCCGGATCCTGATACTGACCCAATAACTTCTTGATGCATTCATGCATTATCCTTTCTGTCAACATTTTCTTCTTATATAGTTCTCCAATCAATCTGATATTACCCAACATACGTCTTCTTGCCTTGGTACGTTTCTCTTCTCTTTCCCCATTAGACAGCTTGACCTCACCCTCATCAACCTTATTAGCTTCTTCTTGCTCTCTTTCACCCCTCTCAAATTCTTCCTGGCACTTGTTTAACAATAATCTCTTAAAAGTTATCTTTTCATTGTCTTGACTGAGATCAGGTAACGCAGCTGCTAGATGAAAACAGAAATTGGCATACATTTCACAGAAGGTAGGCTCCATCAAGGCCTTCTCAAAGATTTGTGAGATGACACCATTGAGAGTGACAACATTGTCAATATTAACTGCTCTAACCTGATCAAAAAGTTTCTCAAAATTCTGAGGAGTTAACTTGTTTAATATACCCTTCAATTGCCTCTGCTTTGCCTGTTCCTCATCTGTCACTTTACCCACCTCATACTTCTTCTCAGCTTTGTGCATCATCTGTAAAGGAGTTTGAGGAGTAGAAGGAGATGGAATTAAACCCCTCTGCTGGAAGCTAGTAGCACGCTGCCACCTTTCTCCATCAGGGCTATTTCTTTGCATTCCTCCCTGATTTACCATGGATTGCATTGGACCAGAAAGAATCCCTCCAGCATACTGCAGAGGTGTCTGTGTGCGTGGATTCCTTAAAACACCAAAATTGCCTCCTTGACCAGGTCGAAATCCGGCATTACCTCCTACACCATCCAAACGCATACCAGAATGAAATGCATTAGAAACTTTACTCCATTTGTCTTCCTCAATAACACCACTCCCACGACGAGACATCCCACCTGACCTATCAATAATTCTTCCAGTAGAATGAGAATCACGTTCAATTACATGGGAACTAACATTAACACTCATCAAGGCCTCATCTATGTCTGCTGTGATTTCAAACCCTTCAGGAAGATCAGTGCACTGCTCTGCAAATTTCAAAAGGAAATCTCGAGAGTACTTTTTGGCAGTAATTGCACTTCCATCACTAACCTGTTCAGTTTCATCTGAAACTTCTAGTTTAGGTGTAGACATGTCAGCAGCATCCTCCCAATCATCAAGTTCAGCTTTACTCTGCTTAGATTGCTCATTTGCTACAGCATCTGGCTGAGCAGTATCAGTTGGCAACCGCTCTAAATTTCCAGAAGTAGAACCACTTTCTGTTTTCTCTGAACTTATAATAGTTTCTTTCTTTTCCTCAGGTCCCTTATATGCATTATAAAGATCAGATGTTGACCCAGCAGCATCGGCCTTCTGAAGAATCTCTTTTCGTTTCTTTTTCCCCTTTGATGTAGGTTTCACCTTACTAGACTCTGAAATTGGTCTGTCCTTGGTACCTGATGCTGGAAGAGACACTGAAACACTGCCAGCATTCTCTGCACTATCATCCTTGCACTGTTTTGAAGTTGCTTCTAGGAGATCAGCAGACTGCTGATCTGATGTGCCAGAATTTGAAGAAACCGCTTCATTACTAACTACACTATCATTTCTATTTAAACAAACATCTTTGGAATCCAATTTGGTAGAGACAGACATGCCGTTATTATCAGCCGTTGTGTCACATTCTGCACTACAACTGGTAGATTCTTTGGTTTTCAAGGTTACAAACTCAGTGCTTAACTTCACAGTACCTTTCTTAGGTTGTTTTAATTCTGTTCCACCATCACTAACACTTTGTTTACTTCCTTGAAGAGACAAATTTTCTGTTTTACCACCCATTTCCAAAATATTTGGCTGTAAGGGTTTATCCTGGTGTGACAATTCATCTAGCTCAGCAATCTTATGATTGTTCAAATTATCCATCACTTGTGTAACAGGTCCTTCAGCTGAAGCACAAGCAGAAACTTGTGTAGAATCATTAGTTTTCATTTCAACAGCACAAGTTAGGCTCTCAATGGTAGCTGATAACGTGTCTGAAGCAGCAGCGGAGAGATCTTCACTGGTAATTGCCGCAGAATGGTTTGTTTTAGTTCCTACAGTTTCAGAAACTTCATCAGGGATATCACCGTCAACAGCTTGGAAAGGCACATTAACCACAGAAGGAGATTGCACAGCAACCTGTGAGAAAAAATAGTAGAAAAATTTTCACAGTAATTGAAGCAAGCCAAAATCAAATTTGGAAAAACATGGTTTAACAAATATTAACTTAAGTACCTGATGCTGTGATTGGCCTTTCTTCTGTATTTTCTTCTGGTTATCCTTCAAAGAATTTGACCTACTAAGAGATTCCTTCTTTCCGCCTTCATTATTAGGCAGAACTGAAATGGAATCTTCACTCACAGCAGATGCAGGAAGTAACAAGGAAGCTGATGTAGGCTTCATGGTAGATGCAGCAGATAAACTTGGTAATGAACTCAAAACTGATGAATCACTGGACACCTTAGACTGTTGTGAAGTGATTTCAGTTGTTTCGAAAGCATCACTAGATGTTAATGAAGAACTAGAAGATCCACTCTTTTGAGTACTGGAATTGGAAAATGATGAGTCCACAACAACACCAGATCCACCAGTTGGCTTAATAGACACAGAAGTTACTCCTGAAGGAGCAGACAAGATTGTATTATGTACATCCTGGAAAATTTCTGGATTAGGAGATTCAGCATTGCCAGGAATAGAAGTGCCAGCTTTATTGACAGGCAGAGAACTATGAGATGATGAATTTATAAAACTTGCATTTTGTGGACCATGGTTCACTGCATAATTAAATCTGGATGGCTGAGAGTTAGGAGTTATCTGGCTACTTGTTAATGGAAGAGAACTGGTAGTTGGATAAAAGAGAGAATTGGTACTGTAAGAACTGGATGGATAGTAATTAATAGGATGGGAAGCAGCAAATTGCTGGGCAGGCTGAGATTGAGAAGGCATGCCAGAATGATGCCTTGAACCAGATGACCCACCATCTGAATATGCATCTGTCCTTTTATCAAGTCTTAGCTCTTCATGTGTCTCAGGGTGAGTTATCTTGACAGGAGTAGTTTTACGAGCAGCAAATTTTCCTCCTTGCTGTGGTGGATATTGTGGGCTAATTCCAATAGCCATGTTGCCTAACTGATGGGTCAACTGAGGGCCAATTTGAGGAGTGAAACCCATGCTTTGGCCCTGATGCATGATTCCCTGAGGATGGATAGGATGAGGTTGAAGGCTTGGAACAAAAACCTGTTGTTGCACTTGTGCTCCACTTCCAATCGGTAAAGGCATTGGTAATGGCATCTGAAGAGGTGCCGATGACTGAATCTGTGGATTAGGACCACCAAAGTGTACAGATGCCTGTGACTGGTGGTGATATGGCATAGGCATTGACATTCCAGATAAAGAAATGACAGAAGGCTTCTGCATCTGGCTTGCTGGGGGTAATGGTGACATTTGAGTATCCTTTTTTGCCCTAATCCCAGTATGAATCTCCCCAGCATTAGATTGGTCAGCAACACCTGTATCCTTCTTCACCAGATGCTGCTTTGGAACAGGAGGTGTTGGCATTGAGGGTACAGGTCTAAGAGAATCATGTCGAGCCTGCAAGTTTGAAATTAGACACCAAACAAATACTGGAATTAGTATGTAAACAAGTGAAGAAAACAACTTCTAGACTGAGTACAAAAACATAAAAGCACCCGATGACCCGTTGTCAGATTCTATTTTTTGTAAAAGGAATCCTAATGAACTTTCCAAGACAATAGAGGAGTTGAAATCAGTGATCACCAATTACACCATCTTTCCTTCTAACCTATTAGGCAGTGACAGTAAATCTATATCTATATTGGTGTACATATAACAAGGAGGAAGGAGCAGAGAATAATCTGCATACTTGATCACGCCTCTGTTCATCTATATTAGGAGGAGCAGAGCTTGTGCGAGCAGGAATCTGCATGTAATAACAAAACATGATTAACCCCCATATAATTCCAGGCATTATGTAATGCACAAAAATTAACTTCAGGTGGATGGTAAGAAATTAGCAGCTAAGAAACTTACTGCCATCCCATTCATAAAGCCAGGACTAATAGATCCAAACTGGAAAGGGAATGCCTTAGATGCATCTGCTGGGGCATAAAACAACATACAGATCAATCTCACAGGTCAGCTGTAATGGATAAAAAGTTATTTCATAACATGTCACTTCACTATGACCCCAAACTACAATTCAGAAATGATAGAACTTATTCTGCACTTTATGGACAGCATTAAAAACCTAGAAGAGTGACATACCCTTAGCAGGGGTTGTAGGAGCTGCTGGATCAGGACTCATGGAGGGAGGTTGAGAAGTAGGAGCTTTTGGAACAGCTCTGGAGCTCCTCTGTGCAGCCAACAGTTCAGATGACTTGGCAGTTGCATTTGTAATTGGTGCATCCGATCCTCCTATATTGTACAGCACAAATAGGTGAATGGTGTCCATAAAAGACTATCACATTTTACCAAAACAGTCAAACACATACATAAAATCTGCTCATTCTTCCATTGCAAAATGGAATGCAAATAATTCCACTCAACAACATAACCACGCACTCAAAAACCAATTTTTAAAAACACATATATGATACATCTTCATCAAGCTTACCATGAATCTGCGGCTGTACATAGGAACCGTTTGGTACAGTCCGGGCTGCATAAGTACTATTAGACTCGGTCGAATTCACCGGAGTAGGGTTTACCCTAGATTGCCCACCTTGTGCATTATTATTAGACTTCTTGTTAAAACTAACACAAGCAACAATAAGAATCAATAAGAATCGCTAAAAAAACACGCAAATCATATAACCCTAGGTCACCACGAAACAAACCAAGTTTCAAAATCCACACCACCCCACACTGAAAACAACACAAACCAATACCACACAAGAAAAAAAGCTCAAATAAAAATCACAACCCCATATCCCCCTACTATTCATAAAAACACGCAATAGTTCAACAAAAATGAAAGAAAAAGACGGAAAAAATATGAATTAGCAAACCCTTAAAACTCACCTCCGGCTAGAGGAGAGCGACGGAGAAGGTCCGGCACCGCCGCCGCCGCCCTTACCGTACGCACCGCCGAAGGGACCGCGCTGCTGATTGAAGCTGCCGGATCGCCCGGATTTTCGGTACACAGCGTCGCTCTTATCGGACTTTGATTGATTGAAGGACATAAATCCCAACCCTTAATTCCTCAAAATCAAAGTTTTCTCGAAACAGAAACAAAAACAAAAACCAAATAAAAGAGGAAAGAAATCGAAATTTTCTTCCTCAATTTTCCCTGCAACAGAACAAGCAGATCCACGTCATCATCGCGCATAACAAAACCAACCCCCGTACGAGAGGGGGGGGAGTGGACTTAGTTGGGTAAAGAAAAAGAGAGTGAGACACGCACCTGAAGAGTGTGCAATTAGGGTTTCTTATTCTTATTTTGGTGCTTCCGCAGTGGTGTGTGTATCTGAGAAGAAGGGATAGAAAGGGAAAGGAAGAAAGCAAGGGTGATTTGGAAAGAGAGAGAGAGTGAGAGTGTAGTGAGAGAAAGCGTGGTAGCAAAAGAGTAAAAACTCGTCAAGAGTGAGGCTTTAGAGATAGAGAGTGGTCAAAAGAAAGGGTAGGTTTTTTTTTGGAGATCCTCACTTCCACAATGCCGAGTTCCCACGTTTGCTCGGTTACATTAGATACCTTCTCTCTCCTAATTCCTTTCTTCATTCACCATTTTCAAACATATGTTAGAATTTCATCAAATATAGAGATTTAATTGAAAATTCTTAAAAGAGTTTTCCAAACATTTCCATTGGAGGCAAATCTATTTGAGACTCACAATGTTATTATCGGTGATAAAATTTTCCTTTCAAGTATTGAATATAGTTGTATATATTATATATTTCTCCTAATTTTTTAATTTTTGTGAATTTTACCCCCAACAAATTAATTTAATGTATTTTACCCCCAACTTTTAAAAAACTTGTGAATTATACTTTCTTTCATTTATTTATTAATAAGCACAAACGTTGAGAGTAAAATTTGCCAAAATTTTTTATAAAAAAAACTAGAAGTAAAATTTTCTAAAAAACAATTAAAAGTTGGGTGCAAAATTAGTCAAAAAAATAAAAAAAAAATGGGACTAAAAAGTGTAATTATATTATGAGTAAAATGATAGAGGATAAAATTCACAAATTTCTTTAAAATTGAGGTAAAATGCATCAAATTAATTTTTTGATAATAAAATTCTCCAATCATTAAAAAGTTGGGGTAAAATATGCAATTAGGCCTAATTAAATTATTTCTTACTATTGAATTATTTGAAGACTTTCAATTAAATATATCCCTACCTAATAGGCTAATAGAACTTACCCTAGATAGATGGTGGAAACTACCAAGTTGAAGTACGATAAAGGCAAAGGGAATTTCCAGTGGGACAGTGAAATGCATAGATATAAAAAAGAACACCAACAATAAAGTACTATGTTGATTGACACTGACATTGAGAGACGATAGTTAGGGGAGTGAATGAGATTAGATACCCGAGTAGTCCTAGTCGTAAACAATGGATACTAAGTGTTGTGTGTATCGACGCATGCAATATTGTAGCTAACGTGTTATGTATCCCGTCTAGGGAGTATGTTAGCAAGAATGAAACTTGAAGGAATTGGTATGGACCCACACAAGCAATAGAGCATGTGGTTTAATTCGATGCAAAGCAAAGAACCTTACCAAGACTTCGCATGTCACGAATCCTCTTAAAAGAAAGGGATGCCTTTTGAAATGCAGACACAAGTGGTGCAGGACTATCGTCAGCTCGTGTCGTAAGGTGGCCAAATACTCAATTATAATAATCTAAAAAAATTAGATAAAAAGGTTTAAAATGTAAAAAAAAAATTAAAAGCTTTAAATATTTTTTTATCTAATACTCCTTACTTCCTTAATCATAAAAATTATATCATATTTTGTTCCTCTATTCTTCTTAAATATTGCTATTTAAATTTAAATAAGCTTAACATACCAAATTATGAAAATTAAAAAAAAAAACATCTAAACTCATAATTATCTTTGCAACAATTTTAAATATTATTGTGCCTTTAGCTTATAATAATAATACATGTGTATTGTCCAGGACAGACAAAATAGACGTGGCATCCAACATGACACTTTGAGACACGTGTCAACCTTTGACGTCAACTCTGCTATAGGAGTGCGGACGCTTGGTCCTCAATAGACCGGTTCCCCAACAAATAGGTGATGTAAGCTCCATTGGAGCTTGTAGGCTTAGGATCTTCTTCATCAATGGATTCCTTTGCTTCTTGGAAGATGAATGGCAGCGGAATGGAGAAGGAAGAGAGAGAGGAGACGCCACTTCAAGGAGAAGATGAGTCTAGAAGAAGCTCACCACCATAGGAGGTCATGGATAAGAGCTTGGAGGAAGAAGGAGATGAATGAAGGGAAAGGGAGAGAAGAGCATGAATTTTTGTGCTCTAAGAGAGCTCTGAAATCTGAAGTTTAATTTTCAAATCATCAAAGTTGAAAAAAATGCACACACATGACCTCTATTTATAGCCTAAGTGTCACACAAAATTGGAGGGAAATTTGAATTTCTATTCAAATTTCACTTGGATTTGAAATTGAATTTGTGGAGCCAAATTTTGGAGCCAAAATTTCACTAATTATGATTAGTGAATTTTAGTTATGGTTCATCCCACTAATCCAAGATCAAGTCCAAGATTCTCCACTAAGTGTGCTTAGATATCATAAGGCATGTAAAGCATGAAGGACATGCACAAAGTGTGACTATATGATGTGGCAATGGGGTGTAGCAAATCCTTGCGTCCAGTGAGGCCGATAGCTGCTCCAAAATCGCTTTGACGATCCTCTCCACAAGGGTTAGCAAATCCTCATCATACAACTTGAACCTAGTGGAATTAGACTGCTAGTAGAAAGAGAAGCAAGGCTCCTTGTCCCTGTTGAACATCAGTGGCATACCATCAGCCACGACACCAATAATCAAGACTTTAAAGAAACACTCCTTAAAACGGCGAAAGATGTTTGAATCAAACTCAAACATTTTTTTGGACACGTTATTCAAGAAGACCCATTCAATCTTGCCATTATGTTTCATTTGAAAGTAGAATAAGAAGACCGACACACTAAGCAGGATGTTGAAGAAAAGGCACAGAATTTCAAAGGCTAGCACCATCGCCTAAATGTTTGGGTGGAGTTGGGAAGGGGACACATTCAAGTGCTCCAGCAGAGTACACTGAAAAACAGTCAGGGTAAAATGAGACTCGGGACCTCAAAAAAACATCTATATATATAAAAAAAGGGCAGAGGACCAGGTGTCGCCCTCAAGATTGGGAAGTCATCACTCCTGCAAGCCTGAACGACCAATTTGTAGGAGTCCTCAAGGTTTCCTAGCTTCACTTGGCGTTGGAGCACAATGACACTCGCTGCCGAGGTGAGAGAAGACTTGTACTTCAAAACATTGTCTCTCAACCACTTACAGCCAGCGACAACCAAGGTGGATGACAACGACCTAACACTCTAGTTATGTCGCACGCAGGGAGACATCCTCATATCTCCAATGTTGCTACCTCTCTTCACACCCCCAAAAGAAGAAAGGGGGAGGATCACAGTGACCAGGACTAGCTCCCTAATAGTAGTAGAAGGTCGCACCCTTCCGCGAGGGCGAGAAGCACCCCTACTAGTACGAAGCGAGGCCCGCACCCTTTCTGAAGAGGAGGACTCGCTGTCAGAGGCACCTCGACGAGTATCCTTTGACGAGGAACCACCTATCGAGATGACCTCCCGATCTATGATGGGTTGCTCAATCGAGCTCCTAGAGTCACTGCCACTGCCACCCATACCAATGGCAGAATCAAACAAAAGGGAAGACATTCTGAAAGATGGGAGTACCTTAAGCAAGGAAGCAAGAAGACAATGAATAGTGACTCGAAATCAAGCGTCCACTCCATTTAAAGGGGAGGCAAACTCTTCGATAACCGGCAGGAGCTGAAGTGGTGCCCTAAAATTTCTCACTGTGACGCTCCCCCTCTCACGCACGAACCGTGACTCTATTACATGCCCACTTCGTGAGTGACACGTATGCAAGAGTAGTGTGTGTGTGCCGCACACGCTTGCTGTAACACCCTGATATATATTTATATATTATTAGTAATTATGTTTGATGTTTGATTATATTTGTTGCGTTATTTTTATCCGTAATTATTTTCAAGGAGGTTAATTTAGTTAATAAAGGGTGTGGGTAGATAAGTATCTAGCTTCTCAAAGAAGCCTCTTGAGAAAGCTTCTTAAAGAAGCCACGAGGAAGCTTCTTGAGGAAGCCTCTTAATGAAGCTTCTTGAGGAAGCTACATGAGCTGCCTCGGTAAAAATGCTGCCCAGCCTTCATTAACCGTTGGATCTTCTCGAAATTTGTTTTGCAGCTTCACAAGACATTTTTCCATGATCTGACCATTGGGATCTTCGATAAGATGTCTGGAGTGTGCGCGACGTTTCCATGTCTGAGATCATTTCTCACTTGAGCGTTTTTAGCCTTTGCTTTCGTGTAGCTTAGGAAAAACACCATTTCTTCTTCTTTCTTTCTCCCAAAGTCATTTCTAACGTCCCAAACACTTTCTCCATCACCCACAGCCACCGTTAGCCACCACAAACCGCCGTTGTTCTCCGTTGCAACCCCACACTGAGAGGAACCCTTCGACCGAAGCGGAATCTTCCAACTTGGCTCGCGGTTTCGGTAGAGAACGAAACCCTAGTCTGACCTTTCATTTTCCTTCAAGGTAACCATGGTTCTACGCTTGTTTCTTGTTAGTTTTAACTTGTCTTTGTATCTTTTCTGACTTTGGAACCATCATTGCATGTTTTACATTTCCTTTGAAAAACCCTAGAGAAAGAGACTTGGTAAACGTTATCTTTTCATGAAATGCATGTTATTTTCGTAACCTACACTGAACCCCGGTCACATTGGCGTGGTCAAAATTTCCAAATGATATCCCTTTGTAAAACCCGAAATGCTCTCAGCTCTTTCATGAAGTAACGTGGGTGTTTGACCCAGAGCATTGGTGTTAGCTTTGTTTTTTGAAATCCATATTAAGTCTCCTTCGTTTTGGCATGGTAGAGGCTTGCATGGAATGACGAGCATGGACGAAAAGGAATCTTCAAGTGATGCGACGAGGAACCCGCGGGGTAGCTCACGATAGGTGAGGGGAGTTTATTATAAAATTTACCATTTTAACACCATAGTTAGGGTCAGGGAACCTAGCTATGAGGATATCTGTCTGTCCTTGTTGAATGCTGATTTTTTTTTCTTTCAAGAAAATTATGTTTTTAACTAATGGGATGTGATAAAATTGTTATTGATATGCATGTTGGTTTTTTCAGGAGAAATTATGTTTTGACGAATGGGATGCGATATATATATGTATTGTGATGAATGATATTGTTGTGTTTGTTTGATTTGTGTTGTTTGAAGACCTGTGAGTATGAATCTTAGGCATGAAAGAAATATATATATATATGCGAAATGCGATTTGTTGTTAATGTCACTATTGAGGATTTTAATTGATATGTGATGAGGATGATAATTATGATGATATTGATTTGAGATGACGCTGTTAATAAAGACCATGTCAATATGAATTTTTGTTACTATTGATGAATATGTGAATATAAAACGAGGTTGTTGTTGTTGTTGATAACGTCATTGAGACAAGATGATATTTATGTTGAGACATGGAAATGGAATGTTGATTGATGTTGGAAATGCATTGGCATGTGCATGTTGTGTATGTTCGTGGGGGGCACTGTGCACTGACCTTCCAGGGTCTTTGGCACTAGCTTTTGGCCACGTTCATACGTTGGATGTTGTGTATGTTCATGGGGGGCACTGTGCACTGACCTTCCAGGGTCTTTGGCACTAGCTTTTGACCACGTTCATATGTCGTATGGAGTGTATGTCATGGGGGGTAGAGTGCACTGACCTTGTTGGATGGCCCAGGTGTGGGTAACTAGCATGGTTAGAGAATCTAAGCATTTCTGAAGGGATGCTTAGGCGCTTTAATTGGTCCATGGTCTTTGGCACTTACTTTTGGCCGTGATCATAGCTCATACGACATAGGAAATAGAGTAACTGTGACCAAGTGTACTTTGCACTAGGGGGCTTGTCACCTGGTAGGGAATACCTTTGGGCTCCCAGGCTGATCACCTATGGGAGGGGGGCTGTTACGTGCACAATCGGGTGGTCTCGACAAACTCAGCACAGTTCCCTAAGTGAGAGTCGTGTGGACATGCTTAGGCTATCTCCTGAGGTTTGGTTGTTGTTGGTACGTACCACATTGCATCTGAGTGTTGAGTCAGGTGCATGCATCATTCTGTGCAGTCTTGATTGGGTCCATGGATGGATGATGAGTAATTGTTGGATGTGGATGATGAATAATTGTTGGATATGAGTGTTGAATAATGGATGTCGTGTATGCTCATCATGTTTGCCTATGTTCCTTGCTATTTGTGGTTATTTGGAATTGGTATTGGTTCTTTTTATAATGAACTTATCCTTGCAATTTTTTATCGTGTGGTTGATACCTGTGATGATCACGAACCTTGTTCGTGGGAGCAGAATGACAGTGGCAGGGTGCAGGGAGTAAGATTCTGGTGAGGAGCCGCCGAGCCGACGTGATGACGTTGGCATTATTTTGGGAGAGAGTTGTGTTTTGTAATCAACTCCTTCGTAGTTGGTTTTGAAGTTTTATTTTATTGAATCAAAAATGTAAAACTTGGATTTTAATTATACTTATGAACAAATTTAATTTTCGTTTGTGTATGACGTGTACCGAGTTACTGTTTCTATATAATTATGTATATTCACTTAAGTAATGGCGTGTTATTGGATGAGTGCATGTTGTGACAAAATTACTTCGATTTTCATAAGCAAAATTAAAGGAGTTCTTTTTATAAAAATTGAAATTAGCGTATATTAGAGTGTGGATATCGTAGCGACGAGGCGGGTCGTTACACTTGCAACAGTAGATAGACGTTACGTCCTGCCTTCAATGCACTCTCTAATGGTCAGAAAAAGGGTAGAATTGTCAAATCCGACGGCTTACCTTACCTAACGCGCCAAAGACATGTCCACCACGAACAACTTGACAGAATCAGCCCGACAACACTTATCCAAGCTCTGGGGACTTGACAAGCCACATCAACCTACAACTCTCTTACACTCATTGAGATTACCACACCCAACACCAGACAACACTCGTCCAAACTTGGGGGCTCGACAAACCTGTCACCCTTTGCTTGTCAAGACTACTACCCCAAATATCAGACAAACTCCATCGACATGGGACAAACTCCTTTAGCACTAGGCAACCTTTTTCGCTCACAAGTTGACTCAGAGCTTAGGGGGCTTATGTACTGTCCAGGAACCACAAAATACCCATGGCATCCTACATAGCACTTTGAGACACGTGTCAACCCTCCATGTTAGCCTTGCTATAGGAGCGCGGACGCTCGTCCCTTAGCAGTCGGGCTCCCCAACAAACATGTTATCTCTAACCTAATAATATTCAAATGAATTTGAATAACTTTATCACTGGCAGGTGATTAATTATCTATAAGGTCACACATTATCTACAAGGTACGATTATCTTCTACCTTTTATCTATAAGCAAATATTTATCTCTAACATTATCTGTAAGCTCCCAACTATTATCTACAAGCCAAAAATTATCTGGAAAGACTATAACAAACCCTACAAACAAGGACCAATAGTCATGCCTAACTACTATAAATACAGGTTCCATCGAACCCCACTACACATCCCATCACACACTCAACACACGAGCAACAAACATGTGTCTCTCTCTCTTTCTCCCATATGAGTTTTACTTAAGCATATGCTTGCTTTATTCTCCGAACTCATATTCTTATTTGAGCGTCGGAGTCCTTTGTTTTGCAGGTCCACCCTCCTATCCTCTTGACAAAGGCATCCTTCCAAACCGACGTGTAAGGTCTGGGACTCCACATTCGCCGTGTCAACTCTGACATGTTCAGATTTTAGATTTTGGATTTTGGTAAGAACAACATGTTTTGTTGTAATTGTTTAAGACATGTAATTGATTTTTTTTTGGACGGAAAGACATGTAAGTGATAGAGATATTTTTCTTTACATATTTTTGTTTTAGATTTTACTTCTAATTTTTTTAAATAAAAGTTATTATTATATTCCGTTACCATTCACACGTCTTTTTTTGTCAATAAAACATGTTAAAGCTTAAAGTTATTAGTTCTAATCAAAATTATTACCGTATTTGATGATTAAATTAATATTTAAAAAATCGTTAAACGTGTTGAAAATGGCCGTTTATTCTATATAATTTCTACATAAGTATTTTAGTTTTCCTATTGTAAAAAACAAATAGTTAATTCTATGTAATTATATTTTCTATTAAACAATATAAATTATATTATAATTAAAATTTATAATAAATAAATATATTTTAATATATAAATTATATTTTAGATTTACAATGAATGATTTAAATTATAATATAAAAATATTTCTAACTATTAAAAATATATTTTAATAAAATAATAAATTGATAGAGATATTAATAAAATCAAATAAACATAAAAAATAAATAAAAGAATGGTAGTTTAAGATTATTAAGAAAAATTAGCTAATTGTGATAACAGTGGATAAATACACATCTAAATTACAAAAGAGATGAAATATTGAGAAAAAAGTGCTCATAAGATACTTTTTGGCTTAAATATATTTTTTCTTTTAGTAGGTTAACAATTTTTATGTTTATTTTTAATCCCTGTAAGTTTATTTTTTTAATTTTAGTTTTTGTAATTTTTTTTCATTTACAATCTCTATAAATTTGTATTTTTTTCAATTTTAGTCCCTTTAAGATTTTAATTTTTTTTATTTATAATTCTTATAAGTTTACCTTATAGGATCAAAATTGAAAAAACATAAACTTATATGACTAAAAATAAATAAAATATTTTACAGGAATCAAAATTAAAAAAAATCAAAACTTACAAGGACTAAAATTAAAAAATTAACTTATAGAGACTAAAAATAATAAAAAAACATTAACTTACGCCGATTAAAAACATATTTATACCTATTTTATAACACACTTCCTTTTAATACACTCATCTGTTAGTTAAAAAAGTTAGAAACAATAAAATCATAAGTAATATTCCCTCCACTATAAAATAATAGTGTTTTTAGCATTATGTTTTTTTTTTTTACAAAATTATAATTCTTTTAACTTTTTAAGTTACTATTTTTCCCCAACAATTACCCTATATTTTGATTAAGAAGATAAATTGATTTCATTAAATTAATGTCAATATAGGTGTTTTAAAAATAGTCCTATAATTAGTTTTAAAAGTAATTGTACTTGAACATTAATTATTTTTACCAAATTTCTTGTATATGAATTTCGTTTGCTTGATCTAAAAAAAATGTTTGCTTCTAATGAATTCTAAGATCCTATCTAATATGAATAGGGTGTTATTTTAGTTGGGATTTCCATTATTTTTAACTAGTTGAAAAAGAAACATTTCCTGCCTCTATTTTTATTTTTTATTTTAGAAAGAAAAAGTAATTAAAGAAAGTAGTGGTAATAGTTTTTTCTAAGGAAAGTAACGGAAGTTATATGTTAAAGGTTTAATTAAATAATCTAGTTTAAATAAACTCGTTATTTTTACTAATTTTCCGAACTATTATGATCTATGATCTTAATTATTATAATTAAGCATTTAAAAATGTAATTTAGTTATATGATTCTGGAAAAAAAATAGCGGGCAATATCATTAAATAATTCAAATACAGAAATGGCTAACCATATCATTATTTTAATTTTATTAAATTAATTTGTTGTTCATTGTTGTTTCTTATGTGTCACACCCTGCACTTTGCCAAATATTGGTTCGTATGCTGTGTTATGCTTGAGTGGCATTCACCGCATACTGTGTTTCCGTCACTTGCTTGCATACTTCATTCACGGTATTTGTGGTTCCACTTCCAGGTGCTTAATGCACGCGCCACCAACGATTGAGGTTCATCTTTTGTACTTGTCCACTCGACTTAGAAAGTTACTAAAAAAAAAAGTGATGCGTTTACTTTTTAAGGAAGATTTTTTTTTTTCTTTTGAAGAAATACGTTTGTTCATCCGTGAATTCCTTCCTCTACAATGGTTGGATATATGGGCAAAGATATTCTAACACTTAACCTAGAGACAAACAAATAAATAGCATGTATCAAGAATGGATTGAATTAAAGTTCATTTGTCTGAACTTTGGTTACTCATTTTATACAGGTGAAGATTGGATCTCTGATCTCAATCTCCCTTGTTTGATAGTATAATTAAGAAAAAAAATATGATCTCATCTTATCTTTTCTCATAATGATAAATAACTTTTGATTTTAGGATATATCTTATCTTTTTAGTGAAAGATAGAGTTTCCTTCTAACATTAATTAATCCTGCAAAGTTCTCTAGATACTGAGTAGACTACTCAGTCGACCACTGAGTATGGAGGCTTTCCAAGTTCGAGTAGTACACATGTCCCCTAAGCTCTGAAGCTGGTTATAGGAGCTTTGTAAAATTTGTAACCAATTTTTTATGTTGGTCATCTATAAGTTAAGTCCCTTTTTATACGATTTGGTTTAATGGTTGTCAAGACGAGTAGTATTCGTTTCCCTTTTTAGTTGGATGCTTGTCCTAGTCTAAATGAAAAGAAACTAATAGTTGTCTTATATTGAATTCGAGTAGTCGAGGTCTCGAAGGGGTGTCTTATCAACAGTCCTTTGCTCAGACACATTAAGTGATGTCACACGTTTTCAAGGAAAACTCGCAATGAGTACGACAAAATTTGAAATACTCTCAAGACAACCAAAGGTTACGCCTCTCCTCAACCGTCGTTTCATGAAGGGGAGAAGTGATATGAGGGTCCAACCAAATGCATCTTTTGACTTTGAGAGGCTTTTAAAAGCCTATATAAAGGGGATAATATTTCCCCTATTTCTTCATCTTCTTTATGTTTTTCTTCTCCCTAGCGCAAGCTTTTCTTCTTTGGTTGTCTTTGTTTTATTTGGTCAGCCTTTCCCTTTTGACATTCTTCCTTTCTATTCTCTAGTCATTTCCATCAATCTAGGTACATCATCTGCCTATCTCTTCTATGTCTCATTTTGGTAGGGATTCTAATCATTCTAATGGAGATGTCTCGTCGAAAGTTCACGCCAATGACAACGACAACGTGTCTAGTGTCCCCATTGGCAATGCCACTATCGCCAATGGTAATACGATTCATCCTAATGTTAGGGAGGGAGAGGCCAAGTCACCTCTGCCCATTCCATTTCAGGGTGTTGTCGACATTGATTCGAAGACCATAGTCGTGCAGGTCTTGGTCCTTTGTAGTGTCAATCAACCCTCTTCTTTTCCCCTTAAAAAACATCAAAAACTAAGAAAGGGTATCCTCCCATAACTCTTCCAGACTGCTCTTGGTCCATGGTGAAGTCGAAGCTTACTCCACTAGCTTCCACACTTATGACTCAATCACCAATTTTCTTTAAGGTGTCAAGTTCTGTCATGTTGATCGGGAGAATGTGATGTTCGTTGAATCATGTCTTGCCAGTGAGAGCGTTTCATGTGTGCCTTTCCTGCCGAGACTCATTTCTTGTATATGTATGAAGCTCTTTTCTTTACTCTTCATCTTACTATTCCTTTTGATAAATTTGAAGTCGACGTTCTACAAGAGTTGAATGTCGCCCCTACCTAGTTGCCCTTGAATGCCTAGGCGACCATGTGTGCCTTTAGGATTCTATGCAACGAGTTCTTCATGACATCGTCTACCCTTAAATTCCTTCATCATTATAATGTTAAGTAGAATAATAAGGGTTGGGTCCTTCTCACCAGTATTTTCGGGAGAGTTGTCATTGGCCCTTATATTTCTTCTTACAAAGACTTTAAGGGTCATTTTTTTTTGAGTTTGTCCTGGGAAGGAGTCGATGTCAATAAATTTTACTTGACAAGGGGCTACTCATTTCCCTTTCTAATGGACCCCTACACCAAATAAACACATTTCTTTTCCTGCAGTAAACATGTCTCCTTCCAACTAGGAGAATATGATTGTCCTTTACAAGTTTCCTCGAGCTCTACATTGTAAGACACTTGTAGAACTTCCTTTTTCTGAGACTCCAAGGGCAGATTGGGAGTGTGAGTCTCTTTTACTCGATCTTTTTTGCTTTCATGTTTTGCCAAGTTTTTTTTTTACTTATACTTATTTATTTTTCAGGTATCAAGAAGAAATATGATTACTAGTCTATCAAGAGGGCTCAAACCGAGAAGGCCAAGACAAAGTTGCAAGAGGCCAAAAATGCCCAAGTGGTTTTTTATTTGGATTCTCCTCCTCTACCCGTTAACTCTGGTCTGAGTAAAAGGAAGGAGTTGAGTCCTTCAAACCAAGAAGACATTGCATGAAAGAAACTAAAGATGGTGGCTACATTGTCGGTTGCTACTCCTTCTCATGTTAAGAGCCATCTGACATTCCTTTCCATGAAGGAGAAGGAGTTTTCTCTTTAAGAAAATAACTTCAATCCTCGTGTGCTCATCACTAGGTCGACCACGATATGCTAAGGGAGGATGGTCCTAAGGCCTCCAAGGATGCCATTGCTCATTTTCAAGCAAGGACTTGGGGGATTGTCGAGTTTTGGTCGGACGAGTATGAGAAGGCCTTTCACGAGTCCCAGAAAGCTCAAGAAGATCTTACAAAGGCTGAGATGGAGTTAGTTGAACCCAACAACACTACTGAAACCCTTATGCAATCAACTGAGGAATCTCATAAGTCTCTTGAAGATACATAGACTATGTTACAAGAAGTTGAATCTCGAAAGAAGGCCTTAAAATCTGATCTGAAAAAGGCAAAAGACTCGACCAAGGCTCTCCAAGATGAGGTCGAGCACCTCAATCAGGAATTCGCTCTCTTCAAAGTCAATGCTGCCATGGCTAAGGAAGCTCTGAAGATTGATCTCAACTTATTAGAAGTTGAGATCCATAAGACTCATGAGGAGAAAGCTCTTTATCAGGTTAAGTTCATTTTGAAAGACACTGACCTTTTCCCTCTTTAACATCGACAAGGACGTTAATCGTCCAAGGGAATTGGTTAATGAAATTGAAATTACCGTGAATGAAGTGTTAACCAAGTTGACTGAAGTTTAACTCGGTATTTCATTTTCTTTTTGTAAAGGCTCAATCCTGGCCTATCTAATAGGGTACCCCCATTTCCATTAATGAATGTCAACACTTTTTATTTCAAGTGTCTTACTCAATTTTGTTGCTTTCAATTTTCTTTGATTAGAGAATTTACTCGTTCAATTTCATTGTTTTGAGTGTGCTTTGCAAGCCAAAGTTAATTTCTTCGTTAGCTGAATAACTTTTAGTTTCTTTGGTCCTAAATTAGCTAAGTAAATTAGTCTTATCTTCTTTTTTCGAATAACTTAGTTTCTTTTGTCTATTCTTAGCCAAATAACTAAGTTTTTTAGTCTATTTTTATTTGAATGACTTAGTTTATTTGGTCTTATGCTTAGCCAAATAACTTAGTTACTTTTCGATCTATATTTAGCCAAACGATAATTGGTCTATGGCTAGCCGAATAATGTATTTGGTTTATGATTGTCCTAAATTATTTAGTTTGAGAAACCTATCAATCTACTCGAATCTAATAAGCCAACAATATGATAATAAAGCAAAGACTTTCAACTATATAGAATTTGGTTGTGCCTCATTAAAACCTCTCTTAACAAGAAAACCTATTGGGGAAAAATGTCAGAGTAGAAAAAAGAGTAGATCACCACTTACAAGTTTAGTTGTAATAGAATTTGAGGTGAATGGCATTCCAAGTTCAAAGAATCGCCTTGCCGGATACGTACTTTAGTGGGTAGGCTCCATTTTTTAGTGACTCGGTGACTTTGAAAGGATCTTCCGAGTTACCAATAAGTTTTCCTTCCTTAGCATCCTTCTAGACTTCTTTGCATTTTCTCCATATCAAATCGCCTACTTCAAAGTTCCTTGGTTTGACTCGACTGTTGTTTCTTTTCTCAACCTTTCTTTGGTATGTTTAAGCTCTAATATGGACCTCGTTAAGGGTTTCTTCGGCTAGGTCGAGTGACTGCCTAAGAATTTTCTTATTCTCCCTTCCCACAAAATTTGTCCTTCAAAGGAAGGGCTCTTCTACTTCCACTAATATCATAGCATTTGATCGATATGCG
The DNA here is from genome assembly GCF_004193775.1 of Glycine soja. Lineage (NCBI taxonomy): Eukaryota > Viridiplantae > Streptophyta > Magnoliopsida > Fabales > Fabaceae > Glycine > Glycine soja. The sequence goes on along the minus strand of NC_041002.1, from coordinate 28,118,116 downwards.
ATTTAGAAGGATGCCTCATCTATTATTGACTATGGAGTGAAATGGTAAGCCCATAAGATGGCTGGGAACTCTTCAGTCCAATTACATTTAGCTTTTTCAACTCACTTCTTTAGTTCTCCGAGTATAACCTTGTTGGTTGCTTAGGTCTATCTGTTACTCTATGGGTGTTCTACCAAAGTTACTCAGTATTTGATTCCCATGTTTTGGAGGAATTCACCCACTCCTTTATCAATGAATTTTTTTTTCGTTGTCAAAGGTTAGAGTATTTGGGATTTCGAATCAGAAGGCTATGTTTTTCCAGATGAATTTCAAGACATTGGTAACAAAAATTGTTGCTATAGGCTCGACCTCGATCCATTTTGTGAATTGATCAATGCTGACAAGGAGAAACTTACTTGTCCTTTTGCTTGTGGAAAAGGTCCATGTATGTTTGCTCCCCAAGTGGCAAAAGGCCATGGTGCTACTATGTTATGCAATTCTTCTGGTGGTAAGTGAGATATGTTACCAAACTTCTGGCATTCTTCACATACTTAGTGCAGTCCTTCCTCATCATTGGCAAGTAGTATTTGACCCTAAGTACTCAGGTGGCCATTGATCTCAATCCAGAGTTTATTCAACATATTGCTCTATGCAACTCATTCAACACATACTTGGCCTTCTCCTGAGTTAGGCACTTAAACGGAGGGGTTGTAAAGACTTTTTTGTATAGGTCTCTTCCCTTAATGACATAGTAACATGCATTTCTCTTCAGCTTCCTTGTCATTGCAGTGTCTTCTAAGAGTGACCGTCTTTCTCTAGGAAATTCCATATTTCAGTCATCCATTCTTGATTGAGAGAAGTTAGGCACCATCTTGTCAAGACTTGCTATCAAAATTGTTTCCTGGATGACAGTTTGGCGTTGACCTTTCCTCTTTGTGTTGGCTAGCTTATATAGCAAGTCAACTCTCTCATTGTTTTCTCTTATGACATGCTTTAGCTCCAACTTGGTAAATGACACTTTAATTTGGGTGGCCATGTGGAAGTACCTCGCCATCTGGGGATCCTTAGTCTAAAAGTCATCGTTAAGCTGCCTAGTGACGAGTTTGGAGTCACTCTAACACTTTAGGTGTTTGGCTCTGACTTCCTTTGCAAATCTTAGGTCAACTATGAAGGCTTTCATTGAGAGCAAAAAGGTGGTAAAAACCTAAAGTTGTGTGCGGCGACTGAAGCTCCCATTTACCTCCACTTCCCTTCATTTTCTCCCTTCCATTTTGTATTTTTGAGGCCTCTCATGACAATGATAAGCTAGTTCATCCATTGTTGGGGATTGGTGTGCTAAGCTACTCTCATGTAATTAATCTTTATATTATTCAATGTTATTTCCTATGTTATTGCTTCTTTCCATTTTTATTACTTGTTTTTATGGATTGATCACCCTAGCTTTATTTCTTTATTTTTATTGTCATTCGGAAATGCTTGAAAATTGAATTTTGAAAAGAGCATCTAGTGAATGTCTAATCTAGGAATGGAGTGATGTTTGTTGGTATCATTAGTGATCATCCATATATACATGTTTCATAGTTTAAAATGTCATTGGGAAATGGTTTTTAACTACGATTTGAAAGTATATTCCAATGGTGTTATGTCTAGGGATGAAATAACACTTGTTAGCCTTGATAAACCCTTGTTCTTGGATACAAGTGGTTTAGCTTGACTTGCTAAGGGATTAGGAGTTGAGTTAAACAACTTAGGCTCTCTCACATAAGAGATCATGGTTAGAGCACTATAGTAGGTTAAGGTAACATTAGAATAAACATTGGATAAAGAAAATCTTTGTGATTACTAAGATTTTTAGTTTAGTGTTGCCAAATCCCTAAAACTCCATTTATTTTGCATTTAGCTCCTCTTGCTTACCAACTATTTGTGTTTTTGCTTACCTTTAATTTTTTTGTTTTAAGTTTAGAACCAACTTTATTTTTTGCACTTTTACATTTAAAACAAAATCTCCTTTTCCTAGAATTTGAATTTGCATGAATAGCTTGATACAAGCAAGTCCTGTGGATACGATACTCAGACTTTCTATTTTATATTGTTTGCACGATACTTCAGTATGCTTGCCAAAGATTTATCAACCAATAAGGTCCACCACAATGACTCCATTTCTGTAGTGGCTATCAACTTTATAACAAAGTCGGTTAGGCATTGTGCTTCTATTGATCCCCTTGGCTTGTACTTGATTTTGAATTTTGACAGCTCAACTAACCAAGCTATCATTTGACCTACAAGTTCTGGTTTCTTCAAGACTTCTCAAATAGGATTATCATTTCAAACCACTATTTGGTGACTTTGACAGTATGACCGCTAGTTGTCTAGCAGAAATGACTAGAGATAGGGCCAATTTGTAGAAGCAAAGCTTCATGGTGAATCAAAGGTGATTCAAAGGTGTTTTGATGATAACAATGATGATAACAAAAGATGATGACAAAGGTGATGACAAAAAGCTCAAAGATCAATCAAAGAACAACTCAAGTGAATCAAAGATCAATCAAAGAACAACTCAAGTAAATCAAGAAGAATTCAAGACTCAAGAAGAAAGTTTAGAGTCAAGAATCAAGATTCAAGGTTCAATATCTCAAGAATCAAGATCAAGATTCAAGACTCAAGATTCAAGAATAAAGAGAAGACTCAATCAAGATAAGTATTAAAAAGTTTTTCAAAACTTTGAATAGCACATGAGTTTTTGACAAAACCTTTTACCAAAGAGTTTTTACTCTCTGGTAATCGATTACCATATTGTTGTAATCGATTACCAGTAGCAAAATAAGTTTGAAAAAGTTTTCAAACTGAATTTACAACGTTCCAACTAGGTTTGAGTGAGAACAAGAGAACAAGAGAGGGTACATCCTTTGTGGTACAAGTAGAGGGTACATCTACTTGGGTTTGAGTGAGAACAAGAGAGGGTACATCTCTTGTGGATCAGTTCTAGTGGAGGGTACATCCACTAGGTTCAAAGAGAACAAGGGAGGGTACATCCCTTGTGGATCTTTGCTTGTAAAAGGATTTTTACAAGGTTGAAAGAAATCTCAAGGACCGCAGGTCGCTTGGGGACTGGATGTAGGCACGGGTGTTGCCAAACTAGTATAAAAACTCTTGTGTGTTTGTTTCCTTCTTCCCTACTCTTTTACTTTCCGCTGTGCATTTAATTTCTGCTTTTACTTTCTGTTAAGTTTCTCTTCTACTCCTCATTCTCTTAACAATTTAGTAAAAGCCTTAGAAGAGTAATTTTTAATTAGTAAAGGTTTAGGAATAATTAATTCAACCCCCCCTTCTTAATTATTCTGCGGCCACTCAATCCAACACAATTTCTCAATAATTTGGTACTGAGTCTTTGCTCCATTTAGGAATCGATTGACGTAGTAAATAAGAGCTTGAGTCTTGCCTTCCTATTGAATAATCACTGAACTAATGGTGTGTTTTGATATCACCGAGTATAAAATCAACTCTTTTCTAGGTTGAGGTTTGTGAGGATTGGTGGTGAAGCGAGGAACTCTTTGAGCCTTGTGAAATTGGCTTCACATTTCTCATTCCACTCGGACCCTTCTTGCTTGTTGAGCAACTTAAAGAAAGGTTTGGCCATGCCAATTGCTCTAAGGGATGGATTTAAGGGGGGGGGGGGGGGGGCAAGCAGGGGCCTTGCCCCTTTTGATTCATTCCTGGATTCACCCTTAACTACTCTGGGCAAGAACCGATAAAAATGTTGCTAATCGGTGATTGAGCACTTGTAGTTTAGTATTTTTCTATTCTTCTTAGCTCAATTGACATCTCTTTGACTCCTATTTTCCCACCTTAACTTAGTTTTGGTCTTAGGCAAATGATTGAGCTCAATTGATAATTGTGGCTTATTTTTGGATTTTTGTGCTTACTTGACATATCTTCCTTGTGTAGGGTCTATATGACATTAAAAAACTCCAAATGGAGCGTGTTAGTAGTCCTTGGAAATCTAAGAAAAAGATCTTCAATTTTGTCACAAATAATCTTGAGCCAATTCTGCCATTTTGAGGATCAAATTGAGATTGGAAGTCAGAACCTCTGCACTTGAATAATTGGGCTACGGGTTTAGGCTCTATTTTCTGTAATTAGTTTAATTAGGTAGATTAGATGGGCCTAATCAAGGCCCATCCCTTCCTTTTGAGTATTAACTCTATATATTAGTGGAAGTTATTTAATTAGTTACTTCATTTTGTAAAAAAATAGATTTAGTTATTTGTTTTGCAAGTTTTAGGATCAAACTTTTTTCTCTCTTTTTCTCCCAACCGTTCATTCTTCTTCCTCTTTTCACTTCTATTCTTCCTTTCTCTTGCACAAATTTCATGGTTTTTCCATTGGTAATGATCATGGAAGGCCAAACACTTAATCAATCCATGGATCCATTCCAAGCAAGGCCGAATTTGAGTTTTGGTTGAGTATTTTTAATCTTTATGAATGTTCATCTTTTTCTTCAATCCTATTTTCAATTTTTGTGATTATGATTAGGCTTAGGATTGAAAATGGATTAGGTTATGGATTCATTTCCTAATTTCAAAATTTAATCACGAATTTTTTGGATGATTTTCCAACCTAATTTTTTTTATCTCAAACAATTTAGAGATTGATTTGATTGAACTATCTCTAATGCATTTGACTAAACTTTCACACTCGGAACACCATTCGTAGTCACTGTGATAATTTTATTTGCATTGGTTTGGTGAATTGGATTGATGCTATTAAACTTGATTGGTATTCTGTTTTGCTTTGTTTTGTTTCTCCATCTTTGTTTTTGTGTTTTCGCATTCCTTTACATTCGCCTACAAACTATTTGTTAAAATTCCCCTGCTATTTATAAGTGAATTGAAGTAGGAACCAAAATGAATTGTATCTCTGAGTTGACTAGGTTAATCTTATACTATAGATTTCCCTAGTTTTATTTGTTTTTGATCGATTTGACAAACGTTATCAACCGGTCCATAAGTCTTTGGACTTCTTTCAAGATCATTTAGGTGTGATTCGATCTGGTTCTTGTGAGAGGGATCCAAAGGCTATGTAGGTATGAGATTGTATAGTTAAGGATGACTTAAAGGAGTTAATTGCTACAGTTGATACCAACAAGATGCATCTAATGTTCGGTAGCCTATCAGTTAAGAACTCCATAGTTAAGTGTGCTTGAATTAGAGAAGTTATGGGATGGGTGACCTTCTATGATGTAAGCTCCATTGGAGCTTGTAGGCCTAGGATCTTCTTCATCAATGGATTCCTTTGCTTCTTGGAAGATGAATGGCAGCGGAATGGAGATAGAAAGAGAGAGAGGAGACGCTACTTCAAGGAGAAGATGAGTCTAGAAGAAGCTCACCACCATAGGGGGCCATGGATAAGAGCTTGGAGGAAGAAGGAGATGAATGATGGGAGAGGGAGAGAAGAGCACGAAATTTTGTGCTCTAAATGAGCTTTGAAATCTGAAGTTTAATATTCAAATGATCAAAGTTTTTAAAAAATTCACACACATGACCTCTATTTATAGCCTAAGTGTCACACAAAATTGGAGGGAAATTTGAATTTCAATTCAAATTTCACTTGAATTTGAAATTGAATTTGTGGAGCCAAAATTTTACTAATTATGATTAGTGAATTTTAGTTATGGTTCAGCCCACTAATCCAAGATCAATTCCAAGATTCTCCACTAAGTATGCTTAGGTGTCATGAGACATGTAAAGCATGAAGGACATGCACAAAGTGTGACTATATGATGTGGCAATGGGGTGTAGTAAGCAATTGCTCACCTCCCCCTCTAAAATTTAATTGGATTGGGCTTCTACCAATTCAATTAAATTTATGTCCAACCACACACATCAAATATTCACTTAGTGCATGTGAAATTACAAAACTACCCCTAATACAAAAACTAGTCTAGGTGCCCTAAAATACAAGGGCTGAAAAATCCTATATTTCTAGGGTACCTTACCTACATTATGGAGCCCTAAATACAAGGCCCAAAAATAATGAAACCTTAATCTAATATGTACAAAGATAAGCGGGCTCATACTTAGCCCATGGGTCCGAAATCCACCCTAAGGCTCATGAGAACCCTAAGGCCTTCTCTTGCATCTCTGGCCCAATCTTCTTGGAGTCTTCTATCCGATGCCCTTGCGGGGTAGGATTGGATCATTCTAGAAGTTTCCAAGAAAGCGTGTGAGTAAGGACAAAGCACGCTAAAAAGTGTCGTTTTGGTTTGTGGGGACAACTATTGATCTTATAAGCAGCCAAAGCAGATTTTCGAGGTCTCGAAAAGCACTACCTACAAAGGGTTCTAAGCGGTGGAGGATTCAGACCAACAAGGATGTTGAGTGAAGTTTCGTCGTGTAAAGTGTCATAGTGTGTGAGTCACCAAGACGTTGACAATCAAAATGTTAGAAATAGTATCAGAGCAGACCTCTCTCCTAGTACGGTGTGGTTCGAGAACAGACCAAGTAGAAATTGGTGGGCATGTAAAACCTCAATCGAATCACACTCAAATGAGAGAGATCTAAAGGTTGTGCAGGTATGACATTGTATAGTTGATGATAAGTTAAAGGAATTAATTGGTATTACCTAGACCAGCAAGATGCTTCCACTTTTCGGCAGTCTATCTCTTAAGAACTTTACAGTTAAACGTGTTTTACTTGGAGTTGTTATGGGATGGGTGACCTTTTGAGAAGTTTCCCAGAAAGCGTGTGGATGAGAACAAAGCACGCTAAAAAGTACCATGTTGGTTTATGGGGACAATCATTGATCCTGGAAGCAGCTAGGGTAGATTATTGAGGTCTCAGGAAGGTGTAGGGTTCTGACCAACATGGAAGTTGAGTAAAGTGTCACCATGTGAAGTGTCATAGAGTGTGGGCCATTAATGTAACACCCATAGTTACTATTATGATTTTTCTTAATTTATTTTCAAAATTATGGAATAAAAGAATTAACTTAAGACACATTGTCCAACTATCCTTTCCCTAAGTCACGAATAACTTTTTTGCCTTTGCTTTAAAATGTCATCACTTGGGATCTATTAAAAAAAATGATAAGTCATATTGTGATAATACCCATTATATGTAAAATAAGGTATCCATCAATATCATATCTTTCAATAAGAAAAAATTTAATTTTTAAAATACTTGATTTCTATTACACCAATACAAAACAATAAAAGTTCATTTGTACATTCTTGATAATACCTTGTTAAACAACTACACTATACAATTATAATACATGTTTTCATTCCTAAAATTAGGTACTTGATACATCTAAGTCTCATACAAAAAAATGGTAACAACATAAAATTAAAACCTAATATACCCTTTTACGCATAAGAAAATGGCTAAGACTCAAAGAAAACCTAACCCTTATATACCCACTTCAAACTCTCTAGGCATCCTCAATGGATCCTTCTTCTTCTTGAATCAGTACAACAACCTCTTTACTGCTCATCGCAGCTTTTCCATGCAATTCTTGTCGTTGATGTCAAGTCGTTCAACCTTCTCTGAAAAACAAAGTGTGTATGGAGTGAGTTACCTATCTCCTCTAAAACCACAAAATGACCCTACGGTCTCAAACATACATATTAACCACTGTGAGGTTGGGTTTTCTTTGTAATGGAAAAGCTGTGAGGTTGTCTTCTCATAATCTCACTCGGAATCCTATTTACGTTTCCAACTAATTCTTAATTTATCACATCACGAGCTTGTTGCCATTGGAACTTCAAGAACTCAATGGTCTTATACAATTTAAGTTGAATGACTATTAGGAGTACATCCCTTGTCATGAAACAATGACAAGGTTCTCATCAACATGATTATGACTTGCATTTGTTGGGGTTGCCAAGTCGGCATTGTGGAAGCATGACCACAAATTCGGAGCCACACCCCCAAGAAACAACAAGTCAGTGATCCATCCCTCAACTACTACTTTGTGTGTTCATCTAATCTCTGAGGATTGACTCCTCAACAACTTTCCACACTAGGATTTGTCTTTACTTTCCTATGTGGGATTCTTCAATCGTAGGTACTTGGTGATGGTTGGAGAACAAAAAATGAGCTAGAGGCCTCACCTTCAAATCCTTAACAAAAATGATCAAAAATCACCACACAAAGTGATTATTCCAACCCTACCTCTCATCATTCACACTTAACACAAGCAGAACTTCCCACGTGACTACTTTCATGTTTACTTCTCCAACTGACATCCATGATTTGGCTTGCATCCCTTGCAATGTATGCCATCTTGTTGTGCAATGTCAAGAGTATAACATATCTACCATGATTCTTACACCGTTAAGGAAAAAATGACTTCTCCTTCTTTTCCTCCAACCAAGGCATTAAATTGTTTCAAGCACATCGCAAACCACAAGCACATGCCCCAATGCATTTCACACATTCCATGAATTGAATCCATGTCCCATCCCACATTTTATTAAGTTTTTTGCAGTCCTTCATTGTCTCAAGATTATGTAGGGGAATTTTCAGATTAATGTCCTCTAAGAAAAGGTCTTAAGACTTATTCTAAGTCCACTTCGTAAGAATGTACTCCAATGTGCAAAGGTATCTAAGGTTTACTAAGTCCAATTATTTCTTAAATTCACACTCTTGTTAAGTCATTATTCATTGTTCATCACGATGGATCTTTATTAATAATAGAGTTGAGTTCTAGTTTCTACAAGTGCACTCATGCATTGAGTCCGTCCCCCCTTCCCTCAAGGATCTCGTGATCCTTAATCGCACCAAATAACACCACATCAATATATAAGCACACACCCAATCATGGTTTCTAGCATATAATTTTCCTGAGGATCACAATTCCTCCCAATGTCCAATTCAATTAATAGCAATTCAATAGTAGCAATTAAATGAACTCCCTTTAGGGTAGACTTATTCAGTCATGGTCAAGTATAATGATCTCAAGGCTCATTTCAATAATAATTTAATAATGGTAGTTAAAGTGAAATAATTCATACTCAATTTGTTTCAATTCCTAACTAATCAATTCTTAGTAAAAGTAAATTCTCCCAATGTAACATTAAAACTTGTTTATGCATCTCACAGTTCTTATACAATAAGGGAATTCGAATTGAAATCCATTTTGAAGTTATTTATAACACATTTTGCAAAAGTTCACACTTAAGCGCCAATTCTAGATGCAACTTTGTATTTTTCTCAAACCTGGCTCAACCTTTGCTTAAGCTGATCACTCTTAAGTCAGGTTCAACCCACGCTTAAGCTTTGTCACACTTAAGCCTGGTTCCAACCACACTTATGCTTGAAAACCAGTAGCTTATTTTCCCATGCAGGTCATCATGCTTAAGTGCCATGACACTACAAAACTTTGAAAAGTGAGTTTTTCACTTCCAATGGCTTCCAAATAAACCCCAATCATATCAAGCATGCTTCCATACATTAAACACCTAAAATAACATCAATTTACAAGTTATAACAACCTTAACACAAAATCTAGAGGAAAAAGGGCCTAAAAGTGTTGATTTATGGAAAGCTAACTTCTTATGGCCCTACAACACATATAAATGAAGAATACTCCATGAACAAGCAAGAATGGATAGAATCCTCCATACCTTAAACTTTGAGCATGTATCTTGTAGATAAGGCAAGAAACAAGCACTTGGAGGTCAAGAATATCAAGGTTAAGGCAAGAACTCCACTTCAAGAACTCAACATTTTCTCCCCCCCCCCCTTTAAACTCCATGGCTAGAACAAAGGAAAAGACTAAATATACTAAATATTGATTTCCCTTTCCTTTGTTTTGTCATATACTAGATATTTAAGAACTTTTCTTCCAGTTATGGATCATTAGGCTTTAGGAAGTTTAAAAATGAGTTGACACAATTTGATGTGGTGACTTAAGGGTTGGGTTGGCTATGCAAGAAAGGCCATTTGTGGCTAAAATAACTTTTGAATCTTTTGCTTAAAAAGGCTAAAGTAGAGTTAGGCCAAAAATGGAAATTTCATTTTAACCAAAAGTTGCAATCCTCTAGCTAATTAATCTTGATCCTTGTCCTAATTATCTTAGAGAAATGTGTAATTCAAGCTAATCTCACATAGTGCTAAACTTACATAGAGTAGTGTCATACAATGCAAATCAACACAGTGCAAGCTCACACTATATAAATTTCACACAGTCCAAGTTGTTTCAAATTACAACTCCATTGGTGTTGGTTACACAAAATCAATCACACCAGAATGAGAGGGATCTAGAGGCTATGTAGGTATGAAAATGTATAGTTAAGAATGAATTAAAGTAATTAATTGGTACTACCTATACCAACAAGATGCATATACTTTTTGGTAGCTCATCACTTAAGAACTCCATAGTAAGCGTGCTTGACTTGGAACAATTATGGGATGGGTAACCTTTTAGGAAGTTTTCTAGAAAAGGTGTGAGTGAGGACAAAACATGATGTAAAGTTCCATGTTGGTTTGTGAGGACAGTCATTGATCTAAGAAACAACTAGAGCAGATTGTTGAGGTCTCAAAAAGAGCTACCTACGGAGGGTTCTAATCAGTGGAGGGTTGACCAACAATGAAGCTAAGTGAAGTGGCATCATGTGAAGTGTCATAGAGTGTGATTCATCAAGATGTTAGCAATCTGGGACATTACATTACCTAACCACATGGTGTATTGTACTTCTCTATTGAATCATATTTTCCAGAGTTTCTTTGCTTCCTCTTTGATTGCCTTTCCTTTCTTGAGGTGTGGTTTTCTTTTTTGTTGGGAGATCGGTCTAGTCTTAGGACAGATAGCTCGTCATTGACAATGAAACTCGAGGTTGATACTAGGCATTTTAGATACCGACCAAGCAAAGAGGTTGACATTCTTCATCAAGACTTGGGCTATAGATTCTTCCACTTCTTTGCTCATCTAACAACCTAGCTTGGTGCGTTGAGATTGCATTATCCCAAGTTGGAAATGCTTTACCTCTTCAGTAGGTTCAACTATTGGCTATGCTTCTCTAAGATCGAGCTCTGCTTCTTCTTGGTTTTTGACTAAAGAAGTCCATGGTAGCTGATGTACTTTAGGTTTTACAACCTTATTTCCCTTGGTAATTTTAAGGCTTTCTGTGTAACATTCTTGGGTTGTCTCTTGGTTTGATTTTACGGTGAAAACTTTTCCACTTGTATTCAGGAACTTCATCGCCAAGTGAGGGGTTGAATGATTGCTCCCAACTTATTGAGTGCAAGTCAACCAATCAATATGTTATAAGAAGTAAGAGCATTGATTAGAATGTACCCGACATTAATGGTTTTTGACTCATTCTCGTCTTTGAATGTGGTAAGTGGATCTATGTATCCTCTCATGTCAATTGTCTTTCCTAATAAGCCTATAAGTTGTTTTGGGAATGGCTATATCTTGCTTTTTGGGATATCCAACTACTTGAAGGGAGACTAGTATAGAATATCAGTTGAGTTTCCCTAGTCAATTAGGACCTTGCACACCAAAAAGTTGGCGACTTCCACTTTGACCACTATAGGATCATTATGGGATTTCTCTTTACCCTCAAAATCTTCGTCCATGAACATTATTGGAGGGAGACTCTTTAGAATATTCTTTTTTGTTGTGATCGAGTAGAAACTTAAGGTTGTAGACATAATGCTTTCACGCCGAGTTTGAGCTTCCACCTCCCACGAATCCTTTGACTATTATATTGATCACACCTTGAAATCGAGTTTCAAGGGGGTAGTCTTGTCTTGGAGCTGATTCTTTGTCGGTTCCCAAGTTTTACTATAGTCTTGGCTTCTATTACGTCCCTTCTCTCTTTCTAGGTCTCGTGAAGGCTCCTTGCCTTTTATGAACTTTTGTAAGTGCCCCTTTTGGAGAATTCTTGAGGGTGGTGTATTCTTCAGTGCTGTAGCCAACAACTTAGTGATAACGACAATATTTAGAATCGTCTACACTTAGTGGAGGTTGGTTCCGAATTAGAAATTGTATCAGTTTGACATTGGATGCTTCTTCTAACACCCGACTCCTGCTTGATCGAGGCCGTACCCGAATCAAATAAACATTAAAATGTAGTAACTAGGAAGTGATCCTAGGTCGTTTCCCAACGAGCAGTGACAAGCCAAATGTTCATAATATACTTGCAGTAACAATAACAGTAACGATGGGGGGGGGGGTTGTTTGCTTTTGTAAATTAAACAGCGAATATATGTGAATTAGAAAATATCAGAATTAAAACACGTTGCTTCCCCTTGATTCACAAGCAAGTCTCTTATCCTAGGTTACGAGAGTTTATCCTTTATCAGTTTAACCACTTAATCCAACCCTAAATTAAATTACTAAGCGAAATTCAACATGAGGCATTCATTATGTGATTAAGCATCACATACACCAATTACTCATAAACGATCATTAAGCATGAACGTAAATTAAGCGCAGAGACAATTAATCAAGCACTAAGCATGCATGAATTAAAAGCAACAAATTCAAAGTAATTAGTGAAGAGGAAAAACTAAACAGAATTTAACAGTAATAATAGAACCTCAAAGAGAACTGTGCTTGATCCTCAAGGGAAAACAACGCTGCGGACTTAGCCTTCCATTAATCAAATAAAGAATGAAATTTTATTGATAAAACTAAAAGTCTGAACTGGAATTGAAAAAAAACGAAAATAAAAGAGAAAGAGAAGAGAGACTAAAACTAAAAACGAAAAATAGAAGAGAGAGAGGAGAGAGAGAGAGTCTCCCGCGAGGGAGAGAGGGGGCTCCCTAAACTAGAACCTTGGTGCTGTTATATAGTTTTTTTCAGCCCCAAAGCTTACAAATATGTTTTAAATCCAAGCCCATAAGTAAAATCAAATCAAATCTAGATAAGATAAGATAAGATAAGATAAGATCTAGATGAAATAATATCTAGATGAGATCAAATCTAAATAATATCTAGATAAGATAAGATCTAATTTTATAGAATAAATTAGTCTGCCCTCTTCAAGTCCAAGCCCAATTCTAGATTCAAGCCCAATGCTTCATTAATTCCTGAAATTAGATTAAAAACATCAAATTAGCTGAATGGGCCCAAATAATAAAACTGCCTAATAAATTTGACAATTAAGACTAATCAGTATTTAAAATGGGGCAAAAAAGGTTAAGAAATAGGAGAAAATGATGGCACATCACTGCTCTCTGTCAAAGGAGTGTAATAGATGAATTTGGATTTGGATGGTTTGTCAACCCTTCATTTTCCTTTGCTACGACTGCTCTTAGTCTTGGGTTTTCACTCAACTAGTTTCCTTAATGCTTCTTCATACACTTGCTTTCTAAATTCAGTCATCTTTTCCATCTGAATAAATCATGCAACCTTTGCTCTTAACTTGTCCATGGTCGTTGGTGGTTTTTTTTGCATAGGCTATCCAAGTAAGGACCAGATTTTAGGGCCATAATCATTAAGGTGATAGCTACATGTGGGTTCAAGTCTTTGATTTAGAGTAAAACTGATGAGAACCTTTCCGTGAAGTCCCTAAGAAATCATGTTCATCCTACTGAATCTTAGCGGGCACCACTACAGTTTAGTGGTGGGGTCTGCTTGAAGTGCAACTCTTTTCAACGTTGTTAGGAGTACTCGAAACATGATTATGTCGTCATTCGTGTACAAGTTCATCAGTGTAACAAATGCACCCAAGTGCTCATTCGAGTCTAAGAGTCCATCATAGCACTCAATATTGATGAGTTTCTTCCTTTCGACTGGGAGTTGTGCCTTTATTATCCCATCGACAAATGGATGTAGCCGAGCATTGGCATTTGTCCGAGTTGTTCTATGAACCTACTAGATGTCTGATACCTAGTGAAACTTAGAAGGTGTGTGTTCTATCACTCTCGAGCCAAGTGGCATTAGCTTCGTTAGTCTCTCATTTTGAGTTTGATTAGTCTGTGCGTGAGTGACTGGACAACCATTTTGGTCCGCTTAAAGCTTTTGATATTACTCATTGAGACCCTCATTGTCTTTTTAAAGGTTCTCAATCTCTTGGGTGTTGTTTTGCTTTAAGAAGTTCATCTCTCTGTAGGGTGATGATCAATAAGTGATCATCAAGCTCCTGATTAGAGGTGCTCATGGTTGGTTATTTAAATAACCCTAACCATAACTAATAAATAACTATAGCCATAACTAGTTATAATAACTATAGCCATAACTAGTTATGATTTGGTATAACTGGTTATTGTTTTTAAAATATGGTTATATAACTATTTATGAATATAACTAGTTATATACAAGTTATATGTAAAACTAGTTATATAACCAGTTATATCACAAATTATACGTAAAACTAGTTATATAACCAGTTATGGGTGAATAAAAATAAGTTATTTGAAATAAGTGTTTCTATAAAATTGGTTATAGTTTTGTAACTATAACTATTTTTTAAATAAAAATGAGTTATTTGAAATAACTATTTCTATGAAATTGGTTATGGTTTTATAACTACTTTTATATAATTGGTTATTATATAACTAGTTATTATTGGTTATGGTTATTTTTTCAAAACTAGTTCTTTTTAGCACCTCTATTCCTAATGCAAGCGATTTGCCACATAAGCCGAGTTTCCTTTTTGAAGGTTCACTTGTGGCAAGCATCCCCAGTATGGTGGATTCTTGTCCTTGTGGTCGTTTTCCATGGTCGACGGTGGCGCTGCTGCCACTTGTTGTTGCCATCAAAAGATTTGAGGTCAAAGGAAAAAAAAATCTTTTGACCCCACTATAGGCGCCAAATGTTCTTACTGAATTTGGCAACACCTTCTCACGATGATGCTTCTCTGTGAATTCCTCCTTATACAGTGGTGGGGTGTACCTACGAAGATGTTTTGACACTCAAGTTAGACACAAAGGAATAAATAGTAGGTATCACGAATGGATTGGATTAAAGTTAATTTACCTGAATCTTGGTGACTCCTTTTATAGAGACGAGGATTAGATCTTTGATCTCAATCTCCCTTGTTTGATAGTATAATTAGGAAAATATATGATGTTATCTTATTTTTCTCTAATGATAAATAACTTCCGATTTTAGGGGATATCTTATCTTTCTGATAAAAGATAGAGTTTTCCTCTTATTTTGATTAGTCTTGCAAGGTTCTTTGAGTACCAAGTAGACTAATCGGCCAAACACTTAGTATAAAAACTTTCCGAGACCGAGTAATACAATCACAAATAAAAAAACAAGAAAAAATGTTTAGTGACCATTGGAAATTTTTTACTACATGATTAATCACGTGTAAATGATTAATTTTGTCTTAGATGCAGTTAAGAATAAGTAATTATAATTATATAAAATTGTAATACAAGCGTAATTTGAAATGAATATATTAAATGCCTTTAGACGGATTTCTATGTTTGTAGTCAAATCTCAAGGCTCAACTTTAGGCAGGCGATGGAAATTACCAAATACCAAGATGAAATATGATAGGGTTATGTGGAATTTGTACCTTGTATTGTTAAGGGTTAACTTAAATGTCATTTACTTTGTCCATTTTCTATTTTTATTTACAGTAAAAACTAAAAATGCTTTTGAAAACACCTTTGTTTTAATTTATGAAAGAAAACATTTTCTAAAAGAGGCTGAAAACTGAAAATAAAATGTCATTTTCAACGTTTTCATTAAAAGTGAAAACATGGTGACATGAGTTGTAGTTATAAACATTTTCAGGTGAGTGCTAGCCAACTTCGTCCTTCAACGCCGCACCATCCCTTCCCCACAAAATCTGCGCGTGCCACCACCTACCTCTAAACTCCATCATCAGCGACCAAATAGCCTTCTCCCTCCCCATGCCATCATGTTGTTCAAAGTATATGAATATATTTTATAAAAATTGAAAATAAATTTTGGTTTTAGAAAATGAAAATAGAAGTCAAAACAACACAAGTTTCCTAATGTTTGAAAATCTGAAAATGGAAATTGTTTTTCAGAAAATGAAAAAATATTTTCTGGAACCAAACGCAACTTTTTTAGTTACTAAACTTTTTCAAAATTCAATTTTTAGTTTATAAATAAAAATTTGACTAGTCAAAGTTCTTTTATTTCTTCTATTAAGATTTTTAGGCCTCAACAAAAGTTTGATTAACCAAGGTTTCTAAATTTTTAAGAATTCATTTTTTAGTCCTTAAATAAAAGTTTGAACTCATTATTTTTATTTATTTAATAGGATTTAAGGAACTAAAATCGATTTTTTAAATAAATTAGAGACCTTGAGTGATCAAACTTCTGTTTCAATATTAAAAACCTTAATGGAAAAAAATTAACAAACTTTGACTAAGTAAACTTTTATTCATTGACTAAAAATTAAATTTTTAAAAAAATTAAGAAGTAAAAACTTAATTAACCTAAGAAGTAAATGAAATTGGTACAAGTCCTTAAATACCAAATTTCACATAAGGCTTCAAAAGCGGCTCTTAGGAGAAAGTTGCGTGAAATGATATTGGTGTTGTTGGAGATTTTGTGTCAGAGTGTTGATGGGCGTGTTTTATTGTTAGGGCATAGTGCATGAATGGCCATTTTTGTGTTTCATAAGTTATTCACGTTGTGGTCTTTAAAATGTAGTTTGTGGAATTTGGTTTCTAGTAACTAATGAAATTTCTGAAAAAGAAAAAAAGTATAGAAAGGAGGTTTGTAGAAGTAAAAAGGAAAAGTGCAAATAGCAATTCTCCGATATCAAAACTCAACCAGTATGGTATGTTTCTTTTATTGCATTATCTTACCCACCTCATCAATCTGGATTTATTTTGACATCCCAATAAAGATATAATTTAAAGAAATACAATAACAAATTTAATACAATAATAATAATATATTATATTATTTATATTTATTTTAAGTATTGAACCTAAAAGTGTTTTTAGATGATTAAAAAACTTCGTACCCCATTGCCCAGAGGCTCTTCGCTATGCGAAGGTATGGGGGAGGGATGTTGTACGCAACCTTACCCTTGCATATGCAAAGAGGCTGTTTCCGGATTCGAACCCATGACCAACAAGTCACCAAGGCACAACTTATTACAAGAAAAAATATTTTTTGTGATGACAACATTCATTATTAAAAAGCTTAAAAAGGCATCTATATATATATATATATATATATATATATATATATATATATATATATATATATATATATATATATATATATATATATATAAATTTGATTGGTCATCAATCATCACTCATGTGCAAGTCATTATTAAAATAGAGATCATATTTTTAAGGGTAAAAAAAAATATTTATTGTGATGAACATGTTGTCACTAATATTTATATATAATAGTGATAAAATAAAGTTATCTCAAATATACTAAACAATAGTGATAATTTAATTGTCACTATTTTACAATAGCAACCTTTCACATTTTTAGTTCAAAACTAGTCTACAACCCGTGCGTATGCACGGGTCGCTGGATTAGTTCAATTGCAATAATTTAAGCATAATTAAAGATTAGATAAATATATATGTATAATATTGGTCAAAGACAGATGGTTCAGAGCAAACGATTAACAAAATATAATAACATGTAAAAAGAAAATTATTCCCACTTCCTCTGTTTTTTAATCACAATCTCCCAAATTTTTTCATGCGGTCGGTAATAGAATGATACTTCATCTCCATGATGAAAGTCATTTTCCTTGAGGAACTAATAGCATGGTCGGACAATGCTTTTATCTTTAATGCCGGCATCGAGGGTAACCACCTTCCATTGTAGAGGAGGTCCATGCTTTCTTAAAATTTTCATGTGATTACCACATTCATTGAGATGTTTTGCTGCATATATTTATACAAATTAATAATGGGATTGAAATTGTCATAATAATGCAAATTGATGTAATTACAAGTTACCAGTGGATGAGGAGCACCCAAGATACATTGAGTTATTTCTTTTGTCCAGATGTGTTGACGGGAATGAAGTAGTGGTCTGACACATGTCTGTTGATCGAGTGGAGGAGTGAAGTGTACATCAAAGATGGAGTTATCATCGCAGGCAAAGAAGTTAATGATGATGGACTCGTAGATCTTTAAATCTGCTATGAAGTCTGTGAGTCCATCTACCAAAAAAAATCTGCCTCGGTGCTGTTGGAGTTGTATTTGGTAGGTTGCTTCATTGTATCTCAACTGGATGGATTCTGGGTAATTTGGTGCCCATTGTTGATGGTAGAATGACGGTATTTCTATGAAAGTCTGGACATAATTTTTGGAAGACTGAGTGGTTATATATTGTATGATATGTAAGGGGAAAAAATGTAAATATTTGTATTTTAAAGTATAACCTGGTCATTGTGGAAAGCTGCTTTGAATTGCATGATTGAGGGTGGCCTTATGATCAGGTATTTCATCTGCATCAAGACAGGATTTAGAAATGTAGAAATTTAAAGGGAAGAAAGCATGGGTTAGAAGAGATGAAGTTTAAAGAAAGGGTGCTTACTCTGCTTGAGGCAGTGGAGGATGTCATACTCATTTTGGTGTTATTCTGAAGTGAAAGTATGGTGATAAGATGTTGAGATGAAGTTTGCAGGGGAACGTGTAAGATGGTTTAGTAGTTGGGTGGAGTTTATTAATTGATTCATCTTCCCGATGGTATAAGTGGCGATAGGTATTTGTTGGGAACACTGCAACTCAATTGTTGCTTCTGGAATGTGAAAGTTAGTGGTGATGTGAGGAGTCTGAAGGTGAATAGTTGTGGAAGTAAGCAAAGAGGTTTTTGTGAATGGTTTTAGACATTTTGCATTATTGGACTTTAGTGGTGTTTATGGCATGCATGTAATAGCTAGGCCTTAAGTGGGTAAATTTTTTGTATGAGGTATTTGGGTTAATGGGTTAATTTGATTTATAGGAAAACTTAATTAATGGGTTAATCATGTAATAACATAATATTGTGTAATTGGTAATTGAATTTCTCGATGCTTATTTTGTTATTAGTAAAGTGACATATATATATATATATATATATATATATATATATATATATATATATATATATATATATATATATATACTGGTCATATTTGATTAAGGAGGTAGTTTTTTTAAAATTATTGATTGGTTGTTGTTATTGTTGGTCAATTCTCAGCGTTTAAAACCAATGGAATTGTGCTCAAGATTCTAATAAGTTAAATTATATTATATAGTCATAATCAAATATTAAAGAAGTCATTACAAAAGAATAACAATGTTTCGGAAATCATTACAAAAGAATAAAACCTGATATTAAAGAAGTCAAATTAATCTTTTAATGTTTCTAAACACCTCTTTGAATACTACATTGGTAGTGGAATTCATGCTTTTCTGCTCATTATCATGAATCAGAATTTTTAATCCTTTTGCTAAGTTGACCCTTGATAATGCAACATATAATTGGCCATGAGTGAAAATAGGTTTTGGCAAATAAAGTCCAACCATGGATAACGATTGTCCCTGTGACTTGTTAATTGTCATTGCATAAGAGAGCATAATCGGAAATTGTCTTCTCAAAAGTTTAAAAGGCCATGGTGATTGTAAAGGGGACATTGACATTCTTGGAATATAAACAGTGAGGCCAATGTTTTTGCTTGAAATAATTTCAGCTGCAATTACATGTTTTGCCAGTTTTGTTACTACTAATCTAGTACCATTACACAGACCTTGATTTTGGTCGAGGTTCCTTAAGAGCATTATAGTACTTCTAATTTTAAGCTTGATAGAATAAGTTGGCCAACTGGATGTGGTCAACGGAATCAGAGCGTAGATATTCCATGTGGTCACCTATGGTTTGCAAAATTCCAATTTCAGTGGGCATATTTTTGACTAAAGAAATGTCAATTAAATAACTAATGAGATAATTACCTGGAATGAAGGATAGTACATAATCATTGATCTGTTCTACTGTTTCATTTGTTGAAGCTAGTATTGCCCTAGATTTGAAGAATTGAGGATTATTGTGGTGCTGGTCTAAGTCTGGGAATGTTGATTTGACTATAGCATTGATTGGATCATCATATTCATTAATGAGTAGGTGGGCAAGAATTTCAATTGTAGCATAACCATCATTTTCATGACCTATAATGTAGAAGCAAGCTTCATGATGAATCAAGATTGATTCATTGAAGTTTTGATGATGACAAAGGTGATGACAAAAAGCTCAAAGATCAAGAACAATTCATGATAACAAAGATGATGATCTCAAGAATCAAAGAATGAGTTCAAGATTGAATCAAGAACACTTCAAGGTTCAAGAGGAAATTTGATTTCAAGAATCAAGAATCAAGTTTCAAGATTCAAGCTTCCAAGAATTAAGATCAAGATTCATTCAAGAATCAAGAGAAGACTTAATCAAGATAAGTATTAAAAAGTTTTTTCAAAAACTGAGTAGCACATGAATTTTTCTCAAAACCTTTTACCAAAGAGTTTTTACTCTCTGATAATCGATTACCAGATTATTGCAATCGATTACCAGTAGCAAAATGGTTTTCAAAAAGCTTTCAACTGAATTTACAACATTCCAATTGATTTCAAAATGCTGTAATCGATTACAATGTTTTCGTAATCGATTACCAGTGT
Organism: Glycine soja; assembly: GCF_004193775.1. NCBI lineage: Eukaryota > Viridiplantae > Streptophyta > Magnoliopsida > Fabales > Fabaceae > Glycine > Glycine soja. Next base: position 28,097,564 of record NC_041002.1, on the reverse strand, counting down.
GTTTCAATGTTGAAATTCAAATTCAACTGTGAAGAGTCACATCCTTTCACAAAAAAGCTTTGTGTAATCAATTACACTGATTTGGTAATCGATTACCAGTGATAGTTTCTGAACAAATCAAAAGATGTAACTCTTCAAATAGTTTTTGACTTTTTCAAATTGGTTTTAAGTTTTTCTAAAGGTCATAACTCTTCTAATGGTTCTCTTGACCAGACATGAAGAGTCTATAAAAACAAGGCTTTGTTTTGCATTTGATCATCTATCTTTTCCAATTCATTCTTTACACAAGCAATTTTTCCACATTGATTTCTGAGTCTCTTTGAACTTCTTCTTCTTCTTTCTTTGTCAAAAGCTTTCTAAAGTTTTCTGGTTTTCTAAACCTTGAAAACTTGTGCTATTCATTCTTTTCATCTCTTCTCCCTTTGCCAAAAAGAATTCGCCAAGGACTAACCGCCTGAATTCTTTTTGTGTCTCTCTTCTCCCTTTTACAAAAGAACAAAGGACTAACTGCCTGAATTCTTTTGTGTCTCCCTTCTCCCTTGTCAAAGAATTCAAAACGACACAGTCTGAGAATTTTTTTGATTCTTCCCTTTCCCATATACAAAAGATTTCAAGGGACTAACCGCCTGAGAATTCTTTTGTATCCCCATTCACAAAGTTTCAAAGGTTTAACCGCCTGAGAACTTTGTCTTAACACATTGGAGGGCACATCCTTTGTGGTACAAGTAGAGGGTACATCTACTTAGGTTTGACTGAGAACAAGAGAGGGTACATCTCTTGTGGATCAGTTCTAGTGGAGGGTACATCCACTAGGTTGTTCAACGAGAACAAGGGAGGGTACATCCCTTGTGGATCTTTGCTTGTAAAAGGATTTTTACAAGGTTGGAAAAGAAATCTCAAGGACTGCAGGTCGCTTGGGGACTGGATGTAGGCACGGGTTGTTGGCGAACCAGTATAAAAACTCTTGTGTGTTTGTCTCATTCTTCCCTACTCTTTTAATTTCCGCTGTGCATTTTAATTCCCGCTTTTACTTTTGGTTAAGTTTCTTTTTTGTTCTTCATTTACTTAACAACATAGTAAAAGCCTTAGAGGAGTAAATTTTTAATTAGTAAAGGTTTAGGAATAATTAATTCAACCCCCCTTCTTAATTATTCTAAGGCCACTCGATCCATCATATAATTCCATCTCCAATGTCCAGAATCCATTTAGCAAATGTGGCAATTTCATGTTCATCAACTGATTCTAGATTGCTATGTAAGCGCATGTTTTTTGTCAGGGTTAATATTTCACACGAATCCCATAGATAGGATGAATTGATTGTTGCATTTATAATGTTTAAGGCTTCCTCTTGGGATGACTGGTAGTATTTGGCAAAAATCTCCACCGAATACTATAACTTTGCCTCCAAAGATTTGATTCAAGTTTGATTTATTTGTGATAATGTCTCTTAAAGTTTGATCAAGTGCTTCAAAACAAAATTTGTGGGCCATTGGTGCTTCATCCCAAATTATTAGACTTGTCTGGTTCAACAATTCTGCTGATTGGGTCCCTTGATGGATATTGCATGTGGAGTCTTCAAAAATTGGTACAGGAATCTTAAATCTGGAATGTGCAGTTCTGCCTCCTGGTAATAATAAAGAAGCTATGCTGCTAGAAGCAACTATAATAACAATTTGATTGTCTGTTCTCAATGAACTTGCCAATGTTTTCCATATGAATGTTTTTCCTGTGCCTCCAAATCCGTATAGGAAAAACATCCCACCTTCATTGTTGTTGACAACTTGGATAATTCTATTGTAAATTGTTTTTTGTTCATCTGCATTTATAGGTAAGCTAATGTTATATAGAAATGAAGAATAATTTTGTTGTTGATGGAAACAGCTAAATGAGGGTAGATTGCCTATTAGGAATAGAAAATTAACAGCATCAATACAATTTATAATTCCTTATGAGCATCTTTTAGTAAGATGTTAACTGTTATCAATATAATTTATAATATATGAATAGGTAGATTTCCTGTCATGGATGCAAAAAGATGCTCAAATTCTGATCTGGTTGCATCATGGTTGTAATCAAGCTCTGATAATACCAAGTTGTTCTGTAGGTAGGATGTTAGATTGATATCCTGAGGATATGGCATTGTAGGATAGTCTTTCAGTGATCTTTGGTTTATGTGCAATAGTTGTTCAATTTCAATCAATGTCAAATTTCTAAGAGTATCATCATTGATCTGCAATTCTAAGAAATAAAAAGCAAGTTGTTAGTGAATGATTATGACCATTGGTATGCAACATAAAAACAGTCATGACCTACCTGAGTTCATTGTTGATTTGCTATGTCGATATGCAATGTCATCAGCCAGCCAATGCCAACATTGGTTCCAAACTTCTTCAGGTTTGCTCATGGCACCTGTTAATAGGATTAATAAAAACAATTTCCTTAGATAATTAGATGTGCCCCAGTCCTTAGCCTCTTTGATTGATTCAACATATTCTCTGTCATCTTGTAAAAAACCCATGGCAAAACATGCTTCTCTATATATTGCATATTGGATATTTGCAACAGTTCTGATATCCTCAAATGAAGTAGGTCCTTTGCAGCTACCAAACATCATTCTTAAATAAAACAATTCTCCTGTAGTTGGTGGCACCCATATGAGTCTTCCAATGGTATATCTTTTTTTTTTTTTTTTTCTGAGTTGTCATGATCTGTTTCTTTTATTATATACAAACTTTGACACAAATTATGAATAAGTAAGACTCCTGCCTTCAGCAAAACATTTATTGGTGTTCATCCAAGCTAGAAATTTTGAATTTGAAATAGTTGGCTTGGATAGCACATCATCTATATCATCATGATCTTCATAAAGAACATTGTGTTGATCTGGAAGATGAAAATACAATCTCTCAATAGCAGGATTTCTCACGTGGATTGGAAAAACAAATATTCTCCAAGCAACTTCACAGGGAGAAATGTATTTGCCATATAGATTGATTAGTAAAAGTAATAGTGAGCAAATAAATTATGTAGGTTAAGATAAAATTACCTGCAATCTAGATATTCTTTAAGTTCATCATTTTGAATGTTAACATTTTGAGTTGTGTCATTGCTATTACAAACCATAACAGCAGTCACTCTGTCATAGCCTTTGTTTATGTATTTAAATAAATATTTGATTGAAGTACTTTGATTACACCATTCAATATTTATATGTGCCTGATATTTTTTTAGTAATTTTGGATTATAAGGTACTATGTATCTATTATCAATGATAACACCATTCTTTGAAATTGAAGGACCATTGTTTCTTCTATGATAGACTGGGTAACTGTTTGAATCCAAAAGAGTCTGAGGCTGAAATTGTTTAGGATAAAAACGACTACATTTGCCTTCTTTCGTACATGGAGAGTTAGGTTGTAAAATTCCACATGGGCCATGTATCATATGGTTTTGCACCAATCTGTACAGTTCTGGGTTATCTTCATGGGAAGGTATTTCTGTTGATATTATCTGGTCAATGTCAGTTGAAGATGAATATTTATTGTCTGGGTGTAGAAATAACAATAAATGGATGTGAGGAAGTCCTCGCTTTTGGAATTCTATAGTATGCATATCTGCGATTGGTAAATGATAGTGTTAATATGGAAAGTATAATTATGTATTTCATATCTGTAAGAGTATCGGTCAAATAGTAAGATTTTAGAAATTAATATTTGTATTATAGAATAAAGAAAAGTGGGCAAATGATAAACTTATATTTGAGTTTAAGAATAAAAATTATAGTCAACTTAGATGCAAATACTTTTCCGAGTAACTGACCCTTTGTTAAGTCTGAGAGCATTTGTTCATATTTCAATCTGAAAATTCGTGATACAATGTCTAGTCTGTCTATTGGTTTGAGATTCAAAGGTGAAAGTAATCTACGAATTTCAAGCCAATTTGGATTACAGGTTAGAGTAATAAAAAGATTTGGGAAACCAACATGACTGCATATTGCCATACCATCAAAGTAAAGTTGATCCATATAACGTGGGCTCCCAACAAACGTTGAAGGTAAGATGACTCTTTTTCCTTTGGTTAAGCCTTTAGCTGTTCCAGTATCCAATGAATTTTGTAAGCTACAATACTTGTCAACTCTAAGTTTCTTTTGGTTGTTTCTGATGTAGCTAAGTCTTTCAGATTCAACCATGGTATAACCTTCAACAATGAATTGTTGAAATAATTTTGGAGAATGCAATAAAGTCTATGCTTTATTTGACTTGGACTGAAGTCTATAAGCAAACCACTCTCTCATTGTCAGACGGTTTTGCTTTCTTTTTTTGCTGGATGAAGTAGAACGGTGAAGTATGTAAGCTCTATATCCATCTTCTCCATAAGGAAAAAGTATAGGGTACTGTAGTGGTAGATAACTAGGGTGCAGTTCATGGATTCTTTGTAATTCTCCATTTTGAGTTTCAACAATAATATCTCTTTTTGAGCCTGGATGAAAATCTCCAACAATAAGTGCAGCAATTTCAGGAACATTTGGCATATTATATACACGACCATCTTTCCCCCGAGCAGCTATCAGTTGCAATTTGATATTATCAACTTCATCATCTGCCAATCTATCCCTGGTCATTCTAAAACTTTTAGCATGAGAATAGTGCTCATCTAGCATGTGACTTAAACTTGAGACAATATGGCCCTGAATTCAAGAATATTGACTGAAAAAAACAATATTAAAAGATATTCATAACTGCAACAAAGTATTATGGGTGAATGAATAATTTTCTTAGTAATAGAAATGAAAGCTCTTCTTCCTCATGGCATTAATTCTACTTTGCACTTCATTTTCTGTGTCAAAGATATATAGTTGTGCAAATTTGGATTTTTTCCAAGCATTGGTAATAGACTGCCTATTCTGTGGCATGGTTGGCCTTGTATTCTAATTGTAGTAGGTCCTCTCGAATCATTAATTGTTTTTTCTAGCTTAATACCAGCACAAGTAAAGGCAAACATCATGTTGTATGCTCGTAAGTTATGTTGATAATTTTTACTATCAATTGTATTATCATCAAACAAAAGTTGTTGGAGATATTGGGGTGGATTTTGTAATAATGACAATTCAACTTTGCCATCTCCACAACATAAGCTGAACCTTGGACTCCCACAATTTTTATCTTTTGATATTCTTTTATCATACCACATTTGTGCATTACAATATCTACATTGCATGAGTTGATCACCAAGATCAGAATATCCTGAAATTGTTTAATATCATAGTACAATATGATGATAACAATTATGAATATTAATTTAAGAGCATGTGCACTGATATCTGAAATTATAAATCAGAATTATAGTTATTACCTTCAGTGTTGATTACAGGCTGATTAGTTGGAGATTGGCAATCCTCATAGGCAGTTAAAAAATTAGAGTCTGAACCTGCAAAAATTAGAATTAGATATGATAGCAATATTTGAACCATAGCAAAAAAGAGCATGAAACATTCTTTTTGCAGTACCTTGTGTGGATTCAAAATTTACACTTTCTGATGAATCAGATGCAATGACTAAAAAATAGAGAGGAAACAAAAGAAAATGTGATTAAGCAAGCTAAGTAAATTGATTTATTGTAGAACATGCTATATCGATGTCTCACTATCATATTCTGAAGTGCAGTTAATTGTTGGCTGTGAACATGACTGAGCATGAGGATGTCATTTCTGCTGCATGATACGTTTCCTATTGATCCTGGCTTTTGCAGAATTAGATCTCTTTGCATGTTGATAGTTCTGCATGTTGAAAATGGCTAAAGGCAAAATTGAGTGAATCATAAGCTAAACAGTAGATTCATGTTGAAATCAAGGACCAAATGCTTATTTTAAATCTGCAGAAGGTACAATGAATTTAGAAGATGAAAGAAATGGGAGATGAGGCATCTCGCTGCTTCTGGATCATAGCTTGCCTATTGATGCTGCCATTTGCTGGATTAGATATGTTTGCATGTTGGTAATTCTGCATATTGAAAAAGGGTAATGATAGAGTTGAGTGAGTTGTAAGGTAAATAGAAGAATGATTTTGAAATAAAGTAAGAGAAGTTTGTTTTAAATCTGGATGACACGGAATAGGTTTACAATATGAGACAAATGTCATGACAGCTAGCAAAATTGGTATTATAGAAATCATGACACTTGGTTGCGCATAAACATTGGGTTTTGGGATTGCTGCTAAGCTTGCAATGAAAGATATTGTGTATGTAGGAGTTTGGTGTCAATCTAGACACACAAATCAAGGCCATAATTCAAAATAGGTAAGATAGAAATGATGATAGTCATTGGCACAAACATTGACTTCTGCAACTGCTACTAAGCTTGCAATCAAAGATATTGTATATATAGTAATGAACTTTCCATTCAGCAACACAAATTTGTTTTATTTGTATGCTTAAATCTGTTAGATTGCCTGTTCAACTTGAAATGTCAAATTTCTATCTTACATCTTTTATTTGGACAATATCTAACAAAAGATGCAACAAAGAAGTTTACTAAACCTTGTATCAGAGATGGGCATTAGTTCTTTATATATTGCTTGTCTGGCGCACCACAAATTCTTTTTTGATTTGTTTTGTCCATAGATTAGACCTGTTTTATATAGTTCTCATTTGCTCTAGTTAAAATTGGTATTATACTTGCATAAGCCGTCAATGAACTTAAAAATGACAATTGAAATGTACAACACATGATTTTGGGCAAGCAGTGATAACTGAAAAAATGGAGTAAATGGGAATGATTGCACTTATATCTAGAGGGATTTTTTTACTGATATGGATGATAACATTCATGTCAAACACATTCTAGATGAGGAAATATGATGTCAGTATAGAAAGTTGTATTAATTTAAAGAGCACGTGGATCCAGAACGAAAACTAGAACTAAAAATTTAAGAGAATCCTGGCGATTCTATTTTTATTCATCTTCTTTTTTTTGTTGTTATTTTCATGCAATTCAGATGGGAATGGAATTCACCAAATAGTTTATCAAGAAACAAATTAAGAACGTGAGAGTATGGACTATCAATATAGTCGCCAATGTGGCTTTGAATTTTTCTCCTTTGTTGTTTTTAACATTTGATTTAATTTGTACATCAATTTATCTCTTTCACTGTTTTTAAGATTTAGTCTAATTCGTACATCAATTTGTATGAAGCATATAAATCATCAATTGTATCATCAAAAGCAGTCCAATTGTATCGAGGGTAACCAAATCATTAATATTGAATAAATGAGTTGTTTTTAGTGGCACTTCTAACATAAGAAAACTTCTAATATTACGGTAGCAACACATGATACATGCAATTGTCAATTTAAGACGTCTAAAAGCTTCACAAAAAAGCACCGTAACAGACAATTGCTTAGCTTTAATTTCCCATAATTGAGTAAATTGTAAGCTGTTAAAAATAAGTCATAGTTAGCTTCAGAACTGACAAAATATAAAAGACAAAAATGTACAGTATCAAGAGACAAAATAACATGAATCCAAAAAAATGGATTTTCAAATGGCCAAAACATCAACATGGTGTAAAGAAATGTCAGAGGAATTGTCAGAGGTAGTCATAAGCAAAACTACATAATTGTTTGCTTAATTCCACAATATTATAACAACACCGTGAAAAGACAGCCAAAACAATCTGGAATCAGCTAAATTCATTCTTATCAGAATGTCTTGTTAATTTGTTAGACGATAGTTGGGCTGGGGAAATCTAGGAGCTTCCTAGCTCATCATCAACTTCATCAGATGATAGGCATTTTTTGGGCGTTAAAGGGAATCCTACAACTGGATCATGGTTCGCTGTCACAAACAGAGATTGCTGCATAAAAGATAAACTGGTAAATAAAATATATCCAAATTCCAGACCAAGTTTATTTGTGCATTATGCCGCAAAAAAATGTAACAGACCAACACTCATGATAACAATCTTAACTTACACATTCAAGATGTGTAGCATTATTGCAATCAACATTCGAAGCATCTATTTTGGAACATGCTTGTATCATATATAAGTTGACAATAGTCAAACTCATGCATCATATCTCTATGGCAACAACAACCAAAATAGACATTAGAAAACAAAACCTCAGTATCAGCCAACATGTCGAGCACAACATTGATCAAATCTAATTCATTTAAGTATCTAAGAACAATGGCATTCCTGAATTTTGATTGAATCCTGACCTTAAAAGCAAGCACATAACCCAACAGCCTATCAAGTGCTTGAGGAGAAGCATTCAAATCAACATCACCATCCTGCCAGAAAAAGACAAATCCACCAGTCACCAGCTACAACCAAAAGAACAAAATATAATACATAAAATAAGAAGCAGTATATGATAACACACGAACATACTTCAATCTTGACCCTGTTCACTTCGTCAGCTGTTTGACCAATCAATTCAGCACATTCACGGTCCCACAACAAAAACTTGCTACTGTCATTGTTTTGGCTAACCATTACTTCAACTCTATACCTACCAATATACATACCAGTCAAATACAAAATCCTGAATAAAAACATGCTGATGCACTAAAAGTCCAATTACCTTAGAACAGGCTGATCATTATCTTTGCCACACCCGCATGTGAATGGTCCTGTTTGGATGTAAGTTTTTCTATGACATTGAATACAAGCTGGATAACACCATGAATGATTATCCACGACTATTTTGCTAATAGTGTCCATCGTAACACAAACAACATCCTGACAGAAAACCATAACAATCAAATTGCCAACCATGAAATGCCATCATTAAATAAACACCATACATTAGGCATAATATGTTGATCTGAACACATATAGACAAATTGGACTTTTTATTGCAATGAATACACAATAAACACAAATAACAGGACCACCTCAGAAATGCCATTGATCTCGGAAATAGTTTTGGCTTCAGATTTTGAAAGAAATGCATCCTTTGATGATAGCTGGCTTGCCCTTGAAAGTTGTGAACTTCCTAGATCGCCAGGTGGAAAAATTGGGCTGACCTCAACACCTAAATCTAAAAGCCTATGGCAATCGAATAAATAGGAAAAACCAATAGAAAACACTCAACACAGTTGATACACCAATTTAACAGGCACAGAGTAAAGGCGATAACCAAAATACCTCTCCCTAAATTCCTGGATTTCCAATAGTTTCATTAATTAATAATTTTGAGGCCTTGAACGAATTGCTCACTGAAGCTGGATAACTTCCTATAAGTGTGAAAAAAACCAACACAAAAAGTTATCTAATCAGCACCCAAATCAGTAAAGACAACATCACACTTACCCTGTGCATCTTTTATTCTGGCATGTGTCAAAATAATAACGATCGGCCCATCATTCCCACGTTCATTCAAATAGGCTAAGAACTGCATACAGTAATTTTCCCAAAGTGTGCAAGATAAAACTTCACCACTATAGGAAAGAAACAACATTAAATCTATTACTTCATAAGGATCAAATACAGATAACCATCATCCAACATGGCAAATAAAATCCTTGACAATATAAATTGATAATAACCAAATATATATAGGAGGGGGAAAAATTGTTGTAAACCATAACCTCAAATCCTTCATTCTAAAAACAACCCTGGTATTTTTTGATGAGACATGCCAAAAAAGCACCTGATCAACAACCCCAATAATATCTTAAAACACCAGAAAATAAAAACAGGTCATTAAAAAAAGGAAAAAAAGTTATGATCAAAATGAGAGCACAAATTGTGACTGGGCTCACCAACCAACAGGCCAGCCACAAAATCCCAGCAACGACATTTCCAAATTCAACAAATCTAAATTCCTTAAAAGGCAGTTCATGCAAATAAGCTTCTCTAACAACAGTCACTCCAATAAAAACTAACTTGTACTCATGTTCACACACTCTAAATTGACCATCATTCTTCACCACTTTGAAATTATGCATAACATAAGTGGAATTTTCCTTCAAATAAGCTTTCCAAGACTTTAGCTGGTCCGCTTTACAAACAACATGAATTTGATCACCCTGTAATATGCAAACTATATAATCAATCGATGATATGAACAATAATCCAACATCCAAATAAATAGCAAAAAAATACCTCAGAATCAGCAGTAACCATTTCCGCTTGCTCAGACTTGTTGGGAGTCCCAATGAACCAAAGATCCATGATTCTCACAGCAAGTTTAAGTGTCTCTCTTGACCCATCAATAGACTTAATCTTGTCAGGAATCCTTGCCATAAAATTGGATAGAACTGCCAATTCTAAATGAATAATGTGATAAATTCAAAACCATGCAAATGCAATGTAACCATCAACAAACAAATGGAAGCCGCCGAAAACAAAAACAACAAAGTTTTGTTTACAAAAAACAGAACACCGACACAAACTTAAACGACACATGCAATAACATTTCGATCAATGCCAACATATCATAAAAAGTATTATACTATCGGTTGATCTACTCAGCCAATACATGCAACGACCTCAACCAAAAAGAAAATAGCCAAGTCAGCAAACAACAGAAAAGCATAACCAAAAAACTATATCTCTAAAGGAATAATATTGCAACCATCAACAAACAAATGGAAGCCGTCGAAAACAAAAACAACAAAGTTTTGTTTACAAAAAAACAAAACACCAACACAGACTTAAACGACACATGCAATAACATTTCGATCAATGCCAACATACCACAAAAAGTATTACACTGTCGATTGATCTACTTAGCCAATACATGCAATGACCTCAACCAAAAAGAAAATAGCCAAGTCAGCAAACAACAAAAAAGCAGAGCCAAAAAACTATATCTCTAAAGGAATAATATGGTCAATCGAAAACCATGCAAATGCAATCCAACCATCAACACACAAATGGAAGCCAGCGAAAAGAGACAAAAACAAAATAGCCAAGTCAGCAAATAGCAAAAAAACAGAACCAAAGAATTATACCTCTAAAGGAATAATATGATCAATCCAAAACAATGCAAATGCAATCCAATGATCAACAGACAAATGGAAGCCAACAAAAAGAAAAGCAATGATTTTTTAATAATAAAAAACAAAACAGAGCACGTGCCAGAAGAAAGCAAACATGCAAAGACGAAAATCAGCAAACAACAAAAAGCTGACAAACACACACATGCACAACAGAGGGTCAAAACTCGAACCTTCAACTACAGAAAACTGGAAATCATGAACCTGAAACCACAGCCTCACGCCAAAATGCTAAACAACAGAGCAGGTGTATTGAAGATGGAAGCCATCAGCAGCTCTAAAACTCAACTGAAAACAAAAGAAAAAAGTGAAACTGAATAGGACACCAAAATGAAGGAGAAAGAATGGAAACCGAGGATAAATGAGTAGGTTCAAAGTTGCTAGTGAAAGGACCCAAAAACGCTGGAGAAGAAGCCACATACACCACCAACAGAAGTAAACCACCGAAGTTGGAAACGCCAAACCTAAACACTTAACAACACACCAAGCTACGTGGCATAAAACCAACCCAACTACCCATGACCATAAAATGACCAAAAAACCAAGAAAAATGGATAGATGTCAACACCTCAGCCATGGGCATTTTAGTAAATTTGCCATACTCCAGTTTTAGTATATAGATATTGACTTTTTGTTACAACTAATGCACACAATCAAGTAGGATGAGCACAATCAAGTAGTGCATGATGCGGCATTCGAATGCCAATGAATTAGCAAGAAGCCTTCCAGTCATATCCGCTTGGTTGGTGCAAACCATCCGGCGGGCATCAAACACACAAACTTCCACTCATCATCAAGTGTACCCTCAAATGGTACACCGTCACTGGATAATTGAGTGAGTTCAAAGAAACGGGACTGGTCTATGACCATCTTAATCCCATAAACTTCGGAAATCAAGGAATCTTCTTGAATTTCCAAGTTAGAATAAAAGGCTTTAACCAATTCAGGGTAAAAAGGAAGTTTCATGGAGATAAACTGAATTAAACCAGAATTTTGAAATGCTTGAAAGCAATCAAACACTTCATCATCAAAGAAAGCTAAGTCTATGAACTTAGGGTCGATAATGGAACAAGAAGAGAAAAGAGAATTGTACCAGATACGTTGTTCTTCCGAGGAAAACAACATAGGAGATGATATGAAGGGAGGAATTTGAGATGTCTGCGCTTTGGATGTTCCGTGGCTTCGAGTTCCAGTGATTGCGGATGAAGTCGCAACCCCCTTTCGCTTCTTCGATGGTTCTGCCATTTGGAGGTGTTTTTGGAAGTTCTAATCGGTGGAGATGAAAAAGAATGAAAAATGATGAATTTTGGGCTTTGTGGGATGTGATTTGGTTGAGAATTGAGGGAGAAATCGAGTTCTGAAGTTTTAGGGATTTTGGGGTCGAGTTGCTGCAAAAATCATGTTCTCGCGGTTTCTGAAATTTCAAATTTATAGACACAGACGCTCTGTAATCGATTACAGGAATTTTGTAATCGATTACACTTAGCCTAACTGCCTGTAATCGATTACATAAGAAGATAATAGATTACCAAACACTTCTTCTAAAACAACAACAACAAAAATCAACACTTACCAAGATGAACATAGAAAGTTTTAATATATTGAAAATAATTTTATATAATATAATGGTTTTGGAAAACATGAACAATCAACCGAATACTTCTAAACATATCATACAATTAATCATACAACAATTGAAAGATATAGATCATGGCATCATCAACCATTTAGATTTATTTTAATGATAAGCTTCATATTTTGAGAAAGGAAGATAACTCAACTAAACATATGAGCACAAACTCATTATAGCAATCAAACAAGACAGACAAATAAAATTTTGTTAGTCATCATATAAACAAGTTAAATGAAAGAAAAATTTCAACCATCTTAATTTAAAAGATAATGGTTTTGATGTTACCTTTTTCATGATTCAAGTGCTTAGATCTTTAAAGATGGAAGTCAGACTTTTGTTTTTCTTGCTTAAACTTCTTGAGAGATGTTCTCATCACTTTAATAGTCCTTGGATAGAAGGTTGATCTCCTTCTCCGAACCATCGAATGAGTCATTGTCATCCCAAGCAATATACGCCTTCTAGGATCTTCTTTCTTCATGGTTTTTCTTCTCATTCTTTTTTGGCCATAATTCATTTGTGGAGCAGTGTGCCTTTATGTGACCGGGTCGATTACACTTATAGCATTTAAGTGTTGGGGAACCTTCTTGAGATCTCTTCCCATTGTCGAAGTTATGGCGTCTCTCCATTCTTCTATTTTTTGACGAATTTATGAAACTTCTTCACAAAGAGTGAGAAGTCCTTTTCATCATCAGATTCTTCTTGTTCTTCTTCAGTCCATTTATCTCTAGGTTTTTCTGTTGTTGTGCTAGTGCTTGCATCTACTATGGTGGGTACATAAGGTCCTATTTCTATTGCTTCCCAAATGTTTAAATCTATGGCTTCAATAAAGATTTGCATTCGTGTTTTCCAATAGTGGTAACCCTCACCATTAAAGATAGGTGGCCTATGGATGGAGTTTCCTTCAGGAAACAGAGAATTTGAGGAGGCCACGAATCTTGAAGTTGTAAAACTTTTCTCAAGAAACCTGCTCTGATACCACTTGTTGGATCAAGTGGCCTCGGAATAATTAAGAAGGCGGGGTTGAATTAATTATTAATGTGTCTTGACTAATTAAAAAAATTATCCTTCTTAATGTTACTAGATTCAACTAGGCTTTTACTACTAAGTTAAGAAAGTAAAGAACAGAAACAATAACTTAACCAAAAGTAAAAACGGCAATTAAAAGTACACAACGTAAATGTAAAGAGTGTAGGGAAGAAGAAGACAAACACAAGATTTATACTGGTTCGGCAACAACCCGTGCCTACATCCAGTCCCCAAGCAACCAATGGTTCTTGAGATTTCTTTCAACCTTGTAAAGTCCTTTACAAGCCAAAGATCCACAAGGGATGTACCCTCCCTTGTTCTCTTTGAACAACCAAGTAGATGTACCTTCTCTTGTTCTCAGTATAAAAACCCAAGTAGATGTACCCTCCAATGTGTTAGGACAAAGAATTCATAGGCGATTAGTCCCTTGAATTCTCTGTGAGGGGGATACAAAAGATATCTCAGGCGGTTAGTGCTTTGAAATCTTTTGTATAAAGGGAAAGGGAAAAAGATATCTTAAGTGGTTAGTCCTTTGAAATATTTTGTAAGAAACAGAAGTGAATGAAGAAGAAGAGTAGCACAAGTTTTTGAACAATGAACTTTTCTTGGAAGAGAAAGTATTGAACAAAAACTCTATGAAAGAAATCTGTTAATCACGAAAGGAATTAGTCTCTTTAAAATTCGTGCCATGGTCATATATTTATAGTCATTTGATGACTCAAGTTAAAGTTTGTGACTCTTGGCAATTTCTTTAAAACTAGTTACTTTTTAAAAGTTGTGACTCTTTTGAAAACTAGTCACTTTAAAAGTTGTGACTATTGAAAAACTCTTCAGAAACAAGTCACTTTAAGAATTGTGACTTTTGGTAATTTATTTTTCGAAATCAGTCACTGATAATCGATTACCATCAAGGTGTAATCGATTGCACATCAACAGATGTGACTCTTCATGTTTAAATTTGAAAATCAAAATGTTTAGAAACTCTGGTAATCGATTACAAGTATCAATTACACAAGTTTAAAATGATTTGAAAATCTTTTATCACTAGTTGTGACTCTTGAAATTTGAAATCTAACGTTTTAAAACATTGGTAATTGATTACATGCTCATGGTAATCGATTATAGCTTTGTAAATCAGTTTGAAAACAATGTTGGCTATTGGTAATCGATTACTACCTTCTGGTAATCGATTACCAGAGAGTAAAACTCTTTGGTAAAAGATTTTTCTATTTGAAAAATTCTTGTGCTACTCAATGTTTTGAAAAACGTTTTTAGTACTTATCTTGATTGAGTCTTCTCTTGATTCTTGAATCTTGAGTCTTGAATCTTGATCTTGATTGTTCTTGAATCTTGATTCTTGAAACTTGATTGTTCTTGAATCTTGATTTTTTTTAAACTTGATTCTTGAAGCTTTTTGACTCCTGATTCTTTGGAACTTGCTTAACTCTTGATTCTTTAGCATCATCAAATTAATCTTGGAAGTCATTGCTTCCACACAAATATCTATAAGGCTTCACATTATTTGTAAGCGACAATTATCTACTAGCTTTTATCTCTAAGCTATACAATATCTCTAACTTTGTCTATAAGCTATCAGCTATTATCTACAAGCCGGTATTTATCTGCAAGGGCTGTAACAGTTCCTATAAACAAGGTGATGTGCCATCATTTTCTTCTATTTCTTAAACCCTTTTTGGACCATTTTAATTACTGATTAGTCTTAATTGTCAAATTAATTAGGCAGTTGTCATACCCTAATTTCGTCCGGGGATTATTACTTGATGACATGCAACCTTTGGTTAGCCGCTTTGAGATACTTGGCGTCCTTTGTTGCACAATAAATGAAGTCCCGAGACGTGTCAGAAATCAAAAGGAAGCAGGCTTGCACGATCCGTGAAATTTCGTGATGTGGCGGAAATTGAAAAAGAGGTGTTTTTGCGTAATCCGTGAGTTTTCGTAACTTCTTCGAAAGCTAAAAAAGAGTAAATACATAATCCGTAAGGATTCGTAACCTTGCGGAAAGAAAATTTCGTGATGTGGCAGAAATTGAAAAGAATTACCAAAAAAGTAGAAGGGGGTGCATTTAGTAAAAAAAGGGGTACAAATAGCAATCTGGCCCACTTGGGCCTTCCAGATCCTTCCTCCAGAAGGCTGTTGCTTCTGGAGGAAGCAACCTTGCTCGCCTGGGCGAGCTGAGCTCGCCTGGGCGAGCTGGGTGGCAAGCTCCTCCCCTATTTTGCTATAAATAGGGAGAGGAGTGAAGAAGAAAAGGGTTCAGCCTTCTTGGCACTTCTTATTCTCTCGAAATTGCTGAGGAAAATTATTTCCGTGAAGAAAATCCAAGCCGAGGCGCTTCCGTAACGTTTCCGTGAGTAATTACGCGAAGATTCTTGACCGTTCTTCAACATTCATCGTTCGTTCTTCGTTTTCTTCAGTCTTCAATGGGTAAGTACCTCAAACTGAGCTTTTCAATTCATTCTATGTACCCGTGGTGGTCCACATTTTGTTTCATGTATTTTTATTCTCGTTTTCATTCACTTTTTATACCCCCTTTTGACGTGCTTAAGTCATTTATTTAAGTCAATTCTCGCGTAATCTAAAAATAAAATAAATTTCCACCGATCATTTGAATTGTATCATCCGTTAATTTCGGTTAAAATGAATTCCGACCGTTCGGTCATGCCGTAACCACGTTGGAAATCAAAAAAGAGGTAAAATAATAATATAATAATCAAAAAATACATTTTAGTAAAATAAAGCGAAAAATCAATTGGACGTTTTCTCTTTGGGATTTCTCATTCTTAATTGAATTGACTAAATAACTAAAGTGAAACTAAGGCTAAAATCAACTCGCCTAGTCAAGCTCGTCCACAAAAAAATAGGATTTGAAAGTTTTATCTCAGCTTTTCTTACCAAGTTAAATGGATCATTTTTAAAGGCCCAACACCTTTAAGTGATCACCTTTCAAGTAAAAAGAATCACTTGATTCACGCTTAAGGAAGAACTACGTAGGTCTGATTTCCTCTTCAATGGAGGGTACGTAGGAGCAAAAGCCTTGCTTTTGTCGACCTCAAAAAATAAAAAGAAATAAAAGTTAAGGTAACACAATTTCCACAATTCTAAAAAAATAGGCTATTGTCCTTTGAGACAAACGTGAGAGGTGATAATACCTTCCTCAAGCGTAAATACAACTCCCGAACTTAGAATTTTCATTTTGACCGGTTCCCTTCGGTTTTCCCGACGTTTTCCACAAATAAACGTTGGTGGCGACTCTGCGCATCTTTCCTCCTTTGGAAAGCGCACCCGTGAGCCTCGCCTTCGCTCGCCCGCAAAAGAGCACGTTGCGACAGTTGGCGACTCCACTGGGGACCTTTTTGTGAGTTAGGCCTATTCTAAGGAATTGTGGAATTGTGAAACCTTGTGTGTGCACTTATTAAATTGTGTAAAATGTAATAATTGCTGTCTTTTCCACATTTTTACACTAAGCACCCACGGGTTTGAGTAAAAAAAAAGGGGCCCTATACCCGGGTTCATGGGAATTTAAGGAGTGGAGGTGAATCTATCATCATGCTAGGTCTCCGACTTGCTTGATAATAGTGAAACCTCGTCTAGAGCTTTCTCTCTTTATAATGTGTTGTCGCTGGTATTCCATACCGCCACAATATTATTATCTTGAGTGATGATACCTCTAGAGAACGGCTGTGTGAGTTATGAATGGTTGGGAAGTAGTTATTAGAGACCCCTAGATATTATCCTATAGGTTCCCAAATAGGGGCAAAGAGCAAACACGCTCCGTGCCATTTGTTCTTATGCATCTTTTGATAAATAGCACTAGTTTATAGTTTTTGCTAGTGGTGCTTGGTTTCTTTAGAGTAATACGTAACCTTTTTAATACTACGTTGAGGCGCCATCATGCCCAAACGTAGCATTAAAATTGGATCTCTGCGGTCTCATATGTATAAATTACCCCTTTGTGTGGTTGTCTTTCTGTGTCATGCATACGCATTGCATCATTCATGTCAAAGTCTTGATCCACCCCTTTTTTTTAGGTAAATGATGGGGACAAATCAAAACGGCAAAAGGTTTTATCAAGTCAAGGTTAAAAGTCTAGATGTCGCTAGCCTCAAGGAATTAGGACGATTGATGGGACCTCTCCAAAGGCAAGCCTTCCGCAAAGTGTACGGGAAGATTCTTGATTTGGCCGTAGCGGAGGTATTTACGGAAGCTGTTGTATCCCTCGCCCAATACTATGACCCACCGTTGAGGTGTTTCACGTTTGGGGACTTCCAAATGGTACCAACTATTGAAGAGTTTGAGGAAATATTAGGATGCCCTCTTGGGGGGAGAAAACCGTATCTTTTCTCCGGCTTTCTTCCTTCCTTGAGCAAGATTGCAACTGTGATTGGAGATTCAGCAAAAGAGTTGGATCGCATGAAACAAAATCGCAATGGAGTAGTGGGCCTGCCACGGAAATATTTGGAAGGCAAGGCAAGGGATATGGCGAGCCAAGAGAAATGGGGCCCGTTTGCGGATATTTTAGCTTTGCTGATTTTTGGGGTTGTCCTCTTTCCAAACGTTGACAGTTTGGTAGACTTAGTCGCCATTGATGCTTTCCTCGCATATCACCATAGCAAGGAAAGTCCAGTGGTGGCTATCTTGGCAGATTTGTTTGACACCTTTGACCGGAGGTGCGAGAAGAACAGTGCACGGATTGTCTGTTGTTTACCCGCTCTCTGTGTGTGGTTAATTTCACACCTATTCCGACAAGACACAAGACACCCATGTCCGCTTCAAAGCTATCGCTCATGCGCCGAAAAAGGAAGAGTCGATTGGGACCAACACTTGGCTGGGATAGGGGGCAGCGCAATCAATTGGTTTCCTCGTTGGAAGGAAGGCAAGGAAGGAGTTCTTTTCTCGTGTGGGGACTACCCTAATGTTCCATTGATAGGGACTACGGGGTGTATTAATTATAATCCCGCACTCGCCATAAGACAGCTAGGGTACCCCATGAGGGGAGCGCCAACTGAAGAAAGTCTTTCGCCTTTCCTTGTGAGGGATCTAGGCGCGCAAGGTCTCAAGGTTATACAAAGAATCCACAAGGCGTGGAGGAGTCCGTTGAGGAAAGAAAAGGAGCTTAGGGGCATCCGTAATGGCGTCATCAGAGGTTATCATGGATGGCTAAGAATTCACACGCGAGGGTTAGATTGGCTCTCCAAGTTGAAAGTTATCGATGAGGAGAACTTCGAAGCTCCGGAGGAAGATGAAGAAGTCCGAGCTCTAAAATTGGAGCTAGGGAAGGCAAGGCTCGCCAAGGAGAAGTTCAAATCAGCTGCTACACACATCCGGAAAGAGTGCACCGAGTTACAAGAGGAAAACGCGGCCACTGCAAGAGCCCTTGAACAAGAAACCAAAAGGGCCCGCAAGGAGGAATATGGCCGAGAGAAATTCCGAGGAGCATTGTGGGGTAGCAACAATGAGCTCAAGCTCTGAAGAGAGGAGAGAGATCGGTCACGGGTGCATGGCATGATCTTAAAAGAAGAGTTAGTTGCTTGCGCGAGGTCCAAAAGGAGTTTGGCTCAACACTTGGAAGCCACGGAGCAAAGCATGCTAGCTATCATAGGGCAATACAAGGAAGAGTTGAACCAGTCTGTGGCCCATGAACAAAAGCTAGTGGAGGATTTTGCACAAGTGTATGCCAAAAAAGAAGCAAGAGGGAGGGTGATTGATGCATTGCATCAAGAAGCGACTATGTGGATGGATAGGTTCGCCTTGACCTTGAATGGAAGTCAAGACCTCCCGCGTCTATTAGCCAAAGCGAAAGCCATGGCCGAAGTGTGTACGGCCCCCGAGGAGATTCATGGGCTAATCAATTACTGTCAACACATGATAGATTTGATGGCCCACATAATTAGAAACCGTTAGGTTCTCTTGTAATACCTTTGTATAAATCTTGGCTAGATGAAAGCTTTGTTCTTTTTATAAAATGAGAAGTTCTGAACTCATCATGTTATCTAAAAACCTTGGGGTGGATCCAAGTGCTCCGATCATCCATTTGCATACTCATGTTTTGGTGGCATACTCACCGTTGTTTATTTCTTTAGGAATTTCATCATAACTAAGAAAACACCAAGGCACCCCTATAACACTCGATCCAGAAAAATGGATAATGAAGAGGGCGTGCAGGAACAGATGAAGGCCGATCTATCGGCTTTAAAAGATCAAATGGCTTCCATCTCGGAGGTCATGTTAAAACTCCAGAAAACCATAGAGGACAAAGCCATGGCAACCACCTCCAGTACGGTTAGGGAAGCGGAGCCGGTGCTGCAACCCGCTTTAAATCCGGGCCGAGACAGAAACACGGTCGTGTTTGGTCGAAGGTATAGTCCGCAAGCTTATCCTTATGGCTTGCCTCCGGACTTCACTCCCCGTGCCACCCCGGAAGATTTAAGCCAAGCCCCTACTTTTGAGGGGCAACTCCCGCCTTATGACGACTATCCCGGGCAAGATGATGAGGAAGGAAATACCCATCTCGGCCCCCTGCTCCACCTCAAAGATCCGTCCCCACATGAACTACCCCAACAGAACATAGTCCGCCATATCCCGGCCTCACCCACACCCGTAAAAGAATCTGTTCCCTTCGCGGAAGATAGGGGAAAGATTGAGGCACTTGAAGAAAGGTTAAGAGCAGTCGAGGGCCTTGGCAATTACCCATTCTCGGATTTAGCAGATTTATGTCTCGTGCCCAATATTGTCATTCCTCCCAAGTTCAAAGTACCGGACTTTGATAAGTACAAAGGGACGACATGTCCGAAGGGGCATCTTCGGATGTATTGCCGAAAGATGGGGGCGTATTCTGCGGACGAAAAATTGTTGGTCCATTTCTTTCAAGATAGCTTGGCCGGGGCAGCTGTAGCATGGTATACCAATCTGGAAGCTTCCCAGATCCGATCATGGAAGGACGTGGCAACTGCCTTCATTAGGCAGTACCAGTACAATACGGACATGGCTCCCGATCGGAACCAGCTTCAGAGTATGACTAAGCGAGAGCATGAGTCCATTAAGGAATATGCCCAAAGATGGAGAGATCTCGCAGCCCAAGTCGTACCGCCCATGACGGAAAGGGAGATGATCACAATTATGGTAGATACGTTACCCACGTTCTACTATGAAAAGCTGATAGGCTACATGCCAGCTAACTTTGCGGATCTCGTCTTCGCCGGAGAAAGGATTGAATCCGGACTACGAAAAGGCAAGTTCGAATATGCTTCCAATGTGGCCCCCAACAACAACAAAAGAGCCCCAGTAGTGGGCGCGAGGAAAAAGGAAGGAGACGCCCACACAGTCACCACCGCCCCGACGTGGATGAAAGCACCCCAAAATATCCAAAGCTCATACCAGCCCAATCCCCCAAATTTTTTAATCCGAGCTGGGAATTCTCTCCCGACTCAAGTAAAAGGACCACCCGCAGCAGAAAGAGCGCCGGCCCAACGCACGGCTCCAACCGCTCCCCGGCCAGTTAATATTACGGCCCCCGGCGCGACCTATAAATATGCACAACACCCGCCCCCGAGAGATAACTTCTCCCCTATTCCCATGGCATACTCCGAGTTATGGCCTTCATTATTGGAGAATCATTTGGTGGTGGCCATACCCGGGAAGGTCTTCCAGCCACCCTACCCCAAGTGGTATGACTCGGGTGCCAAGTGTGTGTACCATAGTGGAGCTCCCGGACACAATATTGACTCCTGCATCCCGTTCAAGTATAAAGTGCAATACCTGATTAGTGTCGGCTGGATAGCGTTTCAGGAGGAAGGCCCAAATGTTAAAACCAACCCGCTAGCTAGTCATGGAGGGGCTAGCGTGAATGCCGTCGAAAAGGACGGGCCATCGCGGCCAAAGAGGTTAGGAGAGGTGGTTAGTTCTAGACGCTTCATCTATCAATCACTGCAAGCGGCGTGCATGGTCTTCCAAGGTGGAGACGAAAGGGATGAATGTTTGTTTCACCTCGGGGAGTCGCATGACATGGAAACCTGTCCCGTGGTGGAAGAATTGCTTCAGCGGCTCATGGATTATGGGCAGCTTGAAGTGTCCATAGGAGGGAGGGAAGAACCACAAATTTGCATGCAGTCGGAAGAGAAGAAGGTTCCTCTAACCCCCAAGGCCCTAGTGATATGTTTTACTAGGAAAGGGACCGACTCCACACCCATATACCCCCGGACGGCACCCAAGCCAACACCATTTGCATATCAAAGTAATAAGGCCGTTCCGTGGAAGTATACCCCTCCCGCGTCCAGCGAAAGAGTTGCAACCGAAGTTGACTCCCTATCAGCTAAGGTAACCAACATCACCGGCCTCAGTGGTGTAACCCGCAGTGGTCGGGTGTTCGCTTCCCCTCACCCGGCTGAATTGCCCACCAAAGGGAAAGTGCCCATGGTCCAAGAGCCCACAGATATAGCCACCCCCTCGAAAGAAGTAGATCCTCCAGTGGTAAGAAGGGCCGAAAAGAAAGAAGGACTTCAAGGAAAAACAGTGACTTTGGAAGAGGCCCATGAGTTCCTCCGCCTCATCCAACAAAGTGAGTTTAAGGTAGTCGAGCAACTGAATAAAACTCCAGCAAGGATCTCTTTGCTTGAACTACTCATAAACTCCGAGCCTCATCGTGCGCTGTTGATGAAGGTCCTTAACGATGCCCGTGTAGCACATGATATCTCAGTGGAGGGTTTCGAAGGCATCGTTAATCATATAACCACCAACAATTATATCGCATTTGCAGAAGAAGAGATTCCCGTTGAGGGGAGAGGACACAACAAGGCTCTACATGTGTCGGTGAGATGTATGGACCACATTGTCGCAAAGGTACTTATCGACAATGGATCGAGTTTAAATGTAATGCCGAAGACCACTTTGGAAAAGCTTCCTTTTAGTGCATCACGTTTAAAACCGAGCTCGATGGTGGTGCGAGCCTTTGATGGTACTCAGCGGGAAGTGATGGGGGAAATCGACATTCCCATTCAGATAGGCCCCCACACTTGCAACGTGGTGTTTCAAGTAATGGATATAAATCCCGCCTATAGCTGCCTCTTGGGAAGACCGTGGATTCATGCCCTGGGAGTAGTCCCTTCAACGCTTCACCAGAAGTTGAAGTTCGCAGTGGGTGGACTTTTAGTGATAGTGTCAGGTGAAGAGGATATGTTACTGAGCTGCCCCTCCTCCGCACCGTACGTAGAAGCGGCGGAAGAATAATTGGAAACAGCTTTCCAATCCTTTGAGGTGGTGAGCTGTGCCTCTGTGGAACCAAGTCCATCGCTACCTTCTCTCTCCAAAGCGGCCATAATGGTGGCGCATGTTATGCTCGGGAACGGATTTGAGCCCGGAATGGGTCTAGGCAAGGACTGCCTCGGGAATGCCAACGTGGTCGATATCAAGGGAAATCCATACAAGTATGGATTAGGGTATGAACCCGGGATGCCGGGGAGGAGGAACGTGCCGTCAAGATTTCGGGCGGATAGGGTATGGCCCGACCGTATTAGCCAGTGTTTCACCAGCGCTGGAATGGTGTCCGAGGAGGAGGTGGTCGCAATAGAAGAGGAGTTCCCTCAAGACCCACCAAGTTTTGTGCAACCATGCCACCCCGATTCCCAAGTGAGGAACTGACACGTGATAAGCCAGTCAGAAGTCTATACCGCTAATTCAATGTAATTAGAGCCTATAGATTTCCTTTCTCTTTTGTTTTGTGAAACCTACCTTATTAAATAAACAAAGAGATCTTGTTTCATCTGTTCTTGCGGTCCCACCTTTTCTCATATCATTTTGCATGTTTTTGTTTCTTTTGTCTTGTTTGGTATAGATATGAGGGTCGATTCTTTGAGGATCCTAACAACGAGGTTTTGACAATCGATTTCGATCGAGATATAAGCCAAACGATAAACGAGGAAGAGGAAGAGGACGTCCTGTCACCAGAGTTGGAGAGGTTGGTCGCTCAGGAAGAATGTGAAATGAAGCCTCACCAAGAAGAAACCGAATTGGTAAACTTGGGGACCACGGAGGAAAAGAAAGAAGTAAAGGTAGGAACCGGTATGACCGCGCCTATCCTTCAAGGCTTGATAATACTTCTTGAAGAGTATCAAGATGTCTTTGCGTGGTCATATCAAGACATGCCCGGTCTGAATTCCGACATTGTGCAGCATAAGTTGCCCTTGAATCCTGGGTCTTCCCCGGTTAAGCAAAAGTTACGAAGAATGAAACCCGAGATGTCTTTAAAAATTAAAGAAGAAGTAAGGAAGCAGTTTGATGCAGGGTTCTTAGCTGTGGCTCGATACCCAGAATGGGTGGCCAATATTGTCCTAGTCCCGAAAAAGGACGGCAAGGTTCGAATGTGTGTAGACTACCGGGACTTGAACCGAGCCAGTCCTAAAGACAATTTTCCCCTGCCACACATTGATATATTGGTGGATAATACAGCCAAATTCGCCCTTTTCTCTTTTATGGATGGTTTCTCGAGGTATAATAAAATAAAGATGGCACCCGAGGATGTAGAGAAGACCACTTTCGTCACCCTATGGGGGACATTCTGCTATAAAGTGATGGCCTTCGGGCTGAAAAATGCTGGGGCAACCTATCAGCGTGCCGTGGTGGCGTTGTTCCATGATATGATGCATAAGGAAATAGAGGTCTACGTAGATGACATGATTGCCAAGTCTCGGATTGAGGACGAACACCTTGTCAATCTGCGTAAGCTGTTTGGAAGGTTGCGGAAATACCAATTAAAACTAAACCCAACCAAGTGCACCTTTGGGGTGAAGTCGGGGAAGCTGCTAGGATTTATCGTAAGTCAGAAAGGGATAGAGATAGATCCCGAGAAAGTGAAGGCCATCCTTGAAATGCCAGAACCACGCACGGAGAAGCAGGTTCGGGGGTTTTTAGGCAGGTTGAATTATATCGCGATATTTATCTCGCAACTCACCCCTACCTGTGAGCCCATTTTTAAGCTGTTACGTAAGAACCAGGCGGTCCTATGGAACAGTGACTGCCAAGAGGCCTTCGAGAAGATCAAACAGAGTCTGGCGAATCCCCCGGTGCTCATGCCACCTGTAACAGGAAGACCTCTTTTCCTGTACATGACCGTGTTGGACGAGTCTATGGGGTGCGTGTTGGGTCAGCATGATGATTCTGGGAAAAAGGAGCAAGCCATCTACTATCTGAGCAAGAAGTTTACCGCATGTGAGATGAATTACTCAATGCTGGAAAGGACGTGTTGTGCTCTGGTATGGGCATCCCATCGGCTTAGGCAGTATATGCTCAGCCATACCACGTGGCTTATTTCCAAAATGGATCCCGTGAAATACATCTTTGAGAAATCGGCCCTCACAGGACGAATCGCTAGGTGGCAGGTGCTATTATCTGAATTCGATATCGTTTACGTCACCCAAAAGGCGGTAAAGGGAAGCGTCTTGGCGGATTATTTGGCCCAGCAACCCCTCCAGGATTATCGACTGATGCACCCCGAGTTCCCAGATGAAGATATCATGGCCCTGTTCGAAGAGAAACGAACGCACGAGGACATAGACAAATGGATTGTTTGCTTCGATGGGGCATCTAATGCTTTGGGCCACGGAGTAGGGGCAGTCCTGGTATCCCCGGATGATCAGTATATTCCTTTCACGGCTAGGCTAGGTTTTGATTGTACCAACAATATGGCCGAGTACGAAGCATGCGCCCTCGGGGGTCAGGCAGCCATTGATTTTGATGTGAAACTACTCAAGGTGTATGGAGACTCAGCTTTGGTAATATGCCAGTTGAAAGGAGAATGGGAAACCAGGGATCCAAAGTTGATACCCTATCAAACTCACATCTTGAGGTTAGCCAAGTACTTTGACAACATTTCCTTCCACCACATACCTCGGGAAGAGAATCAAATGGCTGATGCATTAGCCACCCTGGCATCCATGTTTCAACTTGCCCCACATGGGGATCTGCTGTACATCGAATTCAAATCTCAAGGCAGGCCAGCATATTGTTATGCAATAGAGGAAATGGGAAACCGTGGTATTTCGACATCAAGCAGTATGTCGAGAACAAAGAATACCCACCAGGGATTTCTGACAATGACAAAAGGACGCTGAGGAGATTGGCTATTGGTTTCTTTGTAAGTGGTACCATCCTGTACAAATGAAACCACGACATGACCCTCATACGCTGCGTAGATGCCAAAGAGGCGAACTTCATGATTGAGGAGATCCACGAGGGTTCCTTTGGGACACATGCCAATGGGCATGCTATGGCCAGAAAAATCCTTAGGGCCGGTTATTATTGGCTCACCATGGAAAGCGATTGCTGCGCTCATGTCAGGAAATGTCATAAATGTCAGGCATACGCGGACAATGTCAATGTTCCGCCACATCCTCTGAATGTTATGTCCGCCCCTTGGCCTTTTTCCATGTGGGGAATCGATGTCATTGGGGCCATCGAACCCAAAGCGTCGAATGGTCACCGCTTCATTCTTGTGGCGATAGATTACTTCACCAAATGGGTCGAAGCAGCTTCTTATACTAATGTCACAAGAAATGTGGTAGTTAGATTCATAAAGAAGGAGCTGATTTGTCGATACGGACTCCCCAGGAATATCATTACTGACAATGGCACCAATCTGAACAACAAGATGATGCAGGAAATGTGCGAGGACTTCAAGATCCAGCATTATAACTCTACCCCTTATCGGCCAAAGATGAATGGGGCTGTAGAGGCTGCGAATAAGAATATTAAGAAGATTGTTCAAAAGATGACAGTATCATACAAAGATTGGCATGAGATGTTGCCTTTCGCCCTACAAGGATACAGAACCTCGGTACGAACTTCTACTGGGGCAACGCTGTATTCCTTGGTTTATGGGATGGAAGCAGTGCTCCCATTTGAGGTAGAGTTCCTTCTCAGAGGATAATGGCGGAGTCAGGCCTAAAAGAGTCAGAATGGGCTCAAGCACGCTACGACCAACTTAACCTTATTGAAGGTAAGCGTTTGGCCGCCATGAGCCATGGGCGTTTGTATCAACGAAGGATAAAGAACGCATTCGACAAGAAGGTACGCTCGCGCAAGTTCAACGAGGGGGACCTCGTGCTGAAGAAAATGTCCCATGCTATTAAAGATAATCGAGGCAAGTGGGCCCTAAATTATGAAGGACCTTTCGTGGTGAAAAGAGCTTTTTCTGGGGGTGCTCTGATACTCACCCACATGGATGGCGAGGAGTTGCCCTCGCCCGTGAACTCTGATGTAGTTAAACGATATTACGCTTGAAGTCTGGGGCAATCGAGAGGACCGTTGCATGTTCTTTTACTTCTGAGTTTTTGTTCTTCTTGGTTTCCTCCAAGGATTCCCTTCCTCTATATTTGTCTCGTTCCTTTAAAAGAAGAAAAGATGGGTGAGGTTTTAGTCCTCCCTTTGGTTTCAAACCTTGTGTTTTAGACTTGAGCCCTCTTCGCTCGGTGTATGGGGTGCCCCAAACGCTTATTTAAAATTGAATCTAACCAGCCTTCACTAAAATAAAATCATCGCATTAGAAACATTCATACATGCACATGCACATGCATATCTTGTGATAGCAAGGAGCAGAATCGTCTCAGGCCACGGTCAGAAGTCAAGACAAGTCAATGGCAGAAATCAACAAGGGTAAGACGATGACCGGTCACGATTGGCCGCATATTATTTGTTTCCTACTTACAGGTACATAGGGACGGATGCAAGTGGGGCTAGGGTCACGACCGACCGATCGTTGCCCCTTCCCGGCGCTAAACAAGCAGAGAACGTCGCTGCAGGGCAGCCCAATATCCTTTGTGTTCGCAGTTTCTTTTACTATTGTTTGTTTTAAATAAGTAATCGACACCTAATTCTAATTTAAGTAGATTCAAGTGGGAAAACGCTAACCCATAAGGAAGGAGGAGACATGGTTAATGTTCCCCTCAAAAAAAAAATGGCAAGTTAGCTCGCCTGGGCGAGCAACCCCTGCATTCAAAATATAAAAACGAGGGAGGGGAACGTTTTTGCATCCAAAAACTCCCCCCCCCCCCTCATTCAAAAGAGAGGACTCACGAAGGCTTGCGGTTTTGCTCCCTCAAGCCACTTTTGGTTGCCTTTTGCTTTCATTTTTGGTGTTATTATTCACTCCAACAAGTAAGTATTCAATCCTTGATGTTTTTAGCTTCCCATTGGTATATTTTCTTCATCTTTTGGTGCTCCAAATTGTGAGAATGTGCTTATATTTGTGCGGCAGTTTTGGTTGGTTTTTATGCTTGTTTTCTTGAGTTGAGGATTTGAGTGAGAAGGCCTTAGGCCTATGCGGTATTCTGAATCAATGGGGCATGCCACATTGTCCCCATCCTCTTGCGATTTATGTCCAAACATGCGCTCACCAAGTGCTCGGTGAAATGCCCCAATGATGCATGAATATGATTTTGTAAAATTGGGAGAGTGGGACTGTTTCTTATATGTAGGTACAGCATAGGAGATTCAAAATAGGTGCCCAAATGCAATTCCAAGCTTAGGAACCCAAACTTGTAGCTTCAATGCAAGGAAACATGCTTATGGCTAGGAATCCAAAATTTGGTTTTAGAATTAGAAAAACATGAAAATTAGGATTTGCTTGTGAGAGTTTTTGCTCGAATTTGGGGCTGCCCCATGTTTGATACTTTACATTGTGGTAGCGTGGAAAATACCTTGCAATAGTGTGTATACATAGGTAAATATAAGGAGCATGAAATTCCTAGCAAAGTGTGAATGATTGTCTTCCTAAATGAATGTATGATAGTGTGGAATGCCTTTTCGAATGCAAATATGTGCAGGATGTAATTAGCTTTCCAATATGCATATAAATAGATATGAGTGAAACAATAAAAATTTGTATGGTGTACTTCAAATGTATGTAAGTAGTTCGTGATAGCAAATGTTTAGGATATAAATTAGGTGTAAAGTTTGACGCAACACTTTGAGCATGAAAGTGTGTTTTCTTTTTTAGAATGTATATAGGTGTATGGCAATTAGAATATATTAGATGTTCTTGTATGTTGACATGGGTAAGAGGATATTTTCTACACATGCGCGTGTACATAAATGGATTACATGAGTTTGGTCTAAATCAGAGGGGCTAGCACGACATTTTTGCGTTAATATAAGCATTATCTTGTAAAACTAACTTCTAAATGTTTGTTCTTGCAGGAAATGGCCCCGAGGAAACTTGCCTCAAAGAGATCCAGGAAGGATAAAGCGGCCGAAGGAACTAGTTCCACTCCCGAGTATGATAGTCACCGCTTTAGGAGCGCCGAACACCAGCAGCGCTTCGAGGCCATCAAGGGATAGTCATTTCTCCGGGAGCGACGCGTCCAGCTCAGGGACGACGAGTATACCGATTTCCAGGAGGAGATAGTTCGCCGGCGGTGGGCATCACTGGTCACCCCCATGGCCAAGTTCGATCCAGACATAGTCCTCGAATTTTATGCCAATGCTTGGCCTACAGAGGAAGGCGTGCGAGATATGAGGTCCTGGGTGAGGGGTCAGTGGATCCCGTTTGATGCAGATGCTATCGGCCAACTCCTGGGATATCCTTTAGTGCTGGAAGAGGGTCAGGAGTGCGAGTATGGCCAGAGGAGGAACCGGTCCGATGGGTTCGATGAGGAGGCCATCGCCCATTTGCTATGTATATCGGGGAAGGATTTTGCCCGGACTACTGCCGGGAGACGGGTGTGGATCATGCGCACCAACATGACCACCCTGACTCAGATCTGGATGACTTTGCTGCTCAGCAACATCCAGCCCAACGACCATAATTCCGACCTCCCCCTGCCGAAGTGTCAGCTGGTGTACGCCATCCTGACACGGATGAGCATTCACGTGGCTCAGTTAATCGCTGATGCCATCTATCTATTTGCAGGTATGGCGCCTACCAGGCACCCTCTGGACCCGGATAAGTCCAACAGGGCCCTGGGATTTCCCGCCTTGATCACAGGACTCTGCCAGTCGTTCCGAGTCCCCGTCGCACCTAGCAAGGTGATCCGGCCGCCCATCACCCGAGCTTTTGTTGAGAAGTATTGCACACAGAGACAGGCCCAGGGGGATGTTCCGCAGGCCGCAGACGCGCCGCCACCCCATCAGGCTGGTCCAGCCGGATCGTTTGATACAGAGCAGTATTTGCGCCATTTGGTTCGCCAACAGGCGGCCAACCACCGGGCTCATGTACAGACCCATGATTGTCTTTACCAGATGAGCCTCAGCCTACAGAGCCAGGGTTTTACTTCTTTTTCGTGCCCTACTCCGGACCAGTTCAGGGCAGAGGTCGCATGGCCTGGAGATTGGCCTGAGGCCCGGGCAGATGAGGCACCAGCAGAGGCTCCCGACGAGGTAGATGAGGCCCGCGAGGACGAGGAGATGACCGATTTACTTGATTTCTTAGGAGGAAGCGGGGCCACATGATTGGGAGATCCCTTGATCCATATTTCTTTTTGTTTCTATTTTTCCTGTTATATATCATCTTATTTCTGTTTGACTAAGGGACTAACGTTTGTTTCATTTTGATTGACTTTTGTTTTGTGCATATATTTTGTTTGGACTATTGCGTTAGTGCTTACTTCGTTGTTGTCAATAGTGTTTGTTGAAATTCCGGAACCGTGTAGAGTTTTTCATTTAGGAACGTCGTCCTTAAAATAAAATGAGCCAAAAATCCTAATAAAAAGAGAGAAGCGTTGTGAATAAAAGTCATGCTCATAAAGAAAAGAAAAGGTTTTTATTTATATATATGTGTGTAGAAGGAAAGTGTGCATAAAAGGATTCTTGTGTGTAAATGATGCATGGAAAAGAATTCTTGTGTGTGTGAGCAACGAGTGTATATGAAGAAACTTTGGTGTGAACCCTAAGTGTATGTTGGGAAAAATGAAAAATCTTTGAATGTAAATACGGTTTGTATATAGACCGTGTGACGTAAAGAGAAGAGTTCTAATGTGTGTACAGAAAAGGTTTGTCATGTATAAGAATGTAGATGTACAAAGAAATTTTTCCTCATAAAGGACCACAGGTGTATAATTTTGTGAATATATAAAAATGAAACAAAAAGGAAAAGGAAAGAAAGACCGCGAAGGTCGACATGTTATAGTTAAGAAGTATAAATCATTCGTAAAGAGCAAACGTATCTTCTGGAAACAAGGGACTGATGCTAAGAGTTTATTTTCCGAAATGAACCGAGATAAGGATGGATGAATTCATTGAACTGATGAAAGAACATAACTTGGAAACGTTGGGTCTGTCTGTGTAAATTCCCAACCATAGTATCACAAAGCCATAAACGGGATGCTTGAGGGCCCACCTGGCTGTAGCCATGACTAATTTTGCACGTTGTTTTCAAATCATCATTGTCACGCGTGCCTTATGGAGTGATATGGGAGTTCGGCCCGAGACCGACACCTTGACACCCAAATTTGTTTCGCCCCAGATATCAAGATTGGGTTCCCACGATAAAAGACCCCATTGAAACACAACCTTAGACCTTTTTGAACCTTGGCCTATAAAAAAGGAATCCTCATCCTTTCCCCCGAAGCAAAGGACAGCGGAATCTCCTCAAGGGAGAGCAAATAGCATGCTAAAACCCGATTTCCCAAAGAAAGGGATAGGGAAGGAAAAGTGAAAAGAAAGAAAAGGAAGAAATGGAAAGAAAGAAAAAAAAAGAAAAAAAAGAGATGAAAATAAAGAAAAAAACAGAAGAAAGGAAAGAAGGATTCTCGATCAAAGATCGAAAAGAAGTGAAAATGGAAAAGAAGCAATTCTCGATCAATGAAAGAAAGAGGACAGAAATTCTTCAAGCCAGATTGCCACTCAAAATCATTCTTGACTGGCAATATCCCACCCCACATGAACAAAGAGGAAAAGACCGAAACACCCAGCTTCCTCTCCAAAAACACTAACCTTGAGAAAATCCTGTTGGTCTGTGATCGTACATTTGATCTTTGATTCGATAGGAAGTCGTGTGCAAAATAGAGTCATGGTGCAGTTATGGTTTGGGAATAGGATAAAACACTTGCCTGTGTGAGTTTTATACACTATGAGTGATTTATTTTCAGCTCAGCCCGATGTTTCCCCTGCATGTTCATTTAAAAGCTAAAAGTTGACATCCTGCCCTTCATTCTCGGTTACAAGGAAGATTACCCTTGGCACAAGTATATTGTTTCTCTAAGATGTGGTGCTCTCGCGAATGATTTATTTTTCTTTGAAAAAAGTGTGTTTTCCTTTTAGGTGGAAAAACCCGGTGGACCGTTCGGTCCTGCCGATCTTTTTTCGGAGCTCCATGAATTGCGTTTTCGTTCATCTGTCCTCCACCATCGAGTTTGGAGCCATGCGTAGTGATTGCTTAGTGCAATTCTCCATTCTCGATCTTTTTTTCGGAGCCCCATGAATTGCGTTTTCGTTCATGTGTCCTTCACCCTCGAGTTTGGAGCCATGCGTAGTGATTGCTTAGTGCAATTCTCCATTCTCAATCTTTTTTCGGAGCCCCATGAATTGCGTTTTCGTTCATGTGTCCTCCACCCTCGAGTTTGGAGCCATGCGTAGTGATTGCTTAGTGCAATTCTCCATTCTCAATCTTTTTTCGGAGCCCCATGAATTGCGTTTTCGTTCATGTGTCCTCCACCCTCGAGTTTGGAGCCATGCGTAGTGATTGCTTAGTGCAATTCTCCATTCTCAATCTTTTTTCGGAGCCCCATGAATTGCGTTGTCGTTCATGCGTCCTTCGCCCACGAGTTTGGAGCCATGCGTAGTGATTGCTTAGTGCAATTCTCCATTCTCAATCTTTCTCAGATCCCCATGAATTGCGTTTTCGTTCATGCGTCCTCCACCCACGAGTTTGGAGCCATGTGTAGTGATTGCTGAGTGAAATCCTCCGTTCTCCAGAGTTTTTCATCGTCAAGGGCGGATCCTCTTGACTGGAAATGTGATCTTTGTTATGTTCCCGATTGTTTCTTTTTCCCAAAAGTGTATATGTATATTATATTTGTTGTTCTTGTTGTTGTTTGTATTGTGTTGTGCAGAAAAGAAAAAGGAAGGAGTAGAGACGAGAGTTGTCATAGACTAATGACGGAAAGGGCAAGACGGACGAAATCAGGGTCTTATCTTTGCTTTCCTCTTATCTCCGATAAAAGGTAAGTAAAGAGGGGCAACTGTCATACCCTAATTTCGTTCGGGGATTATTACTTGATGACATGCAACCTTTGGTTAGCCGCTTTGAGATACTTGGCGTCCTTTGTTGCACAATAAATGAAGTCCTGAGACGTGTCAGAAATCAAAAGGAAGCAGGCTTGCGCGATCCGTGAAATTCCGTGATGTGGCGGAAATTGAAAAGGAGGTGTTTTTGCGTAATCCGTGAGTTTCCGTAACTTCTCCGAAAGCTAAAAAAGAGTAAATACATAATCCGCAAGGATTCGTAACCTTGCGGAAGGAAAATAAGTATCATTACGAAATTCGTGAAGTTTCGTAACGTTACGAAAAAAGAATTACCAAAAAAGTAGAAGGGGTGCATTTAGTAAAAAGGGGGGTACAAATAGCAATCTAGCCCACTTGGGCCTTCCAGATCCTTCCTCCAGAAGGCTGTTGCTTCTGGAGGAAGCAACCTTGCTTGCCTGGGCGAGCTGGGTGGCAAGCTCCTCCCCTATTTTGCTATAAATAGGTAAAGGAGTGAAGAAGAAAAGGGTTCAGCCTTCTTGGCACTTCTTATTCTCTCGAAATTGTTGAGGAAAATTATTTCCGTGAAGAAAATCCAAGCCGAGGCGCTTCCTTAACGTTTCCGTGAGTAATTACGCGAAGATTCTCGACCGTGTTTCAACATTCATCGTTCGTTCTTCGTTTTCTTCAGTCTTCAACGGGTAAGTACCTCAAACCGAGCTTTTCAATTCATTCTATGTACCCGTGGTGGTCCACATTTTGTTTCATGTATTTTTATTCTCGTTTTCATTCGCTTTTTATACCCCCTTTTGACGTGCTTAAGTCATTTATTTAAGTCAATTCTCGCCTAATCTAAAAATAAAACAAATTTCCATCGATCATTTGAATTGTATCATCCGTTAATTTCAGTTAAAATGAATTCTGACCGTTCGGTCATGCCGTAACCACGTTGGAAATCAAAAAAGAGGTAAAATAATAATATAATAATCAAAAAATACCTTTTAGTAAAATAAAGTGAAAAATCAATCGGACGTTTTCTCTTTGGGATTTCTCATTCTTAATTGAATTGACTAAATAACTAAAGTGAAACTAAGGCTAAAATCAACTCGCCTAGTCAAGCTCGTCCACAAAAAAATAGGATTTGAAAGTTTTATCTCAGCTTTTCTTACCAAGTTAAATGGATCATTTTTAAAGGCCCAACACCTTTAAGTGATCACCTTTCAAGTAAAAAGAATCGCTTGATTCACGCTTAAGGAAGAACTACGTAGGTCTGATTTCCTCTTCGATGGAGGGTACGTAGGAGCAAAAGCCCTGCTTTTGATGACCTCAAAAAATAAAAAGAAATAAAAGTTAAGGTGACACAATTTCCACAATTCTAAAAAAATAGGTTGTTGTCCTTTGAGACAAACGTGAGAGGTGCTAATACATTCCTCAAGCGTAAATACAACTCCCGAACTTAGAATTTTCATTTTGACCGGTTTCCTTCGGTTTTCCCGACGTTTTCCACAAATAAACGTTGGTGGCGACTCTGCGCATCTTTCCTCCTTTGGAAAGCACACCCGTGAGCCTCGCCTTCGCTCGCCCGCAAAAGGGCACGTTGCGACAGCAGTTTTATTATTTGGGCTCATTCAGCTAATTTGAAGTTTTTAATCTAATTTCAGGAATTAATGAAACATTGGACTTAATCTGGATTTTGGTTGTGGACTTGAAGAGGGCAAATAAAGCAGCGCTTACTTTAGTTAATTTCTAATTAGGAGATTGCAATTTTATTTTATGTGGTTCAGTGTTTATTTCGTTTTGGGCCAGAATAATGTAATAGGGCCGAGTTACTTTGAGTGATTCTTTTTAAATAGCAGCCTTGGGATTCGTGCAAGGCTATTATGTGAGGGCTGTCGCAACCTACCCTTCGGCGGGAGGGCGACGCGTGACTCGCGGGATGCGCGTTCCACGAAAGGAATACGCACGGAGTCGCCACCAACGTTTATTTGAGGAAAACGTCGGAAAAACCGGAAAAGACGTGATCTACGAACTTTTAAGTGAAAGGTTCGGGAGTTGTATTTACGCATGGGGAAGGTATTAGCACCCCACACGTCCGTCCCAAGGGACGACAGCCTTTAATCGAATGTGCAAGCATGACCTTGATTTTTATGTTCCCTTTTTATGTCTTTATATCCTTTATACCTTTTTTATATTTTTTTCTCTTTTTGTTGTCGACAAGGGTTTTTCCCTTTGCTCCTACGTATTCCTCAATTGCGATGAGGAAATCAGACCTACGTAGTTCTTTCTTATCAAGTGATTCTTTTTTACTTAAAAGGTGATCATTTTAAGGCATTGGACCTTGAAAATGATCCATTTTACTTAGTAAGAAATTGAAATGATAAACTTCAAAAACCTATTTTTATGGACGAGCTCGACTAGGCGAGTTGATTTTAGCCTTAGTTTCACTTTAGTTATTAGTCAATTCAATTAAGAATGAGAAATCCCAAAGAGAAAATGTCCGATTGATTTTTCGCTTTATTTTACTAAAAGACGTTTTTTGATTATTATATTATTATTTTACCTCTTTTTTTTTATTTCCAACGTGGTTACGGCACGACCGAACGGTCGGAATTCATTTTAACCGAAGTTAACGGATAATACAATTCAAACGATCGGTGGAAATTTATTTTATTTTTAGGTTAAGCGAGAAATGACTTAAATAAAATGGCTTAAGCACGTCAAAAGGGGGTATAAAAAGTAAATGAAACAAGAATAAAAATACACGAAACACAATGTGGACCACCACGGGTACATAGAATGAATCAAAAAGCTTGGTTCGAGGTACTTACCCGTTGAAGATCGAAGAACGATGAAGAACGAATGAAGAACGTCGAAGAACGGTCGAAACCTTCGTGAAATTCCTCACGGAAACGTTACGGAAATGTTTCGGAAGCGCCTCGACTTGGATTTTCTTCACGGAAACAATTTTTCCAAGCAAATTCGAAAGAAAGAGAAGTGCCTAAGGGGCTGAACCCTTTTTCACTTCACTTCTCCCCCTATTTATAGAAAATTGGGGGAGAAGCTTGCCTCCCAGCTCGCCAGGCAAGCTCAGCTCGCCCAGGCGAGCAGGGTTGCTTCCTCCAGAAGCAACAGCCTTCTGGAGGAATCTTCTGGAGGGCCTAAGTGGGCCTGGTTTCTATTTGCACCTCCATTTTTACTAAGTACACCCCCTGCCTTTTTTTGGTGATTCTTTTTTCGTAAAGTTACGGAAACTTACGAATTTCGTAACGATACTGGTTTTCTTTCCGTAATGTTACGGAACCTTGTGGATTACATAATCATCCCCTTTTTGACTTACGGAATATTACGGAACCTCACTAATTGTGCAACGATGCTTCCATTTGATTTCCGGTGTGTCACGGAACCTTACGGATTGTGCATCAATATTTTCTTTTGTTTTCCGGCATGTCCCAGAATTTCACAAATTTCCTAATGATGGGTGCCAAGCACCTCACAAGGACCAAACAAAAGTTGCATGTCATCAAGCAAAGGTCCCCGAACGAAATTAGGGTATGACAGTTGCCCCTCTTTACTTGTCTTTTATTGGAGATAAAAGGAAAGTAAAGATAAGACACTAATTTCGTTCCTCTCGGTTGACGAGAGTCGCGGGTGACCATAAAATTTCCGCATGCAAATGACTTGTTGTTCCCAGGGGAACAAAAGGTGCAGAAGATGATGTCAGTCTCTGCATGATATCAAGCGTTCTGTCTTACAGATAGCAAAAGAATGTTTATACGGATAACCACTCGGGTATTTCCGCCCGTCAGCGTGACTCAAAAGTCAGTATGACAGATCTTGTAAGTGCGGAAGATGATGTAAATCTCCGCGTGTCAACGGACTTGTCGGTCGCGATTGACGAAGGGCGCAGAATGACCATAATTTGTCTCTGCGTGCCATCGGACACGACTGTGTCTGAATGGCAAAAGGGGTGCGGAATGACCATAATTTGTCTCTGCATGTCATCGGGCCCGCCGCCTCTGGATGACAAAAGGGTGCAGAATGACCATAATTTGTCTCTGCGTGTCATCGGACACGACTGTGTCTGAATGGCAAAAAGTGTGCAGAATGACCATAATTTGTCTCCGCATGTCATCGGGCCCGCCGCCTCTGGATGACAAAAGGGCGCAGAATGACCATAATTTGTCTCTGCGTGCCATCGGACACGACTGTGTCTGAATGGCAAAAGGGGTGCGGAATGACCATAATTTGTCTCCGCATGTCATCGGGCCCGCCGCCTCTGGATGACAAAAGGGTGCAGAATGACCATAATTTGTCTCTGCGTGCCATCGGACACGACTGTGTCTGAATGGCAAAAAGTGTGCAGAATGACCATAATTTGTCTCCGCATGTCATCGGGCCCGCCGCCTCTGGATGACAAAAGGGCGCAGAATGACCATAATTTGTCTCTGCGTGCCATCGGACACGACTGTGTCTGAATGGCAAAAGGGGTGCGGAATGACCATAATTTGTCTCTGCATGTCATCGGGTCCGCCGCCTCTGGATGACAAAAGGGTGCAGAATGACCATAATTTGTCTCTGCGTGCCATCGGACACGACTGTGTCTGAATGGCAAAAGGGGTGCGGAATGACCATAATTTGTCTCCGCATGTCATATGACCTCAGGGTCAGTATGACAGAGATTGTGGGGCGACCGACAAAAGCAAGGCTCTTGCTCCTACGTATCCTCCAATGAGGAACTCAGACGTACGTAGTTCTGGATAACTTTGTGAGACTTGAAAAAGTCTCCACCGGAAGATGCTGACACCTCCGGAAAGGGCGCAGATGACCACATTGGCCTCTGCTCGTCAATCACACTTGGGGTCACTGAATGACGAGGTGCGGATAACCGTAAGGTGTCTCCGCGGGCTACCAGCTCTTGGGTCATGGCAACAAAAGGTGGTGTGGTCGAAAAAGCGAGGCTCTTGCTCCTACGTATCCTCCAATGAGGAACTCAGACCTACGTAGTTTTGGATAACTTGTGAGACTTGAAAAAGTCTCGGTGTTTTCTCCACTAAAATGCAAACATGCTTTAGCAAAGAGACAAATATTCCAACTGATTAGAGCAGCATATGCCTTTTTGAGTGAAAAACAATGCGTCTACCCGGGAAGGAGAGTATGCTGATGAAATTTTCTCATAACCATAAATGAGATTTTGGATGTTTAGCATTTCGTTTCTAAATGACCATTTAGAGGAAACACTGGGTTCGACAAAAATAGAAGAAATCCACTCAAAGTGTATCAATCTCGCACAGGTAAGTGTTTTATCCTAATTCCGAGCCATAGATATGTCATGACTTGATTTTACAAATCATTTCCTATCAAATCAAAAATTACATGTATGATCATGGATCAGTAGGACTTCCCTTGGGAATGGGTTCTTTTGGTGGGTTTTTTTTTTTCGGCTTTTGTGTGTTTTTTTGGCTTTTTTTCCTTTTCTGTTTTTGTTTAGTGCGGGGCGAAAAAGTCGCCAACGCAAAGGATTTTGGTTGGTAATTAAAGGGAGAAGACCACTTTAGGTCGTGGTTTCCTTTCCTTCTTTTTGTTCATTTGGTGACAATTCTGTATTGTTCAGATATTGTCTGGTCCAAAGACCTTTCTGCACATTTCTTCTGTTTTCTTTCGATCCTTGATCAGGAGCTTTCTTTCCTTCCTTTTTACTTTCTCCCATTCTTTGGTTGGGAATTTTCTTTCTTTTCTTTTCGCTTTCTCCCACTCTTTGATTGGGAATTTCCTTTCCTCTCTTTTTTTCTTTGATTGGAAATTTTCCTTCTCTCCTTTTTTGCTTTCTCTTTGATTGGAAATTTTCCTTCTCTTTTTTTCTCTTTGATTGGAAATTTTCCTTCTCTTTTTTTTCTCTTTTTTTTCTCTTTGATTGGAAATTTTCCTTCTCCTTTTTTCTCTTTGATTGGAAATTTTCCTTCTCTTTTTCTTCTCTTCCGAGGGTAAGGATTGACATTCTCACCTTGGGTCAAGGTTTATGGTGAGTTAGGATTTTGGCTCAAGGCTTGTAGAATGGCTAGTCATGATACATGTCAGGGTTTGGGTTTGGTTCAAGGATAAAAAGGGATGCCCCACATTATTT
This sequence comes from Glycine soja, assembly GCF_004193775.1. Taxonomy (NCBI): domain Eukaryota; kingdom Viridiplantae; phylum Streptophyta; class Magnoliopsida; order Fabales; family Fabaceae; genus Glycine; species Glycine soja. Next base: position 28,058,597 of record NC_041002.1, on the reverse strand, counting down.
CCATGACACAAATGCAAAAATGATGATTTGGAAACTTTATGCAAAACTGGTCATGCATGCACCTATGTGGACACTCAAGTGTCAAATTTTTATGGTCATGTGATGCTAGGGCTCAGGATTCATTTCCTCTATTTTAGTCAGCCCAATGTTTCCAAAATATGTTCTTTTATCAATTTGTGCATTCATCCGAGTCCATTTCGGGTACTCGGGAAAATTTCACAGCATTCACCCTTCAGGTGTACACACATTTTTCATAAACTAGCTATGATCGGCGAATTTCCCAAAGAAGAGTTGGAAGTCATCTCTTTTCAAAAGCATGTCGGTTTTTCAGCTAAACAACTTATTTCTCTTTTCTTTTTCCTCTCTTTTTCATTTTTTTTATTTTTTATTTTTATCATGATTTTTGTTTGTTTTATTATTTATTTTTTTTGGACGATGTTCCTAAACGAAGAACTCTACACGGTTCCAGAATTTCAAACATCATTGATAGTAATGATATAAACACTAACGCAACAATCCAAACAAAAATGTATGCGCTGTACAAATGACAATCGAAACAACAAAAACAAACATTAGTCTCTCAAGTCAAAAAAAACATAAAAATGATAAAAGAAATATGAAAGAAAACATGAATCTGGGGATCTCCCAGTCATGTAGCTCCACTCCCTCCCAAGAAGTCAAGCAAATCGGCCATCTCCTCGTCCTCATGGGCCTCCTCTCCATCGCCGGGAGCTTCTGGGGGCGCCTCTCCTGCTTGGGCCTCGGGCCAATCCCCGGGCCATGCGACCTCTGCCCTGAACTGGTCTGGAGTAGGGCATGAAAAAGAAGCGAAGCCCTGGCTCTGCATGCTGAGGCTCAGCTGGTACAGACAATCATGGGTCTGTACATGTGCCCGGTGGTTGGCCGCCTGCTGGCGAACCAAATGCCGTAAATACTGCTCCATGTCAAATGACCCAGCCGGGCCAGCCTGATGAGGTGGTGGTGGCGCGCCCGCGGCCTGTGGAGCATTCCCCTGAGCCTGTCTCTGGGTGCAGTACTTCTCAATAAAAGCCCGGGTGATGGGCGGCCGAATCACCTTGCTAGGTGCCACGGGGACTCCGAACGACTGGCAGAGTCCTGTGATCAGCGCGGGAAATCCCAGGGCCCTGTTGGACTTATCTGGATCCAAAGGGTGCCTGGTAGGCGCCATACCTGCAAAAATATAGATGGCATCAGCGATTAACTGAGCCACATGGATGCTCATCCGCGTCAGGATGGCGTACACCAGCTGACACTTCGGCAGAGGGAGGTCGGAATTATGGTCGGTGGGCAGGATGTTGCTGAGCAGCAAAGTCATCCATATCTGAGTCAGGGTGGTCATGTTGGTGCGCATAATTCGCACTCGCCTCCCTGCAACAGTCCGGGCAAAATCCTGCCCCGGTATACATAGCAACTGGGCGACGGCCTCCTCATCGAACCCATCAGACCGGTTCCTCCTCTGGCCATACTCGCACTCCTGGCCCTCTTCCAGCACCAACGGATATCCCAGGAGCTGGCCGATAGCATCTGCATCAAATGGGATCCACTGACCCCTCACCCAGGACCTCATGTCACGCACGCCCTCCTCTGTTGGCCAAGCATTGGCATAAAACTCAAGGACTACTTCTGGATCGAACTTGGCCATGGGGGTAACCAGTGATGCCCACCGCAAGCGACCTATCTCCTCCTGGAAATCAGTATACTCGTCATCCCTGAGCTGGACGCGTCGCTCCCGGAGAAATGACCATCCCTTGATGGCCTCGAAGCGTTGCTGGTGTACAGTGCTCCTAAAGCGGTAACTGTCATACTCAGGAGCGGAACTAGTTCCTTCGGCCGCCTTGTCCTTCCTGGACCTCTTTGAGGCAAGCTTCCTCGGGGCCATTTTCTGCGAAGGCAAACATTTGGAAAGTTAGTTTTACCAAGAAATGCTACTCTTAAAACAAAAATGGCATACAACCTCCTCTAATAAACACAAACATCAATGTAAATTTAGAGCAAACTCATGCACATACTTCCTTACGAACATTCACTCGCACAAGATATTCTTCTAACTAAGAAAAATGCACCCATGCACAATCAAGGCACCTTCGTTACCTAGATTATTTATATGTACTTCCAAGGTGTATTTGCTACCTACATCACATGCATTTCCTTGGCTAAATTTACATACATGCATACTCAAAGCATCTTGGCTACCAAAAATTGCACACGTGCACATTCTGGTATTTCTAATACCTATGCATATACAAACTTTGTGATGAATCTTGGCTATCTACACAATAAGGTGCTACATTTCATGCTTTATTCAAGTGTTTTTGCTACCTAAAGCCGCATGCAAATTCAAGTATATTTCCTTTTGCTGACTAAAATTGTATTCAAATTAAAAGGTATTTTTGTAAGGCATTTTCTTTACATAACATGCAACATATATATATTTTTTGTGAGACATTTTGACTACCAAAAATTACATGTACATACATCCAAGTATTTTGCTACCACACCCAAAGTGTAAATTGCCAAAGGTATTTTGCTACCTATTCTAAACCTACACATTTATGATGAGCAAAATTCCTAAACATCTAGGCGTAGGGAAATTATTGTAGCGTGGCTCATAGCTGATTGCCGGCCAAAAAGGGTAACTTTACCCAATATGCACCCCCTCTTGTGTTCTTTTGCATAAAAACTTTGGTTCCTAGGCCTAGGATATATGTGGGGCAATTACTCTAGCCCTTTCGGAACTGAATGCATGTCCCAAAAATAGAAAATATGTGCAAACCAAAATGCCCCATGGGTTGTTTCCCTACGAAAATCACGCGCTAATGCCATTGAGGCATTTCACCGAACACTTGGTGGGCGCGCATTTAGGCATTAATAGCAAGAGAACGGGGACAATGTGGCATGTCCCATTGCTTCAAAATGCATTATAGGCCTAGGGCCATCTCATACAAACCCCTAATTCAAACCAATCAAGCAAGAAAACAAACCAAAATTGCCCCACATATTTGAGCACATTCCCACAATTTAGAGCACCAAAAGGAGATCAAAATACACCAAGGAAAAGCTAGAAAGCTTAAGGATGGAATACTTACTTGTTGGTGATGAATAAAAGCGCAAAACGGAATCGAAGAATGCGAAAAGTAGAGATCCTAGGGCTACAAACTCGTAAATTCCGTGGGTATGGCTTTTGAAAGGGGGGAAAAGAAGTTTTTGAATGCAAAAACGTCCCCCCTTTCGTCACTTTTATATTTTGGTGCAGGGGTTGCTCGCCCAGGCGAGCTAACCTGCACTTTTTTTTTTTTTTGAGAGGAACATTAACCATGTCCCCTCCTTCCTTATGGGTCAGTGTTTTTCCTATTTGAGCCTACTCAAGTTAGAATTAGGCATTAATTACTAAAAATAAACAATGGTAGTAAAATACTGCGAATCCAAAGGATACTGGGCTGCCTTGCGCGGCGTTCTCTGCTTGTTTAGCGCAGAGAAGGGGAAACGATCGGTCGGTTGTGACCCCATCCCCACTTGCATCCGTTCCTAAGTACCTGCAAGTAATAAACAACCAGGTATGGCCAATCTTGACCGCGTCGTTGTCTTACCTTGATTGGTTTCTGCTGTTCATGTTTTGTCCCCACCCCAGAAGGTAGCTCAAGATGATCCTGCCCCTGTTTTACCACAACAATATGCATGCGTATGCGTATGCATGAATGTTTTCAAACGCAGCAAATTTTAGTGAAAGTTGGTTTAGGTTCAATTTTAATTAAGCGCTTGGGGCATCCCATGAACTGAGCGGAAGGGCTCAGGTGATCACAAATTAACGCAAGGTTTGAAACCAACGTGAGGACTAAAGCCTCGAATCCACGTTCATTTCTTTGAAAGATTGTAACGAGAGATACAGTAGACGGGGAATCCCTGGGGGAAATCCAGAAAACACATAAAGATAAAGAACATGCAGCGACATCCTTAATTGCCCTAGATTCTAAGCATAATATCGCTTGACGACATCAGAATTCACGGGTGAAGGTAGCTCTTCGCCATCCATGTTGGTAAGCACCAGGGCTCCTCCGGAAAAAGCCCTCTTCACAACAAAAGGCCCTTCGTAGTTTGGGGCCCATTTTCCTCGATTGTCCTTGACAGCATGGGACATTTTCTTTAGCACAAGGTCTCCCTCATGGAACTTGCGCAAGCGTACCTTCTTGTCAAATGCACTCTTCATTCTTTGCTGGTACAAGCGCCCATGACTCATGGCCGTTAAGCGCTTACTCTCAATGAGGTTGAGCTGGTCATAGCGCGTTTGAGCCCACTCTGACTCCTTTAATCCGGATTCTGGCAAGATCCTTAATGACGGGACTTCTACCTCAAACGGTAACACAGCCTCCATCCCATATACCAATGAGAACGGCGTTGCCCCAGTTGACGTTCGTACTGAAGTTCGGTAACCGTGTAACGCGAATGGGAGCATTTCGTGCCAATCTCTGTATGACACGGTCATCTTTTGGATAATCTTTTTTATATTCTTATTGGCCGCTTCCACGGCTCCATTCATCTTTGGCCAGTAGGGTGTGGAATTGTGATGCTGGATTTTAAACTCCTCGCACATTTCCCCCATCATCTTGTTATTCAGGTTGGTGCCGTTGTCCGTGATAATCTTCCTTGGCAAACCATATCGGCAGATGATCTCTTTCTTAATGAACCTGACCACCACACCCCTAGTGACATTGGTATAGGAGGCCGCCTCGACCCACTTGGTAAAATAATCTATCGCTACGAGGATGAAGCGATGACCATTCGAGGCCTTGGGCTCAATGGCCCCAATGACATCTATTCCCCACATGGAGAAAGGCCAAGGGGCGGACATGACATTCAGAGGATGTGGTGGAGCATTGACATTATCTGCGAACGCTTGACATTTATGGCATTTCCTCACATGGACACAACAATCACTTTCCATGGTAAGCCAGTAATAACCTGCTCTTAGGATCTTCCTGGCCATAGCATGCCTGTTGGCGTGCGTTCCAAACGAGCCCTCATGGACTTCCTCAATCATGTGATTTGCCTCCCTGGCATCCACACACCGCAGGAGTGTCATGTCGTGATTTCTCTTATACAGTATGCTTCCGCTCATGAAGAAACCGGCTACCAACCTTCTCAATGTCCTCTTATCATTGTCGGCAATCTCTGGCGGGTATTCTTTGCTTACGACATATCGCTTGATGTCGAAATACCAAGGCTTTCCGTCCCATTCCTCTTCTACTTGGCAACAATGCGCGGGTTTGCCACGACACCAAAATTCAATGTAGGGTAGATCCCCGTGCGGCGTTAGCTGGAACATAGACGCCAAAGTAGCAAGCGCATCCGCCATTTGATTTTCCTCGCGGGGAACATGATGGAAGGAGATCTCATCAAAGGTCTTAGCCAATTCCTTGATATAGGCTTTGTAGGGTATCAGCTTGGGATCTCTAGTTTCCCATTCCCCTCTCAGCTGATGGATTACCAACGCTGAGTCGCCGTACACCTTGAGTAGTTTGACATTGGAGTCAATTGCTGCCTGGACGGCTAGGGCACATGCTTCATATTCGGCCATGTTGTTGGTGCAGTCAAATCCTAGCCTGGCTGTGAAAGGTACACATTGATTGTCCGGAGAGACCAATACTGCCCCAACGCCGTGGCCTAGAATGTTTGACGCTCCGTCAAACCATACGGTCCATTTGTCTCGATCTTCGTCCAATTTTTCCTCAAACAAGGCCATGATGTCCTCATCCGGGAATTCAGGATGCATGGGCTGATAGTCGTTAAGAGGTTGTTGAGCCAAATAATCTGCTAAGGCGCTTCCTTTTATCGCCTTTTGGGTGACGTAAACTATATCAAACTCGGATAGCAGGACTTGCCACCGGGCGATTCGTCCCGTGAGAGCTGGCTTTTCAAAGATGTACTTAACTGGGTCCATCTTGGATATCAACCAGGTAGTATGGCTCAGCATGTACTGCCTTAGGCGATGGGATGCCCATACTAAAGCACAACACGTTCTTTCGAGCAAGGATTAATTCATTTCACAGGTCGTGAACTTCTTACTTAGGTAGTAAACAGCGCGCTCTTTCTTTCCGGATTCGTCATGTTGCCCCAGCATACACCCCATTGACTCGTCTAAGATTGTCATGTACAAGATGAGAGGCCTTCCAGGTACTGGTGGCATAAGCACGGGAGGATTCATAAGGCACTTCTTGATCCTTCCAAAAGCCTCTTGGCAATCCTCATTCCAGCGATCAGTTTGGTTTTTGCGTAAGAGCTTGACCAACGGCTCACAAATGGCGGTGAGCTGCGATATGAATCTGGCAATATAATTCAAGCGTCCCAGGAAGCCTCGGACTTGCCTCTCAGTACGGGGTTCTGGCATCTCAAGGATGGCCTTCACCTTTTCGGGGTCTACCTCTATCCCTTTCTGGCTCACGATGAAACCAAGCAATTTCCCTGATTTGACCCCAAAGGTACACTTGGCGGGGTTCAACCTTAATTGATATTTCTTAAGCCTTTCGAACAACTTCCGCAGGTTGACAAGGTGCTCTTCCTCGGATTTAGATTTAGCAATTATGTCGTCCACGTAGACCTCGATCTCTTGATGCATCATATCATGGAACAAAGCTACCATGGCCCGTTGATAAGTTGCCCCGGCATTCTTGAGTCCAAAGGACATCACCTTGTAACAGAACGTCCCCCACAGGGTGACGAAGGTAGTCTTTTCCATATCCTCTGGCGCCATCTTTATCTGATTGTAACCGGAGAAACCGTCCATGAAGGAAAATAAAGCGAAATTGGCCGTGTTATCCACGAGGATATCGATGTGTGGCAAAGGAAAATTGTCCTTGGGACTGGCCCAATTCAGGTCCCGATAATCCACACACATTCATACTTTCCCATCTTTCTTAGGGACCGGTACAATGTTGGCAACCCATTCTGGATACCGAGCGACGGCCAGAAAACTAGCGTCAAATTGCTTCTTCACTTCTTCTTTTATCTTCAAGGATGTTTCGGGCTTCATCCTTCTCAGTTTCTGCTTTACTGGGGACCACTCGGGATTTAGAAGTAATCGGTGCTATACAATGTCAGAACTCAAACCGGGCATATCTTGGTATGACCAAGCAAAGATGTCTTGGTAGTCCCTTAGCAGGATTATTAATTCTTCACGGATAGGTGCGGTAATACCTGTGCCTATCTTTACTTCCCTTTTTCCACTGCCAATTCCCAAGTCTACTAGTTCTGTTTCTTCTTGATGAGGCCCCATTTCTCGGTCCTCATGGGCGACCATCCTTTCTAATTCTGGGGGAAGTCCCACATCCTCGTTCCCTTCATCTTCCGTTTGATTCGTTTCTTGCTCGAAGTTGATAGGCGGGTCCCAGGTATTAGTACCTTCGGGGGACTCGTCATCGGACCTGCCGTTTCAGAAAAGAAGTAAACATGCAAATGGATGAGAATGGGTAGAGACGTAGGAACAGATGAAGAAAGATCCTTGTATTATAAATTTAAAAAACAAAATACACAAAGCCTTAACCAAAAGAAAAACTCTAAAGCCTAGGCCCAACTATAGAGCTTTTAAAACCGTAAAGGTTTACATTATGCTCGCTGCGTAAATGTCGGGGCGTTCCTCCACTCCCAATTTCCCAGCTGGAAATCAGGAGGGCATGGTCGTACCAAATCCAATGTACTCGGAACATCATCCTCGTATATCGCGACCACTTGACCTTCGTCTCCCAGACCCGCGCTTATAAAGCTTCTACTTATGTGGCAGGGCGGGCTTCCTTCACTTTCTTGTCTCAACCACGAGCCTTGACCCCCACTCTTCCTTCCCGCGATGCTTCTCTTTACATCTGCCTGAGTGGGCTTATAGCCTAAACCATACTTCCCACGATTTCCTTTGGCATTTATCAGGCTAGTTATGCCGCCGTTGTCTTTGCCTAAACCCATTCCGGGTTCGTAACCGTTCCCCAACATAACTCGGGCCATCATTACTGCTGCATCGGACAGGCAAGCTTGCCCAGAGAAGGAATCCATGGAGGAAATGCTTACCACCTCGAAAGACTGGAAAACGGTTTCTAATGACTCCTCTGCGGCCTCCACATAAGGCATAGAGGATGGGCAGCCCACCAAGATGTCTTCCTCGCCTGATACGATGACCAGATGCCCTTCCACTACGAATTTCAACTTTTGGTGGAGTGTAGAGGGAACAACTCCCCCTGAGTGGATCCACGGGCGCCCCAACAGACAGCTGTAGGGGGGGTTAATATCCATTATTTGGAAAGTAACTTGACAGGTGTGAGGGCCTATCTGTACTGGGAGATCGATCTCTCCCCTAACCTCTCGACGGGTGCTGTCGAAGGCACGAACCACCATTGAACTCAGCTTTAAGTGGGAGGCATTGAATGGTAATTTCTCCAAAGTGCTCTTAGGCATCACGTTTAAACTGGAACCATTATCGATGAGCACTTTGGCTATGATATGGTCCATACACTTGACTGATACGTGCAAAGCTTTATTGTGCCCTCTCCCCTCGGCGGGGATTTCTTCTTCGGCGAAGGCGAGATAGTTGTTGGTAGTGATATTATTGACCATCCCTCTGAAACCTTCTACCGAGATGTCTTGGGCCACATGGGCCTCGTTCAGAACTTTTATTAGCAGAGCCCGATGAGGCTCGGAGCTCATGAGTAACTCCAACAGCGAGACCCTGGCCGGAGTTTTGTTGAGCTGTTCGATAACCTTGAATTCGCTCTGCTGAATTATATGGAGGAACTCACTGGCTTCTTCTAGCGACACCTCCTTTTTACCATCCTTTTTCTCCGGAAGACCTTTCGCCGGAATATCTTTATTCGAAGCGTGGAGTGCTTCACCATCTTGTTCCTCCACCACTTTTCCTTTCCCCTTGACGTTCGCAGGTTGGACTGGTAGGTCCGGAGGCGCAAACACACGACCGCTACGGGTCACACCACTCAGTCCCGTGATATTTGTTACCTTAGCCGACAACGAGCTGACATCGATGGCTTCTTCTTCCTTCTCCCTCAGAGGTGTATATCTCCATGGGACTGCGTGGCTATTTTGGTATGGGAAAGGAACAGGTTTAGCTGCTAAGGGGTGTCCGGGTTTTTGCGAAGCTGTGCCCTTGGTGAAGTATATCACCAAGGGTTTGGGCTTCGCAACACTGCTCCTATCCGTGGACTGCATGCATATATGCTGCTTTTCTCTTCCTTCACTGCCAACTTCCAGTCGACCTTGATCTATCATCCGCTGTAACAATTCCTCTACTCCCAAACACGTTTCCATGTCATGCAGCTCGCCGGAATGCAGCAAACAGGAATCCTCCTTACGCCCATTATGGGGAATCACACCTCCCTTTTGTAGGGCCTCAAGATAAACCTCCTAGGGGTTGCCACATCCTTTAAAGGTTTAGACCTGCGCGGCCTATCGGACTCAACGGCGTTAACCGCTCCCCCTCCATGATTGGCGAGCGGGTTGGTTCTCACATTGGGCCGATCCTCTTGGAAAGTCAGCCATCCAGCATCTACCAAATGTTGGACCTTGTATTTAAGGGCCAAGCATTTTTCAATGGAATGCCCCGGGACACCCCCATGGTACTTGCAAGTTGCGTTAGGGTCATACCACTTTGGGAAAGGGGGTTGGAGGACCTTTCCGGGAGTTACCACGGCCAAATGGTTGGCGATGAGGGACGGCAAGAGGTCTTCGTACGTCATTGGGAGTGGGGTGAATTCTTGAAATGGCCTCGGAGGGAAGTTCCTTGTTGCGTTGGAATTACCGGCCGGGCGAGTTGTGTTCGGAGTTGGAACTTGGGGAGCTTCCCTCTGGGTAGGTGCCTTAGGCTGCACAGGTGCTGAACTAGAGGCGTTCCCGGTATGAGCCAAGAAGCTTGGGTGATCTTGCGCGTACTGATGGGTACCATGAGGTGTCTGTGGGGGTTTGACCCACGCGGGTGTTGAAGAGACGGCATGGGCATCTCCTTCCTTCCTTTTTTCCCCCGTTGTCCCGATTCTTTTGGCATTCGCACTCATGGAGGAAACGTAATCGAACTTTCCTCTTTTCAACCCTACCTCGATTCTTTCCCCGGCAAACACTAGGTCCGCGAAGCTGGATGGCATGTAACCTACTAGCTTCTCATAGTAGAACACTAGCAGAGTGTCTACCATCATGGTGATCATCTCTCTTTCTACCATGGGAGGAGCCACTTGTGCCGCTAGGTCTCTCCACCGCTGTGCGTATTCTTTAAAGGTTTCGCCCTCTTTCTTGAACATATTCTGCAGCTGAGTGCGATCGGGAGCCATATCGGAATTATACTGGTATTGCCTTAGGAAGGCAGTAATCAGATCCTTCCAAGTACGGATACGGGAAGCTTCCAAATTAGTGTACCAAACTACCGTGGCTCCGGCCAAGCTATCTTGAAAAAAGTGTATTAATAGCTTCTCATCCTTAGAGTGTGCGCCCATCTTGCGATAGTACATCATGAGATGGTTTTTTGGACAAGTTGTCCCTTTATACTTGTCGAAGTTCGGTACCTTGAACTTCGGGGGGATAACAACATCGGGTACTAAGCAAAGATCCGTCATGTCAGCGAACGGATAGTCCCCAAATCCTTCCACGGCTCTCAATCTCTCCTCGAGGAGATCGAGCTTCCTCCTTTCTTCAGTTGCCGGGGGCGGTCCTTCTGTGGACAAAACTATTGGTTGTGTCGTGATGTTGGGCTGAGGCAACATGCTGGGTGCCGGCCCTTCAGGGATCGGGGGATAGAACTCGACATCCCTTCGAGCATAGTCTTGAGGGTCTTTGTGGACCTCATCGGGCTGTTGAGGAGGTTCTCTTTCAAGGACGGGAGAAGCAATATGGCCTGCATCGTCTTGCAGGACGGGTGGTGAGTAGTTGGGCGGCAATCCATAAGGGTAAGCCGCTCGGTTGTATCCCAGATGAGGGTTGCCATCGTGCCCCAGTGTGTCCCTTCCCCGTCCTACTATGTTTGAGGGAAGATGGTGCGCAGTTGCCAAGAAAGTTGGGTCTGCTTCGGCAGCCGAACTGACGGCGGCAGCGATGGCCACGTTTTTCTCCATGAGCTGCCTCATTCCTAACATGGCCTCCATCATGGAAGCCATCTGTTCTTTCAGAGCCGACATGTCGGCTTTCATCTGTTCCTGTGTCTCCTCTTGATCACCCATCGTTCTAGATTTGGATCTGGTGCGATAGGGATGCCTTGTGGCGCGTTTAGTTATGGTGTTTTTCCCTAAAAAACCAAACGTGAGGAGTGGGTAAAGAAAGAAAGAATGCATGCTAGAGATAAAATGCGGGAGTGATTTGATTCGCACAAGCTTTTTTTTTTGGAGTAGAAACATGGGACCAACTCATTTTATTTCAAAAAGTCGTATCTAGTCAAGGTCTGAGAGACCATACAAGTTTCCTAGGGATTTCTAATTATGTGGGTCATTAAGTCTATCATATGCTGACAATAGCCGAGAAGCCCATGAATTTCTTCGGGGGTGGAGTAGGTGTCCACCATCGCCTTGGCCTTGGCTAACAATCGGGGAAGTTCTTGACTCCCGTTCAAGGTAAGAGCAAACCGATCCATCCACATGGTTGCCTCTTGGTGTAAAGAGTCGATCACCCTTCCTCTAGCCTCTTTTTCCACGTATACTTGGGCATACTCGTCCACGACCCTATGCTCGTGGGCCGTGGCTAGACCTAACTCTTCTTGGTACTTGGCGATGATAGCTAGCATGTTGGTCTCCATCTCGCATAAACGCTGAGACAAGCTCCTTTTGGACCTTGAATAGGCAACTAACTCCTCTTTCAAGACCATGCTATGTGCTCGCGACTGGTCCCTCTCTTCCCTTCGCAACTTGAGTTCACTGTTGCTACCCCACAGAGCTCCGCGAAATTTGTTACGGCCATACTCTTCCTTGCGAGCCCTCTTGGTCTCTTGTTCAAGGGCTCTTGCGGTAGTTGCATTCTCTTCCCGTAATCCTACACACTCCTTCCGGATATGTGTAGCGGCCAACTTGAACTTCTCCTTGGCAAGTTTTGCCTTTCCTAACTCGCTTTTGAGAGCTTGGACTTCTTCGTCCTCTTCCGGTGCTTCAAAACTCTCTTCGCCGACGACTTTTAACTTGGCAAGCCAATCTAAACCTCGTATATGAACTTTCAGCCATTCATGGTAACCACCAATGATGCCATTACGAATGCCCCTAAGTTCTTGATCTTTCCTTAACGGGGTTTCCCATGCCTTATGGATTCTTTGTATAGCCTTGAAATTTTGCGCGCCGAAATCCCTCACAAGGAAAGGAGACATGCTTTCTTCCGTCGGTGCTCCCCTCATGGGGTACCCTAGTTGTCTTATAGCGAGCGCAGGATTGTAGTTAATACAACCCCTCGTTCCTATCAGCGGAATGTTTGGGTACCCTCCACATGAGAAAAGGACTCCCTCCTTTCCTTCCTTCCATCGAGGGAACCAATTGATTGTTCTACCTCCTATCCCAACCAAAAGCTGGTCCCAATCTATTCTTCTCTTTTCAGTACACGAGTGATGGCTCTGGAGCGGACATGGATGCCTCGTGTCTTGCTGGAACAGGTGTGAAACCAACCAAACACAGAGGGCGGGCAAGCAACAGATGATCCGTGCGCTACTCTTTTCGCACCTTCGGTTAAATGTGTCAAATAAATCTGCCAAGACAACTACCACCGGACTTTCCTTGCTATGGTGGTATGCAAGGAAAGCGTCGATTGCTGCTAGGTCCACCAAACCATCTACGCTTGGAAAGAGGATGACCCCAAAAATTAGCAAAGCTAACACATCCATAAACGGGACCCAATCTCCTTGATTGGCCATACCCCTCGCCTTGTCTTCTAGGTACTTCCGTGGTAGGCCCGCTATGTCGTTTCGAGTCTGTTTTATGCGGTCCAAACTTCTTGCTGAATCCTTGACCACAGTTGCAATTCTGCTCAAAGAGGGGAGACACCCGGAGGAAAGGTATGGTTTTCTTCCCCCGAGAGGACATGCTAGAATTTCCTCAAATTCTTCAATGGTTGGTACCAATTGGAAGTCTCCGAACGTAAAGCATCTCAAAGGCTGGTCGTAGGATTGGGTGAGTGATGCAATGGCTTTTATGGATACCTCTGCTATGGTCAACTCTAAGATCTTTCCGTAAGTCTTGCGGAAGGCTTGCATTTGGAGAGGTTCCATCAACCGCCCTAATTCCTTGATGCTGGTGGTATCTAGGCCTTTAACCTTGACTTGGTAAAACCTCTTGCCGGTTTTGATTTGTTCCCATGCTTACTAAGGTGAGACAAAAAGCTTGTGCAAATCAAAACTCCGATATCTCATGGGTGGAATGGATGAATGCATGAAGGAATGCATATGACACAGATGTAATTTAAGAATGCGGGTGCCCGGGACATTGTCTCCTTCTTAGACACAACGTCTAGGGTAGCAAAGTGCCCCAACGTATGTATTTAAAACGGTGACTCGGACCCTCCATTGATTTGTCTATAGAGGGGATCAAGACAGAACCCATATGCGATGCATATGCAAAAGGCGTAATGCGGGAATGTACATAGTATGACAATATTCACTGAACATAAGCAAAAGGGTATATGATACTTATGCATGGCAGTGTGAAAAATGGCACGCAGCGTATTTGCTCCGTGCCCCTATTTAAGGGACCTATAAAGGAGAGAACTAACTAGGCATTTAGTGATAACCCCCAAGGTAGTCATATCTCTCTTGATGGTTTCTAGAGGTATTATCCCCTTCGAAGAACATACAGCAGCAGTAGGGACTACTAGCAACAATATGTTTTCAAAGAGGAAAACTCTAGATGAGGGTTCACTGTAATCAAGCAAGTCGGAGACCTAGCATGATCACAGATTCACCTCCACTCCTTATGTTCCTATGAACCCGGGTATAGGGCCCTTTTTCAACTCACAGTGTGTGCAAATAATGTTGGTGTTTGTGTGCATCAAATGAATAAATATTTACCTCATGCATACATTTTAAAACGCACTAAAAGCAACAAAGAGTTTATATACACAAGAACATAATGAAGGGAAACCAACAAAGGGTAAGTCACGGTAAAACATTGCACAAGATTAAATGGCCTAACTCTCTAAAAACAGTCCCCAGTGGAGTCGCCAACTGTCGCAACCTACCCTTCGGCGGGAGAGGCGACGCGTGACTCGCGGGATGCGTGTTCCACGAAAGGAATACGCACGGAGTCGCCACCAACGTTTATTTGAGGAAAACGTCGGAAAAACCGGAATAGACGTGATCTACGAACTTTTAAGTGAAAGGTTCGGGAGTTGTATTTACGCACGGGGAAGGTATTAGCACCCCACACGTCCGTCCCAAGGGACGGCAGCCTTTAATCGAATGTGCAAACATGACCTTGATTTTTATGTTCCCTTTTTATGTCTTTATACCTTTTTTATATTTTTTTCTCTTTTTGTGGTCGACAAGGGTGTTTCCCTTTGCTCCTACGTATTCCTCAATTGCGATGAGGAAATTAGACCTACGTAGTTCTTTCTTATCAAGTGATTCTTTTTTACTTAAAAGGTGATCATTTTAAGGCGTTAGACCTTGAAAATGATCCATTTCACTTAGTAAGAAATTGAAATGATAAACTTCAAAAACCTATTTTTATGGACGAGCTCGACTAGGCGAGTTGATTTTAGCCTTAGTTTCACTTTAGTTATTAGTCAATTCAATTAAGAATGAGAAATCCCAAAGAGAAAATGTCCGATTGATTTTTCGCTTTATTTTACTAAAAGACGTTTTTTTTATTATTATATTATTATTTTACCTCTTTTTTTTATTTCCAACGTGGTTACGGCACGACCGAACGGTCGGAATTCATTTTAACCGAAGTTAACGGATAATACAATTCAAACGATCGGTGGAAATTTATTTTATTTTTAGGTTAAGCGAGAAATGACTTAAATAAAATGGCTTAAGCACGTCAAAAGGGGGTATAAAAAGTAAATGAAACAAGAATAAAAATACACGAAACACAATGTGGACCACCACGGGTACATAGAATGAATCGAAAAGCTTGGTTCGAGGTACTTACCCGTTGAAGATCGAAGAACGATGAAGAACGAATGAAGAACGTCGAAGAACGGTCGAAACCTTCGCGAAATTCCTCACGGAAACGTTACGGAAACGTTCGGAAGCGCCTCGGCTTGGATTTTCTTCACGGAAACAATTTTTCCAAGCAAATTCGAAAGAGAGAGAAGTGCCTAAGGGCTGAACCCTTTTTCACTTCACTTCTCCCCCTATTTATAGAAAATTGGGGGAGAAGCTTGCCTCCTAGCTTGCCAGGCGAGCTCAGCTCGCCCAGGCGAGCAGGGTTGCTTCCTCCAGAAGCAACAGCCTTCTGGAGGAATCTTCTGAAGGGCCCAAGTGGGCCTGGTTGCTATTTGCACCCCCATTTTTACTAAGTACACCCCCTACCTTTTTTTGGTGATTCTTTTTTCGTAAAGTTACGGAAACTTACGAATTTCGTAACGATACTGGTTTTCTTTCCGTAATGTTACGGAACCTTGTGGATTACATAATCATCCCCTTTTTGACTTACGGAATATTACGGAACCTCACTAATTGTGCAACGATGCTTCCATTTGATTTTCGGTGTGTCACGGAACCTTACAGATTGTGCATCAATATTTTCTTTTGTTTTCCGGCATGTCCCGGAATTTCACAAATTGCCTAATGATGGGTGCCAAGCACCTCACAAGGACCAAACAAAAGTTGCATGTCATCAAGCAAAGGTCCCCGGACGAAATTAGGGTATGACAAGGGCTATTCATTATTCAGAGCTTTGTTTAGGGTTTTACGTTTTTTCTATTCTAAGGCTACTGTTCACGTAATGCAATTTTCCATTTTCTGCTTCTAATTACAATTTCGTTCTTGTTTCTTCTTCTGCTTTCATTTACGTTTCTGTTTCATTTACGTTTCTGCTTCATTTACGTTCTGCTTCATTTACGTTTCCGCTTCTAGTTTCATTTACGTTTTCTGTTTGAATCTATGGAAGACTAAATATTCTGGTGTTGTTTCCTTTTGAGGATGAAGCTCAACTCTCTTCGAGGTTTTGTTAATAATGTGACTTCCTGGCAGTTTTCCCTTCACCAGTTAACCCACATTCGTAACATTAATCTGTGCACGCTTCGTGTTCAATTAATTGCCTCTGAGCCTAACTTGCATTCATGCTCAATGGACGAAGGGCTAACTGGTGTATGTGTTGCCTAATCACGTATTGACAACCCTAAGTTGATTTTGCTTAGTAAATTGAAATAAGGTTGGATTAAGTGGTTAACTGTTAGGGACGAATTCTCCATAACCCAGGACAAGAGAATGACTTCTGAGTCAGAGGAAACAACCCGTTTTTAATATTATTAGTTTCGTATTCCAGTTTACTTGTTCTGTTCTTTAAATCACAAAACAAACAAACCCCTCCCCCCCCCCCCCAATCGTTACTGTTACTGCAAGTATATTATGAACATTTGGTTTATCATTGCTCGTTGGGAAACAACCTAGGATCACTTCCTAGTTACTGCATTTTCATGTTTATTTGATTCGGGTACGGCCTCAATCAAATTTGGCGCCGTTGCCGGGGAGCAGTGTCCAAAGGTTCATAATAGCTAGTGTCGTGTTAGTGTTTAATTATTTCGTGTTTTATGTTTAATTGTTTAGTGTTGTGTTAGTATGTGTGTTAGTGTTGTTTAGTGTCCTGGTATTTTGTTTAGTGTGTGTTCTGTTTAGTTTTTTTGTTAAGCACTTCCCCTGTTTCAATTTTAGGTGTTTTGCAGTGAATAGTGTTTTGCGACGGACTTAGCGACCACTTTTGCTTGCGGCAAAACAGAGTAGAAATCATTGTAGCGACGGATTTTAGCGACCACCCTTGCTGAATTATTTGGGATTTTTTGTTTTAGTAGCTAGAGTTGTTATTTTTGGCTGAATTTTTTTGTGGTAACTTCTTTTAATCTATATTTTTGTGGGAAAAATAGCTAGAGCCTTTAGTTTGGTCAGATTTGAAAGTTCCAAAAAAGTAGCAAATTTTGTTTTTGTCAAAACTTCAAACGACCATAACTTTTGCTCCAGTTATCAGAATCGCAATTATTATATATGTATTTGGGGTAGAAAAAATCTCCTACGCTGTGGTAGCCCGCCATAGGCTAGCTGAGGTCTCCATTGTCCAAAAAAGTGATTCTGTCAAAAGTTTTTTATTTTTCAAGTTTTATTCACTTATTTTTCTCAACCTACCATTTTTAGCTTCCATAGTTTAGACTTTGAATTTTGTTTGAAATTTTATGTCTATCTTCTCATCATTTTATAAGGTTGCTCACAAAATTTCAAGTCATTTGGATATCATATGAGGGTAGTTGTAGTTCAAACCTACACCTTTATTTACATGACAAGGCAACTAGTTGTGCATGTTGAATGTAGTGTATGACTAGAGGCAATCCATCTGACTTACAACCCTTTGATCCTGAGATAGATAGGACATTTCATAGATAGTTAGGCATCATTTTATACCTTTTGATCATCCTGAGCATTCCATTACTGGTGAATCTTTGCATTCTGTTATTGGTGATTTTGAACATCCTGATTTGAGCATTATAATTTTGAGCATTCTGATTTTGAACATTCCGGAGAACATGGCACAACCTCCACCCTGTGAGAGGACCCTAAGGGAAATGGCTGCACCTGATTTCACCTACGAAAGCTTGTGCATCCAATACCCTGATGAGGATGTCCCATATCATCTTAAAACTGGACTAATCCATTTGCTTCCAAAGTTTCATGGCCTTGCAGGTGAAGACCCGCACAAGCATCTGAAAGAATTTCATATTGTCTGCTCCACCATGAAACCCCCAGATGTCCAAGAGGATCACATATTTCTGAAGGCTTTCCTCATTCTTTAGAGGGAGTGGCAAAGGACTGGCTGTATTACCTTGCTCCAAGGTCCATCACGAGCTGGGATGACCTTAAGAGAGTATTCTTAGAAAAAAAAATTCCTGCTTCTAGGCCCACGGCCATCCAGAAGGATATCTCAGGTATTAGACAACTCAGTGGAGAGAGCCTAATACGAATACTGGGAGAGATTTTAAAAACTATGTGCCAGTTGCCCTCACCATCAGATTTCGGAGCAGCTTCTTCTCCAATATTTTTATGAAGGACTCAATAATATGGAAAGAAGTATGATAGATGCTACCAGTGGTGGAGCCCTTGGAGACATGACTCCTGCTGAAGCCAGAAATGATGCTATAGTCATTAGAGGAGTGCATGAGGTAGCTACAAACTCATCTGCATCATCTGAAACTAAGAAGCTTGATGGAAAACTAGATGCATTGGTTAACTTGGTAACCCAGCTGGCCTTGAATCAGAAATATGTACCTGTCGCAAGAGTCTGTGATTTATGCTCCTCTGCTGACCACCACACAAACCTTTGCCCTTCCATGCAGCAACCTGGAGCAATTGAGCAGCCTGAAGCTTATGCTGCAAACATTTACAATAGATCTCCTCAACCTCAGCAGCAAAATCAACCACAGCAGAACAATTATGACCTCTCAAGCAACAGATACAATCCTGGATGGAGGAATCACCCTAATCTCAGATGGTCTAGCCCTCAACAACAACAATAACAACCTGCTCCTTCCTTCCAAAATATTGTTGGCTCAAGCAGACCATACATTCCTCCACCAATCCAACAACAGCAACAACCCCAGAAACAACAAACAGTGAGCCTCCTCCACAACCTTCCCTCGAAGAACTTGTGAGGCAAATGACTATGCAAAACATGCAGTTTCAACAAGAGACCAGAGCCTCTATTCAGAGCTTAACTAATCAGATGGGACAATTGGCTACACAATTAAATCAACAACAGTCCCAGAATTCTGACAACCTGCCTTCTCAATCTGTCCAAAATCCCAAAAAATGTTAGTGCCATTTCATTGAGGTCGGGAAAGCAGTGTCAAGGACCTCAACCCGTAGCACCTTTCTTATTTGCAAATGAACCTGCCCAACTTCACTCTACTCTAGAAAAAGGTGACTGAGGCAATCGGTCGTACAACCAAATGTACTCGGAACATCATCCTCGTATATCGCGACCCACTTGACCTTCGTCTCCAGACCGCGCTTATAAAGCTTCTACTTATGTGGAGGGCGGGCTTCCTTCACTTTCTTGTCTCAACCACGAGCCTTGACCCCCACTCTTCCTTCCCGGATGCTTCTCTTTACATCTGCCTGAGTGGGCTTATAGCCTAAAACCATACTTCCCACGATTTCCTTTGGCATTTATCAGCATGAGTTCATGGTACCGTTACCGTTGCCGTCCGTTGTCTTTGCCTAACCCATTCCGGGTTCGTAACGTTCCCACAACATTAACTCGGGCCATCATTACTGCTGCATCGGACAGGCAAGCTTGCCCAGAGAAGGAATCCATGGAGGAAATGCTTACCACCATCGAAAGACTGGAAAACGGTTTCTAATGACTCCTCTGCGGCCTCCACATAAGGCATAGAGGATGGGCAGCCCACCAAGATGTCTTCCTCGCCTGATACGATGACCAGATGCCCTTCCACTTACGAATTTCAACTTTTGGTGGAGTGTAGAGGGAACAACTCCCCTGAGTGGATCCACGGGCGCCCCAACAGACAGCTGTAGGGGGGTTTAATATCCATTATTTGGAAAGTAACTTGACAGGTGTGAGGGCTATCTGTACTGGGGAATCGATCTCTCCCCTACCTCTCGACGGGTGCTGTCGAAGGCACGAACCACCATTGAAACTCAGCTTTAAGTGAGGCATTGAATGGTAATTCTCCAAAGTGCTCTTAGCATCACGTTTAACTGGAACCATTATCGATGAGCACTTTGGCTATGATATGGTCCATACACTTGACTGATACGTGCAAAGCTTTATTGTGCCCTCTCCCTCAGCGGGGATTTCTTCTTACGGCGAAGGCGAGATAGTTTGTTGGTAGTGATATTATTTGACCATCCCTCTGAACTTCTACCGAGATGTCTTGGGCACATGGGCCTCGTTCAGAACTTTTATTAGCAGAGCCCCGATGAGGCTGGAGCTCATGAGTAACTCCAACAGCGAGACCCTGGCCGGAGTTTTGTTGAGCTGTTCGAAACCTTGAATTCGCTCTGCTGAATTATATGGAGGAACTCACTGGCTTCTTTAAGCGACACCTCCTTTTTACCATCCTTTTTCTCCGGAAAGACCTTCCCCGGAATATCTTTATTCGAAGCGTGGAGTGCTTCACCATCTTGTTCCTCCACCACTTTTCCTTTCCCCTTGACGTTCGCAGGTTGGACTGGTAGGTCGGAGGCGCAAACACACGACGCTACGGTCACACCACTCAGTCCCGTGATATTTGTTACCTTAGCCGACAACGAGCTGACATCGATGGCTTCTTCTTCCTTCTCCCTCAGAGGTGTATATCTCCATGGGACTCTGCGGCTATATTTGGTATGAAAGGAACAGGTTTAGCTGCTAAGGGGTGTCCGGTTTTTGCGAAGCTGTGCCCTTGGTGAAGTATATCACCAAGGGTTTGGGCTTCGCAACACTGCTCCTATCCGTGGACTGCATGCAATATATGCTGCTTTTCTTCTTTCACTGCCAACTTCCAGTCGACCTTGATCTATCATCCGCTGTAACAAATTCCTCTACTCCAAACACGTTTCCATGTCATGCAGCTCGCCGAATGCAGCAAACAGGAATCCTCCTTACGCCATTATGGGAATCACACCTCCCTTTTTGTAGGGCCTCAAAGATAAACCTCCTAGGGGTTGCCACATCCTTTAAAGGTTTAGACCTGCGCGGCCTATCGGACTCAACGGCGTTAACCGCTCCCCTCCATGATTGGGAGCGGGTTGTTTCTCACATTGGGCCGATCCTCTTGGAAGTCAGCATCCAGCATCTACCAAATTGTTGACCTTTATTTAAGGGCCAAGCATTTTTCAATGGAATGCCCCGGGACACCCCCATGGTACTTGCAAGTTGCGTTAGGGTATTACCAACTTTGGGAAAGGGGGTTGGAGGACCTTTCCGGGAGTTACCACGGCCAACATGGTTGGCGATGAGGGACGGCAAGAGGTCTTCGTACGTCATTGGGAGTGGGGTGAATTCTTGAAATGGCCTCGTAGGGAAGTTCCTTGTTGCGTTGGAATTACCTGCCGGGCGAGTTGTGTTCGAGTTGGAACTTGGGGAGCTTTTCCCTCTGGGTAGGGCCTTAGGCGTGCACAGGTTCTGAACTAGAGGCGTTCCGTATGGAGCCAAGAAGCTGGGTGATCTTGCGCGTACTGATGGGTACCATGAGTGTCTGTGGGGGTTTGACCCACGCGGGTGTGAAGAGACGGCTAATGGGCATCTCCTTCCTTCCTTTTTCCCCCGTGTCCGATTCTTTGGCATTCGCACTCATGGAGGAAACGTAATCGAACTTCCTCTTTCAACCTACCTCGATTCTTTCCCCGGCAAACACCTAGGTCTCCGAAGCTGGATGGCATGTAACCTACTAGCTTCTCATAGTAGAACACTAGCAGAGGTCTACCATCATGGTGATCATCTCTCTTTCTACCATGGGAGGAGCCACTTGTGCCGCTAGTCTCTCCACCGTGTGCGTATCTTTAAAGGTTTCGCCCTCTTTCTTGAACATATTCTGCAGCTGAGTGCGATACTGGGAGCCATATCGGAATTATACTGGTATGCCTTAGGAAGGCAGTAATCAGATCCTTCCAAGTACGGATACGGGAAGCTTCCAAATTAGTGTACCAAACTACCGTGGCTCCGGCCAAGCTATCTTGAAAAAAGTGTATTAATAGCTTCTCATCCTTAGAGTGTGCGCCCATCTTGCGATAGTACATCATGAGATGGTTTTTTGACAAGTTGTCCCTTTTACTTGTCGAAGTTCGGTACCCTTGAACTTCGGGGGGATAACAACATCGGGTACTAAGCAAAGATCCGTCATGTCAGCGAACGGATAGTCCCCAAATCCTTCCACGGCTCTCAATCTCTCCTCAGAGGATCGAGCTTCCTCCTTTTCTTCAGTTGCCGGGGGCGGTCCTTCTGTGACAAACTATGGTTGTGTCGTGATGTTGGGCTGAGGCAACATGCTGTGGTGCCGGCCCTTCAGGGATCGGGGGATAGAACTCGACATCCCTTCGAGCATAGTCCTGAGGGTCTTTGTGGACCTCATCGGGCTGTTGAGGAGGTTCTCTTTCAAGGACGGGAGAAGCAATATGGCCTGCATCGTCTTGCAGGACGGGTGG
The DNA here is from genome assembly GCF_004193775.1 of Glycine soja. Classification (NCBI taxonomy): domain Eukaryota; kingdom Viridiplantae; phylum Streptophyta; class Magnoliopsida; order Fabales; family Fabaceae; genus Glycine; species Glycine soja. Next base: position 28,036,279 of record NC_041002.1, on the reverse strand, counting down.
TGAGTAGTGGCGGCAAATCCATAAGGGTAAGCCGCTCGGTTGTATCCCAGATGAAGGGTTGCCATCTGTGCCCATGTGTCCCTTCCCCGTCCTACTATGTTTGAGGGAAGATGGTGCGCAGTTGCCAAGAAAGTTGGGTCTGCTTCGGCAGCCGAACTGACGGCGGCAGCGATGGCCACGTTTTTCTCCATCGAGCTGCCTCATTCCTAACATGGCCTCCATCATGGAATGCCACTTGTTCTTTCAGAGCCGACATGTCGGCTTTCATCTGTTCCTGTGTCTCCTCTGATCACCATCGTTCTAGATTTGGATCTGGTGCGATAGGGATGCCTTGTGCGCGCGTTTAGTTATGGTGTTGTTTTCCCTAAAAAACCAAACGTGAGGAGTGGGTAAAGAAAGAAAGAATGCATGCTAGAGATAAAATGCGGGAGTGATTTGATTCGCCAAGCTTTTTTTTTGGAGTAGAAACATGGGACCAACTCATTTATTTCAAAAAGTCGTATCTAGTCAAGGTCTGAGAGACCATACAAGTTTCCTAGGGATTTTCTAATTATGTGGGTCATTAGTCTATCATATGCTTGACAATAGCGACGAAAGCCCATGAATTTCTTCGGGGGTGAGTAGGTTGTCCACCATCGCCTTGGCCTTGGCTAACAATCGGGGAAGTTCTTGACGTCCCGTTCAAGGTAAGAGCAAACGATCATCCACATGGTTGCCTCTTGTGTAAAGAGTCGATCACCCTTCCTCTAGCCTCTTTTTCCACGTATACTTGGGCATACTCGTCACGACCCTATGCTTCGTGGGCCGTGGCTAGACCTAACTCTTCTGGTACTTGGCGATGATAGCTAGCATGTTGGTCTCCATCTCGCATAAACGCTGAGACAAGCTCCTTTTGGACCTTAATAGGCAACTAACTCCTCTTTCAAGACCATGCTATGTGCTCGCGACTGGTCCCTCTCTTCCCTTCGCAACTTGAGTTCACTGTTGCTACCCACAGAGCTCCGCGAAATTTGTTACGGCCATACTCTTCCTTGCGAGCCCTCTTGGTCTCTTGTTCAAGGGCTCTTGCGGTAGTTGCATTCTCTTCCCGTAATCCTACACATCCTTCCGGATATGTGTCGCGGCCAACTTGAACTTCTCCTTGGCAAGTTTTCCTTTCCTAACTCGCTTTTGAGAGCTTGGACTCTTCGTCCTCTTCCGGTGCTTCAAAACTCTCTTCGCCGACGACTTTTAACTTGGCAAGCCAATCTAAACCTCGTCATATGAACTTTCAGCCATTCATGGTAACCACCAATGATGCCATTACGAATGCCCCTAAGTCTTGATCTTTCAACGGGGTTTCCATGCCTTATGGATTCTTTGTATAGCCTTGAAATTTTGCGCGCCGAAATCCCTCACAAGGAAAGAGACATGCTTTCTTCCGTCGGTGCTCCCCTCATGGGGTACCCTAGTTTTCTATAGCAGCGCCAGGATTGTAGTTAATACAACCCCTCGTTCCTATCAGCGGAATGTTGGGTACCCTCCACATGAGAAAAGGACTCCCTCCTTTCCTTCCTTCCATCGAGGAAACCAATTGATTGTTCTAACCTCCTATCCCAACCAAAAGCTGGTCCCAATCCTATTCTTCTCTTTTCAGTACACGAGTGATGGCTCTTGGAGCGGACATGGATGCCTCGTGTCTTTGCTGGACAGGTGTGAAACAACCAAACACAGAGGGCGGGCAAACGCAACAGATGATCCGTAGCGCTACTCTTTTCGCACCTTCGGTTAAATGTGTCAAATAAATCTGCCAAGACAACCCCACGGACTTTCCTTGCTATGGTTGGTTGCAAGGAAAGCGTCTGATTGCTGCTAGGTCCACCAACCATCTACGCTTGGAAAGAGGATGACCCCAAAATTAGCAAAGCTAACACATCCATAAACGGGACCCAATCTCCTTGATTGGCCATACCCTCGCCTTGTCTTCTAGGTACTTCCGTTGTAGGCCCGCTATGTCGTTTCGAGTCTGTTTTATGCGGTCCAAACTTCTTGCTGAATCCTTGACCACAGTTGCAATTCTGCTCAAAGAGGGGAGACACCCGGGAGGAAAGGTATGGTTTTCTTCCCCGAAGAGACATGCTAGATTTCCTCAAATTCTTCAATGGTTGGTACCAATTGAAGTCTCCGAACGTAAAGCATCTTCAAAGGCTGGTCGTAGGATTGGGTGAGTGATGCAATGGCTTTTATGGATACCTCTGCTATGGTCAACTCTAAGATCTTTCCGTAAGTCTTGGAAGGCTTTGCATTTGGAGAGGTTCCATCAACCGCCCTAATTCCTTGATGCTGGTGGTATCTAGGCCTTTAACCTTGACTTGGTAAAACTCTTGCGGTTTGATTTGTTCCCATGCTTACTAAGGTGAGACAAAAAGCTTGTGCAATCAAAACTCCGATATCTCATGGGTGGAATGGATGAATGCATGAAGGAAGCATATGACACAGATGTAATTTAAGAATGCGGGTGCCCGGACATTGTCTCCTTCTTAGACACAACGTCTGGGTAGCAAGTGCCCCAACGTATGATTTAAAACGGTGACTCGGACCCGCCATTGATTTGTCTATAGAGGGATCAAGACAGAACCCCATATGCGATGCATATGCAAAGGCGTAATGCGGGAATGTACATAGTATGACAATATTCACTGAACATAAGCAAAAGGGTATATGATACTTATGCATGGCAGTGTGAAAAATGGCACGCAGCGTATTTGCTCCGTGCCCCTATTTAAGGACTATAAAAGGAGAAGAACTAACTAGGCATTTTAGTGATAACCCCCAAGGTGAGTCATATCTCTCTTGATGGTTTCTAGAGGTATTATCCCCTTCGAAGAACATACAGCAGCAGTAGGGACTACTAGCAACAATATGTTTTCAAAGAGGAAAACTCTAGATGAGGGTTCACTGTAATCAAGCAAGTTCGAGACCTAGCATGATCACAGATTCACCTCCACTCCTTATGTTCCTATGAACCCGGGTATAGGCCCTTTTTCAACTCACAGTGTGTGCAAATAATGTTGGTGTTTTGTTGCATCAAATGAAAAATATTTACTCTCATGCATACATTTTAAACGCACTAAAAGCAACAAAGAGTTTATATACACAAATAACATAATGAAGGGAAACCAACAAAGGGGTAAGTTCACCGGTAAAACATTGCACAAGATTAAATGGCCTAACTCTCTAAATAACAGTCCCCAGTGGAGTCGCCAACTGTCGCAACCTACCCTTCGGCGGGAAGGGCGACGCGTGACTCGCGGGATGCGTGTTCACGAAAGGAATACGCACGGAGTCGCCAACCAACGTTTATTTGAGGAAACGTCGAAAAACCGGAATAGACGTGATCTACGAACTTTTAAGTGAAAGGTCTGGGAGTTGTATTTACGCACGGGGAAGTATTAGCACCCCACACGTCCGTCCCAAGGACGCGCAGCCTTAATCGAATGTGCAAACATGACCTTGATTTTTATGTTCCCTTTTTATGTCTTTATACCTTTTTTATATTTTTTCTCTTTTTGTGGTCGACAAGGGGTTTCCCTTTGCTCCTACGTATTCCTCCAATGCGATGAGGAAATTAGACCTACGTAGTTCTTTCTTATCAAGTGATTCTTTTTTACTTAAAAGGTGATCATTTTAAGGCGTTAGACCTTGAAACAATGATCCATTTCACTTAGTAAGAATTGAAATGATAACTTCAAAAACCTATTTTTTATGGACGAGCTCGACTAGGCGAGTTGATTTTAGCCTAGTTTCACTTTAGTTATAGTCAATTTCACATTAAGAATGAGAAATCCCAAGAGAAAATGTCCGATTGATTTTTCGCTTATTTTACTAAAAGACGTTTTTTATTATTATATTATTATTTTACTCTTTTTTTTATTTCCAACGTGGTTACGGCACGACACGAACGGTCGGAATTCATTTTAACCGAAGTTAACGGATAATACAATTCAAACGAGTCGTGGAAATTTATTTTATTTTTAGGTTAAGCGAGAAATGACTTAATAAAAATGGCTTAAGCACGTCAAAAGGGGGTATAAAAAGTAAATGAAACAAGAATAAAAATACACGAACACAATGTGGACCAACCACGGGTACATAGATGAATCGAAAAGCTTGGTTCGAGGTACTTACCCGTTGAAGATCGAAGAACGATGAAGAACGAATGAAGAACGTCGAAGAACGGTCGAAACCTTCGCGAAATTCCTCACGAAACGTTACGGAAACGTTCGGAAGCGCCTCGGCTTGGTTTTCTTCACGGAAACAATTTTTCCAGCAAATTCGAAAGAGAAGAAAGTGCGCTAAGGGGCTAACCCTTTTTCACTTCACTTCTCCCCTATTTATAGAAAATTGGGAGAAGGCTTGCCTCCTAGCTTGCCAGGCGAGCTCAGCTCGCCCAGGCGAGCAGGGTTGCTTCCTCCAAGAAGCAACAGCCTTCTGGAGGATCTTCTGAAGGGCCCAAGTGGGCCTGGTTGCTATTTGCACCCCCATTTTTACTAATACACCCCCTACCTTTTTTTGTGATTCTTTTTTCGTAAAGTTACGGAAACTTACGAATTTCGTAACGATACTGGTTTTCTTTCCGTAATGTTACGGAACCTTGTGGATTACATAAATCATCCCCTTTTTGACTTACGGATATTACGGAACTCACTAATTGTGCAACGATGCTCCATTTGATTTCGGTGTGTCACGGAACCTTACAGATTGTGCATCAATATTTTCTTTTGTTTTTCCGGCATGTCCCGGAATTCACAAATTGCCTAATGATGGGTGCAAGCACCTCACAAGGACCAAACAAAGGTTTGCATGTCATCAAGCAAAGGGTCCCCGGACGAAATTAGGGATACAAGGGCTATTCATTATTCAGAGCTTTGTTTAGGTTTTACGTTTTTCTATTCTAAGGCTACTGTTTCACGTAATGCAATTTTCCATTTTCTGCTTCTAATCAATTTCGTTCTTGTTTCTTCTTCTGCTTTCATTTACGTTTCTGTTATTTTACGTTTCTGCTTCATTTACTTCTGCTTCATTTACGTTCCGCTTCTAGTTTTCATTTACGTTTTCTGTTTTGAATCTATGGAAGACTAAATATTCTGGGTGTTGTTTCCTTTGAGGATGAAGCTCAACTCTCTTCGAGTTTTGTTAATAATGTGACTTCCTGGCAGTTTTCCCTTCACCAGTTAACTCCACATTTCGTTAACATTATCTGTGCACGCTTCGTGTTCAATTAATTGCCTCTGAGCCTAACTTGCAATTCATGCTCAATGACGAAGGGCTAACTGGTGTATGTGTTGCCTAATCACGTATTGACAACCCTAAGTTGAATTTTTGCTTAAGTAAATTGAAATAAGGTTGGATTAAGTGGTTAAACTGTTAGGGACGAATTCTCCATAACCCAGACAAGAGAATGACTTCTGAGTCAGAGGAAACAACACCGTTTTTTAATATTATTCAGTTTCGTATTCCCAGTTACTTTTCTGTTCTTTAAATCACAAAACACAAACCCTGCCCCCCACCCACCCCAATCGTTTACTGTACTGCAAGTATTTATGACCATTGTGGTTTATCAATGTCGTTGGGAAACAACCTAGGAGCACTTCCTAGTTACTTTCTTTGCTTACGACATATCGCTTGATGTCGAAATACCAAGGCTTTCCGTCCCATTCCTCTTCTACTTGGCAACAATGCGCGGGTTTGCCACGACACCAAAATTCAATGTAGGGTAGATCCCCGTGCGGCGTTAGCTGGAACATAGACGCCAAAGTAGCAAGCGCATCCGCCATTTGATTTTCCTCGCGGGAACATGATGGAAGGAGATCTCATCAAAGGTCTTAGCCAATTCCTTGATATAGGCTTTGTAGGGTATCAGCTTGGGATCTCTAGTTTCCCATTCCCCTCTCAGCTGATGGATTACCAACGCTGAGTCGCCGTACACCTTGAGTAGTTTGACATTGGAGTCAATTGCTGCCTGGACGGCTAGGGCACATGCTTCATATTCGGCCATGTTGTTGGTGCAGTCAAATCCTAGCCTGGCTGTGAAAGGTACACATTGATTGTCCGGAGAGACCAATACTGGCCCCAACGCCGTGGCCTAGAATGTTTGACGCTCCGTCAAACCATACGGTCCATTTGTCTCGATCTTCGTCCAATTTTTCCTCAAACAAGGCCATGATGTCCCATCCGGGAATTCAGGGATGCATGGGCTGATAGTCGTTAAGAGGTTGTTGAGCCAAATAATCTGCTAAGGCGCTTCCTTTTATCGCCTTTTGGGTGACGTAAACTATATCAAACTCGGATAGCAGGACTTGCCACCGGGCGATTCGTCCGTGAGAGCTGGCTTTTCAAAGATGTACTTAACTGGGTCCATCTTGGATATCAACCAGGTAGTATGGCTCAGCATGTACTGCCTTAGGCGATGGGATGCCCATACTAAAGCACAACACGTTCTTTCGAGCAAGGATTAATTCATTTCACAGGTCGTGAACTTCTTACTTAGGTAGTAAACAGCGCGCTCTTTCTTTCCGGATTCGTCATGTTGCCCCAGCATACACCCCATTGACTCGTCTAAGATTGTCATGTACAAGATGAGAGGCCTTCCAGGTACTGGTGGCATAAGCACGGGAGGATTCATAAGGCACTTCTTGATCCTTCCAAAAGCCTCTTGGCAATCCTCATTCCAGCGATCAGTTTGGTTTTTGCGTAAGAGCTTGACCAACGGCTCACAAATGGCGGTGAGCTGCGATATGAATCTGGCAATATAATTCAAGCGTCCCAGGAAGCCTCGGACTTGCCTCTCAGTACGGGGTTCTGGCATCTCAAGGATGGCCTTCACCTTTTCGGGGTCTACCTCTATCCCTTTCTGGCTCACGATGAAACCAAGCAATTTCCCTGATTTGACCCCAAAGGTACACTTGGCGGGGTTCAACCTTAATTGATATTTCTTAAGCCTTTCGAACAACTTCCGCAGGTTGACAAGGTGCTCTTCCTCGGATTTAGATTTAGCAATTATGTCGTCCACGTAGACCTCGATCTCTTGATGCATCATATCATGGAACAAAGCTACCATGGCCCGTTGATAAGTTGCCCCGGCATTCTTGAGTCCAAAGGACATCACCTTGTAACAGAACGTCCCCCACAGGGTGACGAAGGTAGTCTTTTCCATATCCTCTGGCGCCATCTTTATCTGATTGTAACCGGAGAAACCGTCCATGAAGGAAAATAAAGCGAAATTGGCCGTGTTATCCACGAGGATATCGATGTGTGGCAAAGGAAAATTGTCCTTGGGACTGGCCCAATTCAGGTCCCGATAATCCACACACATTCATACTTTCCCATCTTTCTTAGGGACCGGTACAATGTTGGCAACCCATTCTGGATACCGAGCGACGGCCAGAAAACTAGCGTCAAATTGCTTCTTCACTTCTTCTTTTATCTTCAAGGATGTTTCGGGCTTCATCCTTCTCAGTTTCTGCTTTACTGGGGACCACTCGGGATTTAGAAGTAATCGGTGCTATACAATGTCAGAACTCAAACCGGGCATATCTTGGTATGACCAAGCAAAGATGTCTTGGTAGTCCCTTAGCAGGATTATTAATTCTTCACGGATAGGTGCGGTAATACCTGTGCCTATCTTTACTTCCCTTTTTTCCACTGCCAATTCCCAAGTCTACTAGTTCTGTTTCTTCTTGATGAGGCCCCATTTCTCGGTCCTCATGGGCGACCATCCTTTCTAATTCTGGGGGAAGTCCCACATCCTCGTTCCCTTCATCTTCCGTTTGATTCGTTTCTTGCTCGAAGTTGATAGGCGGGTCCCAGGTATTAGTACCTTCGGGGGACTCGTCATCGGACCTGCCGTTTCAGAAAAGAAGTAAACATGCAAATGGATGAGAATGGGTAGAGACGTAGGAACAGATGAAGAAAGATCCTTGTATTATAAATTTAAAAAACAAAATACACAAAGCCTTAACCAAAAGAAAAACTCTAAAGCCTAGGCCCAACTATAGAGCTTTTAAAACCGTAAAGGTTTACATTATGCTCGCTGCGTAAATGTCGGGGCGTTCCTCCACTCCCAATTTCCCAGCTGGAAATCAGGAGGGCATGGTCGTACCAAATCCAATGTACTCGGAACATCATCCTCGTATATCGCGACCACTTGACCTTCGTCTCCCAGACCCGCGCTTATAAAGCTTCTACTTATGTGGCAGGGCGGGCTTCCTTCACTTTCTTGTCTCAACCACGAGCCTTGACCCCCACTCTTCCTTCCCGCGATGCTTCTCTTTACATCTGCCTGAGTGGGCTTATAGCCTAAACCATACTTCCCACGATTTCCTTTGGCATTTATCAGGCTAGTTATGCCGCCGTTGTCTTTGCCTAAACCCATTCCGGGTTCGTAACCGTTCCCCAACATAACTCGGGCCATCATTACTGCTGCATCGGACAGGCAAGCTTGCCCAGAGAAGGAATCCATGGAGGAAATGCTTACCACCTCGAAAGACTGGAAAACGGTTTCTAATGACTCCTCTGCGGCCTCCACATAAGGCATAGAGGATGGGCAGCCCACCAAGATGTCTTCCTCGCCTGATACGATGACCAGATGCCCTTCCACTACGAATTTCAACTTTTGGTGGAGTGTAGAGGGAACAACTCCCCCTGAGTGGATCCACGGGCGCCCCAACAGACAGCTGTAGGGGGGGTTAATATCCATTATTTGGAAAGTAACTTGACAGGTGTGAGGGCCTATCTGTACTGGGAGATCGATCTCTCCCCTAACCTCTCGACGGGTGCTGTCGAAGGCACGAACCACCATTGAACTCAGCTTTAAGTGGGAGGCATTGAATGGTAATTTCTCCAAAGTGCTCTTAGGCATCACGTTTAAACTGGAACCATTATCGATGAGCACTTTGGCTATGATATGGTCCATACACTTGACTGATACGTGCAAAGCTTTATTGTGCCCTCTCCCCTCGGCGGGGATTTCTTCTTCGGCGAAGGCGAGATAGTTGTTGGTAGTGATATTATTGACCATCCCTCTGAAACCTTCTACCGAGATGTCTTGGGCCACATGGGCCTCGTTCAGAACTTTTATTAGCAGAGCCCGATGAGGCTCGGAGCTCATGAGTAACTCCAACAGCGAGACCCTGGCCGGAGTTTTGTTGAGCTGTTCGATAACCTTGAATTCGCTCTGCTGAATTATATGGAGGAACTCACTGGCTTCTTCTAGCGACACCTCCTTTTTACCATCCTTTTTCTCCGGAAGACCTTTCGCCGGAATATCTTTATTCGAAGCGTGGAGTGCTTCACCATCTTGTTCCTCCACCACTTTTCCTTTCCCCTTGACGTTCGCAGGTTGGACTGGTAGGTCCGGAGGCGCAAACACACGACCGCTACGGGTCACACCACTCAGTCCCGTGATATTTGTTACCTTAGCCGACAACGAGCTGACATCGATGGCTTCTTCTTCCTTCTCCCTCAGAGGTGTATATCTCCATGGGACTGCGTGGCTATTTTGGTATGGGAAAGGAACAGGTTTAGCTGCTAAGGGGTGTCCGGGTTTTTGCGAAGCTGTGCCCTTGGTGAAGTATATCACCAAGGGTTTGGGCTTCGCAACACTGCTCCTATCCGTGGACTGCATGCATATATGCTGCTTTTCTCTTCCTTCACTGCCAACTTCCAGTCGACCTTGATCTATCATCCGCTGTAACAATTCCTCTACTCCCAAACACGTTTCCATGTCATGCAGCTCGCCGGAATGCAGCAAACAGGAATCCTCCTTACGCCCATTATGGGGAATCACACCTCCCTTTTGTAGGGCCTCAAAGATAAACCTCCTAGGGGTTGCCACATCCTTTAAAGGTTTAGACCTGCGCGGCCTATCGGACTCAACGGCGTTAACCGCTCCCCCTCCATGATTGGCGAGCGGGTTGGTTCTCACATTGGGCCGATCCTCTTGGAAAGTCAGCCATCCAGCATCTACCAAATGTTGGACCTTGTATTTAAGGGCCAAGCATTTTTCAATGGAATGCCCCGGGACACCCCCATGGTACTTGCAAGTTGCGTTAGGGTCATACCACTTTGGGAAAGGGGGTTGGAGGACCTTTCCGGGAGTTACCACGGCCAAATGGTTGGCGATGAGGGACGGCAAGAGGTCTTCGTACGTCATTGGGAGTGGGGTGAATTCTTGAAATGGCCTCGGAGGGAAGTTCCTTGTTGCGTTGGAATTACCGGCCGGGCGAGTTGTGTTCGGAGTTGGAACTTGGGGAGCTTCCCTCTGGGTAGGTGCCTTAGGCTGCACAGGTGCTGAACTAGAGGCGTTCCCGGTATGAGCCAAGAAGCTTGGGTGATCTTGCGCGTACTGATGGGTACCATGAGGTGTCTGTGGGGGTTTGACCCACGCGGGTGTTGAAGAGACGGCATGGGCATCTCCTTCCTTCCTTTTTTCCCCCGTTGTCCCGATTCTTTTGGCATTCGCACTCATGGAGGAAACGTAATCGAACTTTCCTCTTTTCAACCCTACCTCGATTCTTTCCCCGGCAAACACTAGGTCCGCGAAGCTGGATGGCATGTAACCTACTAGCTTCTCATAGTAGAACACTAGCAGAGTGTCTACCATCATGGTGATCATCTCTCTTTCTACCATGGGAGGAGCCACTTGTGCCGCTAGGTCTCTCCACCGCTGTGCGTATTCTTTAAAGGTTTCGCCCTCTTTCTTGAACATATTCTGCAGCTGAGTGCGATCGGGAGCCATATCGGAATTATACTGGTATTGCCTTAGGAAGGCAGTAATCAGATCCTTCCAAGTACGGATACGGGAAGCTTCCAAATTAGTGTACCAAACTACCGTGGCTCCGGCCAAGCTATCTTGAAAAAAGTGTATTAATAGCTTCTCATCCTTAGAGTGTGCGCCCATCTTGCGATAGTACATCATGAGATGGTTTTTTGGACAAGTTGTCCCTTTATACTTGTCGAAGTTCGGTACCTTGAACTTCGGGGGGATAACAACATCGGGTACTAAGCAAAGATCCGTCATGTCAGCGAACGGATAGTCCCCAAATCCTTCCACGGCTCTCAATCTCTCCTCGAGGAGATCGAGCTTCCTCCTTTCTTCAGTTGCCGGGGGCGGTCCTTCTGTGGACAAAACTATTGGTTGTGTCGTGATGTTGGGCTGAGGCAACATGCTGGGTGCCGGCCCTTCAGGGATCGGGGGATAGAACTCGACATCCCTTCGAGCATAGTCTTGAGGGTCTTTGTGGACCTCATCGGGCTGTTGAGGAGGTTCTCTTTCAAGGACGGGAGAAGCAATATGGCCTGCATCGTCTTGCAGGACGGGTGGTGAGTAGTTGGGCGGCAATCCATAAGGGTAAGCCGCTCGGTTGTATCCCAGATGAGGGTTGCCATCGTGCCCCAGTGTGTCCCTTCCCCGTCCTACTATGTTTGAGGGAAGATGGTGCGCAGTTGCCAAGAAAGTTGGGTCTGCTTCGGCAGCCGAACTGACGGCGGCAGCGATGGCCACGTTTTTCTCCATGAGCTGCCTCATTCCTAACATGGCCTCCATCATGGAAGCCATCTGTTCTTTCAGAGCCGACATGTCGGCTTTCATCTGTTCCTGTGTCTCCTCTTGATCACCCATCGTTCTAGATTTGGATCTGGTGCGATAGGGATGCCTTGTGGCGCGTTTAGTTATGGTGTTTTTCCCTAAAAAACCAAACGTGAGGAGTGGGTAAAGAAAGAAAGAATGCATGCTAGAGATAAAATGCGGGAGTGATTTGATTCGCACAAGCTTTTTTTTTTGGAGTAGAAACATGGGACCAACTCATTTTATTTCAAAAAGTCGTATCTAGTCAAGGTCTGAGAGACCATACAAGTTTCCTAGGGATTTCTAATTATGTGGGTCATTAAGTCTATCATATGCTGACAATAGCCGAGAAGCCCATGAATTTCTTCGGGGGTGGAGTAGGTGTCCACCATCGCCTTGGCCTTGGCTAACAATCGGGGAAGTTCTTGACTCCCGTTCAAGGTAAGAGCAAACCGATCCATCCACATGGTTGCCTCTTGGTGTAAAGAGTCGATCACCCTTCCTCTAGCCTCTTTTTCCACGTATACTTGGGCATACTCGTCCACGACCCTATGCTCGTGGGCCGTGGCTAGACCTAACTCTTCTTGGTACTTGGCGATGATAGCTAGCATGTTGGTCTCCATCTCGCATAAACGCTGAGACAAGCTCCTTTTGGACCTTGAATAGGCAACTAACTCCTCTTTCAAGACCATGCTATGTGCTCGCGACTGGTCCCTCTCTTCCCTTCGCAACTTGAGTTCACTGTTGCTACCCCACAGAGCTCCGCGAAATTTGTTACGGCCATACTCTTCCTTGCGAGCCCTCTTGGTCTCTTGTTCAAGGGCTCTTGCGGTAGTTGCATTCTCTTCCCGTAATCCTACACACTCCTTCCGGATATGTGTAGCGGCCAACTTGAACTTCTCCTTGGCAAGTTTTGCCTTTCCTAACTCGCTTTTGAGAGCTTGGACTTCTTCGTCCTCTTCCGGTGCTTCAAAACTCTCTTCGCCGACGACTTTTAACTTGGCAAGCCAATCTAAACCTCGTATATGAACTTTCAGCCATTCATGGTAACCACCAATGATGCCATTACGAATGCCCCTAAGTTCTTGATCTTTCCTTAACGGGGTTTCCCATGCCTTATGGATTCTTTGTATAGCCTTGAAATTTTGCGCGCCGAAATCCCTCACAAGGAAAGGAGACATGCTTTCTTCCGTCGGTGCTCCCCTCATGGGGTACCCTAGTTGTCTTATAGCGAGCGCAGGATTGTAGTTAATACAACCCCTCGTTCCTATCAGCGGAATGTTTGGGTACCCTCCACATGAGAAAAGGACTCCCTCCTTTCCTTCCTTCCATCGAGGGAACCAATTGATTGTTCTACCTCCTATCCCAACCAAAAGCTGGTCCCAATCTATTCTTCTCTTTTCAGTACACGAGTGATGGCTCTGGAGCGGACATGGATGCCTCGTGTCTTGCTGGAACAGGTGTGAAACCAACCAAACACAGAGGGCGGGCAAGCAACAGATGATCCGTGCGCTACTCTTTTCGCACCTTCGGTTAAATGTGTCAAATAAATCTGCCAAGACAACTACCACCGGACTTTCCTTGCTATGGTGGTATGCAAGGAAAGCGTCGATTGCTGCTAGGTCCACCAAACCATCTACGCTTGGAAAGAGGATGACCCCAAAAATTAGCAAAGCTAACACATCCATAAACGGGACCCAATCTCCTTGATTGGCCATACCCCTCGCCTTGTCTTCTAGGTACTTCCGTGGTAGGCCCGCTATGTCGTTTCGAGTCTGTTTTATGCGGTCCAAACTTCTTGCTGAATCCTTGACCACAGTTGCAATTCTGCTCAAAGAGGGGAGACACCCGGAGGAAAGGTATGGTTTTCTTCCCCCGAGAGGACATGCTAGAATTTCCTCAAATTCTTCAATGGTTGGTACCAATTGGAAGTCTCCGAACGTAAAGCATCTCAAAGGCTGGTCGTAGGATTGGGTGAGTGATGCAATGGCTTTTATGGATACCTCTGCTATGGTCAACTCTAAGATCTTTCCGTAAGTCTTGCGGAAGGCTTGCATTTGGAGAGGTTCCATCAACCGCCCTAATTCCTTGATGCTGGTGGTATCTAGGCCTTTAACCTTGACTTGGTAAAACCTCTTGCCGGTTTGATTTGTTCCCATGCTTACTAAGGTGAGACAAAAAGCTTGTGCAAATCAAAACTCCGATATCTCATGGGTGGAATGGATGAATGCATGAAGGAATGCATATGACACAGATGTAATTTAAGAATGCGGGTGCCCGGGACATTGTCTCCTTCTTAGACACAACGTCTAGGGTAGCAAAGTGCCCCAACGTATGTATTTAAAACGGTGACTCGGACCCTCCATTGATTTGTCTATAGAGGGGATCAAGACAGAACCCATATGCGATGCATATGCAAAAGGCGTAATGCGGGAATGTACATAGTATGACAATATTCACTGAACATAAGCAAAAGGGTATATGATACTTATGCATGGCAGTGTGAAAAATGGCACGCAGCGTATTTGCTCCGTGCCCCTATTTAAGGGACCTATAAAGGAGAGAACTAACTAGGCATTTAGTGATAACCCCCAAGGTAGTCATATCTCTCTTGATGGTTTCTAGAGGTATTATCCCCTTCGAAGAACATACAGCAGCAGTAGGGACTACTAGCAACAATATGTTTTCAAAGAGGAAAACTCTAGATGAGGGTTCACTGTAATCAAGCAAGTCGGAGACCTAGCATGATCACAGATTCACCTCCACTCCTTATGTTCCTATGAACCCGGGTATAGGGCCCTTTTTCAACTCACAGTGTGTGCAAATAATGTTGGTGTTTGTGTGCATCAAATGAATAAATATTTACCTCATGCATACATTTTAAAACGCACTAAAAGCAACAAAGAGTTTATATACACAAGAACATAATGAAGGGAAACCAACAAAGGGGTAAGTCACGGTAAAACATTGCACAAGATTAAATGGCCTAACTCTCTAAAAACAGTCCCCAGTGGAGTCGCCAACTGTCGCAACCTACCCTTCGGCGGGAGGGCGACGCGTGACTCGCGGGATGCGTGTTCCACGAAAGGAATACGCACGGAGTCGCCACCAACGTTTATTTGAGGAAAACGTCGGAAAAACCGGAATAGACGTGATCTACGAACTTTTAAGTGAAAGGTTCGGGAGTTGTATTTACGCACGGGGAAGGTATTAGCACCCCACACGTCCGTCCCAAGGGACGGCAGCCTTTAATCGAATGTGCAAACATGACCTTGATTTTTATGTTCCCTTTTTATGTCTTTATACCTTTTTTATATTTTTTTCTCTTTTTGTGGTCGACAAGGGTGTTTCCCTTTGCTCCTACGTATTCCTCAATTGCGATGAGGAAATTAGACCTACGTAGTTCTTTCTTATCAAGTGATTCTTTTTTACTTAAAAGGTGATCATTTTAAGGCGTTAGACCTTGAAAATGATCCATTTCACTTAGTAAGAAATTGAAATGATAAACTTCAAAAACCTATTTTTATGGACGAGCTCGACTAGGCGAGTTGATTTTAGCCTTAGTTTCACTTTAGTTATTAGTCAATTCAATTAAGAATGAGAAATCCCAAAGAGAAAATGTCCGATTGATTTTTCGCTTTATTTTACTAAAAGACGTTTTTTTATTATTATATTATTATTTTACCTCTTTTTTTTATTTCCAACGTGGTTACGGCACGACCGAACGGTCGGAATTCATTTTAACCGAAGTTAACGGATAATACAATTCAAACGATCGGTGGAAATTTATTTTATTTTTAGGTTAAGCGAGAAATGACTTAAATAAAATGGCTTAAGCACGTCAAAAGGGGGTATAAAAAGTAAATGAAACAAGAATAAAAATACACGAAACACAATGTGGACCACCACGGGTACATAGAATGAATCGAAAAGCTTGGTTCGAGGTACTTACCCGTTGAAGATCGAAGAACGATGAAGAACGAATGAAGAACGTCGAAGAACGGTCGAAACCTTCGCGAAATTCCTCACGGAAACGTTACGGAAACGTTTCGGAAGCGCCTCGGCTTGGATTTTCTTCACGGAAACAATTTTTCCAAGCAAATTCGAAAGAGAGAGAAGTGCCTAAGGGGCTGAACCCTTTTTCACTTCACTTCTCCCCCTATTTATAGAAAATTGGGGGAGAAGCTTGCCTCCTAGCTTGCCAGGCGAGCTCAGCTCGCCCAGGCGAGCAGGGTTGCTTCCTCCAGAAGCAACAGCCTTCTGGAGGAATCTTCTGAAGGGCCCAAGTGGGCCTGGTTGCTATTTGCACCCCCATTTTTACTAAGTACACCCCCTACCTTTTTTTGGTGATTCTTTTTTCGTAAAGTTACGGAAACTTACGAATTTCGTAACGATACTGGTTTTCTTTCCGTAATGTTACGGAACCTTGTGGATTACATAATCATCCCCTTTTTGACTTACGGAATATTACGGAACCTCACTAATTGTGCAACGATGCTTCCATTTGATTTTCGGTGTGTCACGGAACCTTACAGATTGTGCATCAATATTTTCTTTTGTTTTCCGGCATGTCCCGGAATTTCACAAATTGCCTAATGATGGGTGCCAAGCACCTCACAAGGACCAAACAAAAGTTGCATGTCATCAAGCAAAGGTCCCCGGACGAAATTAGGGTATGACAAGGGCTATTCATTATTCAGAGCTTTGTTTAGGGTTTTACGTTTTTCTATTCTAAGGCTACTGTTCACGTAATGCAATTTTCCATTTTCTGCTTCTAATTACAATTTCGTTCTTGTTTCTTCTTCTGCTTTCATTTACGTTTCTGTTTCATTTACGTTTCTGCTTCATTTACGTTTCTGCTTCATTTACGTTTCCGCTTCTAGTTTCATTTACGTTTTCTGTTTGAATCTATGGAAGACTAAATATTCTGGTGTTGTTTCCTTTTGAGGATGAAGCTCAACTCTCTTCGAGGTTTTGTTAATAATGTGACTTCCTGGCAGTTTTCCCTTCACCAGTTAACCCACATTCGTAACATTAATCTGTGCACGCTTCGTGTTCAATTAATTGCCTCTGAGCCTAACTTGCATTCATGCTCAATGGACGAAGGGCTAACTGGTGTATGTGTTGCCTAATCACGTATTGACAACCCTAAGTTGATTTTTGCTTAGTAAATTGAAATAAGGTTGGATTAAGTGGTTAACTGTTAGGGACGAATTCTCCATAACCCAGGACAAGAGAATGACTTCTGAGTCAGAGGAAACAACCCGTTTTTAATATTATTAGTTTCGTATTCCAGTTTACTTGTTCTGTTCTTTAAATCACAAAACAAACAAACCCCTCCCCCCCCCCCCCAATCGTTACTGTTACTGCAAGTATATTATGAACATTTGGTTTATCATTGCTCGTTGGGAAACAACCTAGGATCACTTCCTAGTTACTGCATTTTCATGTTTATTTGATTCGGGTACGGCCTCAATCAAATTTGGCGCCGTTGCCGGGGAGCAGTGTCCAAAGGTTCATAATAGCTAGTGTCGTGTTAGTGTTTAATTATTTCGTGTTTTATGTTTAATTGTTAGTGTTGTGTTAGTATGTGTGTTAGTGTTGTTTAGTGTCCTGGTATTTTGTTTAGTGTGTGTTCTGTTTTAGTTTTTTTGTTAAGCACTTCCCCTGTTTCAATTTTAGGTGTTTTGCAGTGAATAGTGTTTTGCGACGGACTTAGCGACCACTTTTGCTTGCGGCAAAACAGAGTAGAAATCATGTAGCGACGGATTTTAGCGACCACCCTTGCTGAATTATTTGGGATTTTTTGTTTTAGTAGCTAGAGTTGTTATTTTTGGCTGAATTTTTTTGTGGTAACTTCTTTTAATCTATATTTTGTGGGAAAAATAGCTAGAGCCTTTAGTTTGGTCAGATTTGAAAGTTCCAAAAAAGTAGCAAATTTTGTTTTTGTCAAAACTTCAAACGACCATAACTTTTGCTCCAGTTATCAGAATCGCAATTATTATATATGTATTTGGGGTAGAAAAAATCTCCTACGCTGTGGTAGCCCGCCATAGGCTAGCTGAGGTCTCCATTGTCCAAAAAAAGTGATTCTGTCAAAAGTTTTTTATTTTTCAAGTTTTATTCACTTATTTTTCTCAACCTACCATTTTTAGCTTCCATAGTTAGACTTTGAATTTTTGTTTGAAATTTTATGTGCTATCTTCTCATCATTTTATAAGGTTGCTCACAAAATTTCAAGTCATTTGGATATCATATGAGGGTAGTTGTAGTTCAAACCTACACCTTTATTTACATGACAAGGCAACTAGTTGTGCATGTTGAATGTAGTGTATGACTAGAGGCAATCCATCTGACTTACAACCCTTTGATCCTGAGATAGATAGGACATTTCATAGATTAGTTAGGCATCATTTTATACCTTTTGATCATCCTGAGCATTCCATTACTGGTGAATCTTTGCATTCTGTTATTGGTGATTTTGAACATCCTGATTTTGAGCATTATAATTTTGAGCATTCTGATTTTGAACATTCCGAGAACATGGCACAACCTCCACCCTGTGAGAGGACCCTAAGGGAAATGGCTGCACCTGATTTCACCTACGAAAGCTTGTGCATCCAATACCCTGATGAGGATGTCCCATATCATCTTAAAACTGGACTAATCCATTTGCTTCCAAAGTTTCATGGCCTTGCAGGTGAAGACCCGCACAAGCATCTGAAAGAATTTCATATTGTCTGCTCCACCATGAAACCCCCAGATGTCCAAGAGGATCACATATTTCTGAAGGCTTTTCCTCATTCTTTAGAGGGAGTGGCAAAGGACTGGCTGTATTACCTTGCTCCAAGGTCCATCACGAGCTGGGATGACCTTAAGAGAGTATTCTTAGAAAAAAAAATTCCTGCTTCTAGGCCCACGGCCATCCAGAAGGATATCTCAGGTATTAGACAACTCAGTGGAGAGAGCCTATACGAATACTGGGAGAGATTTTAAAAACTATGTGCCAGTTGCCCTCACCATCAGATTTCGGAGCAGCTTCTTCTCCAATATTTTTATGAAGGACTCAATAATATGGAAAGAAGTATGATAGATGCTACCAGTGGTGGAGCCCTTGGAGACATGACTCCTGCTGAAGCCAGAAATGATGCTATAGTCATTAGAGGAGTGCATGAGGTAGCTACAAACTCATCTGCATCATCTGAAACTAAGAAGCTTGATGGAAAACTAGATGCATTGGTTAACTTGGTAACCCAGCTGGCCTTGAATCAGAAATATGTACCTGTCGCAAGAGTCTGTGATTTATGCTCCTCTGCTGACCACCACACAAACCTTTGCCCTTCCATGCAGCAACCTGGAGCAATTGAGCAGCCTGAAGCTTATGCTGCAAACATTTACAATAGATCTCCTCAACCTCAGCAGCAAAATCAACCACAGCAGAACAATTATGACCTCTCAAGCAACAGATACAATCCTGGATGGAGGAATCACCCTAATCTCAGATGGTCTAGCCCTCAACAACAACAATAACAACCTGCTCCTTCCTTCCAAAATATTGTTGGCTCAAGCAGACCATACATTCCTCCACCAATCCAACAACAGCAACAACCCCAGAAACAACAAACAGTTGAGCCTCCTCCACAACCTTCCCTCGAAGAACTTGTGAGGCAAATGACTATGCAAAACATGCAGTTTCAACAAGAGACCAGAGCCTCTATTCAGAGCTTAACTAATCAGATGGGACAATTGGCTACACAATTAAATCAACAACAGTCCCAGAATTCTGACAACCTGCCTTCTCAATCTGTCCAAAATCCCAAAAAATGTTAGTGCCATTTCATTGAGGTCGGGAAAGCAGTGTCAAGGACCTCAACCCGTAGCACCTTTCTTATTTGCAAATGAACCTGCCCAACTTCACTCTACTCTAGAAAAAGGTGATGACAAAAATTTACCTAACAATTTCTGTGCAGGTGAATCTTCCACTGGTAATTCTGATTTGCAGAAGCAGCACATCCCTCTTCCATTCCCTCCAAGAGCAGTTCCCAACAAAAAAATGGAAGAGGCAGAGAAAGAGATCTTGGAAATATTTAGAAAAGTAGAGGTAAACATACCTCTGCTGGATGCAATAAAGCAAATTCCAAGATATGCTAAATTCTTGAAGGAGCTGTGCACTAATAAGCGAAAGCTTAAAGGAAGTGAACAAATTAGCATGGGCAGAAATGTCAACGCATTGATTGGTAAATCTGTCCCCCAAATTCCTGAAAAATGTAAAGATCCAGGTACATTCAGCATACCTTGTATTATAGGGAATAGTAAGTTTGACAATGCCATGCTAGATTTAGGAGCTTCTGTTAGTGTTATGCCTCTGTCTATTTTTAATTCTCTATCTCTAGGTCCCTTGCAGTCAACTGATGTGGTAATTCATTTAGCTAATAGAAGTGTTGCCTATCCTGTTGGTTTCATAGAAGATGTCTTAGTTAGAGTTGGTGAACTGATTTTCCCTGTTGATTTTTATATTTTGAATATGGAGGATGGATTTTCTCAAGGATCAGTTCCCATCATTCTAGGCAGACCCTTTATGAAAACTGCTAGAACTAAGATAGATGTATATGCAGGCACACTATCCATGGAGTTTGGTGATATAACTGTTCATTTTAATATTCTGGATGCTATCAAACACCCATCTGAAGATCTTTCTGTATTTCGTGCTGAAATAATTGACCATGTTGTTGATGAATACATGACTGATCTTTATTCTAATATGCATGCCTCTCACTCTTCATGCATTGAGTCTGAAATTGTACTTGATCATGTCTGAATTTGATGCTGAGAGTGAATCTGAAATTGATATTGATTGCATGTCTGGTGGTGGTGGTGGTGGTGGTGGTGTTTTACCTCTCGAGATTGATTTTATAGAGTCAGATAGGACTAACCATGTTTCAGGAAGTACACATACCTCTGACTTTCTTTATGAGGTACAGGCTGAGAAACCATCTCCTTCTACCACTCTTCAGCCGGCCACACCAGAATTGAAGCCTCTGCCATCAAATTTAAAATACGCTTACTTGGATGATAGCAAAAGTTTTCCAATAATTATATATGCCTCCCTTGCTGATGAGCAAGAGGAGAAGTTGTTGTCTGTTCTCAAGAATCATAAGAAGGCTATAGGCTGGACCCTGGCAGACATTCCTGGTATTAGCCCATCCACATGTATGCATCGAATAAATTTAGAGGATGGAGCTAAACCAGTAAGACAGCCACAGAGAAGACTCAACCCGGTGATTCTTGATGTAGTGAAGAAGGAGATAACCAAGCTTTTGCAAGCTGGAATCATTTATCCTATCTTCGACAACCAATGGGTGAGTCCCGTCCAGGTAGTCCCGAAGAAGACTGGCCTCACAGTGATCAAAAATGAGAAGGAGGAGTTGATTCCTACTCGGGTGCAGAACAGTTGGAGAGTCTGCATCGACTATAGGAGACTGGACCAGGTTACCAAAAAGGACCATTTTCCCCTGCCATTCATTGACCAGATGCTTGAACGCCTGGCAGGTAAATCTCACTATTGTTTCCTTGATAGTTTTTATGGTTATATGCAAATTACTATTGCTCCTGAGGATCAGGAAAAGACCGCATTCACCTGCCCCTTCGACACTTTTGCCTATAGGAGGATGCCTTTTGGCCTGTGCAATGCCCCTGGTACCTTCCAGTGGTGCATGATTAGTATTTTCAGTGATTTCTTAGAAAATTGCATAGAGGTGTTTATGGATGATTTCACTGTATATGGATCCTCTTTTGATGGTTGTTTGGATAGTTTGGAAAAAGTTTTGAATAGATGCATCGAAACTAATCTTGTTCTAAATTTTGAAAAATGTCATTTTATGGTTGAGCAAGGTATAGTTTTAGGCCACATTATTTCCAATAAGGGTATTGAAGTAGATCCTGCAAAAATTTCTGTTATTTCACAATTGCCTTACCCCTCTTGTGTGCGAGAGGTGCAATCTTTTCTTGGTCATGCAGGATTCTAAAGGCGCTTTATAAGAGGTTTTAGCAAAGTAGCCCTTCCATTGTCCAACTTGTTGCAAAAGGAGGTGGAGTTTGACTTTAATGACAAATGCAAAGAGGCTTTTGATTGCCTCAAAAGAGCGTTGACTACCACCCCCATCATCCAAGCACCCGACTGGACAACCCTTTTTGAGCTTATGTGTGATGCATCAAATTATGCATTGGGGGCTGTCCTTGCTCAGAAAATTGATAAATTGCCCGGGGTGATATATTATGCTTCTAGGACTTTAGATGCTGCCCAAGCAAATTATACTACTATTGAGAAAGAGCTTCTAGCCATAGTTTTTGCTCTTGAAAAATTTCGGTCTTATTTGCTTGGTACCCGTATTATTGTTTATATTGACCATGCAGCTCTAAAGTACTTGTTGAAGAAGGTTGATTCTAAGCCTAGTTTGATCCGATGGATGCTCTGGCTCCAAGAGTTTGACTTGGAGATCCGTGATAGGAGTGGAGCACAAAATTTAGTTGCTGATCATTTGAGTCGGATCGAACGTGTATCTGATGCGGATTCACCCATTCGGGATTATTTCCCGAATGATCATTTGTATATACTGTATAGTATTTCTGACTCTCTTTCTACTCCTTGGTTTGCTAACATTGTCAATTATTTAGTTGCTTCTGTTTTTCCTCCCTTAGCATCTAAGGCCCAAAAAGATAAAATTAAAAGTGATGCTAAGCATTTTATTTGGGATGACCCCTACTTGTGGAAATTATGCAGTGATAAGGTCATTAGACGATGCATTCCAGATCATGAGACTGACTCAATCCTGCAGTTCTGTCATTCTTCCGCACTGGGAGGTCATCTGGGTGTTCAAAGGATAGCTCGCAAAGTGCTTGATTGTGGCTTTTATTGGCCCACCATCTTTAAAGATGCATGGAAGATCTACAGCACTTGTGAGCAGTGTCAGAGAGCAGGAAATACACTTACATGGCGACAACAAATGCCTCAGCAACCTATGCTATTCTGTGAGGTGTTTGATGTCTTGGGTATAGATTTCATGGGCCCTTTTCCTGTCTCTTTTGGTTATGTTTACATTCTCCTTGCAGTTGACTATGTTTCAAAATGGGTGGAAGCCAAGCCCTCTAGAACTAATGATGCTAAAGTTGTTGCAGATTTTGTCAGATCTAATTTGTTTTGCAGGTTTGGAGTACCTAAAGCAATTGTTAGTGATCAAGGAACCTATTTTTGCAACAGAACAATGCATGCCTTGCTTAAAAAGTACGGGGTTGTACACAGGGTATCCACACCATACCACCCCCAGACCAATGGACAGGCAGAAATTTCTAACAGAGAGATCAAGAGAATTTTAGAGAAGATTGTGCAGCCAAGCAGGAAAGATTGGAGTACCAGGCTAGATGATGCTCTTTGGGCACATCGGACTGCCTACAAAGCACCCATAGGAATGTCTCCTTATCGGGTTGTCTTTGGAAAGGCTTGTCATCTTCCAGTGGAAATTGAGCACAAAGCATACTGGGCAGTGAAGACTTGCAACTTCTCTATGGATCAAGCTGGTGAGGAAAGAAAGTTGCAACTGAGTGAGTTAGATGAAATCCACCTAAAAGCCTATGAGAATGCCAAGTTCTACAAAGAAAAGACCAAGAAGTTCCATGATAGCATGATAGTTAAGAAGGACTTCATGGTTGGGCAAAAAGTGTTATTGTATAATTCTAGGCTTGGACTCGTGAGTGGTAATTTGAGGTCTAAGTGGATTGGTCCTTTTGTTGTTACTAATTTTTTTCCTTATGGTACAGTTGAGATCAAAAGCGACTCCACAAACAAGAGTTTCAAGGTCAACGGACATCGACTTAAGCCATTCCTCACAAACCCTTCTTTAGTGGACGTAGTGGTGGAAGAGACTTCCTTAATCCACCCAACTCTTCCTCCACCATGACTTAGGGAGTTCTTCTTTTCCTATCTCCTTCTGTGCTTTTATTACACTTGTCAAATTCTATTTGATGGTTTAATTGCTTTTAATCTTTTAATTGTGCCACATTGAGGACAATGTGTTGTTTAAGTATGGGGGGGAGTGTTCTTTGGTTTTGCTAGTTCTGTTGGTTTTGTTAATTTGTTAATGTTGTTAGTTTTGTTGGGTTTCTAGTTTAATATTTTAGGTCAATTCTGTGTGCATGTACAAATTTGCATGTTTTTTTTTCTTTGAATTAGAGGATATGTTCAAGAAATGGGTAATTGTTTGTTTTTTAAAAAAAAAGCCTCTTGACATTTTGCGATTTGAAATCCTTGCTTTTCCTCTACATGTCATGATAGTTTTGAAAGCTCAATTTGAAAGTGATGAGTTCACCTTTGTGAGAATTTGAGCCATCCATCATCATAATCATTTAGTGTGTTTTGCCCCATTGATTGCTTGCACAATAGCCTTGGCTTGATTCTTGTTGATGCTTCCTAATTCACATGCATATTTGGAAATGATTTAGGCAATTTTGTTCTTATAAGCTCCTAGCCAAATGGACTTACCTTGAATTAATTCCTTTGATAGCTCTTTTGAGCCTTGTTTCCCTTTCCTTGTTTTGAAGCTCACTACAAGCCTTAAGTGAAAAACCATGATATCACCATATCCTTAAGGAATTTTGGAGCTTTTGAATTTTTCGGGAATAAGTGTGGGGGGTTTTTGTTTCATTGGATAACATGTTTTGTTGGCTATGCTTCATGATGTATTTTGGGCCATACTTGATGTACATTGTATATTGGTTAAATGTTGGACATGCTGAATGAGATGTTGTTTCTCAAAGGCTACAAAAAAAATCGAAAAAGAAAAAGAAGAGCAAGAAAGTTGAGTGAATAAGATCTTAAATGACAAAAGAATGATGAGACTCTTGGTTCTACTCTTATTTTTTAAATTTTATCTTTAGTTCTTTTTATTTTTTTTATTTTTTTCTTAATATGCACTTATTCCCCATTGCTCCTCTATTCCTTTGGGATTTAGCCACTTATTCCATATTTTTCCATACCTTGTCCTTGGCCCCATTACAACCTTAAAAGACCTTTTGATCCTCATGTGCTTGTGTTTATGGGTTGATTGTCAATTTTAGAATCTTGCCAAGTTTATGTGGTGTTTGTTTTCATGGGTGCTTTGAGGGTAAATAGTAGCCTAGACACTTGAGAGATAGAGTGTATATCTTGTGAGGTTTTATCACTTTTCATTCTTGAGCTGATTAACTATTTTGCCATGATTGGGTTGCTTGGATGATTTTCATGAATGTCTTGACTTTTTGGATCTCCTTATGTTAGATGTTACCCATTCCTTTCATTCCTTGATGTTCATTAAGGAATATGTGAATGTTTATGTTTGTCTCTCTTTGATATCCTTGGATTTTTTTGTTCTTTGTTTCATTTTGCCCATGAGTGCAAAAGGCTAAGTATGGGGGGTTTTGATGTGCCATCATTTTCTTCTATTTCTTAAACCCTTTTTGCACCATTTTAATTACTGATTAGTCTTAATTGTCAAATTAATTAGGCAGTTTTATTATTTGGGCTCATTCAGCTAATTTGATGTTTTTAATCTAATTTCAGGAATTAATGAAACATTGGGCTTAATCCGGATTTTGGTTGTGGACTTGCAGAGGGCAAATAAAGCAGCGCTTACTTTAGTTAATTTCTAATTAGGAGATTGCAATTTTATTTTATGTGGTTCAGTGTTTATTTCATTTTGGGCCAGAATAATGTAATAGGGCCCAGTTACTTTGACTGACTCTTTTTAAATAGCGGCCTTGAGATTCATGCATGGCTATTCTGTGAGGGCTATTCATTATTCAGAGCTTTGTTTAGGGTTTTACGTTTTTCTGTTCTAAGGCTACTGTTCACGTAATGTAATTTTCCATTTTCTGCTTCTAATTACAATTTCGTTCTTGTTTCTTCTTCTGCTTTCATTTACATTTCTGTTTCATTTACGTTTCTGCTTCATTTACGTTTTTGCTTCATTCATGTTTCTGCTTCTAGTTTCATTTACGTTTTCTGTTTGAATCTATGGAAGACTAAATATTCTGGTGTTGTTTCCTTTTGAGGACGAAGCTCAACTCTCTTCGAGGTTTTGTTTATAATGTGGCTTCCTGACAATTTTCCCTTCACCAGTTAACCCATATTTGTAATATTAATCTGTGCACGCTTCGTGTTTGATTAATTGCCTCTGAGCCTAACTTGCATTCATGCTCAATGGACGAAGGGCTAACTAGTGTATGTGTTGCCTAATCACGTATTGACAACCCTAAGTTGATTTTCGCTTAGTAAATTGAAATAGGGTTGGATTAAGTGGTTAACTATTAGGGACGAATTCTCCATAACCCAGGACAAGAGAATGGCTTCTGAATCAGAGGAAACAACCCGTTTTTAATATTATTAGTTTCGCATTCCAGTTTACTTGTTCTATTCTTTAAATCACAAAACAAACAACCCCTCCCCCCTCATCGTTACTGTTACTGCAAGTATATTATGAACATTTGGTTTAACATTGCTCGTTGGGAAATGACCTAGGATCACTTCCTAGTAGACTGCATTTTCATGTTTATTTGATTCGGGTACGGCCTTGATCACAAGGACTCATAGCTCCCTCTACACACTATAAGTACCAGGTTCCTTCGTACTCTCTCAACACAGTTACGCAATCAAATGCACATACCTGCTCACAAACTCGTGTATTCTCACTTACTCTTCTAACAAATATACTTACTTGAGCGCTAGAGTCCTTTATTTTGCTGGTCCTCCCCTTTTTCCCTCCTAACAAAGGCCACTCTCTAGCTGACATGCGAAGTCTAGGAGCCCACCTTAGCCACGTCTACCCTGACGTGTGCTAGCTTCAAATTTTGGTAAGTATATTTGGCATCCACCATGGGGCCGCAGTAAAATATACCCCTTAGTCTCTCTTTTTTTTTCAACCATGGTTAGCACGTAGTCTAGCCTTAAATGCAAGACCCCTATCGAAGGATCCAATCCTCCTCCAACAACTCCAAAACCACATTGTGGAGATGGAGTGACACCATGAGGAAGAGCTCAGAAAGTTAAAGCTTGACCACGATCAGTTGGAGGCTCATGTCAGACGCCCCCAGGGTGACGAGCACTCTGCTCATACATTACTCTGAGTGCACCTGATCAGTAGTTCTGTTGGCCCGGTCAATAGAACTTTCAGAGTTCAATATCAGTATAAACCCCTAGCCCCATAAAGACACAATTCATGGAAGACATTCTGGTAGAATTTGTTGGGAATGACCAAACCACCACAGACTGGTGGAACCTTTATGTTGACGGCGCGTCCAACATGAAGGGAAGTAGGGTATGAATCATCCTCGAAGGACTTGATAATGTAACCCTAGAGCAGGCCATCAAGCTCAACTTCAAAGCCTCAAACAATCAGGCTAAGTACGAGGGGCTCATTGCAAGTCTAAAACTAGCAAGAGAAGTCGGGGCCAAGAAGCTATGATGCTACATAGACTCGTAGCTTGTCCAAGGGCAGGTTGCCAACAGATACCAGACCAAGGAAATAGTCCAGCTCAAGTACTACCATATTGTCAAAACTCTCATTGACAATTTCAAATTCTTTGAGATGTACTATATACTTAGGGAGAGCAACACCAGAACTGACCTGCTCTCCAAGCTGGCTAGCACTTAAAAGACCAGGCACCTTAAGACTCCAAACTCCCACCATAGACACTAAAGAATTGATGGTTGAAGAAGAGGAGGAACCAGACTGATGACCCCCAACAAGAATTTCCTAATTTGGGGGATGTTGTCGTCAGACGAGAATGAAGCCCGACGCCTGAAACGGAAGGCTAACTACTATGTCATCCTTGATGGCGAGCTATTCAAAAGAGGGTTGACAACACCCTTGTTAAAGTGCCTGAACAGCCAATAGGCAAATTATGTCATGAGAGAACTCCATGAAGGGATTTGTGGTCTCTATATAGGGGGACGTTCCCTTGCAACAAAGGTGGTGCGTGTTGGCTACTATTGGCCAACACTCAGGACATACACCCTTGACTTCACAAAGAGATGCAAATGATGCCAAGAGTTTGCAGACATTTCATCCATCTCTCCTGATAATCTCCATAGTCTGAGCTTCTTTTGGTCCTTTGTCATGTAGAGAATGAATATACTGAGACCACTGCCAAAGGCCCTAGGACTAGTCAAATACCTACTAGTGGCTATCAATTACTTCACCAAGTGGATCGTGACAAGACCACTGCGAGAAATTACGACCAATGTGGTGAAGTTCACTTAGAAAAACCTCATGTAGGTATGGCCTCCCTTACGCCATTGTCACTAACAACGACACCCAATTCAAAGCTTAGGCTTAACAAGACTTCCTAACGAGGTCCTCCGTTTACCATTAAATGCTTGATTGTTGAATTCCCTGCATGAAGTAAAATTTGAAAGCTAATTAATTGATTGATTGTCAAATTCCCTGCATGAAATGAAATTTGAAAGTTAATGAAGATGATTGCATACTCACAACCGAAATTCTAGTTTGTCCTCTGTTGAGAATCTCTTGAGGGATAATGTCGGGCTTTCTTACTTACATTCCTGCACCCACATCTAGGCATGACAATTCTCCCCACAACTCGGGTATCCCCGTGGGGACTACCCCATTCAGGGCCCTGCGGTCAGGGAAAAATTCCTCCTGGGGATGGGGATGAGGATAAAAAGCCCCCCGCAGCTAATTCGGGGACGGGAACGAGGACGTGGACTATGCTCCCTTCCCCGCAGGGTCCCCGTATCCCCGCACATATAGAATTTTACTTATATACCCTCATAACTTATAACATGTATAACATAAATATCAGGGCTAATATAGTATTTTACTAGTAAAAAAATACAAAATAAAATTATCATATATATAAGTAATATCTTACAAGTCACAAAGACACAAATATTGCCCAAACCCTAAAATGCTGCATCAAACATTCAGACTTCGTTCCTTGACTTCCTTCTTCACTGCTTCATCGTTCGTTTCACCGTTTCACACTATCTTCACCCTCTTCACTTCTTCGCTCCTTCACCGTTCGTTTCACCATTCCTTCTTCACTGTTTGTTTCAGCCGTGAACTCGTGGAAGCCTTTGTTGCACCTTTTTCTTCTTCGAGTCGCACTGTGCATTTCTGGGTTTCGCAACTTCGAATTGTTCTTCCTCTGTTGTATGTTCTTCCTTTGTTTTATTTATTTATTTATTTCTTTTGTATTTTCAATTCTTTGTTCTGCTGCTAGCTTATTGTGATGTTTTGGTTTTGCTGATTCATTGAGTTTAAAATTTGTAACCATATTTGTAAATTTGTAATCTAGCAATAATAGTCAGATTTGTGCATTTACAATTTTACATGACTCATATTTGTAAATTTTGTTACTTGTTTGTTGTACAGAAAATGGGTATGCCTATTGATCCATCCGTTAATAGTATTGCTCCATTAGAAACACAACAAGTTGCTAATGATGCACAATCTGATGGAAGAAGCAAAAAATTCTCCAAATATAGAAGAAGTTGAAGATGTTGAAAGAAGTCCAAATAAAAGAGGATTAACTTCCGTTGCTTGGACCCACTTCAAAAGAAAGAAAATAGAGGAAAAATGGAAAGCTATATGTAAATATTGTGAAAAGAAACTTGGTGGTGATACAAGATCAGGTACGAAGCATTTGCACAACCACATTAGAACCTATAAGCTTTGAACAGTGAGGGGTCCAAAGCAATCAATACTAAAAACTCTTCAACAATCATCATCTTCAATAGGAGATAGAGGCGAATCTATTTTAGTTGGAAACTATACCTTTAATCAAGATGTTGCTAGGATGGAATTGACAAAGATGATTGCATTGCATGAATACCCTCTTGCTATGGTTGATGACATTGGGTTTCGAAGGTTTTGTAATGTTGTCCAACCTTTGTTCAAAGTAATATCCCGTAATACATTGAAGTTGGATATACTAAAGTTCTATGAGAGTGAAAGGGCCAAAACTATGAAGCTAATTCAAAAAAATTCAAGGCACCTAGCTATAACAACAGACATGTGGACTGCAACGAATCAAAACAAAGGCTATATGACTATTACAACCCATTTCATTGATAACAATTGAAATTTGAAAAGTCGACTTATGAGGTAAATAATCATTCACTTGAAAGTTTTATGATTTTAATTTTATATAATTGGTAATATGTGTAGTTATAGTAAAATGTATTCATAGAACTTGGTTTTAAGATGAATAATTATTTTATTTTAGGTTTATGTATGTTCATGCACCGCATACTACTGAAGTTCTTGCAGAGATTATAATTGAACATTTTTTTTAATGGAATCTAGATAGAAAGGTATCTATAATAACTGTTGATGATTGTAGTACTAATGATGCAATGATTCCTAAAATTCTTCGCAAGTTTAGACGTAGTTCATTTATTTTGGGAGAGACTTACTTCCATATGCGGTGTTGTGCCCATATTTTAAACTTATTGTGAAGGATGAAATGTCAATTATCCATGATTCCATTGAGAAGATTAGGGATAGTGTTTCCTTTTGGGTTGGAACACCTAAGAGGGAAGAAAAATTTATTGAGGCTTGTGAACAATTGGAAATTCCTTATTCAAAGAAACTTAGTAAGGATTGTAGAACTAGATGGAATTTAACTTATTTAATGTTTGTTTCTGCATTGCCATATCTTGAAGTTTTCATAAGTGTTTGACTCAACGAAAGCCTCAATATATGTCATTGCCAAGTGATGATGATTGGAAAATGGCAATTGAAATTTGTGAGAAGTTGGAAATCTTTTATAAAGTTACTGAGTTATTTTTGGGTACACAATATCCAACTTTAAATGTTTATTTTCCAAAAGTGTGTGAAATTCGATTGGCTTTGAATGAATGGATTTTTTCTTCTAATAGAACCATTCAAGGTATGGCTGACAGTATGATTCCCAAGTTTGAGAAGTATTGGGGCATGATCAATGGGGTGATGGCAATAGGGGTTATTTTGGACCCTAGGTTGAAAATGAAGTTGCTAAATTATTTTTCCCCTCTCATGTATGGAAGTGAAAACACAAATCAATTGAATAAGGTGACAAAATTATTAAAAGATTTGGTTTCTAAATATCAATCTAGGGAAAAAAAGACTACTTCTATTTCCACTTCATCTTCAATAGTGTCTGGTTTGGATAATAATGGTGGAAAGGTTGATTGGAGTTATGACTTTTTAAAATATGTTCAAGAAACTTCTTCTGGTGATTGTGTTAAATCTGAATTGGATTTATACTTGGAGGAGCCTGTATTGTTTAATCAATCAAATATTAGTAAATTTGACATTTTGGGATATTGGAAAAACATTGGAGTCAAGTATCCTACTTTGCAAAGGATTGCTAAAGACTTTCTAGCTATTCCTATATCAATGGTTGCTTCAGAGTCTGCATTTAGTATTGGTGGATAGTTTTTGACTCCACATTGTAGCAAATTAAATGAAGACACTGTTGAGCCATTGATGTGCTCTCAAGATTGGTTGCGTAATGAGATTGAAGGTAATAAATTTAATTTTACTTGTAAATTTTTCTTCTAAGCAATTAATTTATTTTAATGATTGTATAATTGTGTCATTAGGTTCCTTAAAATCAAAGATGGAATTTTGCTCAATAGTTGACGATGCTGACACAACAACGCCAACGGTATGAAAATTTCATTATATTAATTTATGACTTTTTTATATTTTCTAAACACATATTTACATGTTTCATTGTGTAGGTTTGATGTTGAAGATGTTTCATTGCGCTTGGATGGAAGTATGAAGACTTGATTCAGTATGATAATGTTAATTTATTGTATGAAGACTTGTAATGTTATGTTAGTTTTATTGTTTTCATAGTGTAATACTATAACATTAATGTGTACTTGGATACTTCTTGGATGCTTTTATGTTTATGTTATTTTATTACTATTATTATTGATTTATTTTGGTATTTTTAATCATGTTTTAAACTTAGAATTAAACCTTAAATTTATTATTGTTGAAAAATTGAGATAAAACAAAAAATTGTATTTTTTATAATTTTTTATATTTTTTAATGTAAAACAGGGTCCCCACAGGGAGCCGGGAACAGGGACGGGACAAAAAATACCCCAAGGGGAGCGGGGACGAGGAGCAGAATAAGGTTCGGGAGCTGAGAGCATAAGAGTACTCCCCGTCCTTGCCTCACGCAGGTGCCATGCCTACCCATATCGAGGAGGAACTAGAGTACGTGTTTAAAAAGCTTGATGTTAATGGTGACAAATAACTCCTCTTTGGACTTTGAGAAACTTCTAAAAATATTTAAAAATCCAAGTGAGAAAAAGGAAGACGTGTTTTTTTTGTTGGTCATGTATTTGTATTCTTCATTTTTTATTCTTTTCGTTTCCTTTTGCTTTTCTTCCTTCTTTCCATTTTTAATTAATTATTTATTTATTCATGAACTTTATTTTAAATTCTAAAAAAAAATAATGTGATTTTTATTTAGTGATATATCGGACATGTATTTATTTCTTTTTTTAATTTTATTTTTTTTTATTTTCTTAAAAACAGGTTATATAAATAAAAGTTAAATATTTAGATACATTAAAATTATGTTTGTTTTCACACATGTACATTAATTAAATTAGATACGTTAAAATTATGTTTATTTTCAGACATGTACATTAATTAAATTAAATACATTAAAATTATGTTTATTTTCACACATGCAGATCAATTAAATTAAATACATTAAAATTATGTTTATTTTCAACAACCCCGTTCCGGTGCTGGAATCACGCATTAATACTATAGAGAGAGAGAAAATAAGTCTCTCTCTTTGCATGCCAAAAACAATTAGTTAAGATTCCCCTGAAATATGGATTTCAAATCCCTTTTTAACAAGAAGAAGAAACTTTCCAAGACCTTGACATCGTTGTCGTCACCATCATCATCTCTGTTGTTGCAGCACTCATGTGCGGCCCCATAACAGAGGACCTCGAATATGTATTCAAGAAGTTCGATGCAAACGGCGACGGCAAAATCTCCTCTTCGGAACTAGGCTCCATCATGAAGAGCCTTGGCCAACCCGCCACCGAAGAAGAGGTCAAGAGGATGATTCAAGAGGTTGACGCCAACGGTGACGGCCACATCAACTTAGGTGAGTTCTTGGAATTGAACACCAAGGGCGTGGACCCCGACGAGGTTTTGGAGAATCTGAAGGACGCTTTTTCCATCTTCGACGTCGACGGTAATGGGTTGATTACCGCCCAAGAACTTAACATGGTCATGGCGAGCCTTGGAGATGCCTGTTCCATTGACGAGTGCCAGAAGATGATCGCCGGCGTCGACGGCAACGGAGACGGCATGATCAATTTCGAAGAGTTTCAGTTGATGATGACCGGAAACGGAAACGGGAACATGAACAAATAAATAACTACGTCAAAAAGGTACTTTATTGTTATCATGCACTCCTCTCCTATTATTCTCTAGCTTCTTTTCTCTTTCCCGTTAACAAATTAGGGTTTCAAGAATTAATGGTGTACGCACGCATTAGGTTTTCAAGGATTGATGTTGTAATTCACTTTCTTATCTTGTTTACGGGAAAGGAAAGGCGAGTATAGATTTCCAAGTTTCTGGATCCGATTTCTTTGATGATCGATATGAGATTTTCTGTGCATGATTGTTATTCACACTACTTATGAGTTAATTATTTCGTCTTTTTTCCTTTCTTTTTTTTTTTTTTTTTGAAAATTCTGCGTAAATGGTGTAGTATCTTAATTTCTATGGCTTAATTTTATTCAATATAGGCAACTGAATTGTACTGTTATGATATGAAATCAAATATATGAGTTTGGTTATAATTTCTAGACTCTTCACCTATATGAAATCAAATATGAGTTTAGGTACCGATCATCTTTCATATAGAAAAGGCGAAATATTACCTCGCTTATTTAGTTATAATATGTGCGTCATGTAATAAATTTGTTATTTCAATTATTATAGTATGATTTTAATCTGGTATTTCAATTTTTGTTTTAATTAAGCCGGGAATGGAATTTTCTTACTTGGGATTAAATATTATATTTGTTAATGGAATGATATTTTTTTTATGTAAATGGAATGATTTTTTTTTTTGGACTGAAAATGGAATGATATATTATAACGCTGTGATATGTAAACATTATTGTATTACTATTGAATGCACCTATTTTGCATATTCTGTTATGCAATTGTTGAATCG
Organism: Glycine soja; assembly: GCF_004193775.1. NCBI lineage: Eukaryota > Viridiplantae > Streptophyta > Magnoliopsida > Fabales > Fabaceae > Glycine > Glycine soja. Next base: position 28,002,411 of record NC_041002.1, on the reverse strand, counting down.
GTGCATTTTTTTGGGGTAGATTTGTATTCATTTTTGGATATATTGAATAAGTCCATTTGGTATGTTATGTTCACATCCCATGATCTGGTATAGTTTTTAATGGATTTGAATATTATTTTCAATTTGGATGCACTATGGTACTGAATTTTATTTCAATTGTTGAAATGGAGGAATTATGTATTTGCAGTCGTTTGAATTGATTGGTAACAATGTTTTTTTTTTCTTTCATTTTTAAATTAACCAACTATACTAAATTTACATGGCTGTATATTGATAATGAGAAGGACACATGTCCTTGGAACTTGGGTTGGCTCTTGACAGGCCTCTACACTTTTTGCCCACTTTTTGCCCATTGCCTCACTTTTGTTTTTGATAGAAAGCCTCTACACTTGTTAACTGCGTATTTGAATTAGCATTGGCAAAGTTTGCAAATTTAATTTTGGTTAAAAGTGATTTGAAAGTCACGGAATTTATGTTTAAATATGTTTACACAACTACAAAAAGAAGCTTCTACATCGGTTGAAAACCGGTATCTACGACGGGCCCCACACCATCTTTGTTCCAGATGTCGTTGTATGTCGACAACAACAACATCGGTCATCCTAGGACCCGTCTTTGTAATGCAAGAATACAACGTCAGTGGCTATAAAAGAATAGACGTTATAAAAAAGGATTCAACGACGCACATATTAGACAACCCGTCGTTGTTTTGGTCCATTTCAACGTCGGGTTCGCAAGACTCGTCGTTGTTGTTGTCCATATCAACGTCGGGTACCAATAACACCCGTATTTGTTTTGTTTCCTGTCAACATCGGTGGCGGGCTCACCACCGACGTTGTTTGGTAGTATGTCAACGTCGGTGGTGTGTACACCGTCATTGTTGTTTGAGGTTTCAACGACGGTGGTTGGAGCACCCGTCGTTGTTGGTAAATAAGGCTATAAAGACGGGTTTTCATAAGGACCGTCGTTGAAGTATTTTGCCTGCTCACAAAATTTGGGTTATACCATTCAAATTTCAAAAACAAAGCTACATTTATATACAGCAAACATATATAAATACATTTAAAGGATAAATAACACAATCATGCATCAACCAAAAGAAAAGGGATATCGACGGTGACACTCACAGTGAGAATGTTATAGGTGGTTCAAAGTTCATCAAAGCCTTTCATGCATGCATTGTTTATATATATGAAAATAAAACAAAACCAGATAGGGTATATATATATATAATTACCACTCGAGCCAATAAGCAAAGGGAGCAATGGACACAGTAGCAAAGAGTTGTCGATAAGCAACAAGGACAAGAGGGCTCATTCCAGATTCTATTGCAAGCATTTAAGTAATGTTCATCACTGCATAGACCAATTGCACAAGAACCAATTGCAAGTAGACCGGCACCCATATTAATTGTCTCTTTCTCACCCCTCAGTCTTAATTTGAACTTTGGAGAGAGTGTTGTATGTGATGAATGAAATGCATGAGAGTGATGAAGTAACTTATAACTAGTTGATTCCAGTCATGTGCATGTCAACAAAATTTAATGATGCTTCTGATAGAAAACAAGGCAGCAAGTAGGGTTCACCGCGAATATTGAGAAGATAGATAGAACGTACCTATATACAACTGCGTTGAACCATTGCTATTCATAGAAATTGTTACTAGTCTTCTGTGTTGGGCCAAAGATCAAATTTGCATCCTTTCAGGCCAAGCAGAATTTAACCTTCGTGCAAAATCTTCCACTTCCCTACAAGAAAAGAAACAAAGTCATCAAATGCAACATAAAAGACAAAACAAAAAAATAAACCACTCAACAATTAGCTGACAAGATTATCCTTTTTCATAGGTTATATTTTGATATCACCATTCCAGAAGTTGTCAACTAAAATTAAATAAATGAATGAACTAGTACATAAGACAAATGCAGCACGCTCAACACTGAAGTCAATTAAGCAAGACTCCTCTTGATTAATAATATTTTACATCTTATGCAATCAATGAAACATGCACTAAACCAGTCAGGAAGATTCTGCATTTCATCAAATGACGATATTAATTGCATGCAGCATTCAAAATATGAGAATTTCACCCAACTGCTTTAGCACTAATTACCTGAGCATGTGACAAACTCCTCAAGAACTCTCTTTAATCATATTTTTCATCCCCTGGTCCCCTTCCCTTGGAATCCCTGCAATCTCTTTAATCATAATAATGATAATATCAACCAAAATATTATTAGACTGAAAAAATGACACTAACAGTTGATATAATGTATGCCTAGCTGATCAATTCAACAATTCATGTAAGCCTAGCTAATCAAATTTTATAACTAGAACATTTTTCAGTTTCATGTATTAACTTATAGTTCATGAATCCACAAACAAGGAGGAAACACACCTCTTCAATGCTTGTGCTGCTAGTCACTTTGCTGCTACTGAACTTTAGGAGCGGAATCAAAGCAAAAGCAAGGTCAAATGATAATATCATCTGCTCAAATGATAAAATCACTTATCATGGTAGATAATCCACATGTTGAATAACTAGTCTTCAACCCAAATTTAGGTATATAATAAACAAACAACAACAAAAGATTATCTCAATTACCTTCAAAATAACACTTGAGGCAGATTCAACCAAAATCTCCAGCCCCAAGGTAGCCATCAGTCATGCAAAAACAATGATACCCTGCACAGGAAATCTTATTAGTTATTAGCATGTACCTCTACCAAGCAACCATCCAATGACTGTGGACACTTCATTTGTTCACTTAACTGCTACAGTGGCAAGCTTGGTGGTACTATAGCTGCACTAAATTGTTGTTGTGGTAATCAAATGCAGATGCAATGCAGTAGAAGGGGGTAAAGACAATATATTACTACAATTATATGAAATTGAGTAGGTAATACTAAGAATAGAATATTAGTAGCATGACCGAAAATAAAATAGCCGCTGTGTCAAATAACATAACAATTGTCTCAAATACAGGGAAAAAAATACTCCAACGCCATCATTAGCCGTTTTGACTTATTGTTGTCTTTAAAAAAAATGTTGCCCATTTCTTTCGAATTGTGGTGATGATGCCGATGTCCAACGGTGTGTCATTAGCAAACCACTGCAAGTATTCATAATTGTAAGTTAGTACTGCAAATATAAAAATTCAGTTCCAATTGTACTGAAGTTTATGCATACCATGGACCAATCACTCTTTATGTCGCTGGCTATGATGTTCCAGATCCAATGCATTATGTAATATCCACATTCATAACAGCCGGTTTGAACGTGACTCTACATATGGAAAACATTTGAACATCGTATACATTACATAAGTTCATGACTTAACTAGACAACACTAACACATGGTACATAGCTGACTTACCTTTACTTCAATCCACTTTGGTGCAACTGCCTTAGTTTCAGGAGACAAGGTCTTCTTCAATTTTGTCATTACACTGCTTTTAAAAAACCACATCAACGCATATACAACAAAATGTCAATCAATAATGACCATTAAAGAAGGCTTGCAAAAAGTTATATGGTATGAGATAACCTATTAATTGTAGCTTTGATATGCATATCAGGTTTCCTACGCAAAGAACAGAACCAAACAACAACATGTTGCCTAGGACACAAAATTATGAGTTGCCAATGTTCCCTGCATGTCATTCACATTAGATACGTATACACCCAAACATCATTTGAAGTATGTTTGTTAAATAGCACTTACTGATGGAAGTAAGGTCCAATGTACACCTCTCGGTCAGATTCCTTAAGCCATCTTTCAAGATATTGTTCGCATTCGCTGCGTCTATCCTTTGAACAAACCAACGACTGTGGCTCAAGGAATGCATACATGAAACCTTGACTGAATATCTGACTCCACTCATGAATATACCTATTCACATGATTTGAAAGTATTGTAGTGGATCATGATATTGAATGAATGAGGAATGAGTTATATGAAGGAATTCACTTACATTAACCATAATTGTATGACAGATATGTTCAGACTTTTGTCTCCTACTATTATTTCAATAACATCTGAATATGTGATGAATATCGATGTAGATGCATCTACAATTCCAAGAAATCTCCCATCAAAGTTGATTTGAAGTGGCTTGTCGTAAAGATCGAAACTGTACTTCATCAATTCACGCAACGGATCATCTGCGTTCACATTAGCCGGCTTCGGCACATGTGCATCCTCGTTGTGTGGAATACGTTGTGGATGCTACATGGTTAATGAAAGTGGGTGAGTATTTGTACTGTAATCTATGAATGTTTTACTTTACGTATGTCAAATGAAACATGTTACCTCATCTAATACAGCTTTCACAAGGTGTGTGGGCCAAGCTACAAATGTATTGACGGCCTGCTTCACATATTGTATTTCTGAGGTGGCATAGGGGACCTCAGCCTCAGGATCAATAACTGTTTCTACACTTACCCTGACAACATCATCTGCATATGCCACTGTGTGTATGATTGAATCCCCCTCCATTATTTTCCCCATGGCCACCAACCTTAAATGAACCATAAACAAAGCTTTTTTTAGTGCATATAAAACAAAAACTAAACCATGAACAAAACACAAACCAAACCCAACAATTACAGCTGCAAGAAAAAACAAAACTCCGATTCAATTGTAAGTAAGGTAATATTTCTACAAACCTTTGTGTACCATCGTTACGCTGCACAAACAGTCCCATCAATGGTATGGCATCAGCATCATGTTCTTGTGAAGCCTGCGCATTGGTAACAGCATTACTTCCCTGTGTGCTGACACGCGCACCTAGTTGTTGTATGTCCGGCTGAATTTGGAGTGCCTCTTGGGATCCTTTATTTGACAACTCTTTTTTAATAGCCTCTTTCAATGCATTGGTCATTATTTCCAAGCTCCTTTTATTTTCCTCTTCTAGCTGAGTCCTCAATTCTTCCTTAATTTGAGTCCTCAATTCTTCCCTAATCTGGCCAGTCATGTCTTCCCTAAGCCTTGCAACAACTTCATCTAGTTGTTGTTGGCTGATGGACGTGGACGAGCTGCTGCATGTCCTTGATGCCCTTCCGTAGTACTGAGTAATAGTGACACCTGAGCCTGCTGCCCGAACGCGACCCCCATGGTCAGGTCGTCCAATGGCAGTGTTCAGTATGTCTTGCCGACCATGGGGTACAAACGAACCCTGCGTTACCTGCTCTTCTAAGGAGTCCTACACAAAACAAGTGACACAAAAATACACAACGTGCAGTCATTTTCATTACAAAATACTTAAACATATGAACATTGCAACATATTGGTGAACTTACTATTTTATCTGCAATTTCCTGTGCAGAGTCAGATGTCATATTGCCAACAGCCCTGGTCCGAGCAACCTTCCACTTAACATGCCTTTTTATTGGGGATGGGGGTTCATCAACACTTGCTGGATTTTCACTCAACAATGCTTCCTCTTGTATCCTTTTTCGTTTCTGGTCTAACAATTTCTTCTCAAGCAAATCATATCCCCCACGTGAAAGTACGTGAGGGCAGTCGTTGTGTTTTTGAATTGATTGTGCTCGTTTCCTAATACCCTGTAATGTGACATACATAATTGCGGAGATTTTTTTGAAATTAAAATAATCAAATTGGCAAAAAAATATTCATTTGAAGTTACCATAAACAGATTCAACTAACCTCCCAGTTAGGTGTCAGGCGGGTTTCTTCAAATTGTTTCCACGCTTCAGGATCTAGTCCATATTTTGTCACAACATCCTGTGTTTGTTGACCTTCAGTCTTAGCAAACACAAATTTGCTAGTCAATGTGGACTTAAATTGCCGCCATCTCGTCGCTACTGTTGACATAACCTTCGTCTTCACCTTCGTAGCTTCTGCGATATCAAACTTTGCCTACATAACCAGGTGTCAAAATTTGTGGAAAAAGGCAGCCAAATGTATATCATTATACAATACTAGCAATCAACAATTTAATGACAATGTTCTGCCATAATACCCCAAGTAAAGCAAAAGCATCCAATCAGCATATAATGTAAGTTTACCATGCAGTCACAGCCATCAAATTTAATATCCAAATTGAACAAATAATAAATGAAAAAAAATATTGTGACACTCACTAATAACAGTTATTGCCTTAAAGTATGAATTCCTAGAAAAACTTCTTTTCATGGTTTGTTAAGAACATGCTTCAGCCTTCGCACAATTTGAGTTTTTATCAATGATGTTATTGATAATCCATGTACATTGATAATTCTTAAGTAATTTGAAATCATTACTAAAACATTGATTTCTCATGTTTTCTGCACAGTAGTTAAAACAACAGAGTAATAATCAAAACTTATGGCATACGCAGATTATTCACTAATAAAACAAAAGAAAAGTCGGTGCAGGTGATTAGTGAATTCATCTACCAACTATGCAGATAGTATTTGCTGTTTTCCAAAATTTGGGTGCTAGAATTTCATGGTTCAATCACAAATTACCTTTATGCTGATGTTGTTATCACAAATTACCAACTATGCATTATAATTAATTTGTGGACATCATACCACCTATTTAACACCTAACATCTAATTAAATATTGAGATACATGGTTAAAAAATATAAATATAATAAACCATATGATGTGATAGAAGAAGAAACAAAATATAGTCAAAGTGTTTAAAATAGAAGAATACCTACCTTTTATTACAAATTTAATAAAATATGAAGAGGTATTTATCTCTCACAAGGCGACAAAAAAGGTCTTAATGTATGCTGTAAGAGGTATTTACGTTTGGTGCCTAATTATCTCCGAAGAAACATGTCTTAAATTAATTCAAAATCTTAGGTAAAATAAGCCAAGAAATTGACACATAAAAAAACCAAAAGCTGGTAATAGAATTGCAAAAAAAAGGACCAGTAGTGCTAGTATTGAAAATTTTATTTCAGCTATGTACAAACAGGTTATTCAACCAAGAAGCAATGTGCCCTTCAATCCAAAAACTTCCTAAAAATGAATCTGAAATCCACAAATAATGCACTAACAACAAATCTACACATTTTGCAAGCAAGGAAAGTTCACAAGCCTAGGCATCATGACTCCAATCAAATGTCTCAGCAATTAACTTCAAACCAGATAAGCTTAGTAGCAACAGAATTAAAATTCTTCGAATTCGAAGCAGAAACCCCATCCTGTTTCGAAGTAGTCTCACTCTGACCTAAAATGTGGAATATCTTCCACTCCCAAACCTGCTGGAGCTACCAGATACTTGTTCAGCTGAATTAGAACTATGTTCCGTCCCATCAACATCTCTAAGAAATTCAGGCTCCTTAGTGGTAACCATGAAGTCCATCAAGTTGCGGCTGAACCCCAAATCAGAATACACCCTCAAGGCATCCTAGATATGAAAATAGATACTACTAGATATAGCAGTGGCAGAACATTAAAAAAACTGATATATTGAATAATATCACAATAAAGCACCCATATATATGTTCATATCCTCTACTGTCAAATCAGACAAAGAACTCATATGACTGTGTCTCATTCCTTATGCAGTAGCCATAAAGCCAAATGAAAACAAGCTAAGACTAAGGCCTAATGATTTAAAAAAATAATACATTAAAGTACATGCTTCCTTTACTTATTTTGACAGTCTCATGCTATCATATATAAACATATTATGTATAAACATAATATTTTGACAGTCTCATGCTTCCTTCATTTTTTATTTTCCATTCAGCTACACGTGTTTTATTTTTGTATCCTTATACAAATTAAAGGAATTGTAATTAAAAATGTATGTGCCTGGTAAAATAATTGCTGCAATGGCATGTTGAAGAGTTATACAGTATCAGAGGCAAAGAAGTTAACATAGACAATCAAAGGCTTGAGAAGGGAGATTATAGTGAAGTCAAACGAATCACTGCAGCCCAGGTCTAATTCTAATTCTTAATTATGTCAGGGAGATTATAGTGAAGTCAAAGGAATCACTGCAGCACATGTTAAAAATTGTCTTATTATAAATTTATTAATATTTATAAAATTAAGTTAAAATTTAAAATGATACGTATCATAATTTGTGATTAGCAAGTACTTTATATTATCAGTAGATCACCTTTAAATTCATATTTATATTTAAAAAACGACCTAAGTAGATTAACAAAATTAGATATTGAAGTAAAATTGTAATTAAAAAAATACCACATAATTTAAAAGTTACATTTTAAATTACTTGTTTAGCTGTTATTCCTTATGGTTCGAGTAATAATAACGATAACAATTCAGCCTGAATTGTTTCAGATTAATTTTCTTTTTTGCAAAAAACAAATACGGGAACGAGCAACAATTTGAAGGTTGTACATTCAGGAACTAAAGAATTCAAAATAGCTAGTAATAAGAGGGATTTGTTTTTGGGATTTTCTGAGCACCAATAGCGGGTACGCTAGAAGCTTGCACTTGAGGAGGGAAGCATATTGGCAGCTAATGAACAACTTTCTTAACTATTTGCCGTTCAGATTTGACTGTTTCTTTTGGTAATATGTAAATATAAATAGTATAAGGCTATGGCTTATGGACATGGTCTTTTTGACCCCTAACAATCTTAGAAGTCAATATAGACCATGTTTTTACGCCATAGCTTATACTATTGTGATGTACATATTAACAAGAAGAACCAGGAAAGTCTGAAGGACAAGTAGTTAAGAAAGTTGTTCATTATCTGCAAACATCCTTCCCTCCTCAAGTGCAAGCTTCTTGCGTAGCCGCTCTTGGTGCTCAGAAAATCCCAAAAACAAATCCCTCTTATTACTAGCTATTTTGAATTCTTTAGTTCCTGAATGTACAACTTTCAAATTGTTGTTCGTTCCCCTCTTTGTTTTATGCAAAAAATGAAATCAATATCAAACAAAACATGCATACAATTGTCATCGTTATTGCTACTTGAACCATAAGGAATACCATCTAAAGAAGTACTTCAAAACGTTTATTTATTTTTTTTGGTATTTTTTGAATTACAATTTGACTTCAATATCTAATTTTTTAATGTACTTAGGTGGAGGATGTTGACGAAGAGAACGAGAAGGAAGAAAGTAATTTAAAGAAGATTAAGGAAGTGTCACATTTTTTTTTCCTCAACAAGGAAGTGTCACATGAATGCTCGTTCGTGAACAAGCATAAGGCCATTTGGATGACAGAGCCTTAGGAGATCACAAAGGAGGAGTATTATGCTTTCTACAAGATTGACTCCAATGACTGGAAGAGCATTTGCCTGTGAAGCACTTCTCAGGTGAGGGACACTTATGCCTGTAAGCCTATCCTCTTTGTTCCTAAGAGGGCACCTTTTGACAAGTTGACACAAGGAAGAAGCCTAACAATATTAAGCTTGGTGTGATTTAAACAAGGAAATAACTTAAGACTTGCAATTGTAACTTACCTCTTCATCTCTTTTATGTTAAAGTTGTTGACATTGTGCATGGCACAATAAACAAGGAAATAATTGCTGCCTGCTCGTACAAAGATGCTGCTTCCAAGGATTCTGCAGACGAATTTGTGATGTCCCCAGCACAAACTGGTAGACATGAATTTTTAGCATGCTAAAAATTGTCCTACCCCAGCCCAGCAACTGCAAGATTTAAGTTCTATTGGAACAGTAAATACAGGGCTGAAAACTGTAAATAAGACTGATAAACTTCTGCACCCTATGAAGATTTTAGTTTCTAACATTCTGTTCAATACTAAATTTCATATACCAGAAGTTAGGTTTGACTAATCTTTCTGGATTCTATATGGTGAGGATGACCAAGTAACTGTTAAATCAATCAGCAAGCAACTCCATGATGTGGTGTTGACTCGAGCTTAGATAAGACACTAGAGTTGTATACATGAATATGTTGTATGTTTCTATTGCAGGTAGAGACACCTGAAAATTTGAAGTTTGTGTTCTCAAACGATATCAATGACCTTAGAAATATTGTATAGAAAGTAGAAATAATAAAACAAGGATTTGTTTCTTTGCTGACCCAAATAATGTCTTCGAAGAGGCCAAAGAAGTCTTGTTTGGGAAATATTTTAGGAAGGCCCTTTCAATAATTGTTATTTGATTAATTTCATGTTTGTTCTCTAAGTTCTCTTACACCATTTGAAGCCAGAGAAGATCTGAAGTAAACTTTTGTTTTGCAAACTTTAGCTTCCTTGACTCAGATAACAAAAACATATCCTTAAATTACTGAAGCAGATTGGCATAATTTACTTGAAGCAGACTAATGAATTCAAGATACAAGGAACTTTTGCCAAGCTTAAAATTAAATTATGTGGGAGCAGAAACAAAGTTAATTTTTGAAACATAAGAGGCTAAGAGGTTTGAAAGTAAGATTTTAATAGTTCAAAGGGTACTTGCATGATAGTACCATAATCACTGGTCTACCAATCTTAGTGCAGGATTTTTAAGAATACCTTGATATGTGTATTATAACCATTCCTGTATCCACACTCTATCCATGGTCAGAATTAGGTCTACCTGGAATCTAATATGATCTCTAATTTGTACCTTATCTAGTACCTCTGGTACTCTTTAATATATATATTTTATCTTTCCTGTATCCACACTCTATCCATGGTCAGAATTAGTTATCTCCAACTCTTATTCTATCCCTTCGTTTCATCTTTCAAATTCTTATTAAAATATTAATTGTACCTAGTTGTTGAATATCTAGAGTAGACTCAGTAGTTTAAAATAAAATTTATAAATTGAAAGTCCAGGTGAATAAAAACAATATTTTAGGAAAATATAATTAACTCATTTGCGAAAAACAAGAAAAGGAAAGTTGATGATTGAAATATTTTCTCGCTGGAGCATATATAGCTGTTAAACAGAGACGTATGCTTAAGAAATAAAATAAATTCTGATAGACCTGGGACAAATTAGTTTTTCTATTTGTTACAATATCCTAAAGCATAATAGCATGAGTAGTAACTATCAAAGAAAACGACTGCAATCGGAAGTCAATAGGTATTTGTTAGTAGCAGTTAAGATCATATTGGTCCAGAAACAACTGGATAAAACTAGGAGAACTAGTATTTGATGTTAAACATGTAGCAAGAAATTCTCCCCTACACACATCTATAAGGTTCATATAAAAGAGCTTGTTGTAGCTACAAAATATAGATCCTGTGTTGCTGGAGGATTGTTACCCCTAAATTGACAAGTTTTAGCCACGTGGGGACATTAAGATGAAGAGCCATTGGGTTTGAACTTGGAGTTTAAATTATTGGGCCAACCTACTGTCTGATTTGCCTGTCTAGTGAAATTGATGGAAGTTCTGGGTTACACTCATTTTAACTAAAAATTCTTGGGCCCTAGGACATACCAAACACACGCCGCTCTTTCAGACCGATAAAGAAAAAAATCAGGGTTTTGTTTGTTTGATGTTTTTTTTTATAAATAATTTACAGTTTTATAAAATTTTAACAGATTCAAATGTCCAAGAATTGTAATGAGGCCTTGCTGGGCAAATGGGGCTGGGAATTGGCGACTAATCAGAATCACTTTTGGCCCAGAATTGTAATGTCCAAGTATGGTGGCTGGAATGCTCTGATTCATGGGAGAAACTCCACAGCTTTCTCTAAGTGGTGGAAGGACTTAAAATCTATTTTCCAGCAGCAACACACTAATAGGCTGTTTTATAATTTGTGTTGGAAGTTGGGTAATGGGGCAAAAATCAGGTTCTGGAAGGATAAATGGAGAGAGGATGATTTAACTCTTCAAGAAAAATACCCTACTTTGTATCAAGTGAGCTACCAGCAGGATTCTTCTATCAGCCTAATGGGAATTCTTGTTGATAATAAATGGGAATGGAGGATGCAATGGAGGAGAAATTGATGCTGAGATTGATGCTGTCCAGATTTGCCCAACCAGTATGGACTCCCTTATTTGGAAGGTTGATCCTAGTGGAGCCTATTCCACAAAGTCAGCCTACAATATCCTCAAGAATGATGGCAGATCTGTTAATGACGACAGAGCTTTTAAGATTATTTGGAATCTGAAAATCCCCCCAAGAGCAATTGCCTTCTGTTGGAGAATTTTCATTGTTATTAATCAACACATTAAAAAATAGAAATTACATATTAAATTATTATTGACTAATTTTACGAAAGAAACAGATTGCCTTCTGTTGGAGAATTTTCAGAAACAGATTGCCTACTAAGGCTAACTTGAGAAAGAGACACATCACTTTGCCTTCGTATAGGTGCCCGTTATGTGATAGTGAAGAGGAAGATATTGGCCACATCATGTTCTCATGCAGAATGACTAGGAATTTATGGTGGGAGGCTTTGAGATGGGTCAATAGAGTGGGCCCTTTCCCCATTGAACCTAAAAATCATTTTATGCAATTCTCTCATTGGAATCGCAAAAGCTTTATAGACAATAGATGGGTGATAAAAATGCTATTAAGTGTTAACTGAGTTTGTATAATTCTAAGTGTTTGTAAAAAACAAAAAAGAAAAGAAGTTCCTATTAATCATAATATTTGGAGGGCCACTGGATTATGTGGATTGGAAAGCAATGCTTTATTTGGCGGTGCAAGTGGGTAGGCAGCTATTGTCATAGTTTTAGGAAATTTGGGATGTTTACAGTGATACAAATCAATTTATTCCATACAAAAATAGTATAACATAAAAATCAAACTTATGGTTACATTAGCATAAAAAATAATATGCATTACCCTATTAAGTATTTAAGGATAAAAATACTACCCCTGCTCCCTAACACAAAACCCATGCCAATTTTCATTTGTTTAAGTTATCAATTTAAATTTGTGAACTTATTATACACATGATTTGTTCTGGTCTCTAACTTTGATCTGACAATATTTGTTCTCAACCTCATCTAACTAACTAATATTCATGTTTAAAATAAAAACTGCCCTTGTGCTGTTCTTTACAAATATAGGAGTCTAGGATAGTGATTAACTATTCAAATAAAGGACAAGTCATTTAAAATAAAGGGCATGAATACTGTTCTCTACCAAGGACAAGTCATTTAAACTGCCCTTGTGCTGTTCTCTACATGTGTTTCGAAACACATGTAGAGATTATAAAGGACAACTATTTGTTATAGTCAATTATGTTTTTAACAGAAAAATTGATTCTTAATTCAAATATTGTAATTGGTATGAAGGACTTACTAGAATGTCATTCCACACAATCTCCTTTAGCGTTTCAGGTACGTCTTTCCAATTATTGTGGATAATGGGAACCTTTTCTCGCGCCACTACGCCTAGGTAGCTGTGGAACTTTTCACGCATCGGTCCGGATGCTCTCCCGGTAGCGGGATCCACATAAACAGCCGGTCTGGGCTGATCCACGGTTCTTAATGTCAATGTTCTCAGCCGTGTCGTTGTTCTACTCCTCTTGGAAGTCGCCTCTGATTGACCATCGGACTGCGGAGGAGACGTCGGATCTGTGGCCATGATCCTGTAAATAAAATACACAATTAATATTAACGATTACATTTAGACATTAACAAAAGCAAAGGCGTAATACTAACATAATCATTATATTTACACATTAAACAAAGCATTACTTTCGCACTCAGCCTGTAGGGATGTTTTCCCATAGACCTTCATCATGATCTACACGATTTGCATGTCCATCATCCACTTCATCAGCTTCATTCATTGAAGGCAATTGTTTTGAAAAACTAGACATTTGACCAATGTCAAGGGTTGACTCATCATTATGGTAATTCATTCCACTTGGTCTTCCTTGCAGAGCCACAGACAAACTTGAATTACATGGATCTTGTACATAGAAAACTTGTCTGGCTTGTGCTGCCATAATGAAAGGTTCGTCTATATATGCCACCTTACTAAGGTCTACCAAAGTAAATCCCAATGGATCTTGAAACACACCCGTTGTCCCGTTCACCCACTGACACTTAAAAACAGGCACTCTAAATGATGTATAATCAACCTCCCAAATTTCTTGAATGACACCAAAGTAAGACATGGATGCTCGAATGGGGTTGTTATCCGATGTACTGGAAAAGTGCTCCGAATCAGCATCAACACAGACCCCACTGTTTTGTACCGAACTTTTATCATCTTGGGACTTTGTGTAGAATGAATAATTGTTAATGTCATACCCCTTCCATGTAGGGACATTCAAATTTGGGCCAATGGCTAACAATGTGAGTCGTCTGGAAACACTTTTATCAGCAAGTATTGTTTGTCTAAACCAATTTATGAAAGTTTTGTTGTGCTCTTGCAATACCCTCATCATGTTCATTTTGGGGTGACTATCTCTAACATGTTTTTTGTGAGCCTCTATGTACGGAAACACCTCTGTTGTGTTGTTTAATATATACAAATGTGCTTGTGACACGTCATGTCTAGTCATTGTCACAACATTGTATCCACGAGTACCCTTGCCGGCTATTGGCTGGTCATGCCGGGATGCAGGAACACCGACAGGTTTCAATGAGTCAATGTACTGTGAGGCAAACTCAATGCATTCTTCAGCAACGTATCTTTCCACTATTGAGGCCTCTGGTCGATGTCGATTCTTCGTATAACCCTTTAAGACCTTCATGTACCGCTCAACTGGATACATCCATCTAAAATACGTAGGACCACAACACCTTATTTCCCTTACCAGATGAACAACTAAGTGTACCATAATGTCAAAAAATGAAGGAGGGAAAAACATCTCCATTTGACAAAGGACAACGACAACCTCATCTTCCAAAGCATCCAACTGTTTAGGGTCAATGACCTTGGCACATATAGCATTAAAAATGAAACACAAGCGACTGATTGCAACACGGACCTTCTCAGGCAATGTTCCGCGGATTGCAACAGGCAAAAGTTGTTGCATTAACACATGACAATCATGTGATTTCAAGCCAACCAACTTAAGCTCATTCACAGACACAAGACTCTTGATGTTTGAAGAGTAGCCTTGTGGGACTTTGATATTACGCAAGCATTCACAAAAACTTCTCTTTTCAGCTGTTAACATTGTGTAACAGGCTGGGGGCAGATATGTCCTGTTACCTTTTGAGATAGGATGCAACACTTGACGTATACCCATGTCAACCAAGTCTTGACGACACTTGAAACCATCCTTTGTCTTGCCTTTAATGTTTAGGAGGGTCCCAATTAAAGAATCACAAACATTTTTCTCGACATGCATGACGTCTATACAATGCCTAACATGATGATCGGACCAGTACGGAAGATCAAAGAAAATAGACTTCTTTTTCCACATGTTTGAAGTGGATGATGGTTTTTTTTGGGACTTGCCGAACATATTTACGACATCCTTGACCCGCTGATATACTTCATCACCAGTTAATGGATTTGGCGCGGTTTCATGTTCTTGACTTCCATCGAATGCCTTCTTCAAGCGTCGATACGGATGATACTGTTTGAGAAATCTTCGATGCCTAGTATACACAGTCTTCTTTCCATGTTTAAGTTGGCGGAAACTAGTATTCTGCTCACATATAGGACATGCGTGATGTCCTTTGACACTATATCCACTTAAATTTCCGTAGGCTGGAAAGTCATTGATGGTACAAAAAACCATTGCACGCAACTTGAAAGCATGCTGCAAATTTGCGTCCCATACATCAACCCCTTCATCCCACAATTTCCGCAAATCGTCAATTAACGGTCTTAGATATACGTCAATATCATTACCTGGTTGTCTTGGACCAGCTATCATCATACTCAGCATAACATACTTTCGCTTCATGCACAACCACGGAGGGAGATTATAAATGAACAGCAAAACGGGCCACGAGCTATGGTTAGTAGTTAAGGTTCCAAATGGGTTCATTCCGTCCGTTGCAAGACCAAGCCTTAAATTTCTAGGCTCGGCCCCAAATTCAGGATACAGACGATCAATTGCCTTCCATTGCGGGCTATCTGCAGGATGTCGCATCAATCCATCTGATTTTCTAGTATTTGCATGCCATATAAGGTTCTTTGCATCTTCCCCATTAGCAAACAACCGTTTAAACCTTGGTATTATTGGGAGATACCAACACACCTTTGTTGGACGGCGGTCGGCGTCTGAGACTAGTACAGTAGAATCTCCGTTGGTCGGTCTGTACCGAGAAACCCCACACACAGGACAGTAATCTAGTTCAGCAAAATCATCTCTGTACAAAATGCAGTCATTACAACATGCATGAATTTTTTCGTACTGCATCCCAACTGGACATAAAATCTTCTTTGCTTGGTAGTGATTCTTTGGCAAGATGTTATCAGCAGGAAGCATGTTTGTCAACAACATCAGCAACTCACTAAAACTCTTGTCACTCCACCCAAATCGAGCCTTCAAGTTAACCAGAGCTAACACAGCTGACAATTTTGTGAAAGATATGCAGCCGGAATACAAAGGCATTTTTGAATCAACTTCTATGTTGTCATACAACGCTGCATGTGCCTCTTCAAACCCCTCTTGCCCAAGATCACAAATCATTTCTTCTATAGGATTTCCGCTGTCTGTAGTAACATCGTCAGCCTGTGACATGTCAGCTGTATCGAGGGATTCCCCATGCCATATCCACTTTGTGTAGCTACGAATTATTCCCTCACAAATAAGATGAGTTCTTATGTCATCAATTGTTTGGCGCCTCCCATTTCCACACTTCACACATGGACAAAAAAATTTTCCCCACATAGGTTGCGCTTTACTTTGAGCAAACAGCAAAAACTCTTCAACACCATTCTCGTACTCTTCAGTTATACGTGATGCGTTCATCCAACTTCGATCCATGTTACACCTTCTATGTCAAACGTTAGTGGCTTAGGGGTTACTTGACATGCATCACAAGCATAGAGCACCAATTGTAGTAGAAAACACACCAGAACTGCACCTTTTGTACAAAACGCTGCAGTGGAAAACACATTAGCAATTGCAGTTAGTTGGACCAGCAATGCTAACAAGAAAAATGGTGCATGGCTGTTTCAAGGGATTCGGCATTTTTCAGTTTGTTGGCCTCTATTACCAATGCTTATAAGAAAAAATGAAGAAAAACTGCACAAACGACAACATCGAAATTTAATGACGAAAGTGGTGCAATTGAAATTCAACATCATTTTTTAAACATTTATAAAATCAAATCAGCTGAATTTGGGAAAAATAATCTATGTCAAAGTAGTTGATTTCTGGTGGTAGAAGAAATTTCACTTCCTAATGGTGGCAGGATTTAAAGAGTATCTTTCAGCAGCAACACAATAACTGCTTTAATGATAATTTAAAGTGGAGGGTGGGTACGGGGTCCAATATTAGTTTGCGGAACGATTTATGGCTGCAGGACAACTGTAATATCCAACGAAAGTATCCCCAATTATATGTAATAAGTAAACAGCAGAATTTTCTAATTAATTCTATGGGAGAATTTGTGGACGGCAGATGGGAATGGAAGTTATCTTGGAGAAGGGACTTTTTTGACTATGAAATACAAATGGCAGCTGACTTTGTAGATGAGATTCATTCTGGTCACATACATGTTATTTGCAACTCTACAATGACAAGGAGACTTTGGTGGGAGCCTTTGAGATGGGTTAATAGAGTGGGTCCTTTTTCCACAGACCCAAAGAACCACTTTTTGCAATTCACTCAATGGAACAACAAAGCTAGTATAAACAACAGATGGAAATTTCTGTGGTTAGCTCTATCCTTCTTCGTCTGGCATCATAGAAATGCTATGATTTTCAAGAACCACCCGTTTGATCCTGAAAAGGTTATCGATGATACCTTGTTCCACACTTGGTCTTTGTTAAAATGTGCAGAGAAGGACTACACCAGGGACTACACCATCCATATGTAGCAGTTGCATGTGGAGGTCAACACCAGGTTGTCTCATGAACGACAACTCCATTAGCCATCTTCCAGCGGTCAATGACATGGTGTGCATGCAACGGGACTCGAGAAATTTGAACACCTTGCAATACATGTTCTGGGGGTGGTCGGGTAAGGACATAAAAAGGCGGAGATGAAGAGATTTATTGTAGAATATTTCAGTACACCTAGTACTGAATTTTATACATAATATATTTGCTTTTTGCCTTGCAAAAAAAACAACAAAGGAAGGGTAAATGCTGACACCTCTTCCAAGAGGTGCAACATACATGTAATTAAGTTATGGGGTGTAGCTGGTCCACAATACCATCCTCAAATTCAACCACAATTGGGGTTAATTTATACTTGTTCCTATAGTACCTATGGTACTCTCGTAATTGTATGATATTGGCACAAAAATACATAATAAACATCATACTAGACAGCTCAAAAGAACAATTACACGGCATGAATATGAAGGCATTAAACGAATACATGCTTTCAGGCATCATACATGTTTGTGATTTGTGGAATTTCAAAAACATATTTTAAACTATTACTAGAAACAATAAACACACCTCCAAATAATGAAAGGAGTTCTTTGGTGATTCTTTGGTGCCTGATTCAGCCTGAAAAATAATAACACTTTGGTCAATCAACCGCTTCTATGACAAACATTTGTGTAATATGTAGAAAATAATTTGTGGCAATCAACTTGATATGATACAGAATTAAATTGCAAGGCATTTACTAAAGAAAGCAGTGAAGACAGAGTTCCAACAGTCATATATAAAGCTCAAATGATGGAAGAAGGTCTTCACTACATCATATTCTTTCTAGCTATATAAAGCTGAAATCATCATTGCAAGACAGGAATATATAATTAATAAATGGCTCCAAAAAAACAATTAGTGTAAATTTTGAAATGGAAATGTTCTAATATGATCTGATTTGTATTGTAGAAATTATTGTCCTAGCATTTGGATGGAATCTCTATGCCCTTGCCCTGTTTCATTTGACATGTACTTAGATTTTGCTTTCCTTTATTGAATCTGATATCACAACATCATATCTTGGCATCTACAAATTACAGCTAGCATTTGGATGATGCTCTGCTTTTACTTTGGTCATGGCTCAAGTCCAACGAGAAAGATTTTACACTTCACTTTAATCAATGTTCTTCCAATGTAACACTAGGTTTCTATACTTAGCTTGGGAGTGTGGGGGCTGGACTTTTGTAGCATGGGTTAGGTAGCAGGGTGCTATGGTGCTGGCTTTGTTCCTACTAATAATCATAGGAACCAGCTGGCCCCTAAAATTTGTAACTTCAATACCACTGGTACTCATTATTAATATATCATATCTATGTTTGCTGACAAAAAAAAAATTAAAAGAAACTATTTGTGTAAATTTTTAATATGATTAAGCATATAATGTAATATAAATTACTTAATTTATATGTATAAATTTCATAATAGTGGTTATTCCACTATCTACTATCCTACTATACCAGTTTTGGGGTGAAATGCTCTGCATCTGTATTCAGGAATTGATAATGATGCATACAACTCTCATTGACCATATTAGCCCAGAAAGGGAGCTTGCACTAGCCTAGCCTGAGTCTAAAGGGTGAAGGTTCTTTGTGATGGGGTTAAACTGGTGGTATATTGATGGAAAATTTAATGGGATCTTAAATTGTGACCAGTCCTGATATCAATTGGTGGGAGGTATTGGTTTGATTGACTTAGGGATATTTTTGAAAATCAACCTATTGTTCATATGGAATTAGAGGTCAATTTGTTTTTTTAATAGGGCAGAAACATTTATCAGGCTGGAGGGGTAGAGAAGTGAATGTGCAACGGGATGGGTTGAGGTTGAGTACAACATGTTGGATTCTATATCCAGATGATGCAAAGGCCCAAGCTGTTCACTCAACAGAGGCAATGGAGCCTGATAGGGGGGCACATCAGGATTGACTGAGTTATATCCGAGTGCCATGGTACACAGTCCTTGAATCTCTGAACACAGATGGAGCTTCATAAAGGGCCACATCATGGTTAGTCAAGACATATCTGGACGGTACACTAAGCAAATGGTTTTTTTTCCTAAAATACCAGAGAATGGAGTTCTTGCTCATAGTAATGCCACCAAAAATAAGAATCCAAGGAATGTAATTAGAAACCTTGGAACAAACACCCCCTTAGATATTGGGAAAAAACTCTAACAAATGAATGAAATTAGAAACCAAGGAATGTCTATTTTTCCTTGATTAGTAATATCAGCCTGTAGAGATTATAAAATTTGATTGCATCATACAAAGAAGGATTGGTGTAACAGAAAAGTGCAACAATGAAAGCTTTCTGAACCAAATTCTCATACAAGGATGTGAGAAAATGGGCTTCAAAGTAGAGTCTGTGGCTATAAATTCCTCAGCAGATGACTATTGTGGTTCATGTTGTTATGGTTGCAGAACAGGAGATAAGAAGGGAACTGACTCCACTTGGTTGGTTGATTCTGTAGGCAATGGTGCAGTGATCCTCACTGGATGTAAAGCTGAGAGATTCATACTTGAAAATGTAAAGAATGGAATGAAGAAAAAGAAGTGCTTAGGAGTGATTGCTGCAGCAAGTTGGAGGAATAAGGTAAGAAAGAAACTCCAAATTCAATACAAGGTAACCATCTCAGCATGTGGCTTTCTCAAGACTCGTCCTCTAATGATTTCTAGTGGACTAGTATGCTACGAAGACATAATTTGCACCAAGAAAATAATTAACTAGAAACTAAAAGTTTGCAGTGCAAACCTCCTATCATTTATGCTAAAACACACTGCATTATCCCATCTTCGCGATGAGTCCATGACAACTAAGAATATAGTGAGATTTCAACTCATGTAAGCAGACAAGAATAGACCATAGTCACTGTTTACATTATTTCCTGTTTATATAAATTTCTCGTTAAATATTTAAAGAAAAGGAAAATAGTAAAGTAGAGCTATTCACCAAAATAAATTTTAATATATAAATAACAATAATAAAGAAAATCATTAAGAATTACGTTGTTTATGCCCCTCAATAACTAAAAATTTTCAAATTGAAATTTTATATTTTGTTTCAATTATTTAAATTATTAATAATTGGGAAATAAATAATTTTAAATAATATTAAAAATGTTGTAAGGAATATATCTAGTGGGAGAGCTATTTTTAAATGATTGTGAGTAAAAATAGTAGGCTTAAATATATTTTTGATTCCTGATAAATATCTGATTTTGCGTTTACTCTTTAATAAATTTGTATTTTGCGTTGAGTTCTTAATGAAAAAAAATAATTTTATTTTGACCCTTAACACTTATTCTTAGTTCCTAATAAATTAGTAAATTTTGTATTTACTCCTTAATAAAAAAAATTATTTGTTATTAGTCGACACTAAAAAAAAATTATTATTTTATTATGGAGTATATACAAATTAACTAATTTATGAGAGACTAAAACAAAATATCAAAAATAAAATATAAAATTGTTATTTTAGTAACGACTCAGCGTAAACCAAAAATTCATTAGAGACCGAAGAGAAAAATGAAATATTTATTACAAATCAAAAGCCAAAATAGTAAATTTCCTTCACTTGTATGATTTAATTAATTTATGATATTTAAAATTTATAATAATATTTTGAATAATATGTAAATATAAATAACAATTAATTATATGAAAACTATTAAAATTAAATATTATTTAAAATTAAATAATTAATCTTTTATTCTTTAATAGACAATTCATATTTCATTAGTAATTTTGTTACAAGAGTTGCTTAAGGTGTTTATTAGCAGTATCTTGTACTTGCGAGAGAAAAACATACTAATTGTTATATTTTGTAACATAAGTATTTTTTTTTCTTAACATAATCATACAACATTAATTGATCATAGAAAAAATATATTAATTGTAATAAATATCTACAAAAATGATATTTTTCGAAAAAATTCAATCAGTCTTTCATTGAGGGTTTCTAATGATATTAATATTGCTTGTTGTAAGTATATTAAAATTAAAAACTATAAAAAAAAATTTCATTGTTATTAATCAACACATTAAAAAATAGAAATTACATATTATAAATTAATCAAGTAGAAACACATGTGACAAACATGTCTACTAAAATGAATATCTCTACACATGAGAAGGTTATTAAATAGACCTCACTTTGAATTTCAATCAATAAATAATTTTTTTGTAAATATAAAAAAGCAAAAAAAAAATCACTTAAATATTATATATTTTAAAATCTAAAATTTTCATGTTCTTCCAAAGAAATTGCTGGACACAAGAGAAAGCACCACCAACCAATCTTTATTTGATTTCAAATCGTGAAGGTGGCCATTGCATATGGAGAAGATACGGGGAAAATTCTAAAGTGTATCCTGAAAAGCTTTGAATTGGTCTCTGGTCTTAAGATAAACTACAATAAGAGAAAATTTGGGTGTTTGGGCAAATCCGAGGACTGGTGTAGGGAGGCAGCATCTTCTCTCAATTGTAGTCAAATGGATATTCCATTGTCTTACCTTGGAATTCCTGTAGGGGTCAGCTCTAAAAATAGGTCTGTGTGCCAACCCATTATTAGCAAATGCGAGGCTAAACTTACAAAATGGAAGCAAAGAAATCTATCAATGGGGGGTAGAATAACCCTCATTAATTCAGTCTTAACAGCCTTACCCATTTATTTGCTATCCTTCTTCAAGATTCCTAAGCTTGTGGTGCAAAAGATTACATCTATACAAAGGAATTTTTGATGGGGCAGCCTCCAAGACTCCATTAAGATTCCTTGGGTGAGGTGGGACATAGTCTGCCTACCTAAGAGTAAAGGTGGGTTAGGGATCAAAGATTTGATTAAATTCAACGAGGCTTTGCTTGCTAAATGGGGGTGGGAGTTGGCAAATAATCAGAATCAGTTGTGGGCCACAATTCTATTGTGTAGATATGGTGGTTGGAGGGATTTGATTTCTCATAGGAACTGCAGTTTAGACTCTCCTTGGTGGAAAGACCTCAAGGTTATCTTCAAGCAGCAGCAAAGCAACACAATTTGTAAAAATAGCTTTATTTAGGCCATAGGTAAGGACGGTCCATGGAATACAAACCAAGTACTTATTGGCTTGACAACAAAAAAAACACTCATTGGAAATATATATGTTTAGCAATTAGCATAGACTCGCTGAACAGGAATGGAGAAATATGACATAATTAGATTTTTCCTTTCACAAAGAATGTAGAAGAAACTAAAGACCTTCTCTTTTAGGGGTACAAATAATTTGAAATATAAGTAGAAATTGGCCTTCTGGGCAGAGAAGATGCTAATGAGGATGACAATTTGATAACACTAGTGCATTGACTAGAACTTGCTTTAGACTTGGTCATGCAAATTTCATCATGCTTATGTGTGTTACATTACATGTATTACAGGTGTATGCATGTGAAAACAGAAGAGAATGTCCATGACCTTGAATGGAGGAAAGAGATACAAAAGCAGAAAAATTGCATAAAACTGGATGATGTTGGGCTTTCACATAATAGAGGAAGAGAGAATATATATATGTGTGTGAGTGTGTGTCAATCTCCTGCAGAAGCAGAAGGAACAAAAAGAAGTGGAAACCAAGCAATTCCAAAGTGATGATGCACAGAGAAGAGAGAAAAATTTGAGTGACCCAAGAAGAGATGTTTTTCTTTCTTTAAACTGACCAGAGGAATATCTTTATTTTCTATGTTTAATTTTTTGCTTTTTTCTCTTGCAGAGGGAACAAAACAGCTATAAAGGAGCCTAAAGAGTGTGTGAGAGAGGAGTTATGGGGTCTATATATATGAAGATGGCAAGGCAAGTGTTGAAAAAATTGGGTCGGAAGAATAAAAAACTCACAGTGAAAACTTTTTTTTTTAAGAAAATGTTTCATAAATACTCCATATATTATCCTACACTTAGAGAGAAAATAAAAAAGAAATAAAAAATATAAATATAATAAAATTTATAATGTGATAGCAAAAAAATATTGATGATGTATTTAAAATGAAAAATGATTCACCTACAATTATTTTTAATCATAAAAAAATGTATGATTATTTTTTTAATTACATTACGTAAGAAAAAAAGGGTGGAATTTGGGGTGTCAAAATCTGAGTGCATGACACAGATAAGAGTTGTTAAAATACATAAGAAACCAGTTCTGGACTTATCAAGGGCTGTGTGAAACCAGTTCTAGTAAAAGAAAAATGTACATGTATTTATATTGTTCACATTAAATTCTTGGTATGAAAAAAAAAAGGGAAATGATAGTGGAAATGATGGGGGAGGGTGGAGTAAATGAATAAAAATGCAGTTTTTTATAGGTTGCAATTGTTCTTTGCTTCTAATTAATGAGAAGATAAATATGCAACCTTACGCAGCACATTGAAAAAATAACAAAGTAAAACCCTTGCAGAGGAAAATTTTCATTTGGCAAACATAATACATGAGAAGGAAAGATAGAAAAAAAATCCAGTTCTCATAATTAATGTCGAACTCACCTATATACCCATCGGGTCAAGTGGCATAAATAGATGTAAAAGGATGTGTTGTATTGTCGAGCCTTTGTCATGTCTGAATAATGTTCGTTATAAAGGTGAAGGGTCTAAGGTGTTAGGGAAGCGGAGAAAAAAGAGACAAACTTTTTGCCAAGAACATAAAGAAAAAGGAGGGAAGTGAGGTGTGTGAATGCGTGGGTCAGAGATGAGGCAGATATGCTGTGGTCATTTCATAGCACTTGTATGCAGACACAATAACGTGGGTGGGTATTTGGCTTGGGCCTCTCTCTAGGAGCATGTGGAGTCTGTCAAAGAGTGAGGGAAAAACTAACAAAAAAGAAAGGAAGAGGTATAGTATATTTTGGTGTGCTTGATACTTCAAAGAACTTCTATTCATTTTAGAGGTTTATTTACAGACATTTTTATCAATCAAGTGTATGGAGTAACTAATAGTCTTAAAATTCAAGTATTAAGTATATGGAAGTGGGTTAAATACTTTAAGCAAGAATTTTTCCACTTATAATATATGTATTCAATTTGACTTAATCACTACTAAAAGAGAAGGTCTTTAGTTTCTTCTACATTTCAAATTATTTGTACCCCTAATGGAGAAATATGAAATAGTTAGATTTTTCCTTTCACAAAGAATGGAGAAATAGGGAACCAAAGCAAGATTTTAGAAAGACTTCATTGTGATGCACAGGAGTTGAGAAACCTCCAAATCACCATACAAGATTTGATGAAGAAAGTAGACATAACTGAGAAGAGCACAAAAGGAAAAAGTGTTGAGTTTGGTGAGGTGAAAGGGCATCAATCAAAATTGACATGGATGCATTTAATACCAACTTACTGTATTGCCAGTAAGATTGCTGAATGAAACCATGGTAACCATTCAGTCTACATCTTACTGTATTGGCAGTAAGATTGCTGAATCACTTGGCAAAGCATCAATCAAAATTGACACGCATGCATTTAATACCAACTTACCAATCAACAAAAAAAACTAAGATACACAAAGTTACCAACCAATAACAACCCATAACAAAATTTTATATTTTTAATCATTTCTAAACGCACAAAGTATATTTAATAAACAAAAAGTACCTTGTGGTTGTGGCAGCAATAGATTCAAAAGCTGCTTCAGTCCTTATGCTTGTGGCAGCAATACGTTCAAAAACTTCTTGAGTAACTCTTCCAATCGATATAACTTCCTCTGAAAAAATGTAACGAAATTAATTGTCAACTTAGAAGATAAGGATCTCACTCTCAATTACGCATTCTAAACCCTATCACTAGTATTCATTTCATATACTATTTTGTAAGTACTAAAAAAATATGTTTAAAAAATACAAAGATATACCATTAACGTTATAGACTAAAAACAATGTGAAACATTTGATAATGGGCTAAAAATAGCAAAAAGTATTATTTAGAGAATTAAAATGGAAATAAAAATAAAACAAGGGAGGAAAAACATACTTTACCAACAAAAGAAGGACACAATAAAAATAAGCAAAACACATGTTATTCTTCTACTATCACACACTATCATTTTGCAGAGACACATCATAGGACAAAAAAGGTAGACTAAGAGGCACCAAGAGAAGAGACTAATAGACTAATTCAGAGAATACAAAGTATTGAATTTCTCAAGACTAATGTATGTTTTATGAGCCAAGAGTTTCTTTTATTATTAATATCTTGATCTGAGTTACATTGGTGTTGATTTTTGAAGTTTTGGTTTTCTGTGTTGTTTCCTTTTTTTCTTGTTCCTGCTTGATACATGTTTGCTAAAATGGCTGAACCACTAAAATGCTATATCTTTCGGTTATTTTGGTTATGGAATGTTTATCTGGAGTATAGTCTCATGTATACCTCTCAATCTGTGGATTAAGATTGGTTTTTAAACAAATGTTACTGATATACTTAGTAACACTCTTTCTAACACACTATCTTCTATTGGGTGAAATTCACATACTTACTACTAAATTTCCCATCTCATTTGGTGAGTTTCATTTCCAAAATAATAGGACACACATGAATTTCAACCAAAAAGAACTGAAATTGTTTTCAACTTCTACTGTTCATAGTGGCTACATTCATGTTCACCGGAAGCTCTTCATTTTGAAAATTATACTATTGTCTGGTAGAAATTATGATATGATCTATGTATCTATAGTTTTAGTCAATCTCTACGTGATACGTAGTTGAGTTTTTCAATTCACAATAAAGACTAGATAAAACTCAATATGTATCATGGCTGAAACCATTAATCTGAGACTATATATATCAAGACTAGATAATCCTTTTGGCATATTCAACGATGACATTGTTAGGGCAACTCAACACATTAATAATCACATTTTAAAAGTCTTACTTAAGTAAACCCCTAATACTATAACACATATATATCAGCAAACAAGAACTCTGAGTACTTCGACATCCTTACCTTGACAGTAGCAAGGTCGCGACACCACTCCAAAGAGCACGACTTCGGCTATGGCGGTGGTGGGAACAACAGGTAGCTAGGGTGGGCACGACGGAGGTCAGGGAACGGCGATGTGAGGGTGGGCACAAAAGAGATCGAGTGGGATGAGTAGAATGTGCGCTAGGTTTTAGGTTTTCGTCGTAGAATTTTCGAAGACAGGAGATGAAGTGTTGAATCAATATGGAAACACGAGTATATATAGTACGAAATTTACGACGGTGTATAAGCAACACCGTCTTTGTATCCTTTTATTTCTACGACGGTGTCTTCAAAAGCACCGTCTTCGATAAGTTGAACCAAACGTACAAAGCCGGGGTTAAATTCAAACGTCGTCGTTTACGAAATGTACCGTTTAAAAATCGTATATAATTACGTAAATGCCACCGCGTTGACTACTACGTCGGCTACTGAATGACCGACGTAGAATGTGCGTCGTAAAATAGGATATTTTTAGTAGTGTTATTTTATCCTAAAGATAAGTTAGGAATAGAATTCAGGCATAATTTTTTTTATCGACACAAAACTATTATAAGTTGCTCTATCTTAATATTTTCTAGACTCTTCACCTATAAGAAATCAAATATATGATTTTTTTTATACGCAAAAATTGAATAATAATTAATAGGAAATTTACCGCTCACACTGTCCTAAATCAATATTATATCTCTTAGTTTAATTTTTTTAAAAAAATTTGAAACATATTCAAAATTTCAAGAAACAATCATATTAGAATATAACATTTATCTTGATTTTCTTTTAATTAATCGAATAACTACTAATTAATTCTTCAAACCTTAATTGTTTAATGAATTCGATTGATTTCAAATCAGTTATATATAAGTAATTTAATTTGTTATTGTACAATTTTTTTATGTCCTATCTGCATTTTTTCACGTCTGGACTGATCAGTCCCTATGTCAACGATTCCAAGCAGCTAGCTGGGTCAATGCACCAAACATAGAGGGATGAGTTGAAGCCACCACATTGGCTTTGCATCTCATATAAGCAACAGAGTTTCATAGTGCCGGTTCGATCCATAACAACAACAAGATCAAAAACTCTCCCTAACCGTTAGGCCTTAACTAAGTATTAATCCACCCACCTAGCTACCATAACATAACCAAAAGAAAGTAAAACATGATCCTTTAATTTGCAGTGACCTCATTGCATGTATATTACAAATCCCTTATGCATGAGAATAACTATAAGCAATGAAGTTAATTTCTATTCCAACTGCTAGCTGCAGTAGAGGTAACGTAATTAACAAGTCATGATAGCTGATGATTTGCATATAAGCATAAGTATTAAGTAAATCCATCCATCATCAACCAACATGGTGCTCATTTTTTCTTTCCCTTCGATCATGTTCATTGCTAATTAATTAATTAATAATGACCCATTGCTAGCTTTCTAATTAATTCACAGCACCACTTTTTGTTACCTGATTCAGTTCTGAGGTTAATTACCTTTGTGCTCACTTATATCTACTCACCTCTCGTCAAGCGTGATCAGCATGAGCCCAGACTTCAGATATACTTCGTTCGCCCCACTCTCACCCCTTCCATATGTAATTCCGTTATTCCCGTATCCGACCTATATTACCTTTAGCACCAAAACTCAAAAATATTTGTAGTAGGGGAAAAAAACAATTTATAGACTAAATGACCAAATTTATTTTATTCAAAATGATAATTTATTTTAAAAAAATCACTTCAGTTTTTTATTTGATTTAAAAAGTTTTAAATCATCATTCATCCTTTAAAAACATAAAGAATTAAATTAAATTTTTTAAAAGACAAGAAATTATTAAATATTTCAAAATTATTGTTTCGGTAGGATTATTTTTCTTCTTCAATAAATTTCTAGCTTGTGACAAATTATTGATTAGGCTCTAGGTGCTCATTTACTTGGGAACTTTGAATAATGACTTTTTAGGTAAATTTTTCTATAATTATAGAAGAATATATATATATATATATATATATATATATATATATATATATATATATTAGCAATAAATTTCTTTATTTTATTAAGCTTAATTTAAAGATATTATAATTCCTTATCATTTTCTTTGATAAGTACAAGTTTTCTTTGACAAATCCAAATATGCGACCTCATGTTGATTTAACAAAGAAATCTTGAATGCAAATTGAAAGAAACAACTACTGGTGCATGATTGATTTCAGTTTGTTGATGCAATTAACCACGTCCAGTCTGATCAAGGTCATACCCGAATCAAATAAACATTAAAATGCAGTAATTAGGAAGTGATCCTAGGTCGTTTCCCAATGAGCAATGATAAATCAAATGTTCATAATATACTTGCAGTAACAGTAACAATTGGGGGGGTTGTTTGTTTTGTGAATTAAAGAATAAGTGAACTGGAATACGAAATTAATAGTATTAAAAATGTGTTGTTTCTTCTGATTCAGAAGTCATTCTCTTGTCATAGGTTATGAAGAATTTGTCCCTAACAGTTAACCACTTAATCCAACCCTATTTTAATTTACTAAGCGAAAATCAACTTAGGGTTGTCAATATGTGATTAAGCAACACATACACCAATTAACCCCTTGTTCATTAAGCACGAACGCAATTTAAGCACAGAGGCAATTAATCAAACACTAAGCGTGCACAGATTAACAGAACGCATGTGGGTTAATTGGTGAAGGGAAAACCGATAGGAGAGCAACATTAAAAACAGAACCTCAAAGAGAATTACGCTTCATCCTCAGAGGGAAACAACACTAGGAATTTAGCCTTCCATAAGCTCAACAAAAGCAGAAACGTAAATGAAGCTAAAGGCAGAAAACATAAATGAAACTAGAAGCAGAAACGTAAATAAAGCTAAAGGCAAAAAACGTAAATGAAAGCAGAAGAAGGAACAAGAAACGAAATTGCAATAAGAAGTAGAAAAAAGGAAAATGCCTTAACGTGAACAGTAATCCAAAGCTAAAAATGTAAAACCCTAAAACCCTATGCTCTGAATAATGGAATTACCTTTACACGAATCCCAAGGCTGCTATTTATAAGGGTCACTCAGAGTCACTGGGCCCTATTACATTATTCTGACCCAAAACGAAATAAACATTGAACATCATAAAAATAAAATTGCAATCTCCTAATTAGAAATTAACTAAGGTAAACATTGCTTTATTTTCCCTCTTTAAGTCCACAACCAAAATCCGGATTAAGCTCAATGCTTCATTAATTCCTGAAATTAGATTAAAAACATCAAATTAACTTAATGAGCCCAAATAATAAAACTGTCTAATTAATTTGACAATTAAGACTAATCAGTAATTAAAATGGTGCAAAAAGGTTTAAGAAATAGGAAAAAATAATGGCACATCAAAATCCCCCATACTTAGCCTTTTCACTCCTGGGCAAAATGAAATAAAGAACAAAATCCAAGGATATCAAAGAGAGACAAACAACAACATTTACATATTTCTCAATGAACATCAAAGAATGAAAGGAATGGATAACATCTAACATGAAGAGATCCAAAGAGCCAAAACATTCATGAAAATCATCCAAGCAACCCAATCATGGCAAAATAGTTAATCAGCTCAAGAATGAAAAGTGATAAAGCCTCATAAGATATACACTCTATCTCTCAAGTGTCTAGACTACTATTTACCCTCAAAGCATCCATGAAAACCAACACCACATAAACTTGGCAAGATTCTAAAATTGAAAATCAACCCATAAACACAAGCACATGAGGATCAAAAGGTCTTTTAAGGTTGTAATGGGGCCAAGGACAAGGTAGGGAAAAATATGGAATAAGTAGCTAAATCCCAAAGGAATAGAGGAGCAATGGGGAATAAGTGCATATTAAGAAAAAATAAGAAAACCTAAAGATAAAATTTAAACATAAAGAGTAGAACCAAGAGTCTCATTATTCTTTTTTTTATTTAAGATCTTATTCATCAACAATATGGTCAATTATTTCAGCACGAAATACAGAAAGATCTTCAGATGGGTGTTTCATAGCATCGAGAATATTAAAATGAACAGTTATATCACCAAACTCCATAGATAGTGTGCCTGCATATACATCTATCTTAGTTCTAGCAGTTTTCATAAAAGGTCTGCCTAGAATGATGGGAACTGATCCTTGAGAAAATCCCTCCTCCATATTCAAAATATAAAAATCAACAGGGAAAATTAGTTCACCAACTCTAACTAAGACATCCTCTATGAAACCAGCAGGATGGGCAACACTTCTATTAGCTAAATGAATTACCACATCAGTTGACTGCAAAGGACCAAGAGATAGAGAATTAAAAATAGACAGAGGCATAACACTAACAGAAGCTCCTAAATCTAGCATGGCATTGTCAAACTTATTGTTCCCTATAATACAAGGTATGCTGAATGTACCTGGATCTTTACATTTTTCAGAGATTTGGGGAACAGATTTACCAATCAATGCGGAGACATTTCTGCCCATACTAATTCTTTCACTTCCTTTAAGCTTTCGCTTATGAGTGCACAGCTCTTTCAAGAATTTAGCATATCTTGGAATTTGCTTTATTACATCCAGCAGAGGTATGTTTACCTCTACTTTTCAAAATATTTCCAAGATCTCCTTCTCTGCCTCTTCCATTTTTTTGTTGGAAATTGCTCTTGGAGGGAATGGAAGAGGGATATGCTGCTTCTGTAAATCAGAATTACCAGTGGAAGATTCACCTGCATAGAAATTGTTAGGTAACTTACTCTTTAAATTTTTGTCATCATCTTTTTCTGGAGTAGAGTGAAGTTGGGCAGGTTCATTTGCGGATGAGGAAGATGTTGCTGGTTGAGGTCCTTGACACTGCTTTCCCGACCTCAATGTAATGACACTCACATTTTTTGGATTCTGGACAGATTGAGAAGGTAATCTGTCAGAATTCTGGGACTATTGTTGATTTAATTGTGTAGCCAATTGTCTCATCTGATTAGTTAAGCTCTGAATGAAGGCTCTGGTCTCTTGTTGAAACTGTATGTTTTGCATAGTCATTTGCCTCACAAGTTCTTCAAGGGAAGGTTGCGAAGGAGCCTCAACTGTTTGTTGTTTCTAGGGTTGTTGTTGTTGTTGTTGTTGTTGCTGGATTGGTGGAGGAACGTAAGGTCTGCTTGGGCCAGCAGCATTTTGAAAATAAGGTTGTTGTTGTTGTTGCTGCTGTTGTGAAGGATTCGACCATTAAGGTTGGGATGATTCCTCCACCTGGGCTTGTACCTGTTGCTGGAGAGGTCATAATTGTTTTGTTGTGGCTGATTTTGCTGCTGAGGTTGAGGAGGTCTATTATAGATGTTTGCAGCATAAGCTTCAGGTTGTTCAATTGCTTCAGATTGCTGCACAGAAGGGCAAAGGTCTGTGTAGTGGTCAGCAAAGGAGCATAAACCACAGAGTCTAACAACAGGTGCAGATTTTTGATTCATAGTCAGTTAGGTTACCAGGTTAACCAAGGCATCTAGTTTACCTTCAAGCTTCTTAGTTTCAGATGATACAAATGAGTTTGTGGCTACTTCATGCACTCCTCTAATGACTATAGCATCATTTCTGGCGCTAAACTGTTGGGAGTTGGAAGTCATCTTCTCAATTAAATTTCTGGCTTCAGCAGGGGTCATGTCTCCAAGGGCTCCACCACTGGCAACATCTATCATACTTCTCTCCATGTTACTGAGTCCTTCATAAAAATATTGGAGAAGAAGCTGCTCAGAAATCTGGTGGTGAGAGCAACTGGCACATAGTTTTTTAAATCTCTCCCAGTATTCATATAGACTCTCTCCACTGAGTTTCCTAATTCCTGAAATATCCTTTCTGATGGCAGTGGTCCTGGAAGCAGGGAAATTTTTTTTCTAAGAATACTCTCTTGAGGTCATCCCAGCTCGTGATGGACCTTGGAGCGAGGTAATATAGCCAGTCCTTTGTCACTCCCTCTAAAGAATGAGGAAAAGCCTTCGGAAATATGTGATCCTTCTCCTGGACATCTGGGGGTTTCATGGTGGAGCAGACAACATGGAATTCTTTCAGATGTTTGTGCGGATCTTCACCTGCAAGGGCATGAAACTTTGGAAGCAAATGGATCAGTCCAGTTTTAAGAACATATGGGACATCCTCATCAGGGTATTGGATGCACAAGCTTTCGTAGGTGAAATCAGGTGCAGCCATTTCCCTTAGAGTCCTCTCACGGGGTGGAGGTTGTGTTATGTTCTCAGAATGTTCAAAATCAGAATACTCAAAATCAGGATGTTCAAAATAACCAACCACAAAATGGTCAGACTCACCAATAACAGAATGCTCAGGATGCTCAAAAGGTACAAAATGTTCAGGGTAATCAAGATGCACACTATGCCTAACTAATCTATGAAATGTCCTATCTATTTCAGGATCAAAGGGTTGTAAGTCAGATGGATTGCCTCTAGTCATATACTACATTCAGCATGCACAACTAGTTGCCTTCTTATGCAAGTAACAGTGTAGGTTTGAATTATAGCTACCATCAAATGATATCAAATGACTTAAAATTTTGTGAGCAACACCCTAAAATCATGAAAAGATAGCACAAAAAATTTCAGACAAAAACTCAAAGTCTAACTATGGAAACTACCTAAGGAAAGTTTAGAAAAATAAAACAATAAAACTTGAAAAATAAAAAAAAAAATCTAGTAAATAGGCGATTATAGCAAGTTAGAGACCTCAGCCGGCCTGGGGCAGGCTGCCACGATATGGGAAATTTTTTTCTACCCCAAATACATATATAATAATGGTCATTTTGATACACGAAGCAAAAGTTATGGCCGTTTAAAGTTTTGCTAAACACAAGTTCTCAAATTTTTTTGAATCTCTCAAATCTAGCCACAACAAGTGTTCCTGGTATTTTTCACACAAAATATGAGTCAAAAGAACCTACCACACCAAAATTCAACCAAAAATAACAACCCTAACTATCAAAACAAAAATCGCCAATTAAATTGTCAGCAGCAGTCGCTAAGGGA
This sequence comes from Glycine soja, assembly GCF_004193775.1. Lineage (NCBI taxonomy): Eukaryota > Viridiplantae > Streptophyta > Magnoliopsida > Fabales > Fabaceae > Glycine > Glycine soja. The sequence continues at coordinate 27,968,558 of NC_041002.1, read as the reverse complement.
TTTGCACTACTACTCTGTTTTCCAGGTCAGCAAAAGTGATCGCTAAATTCGTCGCAAAGCACTATTCACAGCAAAACACAAAAACTGAAACAGAGGAAGCGCTGAACAGAAAAACTAAAACAAAACACCATACTAAACAAAATAACAAGACACTAAACAACACTAACACAACACGAAAGCATAAAACAACTAAACATAAAACACGAATCACTAGCTATCATGAACCTTTGGACACTGCTCCCCCGGCAACGGTGCCAAATTTGATCAAGGTCGTACCCGAATCATATAAACATTAAAATGCAATAACTAGGAAGTGATCCTAGGTCGTTTCCCAACGAGCAACGATAAACCAAATGTTCATAATATACTTGCAGTAACAGTAACAATTGGGGGGTTGTTTGTTTTGTGAATTAAAGAACAAGCGAACTGGAATACGAAATTAATAGTATTAAAAATGTGTTGTTTCCTCTGATTCAGAAGTCATTCTCTTGTCCTAGGTTATGAAGAATTCATCCCTAACAGTTAACCACTTAATCCAACCCTATTTTAATTTACTAAGCGAAAATCAACTTAGGGTTGTCAATATGTGATTAAGCAACACATTCACCAATTAACCCCTTGTTCATTAAGCACGAACGCAATTTAAGCACAGAGGCAATTAATCAAACACTAAGCGTGCACAGATTAACAGAATGCATGTGGGTTAATTGGTGAAGGGAAAACCGATAGGAGAGCAACATTAAAAACAGAACCTCAAAGAGAATTACGCTTCATCCTCAGAGGGAAACAACACTAGGAATTTAGCCTTCCATAAGCTCAACAAAAGCAGGAACGTAAATGAAGCTAAAGGTAGAAAACATAAATGAAACTAGAATCAGAAACATAAATAAAGCTAAAGGCATAAAACGTAAATGAAAGCAGAAGAAGGAACAAGAAACGAAATTGCAATATGAAGCAGAAAAAAGGAAAATGTCTTAACGTGAACAGTAATCCAAAGCTAAAAACGTAAAACCCTAAAACCCTATGCTCTGAATAATGGAATTCCCTTTACACGAATCTCAAGGCTACTATTTATAAGGGTCACTCAGAGTCACTGGGCCCTATTACATTATTCTGGCCCAAAACGAAATAAACACTGAACATCATAAAAATAAAATTGCAATCTCCTAATTAGAAATTAACTAAGGTAAACGTTGCTTTATTTGCCCTCTTTAAGTCCACAACCAAAATCCGGATTAAGCTCAATGCTTCATTAATTCCTGAAATTAGATTAAAAACATCAAATTAGCTAAATGAGCCCAAATAATAAAACTGTCTAATTAATTTGACAATTAAGACTAATCAGTAATTAAAATGATACAAAAAGGTTTAAGAAATAGGAGAAAATAATGGCATATCACAGTCAAAGCATGTCTTGTAGCTTTTGCATAAAATTGAAAATGGACGTGAAAATTGGCTAACAAACATGTTCTTCTTAGTTGCTTTCACATCAATTTTAATTTAACGTGATTATCAGTTGAACATGGATCCGAGATGTGCAATCAAACATACACTATACATAGGTGTGTTTGAATTAATAAGCATTCACATACATTCCAATGCCCTCAAACGGGAAAATTACTCTCCAAATGGATTGAAATAAACAACTGTTTGAGGTGTTGAAACAAAAACCCAAACACACTTATAATCGTGATTCCGTCAAGATTTGATACAATTTTTATAATCGTGATCGCACCCATGTGCAACAACAACGTCTTTAAATCAGAGATGTAAATCATTGTGTGTCAATCAAGACGGATAAAATAATAACTATGTTTACTCTCATTAACGTCATGCAATTTTATATGTTATAGCCTATAGCTGAATGCCTGAATCATACCCCTCTATTTCACACTACTAAGCACCAACAATTTCTCACCTCTCAAAACTCACTTTCATCCGAAATTACATATTTTAAAGAAAAAGAATATGGGGTAGAGAATATTCTTCAATGAAGATAGCCTATAGGGTAGAGTTCTTATTGCAAAATATGGAACTTCTTATAGAAGAGGGGAGGGTGAAAGACTTAGTAAAGTGTCAAAGTGGTGGAGAGACATTGGGAGCGTTTGTTGAAATGGAAGGTTGAGTGGAGGAGGAAAAGATTTGTGTGGGAAAAGGAGTAGGAGGAAAGATTTTGTGATGGTGATGAGGGAGCAGGAAACTGATAGGTGAATTTGGAATTCAGATGAAACAAGTGTGTTCTGTGTAAAAGATCATACTTGAAACTCTTGCACAGTGGCAATGTGGAGGACAATTCCAATCGTCTTTGTCGGGCATGGACAGCAAAAATACCCTCTAATTGTAGGGGCATTTTCCTAGAACATGTTATAGGACAGAATTTAGTCAAAAGCAAATTTGAGAAAGAGAAGAATGGCTATACTTGATGATAATTACTCTTGTTCATTATGTTCTCATGAGGAAGAGACAACTAGGCATCTATTTTTTAACTTCTCAACATAACCAACCGTGTCAACACTTTGAGTAGTTTGTACAAAAAGTAAAAGAAATAATTTTTAATTATAAGAACTAAAAATTAAGTAAAATTTGTACAAAATCAAATAAATAATTTTTATTGTATAAAAAGAAGATAATGCCATTGAACAACATTTTTCTTCTCCAAAATTGACCTTACATAAAACTAAATTCTTTCTGCTTGTAACTCATCTTTATGAACATCTAATCTCTTATCTCATGGGACATCAACGCGTATGTATGTTAATTTCCTCATCTCTTAACTTTTTTTTTTTATAATTGTATGTACACTACTAGAAAATAGGCCTTCTACATCGGTTTTGAGGGTCTTTCTACATCGGTTACGACGTGTGGTTGTAGTCGGTGTCGTTGAAAACCTGAGGCCCTACAACATCGGTTCGATGACCGACTTAGAGAATGTGGACATTTTACATCGGTTCTGAAGGTACAAACGATGTAGAATGTCCACATTGGTTTTGGAGGTACAAACGATGTAGAATGTGGATATTCTACATCGGTTCTAAAGATACAAACGATGTAGAAAGTTGACATTCTACATTGTTTGTACCTTCAGAATCGATGTAGAATGTGGACATTCTACATCGATTGTACCTCCAGAACCGATGTAAAATGTTGTTTTTTTTATTATTTTCATAAAATTTTTGTGGCGTCTACCTTGCTTGTATATATGTTTTAGTAGCTAGCAGTACAATAGAAAAAAAAACTTATAATTAAATAATTTGTCATTTCACACATACAAGGTATATATATAAATATGTAGTTATGATCTAATAGCTACATTCAATGATTTTATTACCTTTGTCTGCATCTATATATATTTAATTCCCTACTCCAATATTACAAATCAAGTAATATACAACACATATTCTTACATATACCGTACCATAAGGGATAAATTTCATAATTAACCACCCATGTCATTAGAAGAATATGATGCAAGGCCTGCTTCATTTTCCATGATACCATCCCAAAAGACCTTGTCCATTGTATGCTTTATTTTCCGATGCAACATAAAAACATGGGAATCAAAAGTCATAACTAAAATTAGCATGTCATCAGCTGTCAGTAAATTTAATGCATGTTACTGCTTTCTATAGTAATACTTAATATAGGAAATAACTGTAAAAGATTCTAGATTAGGCATACATTTCATACTTGGGGGGATAATATACATAAGCAGATCAACATCAAAGGCTAGAGAGACAACATGAAAGAACATCAAAGACCAGAGAAACAACATGAAAAGATTCTAGATTAGCCATTAAGTCAATGCTAACATTTATACGATAGGTACTAACCTCAACATTGTTTTCAATGTCATGAGAGACATGAAATTAATGAGTAACACTATAGTGATGCTCGTGAAGAAATTCATTTACAAGAACCTCATTGTTTGCTAGCAACTGCTGGTGAAGAAACTAATTTAAGAGGATGTATAGCTTCCTCATAGGCATCCGAAAATGAAAATTGAACACAGAATAACAGAGTCAGAATAAGTACCAATAACATCATGCAATCAATGTTCTTTGCCAACCACTGCTTTCCAATAGAAAAAATAGTGCAAATTAAATTAATAGTAACCTAACAATTTAATTCCCTGACTTTACAAAATTAGGCACCTTCATTTTGAAAGAAATAAACAAAAGTATAAGTAAAATAAATAAAACCTCATCCATAACTGGAGAAATATTATCAGTCAAAACAGCAACCGCTATTCTACTAGTAATTTGTATTGGAACACGGGACAAGCACAAATTAAGTGTACACATTGTTCAGTGTAGGAATATGTTTACCTTCTTTGCATCCTTTGTGTTCAATGTAGGAATATGGTAAGGAACAAACAAGGTATCTGCTAAGAAGCAAACAAAGCCCAGTGTTCTCAGTGTCTTCCTTCCCACCCTCCTCATTTTTCTGGATCAATTTCTTGACATAGTACAAAATGAAAGCAAACCAATACCTCTATGCTTCTTCAGACTGAAAAAGAATTATATAAACTCATGAAAGATGAAATGGCATTACTAGAAAGCAATAGTTGAATTACAAAAGTTTTGGATGCTTGACACTTTTTAGAATATCATATATTAGTGCTTCATTTTCATGAGAGACAAAGATTGTAGAGCTATGCACGCAGAAATAAATTTTGCAAAAAATTTGTATACTCGTGCAGTTTTCAGTTAAAACACTTTTGCTTCCAATCCTAATTACTGCATCGTAAAGACGTAAACCTTCAAATACATCAATCTTGCTGAAACATAGGAGAATAAAATTTGAATTATTACCTTTCCAAGTCATGATCATATATGACAAAGTTATCACCACCGGTATGATTAGATCTCTAATAACAGACATCTTGAATCATCACAATTGTAAAATTAAAATGGAAAACACTATTATTACCGCAGTTTATATGTCCTAGCATGCACTTATCAAAAAATATTTATAAAACAAGAGCATGTGGAAAATTATAAATGATGCCACTCCTGTTTCATGATTAACACAAGTCATGTTGCTCCGTGAATGAAACTGAACACTAAGGGGCTTTTCTAGGTAGTCTTTATCACAAAACAGCTTCAACTGATAAATTTTTCCTTCATGTATAATACTAGGGGGCTTTGTACATATAATACTACCTCGGTCTTGATCTTATTTATAAGAAAGAAGTTATAGTATAAAATATACTATAAATTTTAAAAAGTCAATATGAAAGCTTCAAAAAATAAATTTTAAAAAAATTCAATAGTTTGAGAACCTGCATAAAAGATCCCAATTAGCTCTAGAATAATAAAACCATGCTCTCAAAGCAACAATAATATTTAAAAAAAGTACTTAGTATACATTGTATCCCGAGACTGGTGTCGGTCCTGAGTACACACTGTATCCATTGCAACCATTCACCAATTGGGCAACCTCTGACTTAGTCAGCTATTAGGCTATGAAGCCAACCTGTAACAAATTCATAGTGTTAAGAGATGTAATATAAAATCATTAATATGTCTTCACTTAACAGTTTAAGTGCATTGCTAATTCAGGTACTAATATATCATGTGAACTCTTGGTATCAAGCAACAACAAATGAATGACAAAGGTAAACTTTGATAATTGTTCTTACTTTGATAGCTTGTTGCATGAAGAGCATTGCAATGAGTATGCCAAACAAGAAACACCTCTCCTGCAATACATGTAAACCTGTTGATTATAGAGCAAGCCCCTAAGATGGCAAACAAGAATAGCAATAGTGCAGTCCAAACAAATACCCTACAAAGTCAAGTTGAAAAAGAAAATAGGACAATGTTAAGTCACACTATGATGAATTGTACTCGAAAACAATTGCATCAGGGTCCCCATATGAAAACATTGAGAAATAAATACATAAATAAACAAAAACTTATCCACCATCCAATCCATGCCAGAAACAAATCCCGACCCAACTCTGGTCTCTCTTTTGCAAAATTGAACATGAAAGTGTACATGATCAGAGTAGGTTCTACCACCCCTAAAATTAGCAAAGGTTGCCCTCCAAGGATTGAGTGAATAATGCCACATATTGAAGGGGATGCCAATGTTTGAACTGCAGTTAGAACACCATATGCAAATGCAAAACAACATCAAGTTGTGATAATGTAGTTATAAATTATAATATTTTCCTATTTCCAGGGTTCTTTTAGTTAAGAAGGATCATATATTATAATATTATTTTTTTTCTTAGGAAAAAAGAAGAATCCATTGAAGTCAGAATAATATTTAGTACTAATATCTCACTCTAGTTGTTCCCCGAATGAAATCACCGGTATTGCGGAAGCAAAGAATATGTTTGTGGTGGGGGCCCAAATCCTGTAAAAGGGAAGCAAAAATTGTGAAACTTGCATATATATGTTTGTTTAAATGCCATTGGTTGAAGCCTAGAATCATTAAAATCTTTCACTACATACATACATACATACCCCACAAATGGCTAAACAATTTCAGCATATATACATTACATACCTTAAACCAGCTTTGATTCCACAACTTCACAGGAAAACAGATTGAGTTGCAAAGAAAGAGTTATACCCTTTGAACAACATGAAGAGTTGCTAACCAAAGGCCAAAAAATGTGTCATTCGTTCCAAATGAATAATGGTATTAAAAGTAAATGTATCTGGGCTGAACCCTCCATTGCTTTTCATTCGTTCCAAAACATCTTTCATCTTGTCCAACTTGTATGCCTCACAAAGCCCTTTTACCAAAACAAGATGGAGAAGAAATAGATCCATGAAGAGAGAACAGAGCAAAAGTGTAACAAAAGGAAAAAGAAAGAAATCCAAAACCCTAAAAATTGAAATAAGAAGAGACGAGAGTTGAGAAAGCAACAACAAAGGAAGGAAAAAGGGATCTGGCAGAAAGGAGAGTGAGGAGAAGCATAAGAGGAACGATCTGAAGCGTCAATTCCTTTTCAACAAACTTCCATAGAATAGGGACATTGTTGCCCAACCAAATGTAAGAGACCAAAAACTTGACGAGTTCGAGGGAAGGTAGAGACTCTCCTGCGGAGTTCAAATTGAACCTGAGTGATGATGGCAATGGCGGTCGCCGTGGAGAGTGAGATACAAGAGAGTGAGAGAGTGAGAAACAAAAGGAGAGGGAGATAGTGAGAAACTCGAAACAGAAGATGAAGAGTTTTAAAATAAAAGGATTTCCAGGGCTATCGAGATAACGACGGTGTTTTAATAAAATCTGTCGTAATTTTTATGACTAATAGACATTCTAAGGCGGTTTTTAATAACCGTATTAGAATGTATGTCGTATAATGCTTTTTTAAGCAACATAATTACAAAAATGTCATCGGTTCATTTTCTAAGGCGGTTCCAAAAGAACCGATGTAAAATGTCTGTCGTAAAATCACACTTTTCTAGTAGTGATATTTTCATTTCCTAATCTTCATTCTATTTTTTTCATATAATTCTATCCTATTAATATTGTCACACAAAAACACACATTATGAATTATCAGAATTATATATAATTTTCATATAATATCCTCTACAAGAAGCAATTTTATTAGAAATAGTGATCCAATGCTATAATAGACACCTCTCTTCTAGAAACATTTAAATAGAATTGAGAATCATTATTTTTGTTAGATTTTTTTATCATATTTCTGTTAGATTCAGTTCTAACTATCATACATGTACAAAATAGATTTATAATTTTTTTTAGGTAAGAGCTTATATTCTATAAAAAGAAAAGAAGGTAAAAGCATTATATATATATATATATATATATATATATATATATATATATATATATATTAATAACAAACTATCTTAAATCATAACTTGATAATGACTGTTGAGTGTCATTTTTTCTCCTGTTTCTTTTTCAAAAGTTATTCCAGTATATTTTAAAGTTAATTTAAATACGATCATGTCTAAATTGAATGTTAATTTAATTTATATTTTTAGTCACATATAATATGCTTTATTTCTTGTTTATTTGCTTGTTTATTTTCCTTCTTCGTACAACAAACAAATAAGTAGGTAAACGCATAGTGATTATTAACATTATCCAATGCCCAACCACGAATGATTGCCCATTCATACGGTAAAAAAAATAAATCAACTAAAAATGATGAATTTCTAACACATTAATCATGAAGAATATTTGCTGTTAAGGTAAGAATAAGATTAAGACCCAGCAGCCATGTTTATCGGAAACAAAGTTCAAATCATAGATGCCTTACGAGAAAATGTTGACAATCCAACGTCATGCCACACGTAAAAGTGCAAGAGTGACACTTATTAAACCCCCACCGATCTACCCCAAATCCTCATACACTCAACAATAATGATGCCACCAGCGGGAACCATCGTATTCAACACCGTTGGAAGAGTCCAATACGGTTTCGACGTTTTCTTGGTTGACCTCAACAACCACCACCCTCCGTCCCACGCCAAGGCAGACCACCACCTCACCGACGGCGTCTCAGTTAACTTCAACTCCCAATTCATTAACCAATAAAACGACGTCGTCTTTATCTCTGAACGAACTGGGTTGCCCCGTGTGTTGCCCACTTTACTCTTTCTTAGATGCCTATAAGCATATTTTGTTGTCATTTGAAGAAAACCAATATGAGTATTATCATATTAATTATGAAGAATTTGGGGGCAATCATTGTCTTTTGGTTTGTGACCATTCTAGAACAGGTTTTGTAATTCCTTTTTGTCATACTGCTAGACAGATTCAATTAACAAAAATGTTTTGACTGATAAAGTATGACAAAAGTATCGTGTAATAAATGTTATCCAATCCAAGAATAGAGTCTTCCAATACATTATTCATGTATGTAAGGACTATCAAAATGCAAGAAGCAAAGGTCTAGGATGTTTTTCTCAAGACCAAGATCCTTTGATTCAAAGTTCAATCAACGAGTATATTAAAAAAATTGTCATTTAAGTTTGAGCATATTAAAAATTTGTGTTAAACCAATCACCACCGTGACTAATTCATTCAGGATTTTGCTCAATGTTATGTGTTAAATAGAAAAACAAAATGAGTACATTTTTTATCATCTTGACACCCTTTGGCATTTAGTGTTATCACTCAGAACACGATTCTATTCACACATTAGGCGAATGAGGGAGAAAAGCCACCACCAATCTCAACTTGGACCATTAATTAGATGAGCTAAAACAAATCTATGGGGCACAAAAATGACAAATTTAATGCAAGGATTTGGTTTAATACCTTAGAATAATGCACTGAGCCAAGAGAATTGAATAAACAGTAACAAAATTTTAAAATGGAAGAGGAAACACACCGGTGGGACAAATTTAAATTCGGATTTTCTAAAAATCAAAGAAATCAAAGGGGATTAGAAAACGGAGGACGAAACCCAAGAAATTGAAAAGGTGGGAAAATAAAAAGTTGAATTACATTTTTGTCCTTAACTCATTTGGTAGGTTCAATTTATGCTCTTATATTTTTAAAAGGTGCAACTAAGTTTCTTAGGGTGAAAAAAAAATACGGACCCATTTAGGGTGGTTTTTAGTTTTGAGTGTTGAAAATTTCAAAAATATCAATCGATTTTTAGTTTTAATTTCTAAAAAACTTTGAACCAGTTTTCAAAATATGATTAGTTTCAGGTAAATTTATTTTGAAATTTTCATATCGTATTAAAATTAGTTTAAAAGTATTTTTTGTTGTGGTAGTGATGACAATGATGATAATACTGATGTTAGCAACAACAACGACGATAGAAATATCAGTAATGATCACGATGTAGTGACAATGATGGCAGTAGTGGCGATGATTCAAATGGTGGTGACAGTGACAATGTGATGGTTGTAGCAATGTTGGTGTAACAACGAAGGTGGTAGTGGTTGTAGCAATGAGTCAATTACGATGGTGGTGGTGGTGGTGATGGTTGTGGTGGTTATTACACTAATGGTGATGGTGGTGGTAATAATGTTGGTGATGCCAATGACGATGGTGGTGGTGGTAACGGTGTTTGTGGTTGTCATGGTGACAACCAATTATGGTTGTGATAATGATGATGATGGTAATGATGTCGGTGGTGACAATGACAAATGTGATATGGATGGTAGTAACGATGGTGATAATAATGATGACAATAAAAACTGTCATCGTCAAATATGGAAAATGTGTGATTTTTCAAACTAAACTAAACTTATAATTTTTTTCTTGGTTTTAAAAATGGGTGTAAAAGTGATTACAAAATAATTAAAATTTGTTTTCAGCATCATTTTTGTCAAATATGTTTTGTTTTAAAAATTGAATCTGAAACCTAAAAATAAAAAACTCACAGCAACTCCAAATGGACTCTAAGTTTCTTTTTTTTAAGGTTATAAATATCATTTTGAGTCTTTTATCTTTTTGAATTCAATTTAATTTCTCATTTAAAAAGAAATCATTTTAGTCCTTTGTGTTTTTAAAACATTCAATTTTTCTTTAATGTTATTAATAGTTTTAAGATATTAACCGTTAAAAATTATCATAAAATATAATATATATATATATATATATATATATATATATATATATATATATATATATTTAAAAGATATCTTCATACTATACTATAGTTAATACATATATCCACCACAAAATGTAAAACATAGAACACAATTTAAAAAAATTGGATTCATAGTGGAAATCGAATTGAAATAGAGAAATAAGTTAAATATGAGAAATGGAGAGGACGACATCGGTGGCGAAACACCAAACAACTAACAATGAGGCAGCAACGAGGCCCTCCAACTCTACATCAATGATAGTTGACAATGGAGAGGATACACCACTGTTGTAGAGGACGATTGAGAGAATATTTAAACCTTTTTTAATTTGAGTAATTAATGTTGGTCAACCATTAAATTATTGTCCAAATTTTAAAAAAAATTGTTCAATGCTTGAGATAATGTTACACTAAAATATTGACGTAACAAATGACCTAGCATACATTGATACGTCACTAACATGTGTGTTGACATCCTGACATGATACTTAGAGATTAAAATTGCATAATTAATATATTGTAAGGACATTCTGCAATTGTGATGCTTTAGAGAATAAATTTTTTAAAGCATGAATAACTACATTTATTTCTTTAATTGTTGATCGATCAAAATATAAAATTTAATATTCTAAAATGTAAAAAGTGTGATAAATATATTTGATCATTAACCTCTGTTAATAAAATAGCGTATGTGACGTGGAGGGACGAATTTGTCACAATGCGACCACTCTAAATGGTAGCATAGGAGTATATTTGTCATATAATATTTGTTTATTTTTCTTCTTTCCACTTCGCTCACAAATGTGTACTTGGTGAAAAAACTATAAAATTTAGTTCCTGAAAATGTAAAAAGTACAATAAATATATCTGGATATTAATAGTAGATTGTGATTAATTATTACAATTAAAAAAAAATTAAAATGATTGCAACAAAAGGATCGAATTAGTAATTTAATATTTTTTAACTTAACTCATATATATCAAATAACAAACAAAAGTCAGTCTACATTTAAAATTTTGATTTGTTTGTTAACTGAAATTCAAATCATAAAATTAAGATTAAAAAAGTGAAAGTAAAAAAAATAAATAATAAAAAATATACTAAATAATTATTTTTGTATTTTCTTTATTAACATTAACTTAATGATAAAAACTCGTAAATTAAATTAAGTGTAAAAGAAATAAACTCGTTTTATAAACTTGTAAATTTTTTTTTTTATATTCTCATGCTTAATGAAAGGTTCAAGTAAAAAAAATACTTATTGTAAAACATTATAATTAAATTAGATCCATGAATAATTTATAGGCAAAATTACAATTGTAATACTTTTAATTTGTAAAAAAAATTATCTCCTTTTGAATGATTTTTTAAATCATGAGTCAATAAAAAATAATTATATATAATTTAAAAAAGTTAATTTAAAAATCAACAAACTTTTATTATAAGTTGTAATTTGATGTCATTGCATATACTAATAAACATTCATATTTTATTATGAAAAAATTACAAAAAACAATGAAATAAATAGTATTTGATTAAACAATAAATAATGATTTTCTTATTGTTTTAAATAATTTTTTTTTGTATTGATAGCTTAAAAATTATATAACGGAAACATACACTTATTAGTGTAATATAACTCTCCCAAAATTTTGTCACAATAATTATAAATTTTTTCAAATTATAATAATTAGTCACAATCTACTATTAACGTCCAGATATATTTGTTGCATCCTTACACTTTTAAAGATTAAATTTTCTATTTTCATCTTTCAAGGATGCATTTGTCGGCGAAGTGGGGGGAAGAAGAAAAATAAAAAAAAATATTTTATGACAAATATGTCGATATGCTAACAATTAGAGATAATTTCAGTGACAAATTTGTTCCTGTGTGTATTAATGGTTAATGACCGGGTATATTTATTACACTTTTTACACGTCCGGGGACTAAATTTTATATTTTCGTGCTTTAGAGATGCGAATTACTCATGGACAAAACTGACTATTTATCCAATTTTAAAATTTAAAATAATGTTCATAAAATGAGAAAAAGACAACAATAAAATGAAAAGAAAGGAAAATAAAAACTAAAAAGAATATATTATAAATGTCAAGAAAAGAAAATATACAAAATGCATGACACATGAATTAATAAACAAAAATTAATCCTCGTTTGTTTGATTCTTTTTTATTTACTAGCTAAAGATGTTAAAATTGAGAAACTTCTAAAAATATTTAAAAATCCAGTGAGAAAAAGGAAAACGTGTTTTTTTTGTCAGGTCATGTATTTGTATTCTTCATTTATTTTTTTTTCATTTTTTTTCTTTTAGTTTCCTTTTGCTTTTCTTCCTTCTTTGTATTTTTAATTAATTATTTATTTATTCATGAACTTTATTTTAAATTCTAAAAAAAATTAATGTGATTTTTATTTAGTGATTTATCAGACATGTATTTATTTCTTTTTTTAATTTTATTTTTGTTTATTTTCTTAAAAACAGGTTATATAAATAAAAATCAAATATTTAGATACATTAAAATTATGTTTATTTTCACGCATTTACATTAATTAAATTAGATACGTTAAAATTATGTTTATTCACACATGTACATTAATTAAATTAGATACGTTAAAATTATGTTTATTTTCACACATGTACATTAATTAAATTAAATGCATTAAAATTATGTTTATTTTCACACATGAATGCACATTAATTAAATTAAATACATTAAAATTATGTTTATTTTTACGCTTATAATTAATTTGTTGAAAAAAAAAAACTTAACAAACTCTGTTTAACGTAACAACCCACTTTCGGTGCTGGAATCACGCGTTAATACTTTATATGGAGAGAAAAGATGCGGTTTTTTTCTTAACTATATCTTATCTCCTGGTTTTTCTATATCTACGTTATTTTTTAATTTAATCTTCAATATACAATACTTTAGACTTTCTCTCTTTTTTATTTTTCTTTTTAATTTAAAATATTATAAAATATAAATATTATATTATATAATTTTTTAATTGGTTTTAAAATTACTTATTTATTAAATTAAATTTTATAATTTTATTTTCTAATTATTTTAAAGAAAATGATATTATTAAATTTAATTATTTTTGTTTTATTATTTAATTTACTTAACATATTTTTTAGGTGAATATTTTTATTTAAAATATGAATTTTCTAATATAATTATTTTTAATATAATTATATTAATAAATATAATTAATTTGTTTATGTCATTAGATTTAATTAAAAATGAGAAGACTTTTTGTTTAACAACTTATTTATAGAACATTATAGTGCATTATCAATAAAAAACTTAAACAATTATACTAGGCCAATTTCATATTTTTTACTACTATTCATTTTCTTTTCTTCTTCTTCGTTCATCTTAGTGGGAATGCGAGTTGAAATGGACGACCATTTCCTTGGATCAAAACTCATGACTGATCTTGCTCATATGCCACACATTGATTAGGGTGACAGCAAACAATAATTGCTAATTAAATGTCTTTAAAGATATTTTTAATATATTTTTATTATCAAAAATAGCTCATATTTGACAGTTATCAGTATCTTTTGGATATTTAAATATTTTCTTTTCATATCTACAAGCCATAAATAATAAATATAACTGTTAAATAAATATTTTTAAAGATATTTTTAATATATTTTTATTTTTGAAATTTTATGTCTATTGTATAAAATAGATGTATCAATTATTTTTTTACTGTGTTTTTAGTTTATTTTAATACTACTAACTAATTTTCTTATTTTTTTAATTAACGAACATAACCAAAAAAATATCAACAGAGCATAAATTTAACTACAAAAGTAACTAAAAAATTCTACTCTAATTTTATCTAATTTTTTTTATTTTTCTTTAACTGTATATTTTTTCTTTAAAAAAATAAAAATAATAAAAATATAAAATTTAATTTAATAAATAAGTAATTTTAAAACCAATTAAAAAATTATATAATATAATATTTATATTTTATAATATTTTAATTAAAAAAATAAAAAGGAGAGAGAAAGTAGAAAGTAGTGTATATTAGAAATTAAATTACAAAGTAACGTTGATTGAGAAAAAATAGAAAAGAATGTGTATTTAGGGGGAAAAAATCAAAATTAAAGCTATTTTTATTTGAGTAGATAGAAACAACGGTTTAAAAGACAATTTCGCAACTCCACGAAGAAAACTGTTCGGACTTCGAACATCAAATATCCACCAAAGAAAACCATTTTGTAGTGAAAGTGTTTTAGTCATCTTTCAATGAGAGTAGGTTTAGAAATTATTCAAAAAAAGTAACCGTGGCCAAAATCAGGTATCTTTATTTGGTTCAATTGAAAGCGGTAATGAACACAAAATTTTATACGGTCATACCATTTTTCTTTTAATACAAATGAATTAAATAAATAGAAGATTTATATTTTTTATCAATATGATTTATATTTATTAAAATAAAATTTTATTTAATAAATTATATTATATCTTTCTTAATAGAACATTTTTTTTGCTAAATATCACTGAAATGGTAAATAAATTAAAAAGAAAGAAATGGATCACAACATTTAATAGACTATATTCTTCTTAATTAGTATCTTTACAGCACTCATAATCAAAATTATTATTATTATTAGGATATTACTAATGATTATTCCTAATTTTTTAAAACAAATAAAAATAATTTTTTTAATAGACATATTTATTGAATTAAAAATATATTAGATATGGCATTATAAAAATGTTTCTTAATTAATTACAGTATTTATTAGCAATAATTTCCCATCAAGACATTTTTTGGATACAATTTTTATTATATGTTAAAATTTCTGTAAGGTTATTTAAGTATATGAATCATTCTTCATATTTATTAAAAAAAATGTAAAAAAGTCAATAAAAATATTTGGATGCCTTCGATTACAGTTACAAATCACATTATAGCTTACGAAGGAATAGAGAAAAATTATTAACGAAATGATTCTTTTTAAATTGAGATATTAAAATTAAATTCATCCTAAATTTTAAGAACTAAAAAGATAATTATGCTTAAACAAAATGTCCAAAAAGAAAGATTTGAAACCATGAAATAGACATGCAAAAATTCAAATGAGTTTACGAAAATTAATCATGTGTTATAAAACACATGACCATCATAAACCGGTCACGTGATAGAGATATAGAATAGGGTTCCGTATCCAATCTATTTTATAAAATGGAGTCAATATTTAAATAGAACATAATAAATGAATTTAGATATCAAAAATTGATCCATCATATGGATATTTTATAAGCTTATCCACAATAATAGTTACAAATGTTTAATTAATTTCATTTAGTTATCAAATCTTTCACACTGAAATGCTATTTTTTTCTTTCTCAGCAAAAGTGGTGAAGCTCTCTCTAACTTTTAGACAAGGGTACAACAAACTATGAAATTCTTTTTTAACTCTCAGTTTTTATTTTGCACTTTTTATTTAGGTCATAAATATAACGATGAGGGATAGTAAAAATAAAAGTGTACTAGTAGGTAAAATATGCCATGAAATGAAAATAGATAATTTCACAAATATCTATGGTTTGCAGTAAAATAAATTATTTTTCCTCTACTTGCTTATTAATGAAGCATGGATAAGTAACAATGTACACGAACCTACGGGTACAGTAATTTGAAATTACTTAATTTGTTCTAATTTAATTAAAATATAAATAATTCAGAATTATTTATTTTTAGTTTAAATATATGTTTGAAAAGTATTTATTTTTTTATAATACATTCTTCAAACTTTTTTAGTTTTATTTAATTAACAGATATTCAGGTATAACCGTAGATATACTCACAAATATTTATAAAATTTATTGATACTCACTTAACATATATTTGTGCATATACGAGGCAGACATAGACACAATAAAATACTTTATAAATAATGAAGTAATTATAAATCCACCCCATATGGTGGGACATTGATGGGCAAATTTGCCAAAGGGGCTACCTTTCCAAACTATTTTCTCAACTGGTGCTGTTTTGGAACTTATTTTTGCATGGGTCTGTTTTTTTACGTAAAATGCATGAGGTTTGAAGGAAATCGTCAGCCTCATTGGTGAGTTTGGGCTGGCGTCGACACGTGGCATTGGTCTCGCCAGTTGCACTGGCGATTTGACCATGCAGGGGACTCGCCAGTTTGACTGGCGAGATGCGCTAGGGGAGTAAGCTTTTCAGGATTGCAGGCACGCGTAATAGAAGAGCAGGGTGCAGTGAAGGCATCAGCTTTTGGAAGCGTTTTTTTCAGGGCATATAGCCAGTGGCACTGGCAAGATCACTGAGCAACAAACAGAACGCAAATAAAGACCCCAACCCCGATTTCAATCACAACATCAAGGCTTTTGGGTTTCTGTGACTGAAACGCAACTGCAATTGCAGCTTCATATTCCTCATTCATCGTGAATTTCAAGCAATACAACAAAACCCTCTCCAACACCTCACTAAAATTTCATCTTTGTCCATAATTCCAGCAACACAAAAAAGAAACACAACAAAAACTTAAAACCTAGGGCCCCAGGCTTCTCAAATCCACACCAATTTGTCGCAAAACCTTAACCTAGAAATATCATCCAACAAAATAGAACGCAAATAAAACACAAGAAACTGAAGGGGGCACTCACTCTCTGACGGAGGTATTAACAACCTAGCAAACGACGAGAGCAATCATGGAGATTTTGCCCGTTCCAGATTGTCGCTGGCACCACCGACGTAGTCGCCATCACTGATTTGTTGGAAGACAAAAAAGTTTGAAAGAAAGGGGAAACAGATTTTGGAGAGGTGTGAGATTATAGTGTTGCGAGCCCTAGAAAAGGTGACACTATATATTATTGATATATTGATATATAACCTAAGGCTAAAGGTTTTATCCTCAATTTTAGATTAAAAAATATCATGATAATAACCCTATCTTTTTAGATAAATTTGTGTCATTGAGTTAAATTTAAATTGTCCAGGGGGGTTAACAATGATGTAATGCCTTTTGGTTAACCTTAAAATTAGCAGAATATTTTTTTTACATATAAAAATTAAAAATATGAATTTAAAAAAGATAAATTAAATTAAATATGTGCTATTTTTACAAAAATAATAAATATAATTATAAGGATACGTGTAGAATATGATAAGATTAATTGTAGAATAAGTTTTAATTTTATCTAATATTAGGTGCATGTTAGATAACATTTATATTTTAAAAAAATATTTATTTTAATATGTATTTATTTTATGAGATTTTACCTACACTTTGTATTTGCAAGTAGAAATTTTTTAAACTTTATCTACACCAATGCACAATAGGTGTAAGTTTTATAGGATTCTACCAACATCAAATAATCGTAGGTATAAGTTTCTTGAAATTTTACCAACACTGAACATTTGTAAGTAGAAATTATTTTGAGTTTTACCTACACCAAATAATAACAGGTACAAATTTTTAAATTTTACCTATGACAAACAAGTGTAGGTATAAGTATTTTTTTTACATTTACCTACAATAATTCATGTCTGTAGGTAACAGCCTCCGTAGGCATATGTCAATTTTCTTATAGTGTCTACTCTTCCTTTTCAATCAATTTCAAAACTGTGACACCCTCTACCCCACACATATATGTACCAATAATAAAAGAAATAATTAAAAAAAATTAAACTTAATTCAAGTTTTTAAAACATATTTAAATACAAGCCTTTCAAGAGGGTAGCAAGCTCACATTCACCTTTCTAATATCATCATAAAACTTTTCTAAATAAATAATAAATTCACTTCAGCTCAAACAAGGTCGTCTATAAAATCCTATACCCCAATGCCACATCCTATCAGAGCGTTATATCCTGACGTCCTTCAGCACATGATTCCTTAAAACAATTCACCTAGTCATCTGCTCCCTCGAACACAAAGTTCAAGATCATCACAGGATCCAAACACAAACAACACACGAGGAGTGAGTCATCACATTCCTAACTAATAGAGAAACAAGACAACTAGATATACATATCATATAAACCAAATAAAACTTAGTTACACGTAATTTACGTAATTCCACCACTTTGTCATTCAAAGTTCACTTTTCAACCATCAATCACATTACACAAGAATCACACGCTCTGATCAAGACATAATAACACTTCAATTTCATAATAAACAATTAGCAAACGCATGAGACAGTTATGCTAAGACTCAAGCCTATATGCAATGTGGTACCATGTCAGTGAAAAACCACCCAGGGGCGCTTAGGAGTACATAACAAGACACACCAAACAATGGATTTGTCAGGTCACTCTCACTAAGTAAGATCATAGGGAGACCATTCAGGGTCACGATATTTTGCGAGAATGCTCCAACCATATGGGATCAGCATAGGCTTAAAGAAGCACTCAAACCCGGTGACCCCCAAGGCCTACACTCCGAAGAGTCCATCAGGGCCTCTCCCTCCTGATTCAGGTCCAACCCCTAAAATCATTTTAACACATAGACACTGCTTGTGAATTATACAATACCCATGACCTCACACTCGTGTGTTAAACACGTACAACATATTGCGCTACAATTTAGCATTGGTTCCTAAATAGGAAACCTACACTTTCACTTTAACACTGCGCATTTACACTTTTCTCAAGATAACACTGGTCGGATTATTGTACAATTCACAGCTTACAACACAAATAATGTCACATCAAGAGTTAATCACACACTTATTCACAACCAGAACTTATTCACAATTTCACATCTCATAATGTCACAATCCATCATCACATGTTTTCACGTATCTCACAATTTAACACATGTTCTACTTTACACTTTTACTCAATCTCAATAACAATATTATAATCTCGAGGCAACATATTATTCCATAATTCATCACATATTTCATTTATAAACACTGCTCATGAATTATACAATATCACGACCTCACACTCATGTTTCAAACATGTTTAACACAATTGCGCTACAATTTAACACTGGTTCCTAACTAGGAACCTACACTTTCTCTTTAACACTGCGCATAAACACTGGTCGGGTTATTGTATAATTCATAACTCACAATATAATTAATGTAACATCAAGTGTTAAACACATCTACTTATTCACAATCGAATATCATGTCCACACTTTAACATCTCATAACATCACATCAACCATCTCATAACATTCCTAATGATATTCATAAGGTACAACACACACATGTTCATCAAATTTAACCATAATATTCTCAAACTTCAACACTTAATAATTTTTGGAATCATACTATAACACTCTACAATATTATTTACATAAATTATTAATATAAATAACTACCTCTATATATATAAGCTAGCATACATCATATTGAATCACAAATATCAAAGTAAGCTTTCAATGCACAAATTCTAAATAATTATATGAACACTTTGGTCAATTTCAATTATGATATTAATTTTTTAAATTATATATAAATTTTTCCTTTATTTCATCAATTCATATTAATTAAAAAAATGCTCGATTTATAGGGTTCACGCTCAACACAATAACATATCAATTTCACAACAATTGGTCTGTCAACATATATAATTCATTGTAATAATTATAAGGATAAAATAAAAATTACAAAAACACCCCAAAACTCATTCCAATTGATATCTCTAAGGATCCCTACACATGTTCTCACTAATCTCCAATTGTGAATAACTCATCCCTTACCTCTGAGCGGACTCACGTGTCTTCTGACAACGATAGCGGCATCTCTAGCGGTTTCCTAAGATTCCTCAAATTTTTCCTCCGACTGCTCCGATAGAATTCTCGAACGTTAGAGAGACGAAGAAGAGATTGAAGCCTCCACTTGTACTGTCTTCATGTGATTCCTTTTTCTCCCTCCACGAATATTATCTCGCAAATCCCAACGGTGAAAGTGTGAGAAATTGAATTTCAAACAATATATCAAAATTTCATGAAAATCCAACGGTTAATGAAACCGGGATCATAGTTTTACCGAGACAGTTTTGGGTTCCTGCGAGAAAATAAAAGACTACAGTGCGAAGGGTTTTCCTCTAAGCTCAGATATGATTTTGCAATTCCCAACGGTGAGAATGCTTGAAATTGGGTTGCAACGTGGTACTCAAATTTCACGATGATCAAATGGTGAATGAGTCCGAGATCATCATTTTTCGGAGACAGGTTTTGTGGGCTGCGGGAAAAAGAAAGGGTTTTGAGAGGAAAAGGAGAAATGGGAAAGTCAATGCGCGGTTGCTATGACATTACAGTATAACAATCAAACCCTACCACAACATAAAAAGCTTTTTGTTTGAATCAAAAACCAAAACACACAAACCCCAAACTAAGATAACTCACAATATCAACACAATCAATTGATTTTTTTCTTTTAAAAAAAAGGGATAGAAAATATGTGAAAATGATTTCGATGCCAAAATACCCAAATCTCATCCAACACTTGAGTCAAACTATAGGTTCAAATGGACATGAAAGAAATGGAAAAAAAAATGAGGGAACTTAAACATTCGAGAATAATAATAAAAAAAAATGCCAAATGTGCGAAAGTTATTCGAATGCCACAATTCCCACACCTTATCCTACACTTAACTAATATAATAGGATCAAATGGATATGGAAAAGTTGGACAAAGAAATGAGTGAAGTTAAACATAATGATAAAAGAGTAAAACAAAAATAGAAGTTAGGAGGACTCTCTGAATCCGAACACAACAATTTGATAATAGATGTGATGAACTTGACATTAATTCGACTAAGTCAAGAAAAAGGAGAAAAATTCTTCTAAAATCTGAAGTGAAGCCACTAAGGTATATGTTATCACAACTTCAATTTTTTTTGCCCGTTGGTTTTCTATTCTATGCATATTTTTTTAGAAAGCATATAGATAAAATTATAAATTTAATCTTACAAGTAAAGCTTGAGTTGACTTTTCTTTATTATATAGTAATTTCAATAGTTTTTTATTTTTATTTTTTTAGTTTGAAGATGAAACAACAAAAGTATAATTTTGTTTTGTTATGAGAATCAAATGGGCAATTGAATCAAAATATGACACACGTAATCAAATATACATTCTTTTATTAAGAGAAATTGATGTTTAAAAAACTTAATTTTAGTTTTGTAATATTTTTTTGTTAGGTCAAATGGATTCTTTCATTACTTTATCATATCAATTTGATCAACTTGATAACACATGACAAATTATAAAAATGTCACATCAGTAAAAAAAAAAAAAACTAAAACCTAAAATGTAGATAAGGAGAAGTTCTATTTAACCTGCAATAATTATATGCACAAAAAATTAACTCATGCATTTCCACGGTTTAAAAATTAAAAGGCTAGTAAGAAATAAGAAATAAAATCAAGGAATATCACAAAATTTCATTTCTGCCACTACCCAAGTAATAACTAATAACACTTGAAAAACACCTTCCCAGCTCTTCCCCTATATATACATTCCTTCTTCTGCAGAGCGGGAAAAGGCAGCGCGGCGAAGTGTGAAGCAGCGAAAGCAACAAACGTCGCCGTTCCATCATCGAGCTCTAGGGTTTTCCATTTCGCGCATGGGGAACCTCGTGGATCAAGATCAGCAATGGCTGCTCAGTTGCTTGTCCGCCACACTCGACCCCAACCCCGAGGTTCGCTGTTTCGCCGAAGCTTCCCTCGATCAAGCCTCTCGCCAACCAGGTTTCGTTCATCACTTCAATTCTCTTAGCCGAAAACCTAATTGGATGCGGATTTCGCTCCGTGATGAAAAACCTTAGTTCATGTTTGGGATGGGTTGGTTATTCGGAAACGTTTGTTTAGAAACATAAGCGATTGTTTATTCAAAATTAGGTGAACTGAATTGACGCTTGTTGGTTTGTTAGGTGTGCTCTGATTGCTGTTTGTGTGGTGTGATGTGGAGTGAGTGTTTTGCAGTTGAGGACTTGAGGGGGAGTGGTTATTGGTTTTGGAAATTTAGTTTGTTCGACAATGCTGTTGTTTTTTGTTTTTAATGTGTTACTGAAAGGATGAAAGGAAGAGTGATTTTTGGTATTTCGGAGGTGGATGCATCTGCATAAGCATTTAACAACAAGGAAATGATGATATTCACTAGGGTGGCAGCTTGTTGAATGTGAACATATGATAATGGTGTTATGTATCAATCTTGTGCGGGTTTGATAATTATCATTGTTGAACGAGAATTGTATTTGTCATACTTAAACGGGAATTATATGGTTGATTTTCTTTAGTGAAGCACTTATTGCTGTTTTGCTTTATCTTCTTTTGTAATTTGTATATTGTCTATAACTTGACCATGGAGATGAAGGAGCATAACTTGTAATGCTCATTCAATGCTACTTTTGCTTAACGAATATTCTTAATCTGGTTCAACCATGTTTCTATCCTAATTTTAAATGTTAAATTCTCCTGAAGGTTTTGGCAGTGCATTATCAAAAGTTGCTGCAAACAAGGAGCTCGTGGTGGGACTGCGTCAAATATCCTATTTCATAATGATCACATACTTAGTGTTATTTTTTATTCGAAAGTCGGAACCAAAACATTTCCTTCCATCTTTTCATTATTTTTCTTAAAGAAAGAAATATTTTGTGAGTTTTTCAGTGTTCATAGTAACAATCATTATGTTAGTTTTTATCATTGGTGAAAGGGATTGCTAGATAGAACTTGTAGGAAACGAAGAAGACAGCTGATTTGACAACTAAGGAAGGAAACATTTGCTGTTGTATGCAATAACGCTACAGTTGATATTTTCCTTGTTATCGAATTATCTAATCTTTAGAGTAACTTGATGAAGGACATTTGTGCTATGTTTCTTCTATCCTTTACAATCTTTTTATCATCTTAAATGTTTCCTATATAATCCTTTCGAAAACAGGAAACAAAGTGAAAAACAATATGACATTTTGTAAGTAAAAGTAACAAAAAACATTTTCTCAAACTAAATGCCCTTTTATTCTGAGGAGAAAACAACTTTCTATAATCTTCATGTTTCATTTACAAACTTTTGCAAACAGGAAAGAAAGTCAAAACAATATGACATTTTTGTATGTAAAAGTAAAAACAGAAAACATTTTCTTGAACTAAATGCCCCCTTATTCTTTTAGGAAAAAAACAAAAGTTTTATGCTATCTTGTTTGTTCCTTTTTTTCATCAACATGTGAAGAACTATACTAGAGTTACAACTCAAATGTTTTCATTTTCCTTCTTCCATGGGCTTATGAACTGGGATAACTTAACTTTCCCGTACTTAGCTGCAGTCCTTCTTAAGCAGTTTGTTAAAAAGCATTGGCAAGAGGGTGAGGACTCTTTTGAACCTCCTGTTGTTGCTAGTGATGAAAAGGTAAATATGCTTTCATTTCTATTGTGAGTATTATTAATATGTAGATGTCTAGAAGCTATTGCAGGAAACAATTTTCTGAGCTTGATTTATTAAGATTTAAATATAGGTAAACTGATGAGATCTTTGAAGTTTGAATCTGATATATGTAGTGCGGAAGTTAGGCCATGGTCCTAAGATATGAAAGGTATATTCTAGAAAAGGAAAAAAGAGGGATATGTGAAAAACAAACATGAGAGGTTGTTATGCTAAGTGGAATCATGAGTGGGGTCCACAAGGAGGTGCCAAGATTTTGAGGTGGTTATGATTTAGAGACTAGAGAGTGAGAGGGAATGTGGAAATTTTTTGGAAAGCTTGGATTGGCCTTGGGGCTTTAGCAGGATGTGGCATTTTGTAGCTACTCTGCATTTTTCTTTTATCTTTTCTGCATCCTGTACTTTTTTTGTTTCTTTTATACTGAAAAGTCTAACAATTAATCATTTTTCATTGTTTTAATAGTTACACAAATATTTCACTTGGTGTTATTTTGCTGGTTGGCATCATAAATCTGATTGTGATTTGAATTTGTTTTGAGGTTTAGATACCTCACACCCTTGGATTGTAAATACATCTTTTGGTCTGTCATTGGGGGCCTGAAATCACATTCCATAATATTGTACTGAATTTGGACTTATTAGTTTCTTCCTTCAGTTGCTGTCGTCAATGCCGTATATTTCCTTGCAGTTGGTTGTTTGCAAGTGTTTCTAGTCTATGATAATACCAATTAATTTGGTATTTTCCTTCTTCCCGGGATCTAGACTGCTTCTGTCTTAGTTTTTTACATGATGAATATTCATTTGCGCTTACTTATAGAAAATATCTTTTTACTTAAAAAATGTCCAAAAATTCAAGATAACTGGGTAATTTTTTTAAATATGAAAAGCAACAAAAAATCAATTTCTGTTTTTTGCCCCTCATAAGTAAGAGTAGTTTATTAAAATAAGCTCTAAAAAAACTATTGTAAAAGCACTTGTCAAAGCTTATGTCCACAAGCTGCTATATCTTTTCCCCATTGAGCTTTAGGTCTGCTGGATTTCTCTTTTCACTGGACAAGGATGTAGGGTAATATCAAAGTTTGAATGCCTTTTAGCTTAATTTCAATGGTTCAAAGTTGTCCTCATGGATCTCATATATGGCACTGCAAATAATATTTAATTTTCTGAACATGAATTTCTGGAGCACTAAAATGATATGTCATATGTGTATACATTACTGATAAGCCTGTTCTTGTTCCATGTCAATCTATAATTTTTCTTTTCTGTATAAGGCCATTTAATTAAACTGTCTACAAAAAAAGAACTTTTCTGATACTAACTGAAGTTTGTTCCATCTTCAGGAAATCATCCGCAGAATGCTTCTATTGGCATTGGATGACCCTCATAAGAAAATTTGCACGGCTATTGGTATGGCTGTGGCATCCATTGCAATGCATGACTGGCCAGAGTTATGGCCGGATTTGTTACCATTTCTCCTGAATTTGATTAACAATCAAACCAACATGAATGGAGGTAAGCATTTCTGTTTGAGTTAGTGATTTTTGGGATTTTCTATGTATGAATGATTGTGGAAAAACCTTGGGTAGTAGAGAGTAGAGACTAAACATTACATGGTAGGAGTACTTTTATATCCCTGAGTTGCCAATTGCTTGCTTGATGTTTTTCTTTCCCGCTGGTGACTTGTTGATTCATTCACTTTTTCTATTAGGTTTTCCAGAAATAGTTTTCCAGAAATAATTTTATGATCGATAATTGCACTGTTTTGGGGCTACAATGTTTGATGGAATTTCAGAATGTGAATCAACTTTTTAATTTGTTTATTTCTTAATAATTTTATTCTAGTGCATGGAGCTATGAGATGCTTGGTTCTTCTCTCTGTGGACTTGGATGATAAAATGGTTCCAACATTAATACCTGCTCTGTTCCCAAGTTTGCTGACAATTGTCTCCTCTCCCCAGGTTATGTTATGTATATTTTTCCGTTAACTTTCTAATTATCCTGTTTTATATTTTTCTTTTGGTGTGCTGTGTTACATTTATTGTTTTCTTAGTTTTTTTTTTCTCTTTTCATTCTTATTTTTGGAACAGTTTTTGAGAATTTCTTATCCTCTTTCATTTGTACCTCTCCTTTTATTTACCTAATACATTCTTTCTTTACAAAAAAAAATGTTTTTTTTTTTACTTTTTAAGTTGATTTTTTTGGAAGGAATATTTATAATGTTTGATATTTTCATTTCCTGTTTTCACTTTTAATTGCAATAGTACCACTTTGTTTTCTATTTGTTTCCTGCTTTTGAAGATTTATATATGAAACAGAAAAAAAGTTGCTTTCACTGTGTCCTGTAAAATAGGAAGCAAAAGAAAATTAAGGTGGCAGTTTTGTAATTAAATGTAAGAACAGAAAATGGAAAAAGATGTTCTCTCTGTGAACGGGCTCTAAGTTGCTGTTGGGAGGATTATTCATATGCACATAGGTTCATAAGTTAGTTAATGCGAAAAAATTATAAATTATCTTCAATTAAATATAGAAGCGTTGACCCTAAAATCTAGGGTAATAAATTGAAGGTGATTTCGAGTCATTGATTGAAGCTTGATTGAGGGCTAATTGACAGAATCTGTTTGTAAATTGTAATATTTATCTTGCATATAAATTGAGCTATAGACTAGTGCCACTTAGCACGCTTTCCAATTCAACTAGGGTTCAAATCGTGAATTGGAAGGTTCATTTTCTAAATCGTGAATCGAATTGTATCGTGAATTGTATGAATTATAATCAATAATAAAACATAGCATATGCAACTAACAAAAACATATTAAAGCACATATTCATGATCAATAACTAAAAAAACATAACTGTTGGAGCATGAGATGCATGAGTTCTGTTAAATCTCTGTTTGTGTAGCCTTTATTTTAGTTGAATGAAAATGAAACTCTTAGCGCCTGTTTGGAGTGGTTGCGAGTTTTTGATTTTTGGTTTTCAAATCTAATTTTCAAAACAAAACATGTTTGGCAAAAATGGAGTTCAAATTGTTTTTAAATTATTTTTGAAACAACGTCGCTACCACCAACGTCGCTACCACCACTACCATCAATGTCACTGTCATTGTTACCATCACTACTAACAATACTGTCATCGTCACCACAACCACCACCAACGTTGCTGCAACCACCATGACCACCACCACATCGCCACCACCACCTTGTCATCACCATCACCAGTAATACCTCCTCTGTCACCGTTACCACCACCAACACTGCCACCATCACCGCCACCATCACCTTGTCTTCACTGCCACCACCACCTATATCACCTCCATCACTGTCATTGTGACCACCACTGGTATCCCTACTACTATTGCTACTGACATCACTACCATCATCATTGTCGTCACCATCACTCAAAATCACTCTTAAACTAATTTTAATATGATCTAAAATTTTCAAAATGAATTTATTTGAGACTAATATATTTTAAAAACTGATTTAATTTTTTTTTCAAACTAAAACTAAAAATTGATTGTTATTTTAAAAAAAATTGAAACTCAACTAACTAAAAATCACCCTAAATAAGGCGGCTTTAGAATGTGAGCTTGGTCCTAACTCAACCCCAAAAGTTAGCTTATAGGGTGAGGGTTGTCCCCCACTTATATATATTGGTCTTATCTCTAGCCGATGTGGGAGTTGAATTTTTTCCCAATACACTTCCTCACATCAAGCACTTTTGGGCTTGGTGCGTGGATAACATGGTGGGTCACTCGTTTAATGGATTTATGATAGACTCTGATACCATAACAGAGTTCTAACAGAACATAATAGAAGATATTTTGAGAGAGAAAATCTTTAGAAAGGAGAAGTAAAAAATATTATTGGCCACTGAACTGTGTGTTACAATATGGTATATATAGGCTTAGATGGTTAGTTATGACAGCTGTCAATAACTAATCTACTAACTAACTCCCAACTAACACACTTAGCTGAGAGTGCAGTTGAATACTGCAACTCTATAAAATACTCTAATATTGGGATAGTGCCATTTGCCTTGAAACCTTGGGCTTCCCCTTACTTGCTTTGAAAGGAAAAGAAAAAAACAACTCATCTATCTTAGAGGAGGTGAACAATGTTTCACTATTCCTAAAATGGCACTGTAAGCAGTAGTTTAGAAATTGACAATGTAAGCAATAGTTTAGAAAATTTTCTTGGATTATTTGTATCCTATTTAAGAGAACTTGCTCTTTGGTTTGAACACTTTTTGACACAGTATCAGTGATGTAGCCTGCATAATCTTGTGGCCTGCATTCTGAGAAGTTTCTTCTTGTTTCTTTCACTGTATTTCTTCTTATCCTGCATTGGCAGATTTTTTCCCTGTGAAGCACCTTCCCAAATCCTTAAAATGTCAGAAACAAGAAAAAAAAACCTCTTCCCTGTCTGAATATGTGAAACATTGTAGAGTTGCAGGACATCGAATCCAGCCTGTGTTTCTATGGGAAAAACCCTAAGTACATCATGGTCTCGTTTCATCCAAGCCTTTCCAAAGTGGAAGGGAAAATTGAACCATTTAGTAAAGCTCTGAAATCTTCAGATCCCAAGTTTGCAGCATGGGACAATGCAGATGCAGTTATGATTTCATGATTATGAAACTTCATGATGCCAGGAATGGGTGATGCTTGAATGTTTAAGAAGAAAGCCAAGGAAATATTGGACAGATGTGCAGAGATTTATAGTTTATTCCAGGGTTGGTGATGCTGCTGAAATCTATGAAATTTAAACGAGTATATGATTTACAAAATGGGAATTGATAAGTTAGTGAGTATGCTGAGACTTGACAAAATCTGTTGCAGGAGTTAGACCATCATGAACAGTTTGAAGCAAAATGCACCAAAGATGCTGTTCTACTCAAACATTACAAAGAGAAGAATAGGATCTATAAGGTTTTGGTGGCAGTGTGATCAATAGCAAATTGTATTCCATAACAAAAAGCCAAAAATCCCCTATTTGATGAGGCCGATAGCGTTGCATGTAAATAGTTTTTTTTTTTAATTGGCGAAAGTAGTATTGTATTATAATTAAGATAGTACAAGTTGTACTAGGAAATATACAAGTCAAGGCCAAGGTGAGCAGAAATATGGTGCCTTGGTGCCCTAATACAAGCTATACAACAGAGTTACGAGACCATGATCCAATATGATGTTGCTTCTTATATTTGTTCATAGGTTTCATGACTTTTATTTTCTGTTGGAACCTGTGTTACATGCTTACCATATCCTGTTCTTCCCAATCTACCACTTCCTTTAGTCCACTGCCTCTCGTTACTGGTGAATATTTGTCACAATTCCCTAGTACGCTGCTGGCCTCCTTTTGGACATTGTTGTTTCATTTTTTGAGGGCCCATCTGTTATGTTGGGGCCTATTTGCTTTTTGCATCCTTTGTTTCTTGAGTAAACTTTCATCATGTGTGCTAGCCGATTTGGTTCGCATTTCATATTGCCTTCTGCCCCTTATTTATTTCAGCTAGGGTGGTTTTAGTAAGGCCCTTAACCATCCTGTGAACTGAACGTGTCTCTCTCTCCTTTAATTCAAATTTGTTTGACATCAGTGGGCCCGTTTCATGCCCATTGTCATTGTTGCACTTTATCCCTTTTGATGCGACTACCTTTTTTCGGTTTTCCCCTATACTTGTTCCTGCCTCCTTTGATAGTTCTTTCTCTGTCGCCTCTTTCGTGCAATTACCCCCAAACCTTTGTTGAGTAAATCTGTGTTTGACTCCAACTACTATCCCATCTGCCTCACTTTGTTCGCTTTTGTCTTCCCTGTGTCTGCTTTGGTCTGCTTCATTTTCTCCGCTTCTGTCTTCGTGTCAGGAGCCTTAGGTTATTACCCTGTGGTTTATGCGAAGGGTCTTGTCTGTCGGTCTACTGTACCTCACTCACTCACCGTAACTGCTCTTTGCCGTCTGCAATCGGTAAGTTAATCTCCGGCACAGGTTTGCTTTCCTGCATTAGCCATTGTCCAACAGTGGCATCTCGATTTCGCTCTTGTCAGAGCTTATTTCCTTCGACGACCTTATCAAACTCCCTGTTCGACATTTGCATCTGTCGGGATTGTAGCAAGTTTCTTCAACTAGAGGTACAAAGATTACATAATGGAGATAAACCATACAATTGGTTCCATATATTAGACTTAGCACAGTCTTGATAGGAACCAAACGATGGCTATGAAACAAAATCTGAATCTATTGTTATCTTATGTTATTATCCTCAGCTAAACAAAACCATTCCTAAGACTACTTGACCATTGGTTAAAATGTATTGTAAAATTTCTCTCCAAACTTCTGAGCCAAGTCCAAAGTAGGAATACTGCATCTTCAAACAATTTGTTGCCATTAAACACTGCATTGGAGAACAGTATGCTGTTCCTGTGCTGCCATATAGACCATGTCAAAGTCAGCCACCAGCATTGCCATCTATTAACCCTTATGCCCTTATCCAAACCTGATGCATGTTGAAGAAAATGTTGTCTTGGGGTTTGTGGGAAAACATCTTGTATATTCAGCCAGGATAGGGATTCCCACCAGATAGGTTGGATTTTGTTGCAATGGATGAATAAGTGGGCTGCATCCTCCTCCGAACATCTGCAGAATGGGCAAGACAAGTCGTTAGTTTGCACCTGCCTTCTTTGTAAATTTGTTCTTGTTGGCAACCTATCTCTGAGTAATCTCCAGACAAAAACTAAAATTTTGCTTGGGATCTTTATTTTCCATAGCTCCTTAAAACATTCATTTTGACTTCCCTCAGCTATTTCCCCCCTTAACATGTTGTAGGCACTTTGTACAGAATAGATGTCGCTTGGGTCTGCCTTCCACACCCACTCATCACTTCGATGTTGTTGTATTGTCTTGCCTTCAACCTCTCTTAGAAAACTAACAGCCGTAGAAATTTCATTGTCAAATAGGGGTCTCCTCCATGTGAACTCCCACTCCCATTCTGTGCCCTTGTGATCTCCCATCTGCCTAATGAACTGATTTTGCTGACAAGAAATCAGATATAATCTGGGGTATTTTGCTGATAATGTTTCCTCCCCACTAACCCATCTGTCCTCCCAAAACTTGATCCTGTCACCACATCCTACCCTCCACAATGTTCTATTTTGGAGATTCTGACCCTCTTGCGAGTGAAGTAAAGCCATTTTTAAATCCCTCCACCATATTGAATCATTGGTAGCTCTAGATGTTGTATCCAGGCTCCTCCAACCACCATATTTTGACTCCAATACCCTTGCCCATAATTGTCCGTGGTGCTGAAAAAGAATCCATTTCCATTTGGCAAGCAATGCAAGATTGAAAGTCCTAATGTCCTTGAGGCCCAAACCACCTTTTTCTTTTGGTAGGCACACGGGCTCCCACTTAACCCAAGTAATCTTGTTTTGCTCAGGTCCACCACTCCATAGGAATCTGTGTTGTAATGTCAAAGAAAATTGTGTCATTTGCGTATTGTAGTATGCTTATTCTTACATTGTCTGAGCCCACTGGAAAACCTCTGAACAGATTTTTCTCTACCGCTTTCCTCATCAAACCATTTAGACCTTCAGCAACCACATTAAAGAGAAGGGGTGCTAATCGGTCCCCTTGCCTAAGTCCTCTTTGTGGAGTGAACTCAGTTGAGGGGCTTCCATTCACTAGAACCGAAATAGATGCATATGTTAAACACCCCTCAATCCATTTGATCCATTTGGAACTAAAGCCTGTTCTTCTCAGGATGTATGACAAGAAGTCCCATGATACTGAATCGTATGCCTTCTCATAGTCTACCTTAAACACAAGGCATGATTTCTGGCTCCTTTTAGCTTCCTCAATCACCTCATTTGCTATTATCACACTATGTAAGAACTGCCGACCCCCTATGAATGCAGATTGGGTTTCATCTATTATCAGCGGCATCACCTTCTTCATTCTATTAGCCAACAACTTGGACACTATCATGTACATACAACCTATTAATGAAATAGGTCTGTAGTCATTTAGGAGTTGTGGGTCAGCAACCTTTGGAATTAGGGCTATGAAAGATGCATTACAACCTCTTGGAAATATCCCATTTGCATGGAATTCAGCTAGAAACCGGAGGACATCAGGTTTGAGTATAAAAAACTTCGTACCCCATTGCCCAGAGGCTCTTCGCTATGCGAAGGTATGGGGGAGGGATGTTGTACGCAGCCTTACCCTTGCATATGCAAAGAGGCTGTTTTCGGATTCGAACCCATGACCAACAAGTCACCAAGGCACAACTTTACCGCTGCACCAGGGCTCGCCCTCAGGTTTGAGTATGTGCCAGAATTTCTTGATGAACTTGATGTTTAGTCCATCTGGGCTTGGACTCTTGTCACTCCCTTAATCCCATATGGCTTGTTTTACTTCAGCCTCCTCAAAACATCCCAACAACATATCATTTTGTGGTTGGTCAATAGTCTAAAAAGAGATTCCATCCAGCTTGGGTCTATGCTGATCAGATTCTTGAAATCTTTGGAAAAAAACAATCTGACTTCCTCTTTCACTCATGTTGGTTCATCAATCCAGGTTCCATCAATCCTGATTCCTTTCAGAGAATTATGTCTGCGATTAGCATTCGTCAACAAGTGAAAGTAATGTGAGTTGCAATTGCCTTCCTTGATCCATCTAGACCTCGTCTTCTACCTCAGAAAAGACTCATGCGATTGAGCAGCTACCCACAATGCTTCCTGTAGCTGTTTCTTTGTTAACACTTCTTGGGGAGAAAACTGTCTATGGATTGTTTCCTCTTCCATTTTGTTTAAGTCAGCCTCATTCTTCTTGACCTTCTTAAGGGTATCTCTAAAATGTTTCCTATTCCAAATCTTCAACCTCTCTTTTAGACTTTTTATTTTTTCTTTAAGCACAAAACCTCTCCATCCCCACTGCAAATTGGAATTCCAGCATTGTTGAACAGTTGTGTTAAAGGAGCTATCCGAGAGCCAGTAATCTAGGACCCTAAAAGGTTTAGGGCCCTAGTTTATAAATTTTGACCTTAGTAGAATTGGACTGTGGTCTAAAAAATTCCTATCCAATGTGAATTGGGTACTTCCAGGCCATTTATCCAACCATTCAGGGGACACCAAGAATCTGTCCAGCTTGCTCCTAGTAGCTCCATTGGGTTTGAACCATGTAAATTTTTTCCCCACCCAAAGTACATTATCAACCTCCATGTCTTCTATCCAGTCATTAAACTCCTTTATGCTGCTCTCCCCTAGCTCCCTTTGACAAGTGCCCAGCCTTTCTGCTGGATTTCTAATGCTGTTGAAGTCACCCAGTATGCACCACAATCCCCCAGGATTTGACATTTTCAACTGCTTGACATTTTCCCATAAAGTTCTCTTATTTTGAATATCGCACGGTGAGTAAATGGTGAGTATATTGACTTGTTGTGCCTCCTTCATCCATTGACCCACCAAGAGAATAAAACCACAGCCAATGACTTTCCTTTGTAATTTAAAAGTTTTTTCACTCCACAAACATAAAATGCCTCCTGCTGTGTTAGTTGCGGGTTGCATCTCTCAGCTAACATCAAGATCCCCCCATAATGCCTGACATGTGGATTTGTCAATTATTTTCTTCTTTGTCTCCTGAATACAGATCATATTTGCATGCTCTTTCTTGACCAACCTTCTAATTGCTGCCCATTTCACCCCCATCCCTAGTCCTTTGACATTGTAGGTGATAATATTCATGGGGTAGAGCTTCTATTTTCCAACCTCTCTGCCTCTTTCTTGTCTCTTTCTTCCATTGCCCTTATTTTGCCAATGATTTCCCCTTGGTCTGTCCCCCTTATTGCCCCCAGTTGTTTAGCCATGTTCCATATATCTATTGCCTCTTTTAGCTGATTTCCCTGGAGTTGAGTCCTCCGTTTCAGTGGTGTTGTTCCTTCCAAGGTAGCATTATTATCGTTAAAACCAGTGTATCAATGTTTCTCTGGGTGTATCAATGTCTTCAGGGTTTGAACAACCCACTTGAAATTTCTTTTTGTACCTTCTGTTTCGTGAGTAGACCTACCATGTACACTTGGAGTCAGCTTTTTTAATTTGTGGGCTAAAGCCATATTGTGCTGAGTGCTCATAAGGGGTGTGGATAGAAAAATCCAGCCCATTATTAAAAGCTCCTTCCTCACTATATTGGTGCCCTCTCTGCTCTCTTTTTGAATGGTTTCTATTATCTGCGAGGTTTTTCGATTATCTTGTGGGTGTTCTTTTTCGCTTTTGATCGGTGGGTATTGTCGAGGTCCCGTAGTTATCGTTGTCGGCGTTAGGACCGAGGGTGGTCCTTCACGGTTCAGCTCTGGTTTTTGGCTCCTCCCTGTCTTGTACCTCTTTTTCTTTTTTCAGCGCGCCTACGTACCCCAGAATCAGAGTACCGAACTCACTTTCAACGGACTAAATCTCCTCCGACGACCCCATGACACTCCGTCATCTGCAATGGCAATGTTGGGTGCCATAGCCACATTCCTCCACCACCTGTACTTTGTAGGCCTCCCCTTCGATGTACACATTAACCGTGTGCTGAATAGCAGGCTTCCATGGAGTTTAATGAGTACCCTTGCTCTGTCCATCCTCCGACCGTTCTCGATGTCATCGTCCACCTCCACCATGTCTCCCATGGCGGCCACGATCTTCTGAATTTGTTTCGTGTCCCAAGCCAGTATCGGAATGCCCCAGCATTGTACCCAGGTTAGCCTGAAACCGCGCGCAGGCTCGGACTCCACTTCTCCAGTGAGTGAAACATTGAGATTCCTCCGTGGTTTTCTTTGTTGAGCATTTGTTCTGCTCTGGCATCAGTAAGATCGAGTAGCAAAACAAGGTCATCTCCCAAATACTTGGGTGTTACGTTCGCTCTGATGTCCCATAGTAAGTGATCTTCAATTCTCTTGAACATGGTCGGATTTTTGAGTTGTCCTACCCAAGCTTCATTGAGCCATTTCGTGTCGTCTGGTGCAATGTCGAGATGTACTGATGATGTGGAGCTTGCGCGGCTGTACGGTTCGCTATTTTGTGCCTTTCTTTGCCCTGAATTCTAGTTATTTCTTGCTACCACCGCTGTGTATGAAGCTGGGTTTGTCTGTTGGTGTGGTTGTTTGCCTCGAGCTGCTTCGAGGGATAATGTATCTGTATCTGTAGATGACCACTCTGGATCCTATCAGCCTGTAGCCAGCCTGATCATTGTATCCAATAGTCTATCTAGAACTATATTGTATCTCTAGTACCTCTGGTACTTTTATTTAAATATAACTACTTTTGCTGACAAAAAAAAAAAGGTTAGCTCCTGAAACTGCCTATCTCGGTATCTCTCTCCCATACTTTGGGATATTAACATACAGTTTCAGTCCACCGATAACGATGCTGTCCAGTTGCATTGCAAGTCTCTGGACGTCGTTCACCCCCTTAAATCTAGCGAAATTGTACCTTCTACCATTGTTGTTCCTTCGCTTAGGGATGAAAATCTCCCTCACGTCACCCCACTTTTTAAAATTGTACCACAGCTCCTTCTCGGTGGTGTCATCAGAGAAGTGTGTGAAGTAGAAGGATGATACATCCTTGTGATCCCTCCAGTTTGATCGAATGTAGTATTGTTGGTTTCCTTTCCAGTTTCTGACGGATGTCCGTCGGGGATCCTCACTGAACCTCACTCTGTTTCTCTCAACAGCCTTACCACTAATCCTATCTCTCTCCCACTCAGTGTTTCTCTCTCTACTCATTCTCTCTCTAAAATGTAATAGAAATATGCATCGTGTATTCCTCCCCATTAATCGACGTTGATGCAACGTGTTGGAATATGGGTTGCCATGGTGTCTTAATTAGCACCCGTGCCCTATCAAGTCTCTGGAGTTCTTCCACGTCGTCGTCCACCTCCACCATCTCAGTTGTTTCCTTGACCAGTTGCTCAGCTCTGTTATCCGTGAGTCCCATTAGCAGTACCATGTCATCTCCTAGATATTTTGATGTGATATTTGTTAGATTTCAACTTAAAATCAATTGGCAGTAAAGGAAGTTGTCCAACAGATATATAAGCTGCACCCCAAGAATTGAGGCAGGCGATGTGAGACTTCCTAACACCCCCCCTCCACAGATGCCTGCCAATATAGGCGAGCCTACTAGAATAGGCAAGAACTAAGATGGGCTATAGGCTGTGATATCATGTTAGATTTCAACTTAAAACCAATTGGCACTAAGTGAAATTGCCTAACAGATATATAAGTTGCACCCCAAGAACCGAGGCAGGCGATGTGGAACTTCCTAACACCCCCTCCACAGATGCCTGCCAATACAGGCGAGCCTACTAGAATAGGCAAGAACTAAGATGGGCTATAAGCTCTGATACCATGTTAGATTTCAATTTCAAACCAATTGGCACTAAGTTAAGTTGTCCAACAGATATATAAGTTGCACCCCAAGAACTGAGGCAGGTGATGTGAGACTTCCTAACACTCCCCCTCCACAGATGCCTACCAATACGGGCGAGCCTACTAGAATAGGCAATAACTAAGATGAGCTATAGACTTTGATATCATGTTAGATTTCAACTTAAAATCAATTGGTACTAAGTGAAGTTGTCCAACAGATATATAAGCTGCACCCAAGAACTGAGACAGGCGATATGGAACTTCCTAACATTATCTTCTCCCCTATTCCACATGAATTCGTCTTCCACTCTATCAAACATCGCCAGGTTCTTTAGTCTTCCTACCCAGGTGTTATTGAGCCATGTACTTTCTACACAGGTATGTTTAGCTGCACTGACGAGTGAGAAATTGTTCTTGTTGGACTCACGCGCGTTAGATTCCTTCTTCGTCCCGTCTTTCTGTTGCTTGTCACCACCACTTTAGCATACGAGGTTGGCGCTGTCATTTGTTGGAGTTGCTGTTCCGTTGCACCTTCAAGGTTACCTTGATGTTTCACACCCTCGAGTGATTTATCTGAGATTATCCTCGTCCTGTACTTGTTGTTTGAATTGGCTTCTCTCTCCCTTCCATGCTTCGTTATGTTGACGTGTAGTTTCAGCCCCCCTACTATCAAGTCGTCTAGTTGTCTTTCAAGCCTCCTCACATCGCCCACCTCGAATTTAACGAAACCATACCTCCTGCCACTCCTGTTTTTGTTTCTTGCAATGAAAACCTCTTGCACGTCCCCCCATTTCTTAAACTCATACCACAAGTCTTTTTCTCTCATCTCTTCAAGAAATTTTGTGAAGTAGAAGGAATGGACATCAGATGCATCCCTCCGGTTTGTTCGTCTCATCTCAACTTGTTGGCCATACCCATTTTCGGCATAATTATGTCAGGATCCCACTCTCACCCATTTTCTATTTCTCTCTCCCCTCACTCTCTGTTTCTCTCTCTACCTTTCTCTTTTTCCATCTTATGCATTGCATGTAAATAGTGGAAGCATAGCAGTTAAAATAAATCAGCTACTTCAAAAAAACAATATAGAAATTAATAAAAGCTGTATAAAATAAAAAAGTGGAAAGGATTTATTCATTCTCAAAGTTCCCGTTATATCTTTCCCCCACATTATCTTCATTGTTACATATTCTTAACTTTTTTTCTTTAGAAAGGAAGATAGCATACTGTATGAATTAACAAGTCTGGTACTCTAGTTATGGATAGGAGCAAGGTTATCAAACTCAAGAGTTTACATAAACTCGTGAGAGTTTCATAGACTCGACTCGTAAACTTAATTCGTAGACTCGTAAGAGTTCACTTCATATAAAAATAATAACAAAATATATATAAGTAACATACCAATTAAACATTTTAACAATATAATAAAGCAAAATAATAAATCATAAATTTCACAATACTTAAATAGCCAAGTCTAGTAATGTATCACTACTAGATAATAACTTGCAGATGTTATAGTAGTGGTAGATCATTCTCATTGAGGGTTTGATGTTATTAGACAACAAGGGTTTGATGTTATTAAAGGTGTGAATTTTTTTATTCTGGAATAACACACTAAATAAAGGTATGTTTAACACTAAACAGACAAAAAACAACCAAAAATGACTTATATTTTGGTCTAATTTTTATAATTTGCTGACTCGTTGACTCAGTGCTAAACTCGAGAGTCTACCGAGTTTATTTAGAGTTTATAGAGTCTACCAAGAGTCTACTAAAAAGAGACTTTAAACACTAGTCAACTTGCAAAGGGTAAGTGGACTTGTAAACTCGTAAGAGTTATCGAGTTAACTCGAGAGTTTGATAATCACGGATAGGAGTCCTTTCTGTCTACCTGTATTTTGCATTATTGTCATTTGTCAAAAGTTTTTCCATTTAGATAGTGCTGATTTTTTGAAGTAAAATTGAAATATTTGTAATAATGTAATTTGTTTTTGGTAATTTATTTAAATACTTTACCAGATCTTTGAATTCTACTTAAAAGAGAAAACGAAGAAAATAAAGGAAAATTACCAATTTTCTGTTTATAGGTTAATTGAGTATCTTCTGTTACCTATACAGCTTTCTTACGTTCTTACTGCCATTCAGATATATGATCCATACATTCGAATGAAGGCCCTTTCAATAATCTATTCTTGCACTTCTATGCTGGGGACAATGAGTGGTGTCTATAAGGTATTTTTCCACTAAGTGATTGTTGTGAACTGTTCTTGGGGATTGTTTGTTGGGCATTTTTCTTTTTAACTATTAACAGATCAAGACATTCTGTTTAGGCAGAAACAAGTTCTCTGATAGTTCCTTTGCTTAAACCATGGATGGACCAATTTTCTTCTATTCTACAAATTCCAGTTCAATCTGAAAATCCAGATGATTGGAGTATTAAAATGGAGGTTAGTCTGGTTCTTTTTAATAGTCTTTCCTCCTATCCTATATGTGTCTGTGTGTTTAGTGTACAAACACAGACAGATGTATATATTTCCTATGTAGTAACATGATGTTGTGTTTACGTTGTTAAGGTTTTGAAGTGCTTGAATCAGTTTATTCAGAATTTTTCAAGTCTATTTACAAGCGAATTTGAGGGTATGTTTGCTCCCTAGTTGAGTTGCTAAGTATTTGTTTTTAGTTATTTAATTTATTTTGTTACTATATGCTTTTCGTTGTAGTTATATTGGGACCTTTGTGGAATACATTTGTCTCTTCTTTGAGAGTTTATGAGAAAGCGTCCATTGAAGGAACAGAAGATTCACATGAGGGAAGATATGATTCTGATGGTTCAGAGAAAAGCCTTGATTCATTTGTTATCCAGGTGATGATAGCAGCAGTTTGTTGTGTTTATCATGTTAATTATTTTTTATAGCAAAAAATGAAATTCTTCTGTTAGAGATATTTCCATGTTGGAGTTAACTGACTGACTTTCTGTCGTGAGTGGTTTCTTCAATCTCCTTTTCAATGGCTTTTCAATCTCTTTTATGTTATTTAGTTGATGGCCTGATGCCTGCCCTTGCAAATATTTGTCAGCTGGGTGATATATTACTGAATATGGTTTTCTATCTTGATATCTCTATTCATTGAAGCCCCTATTCTTGTGAATTCTTCATAAAATTGATTTGTTATTATCTTCTATCTGTTTCTGTGCTTCTTATCAATGACAAAATGGAGAAACTTAATAATATTATCCAATAGAAGGTAGTAAGATACCCACTAGTCAATCAACATGAATTTTGGTAATAAATGTATAGCTCCATTCTTTGTATAAAGGTTTTCTTTCATATAAGACTTTCATTTTCCTCCATTTATTTGTGTATTCCAGTAAGTTTTTAAAGAATGGGATGTTTGAATTTGCAGCTTTGTATTGTTACAGAATGATGCAATTAAGCAGGGGTTGAGAATATTCATCCATAATTTGGGCAGAGATAAAATTAGAGTATACAAAGAGGAGACAAACTTAGATCGTAATGAAACATTAGGATCCTAAAATTTATGTTTCAGTAAATCCTAAACAAAATCAGTTACTGTAACTCCTGTTAACTTTTTTTTTTGATCAGCAAAAGTATGATTATATTATATATAATATTAAGTTCAGTACAAGTGGTATTGTTGTATATACAACCTAGCACCATACTACGCAAAGCTATGGTGACCTAATACATGCTATACAGCAAAAATTAGGCAACCATAGATCTGACATTTAGCTAGGCACCCAACCACAAAATATCATTTGAGAAAACAATCCTATTTCTATGGTGCCAAATACACCATGTCAGGGAGATCCACCAAGTCTGTCATCAGTGTAACCTAATACCATTAAGACTGCAGTAGGAGTGTTGGAGGAAATGGTCTCTCGGAGTTTTCGGGAATACACCCAATATGTTTAACCAAGACATCGATTCCCACCTCAGCGACATGATTCTAACACAGCTGAAAAATGGGTGACATGCATCTTTGTCATTATTTCTGCAGAATGGTCATTGGACGTTGTTGATTTCCACATTCCTGCTTCTTAAGTTATTCTTTGTTGGCAGGCAAAGAATGAGGCTTTACTTGGGATTTTTAACTTTCATAGTGCAGTAAACACTCCATCCTGATTTTCATTTGTCGAATCCCTATCAAGCAGCATGTAAACATTCCCCACTGTATATCCCCCGCTTGAATCTCCCTCCCAATTCCAGGTGTCTTGTCGCTGCAGTTGTACGATCAGACCTTCTATATCCTCCATAAATTTTGCAGTCATGTCCATTTCACACTCCAAAAAGAATCTCCTCCCCTGGAACTGCCATTCCCAACCTGCACCTGATGTCGCCTCTAGCTGGTGGATATATTGATGTTGCTGTTGAGAAATGTGGTACAATTTTGGGTACTTTTCAATTAACGAAATCCCATCATCCTTCCACCCGTCTTCCCAGAACAGCACCTTTGATTCAC
Source organism: Glycine soja (assembly GCF_004193775.1). Taxonomy (NCBI): domain Eukaryota; kingdom Viridiplantae; phylum Streptophyta; class Magnoliopsida; order Fabales; family Fabaceae; genus Glycine; species Glycine soja. The sequence continues at coordinate 27,927,734 of NC_041002.1, read as the reverse complement.
ACCCAATTTTCCATTTTTTCCCGCTTTTAATCCAGCTCCCCTCCTCGGTCGAATTACAGATGAAGCTTAGGTCCCGCCCTAGAGGGACTCTCTGTTGGTCCTTCTTGTCTCATCCAAATTCCTCTTCCCTCCATATTTGGATTCCAAAACTTGTGGCCACAATTCTCCTTGGTGTTGAAACAAATTCCAACACCATTTTCCAAGCAGTGCATAGTTGAATTTCACCAAATCCTTAATGCCTAAGCCACCTTTTTCCTTTTGTAGACAAATTGAACCCCAATTCACCCATGTAATCTTTTTCTTATCCGAGTGTCCTCCCCACAAGAACCACCGCTGCAGCCTCACCTACCTATCCACCACATTCTTTGGAGCCTTGAAAAAAGAAAAAAATTTTAGGGATCGAGTTTAGGACTGACTTAATCAAAGTCACCCTTCCCCGAAAGAAAGATATTTTTGTTTTCATTTTGACAATTTTCTCTCACATTTCTTGACTATTAGATCCCAAATCTCACTACGTCTTGAGTTTGCCCCAATAGAGATACCCAAATAAGAAAAGAGTACTGACATCATTCTGCAACTTATCTGACAGCACTGTTCATCCATTGCTCAGTCATCCCAATTGCCCAAAAACAGATGTTGGCAAAGTTTATCTTTAATCCCGATACCAACTCAAAGCTCCTCAACATCACCTTGATTGCTCTTACATTTGCCATTGTTGCTGTCCCAAAGGAAACCGTATCATCTGCATACTGCCCCAAAGAAAACTGCTGTTAACTTGATTGTTTAATTTAAACTGTACATAGTTGTCAGTATTCCAGAGAGAGAAAGGTCACTATGAAGTGTCAAACTGAATCAGCTGCTAGAATGATATCCTTTAACTTGTTATTTGGCAAGGAAGACAGTCCTAAATTTCAAATTAGTCAAACTGGAATTCACAGGGGATACTGTAGTCACTGCAATGATGGCTTCATCAGCTTACTATTGAAAGGAACCTCTTTGTTTGATCTATACCTTTTATTAGTGTCGTATAGTTTTGCTGGATTATTGTATGGAAATGATAAAAAATTATAATTATAGGATTTTAAATAATAAACTGGCTGAGATCTGTCTAAAACTTGCGTAAATCAGGTTTGCATGGTTTTTTGTTTGTGTTTCCTTCATTTCTTGTAATAATTTTTGAATTATCATTTTTATCTAAGTTGTTATTTACAGCTGTTTGAACTCATGTTGACCATTGTGGGTAATCCAAGACTGGGAAAGGTTTGGTTCAGAACATTCTTGAAATCTTATTTTTCTGCTGATTGTGTTCAATTGTATCATTACTTTGATCTATGGTTTGCATTTCTATAGGTGGTTGTGGCTAATATCAGAGAATTGGTGTACTATACTATTGCTTTTCTTCAAATGACTGAGCAGCAGGTATAGCATTCTTGACTCTTGTCATTGCTCTTAGTTCACATTTTTTCTGATTTTACTCAGTAGCATCTGATTGGCTTTCTGCAGATTCACTTTATAATTTTTCTGCGATTTAAAAGGTTGTGCTTGTCATTTGAAAAAAGGGCTGTAGCTTACTTGAGTGGAGTGCAGATTGATTATTCTCTGTATCCATTAATTATTTTGTTTTAATTTTGTTATTTCATCATGAAATGAATGCCAATCCTTTTACCACTTCATATATCACTTTACTGTTGACTCACTTGAACTCATTTTGCCACAGTCACGGAGTGATTCACTAATCAATCTCGTTTAGGTTAAGCTATTAGATGGAGGCTCACGAATGATTTTTTTATCTTATTGAAGTAGTATGACAGCATGAAGATCAAAATTTCAAGATATTTGTGACATAATGATTAAAATCTATTTTGTACATTAAATACTTTATTTCTTTTTCTGAAATTTTTAAAAAAATTGTAATGTAGGAAAATGGTTGAGGTTTTGGGCTTTGCATCAGTGTGACACATGCTAATTATGTTTTTAAATTGTCAATAATTTGCTTTGTTTTGTTGAAGTTTTTAAAGATTTTGCAATGTTGGAAAATTGTAGAGGTTGGGCTTTGCATTAGTATGGCAATTACTAATTTTATTTCTTCCAAAATTACTGGAATCTATAAAAAATCACAATATAGTTTGGCATTAGCTTGCTCAAGTACCTTAAGTCAAGAATATGAAAAAAGGATTGCCCAGTGATGTGGTTCCCATCACTGTGGACTCTTGGAAGTATCAGATGTATGCTGCCATACCCCAATGGGCCGAGGGGCAGTTTCCATGATTAGAACTTGGTGTAGATGTATTTACTGTATTTTATAACAGTGAAAATATGATAATATATAGTGGTGCCTTTGATGCTCTCCCTCTCTCTGTAATTTTTCAGCAATTGAACCCTTTTCTATTTTTATTACTCAAGAATTGTCCATTCTATTTTTAGGTTCATACATGGTCTGTGGATGCTAACCAGTTCATTGCTGATGAAGAAGATGCCACTTATAGTTGCCGCGTCTCTGGTCAGTATCCCCCTTAAGATTTTATTTGCCAGTTTAAGTTTGACACTGGTAATTTATTTCAATTTGACTGATAGGTTCCTATGTTGAGTTAGTTTCCTTCATCTTAATTACTTTGGTGATTGTTTTGATAATGATTTTAATCCTTATCCTTATAATAACACTTCTAATTTTGATGAGTTTTATCATTCAAGAACACTTACAGTTTATCATTCAATAATGTTTTCAAATGGATGGATTTTGGATTGGATCATTATGGATCGATAATTTATAATCCATCAGTTCATTTAGTATCCACTAACAATCTTCACTGACTATTCATTAGATATTTTGGTTGGTTTTTTAACCATCCAATTGCCACCCCTACTTTTGGGTGATTTCGATTTTTCATTTGTGATTGTGTTAAAATGTATTTATGTATGATGTATCTGTTTTATATAGTTTCATAAGCTTCATCAGAAAATGCTTCTTGTAGGTGTGCTTTTACTGGAAGAGGTTGTGAATTCTTTTGCTGGTGAAGGAATTTTGGCCATAACAGATGGTGCAAAACAATGGTTCACCGAGTCTCAAATTAGAAAAGCAGCTGGTAATGCAAGCTGGTGGAGGGTAAGTACAGAATATATATTCTCCTTGGATCTAGAAATTATCTAATATGTTTGGTAGACAAATTTGATTGACCTACTGACACAGGCTATTTTTAAAATATTGCTGATTTTCAAGTAAAGTGCCCACAACCTGCATTCAAATTTCTAGATGCTTCAACTAGGAAAAGTTATCAATGTCCCACTGGGAATTGTCCGCCCAACATCCACTTGGACAGCTAATTGCTTTTAAGACAATTTCAATTAGACATTTCAAAAACCTCAGACATTATTAACTACTTATGAGAAATATTTAACCATTAGTGCTGCATGTACAGATTGATAATTGTATACAATCTCATCCATTTACTTTATCCGCTTGTGTGGTAAAGTTAACTACCATTAGACATTTTAATAACTTCATGACATTTTTAACCACTTGTGAGGCATATTTAACCATAAGTGCCACAAGTACTGATTGATAATTATATACACAATTTCAATTAGACATTTCAAAAACCTCAGACATTATTAACTACTTATGAGAAATATTTAACCATTAGTGCTGCATGTACAGATTGATAATTGTATACAATCTCATCCATTTACTTTATCCGCTTGTGTGGTAAAGTTAACTACCATTAGACATTTTAATAACTTCATGACATTTTTAACCACTTGTGAGGCATATTTAACCATAAGTGCCACAAGTACTGATTGATAATTATATACACAATTTCAATTAGACATTTCAAAAACCTCAGACATTATTAACTACTTATGAGAAATATTTAACCATTAGTGCTGCATGTACAGATTGATAATTGTATACAATGTCATCCATTTACTTTATCCGCTTGTGTGGTAAAGTTAACTACCATTAGACATTTTAATAACTTCATGACATTTTTAACCACTTGTGAGGCATATTTAACCATAAGTGCCACAAGTACTGATTGATAATTATATACACATTTATTTCCTCTTAGTCACCTATGAGACAAAGTTAACCACCATTAGACGTTTCAATAACCTCATGACACTATTAATCACTTCTGAAACATATTTAACCATTAGTGCTACAAGTACTGATCAACATAATGGGTATGGTCAACATAATGGGATGACAATGGCGGCACGATGAGTGGAGCGAAGGAGTAAAAATTGGAGGGATGCATCAAATGTTTACTCTTTCTACTTCACAAGTTTTCTGGAAGATATGGGGGAAAAAGATTTGTCGTTTGAGTTCAAGAAATAGGACGGCGTCAGGGAGGTATTCATTGCAAAGAATAGAAACAGGAGCGGCTGAAGATACGGTTTTGTGCAATTCAAAGGGGTTGATGACTTTAGGAAACTCGAGAGACAATTGGATAACTTGATTCTCGGCAGACTGAAACTACATGCGAATCTTCCGAAACATGGAAGGGAGTGGAAGCTGATAGAGAAAACCAACAAGATCAGCACAAGGGGCTGGTCAGAGGCAGGGAGATAACAGAACAAACAACAATGAATGGAGGACCTTAGAAACAACATCCCCAACGGAAGACAGTACCTATTTTGTATGCGAAAGTGGTTGCGACAGGCAGCAAAACTACGGTGAAGAGGTGGTTACTGAGATATGTGCAAGCAATGAGAATGACATCCCACTTGTCAATTTAGTTAACTATACCAATGGAAAAGAGGACATGGTTCAGCAATGCTTGGGTAGGTAAATTGAGGAATCTGGCGATATTTGATAGACTAGAAGAAGAACTCATGTGAGATGGAGGTGAGGACATTAAGTCAAAGTACCTTGGTGGCGACATGGTGTTACTCATGTGCCTCATTGATACTAGAGCAGAAGAAATATGTAGGGAAGAATTCGAAAACGGACTGCCTATGTTCCGTACATTGGAGAAATAGAGCCTAAGCATGAGGTTTGGATTTTGGTTGGTTTGGATTCTGGGCTGGGGAATCCCATTACATGCATAGGATTTGGAGAACATCCAAAAGATTGTGACGGGTTGAAGTGGTGGATATTGATGACAATGTTGAAGGCCTTCAATGCTTGGATAGGGCACGAGTGCTCATCAAAACATCATGGTACCTTACAATCAATCACACCGTAACTGCGTCCATTAACGGGGACGATTACGTGATCAACATTGTAGAGGAGACGTGCTACAACCCCTGCAGGTGTAAATGCAACAGTGGGAGCCTGATAGGGTCCTCAGAGGAAATATTTTCTGATGAGAGCGAAGTGGGGCTGACCTTATCGTTGGAGGACGCGTCGTCCCATGACGAGTCTCTGGCGATAGCCATGCTAGCGGATGCAGATGGAGATGAGCAGAACAGAAGTGGTGGGGAGCAGTAGTTGTCCGCTGGTCTATATATCACGTCAGTACCTATGACGTAGGGAATGCTTTTGACAGAAGACAAAGACCTACCTAGGTGCGACAAGCTGTTGATAAGGTCAGGAAGGACAAAGGAGGAAGCTATCAGGCATGGCTTTTGAAGAGAAGAACGAAAACAACAAGAATGGAAACAATGGGGAAGAAAGGGGCCCACATCTGACTCAGTTTTGAATTAAAGGAGATGGAGGCATGTGATTATCCAGAAGAAGAGGAAGCAAACAACTCACTTTCAGGTCCCATTAAAAACAATTCTGTTGAAAGACAAGGAGGGGAACATAAGCTATTAGGCCCTAAAGTAAATGGGCCTGACCCTATATGGAAGGTATACTCAAGAAATAGGTGGTGTAAAAAGGAATTGAGACCTAATGAAACAGTTGGGCCCAAAGACTGACAAAAGAGATAGTCAAACAACAATGTAGGAAAGGAGCCCAACAGTGGCCCAAACAATCATTAGACTTCTCCAACAATGATAAGGGGTAGTAGGCTGAAGAAAATTGCTGGATGGGAGGAAAAGCGCTGTGAAAATTATGTTACAGTGGCATCAAAATTAGTTTGAAGTCCTAAAACCTGTGAGCTGGTAAAAGAAGCAACAATTAATTGGGACATGGCAAAAAATTTGGGAGTAAATTGTAGTAACCAGGAAGGAACAATGGTATGCAAACTAGTTAGTATGGATGAAAGGGATAAGGGAGAGGCTCATAGGATGGGAAATAATGAAAGTGATTGATGAAGATCATAACATACAATATAAAGGGGCTCGGGAGGGGATTAATGTGGGCTTCAATTAGAAAATTGGTGAAAAAAGAACAAGTAGATATGCTATGCCTACAAGAGACTAAGGAAGTGATAGATAAGGATGTATGCCAAGCTTTGTGGGGTGATTCCGATGTCAGTTGAGAATTGCAGCTAGCATGTAATAGTGTTGGAGGAATATTGTGCCTTTGGAGTGAGGAAACATTTAAACTGGAGAAGAAGTTGATTGGATGTGGTTTCATTTACCTTGAAGGAATATGGGTTACTGATTGTGGAAAAGTGATAATAGTGAACATATACTCGCCATGTGATGCAGCTTTGAATAAGAAATTTATGGGAATAAGTTAGACAAATAAGGAATGCAAACTTGGGAGGCCTATGATGCATATTAGTGGATTTTAATAAAATTTGAAGAACATCAGAAAGAGTAGGTATATGTCAAAGGGTGCAAGTTGAGAGCATTATGAAGGAATTTAATGGATGGATTGCAGACCTAGAGGTTGAGGATGTGCCTTGTGCGGGACGAAAATTCATCAGGTACAGACCAATGGGACAACTAAAAGTAGATTGGACAAAATTCTTGTATCCGCAGAATGGCTTGCCAAATGACAAGGAAGCACTTAGTTTATCATGGATTGCAATTTCTTAGACCATTGCCCAATTCTCTTGAGATCCACAATTGTTGATAGGGGCCTGAAGTCGTTTCGGGTTCTGGATTGTTGGTTTGAGGATAAATCTTTCAGGAAGGTAGTCCGTGACTGTTGGACAACTAACTCTGTAAATGGTTTTGTGGGTTTTTTTGTTAAAGGAAAAGATCAAGGGATTAAAGCTGACGTTAAAAGCATGGAATAAGACTTAATTTGGTGATATTTGGCAGAAATTAAGAAGAGCAGAACTGGAGCTGAACAAGCTGGAAAAAGAAGGGGATGATAGACAACTGAATGAACAAGAAAAAAATTGCGAAAGCTACTACAGGAGGAATTGTGGGTAGCAGCACACTTAAATGAATCCATTTTGAGGCAAAAGGCAAGGTTAGATGGATCAAAGAAGGGGATTACAATTCTCAGTTCTTCCACTTGATTGTAAATTGGAAATGTAGAATACAATATGGTTAGAGGAGTGCTTGTTGATGGGTGCTGGATAGAAGAGTCATGCAGAGTCAAAGAGGAAATTAGACAGTTTTTCAAGAGGAGATTGAGTGGGAGAGGCCTAGACTAGCTGGGGTCAGATTTCAGTCCATTGGCCAGCAAGATAATGTTCTCCTGGTGGCGCGTTTTGAAGAGAAAGAAGTGAAGGCTGTAGTGTGGGATTGTGGCAGTGCGAAAAGCTCTGGACTGGATGGACTAAATTTCAAGTTTATCAAGGAATTCCGGGACGTTATCAAAACAGATTTGCTCTTTTTTTGGATGAATTCTATATCAATGGAGTATTTCAGAAAGGAAACAATGCATCATTCTAAGCTTTGATCCCTAAGGTCCATGATCCCCAGAGCCTCAATGAATACAGACCTATTTCATTAATAGGATGCATGTATAAAATTGTGGCTAAACTGTTATCTAGAAGGCTGAAGAAGGTGCTGCCAACCATTATAGATGAACGCCAAACTGCCTTCATAGAGGGTAGAAATATGCTGTACAACGTGGTTATAGCCAATGAAGTGGTCGAAGAAGCAAAAAGATGTAATAAAAGCTGCCTAGTGTTCAAAGTTGATTACGAAAAGGTGTATGACTTAGTATGTTGGGACTTTCTGTTGTATATGATGAGGCGGATGGGTTTTTGTACCAAATGGATTAGATGGATTCAAGGTTGCCTAAAATCAACTTCTATTTTCATATTGGTTAATGGGAGCCCAAGAGCAGAGTTCACTCCTCAAAGAGGACTCAGGCAAGATGACCCACTAGTCCCATTCTCGTTTAATATTGTAGCGGAGGGCTTAACTGGTCTGATGAGAGAAGCCCGAGAGAAGAATTTGTTTGAAGGTTTTACAGTAGGAAGAAACGTGGAAATCGGTGTATTACAGTATGCAGACGATACTGTTTTCTTTGGGACAACAATGATGACAAATGTAAGAGCAATCAAGGTGATGTTGAGGAGCTTTGAGTTGGTATCGGGATAAAAAATAAACTTTTCCAAAAGCAGTTTTGGGGCTATTCGGATGCCTGAGCAATGGATGAACAATGCTGTCAGCTATTTAAATTGCAAAATGTTGTTCAGTACCCTTTCCTTATTTGGGTGTCCCTATTGGGGCACTCCCAAGACGTAGTGAGATATGGGATCCAATAGTCAAGAAATGTGAGAGAAAATTGTCAAAACTGAAGAAGGTGGTGGTTAGGTTGGTGAGGCTGCGGCAGTGGTTCTTGTGGGGAGGCACTCGGATCAGAAAAAGATTGCATGGGTGAATTGGGGTTCAGTCTGTCTATCAAAGGAAAAAGGTGGCTTGGACATCAAGGATTTGGTGAAATTCAACTATGCACTGCTTGGAAAATGGTGCTGGAATTTGTTTCATCACCAAGGAGCATTGTGGCCACAAGTTTTGGAATCCAACTATGGAGGGTGGAGGAATTTGGATGTGACAAGAAGGACCAACAGAGAGTCCCTCTGGTGGCGGGACCTAAGCTTCATCTATAATTTGCCCGAGGAGGGAAGCTGGTTTAAAAGCGGGACAAAATGAAAAATTGGGTGTGGATCAAAGGTGCTGTTCTGGGTAACATCAATATATCCACCAGCAAGGGGCGACATCAGGTGCAGGTTGGGAATGACTATTCCAGTGGAGGAGATTCTTTTTGGAGGGTGAAATAGACATGACTGCAAAATTTATGAAGGATATAGAAGGTCTGATCGTACAACTGCAGCGACTAGACACCTGGAATTGGGAGGGAGATTCAAGCGGGGGATATACAGTGGGGAATGCTTATATGCTGCTTGATAGGGATTCGACAAATGAAAATCAGGATGGAGTGTTTACTGCACTATGGAAGTTTAAAATCCCAAGTAAAGCCTCATTCTTTGCTTGGAGATTAACCCTGGAAGGACTGCCAACAAAGAGTAACTTAAGAAGCAGGAATGTGGAAATCAACAACGTCCAATGACCATTCTGCAGAAATCATGACAAAGATGCATGCCACCCATTTTTCAGCTGTGTTAGAATCATGCTGCTGAGGTGGGAATCAATGTCTGGGTAAATGAACTTAATATTATATATAATATTAATCATACTTTTGCTAATAAAAAACAAATTACTCTTCCATGTCCTTCTGCTCCCACATTTTCTCGTTCCCTCCCAAACCCCTTGCCATGTAAGCATGGTTGTTATGGCTCAATTTTGTTTTTTCTGCTCCCTGTTCCTCTTTTAGATTTATTCTTCCTGTATATCTCATTGAAAGCTTCAATCATGCTCTGTTAATCTTTGACATGAAGTGCATGCCATTGATTCCAGAAAAATGTGACATGAATGGCATATTTTACTTATGCAGTTATGCATCGATTATTCTGTGAGATTTTTGTTTTTGTTTTCTCCCCGTTTCATTTCTAAGTTTTGAGCATGTTAATTTTTGGCAGATAAGAGAAGCTACTCTTTTTGCCTTATCGTCTCTTTCAGAAGAACTGTTGGAGACAGAGGTTGGGATTCTTACTTGAGTTGTGAATTCTGATAAGCAGAATTAGGCTTAAACCTTTTCATTTCCATCTTCAATAACTTGTGGTTTTGTTTTCCATAGGATAAACTATGATATATTTTGCTATTGTTACAGGAAACCGGATTTGATACAAGTAGCTTGAAGCACCTGGTTGAGCAGATTTTCACTGAAGACTCTCTAATAGGTCACTTTTCAACTCTCCCGATGCCTCTTTTGAGCTCCCATTCTTCTTAAATGAATGACGCTGTGATACATATTTTTTAATTTTATTTTTTAATTTTTCTGACAGGTCCTCTTGAATATCCCTTTTTATATGCTCGCATCTTTACGTCAGTTGCTAAATTGTCTTCTTTGGTAAATGATCCTGTCCTAACTTTTAAGATTGCCTCTCTCTCATGACTTCTAACTGATGTTCATATTTTACAGATAAGCAATGGTTTACTAGAACACTTTCTTTATTTAGCAATGAAAGCAATTACAATGGATGTGTAAGCACACTTGTGTCTGTCTGTATTCTTTGTGTAATATACTCTCTTCTAACTTTGACTTTAACAGGCCCCCACCTGTAAAAGTAGGTGCCTGCAGAGCACTTACTAACCTTCTTCCTGAAGCAAAAAAAGAAATTGTCCAATCGCAATTGTTGGGTTTAATTTCATCCCTCACAGATCTTCTTAATCATGTACCACACAATATAAATCCTTTTATCATATATCTTCTACTATTGTTGCATCTAATAGTTACCTAATATGATTTCCAGGCATCAGATGAAACCTTGCTCATGGTACTTGATACATTGCTTGCTGCAGTAAAAGCAGGTTAGTTTATATATTGCTCGGATTGGATATTGAAGTTATATTTATGCATGTGTGTTTTTATGTTCTCATCTTACTTACACATTGAAGTTGTATAGATTGGGGTTATGGGGTTATTTTGAGATTATTGCCTACATAAAATGCAGATTGTTCTTGTTGGTAATCCCATTTCATGCAAGAGTAAAAAGCAGAATGTTGTTGCAAGGTTTATTGCAGAGTTAGAGTATCGGGCAATAGGTTTGTAAAGTTGGCCTTATGAGTTCTTTTGTGATAATCATGTAGCCTTGCACATTACTTCAAACCCAATTTTTCATGAGCAAATGAAGTATAATGAAATTGATTGCTATTTTATTAATGAGAAAATTGTATCTAGGGAATTCACTATATCGTTTGTTGGTTCTTATGACTGACTACCATACATCTTCACAAGTCTCTTCGTGAACTGATGATATCATTTATGTAACAAGCTGACTGCATATGGCTTATATGCACCAGCTTGAGGGGAGACTGTTGACATTAGGCATAGTATTTCTTATTATATTTGAGGCCAAATGACCTATTTAGTCCTTTATTTTCTGCACATATTTATAATAGGTAATTATGCTGTAATCTTGTTTATTCCCAAACTTGAGATTCTCTTGTACTGGACATGTATTATAATTTAAGTTTAATTACTTATTGGTCCCTATAGTTACAAAAACTTCCCCTTTTAGTCCCTACACATACCAACTTTAATCCCTTTTGGTCCTCTCCTTAGGAACTAATAGGGATTAAAATGATGCATATGGACTAAAAGGGATTAAAAATGGTATGTATAGGGACTAGAAAGGGATGTTTTAAAGAATAGGGACTAAAACCAGAAGTTTTTGTAATTATAGGGACCAAATAAGTAATTAAACCTATAATTTATAAATCAGTGAGCAGATAGGGTTTCTTTCAAACAAGTTTTCACTAAAATCCTTGTCTCTTATCTCGATTTCAACTGTATTTATTCCCTTGTTATTGCTTATTGTAGGTCATGAGTCATCAACATTAGTTGAACACATGATTTCTCCTGTAATCCTTAATGTGTGGGCATCACATGTTTCGGATCCTTTTATCAGTATTGATGCACTGGAAGTTCTTGAGGTAATGATTGTTTTTTTTTTGAATAATATTATCTAAAGGGTTACTTGATTATTTTTTCTTAGCATCTTACCTTTGTTATGACTGATCACTTATGTCAAACATGTAGATCCTACCTTGAATTGGACAATGGGAGGTAGGAATGTAAAACATGTGATTTTAACAAGAAATGTTCTATCCAACCAATGATAAGCTAAATTTTATGTCAAGATTATTGTTGTTTTAAGTAGTCAATCCTGGATAGCATTGCGTAGTGGCCCACCCAAAACAGCTAAAGCGGGATAGTAGAAAATGGGATGGCTGCTATTCTTTTTTTTTTTTTGCTTCTGTATTATAGGATTTGCTATCTTTAGTCCCTAAACTTTTTAGGATTTCTGATTTTAGCCCCTGAACATTTTTTTGACTGGTCAGCATCCCTTGACTTTTTTCCCTCATGTTTAGTTCCTTCAGGACAGAAGAAAAGTGAAGGGACTAAAACCAGTCAAATAAAGTCTAGGGACTGAAAACTATAAATTTTAAAGTTTAGTGACTACAAAGATAGTAAACCCTATATTATATGTTATCTTTTAAATAATTTAATATGTTTTTATTACTACTATTTTTTTTTTGGAAGGCAAAAAGTATATATATTATTAGTATATATTATTACTACTATTTTTAGTTTATTATATTTCCTCTTCTTGCTCTTGTTCTTCTTATTATTAATATTATTAGGGTAAAATATGTTTTTTGCCCTTGGACTTTTTGTATTTATGGTTTTGGTCCCTAAACTTTTTGACGATTGGTCAGCGTCCTCAAACTTTTTTTCGGTCCATTGTTTTAGTCCTTTCCATCTGTTTTACCATTAAATGATGACGTGACATTTATTTATTTTTTATTATGATTCATTTTCTGGCGGCTAAAAACTGCCAGAAATTGGAAAACACAAAAAAAAAATAAAAAATAACGACCAGATCTGAACCCACATCTAACTGAAATCTTCTCTCCCTCATTCACCCGTAACCTCAAAACCCCAGTTCTAACAAACACTGATACGGCCAGATCCAAATAAAAAATCAAATCCAACAAGGTTGGGCATCACACCCAATTGCAACAATTTCCGGCGAAGCCGCTACTGTCGGGGCTGGACGGAGCGTCCCCAGAACTGGGTTCAATGGAAGCCCGTGGATGAGTCTTTGAAAACACGGACTGATGTGAGGCTCTTGAAGTCGGAGAATGTGTCCATGAGGTGGTTGTTGAAGACGTTAGGGTGGAGGTTGCCGACGTAGAATGATGCCAGAGTGGTGGCGGTTGGCAGAGGAACCACCATGGATGATGAATCTGATGACTGAAGGAATAGAGAACCCTGCCAAACAGAAGATCTAGAACCCATATCGCAATCGTATCCCCAGGTCCAAATCTGGAATCTGCGAGCAAAGAATGAAAATTATTTGTCTCTGAAAATTGTTACGAAGGGCACCGGATTGGAGAAGGTTTGACACAATTAATGTATAAGTTGGTAGTGGTTGATTGGGATCCTTATGAATTCTTATGCATGAACGGTGCTTGCTTAATGCAAAGTGACAAGGTCGGCGTGGATGGGCTTGTTTCTGGAGATAAAGATAGCGGTGAATAATGTAGAAATAGGTGAATTTGAGGATAATGACTTTGGTACTCTGCGAATATTTGAGATTATGGTTTGAAAATTTTCAAGCTGAGAAGCATTAAAACCGATAGAATAGAATCATAAACCAAAATGATTAAAAATATAAGATTGAAGGAGAAAAATGGATGATTGATTGCAAATCTTGGTTCATGTGTTTCTTGTATGTGTGGTGTTTAATAATATAAGTTTCATTTGCCTTGAAAAAACAACAATTTTTGGCAGCCAAAAACCACCACAAAGTATTTAATCTTTTTAAAATCACAATTTTTGGTGGTTTTAAACCGCGAGAAAATGTAAGAAAATAAAATATTAATATAAATAGTGTCATGTAGGCAGCTAACGATGGATTTGGAGGGAAAGGATCAAAATACTGGATGGAAGAAAAGTTTGGGGATAAAGGACCAAAACCATTAAAGTTGAAAAGTTCGGGGACCAAAATAATAATTTATCCTTATTATTATTAAAAAGTTAAACTGGACTCAAATTGAAGCCCAACAAACCAAAATAAAAAAAAAGAATTTGGAGAAGAAATGTTAAAAATTGAGAGGTCCAGGGAAGTTGGTGAACACGTGGAAAAGGGAACTCAAAATGTGAAGACATAAAAATTAATAGGACCAAATTGGGATAATGCTACGAATAGTTGGTTGATGGAGGTTACAGAAAAATAAAAGAGATAAAGGGGAGAGAAAGACCAAGAACAAGGGAATTTGGGTCGCCAGAAAAATGTGGGTCTCTGGAAAATACAGATCATCACAGGTGAGGCTTTTGTTAACAGAGGCAAATATAAAAACAGATAGGAGTGTTTTGAAAATGAAAAGATATGGTTGCCGGGATCCTCATGATAGACTTTTGTGCATTAGGGTTTCACTTGAGCTTATGGACCTTGGGTATGCCCATGAAAATAGGTAATAATTAGTTGGGGGCATAGAGACACGTCTCTTTCTTTACTGGATTTTTGGGCCTTTTCCGCCATAACTGTTTGTGAGTTTATGAAGCCATGAGAATCTGCCATGTCATAACACATGTCTTGTTGAACCACCATGCCATACTGCCATGGCACTATCATCACCGCTATTTGATAGCATTGGTCAAAATAAAGTTCTGAGCTACCAAATACAAGCAAACCAAAGGAATTCTTATACGTAAATATAAATAAGAATAGAATTGGAAGGGGGGGGGGGGGGGGGTGAAGGGTGATCAATGAAGTACATAAAAAGGTAGAATAGAACACAAAGATACGAAATAGGTGTGAACAGGTAGAACAGAATGAGGGACTAGAACACAAAAAATGGTGATGAACAGAACAGTGGTAGAGGAAAGGCATAGAGCTTTCTTCTACTCAGAGGACTTGAGTGAAAACTTAAAAGAGGAGCAGAGTATGAGCAAATGATAAACAGAACAAGAGAAGTGAGTGTGCCCTGGCTTGGCCATAAACTTCAGTGAGCAGTGAGTAATGGTTGTTGTGATGAAAAAGGGTGTAATTGAAAAATAACAAAAATAATGGTCAAACTCAAATGGGGAGGGGGAAGATGTGGAATTATACCTCCATTTTGTCACAATGGCCACAACAATTGTGAAATGCTGCAATTTTCAGTGGCAAACTCACTGTAGTGCAGTTTATGAATTATGTGCTGGTTGTGATGAGACACAGATTTAGAACTCTGATGTATGTGTATGTGTATGTGTATGTGTATATATGCTTGCAAATACAAATATATGTTATGCTTATATATATGTGCTTTTCTCATTGATGCTTTTTGATCTGGATTTATATTTGTCAAGCTCCATTATTGACTTTGAAATCAATTATTTCAATAATTTTATATCATTTCTTTTGTCATCTGATAGAATTTATTTCTTTTCCAGGCTATCAAAAGCATTCCTGAATGTGTACATCCATTGGTTTCTAGAATTTTGCCGTATATTGGACCAATTTTGAATAAAGTATGACTTTTCCAAGTTATTACAGTGTCTGGTTAGTGATTTTAGAATAATCTTGTTGCTTATACACTTCTGTAAATGTTCTTATAGCCCCAAGAGCAGGCTGATGGTTTGGTAGCTGGATCATTAGATCTGGTAACAATGTTACTGAAGGCAAGTATACTTGGAAACATGTCATCTTTGACCTTTGAGCACTTTATTTATCTTTATGGTTTTCTCATCTCAGTATGTTATTGCTTTATACAGAATGCCCCTGCTGATGTAGTGAAAGCAATATATGGTGTCTCTTTTAATGCTGTTATCAACATAATCCTTCAAAGTGATGACCACAGTGAAATTCAGGTTATTCTTTTTTGCTAGATAAACACAATCCTATTTCATTATTTGTATTTTAAACTATTTCTGATTATAGAATTAAATATATGCATTGATGTGACATGAGCAGAATGCTACAGAATGTTTATCTGCTTTTATATCTGGGGGAAGACAAGAAATTCTTGCATGGGGATCTGATTCTGGATCAACTATGAGAAGTTTACTTGATATTGCTTCAAGGTAGCAGTCAGTTATTTTACATTTCTAAGTAAATCTACTACCATTATTGCATCAAGCTTCCTTTTCATAATACTGGCAAGATTCTACCTTCTTTTCTACTATAGGTTCTATCTTGACTTTCTATCTAATGTATTTATTCCTAATTCTATATTTTTGTCTATTATGTTAACGCATCCGACACACCATTCTTATCTTTGCTACATATAGTTTATTTTCTTGGATTTTTGCTGCCCAACACTTGGTTCCATACGACATCATTGTTCCGACAGTTATGCAGTAAACTTTTCCTTTAAGCTTGAGTGATAGCTTTTTGTCACAAATAACACTCAAGGCACTTTTTTGTTTCAATTACCCAACTTGAATTCTATGATTTACATCATCTCTTATTTCTCTGGCATTTTATATGATAGACACAGGATAGTAAAACTGTTTTTTTTTTGGTCAGCGAAAATAAATATATATTAATAGAGTACCAGAGGTACCAAGAAATATAATTTACAAGGTAGATGCCACATGATTGGCTCCATGGCAGCCTTAATGTAATCTAATAGGTGCCAAAGTTTGGCTTCAAAGATGAGACTAATAGGTACAGTTAGTCTGCAATGGGGCCACATCTATTGGCTAAACCCTATGCTAATATTGCTAGACCAGATATTGTAATGAGTAACAAAGTCCTTCTCCAAGTTCCTGAGCCATGTCCAGAGTAAAAAGACTGCATCGTCCACCAATTTGTTAGAATTAAAGGTATCCTGTGAGAAGATGATGCTATTTTTGTGCCTCCAAATAGTCCATGTCAATGCCAACCACCACCACTTCCACCTGTTAGGCTTGGTGCCGATGGGGGCTCCGGATACATGCTGGAGGAAATGTTGTTTTGGATTATGCGGGAAAAACCCCACGATGTTCACCCAAGACAATGATTCCCACCAAACAGGGAGAACTTTGCTGCAATGGAAGAACAGGTGGCCTGCGGTCTCCTCCACACTTCTGCAAAAAGGACAAGTGCTGTCTTCTAATTCAATTTGTCGCCTTCTCAGGTTTGCTCGTGTCGGTAGTCTGTCTCTGAGTAGCCTCCATGCAAATGCTGAAATTTTGTTTGGAACCTTAAGTTTCCACAGTTCCTCAAAGGTACCATCCTGGATCCCGTTTGATATCTCCCCCCTCATCACACCATAAGTGCTTTTGGCCGAGTATTGGCCGCTGGTGTCAGCCATCCACACCCACTGGTCTCTAATGTGTGGGTGAATCCTGTGACTTTCAACATCTCTTAGGAATGAAACCGCCATCTCTATTTCACTATCAAACAAAGGTCTCCTCCATCTAAAGTCTCATTCCCACCCTGTATCTCCTTAAGTCCCCAGCTGCTGGATAGTTTGGTTTTGCTGGGAAGAAATAGAATACAGCCTAGGGTACTTGGCTGATAATGGGCCATCTCCATTCATCCAATTGTCCTCCCAGAACTGAAATTTGTCTCCACATCCAACCTTCTACTTAGTTGAATTCTGCAATGCAACGCCATGTTGTGGATGATGAGACACCAATTTCAAGTCCCTCCACCAAATGGATTCCCTATTGCTTCGAGGTGCTTCATTCAGACTCCTCCAACCGCCATACTTAGATTCCAGTATCCTAGCCCACAGTTCCCCCTGGTGCTGAAAGAGACTCCACTTCCATTTGCCAAGCAATGCTAGGTTGAAAGTGGTGATGTCTTTGATTCCCAGTCCCCCTCTTTCTTTTGGAAGACACACTGTGTCCCACTTAATCCAAGCTATCTTGTTTTGGTCATTAGCCCCTCCCCATAGGAATCTCCTCTGCAAGCTTACCAGCCTGTCCTCCACCTTTTTCGGGACCCTGAAAAAAGAGAAAAAATAAATAGGAATGGATGTTAGGATTGACTGTATAAGAGTCGCTCTCCCCCCAAAAGACAGGTGTCTTTGCTTCCATTTCGCTAATTTTCTCACACTTGCTAATGATAGGGTCCTATGTCTGAGATCTTCGTGGATTTGCTCCAATAGGAACACCAAGGTACGAAAAAGGAAAGGACATCAGACTACAGTTGAGGTAATTTGCTGCATCTGTCTTCCATTGCTCGGGCATACCAAATACTCCAAAACTGCTTTTAGCAAAATTAATTTTGAGGCCAGATGCAAGTTCGAAGGTCCTCAAAATTGCCTTGATTGCTTTCACGTTTTGCATAGATGCCTCACCGAAGAAGATTGTATCATCTGGATATTGAAGGAGACTGATTTTCACCCTGTGTAGGCCAACTAGGAAACCCCTAAATAGGCTTTTCCCCATGGCTTGTGAAATCAGGCCATTTAAGGCTTCAACAACAATGTTGAAGAGAAGCGGTGCTAGAGGGTCCCCTTGCCTTAGTCCTCTTTGAGGGGAGAACCAGAAGAAGGGCTACCATTTATCAGGACCGAAACCGATGCAGACTTTATACATACCTCTATCAATTGGATCCATTTGGTGCAGAATCCCATTCTTCTCATCATGTAGATAAGGAAATCCCAAGAAACAAAGTCGTACGCCTTCTCATAGTCAACCTTGAATACAATGCACGACTTGTTGCTTCTATTAGCCTCATCAACAACCTCATTTGTTATCAACACACTGTGTAACATATGCCTTCCTTCTATAAATGCTGATTGCCTCTCATCTATAATGAAAGGCATGACCTTCTTCAATCTGTTAGCTAGGATCTTAGCCACAATCTTGTACATGCACCCAATGAGTGAGATGGGTCTGTAGTCTGACAGCCTAAGCGGATCCGATACCTTAGGAATTAGGGCTATGAAGGATGCATTGGATCTCCTAGGAAAAATTTCATTGACATAGAATTCATCTAGAAATCGAAGGAAATCAGGATGTAAAATGTGCCAGAACTGCTTAATGAATTTGAAATTAAGTCCATCTGGGCCTGGACTTTTTTCACTCCCACAGTTCCACACAGCCCTTTGTACCTCATCCGCCTGAAATCTCTCCACCAGCCGGTCATTTTGCTGACTGTCTATGGTCTTGAAACTTATTCCATCCAATCGAGGTCTGTCATAATCAGATTCTTGGAAATGTTTAGAAAAGAACAACCTGACTGCCTCTTTGACTGTTATTGGCTCTTCAATCCAAGATCCATCGATCTTCACTCCTTTTAGGCAGTTGTGTCTCCGACTTGAATTGATCATCATATGAAAGTATCTAGAGTTACAATCACCTTCTTTAATCCACCTAGCTCTGGCCTTTTGTCTTAGTAGGGACTCGTGTGAGTGAGCCGCTAACCATAACTTTTCCTGAAACTTCTTTCTGGATACCAATTGTTGAGGGTCTAGGTGTCTGTCAATTGTGTCCTCTTCCAACTTGTTTAAGGCTGCCTCTATCTGCTTGTATTTTTTGAAAGTATCACCAAATTGTTCTCTGTTCCAGATCTTGATACTGTCTTTGAGTCTCTTGATTTTCTCTTTCAGCACGTATCCTCCCTATCCACTTAGCTGATTAGAGGTCCAGCTTTCCTGGACAATCTTCTTGAAAGAAGTGTCTGTGAGCCAACAATCAAGAATCCTAAATGGCTTAGGACCCCAATCTACACATGTGGATCTGAGCAACAGTAGGCAATGATCAGAGAAATTCCTCTCCAGTGTGTGTTGAGAGGTTCCTGGCCATTTGGCTAGCCATTCAGGGGATATCAGAAATCTATCTAGCTTGCTTCTAGCGGTTCCATTTGGTCTAAACCATGTGAATTTTCTGCCTACCCACGGTGCTTCGTCTACCTCCAACTCCTCAATCCGTTCATTGAACTCCCTAGAGCTGCTATCCTCCGTTCCCCTTTGACAGACACCCAATCTCTCTATAGGAGTCCTAATACTGTTGAAGTCGCCTAGTATGCACCAAAGTCCCCCAGGGTTTAGATTTTTCAACTGCAAGACACTGTCCCATAGCACTCTTTTGCTTTGAATGTCACAGGGCGAATAGATGTTGACAATATGAACTTGTTGTGCCTCTTTAAGCCATTGCCCTACCCGCATGATGAAACCATTCCCAGTTACCTTCCTTTCTGACAAAAATGATTTTCACTCCAGATGCATAAAAGTCCGCCTGCTAAATTCGAAGATGGATGTGCTTCCCAACTGACTTCGGGATCACCCCATAGGGCTTGACTCATGGCCCTGTCAATTATCTCCTTTTTTGTTTCCTGAATGCATAACATATCTATGTGTTGTGTAGTGACCATCCTTCTAATTGCCGGCCATTTGATCCCCCTCCCCAATCCTCTTACATTATAGGTGATAAACTGTGACTGACTTATGGTAAAGTATGGTTTCCAAGATTCACCTCAAAGATAGGATTGCTATCTCTTGCTATACTTACATTCTATATACTCCATCTGACTCTGCTTAAATGAAAGATTTGAACTTCTAAAACATGCCTTCCTTTTTTTTTTTGGAAGGCAAAAATATGTATATTAATATTAAACAGAACAGTACCAGAGGTATTGAAAATAACAGATACAAGACACAAAAGTGCCACCTTCCAAAAAGCAAAACAAACCCAACAAAAACCCAGCACAAGGACCCCAATACATATAATCAGAAATTTAACCAAAGGCCATCATAAGATTGGTAGACCAATGGTTAAATGATGTATTGAAACCTTTCTCTCCACATTTTAGCCAAGACCAAGCTAGAATTATGGCATCATTCAACACCTTTTGAGGTTCAAAAGGAATGCCATGAAACAGCAAGGAATTCCTATGCTGCCAGATTGTAATAGATAAAGCAATCCACCACCCGCCCCTCCTACTAAGATTTCTCGCTGCACCAAATCCATCACAGAATTGGATATAGTGGTTAGCAGGATCAGCTGAGAAAGCTCCTATAGCCTGAATCCAGCACATGGATTCCCACCATAGCCTCCTAGTCATTTTGCAATGGAAGAAAAGGTGCCCAGCCTCCTCATGCTACCAGCCACAAAGAGGGCACATAATATCCTGGATAGGGATATTTCTTCTGGACAAGTTGGCCCTAGTGGGGAGTCTGTCCCTAAACAACCTCCAAGAGAAAACCGCAGCTCTTGGGGGAATTTTCAATTGCCAAAGGATCTGGAAGTTCCTCCTGCTAGGAAAAGGGCTGTTGGAGGACATCAACAACCTATAAGCTGATTTAGTGGAATAGACACCACTAGAGTCAGCTTTCCAAAGCATCTTGTCCTGAACCTGTTGCTGGATAGAGATATCAGAAATTTCTTCCATGAAAGCAACTGCCATCTCATACTCATGGTCAAATAGTCTCCTTCTCCACTTTAAATCCCAACTCCATAAATTGTGAGAGAACTTTCCCATATTAGAAATAGAAAGATTCTGCTGTCTACTAATCATGAAGAGTTGATTATACTTCTGCTGAAGATTACAGCCCTCACTCAGCTAAGAATCTTGCCAAAACTTGATTTGATCCCCACAACCAACCTTCCATATCATATTCTGCTGTATAATGTTGAAATCAGGCTGATGATAAAGCCTTCTAAGGTCCTTCCACCATTGAGAGTGCCAACCTTTATCTCTGCCAGTCTGCAGGTCTGACCAGCCTCCATATTTGGATATTAGAACTCTAGCCCAAAACTGATTGTGGTTGGCAGCTAGGTCCCAAATCCATCTCCCCCTCAGGGCTGCATTGAATTTGGCTAGATCTTTGATCCCCAAACCCCCCTCATTCTTTGGGAGGCAGATCACATCCCATTTTACCCAAGAAATTCTCTTGTGGTGTTGGCTTCCCCCCCACATGAAATTCCTTTGAAGAGACACCAGCTTATCAACTATTCTTTGAGGAATCTTGAAGAAAGATAGAAGATAAATGGGGAGAGCATTCATAGATAGATTCTTCTGGTTCCACTTGAAAGTTTAGCTTCAAACTTAGAAATCAAAGGCTCCCAAACAACCCTGCTTGAAGATTTAATTCTAATAGGCATACCCAGAAAATGGAAAGGAATGTCCATCTGTCTACAATTCAGAAATTGGGCTGCTTACTGAATCCAATTGGCCTGAACCCCAACCACCCCAATTTGGCTTTTGGCAAAATTAATCTTCAGTCCCGAGGCCATTTCAAAGCCTCTCAGCATGGACTTCAAGACTACAACATTCTCCCACGAGGCCTCACCAACAAAAATTGTGTCATCTGCATATTGCAGGATATTTATAGGTAGGTTTTGCTTCCCAACCAATAAACTTCTATATAGGTCTTTGTTAAGGGCCTCTCTCATCATACCAGTAAGCCCCTCAGCCACTATGTTAAAGAGCAAAGGAGCTAGAGGATCCCCTTGCCTCAAACCTCTAGAAGGGACAAACTCTTTTGTGGGGCTCCCATTAATTAAGACTGAAATGGTAGCTGATTGAAGACAAATAGAAATCCACTTTCTCCATTTAAGGCAGAAACCTAATCTCATCAACATGTAATCCAAAAAAGACCAAGATACTGAATCATAGGCTTTTTCAAAATCCACTTTAAAAATCATAGCAGACTTTTTTCTTTGAATAGCTTCATCCACCACTTCATTTAGAATCAGAATTCCATGGAGAATATGCCTATTCTTGATGAAGGCTGACTGCCTTTCATCTATTAATCCGGATAACACTACCCTCAGCCTGTTTCCTAAGAGCTTGGCTATTATTTTATACATGCAACCAATGAGGGATATGGGCCTGTAGTCATTTAATGACTGTGGTTGAGTAATCTTAGGAATAAGAGCCACAAAAGATGCATTGCTGCCTCTAGGAAAAGTGCCATGAGTATGGAATTCATCCACAAATCTTCTAAAATCAGGTTGCAACAATTCCCAAAACTCCTTAATAAAATTAAAATTGAAGCCATCTGGACCTAGGCATTTATCTCCAGCACAGCTCCAAACAGCATCCTTGATCTCTTTGTCAGAAAAGGGGGCAGTCAGCCCCTCTCTTTGATATTGGTCAATAGAGGGAAAAGAGACCCCATCCAAAGTAGGTCTATAGGGATTCTGTTCAGTGAACCTCTCAAGAAAGAAGTTAACCACTGCATTCTTAACAAGGTCAGGCTGCTGGACCCAAGTACCATCAATGAGAATACCATGAACTGCATTTGAGCTTCTTCTGAAATTTATCACCTTGTGGAAGTAAGCTGTATTTCTGTCACCCTCCTTGATCCACTTAGCCCTAGATTTCTGCCTCAACAAGGATTCATAAGCATTTGAAATATCCCACAGCTCTTGTTGCAAAGCTCTCTTGGTTATAACTTCACTATCAGATAGAAGTCTATGAGAAGCTTGATTCTCCAAATCACTTAATTTCTGCTTGAGATTCTGAATCTTGGAAGCTTTAATGTCCCCCTGGTCTTTACACCATTGTTTTATAGAGTATCTCAAGTTCCTCAACTTGTTTTTAAGGGCAATTCCCCCCAACCACCTTGCAGATCTGTATTCCAGGCCTCTTTGATCAGAGTGATACCCTTTATGATTAAGCCACCAGTCCACAACCCGAAAAGGTTTAGGGCCTCAATCCACCAGCCTTGTCTTCAAAATGATTGGACAATGATCAGAATAATCTCTTTGAAGGACATGTTGGGAAGTATCAGGCCACAAGGATAACCACTGGTCAGACACCAAGAATCTGTCCTGCCTACTCTTGGCACTGCCATTGGGCCTAAACCAAGTAAAATTGCTGCCAAGGCATCTAATATCATGGAGTTCCATCTCAGATATCCAATCATTGAAATCTGAGGTATCTGAGGTGACAACACTCCTCTGAGATAAGCTAATTCTCTCCTCCTGGCTCCTGATAGTATTGAAATCCCCTAGAAAGCACCATAAACCAGTAGGGTTAGAAGCCTTGAGTTGCCTCAAATCATCCTACAAGGTCCTCTTCCCAGCTAAGTCACAAGGTGCATAAACGTTAACAATTCGAATCCACTGATTCTCTTTTACCCACTTCCCTTCCAGAATTATAAAACTTCTACCTTTAACCCTCCTCTCCACCTGAAAATGTGAGTTATTCCACATGCACAACAACCCACCTGATGCTTGAATTGAAGGAACAAAATCCCAAGACACATAAGAATCTCCCCACATAGATTGGCAGATGAGCTTATCAAAAGACTCCTTTTTTGTTTCTTGAATACACACAAGGTCCACCTTATGCTTCATATTAAGCCTCTTGATGGCAGCCCAGTTAATCCCCCTACCCAACCCTCTAGAATTATAGGAGAGAATAATCATGATGGAGCCAATTTAATTCCCATCTCAGCTGCAGCCTTGTTATCTCTGTCTTCCATGTCTAACATCATCTGTCGAACCTTCAAGCTATCTTCTTCATGGGTCAGGCCCATTTGTTTTACTAAGGCATATTGGTTTTCCAGGGTATGAGAGCTGGGTTGCCCAGGATTATTATCTTGGGGTTTTCTATTTGGAACCTCTTTAGGAGCCAAGAGGTCCACAGCTGGTTCTTCATTAGATAGGGCCTGTCCTCTATGCCCCAGTAGCTCTTTTCTCCTAACATAGTACCTAGTAGTAGGAGCTGAGATTGGGCCTTGAGGTCTGAGGCCCAAATCTCCCCCTCATCCACGCATATAATAGGTTTGCCTGGGGGTGTATGATTCCTATTATGAGGCTGGTCAAAGGGAGCTGGCAAACTTTCTTGATTCAGAATTGGCTTATGCTGCACTCCTCCTGCATATCGGACTGCACCTACAGGAATATCCAGAAAAAGGTTTCCATGTTGGGCTTCCTGTTTTTGATTATTAGCACTCCCTTCCTTATTAGGTAAATCATTAATTGCACTCCTCTTTATCAGCTTTTGACCAGAGCTGACTTCGTTGGACACTGCAGAATCAATGGTTGGGGGATTCAAAAAATTATTGTCGTTGGGTGGGAGGTCCCCATCACCATGGTCGCTGAAGGCCCGGTCCAAACAGCGTCGACCAATGGCTTTTACCCAATGGCCACGACGTGTTTGGAGGGAGCATGGCTGGCTCCCGTCGGAGGAAAATCCGTCAACGTTGCCGGGACTGCCGTCGGAGATGTCGAACGGACTATCATCCCTATGGGTATCAGCTCCGGCGGAGCCCGAGCTGTTTGGCTCCGTGGAGAACAGAGATGGCGGAAGCCCACTGGTCATTCTCTTCGGATTCGGCCACGCACCCAAACAGGTCATGTCTTCAACCACATGAAGGACGTGTGGAGCTCCATCAATGGCCGCCATTACCGCCGATTGTATCCCTGACCTCCTCTGTGTCCTGATGAGAATCCTGGCCACGTCAATCCGCCGTCTCTGCTCCACCATTTCATCAACTTCCACCAAGTCTCCTATGTCCGCCACCACTTTTCCCATAGATTCTGGCTCCCACACCGTCGGCGGCAAGCCCCACAGGAGAACCCATGCCAGCCTATGTGTCGGACTGATGTCCTGGGACCATTTCTGAAGGTCCAGGAGCGGTGTGGATCCATTCGTCCTCTCCTCATGTATAATCTGCGTGGCCTTGGAGTCTTGCAAATTATGGAGGATGACCCAATCATCACCCCAATAACATGGGGTAACATCAGTATCTATTACCCATTTGAGTTTGTTGTCTAGCCTTTCGAACATACCGATATTTTTTAGCCGTCCCACCCATGCATTCCGTATTCATTTGTTCTGTACCCTGGTTGTATCAAGGACCACCGATGTCTGCACATCCTGTGAGAGCTGGGAAGATTCTGGCTTCTGGTGACAAAGGTTAGTCGTTCCCGGTGAAAGCGCTTTAACCACCTCGGCGTACGATCGAAGTCTTCCACCATTAACATTCGTTTTCGAACCTCCTTGGCTACGTCTAACCTCAGCTTGTAAGTTGGCATTATCAGCCTTAATGTTAACATTTTGTTTCCTTATGGCCTCCTTACTCCTTTCGAACTTGGGCTGGTTAACGAACATTTTCATCCTTCCGAAGAAAATGCTGTTATCTAGTTTTCTTTCCAGCCTCTCTACATCATCAACATCCTTATACCTGACAAAACCGAATCTCTGCCCTTCTCTATTTTTATGTTTGGGGATAAAAACCTCCCAGACCTTACCCCATCTTTGGAAGGTCTGCCATAGGTCCTTCTCATTTACCCATGTGGGGAATCTAGAGAAGTAAAAAGTTGTGATATCAGCCTTGTTCCCCCATGAGACAGTTCTATTAGCTCGATGTTGGTTTGTTGGTCTTGGTTGCACCCTACTAGTCGTCGTAGTTTTGTTCCTCCTACGGGTTACCTCAACCCAGTCTCCATGGTTGACTAAGGATTTGTAGTCGTCCTCGTGATCCACAGCTCCTTTCTCTGCACTTCGCCTTTGTATATTGTACCCTCCACGTTCATTGCTCCAACTCCTTACACGTCCTCGTCGCACTCTCTCCAGGTGTCTCCCTCGGGGTTGCCCTGTGTTTCTCTCGCTGTCTCTCGATCTCTCCCCCCCTGTCTCACACTCTCTCTCTGTCTTCTCTCACTCTCTCTCTGTTTCTCTCTCTCATTCTCTATTTTTTTTCCAGTGAGACATGATATATATACCCTAAAACTGCCTCTATGCTTATATATAATGAATGTAAAATTTAGCAGTAGTCCAAATCAATATTCAATAGACAGGCAAGGAGTGCAAAATTTAGCAAATGTCCTAGTCATTTATTTGGACAGTGATGCTTCAATGAATTAATAAATTAATATTAATGGTATGTAGCAAGTTTGTAGGCTACATGTGGCACCTTCCTTTGATATCCGAGTAATGTATAGTGCAATGCTCATTCAGAATCAATTCCACCTAAAACATGCCTTCATATTTCTAACTTCTCATTTAGTTCCTGTCAACGTTCTAATTTTCACTATATCATCCACAAAGGCATGCATGGAACTGATTCTTGGATATGCTTAGTAAGCACATCCTGTACCAAGGTAAAAGATAGCGGCTGGACTTTGGTTATATCAATTTTGAAACATGACACTATAATGCCCTATTGTAATTAATAAAAGTAGTAAATTGCACCTTCCACAAAAAAAGAGACTAATTGCTGAATGCTGATTAGTTTAAGTAATCAAAATGTAAAAGTCTTACTTTGCTTCTGGTTCATCTGAACTCTCTAGTCCAGTGTCCATTACAGTTAAAAGTAGGGCAGTTTTATTATGGTTTTAGTTTTGGTTTTCTACTTTTGTGTGTATATGCGGGTGTATCTGTTCCCTGTTTCTGATTTGTTATCTGATTTCTTGTAAATTTTGGAACAGACTGCTAGACCCCAAATTGGAAAGCTCTGGGTCTCTCTTTGTTGGAAGTTAC
Source organism: Glycine soja (assembly GCF_004193775.1). Classification (NCBI taxonomy): domain Eukaryota; kingdom Viridiplantae; phylum Streptophyta; class Magnoliopsida; order Fabales; family Fabaceae; genus Glycine; species Glycine soja. Next base: position 27,900,504 of record NC_041002.1, on the reverse strand, counting down.
ATTCTTCAACTGATTTTGCATTTACCATCACAGATGGCTGTACATATACGAGACCTGATTGCTGCTCTTGTCAAACGCATGCAATCTGCTCAAAACTCTGTCTTGCTAAGCTCATTGCTAATTGTTTTTGCCAGACTGGTAATATCGCCAACTTTTCAGATTAATTTGAATGATTCTACTGTCAGTTTTTGGTGGTAATGGTTAATGGTCAAATTTCTATTTCTATTTGGTTCTCATTGATTTGCTAATAGATACAGTACAAAAGCAGAAGTGGGCTTAAGGCCCAATAAGCACAACACATAAAGTAGAACCCACAAACTCTAACACTATTAATAACCTTCAGAGGTTGAAAGCCAGTGCTTCTGGAAATGGTCATTTATAACATTTTTTGCTATTAATCAAGGCAAAGACTACGGTGGACAAGCTTGTAAGTGGTTCATGATGAACCAACTATATCAACTGTTGGATTCATCTAATTTATATGGTTCCAATTTACACCACTCACACTAGATTTATTGCTTCCCTCCTAGCAACCTTCTGATCACCATTTGCCGTTGTCGGAGGCAATTTCTGGCAACGGCATTTTTTTTAATCCTTTCCTCACCACCTTTGTTCCTTTCTCTCCCCATCAATCCCTTGTCTTCGACTGCAATTGTCTTTCACAAAATACTGGTACCCCTAAAATGTGAAATTAAGGCCATTCCAAGATTGAAAAGTGAAACGCAACATAAACATCAAAAGTGATGCATATGACCGAAAGTGCATTCAACATACTAATCTTCAACACAACAACAAACAAATGAAAAAGTAAAAAAAAATAATAGCTTCATTTAGACCTACTTTCCAGGGCCTGCTTTACACTTTAATGGGAATTAGAGTTGATGTGGACACAGATTCACTATGAGACATAGTATTTGATGATTGAGGATGAGTGGGAGAGGGTGCAGTTGGTATAGATTCACTAGATGACACCGTATTGGATGATTGAGGATGAGTGGAGGTGGATTCAGATGAGGTCTGATTTAAGGCAGTAACAGAGAAATCAGAAGGAACAGAGGGAGCTGAAAGGGAATTGGAGGAGGGTATTTGGGAAAGTGAAGGTGTAGAGGCTGAAACAGGAGAAGATAGGTCAGGATTGAGGTTGAAATAGGAAGTGATATTCTGTGTTGAACTAGAGGAAGAGGAAAACAAATCTAAATATGGAAACCTCAACTCATTAAACAAAACATCCTTAGAAATATAAATTCTACCAGTTGAAGACAGATATTTATAGCCTTTATGTGAAGAGGAGTACCCCAAGAAAACACACTCTTGAGACCTGAAATCTAGTTCATGAGTATGATAGGGTTTCAACAGAGGAAAGCATGCACAACCAAATGTTTTAAGAAAGTGAAAATCAGGCTCTTTGTTAAAAGAGTGACAAATGGAATAGCAAAGTTGAGTGATGCAGTGGGTAACCTATTAATCAAATAGACTGCAGTGACAAAAGCATAATCCCAAAACTGTAGAGGTAGAGTTGCATGATGAAGTAATGTGAGTCCTAGATCAACTATATGCCTATGCTTCCTTTCAACTACACCATTTTGATGATGAGTGTGTGGGCAAATTAACCTGTGTGAAATGCCATAGGAAGCTAATAAAGCAGAGAAGGGTCTGTATTCACCACCCCAATCAGATTGAACCCCTTTTATTTGTGTATAGTTGAAGTTCAACTGATAACTTGAAAGTTTGGAAAACAGGCACAGTTTCAGTTTTGGTTTTAATAGGAAATATCCAAGTATATCGTGAAAAGGCATCAATAAATGATACATTAATTTGAAACCAGGGTAGGAGGTTAAATGAGATGGCCCCCATAAATCTGTAAAGACAAGTTCTGAAGGAGAATAAACTGAAGTGGAAGCACGAGAAGACAGGCTATGAGACTTTCCCACACAACAAGAGATACAAAATCTGAAATCACTTTATTAGATGATGAAATGTTACACTGATCAAGAACAAGTTTTAGTAGATGACTATTAGGGTGTCCTAACCTAGCATGCCAAAGGTTAACAGTGCTAGGAGATGAAAAACCAGAACTAGATGTTACAGTAGACTCTTTATTAGCAGTAGAAGATGTTGTTGATAACAGCTAAGGTCTGTGATCATGGAGTTTGATGTCATGGAAAGAATAGAGACCATCAGCACCCTGAAGGAGCACTTTATTAGTCCCCTGTGATTTGACAAGGTATAAGTGAGGGTGAAATTCAAAGAAAACATTATCTTTAGCAAACTGACTGACACTTAGTAAATTTTTCGAAATGGAAGGAACATGTAATAGCTTATTAAGTTTGAAAGTAATATGAGAGTCATTAGGAGACAAAAATGATGAAGAACCAGTGTTGGAAATGCTCAAACCTTCACCATTTCCTATAAAGATTTGGTCAGGTCCATCAAAATGTGACAGCTGTTTGATATGCTGTGATTCACCAGTTACATGGAAACTAGCTCCAGAATTTGGAATCCATGTTGAGTTAGCTTGACCATTACCCTGAGGTGTTGAATTGGTAAGCATCACACTAGGCTGGCTGGAGGACTGAGCAACTGGTTTAGAGTTAGGATTAACCCAAGTGTTTGAGGTCCTACCTAAGGCAATCGAATAAGGAATTGGTTGGAGTGTAGTTGTATCAACAAAGGTGAGTGACTCATGAGGTTAAAAATTCATATTAGAACGAAAGTGGAACACATTAGCAGTGTGACCATACTTGAGGCAGATTAGACACTGGAAGTTAGCAAATCTGCCTCCACTGTGGCCTTTTCTAGAACCACCGCGACCACCACCTCGATCAAACAAAGCATTGCGACCACCATTACCTCTGCCATAACTTCCTCTGAAACTGCTGGAATCATTAGCTTTGGACGAACTTTCATATGAGTAGCCTTGAGTGTAATTAATAGACAGAGATACAAGCAGTTGGGTGTCGCGATTGTATCGAACTAGGCGAGTTTCATGGCCATAAAGGAGAGCCTCAATCTCTGCAATAGATGGCGTGCGCTTTTTGCTTTCAATCGCGGAAACCACTGGTGCATAATCCGAAGGTAAACCTTCAAGAATAGCATCAACATGCTCATTATGGAAAACTGGAACTCCAAAACCGGCGAGCTCGTCGACATAGTTTTTGATTTTGTGAAGGTACTCGTCCATTGTTTTCCCGTCGAGTGAGACAGCACGCATTGCCGTTTGCAATTGATGTGGCCTAGACTTGGTGTAAAGACTAAAATGCTCGTGAATCTTCTCCCATACCTGATAGAAGTGATTCGAGCCTAGCATGCGGGAAAGGACAGACTTTGAGAGTGTCAACTGAAGCCAAACAAGCAATTTTTGGTCCTGCACTTCCCAGGCTTTATATTCAGGATTAACGCGATCCATGATCCGATCATCCTCTTGGAGAAATTGAGGTGGAACGATCAGATTAACCCTAAACCTCTGCAGTTTATGGGACTTGATGACTTGACTGGCACAACATATTGTCGACAAATGTGAATTAAAACTTTGAGATGCCGAAGCCATGATCGTGAAGATGAAGCTCGATAAACTAAGGAAAGTGAATTTTACTTTACAGAGAATAGAAAACTGATCTTGTTGAATCAGAAAAGTTAGATCTAATATTGTTACAAAAGAGGTATTTATAAACCTCTAGACCTTGAAGCTAATCACAAACTAACTAACAACTAACAGAATTCTGTTAGTGAAAGAAAAGTAGTTTGCTTATACTAACTGTCCTGCCTGCAATTACTGTTTGTAACAGTTATTTTTATACATTCATTCTAATAGTATTAGGTTACAGCGATGGCAGATTTGGTGGATCTCCCTGACATGGTGCATTTGGCACCATAGAGATAGGATTTTATTCTCAAATGACAACTTCAAAGGCCACAAGTTGTTGGAGGCTGCTTTATTCTTCTGCTGGACATGGCTTAAAAATCTGGAAAAAGGATTTGATATTACATTCCACCACTGGTCCAACAAAATCTGGCTGGGGGGGGGGGGGATTAGCTTATAGATATTTTGTGGTTGGGTGCCTAGCTTACAGTCAGATCTATGGTTGCCTAATTGTATTGCATGTATTAGGTCACCATAGCTTTGCATAGTATGGTGCTAGGTTGTATATACAACAGTACCTCTTGTACTGAATTTAATATTATATATAATATAATCATACTTTTGCTGATAAAAAAAAAAATCTATGCGACTTTGTTATGCTACTTTTTCCCTTCATGTTTCTCCTGAATTTTGTGTTTCCCTTATCAATAATTATTCTTTGTTAGTAAGAGCCTGTGTTTTGACGTATCCTTTTAATTTTTTATTTTCTGGTTCATGTGAAGTTATCCTTAGCATCTTATTTTGTATCACATTATATGTTTTGCAATAAAGCTGCTCCTTTCCCTTTTTGTTCTTACTCTGTAGGAATAAGTTACTGAAATATTACTTAAAATTCAGGTACACATGAGTGTTCCTAATGTTGGACAATTTATTGATTTGCTGATCTCAATTCCTGCGGAAGGACATGGTAATTCCTTTGCTTATATAATGTCAGAATGGACTAAGCAGCAAGGTGAGCATCCATCTACTGTTATATTTGTTAAGGTATCTTAGTTTGTGATTTTTTTGGGATTTTGTTTTTTGCAAATTATGAACTTGTCACTACATAGTTTGTCCATAGGACTGAAGTATGTTTCTGTAATTTCTCTTTTTGGTTATGGCTATGGAGTTATCCTCATGAATGAATGGTTTAAACAGTCATTAGTTTTGACTCTACTGTTAAGGATCAAATCCAAATACCAAATAGTGTTTAATGCTTTGTGTTGGAAATAGGAATATTTTAGGAGATGCAACTCTAGTCTCAAATATAAGAAAAAAAAACACCTTTTTCTTGGTCTCAAATATAAGAAAATTTCAACTATCAGTATCTCATTTAATGCTACTATCTCTAAAATACCCTTCATGTAATTGAGGTTATAGTTCTAATGACTCCTTTTTATTCATAATACCAAGTTTGAATGAAGGGTAAGTTGGGGGAATTTAACTTTTAATTGAGACTGATGCAATTGAATGTGGTTAACTAACTTTCTTAGTTAGCGTGAATCGTTTTTGTCTCTTATATTTGAGACCGGAGGGAGTAAGAACTTCAATATTTATTTTTTCAAGTTGCCTAGATACTTGTTATAGCTAAGTTCAATGCATCATAGGAAGTAGTGGTATCTTAATTGTTCTCTTGTAAATATTTTTGGCATTAATTTTCTTTGTAATTCTCTTGAATATAAATAACTATTTCAGCATTAATTATCTCTGTAATTATCTTATTGCGCATAGGAAGTAGTGGTATCTTACATGTTTGTGCATTCACCCATACATGGCATCATCAAAATAAAACCTAGCAAGCAAAGTCTCTAAAGCTATTATAATATTTATTTTACTAATACAAGACACAATAAAGCTTACTCTTCTATCTTCAGTAGGTGTCTTGGTCATCAAGGTTTGCTTCCTCTTTTCTTTGGATTTAATGTCTCAAAGATTTCCATCTCACTGGGTCCTCAACTCTGGAGCCACAGACCTATGATATGACCCCATCATCTAAGGACTTTTCTACCTATTCCCGAAGTCCCAACAATAAGAGAGTAACAACTGCAGATGACTCCTCCACCTTTAACTACAACTGTTGTGTTGCTGGATATGAAGCTGCCCCACAATTTACTAACACCTATGCTATCTTTGTTGGAATCTTCCCCCATAACATAAAGGCTTTCCTTGAAGTTAATCCAACCAAGCTATGCAATGTTAACTGCTTAAGCTTCCTTTTCCATACTATTTCTTCTCCCTCCTCTCCTCGATCAACTCCATTATTGGATTCTTCTTCCTCTATTAGCATGATCTTTAGATGCTTATTCTTGCTATGTGAGTAGGGGAGTATCTTTCATCGCGAGTGAAACACAAGCCTTTCATCTTCAGGAAGCTGCTTAGGGGTGGAATTCAAATTTGACCCTTTCTCTTCCTTTCCCAGTTGAAATTTGGTTGCTTCCTTATTTTGCCCATCACTTATCATATTCACTTATTTCCCACTGCTAAATGGTGAGGCTCTATTGCTTCCCCAAGACTCTACTCTTCTTCCACTCTTTGTATCCTTTTCCAGTACTCCCTTCAATAAAAAATGAGAGGGGGGGGGGGGTGGAATTTTTTTCACATGATTAGAATCAACAATAATTAATTTCTACTATTAATAATATATTACAATTTAGTCTAATGAAAAATAAGATATGTCATGAAAGTAAATAAATATAATTATATTTTGTGCAAAAAAAATAAATAGAAATAGGAAAGCATTCTTAGGACTTAGTTGAATTAAGGAGTAGACTGAGATTGATATAATTATTGACTTAAATATGAATAACATTGAAACAATAATTTAGTAAGTCAAGATTAAATAATACTAATTTTTTAGTCTAAATACACCAATTTGAGACCAAAATAATATTTATTGTAGAATAACAAGTTGAATAAAGTCCAAAGCAAATATTGCTTGAACCAATCTTTGATATAGAAGTTTATTAAAATCAAAATATGTTGTCTTTTTTATACCGGATATCATCACAGCAGCATCAACTAATTTGTCAGATGGGAAGTCATAAGGACAGAGGTTGGGAGTGGAATTTCATTTGGAGAAGGTCACTATTCGACAGTGAAATTGACCTGGCTGTCAACTTCATGAGAGAGGTTGAAGGTAAGGTCATACAGCAACAAGGATCCGACGAGGGGGAGTGGAGTGCAGACCCTACAGGCCAATACTCAACACGTAACGCATATCAAATGCTAGAGGAGGAGGCAGTTGTGGGTAGTCAAGAGGAATGCTTTGTGGAATTATGGAAATTAAAGATACCAAGCAGAATTTTATGTCAATGGTATCTTCCCAAGGGGAGGTAATGCATCCTTCATTGTTTTAATCCCCAAGGTGCCCAATCCGCAGTCGCTGGATGAGTATAGACCGATTTCATTAATTGACTGCATGTACAAGATAGTGACCAAATTGCTGGCCAACAGAATGTAGAAGGTCATGCCATTTATAATACATGAAACCCAATCTGCATTTATAGAAGGGAGGCACCTGATACAAAGTGCAATGATAGCTAACGAAGTGGTGGATGAGGCAAGGAGAAGTCAGAAACCGTGTCTAGTCTTCAAAGTAGACTATGAGAAGGCCTACGACTCAGTTTCATGGGATTTTTTTATCTATATGTTAAGGAGGATGGGCTTCTGCGCTAAATGGATCCAGTGGATAGAGGGATGTTTAAAATCCGCTACCGTATCGATACTGATAAATGGTAGCCCCTCGGCGAAATTCTCACCACAGAGAGGTCTCAGGCAAGGTGATCCACTAGTACCTTTTCTATTCAATATAGTGGCAGAGGCACTGAATGGACTCGTGAGAGAGGCTGTCAAGAGAAATCTGTACCGAGGCTTTTCAGTGGGGTCAAATAGAGTTTAGGTTAGCATCCTTCAATACGCAGACGACACAATTTTCTTTGGGGAAGCCTCACAGGGGAATGTTAGGGCGATTAAAGCAATCTTGCGGATTTTTGAACTTGCATCGAGTCTCAAGATTAATTTTGCTAAAAGTGGTTTTGGTGCATTTGGTATGGCGGAAAGATGGAAGTCTGATGCAGCCAGCTGGTTGAATTGTAGCTTGTTGTCCTTCCCGTTTGTCTATTTAGGCATACCTATTGGGGCAAATCTGAGGCGGGTTCCGATGTGGGATCCTATCATCAAAAAGTGTGAGAGGGCATTATCTAAGTGGAAACAAAGACACCTATCTTTTGGGGGGAGAGTCACCCTTATCCAATCAGTCCTAAATTCTATTCCTATTTATTTTTTATCTTTTTTCAGGATACCCAAGAAGGTAGAGGATAAGCTAGTCAGCTTGCTGCACAGATTTCTGTGGGGTGGAGGTCCAGATAAAAACAAAATAGCGTGGATCAAATGGGAGATAGTATGCAGACCAAAAGAAAAAGGAGGCTTGGGCATGAAGGATATAAACACTTTCAATCTTGCTTTACTTGGCAAGTGGTGGTGGAATTTATTCCAGCATGAAGGACAGCTGTGGGCAAGAGTCTTGCAATCCAAATATGGCGGGTGGAGGGGTCTAGATGAAGAACCTGGCAGCAATAAGGATTCATTGTGGTGGAGGGACCTAAAGATAATTTTTCAAGCCTCACAACAGGGCGAGCAGCTCAAAAAAGGGATCATGTGGAGGGTGGGGAGAGGGGACAGGTTTAAATTCTGGGAAGACGAGTGGATACAAGGAGAGGCCTCATTAATCACAAAGTATCCAAGACTGTTTGTAGTCTCCCAACAACAGAACCAGACAATCCAGCAGTTGGGAGATTTTAAGGACAATGAATGGGAGTGGAACTTGTCATGGAGGAGGCCATTGTTTGACAATGAGATAATAATGGCTTCAAATTTCCTAAGGGACATTGAGAGGAACACAATACAGTGAAACAGAAGGGATGAGTGGGTGTGGAAGGCATATCAAAGCGGACAATACACAGTACAATCAGCTTATAAATTAATGACAAGGGAAGCAGTTGAGGGGGAAAGGGATCGAGCATTTGAGGAGTTGTGGAATCTAAAGATGCCAATAAAAGTTGCGGTTTTTGCTTGGAGGCTTCTTAGAGATAGGCTGCCTACTAAAGTAAATTTATACAGGAGACAAGTAGAGGTTGCGGATAGGAGTTGTCCATTTTGTGGAAACATGGAAGAGGAAGCAGGGCATTTGTTTTTTCACTGCAGCAAAATCCTCCCCATTTGGTGGGAATCATTATCTTGGCTGAATATTTCAGCAGCTCTACCGATTGACCCAAGGCAACACTTTCTCCATCATGGTTCCATACTGGCTGGTGGTACAAGGACTAATAGATGGAAGTGCTGGTGGCCGGCTGTAACTATGACAATTTGGCAGAAGAGAAATAAGATCATCTTCACCAACGAATCCTTTGACAGCAACAAATTGATTGATGATGCTTCTTTCCTTTTGTGGACATGGTTATCAAATCTGGAGAAAGGCTTTGCAGTACTTTTTAACCAATGGTCTACTAATATCAGACAAGGCTTTTTGTATTAGCATTTTAATTCATGGCAGGGTGAAGCCTTATGGTTCCTATCCAGACTCTATTTTAGTCTGATTTGGATCCAGATTATGGCCATCCAATTATATGTATCTCAAGTACCTCTGGTACTTTTCTCATATATATGAATATAATTATCTTTGCTGGTAAAAAAAAAAAAAAAAGATACCAAGCAGAATAGCAGTTTTTGGGTGGAGGCTTCTTAGAGACAGACTACCTACCAGACAAAATCTACAGAGAAGGCAAGTGCAGCTCATAGACACGCTCTGTCCTTTCTGCAGAAATGCAGAAGAGGCTGCATCACATTTATTCTTCCACTGCAGCAAAACCCAACCCTTGTGGTGGGAAACCATGTCATGGCTACACTTACAAGGTGCTTTTCCTCCAATTCCAAAACAGCATTTTCTTCAACACACAGGTGTTCAAGTGGATGGTGTAAGGTTTAAAAGATGGCACTGCTGGTGATTAGCTTTAACTTGGTCTATTTGGAAGTTCCGAAACAGCATAGTGTTCTCTAATGCAACCTTCAATGCTAACAAACTGCTTGAAGACACTACATTCCTCATCTGGACGTGGCTAAGGGGTTTTGAAAAAGATTTCACAATCCATTTTAACCAATGGTCAAGTAGTATTAGTCAAGGTTTTTGTATCAGTAGAGGCTAGAATAATGGGCAGGGCAACATATGTATATTTAATTTATTCCTTACTTTGGTTCTCCTTTAGACTAGGACTATCTGACTGTGGAGCCAGCAGTAAGATCTAATATATATGTATATCAGTACCACTGGTACTGCTTTTTATCTATCTAATATATTATCTTTGCCGATCAAAAGAAAATGTTGTCTTTATATTATATGTAAGTTCAACTTTTAGCAAAAGACTTTTATATGAATTAGATTGTTGAAACGGTGAATCAAAGAAAGAGAAACCGAGTTGGTGATAGAGGCTTAGTGAGGGCATTGGCCCATTGATCTATAGCAGGAATATGATACACTTTGAGCTCTTTAGCTAAGACTTTCTCCCTGACAAAAAGATGTCAATTTCCATGTGCTTAGTCCAGAAATGAAGAACTGGAAAATGAGTGATAGCTACTGCACTTTGGTTGTCACAGTAAATCTCTGGGGTCTGAAAAGGAACAGATAACTCTGTTAAAAGAGTTTGAATCCATGTAACTTCAGTTGTGGCTTGAGCCAAGCTCCTGTATTCAGCTTCAGTGGCAGATCTAGTCATAATTTGTTGTTTTTTGGACCACCATGAGACCAAATTAGGACCAAAATAAATCACTGCACCAGAGGTAAACCTTCTATCACCTGGACACGAGGCCCAATCAGCATCACACAGGGCTTTGATAGTAAAAGGCTAAGAGGAAGGAGAAACGTTGAAATGCAGACCATGACGAATAGAGCCTTTGAGGTACCTTAGAATGTGTTTAACAGCTGTCCAGTCTGAGTCCATAGGATGAGCCATGAACTAACAGACCTTGTTCCCAAGCTCAGACCTTGTAATGGTTGTGTATTGGAGAGCGCCAACAACAGACCTATAGAGAGATGGATTATTGAATAAATCCGAGCCAGCTTTGGTTAACTTGCAATTAGCAGTCATAGGGGAAGAAATAGACTGTGCTTCTGCCATTTTAGTTTTCTGAAGCAAATCTCTGATATATTTGCTTTGAGTTAGTAGAATAATCCCATCAGCCACTGATTTGATTTCTATACCAAGAGAATAGTCAAGTTTTCCTAATTGTTTAAGAGAAAAATTGGAATGCAGCTTGATGGTGAGTTGCTGAATTATAACATTGGAGTTACTAGTAATAATAATATCATCTACATAAACAAGAATGTAGATAATGTGTCCTTTGTCTTTATAAACAAACAACGAAGGATCGCACTTGCTGGCCGCAAACCCAAGCTGTAAAAGTCCTTTGAGCCTATCAAACCATTGTCTTGGTGCCTATTTAAGGCCATACAAAGCCTTTTGTAGCTTGCAAACCAAGGTTTTATCTGAACTTTCGAAGCCTGGTGGTTGCTGCATGTGGATAGTCTCTTCAAGATGACCATTTAAAAAGGCATTGTTGACATCTTGCTGGAACAAATTCCATTTATTAGTGAGAGCAAGAGTGATAATCAGTCCGATTGTAACTAGTTTTATCACAAGAGAAAATGTTTCATTAAAGTCAACCAACAACCTGATGAAATCCTTTAGCCACTAACCTAGCCTTGAACCTGTTAACTGTCCTATCAGCATTCTCCTTAATTCTAAAGACTCACTTACAACCCACAACTTGCTTGTCTTTGGGAAGAGGAACAAGATCTCATGTTTTATTGTTAAGAAGAGCCTCATACTTTTGTTTCATAGCAGCAAACCATTGAGGGTCCACAACAGCCTGTTTTAACAATCTTAAGTTCACAATGTGTCAAAAACAGTGAAGGATCTAGTTTGCATAGGATGGACATTTTGTGAGGGAAGAACATGATTAGAAGAAAGAGAAGTGACAGTGTGAGACCGAGAAGAAGAGGTGCTGGACAGTTCACTTGGATTTATGTTTAAGTCAGAAACAGTGTTAGAGTGTGCATTAGTAACAGAATTTGGTTCTGCATTTGAAAAAGGAGATGATGTGACATTTTGAGAATTAGGGAATTCAGTATTGAGGGATATAAAGGGATCAACACTTACAGAAGTAGAATTAGCTTCAGCATGTTGAGAAGAAAGAGTGGGTTCATTAGGAGAAGGTGAAACAAGAGGAATATAAACAGTAGGTAAAAAATTACTCTTAGAAGAAGTGATAAAGTTGGATAAAGATGGAAAAGGATCATTGTAAGGATATTTAAGCTCATTGAAGATAACATCTTTGGAAACATATAATTTGCCATTAGGAGAGAGACTCTAGGATTAATAGGGGAAATAAACTAGTGTAACCAGAAGACTTAATAGAAAGGCCTTGGCCATTACCAATGTATATTTGGTTTGGCCCTTCAAATGGACCAAGCTGCTGGATGTTTTGAGACTCTCCAGTTACGTGGAAGGATGCACCAGAATCAGGTATCCAAATAGTAGAGTTAGGATCTTGATTTTTAGAATTAACCAGCATTGCACTAGGTTGGGAGTCTGTGAGATCTAGTTCCCTGATTCTGTTTTGAACCAAAGGTGTTTGATGAATTGCTTTGAAACTCTGATTCCATCAAAGTGAGAGACACATTTGGCTGAAAATCAGAATCTTAACGAAAATGACACAAAGCTACTGTGGGACCAAATTTGAAGCAAACATGACACTGAAAATTTGCATAACGACCACGGCCTTTGCCGCCACCACGATGACCTCCACCACGATCAAAGTCATTACCTCCACAACTGTAGCCACCGCCGCTATCAGAATCATCGCCTCCATAACTGTAGCAATCGCCACGATTGAAGCCACCATGATTTCCAGAATAATTGGATTGATTTTGTGGATTGAAATTATTCGAGGATGAATTGTAAGAATTTATAGATGAAGTGTAACCTTGAGCAACAATAATCGAAGGTGAATCAGCTAAGCGCTTCTGAAACTTTTTAATGCGTGCCTCATGTTCGAGCAGCAGTGCCTTTACTTCTCCAATCGGAAGTAGTTCGCACTTACTTTCGATCACTGGACTGTACTCCTTTGGTAGGCCTTCAAGAACCGCGTCAAGGTGTTCACCTGGAAGAACAAGATCTCTTCATGTTGTGTTTTATATAAGGAGTAGGCATGCACTAGTTCAATGTTTTAAGCTTAACTATGAATCTATCATTATGAATTTAAGCTTAATAAGTATTTGATGTGTGTTAATTTTCTTTTCTTTTTTATTTATACTATGTTAGATGCATTTATAATATATATATATATATATATATATATATATATATATATATATATATATATTAATCTTGTAGAATCTTATGCTTCGAGTTACAATTCTATGCTTTATGATTCTGTGACTCCTTTTAGATTCAGAGTAGAATCTCGAGTTTGACTTCCATGATCCTAACAACTTATTCCCACTCCCCAGTTCTAACTGGGTGTGAATAGTCTATTTGTTTTTTTTTTGTGTGAAACTCATGTTTATGTTACATGTAGGTCTGTGTCAAACATGAGAATGATCAGTAAGGAATGCTTAATTGTGCATAAGCAATATCAAGTAAATTTTCTAACACTTGATATATGATTGTAGGGGAGATACAGGGGGCATATCAAATAAAAGTCACTACAAGTGCCCTGGCCTTGTTGCTAACCAGTAGGCACAATGAATTGGCAAATATACATGTCCAGGGCTATCTTATTAAGGTGTTACTGTTATTTATTTATTTGTTTGTTCTGTTTTTCTTCGCCCGAGAGGGTGGGAGTGCTTGCTGAATTCCTTAACTTATTTGTCTCATGAAGTCTGGCGAGGGAATAACTACAAGATCAAAAGCTAAATCAGCCCCAGATCAATGGGTAATGTTGCCACTTTCTACAAAGGTAATTCTTTTTTATTGTATAGACTGCCTTGTGGAAGATATCTGATCATCTATAGAGCTTAGTTGTTTGGACATGTTTTGTTGTTGTCAAATGGTATTAAGAATTGAGTAGAGAGAATACTGAACCTTATTGATCATATATCTGAAAAATACAAAAAAATGATGATTTTCTGTTACAATAGATCTATATATTGGCCAGAACCAGAGGATCATTACTGATAAGTGTCAGTTATAACCGACAAACAGAAGTGCAAGTTAACTAAAAAACTAAAAGAATCTAAGATCTAACAGAATAACAGAACTAAAACTAACTTTGAGTGTATTTATTTCTTAAGTGAGGAGAGGATCATACAGATATTTCTAGGGTACAGAGTGCTAGAGAAGCTACTCAGTGCTGACTCAGCACTGACTAGACTCAATAACTAACTTGAGACGCAAATCAGTTATAGAAGAAAAACTAGCCAACTGCAGGTCTACTGTTAGACAGTGAACCTTTTAAACAAAGAGTTTAAACATATACACTTATACTCCCCCACAAACTCAGAGTTATTGATTTTTTATCAATAACTATAATTCTGAGTTTGTCTAGATAAACAAATCTAGTACTAGATAGTGGTTTAGTGAAAACATCTGCAATCTGATCTTGAGCAGGAACATGAGTGACTGCTAAGGAACGATTCAAAACTTTCTCCCTGACAAAAAAGATATCAAGCTCCATGTGCTTGGTGTGAGAGTGAAGAACTGGACTGGATTATGAGAAAGAGCCACTGCACAGATTGTCACAGAAAATGGTGGGAGTAGTGCCGAGGATTTTTAACTCCTGAAGAAGCGACTGAATCCAGAGAAGTTCAGATGCAGTAGTAGCAAGGCTACGATACTCAGCCTCTGCACTTGATCGAGCCACTAAGGATTTCTTCTTGGACCACCAGGATATGAGATTGGGTCCAAAAAATACGCCTGATCCAGAAGTGGACCTTCTGTCATCAACATCAGAGGCCCAGTCTGCATCACAGGATGCAGAAAGACTGTAGGGAGTTGACTGAGATGCTGGCTGGAAATGTAACCCAAAAGATATAATGCCTGAGATACCTTAAAATCCTTTTGACTGCCTTCCAGTGAGTCAGCAAAAGGCTGTGCCATAAACTGGCAGACTTTGTTGACACTGTAACCAATCTCAGGTCGACTGACAGTAATATACTGTACAGGCCCGACAATGGACCTGTACGGAGCAGGATCTTCCATACTAACAGAATCTAAGAGAAAGAGAATATGAGAAAACTAAAGTGAGCTGACATTGTTGATTGTATTCAACCCAAACAGAAACTGAGTACAATACAGTTTATATAGCAGTTACATAACTATAACTATAGTTAGACTAACAACATGACTAGAAGAAAAGAAAGAGTTACACAGAGTAAGTATACTCCTATACCCCCTGCAAGCTCATGAGAGGTTGACAGAATGCTTTTCAACCACTCTGAGCTTGGACCTATAAGTAGTGAATTAGAAGGAGTAAGGGCCTTTGTTAGGATGTCTGCTCTTTGATCAACAGCTAGAACATGAACAACTTGAAGATGCTTTGCAATGACTTTTTCCCTAACAAAAGAATAAATCAAGCTCCATATGTTTGGTTCAAGAATGAATTTTTCCCTAACAATGCTCATATTATCACAAAAAATAATAGAAGTTGCACAAGGAATATGAAGCTCAGACAATAGTGATTTGATCCATGTGACTTCTGCTGTAGCCAAGGCCAGACTACGATATTCAGCTTCTGTGCTGGACCTAGCAACTACAGATTGCTTTTTAGACCACCATGAGACTAGATTGGAGCCAAAGAAAACTGCTGCTTCTGAAGTGGATCTTGTGTCATCTGGATCAGAAGCCCAGTCAGCATCACAATAAGCATGTAGAGAAAATGAAGGTCCAGTAGAGGAAGGGAGAAAGCTTAAACCAAAATTAATAGTGCCTGCCAAGTATCTTAGGATTATCTTTACTGCTGCCCAATGCTGTTCAGTAGTATCAGACATAAATTGATAGACCTTGTTGACAGAAAAACTAATTTCAGGTCGAGTGATGGTAGCATACTGCAAAGCTCCCACAACAGATCTGTACAGGGTGGGATCAGAAAAGGACTCATACCCGGACTTGATTAACGTGCAGCCCTAACCGTGGGAGAGAAGATGAAATTAGCTTCATCCGTCTTGGTTTTAGTCAACAGGTCACTTATATACTTGGACTGAGTAGGATTGTGACAATCATGTCATAACATATACCAACATATAGATCACAGTGCTGGATTCAGTGTAGATGAATAAGGATCACATTTGTTTGAACTGAAATTGTATTGAAGGAGAGTAGTCTTAAGTCTGTCAAACCAAGCTCTAGGGGCTTGTTTTAAGCCATAGATGGCTTTGTGCAGCTTGAACACAAGTTGCTTGTTGCTGTTTTCAAAACCAGGAGGTTGGGACATGTAAATATCCTCTTCAAGGATGCCATTTAAAATGTCATTGGTGACATCTAACTGTTGAAGACTCCACTTGTGAGTAATGGCAAGAGACAAAAGAATTCTGACAGCTACAGGTTTGATTACTGGAGAAAAGTCTCATTGTGATGATAACCAAGTTTCTGATGAAATCCCTTTGCTACAAGTCTTGCTTTGTACTTGTTGATAGTGCCATCAAGATTCTCCTTCACCCTAAACACCCATTTGCAGCCAATTGGAGCCCTAGATGAAGGTAGATCAGTAAGAGTCCATGTACCATTTTTCATCAAAGCATCATAGTCAGTCTTCATTGCTGCAAACCAAGTAGGATTGGAAAGAGCAGATTTGTGGACTCAGGCTCAGAATGAGCCAGAAAAAGTGTAGGATGGAGTCTAGACTCGACAACACCAGCTTTAGCTCTTGTGCACATAGAGTGCACATTATCAGGTCTGACAAGAGCATTTTGAGAGACAGTGACATGCTGTACAGAAGCAGTGGTAGAAAAAGATAAACATACCTCAGCAGTAGTGGCCTCAAGATTAGATGATGCATCTGAGGAACAGATGATGCTGTTGCTGGTGGAATAATAGGTAAGTCAGGATTTCCTTGTAGCTAAGGAAAAGAACTAGATGTTGATAAGGCTGGTGTTGCAGCTGCAGGTGAATTGACAGATGCTGCAGCTGCAGGTGAATTGACAGATGCTGCAGCTGCAGGTGAAGCAGTAGCAGAAGGTGTTGAGGCAGCTGGAGTATGAAAAAGCTTATGAGACTGTAGCACAGTTAAAGTATTGGGACACTCTTGGGACCTTGGTTGCAGCTTGTGTTGATTATAGGGCCTGTGAAGAGGAAAACAGGCACAGCCAAAGACTTTAAGGAATTTGTAATCTGGCAGCTTGTGAAACAGTCTTTGATAAGGCACTTTTTTTTGAATTGCTGAAGAAGGAAGTCTGTTTATTAGGTAAACACTAGAAATGACTGCATAATCCCCATAGTCAAGGGTCATTGAGGCCTGGGACATCATAGTTAAAGCTGTTTCAACTATGTGTCTATGTTTCCTCTCTACAACATCATTCTGATGGTGTGTATGAGGACAGATCATTCTATGCATAATACCAAGATCTGTAAGATACATAGAGAAAGGCCTATATTCACCTCCTCAATCAGACTGAACAGCTTTAATAGGTAGGTTAAATTGAGTTTTAACCATAGTTTGAAACTGTTTAAAAATAGTTAGTGTCTGATTTACTTTTTAACAAGTACAGCCAAGTAAATCTGGTGTGAGCATCAACAAAGGTTACATAATATCTGTAGCCAGTGCTGGACACAATGGGAGAAGGACCCCACAATTCAGTATAGATAAGTTCAAAAGGAGTTGAATAGACACTAAGAGAAGGGGAGGAGGAAAGTCTATGGGATTTACCAATGCAACAATGTGAACAAAAGTCAGAACCTGTTTTATTGATAATAGGCAGATTACAAAGTTTGAATACAAGTTTCAAAGTATCAACATTAGGATGTCCTAATATAGAATGTCAAGTTGCAAAAGAAATAGAACTATTAGAAACCTGTGTTTACAACAGAAGCATCAGTAACCCTATTTACAGAATTGGGAACAGAATTTGAAGAATATGCTCTGAAGACAGGTTCTGAAACATCAGATGAAATGGTATTGACAGTGAACTGAGACTTGAGCTGCTGTCTTGATGACTGATGCAGATTAGGGAATTGGTAAAGGCCATCAACACCAACCGACCCTTGAAGGATCTCTTTAGAGACCTGAGATTTGACCAAGCAAAACTAAAAATGGAACTCTAAAAACAGAGTTATCTCTACAAAATTGACTGACACTCATCAAGTTTTTGGTTATAGAAGGAACAAATAACAGGTTATTAAAAACAAGAGGAATTTGAGAGTTAAAAGGAGATTTAAAGGAGGCTACACCTGAGGAATTGATGTTTAACCCCTGACCATTACCAATAATAATTTGATCTGGTCCTTCAAAGGGTGTGGTCTGTTGAATATTCTGAGAAACATTTGTGATATGGTGAGATGCACCTGAATCTGAATACCAATTTTGTGAAGAGAACTGAGCACTGGTTAGATGAGCTTGTGGTGGTGGATTGTTGTATTGAGGTGGAGCATTCTGATATGGATGCTGATTAGGATATGAATTGGAAGATTGAGTGGGATAATGGTTTGAATGTTGACTAGTAGGATACTGGTTTGGATACTGATTTTGGTATTGGTTTGGGTGTTGGTTAGAATACCACTGTTGATTGGGATTTTTGTTTGAGTTGGAGTACTGATTCTGAATTGCATAAGCCATTGGTTGAGTGGGGATACAGTTATCATCATGCCTGTAATAGCAATAGGAAGCCTTATGTCCATATTTATGATAGGTGTTTATTATCAAAGGAAACTGTAAACACAGAAAAATGAGAAAGGGATAACACAAAATGAGAGCCATGCTCCCCCAAAAACAGAGAAAGGTTCTCAGGTCTCCAATTCTATTTCCAAATCCCCCATACCCCTACAAATACTAACCCCATTCCTATATAACAACAATCACACTCAGCATTCTCTCTCCCCTAACTAACTTTCACTACACAAACCAACCAGATACGATTAGGACTTATTGGGCTTGGGCCCACGCGAATACACTTGGAAAGGCTTGTTCCAGTTGATAGCAGAATTCCTATCAATCTACCACCATGGCCATCACCATAGCCGCGACCACCACTATGGCCACCGCAAGAGAAAATGCGGCCACCTCCACGGCCATTGCTGTGAAAAGAGGAATTCATTGGTGAAGCTGGAATAGAAGTGGAAGAATTGACACCAGTTGGCGAAACCGTGGGGAATGGTGTAGGTTGAAAAGGACCAGAAGCCATTAGAGAAGCTTCTCAAGCTCTGAATACCATAAAAGAATCTTAACATCTAACAGAATAACAGAAAACTAAAACTAACTTTGAGTGTATTTATTTCTTAAGTGAGGAGAGGATCATACAGATATTTATAGGCTACACAAAGAGTGCGAGAGAAGCTACTCAGTGCTGACTCAGCACTGACTAAACTCAATAATTAACTTGAGACACAAATCAGTTATATAAGAAAAACTAACCTACTGCAGGTCTACTGTTAGACAGTGAACCTTTTAAACAAATAGTTTAAACATATACTCTTATACAAACAGAATATACCAGAGAAATATCTCCTACAAATGACAGTGTCTTAGCATTTTTGTATTTCTTGATATGTGTACTTTTGAGGTTCTATCTTGCAAATTATTGCTGATTATTGTGTATTTTTTGTTTAGTGTATGAGTAGAAGCATCTTTTTATTAACTATTCCAAAAGTTTAAGCAATTAAAGGAAGACACGTAAATTGTTTTATATTACATGTCCAACCAAACGCTTATTATTAGGTAAAAATATGTGAACGGTTTCATTCATATTAATTCTCTAGCACTTGTTTTTATCAAAATGCTTTTTTTCCCTTTAAAACCCAAAGTGCTGTTTTGACAAAATGTCTTGGATGAATTGCAACAATGCTACTGTGTTACCATCCTGATTAAAATTTCTGGTTATCTGTAAAAGGAGACTATGGGTAGTAGTGGAATTTTTTGATATTGTACATAAACTTGGTATGTTTTTTCTTTTTTAATATCTTGCAGATAGTGGCTTTATTGGCAGATGCATTAACTGAGATACAAGAACAAGTTTTGGCCGCTGATGATGAGGTATTTAATGCATATTGATGTGTATACTAACTATACACTAATTAGTAAGCTTATTACCTAATATAATATAAACTGTACTCAGGATAGTGACTGGGAAGAAGTTCAAGCAGATGGCATTGAAAATGATAAAGAATTTCTTTATTCAGTATCTACATCTTCGGGAAAAGCCACAAATGAACAACTTGAAGCAATGGCGAAAGTATTTAATGAGGTTTGGTTGAGTTACAGTAGTTGTCACTCATCTAAATTTCTGTATTATGCAATTATATCATACTTTTATGCTGAATGTTTAATTTATTCTTTTTTTATTTTGCTGAACTTGCTTCAAAATCACAAGGATCAAGATGATCACTATGAAGATGACCTTTTAAGTATTGCTGATCCTCTCAATCAGGTCTGTGCTCTAGAGTCTGTTTTGTTTCTTCTCAACGTGTTTCACTAACTTGCTTATGTATCTATTGACAATTATGGTTGCAACTGACAGATAAACCTGGCAAATTACCTTCTTGATTTCTTTGTTAGCTTTTCTCAGTCTGACAGACAGCTCTTAGATCACATTTGCAAGGTTATTACACAGTAATATTTTTCATTTAGTTTACCTTGTGGTACAGACGATTGTTACTTAACTTGTCCAATGATTGTCTTGCACTTCAGAGCTTGTCTCAGTCTCAACGAAATGCCATTCAAATGGTACTGAAGAGATGAGAATTTCGTGTCCTGTCATCGAGTGCTGTCTCAAGGATGGGTTGATAATACCAGAGAGAGTGAAACAAAGAAATGGTTGGAAACCAATATCTTACATTGTTCAGGTTGGGGAATCTGTCTGCAGTTCTGAAAGGTATTTTCTTTCTGCTGCAGTGTTCCCCCTTGTATGTCTCTGATTCTTTTTTATTGGATGTGTTATGTATGTATCGGATATCAGTTTTGCTTTTATATGGTTTCGGCCCATCAATTCACCGAATCTTTTGTTTGTATATCAATTGTGCATTTATTAAAAGAAGGGGGAAAAACATCAGTTGGTAGCATAATGGTGCATTATAATGTCAATTGGATGTTTTCTGAAGAAAAAATGAATGTCAATTGGATTGGTTCCTGCTTATTACTATTTGGAAAACTTTTGCAGTCTCGAGTTTATTCCAAACAGTTTTTAAGTGCATGTTTGCTTTCAATTCTTCAATGCGATTAACCACCACAAAATATATGCTACAAATATTTGCTTCTGCATAATGAGTGTTGGACGTGGAGAGTGTCCGATCCACATTGCATAATCCGTTCCAAACATGGCTTTATAAGTTTTAAAATTTTAACTATCTTTCATTGCCACCCTCCCATATATCCCTGGGTCATATGAAAGCAGTACATCCTACAGGGCGGAGTTAACCACAATAAGTGATTCACCAATTTAACTATTGATACAATATTCTTTCTGAATCAACT
This sequence comes from Glycine soja, assembly GCF_004193775.1. NCBI lineage: Eukaryota > Viridiplantae > Streptophyta > Magnoliopsida > Fabales > Fabaceae > Glycine > Glycine soja. The sequence goes on along the minus strand of NC_041002.1, from coordinate 27,879,215 downwards.
AACAATCCGTGTTTCACAATATGATAATTAGATAATGTTTACTTGCTATGATAAAAAAAAAAGTTTTCCTAAAATAAAAACTAAAATTCTTTAGATTAACTATTAAAAGTTATATTTGATGATGAATTCATCAAATTATTTATTGAACATGAAATTTTACAATTATTTGTTTATAAAAAATTGATAAATAATTTCACAATATATTAAGCTATAAAAATAATATGAAATGAATGTTTTACATTATTAGTCATGCCAAAAGAAATCCAACAAGTGGTTGGTGTAAGGCAACTGCTTGGGTTACCAAACAGTTTTTGAAAAGTTTTTGAAAATGTCAAAATAGGAAGTTTGATTTTTCATTTTTGTCGTGTCTTTTTCACAAAATCTTACGCCCTTAATGTAAGTTGTTTTCGTTAGTTTTTGTTAGTCTTCTTTTCTGAGTGTTTTGTCTTTGATGGCAAACGTGTGTATTGTTCAAGAGGATAGAGTGAAATTGGGTAGTTACTCGTCAAGTAAAAAAAATTTAGAAACATATAAAATGTCAATCCGTATGATTTCGGATCATCAATCCGTATATTTCTAATTTTTTTTAATTTTTAAATTAGCATGACTAAACAATGGTTAATAATTAAATTTTAAATCTTTAATTTTGGTTTCAATATTTTTTATAATTATCAAATTTAATATATTTTTAAATTTGATTTCAATTATTATCTTAAACTAACAATCTTATCATATTTGAAATTTGAAATTTTGGTTTTAATATTTTTTATAAGTACCAAATTAAATATATTTTTAAATTTAATTTCAATCATTATCTTAAACTAACAATCTTATCATATTTTAAATTTTGATTACCATATTTTTTATAACTATCAAATTTAATATATTTTTAAATTTGATTCCAATCATTATCTTAAACTAACAATCTTATCATATTTTAAATTTTGGTTTTAATATTTTTTATAATTATCAAATTTAATATATTTTTAAATTTGATTTCAATCATCATCTTAAACTAACAATCTTATCATATTTTAAATTTTAAATTTTGGTTTCAGTATTTTTTCTAACTGCCAAATTTAATATCTTTTTAAATTTGATTTCAATTATTATCTTAAACTAACAATCTTATCATATTTAAAATTTTCAAATTTGTTTTCAATATTTTTTATAACTACCAAATTAAATATATTTTTAAATTTGATTTCAATCATTCCCTTAAACTAACAATCTTATCATATTTTAAGTTTTAAATTTTGATATCATAATTTTTTATAATTAACAGATTTATTGTACATTTAAAAATTATGTCTCAATATTTTTATAACAAATTTTAATTATTTAAAATTTTCGTTTAAATATTTTTTGCAACTAACAAATTTAAATTATTTTTAATTATGATTTCAATATTTTTCATAAGTAACAAATTCAACATCTTTTAAATATTTATTTCGATTTTTTTAAAAAGTTAAACATATAATATAACAATATTAAAAATTAATTGTTTCACCAATCTAATCTTAATTTTATCACTTTAATCTAATCTTAGTATTAACTAATATATTTTTTTATAAATAAAATCAATACTTAACATATAAATAAATAAAAATTATAAAATTTCACTAACATTACAAAAAAATCTTACATCACGAAACAATTTAAATAATAATTGACAAATATATATTTACAATGTAAACAAAAATTTCAAAAAAAAAATAAATTTAGAAGAAAAAAATTGAAAAAAAAAATTATTCAACAAAAAACAAAAAAAACCATATAAATCTGCAATCCTTATGGGTCATACGGATTGTCCGTATGACACATACGGATTGATGATCCGTATGGGATTTTTCCAAAAAAAATGTCATTTTTGTTTGCGACATTACTTCAAACAATAACATCAAACTAATACGAACAACATCCAAAACAACAACATCCAGCACCCACAAAGGAAGAAGAAGAAGCACCAACGAAGTGAAACGACACAGTGAAGAGGAAGAAAAAGAACCACAACGGCGCGACAAGTGGAGGAAGAAGAAGAAAAGAAGAAGAATCACAACAGGACGGAAAGTGGAGGAAGAAGAAGAACCACAACCATGATGTGCGTGAAGGAGAACGAAGAAGAAGGAGACCACCATGAGGAGGAAGAAGCACGACACAAAGGAAGAAGAAGCATTGCACCGGAATCGTACGGACGCACACTGTAGCCGTATTTATATTAATAAGATGAAAGACATTTTAACCCTTTCACCTAGGGTGTTGGGTGTCCCAACAAAATTGCTGAGTGCCCAAAGTAACACCCTTGGTCTAATAGTACTGGACTTGGGTCTTTTAGGCAAGTAGTTGAAGGTTTAAATCCTAACTTTTTGTGTATGAAATACCCTGATTGAAAGGGGACATTTTACCTCTTTATGTCTTTAAATCTCTCAGAAAATGATTAATCTCTATGGATGTCTGGAGATACTCGTTGCAATTATATATGTACAAAAAATCCTTTCAAAAACTTCGTATAAGGTACTTACATTTTTAGATATTCATATATACATATATAGTTAAATTATAATTACTTATATTTCAAAAGATGCAAAACAAAACGTGGAAGTAATGACAATTATTTTTATTTTATAAACTTAAATTTATTTTATAATAGTTTTAAATTTAACTGTTACATTAATAAAATGTACGTTTGATAAAAAAAAAAGTATGTTATTAAATTTAAGGCTTGACACCTTCCTATCCTCTATATCCATTTTGTATCTGTATTGGGGGTCATGCACGGTTGCATTTTGGATCACCAGAAGTATTGTAATATATTCTCTAATATAATTATAAAATGAGAGATCATTAAATAAGGAGTGAAAACTATACAATTTTATGATTTTGGTAAATTTCAACTAATTATCAAAAAAATGTGTTACAAGAGGTGTTGCTTTTTAACACATCAAATAAGGATTTATTTACTCACATATGTAGCTAGGCTATATTGATTATTTAATATTTTTGTAATAAAATGAAGAAAAAAAGCTAAATTCATTTTGCAAACCTAAAAGAAACATATCAGGTGAAAATAAAAATAAACATCATAAAAGGTTGTTTCCTTAATTTATCAACTACATTCACAATTTTTCAATTGCACAGCCAAAAACGTTAAATAAACTAAACTCTGCGATTGGTTTATTTCATTGGATCCAAAAGTTTTTTTCCCACTATCCTTCTATCGATAGTCTGAGACTAATTTGATTTCAGACGTAGAGTTATTGTAGTGAATTTTATCTCAACAAAATATTTTTTTATACACATGACTAGAACTCGAATTTCCAAACCATATCTTAAAAAAAAAACTAACAATCTACACACTGTGCTGATGTAGGATGCAAAAGCCTTGAAGCCCCCATTAATGTACTCAGCGTAGCCACCATGTCTCACCATTACACTTTTGGACAGAACAAAACTGAAATAGCACAACCTCAGCTCCAGAGTTAGTGATAGGCCTTTCTGGAGTCACTGATCCTCTGCAAAGAGGACACGTGGCATTCTTGAAACCAACCATCTATCCAAACAACCTTTGTGGAAGACATGCTCACATCTCATAACTCTAATCACCTCATCTCTTTCTCCAAATTTGCTTAGACACACAGCACAATCCACATGTTCCTCTGAGCCAGAGGTTAATTCATAATGAAATGTACTCAATTCAGTTCCAAGATTTATGGGTGGATGAGAATCATAAAGCATGTAAAAGGGGTAGTAGAGAACAAAATCGAATACCCATTTGAGATGAGTATAAATTGGAGCTAGGTACTTAGTCAGCATGCTTAAGTTTTAGGTGTTGGAAAGTATGAAATGGTATATAGGGTTGAGAAAAAGGTGGTGCCATATGGGAATTTATACACCTCTTCAGTCTCGAACTTGAGTCTTGAATGGTGAGAAGCAATGGAAACAAAGGAAAGAAACAAATTTAGGGTTGGTAACATATTTTATGTTTTTTTTTTTCTATTTTACAGTTAAATAAAATTTTATGTGAATCTTATTACTAATGATTATTTCAAATTTTTTGTGTGAAATTAATAACATATTTTACTTCAAAATTCTTACATCTCATATTATTTGTCATTAAAGGCAATGAACATTAAATTATAAGTTATACAAGTTATTATGTTAATATTCTTTTTTTTTTGTAAAATTACTCTCGTTAATTATTTAGGTGAGATATCCATGAATAAAAATATTGTTAAAAGTGTTAAAATATGATTATGAATTCATTTAATTATTTAGGTGAGATACCAATGATTCAAGGATGGATTTTATACATGAGAAGAAAAATAAAATACAATAAAAATAAATTAATATTGATAGAGAAAATTGATAAATAAAATAGAATAGTGAGTTAATATTTGCTTAATTTTCTTATAGTCATAGATTTTACCTCTAGTTTTACACAAATTTAATAATAAATACTTTTGTGGAATTTTTTATTTATCAAATAATTATTTATTAAAATTTAAATAATTGTGTTAAAAAAATTGTCCCCTTTAATGCATTCTTGAATCTGTCCGTCCCTGCCAATTAATAAAACCATTGTTAAAAAAGTTAGAATCTGATTGTAAATTCATTTAATTTGTGAGTGTGTATGTTTAATGAATAAAACCATTGTTAAAAGAGTTAGAATCTTAAAAGAGTTAGAATCTGATTGTAAATTCATTTAATTTGTGAGTGTGCATGTTTAATGAATAAAAACATTGTTAAATTAAAGAGTTAGAATCTGATTGTAAATTCATTTAATTTGTGAGTGTGTATGTTTAATGAATAAAAACATTGTTAAAAGAGTTAGAATCTAATTGTGATTTCATTTAATTTGTGTGTGCACATGTATTTAATGAAGAAAAACATAGTTAAAAGAGATAGAATATGATTGTGAAATCATTTAATAAGTGTGTGTTTTTAATGAATAAAAACATTGTTAAGAGAGTTAGAATCTGATTCTGAATTCATTTGTGTGTGTCTCGGTCTCCCTAATTTAAATATGTTTTTTAGTCTCTCATATTTTATTTTGAGGATTTATCTTCTAGGTCTCTCAAATTCACCAAATATTTATTTTAGTCCTTCATGTAGAAAAAACTATCATACATTCTGCTTCCAAACTACCAAAAGTTGGCCAGGAGTTATTAAAAAATATTTTGTAAATTTAAGGAATTTAAAAAATATAAATTTTAATTTGGAAGATTAAAATAGATAAATTTAAAATTTGTTGGACAAAAACATATTTAAGTTTTTTAAAAAGATATAAAATAAAGGTAATAAAATATCATTTTTCTATAAATAAATAAAATTTGTTAAATTTCATTTATTTATTATAAATTTAAAATTAATTATTAGATTAATAAAACATATTTTTAATAGAAAATATTAAAAATAAAAAATTTAATATTCTATAACATTTCAACCTATCCTATCCATTTGTTGCGAGTCACCGTTCGGTTGCATTTTGGACCACATAAAGCATTGATTCATTTCCGGTCAGCATTAACAGTGTAAGCAAATTCAACCCAATATAAATGTGAATCAGGCAATGTAATTAAATTTGTGTGAGTTAAATTAAATTATTGAATTAAATTAATTTTAATTTAATAAAAATTGGATTGCATGATAGATTTGAAGTTTTTATCCAATCAAACTCAATCCAACTTATTCTAATCTACATACAATTAAATTACTAAAATAAAATTTTTAAATTAAGCACATCAGTAATACTATTTTATCTTAAGTAATACATTATTTTAAATTTTATCTTTTTATGTTTATTTTAAGAAAATATATTTTTTATTAATAATATTGTGAGTATACATTTATGGTTTATTTTTTTTTATCTATTTATCACATGAATAACATAATATTTTATGAATATTGATTTTGAAAAATATTCTTATTATTATGTAAAATAAAAAAATATCCTTATTATTTTTGAATTTAAAAATTTCTTTAATTTTTTTCTAAGACTTAATATAAAAAGATGATATTTTTTTAATGACTTAATTTGATAATCAACCCAATTCAATCCAATTAAATCTAACCAATCCAACTCAATTAAGTGTAAGGGTATTGGGTTAAAGAATATAAAAAACTCAAACCATTCAGACCACTTACACCCGACCAGAATAGCGTTTCCTAAACCAGTCATTACATTCTTATGTTGAATGATTATAGTTTGAAATGGAATGAAATTATGAAATAAATCAGGAAAAAGCTAATTCTTAAGGAAAACATCACGTGAACTTGGAAAAAGGATAGTACAAGGTTATCTTCATTAATTTTAAGGTATATTTTTTTATGTGTTTTGAAGGAAAAATAAACAAAACAGAGATAAAGATAACTGTATAGAATATTAATTTTTTCACGTTTAAATAATGCAATTCTACCTTGAAATTGGAAAAGAAGAAAATAAACGTATTGAATCAAAGGGAATAAAGAGTATTTCATCGTGTTCTATATTATTTTTCTTATTTTAAAAAAACGATTAATAAAATATTAGATTTTAATATAATTATATTCTAAGGTTAATAGTGTTTTTTATTTTTTTTTTAAATTCAAATTTTAGATTTAAATTCCAACATTTAAAATATTAACTTTAGAAACTGAAATTTGGGTACTCCCCCAAACAAAACAAAAAAAACTTAAGTACGGATTTGCAGTCACCAAATTATGAAAAGTGATATAAATTTATGTCTGATCACTCCACATATAACTATATATATATATATATATATATATATTAAAAAATATATCATTAAAAATAGAATAAATTTTGATAAAACATATGCTAAAATTCAAAATAAATTGTCTTGACTAAGTTATCTCGAACTTTCTTAAGTAAGATTTTAAGTTTAAATTTTATGGATGAAAAAAATATGATTAAAAGAAAAAATTTCTTTGAAAATGATTAGTTAGATTTTTTGATAAAAATTAATTATTCATAAAATCGATGAATACTTTACATTTACATTAATATCGTAATGATAAGAAAAAAAAATATCTTGTACATATCCTCCAATTAAAACAAGAATTTAAAACATTTAAAAGTATACCAATGGGACAAGAAAGAAAAACGCATAAAGCGTTGGAATCGTGTAATTTGTGGCTAATCCGAAGTCAAACCTAAATAGGACGAATTGCAACTAATATCTGACAAAGGTTTTTTTTTTTATTTTTTTTAAGGAAAATGATATCCTTAACATAGCAGCAGCGAACCATATTGATCTCTGCATATTTTTCTAGACAAAGTTGGTCCAATCTAAACAGATTTTGTAACAGATTTACAATTATTAGTTTTTGAAAACTAAACACTAAAATCAAAATTTTAAAGTCACTAAAAATTTCACTAATTCTTACCTCCGCTCCAAAATAAAAATAATTTTCATCCTACATAGATTAAGAAATAAATAATAAATAAAAGAAAATAATAATTTTATTAAATTAATCTTAATTTATCAGTAATTTAATTTTAGATTTTATAGTTCACTATTAATATATAAGTGATATAATTAAGTGAAGAAATAATTAATATTATATTAAAAAATTAAAATAATATTTTTTTATACAATAATTATAATAAGACTGAGAAAGTACATTCTATTCCACACTATTCTTTCTCCACGTATAGCAGACTTCTTCTTATCATTGCTTGGTTGTTGGCAGAACAGCGCGTTTACTAATACACAGATCGTTACCTTTCATGTTCAATATGTTTAGGAGTAAAATGAAATGAATGATATTGAACGGAATGTTGTAAAAATAAAAACCAAAAACAAGTTACTGCTTTATTATTGGATTATTTGAATTATAAAAAAATAAGATAAAAAGTAATAAGTATTTAAATATTTTTAGGATTAAAAAAATAAGATAAACTAGTCTAGGTGCCTTAAAATACAAGGGCTGAAAAATCCTACATTACTAGGGTACCCTCCCTACACTATGATGCCCTAAATACAATGTCCAAAAATAATGAAACCTTAATCTAATATGTACAAAGATAAGTGGGCTTATACTTAGCCCACGGGTCCAAAATCTACCACAAGGCTCATGAGAATGCGAGAGCCTTCTCTTGCATTTCTGGCCCAATCTTTTTAGAGTCTTCTATCTAATGTCCTTGGGGGGTAGGATTGTATCATTCCCTCCCCCTTGAAAAGGATTTGACCTCAAATCCAGAGGTTCTTGAAACTTTGGACTTCTTCCCTCAACACCTGTAAAAAGAATAAAAACATATATATTAGTGGTGTTTGGTATGTTGGAGTAAGGTAAGGTCTGAAAACCTATTTCCTGGGCATCTTCCCATGAGGGAACATGGTTCCTCACCAAATCAATGAGTGGCGCTACAAGTATAGAAAAATATGGGACAAACCTTTTTAAAAGTTTCTTAAGTCATGGAAGCCCCAAATTTTCCTTATACTTGGTGGAGTGGGCCACTCAGGAATGATCTTTATTCTCTTAGGGTTCTTGGGAACCCCTTGATCACTATTTAAAAAATTAAGGAAAATAATGCAATAAAACATGCCTTTTTCTATATTTTCATGTTGATTATTCCTACCAAAAAGTATGACAAACCTAAGGTGTCCCATATGAGCACCTAAGTTTGTGTTTAAACTAAAAATAAGAACAAACCTACCTAATGAGTCCCTATGTATGTGAATCATGAAGATGTTGGATGCATGGGTGATTTTAAAAAAGAGGGTTGCACCACTCAACACATTCATCATACCACCTATCATAAGGATTCAGTGCCTCATAATACCTATTTTGGGTACCAACAAAGCACAAGGAGTTAAGCTCTTACGAATCAAACCCTCATCCGACAACTCCTTTACTTGAGGAATAACCTCAAGCGTAAGAGGTATGATAGTGCTAAGGGATGTTTCCCTTGATAGAAGAAGGTAGAAAGATTGTTTAAGAAGGAGTGATCTTTTGATATCACCTTTTGTTGCAAAATGATTTTCCTTCTTAATAATCTTCTTGGAGGAATCCTTTTCCTCTTTTTTCTTCCCCTTGGCCTTTAAAGACAAGGCCTTACTATCTTCTTTTTCTTTTGTTTTTATAGTTTTTCTTCCTCATCCCTCTTATCTTTTCATAGTTAGTTGATCTTTGGCCACCTGCGAAGGTGTTTGAGGATGCAACACAAATTTAGTGCCAAGATGGGTGAGGGTAATCTCATCAGTTAGGCCATTCTAAATGATCTTCCAATCAAATTGCCATGGCCTTCCTAAAAGAATATGCCCTGTTTCCATGGGAACTATATCACAATTAACTTCATCCTTATATGTCCTGATGGAGAAAGGTACCTTCACTTGTTGGCTAACTATCATTTCCCCTTGCTTATTGAGCCATTGAAGTTTATAAGCTTTTGGGTGGGGAATGATAGTGAGGTTCAACTTGGAAAATAATCTTGTGCTACAACAATTGTAACAAGATCCACTATCCATAATGAGAGAATAGGTTTTATCTAAAATTTTGCATCTTGTATGAAAGATGTTCTCTCTTTGGGATTGAGATAGATCACAAGATCGACCTCCAAGGAGCCTTCTAACCATTAGGAGGTCACCTTCTTCACGGGGGTAGACTTCCTCACTAGACTCTTCACCCCTTACTTCATCTTCACTTCCACTACAGGAAGCGGAAGAAGTAGTCTCCTCTTGACTACTATAAATGTCTTCACCCCTCATAATCAAGGTTTTCTTTGTGGGGCATTAAGAGGCAATGTGACCTCTGCCAAGACATTTGAAACATTTTATGTTGCTAGTCCTTTCTTGGGAACTAGTCTTAGGGGTGGATTTCTCTATGGTCTTACCCTTATCTTCCTTGGGTTTTCAAGGTGCAGCCTCCAAAATTCCTTGGGCTTGGTCCTTCCTTGGATAAGAGTGAAAGCCTTAAGATTTTAAAGAAGACTTTCTTTTAAGTTGTTGCTCCACTCTTATACAAAGTTGGACTAGCTCATCTAGGTCCATATATGGAAGGAGTTCAACCTTGTCCCTCACTTCCATATTAAGCCCACTAAGGAACCTAGCTATGCTTGTTCTTTCCTCCTCCCTAAGTCCAGCTCTTAAAAGGAGTAGTTCCATTTGTTTTCTATATTCTTCAACACTTATACTCCCTTGTCTAAGCCTTTGAAGCTTGTCCATAAGCTCCCTTTCATAGTAGGAGGGAATGTGCCTTTTCCTAAGGGCACTCTTAAGATCATTCCAATACTCTACTGGAGGATCCCCATGAATCCTTCGTTCCCTAAAATGGGAAGTCCACCAATAGAGGGCATACCCTTGAAAGCTAAGGGTAGCCAATGGAACTTTTTTCTCTTCGCTAATATGATGGCAAGCAAAGAGTTGTTCAACCTTTATTTCCCAATCTAAGTAGGCCTCAACATTATCTTTTCCACGGAAATATGGGAGGCTAATGTTAACCTCTTGAGGCCTTCTATCCTTTTCTCTTCTTTGGGAATGATTTTTAGTATGTGAGCTATGACGCCTTCTATAATAGTCGCTAAGTTCTTCACTTAAACTCTTGCAAGAGTTATGACTACTATAGGAGACATGTTTTTCCCTTTTCATTTCTTTCATTATTTTTCTTCTTTCTTCCTTTCTTATTTGTTCTCTCTCATCTTGATTTATTTCTACCCTCTATTTTCCTTTTTCTTTTCTTTCTAGTTTTTCTTTCCTAACTTGAGGGAACTCAAATCATCTAAGATTCTAGATAAAGGATCCTTATGACTAGTACCCTCACCATTAACACAAGATGAATGATGACTTATGTTGGTTCCTAAGTTGTGGTTCTTTCTTGTTGGGGGTTTGTATAAGGTAAAAACTAGGATTCAAAAGAACTCAAGATAAGCGTGATACGAAAGAAGAAAATATTATGTAATTACAAGATAAACTAGGTGTGACTAGTAAAGAAAATAAGCTATGAAAGTAAGCAAGAAATTAAAGTGCAAGAAATGTAAACTAGGCGGATCCTAGGAGTGTATGAATGACCACATTTAAGGTTCCCAACAAAACACTCACTATCCTAAGGAAAAATTGCCTAAAATTATTACACACAAATGGAAGTTTGGTAACCTATTGGAGGCTCCCAACACACTTCCAATGAAAGGCCTTTTTGTTACAAAACTTGAAAACAATGAAGGTACGTAAATTGCCAATTACAAAATTATAAAACGGTCCTTAATTTTGGTGGTTGTTCTCTCTTTGGTGATCCACTCAATTTAGAGTGTTTCTTAGTCCAATAGCTCTTAAGGTGGTTGGCCCCTTGCTTCTTGACTCAAATTCTTCAAGGGATGACACCAATCCTCTTTTCCAATTCCCAATATGGCAACTCACAAACAAGGAAACAAAGAGACAAGCAATAACAAAAGACCAAAAAATGAAATGAAAGCTAAACCAATAGAGTTTTAACAAGACAAATTTTCAAGGATTATTCAACAATTAAAGCAATGAAAAACACATAAAAGCAGGCTAGGACTCAAAGAGAAACCTAGAATGACTCTAGAGTAGAGTAAAAAAAACTAAAAAAATTAGACTCCAGAAACCTCTAGTTTTGGTACTTGTTTTCACACTAATTTTCAATTGAAATTTCAAAACTAAGATTGGTATAAAATATGCATCAATTATAGAAAAAATTTCGAGCCAAAACAACAAACACTTCCTTTTCACTTTTCTTTTTCCTGGACACTGATTTTCCTGCCAACTTGTGTGATTTTTCATATTTTTTCCTTTTATGCAAATCACTTGGTTCTTTTATTCTAATTTTATCTCAAAATTCGCAGTGGCCAATTCCTAGTAATTTTTACAAGTTTGTATGTTCAAGCTGCCAGCACCAGTGATTTCAACCTAGAAATCAAGAGTAGTGTTTATGTTTCTTAAGGCTTGGATAATTACAATTTGTGTTTGCTTATGCTTAAATGTCTTGAATAAAACAATTCAAGAGAGCTTAAGACTTATTTTGATTCACAAATCAAGCCACAACTCAGCACCACAACTCAATTTCTCCATAGGCATCATGTAGGAAACTTTGAAAACCAAAAAAAAAGTTCAACAACAAGACTACTTCTAGGCATTGATTTAGAACATGTTATGAAATAAATAACATGCATGAATTAGACTCAAAATTCAAATGATAGGCTAAGAATGAAAAGAATACATGAAAAAATGTATCTAGAATTCAATCAACAAAATCAAAATTCAACACAAACTTAGAGATAATGTGACAATTATTATGACTAAACATGACTCTAAGACAACATGGATTAAGTGATTTACAATTAGATTTTTTTGCTTTTTTTATAATCAATATTTTGGAAGAAAATTTAGATCTAAAGGTTCAGCCCAAGAAGATTATGACTGAAAAATGATAGAACCTAAAATCAACACAAAAACATGATTCAAGAGTAGATCTATAAAATTTGAACCATAGAAATGCAATAACAACTGTAGATCTAAGATTTAATCGGTTTATTTTTTTGAATCTACTCTAAACAGCACCAAACCACAATATAATGGAGGATATACATGGAGAATAAGATGAAGAACAAGGAATTAAATTGATTGTGGAAGATGCTCTTGATACCACATGATGTAGCTCCACGTGGAGCTTGTAGGCCTTGGATCTTTTTCATCAATGGAGTACTTTGGTTCTTGAAGTTTAATGACAACATAATGGAGAAAGAGAAAGATGATTGGAGATGCCACTTCAAGGAGAAGATGAGTCCAAAAGAAGCTCACCACCGTAGGAAGCCATGGATAAGAGCTTGATGGTAGGAGAAGATGAGTGAAGGGAGAAAGAGAGAAGGAGGACAAAATTTTGTGTCTCAAATGAGGTCTGAAATTTGAAGTGTAATTCTCAAATGATCAAAGTTGAAAAAAAATGCATACACAAGGCCTCTATTTATAGCCTAAGTGTCACACAAAATTGGAGGGAAATTTGAATTTCTATTCAAATTTCACTTGAATTTGAAATTTAATTTGTGGAGCCAAAGTTTCACTAATTATTGATGCAATCCTACCCCTGAAGGGCATTGGATAGAAGACTCCAAGAAGATTGGGCCAGAGATGCAAGAGAAGGCCCTAAGGTTCTCATGAGCCTTAGGGTAGATTTTGGGCCCATGAGCTAAGTATGAGCCCACTTATCTTTGTACATATTAGATTAAGGTTTCATTATTTTTGGGCCTTATATTTAGGGTTCCATAATGTAGGTAGGGTACCCCAGAAATGTAAGATATTTTAGCCCTTGTATTTTAGGGCACCTAGACTAGTTTTTTGTATTAGGGGTAGTTTTATAATTTCACATGCATTAAGTGAATATTTGATGTGTGTGTTGGGAAATAAATTTAATTGAATTGGGAAAAGCCCAATCCAATTAAATTTTAGAGGGGGAGGTGAGCATTTTCTTCCTACACCCCATTGCCACATCATATAGTCACATTTTGTGCATATCCTTCATGCTTTACATGCCTTATGACCCCTAAGCACACTTAGTAGAGAATCTTGGACTTGATCTTGGATTAGTGGGTTGAACCATAGCTAAAATTCACTAATCATAATTAGTAAAAATTTGGCTACACAAATTCAAGTGAAATTTGAATAGAAATTCAAATTTCCCTCCAATTTTGTGTCACACTTAGGCTATAAATAGAGGCCATGTGTGTGCATTTTTTCAACTTTGATCATTTAAGAATTACACTTCAAAGTTCAGACCTCTTTTCTCCTTCTCTCTTTCTCCCTCCACTCATCTTCTCCAACCTTCAAGCTCTTATCCATGGCTTCCTATGGTGGTGAACTTCTTCTTGACTCATCTTCTCCTAGAAGTGGCATCTCCTCTCAATTCTTCTTCTTCTCCATTCCGCTGCCATTAAAATTCCAGAAGCAAAGGACTCCATTGATGAAGAAGATCCAAGGCCTACAAGCTCCAATGGAGCTACATCAATTATGATTAGTGAATTTTAGCTATGGTTCAACCCACTAATCCAAGATCAAGTCCAAGATTCTCCACTAAGTGTGCTTAGGTATCATGAGGCATGTAAAGCATGAAGGACATGGATAAAGTGTGACTATATGATGTGGCAATGGGGTGTAGGAAGCAAATGCTCACCTCCCCCTCTAAAATTTAATTGTATTGGGCTTCTCCCAATTCAATTAAATTTATTTCCCAACACACACATCAAATATTCACTTAATGCATGTGAAATTATAAAACTACCACTAATACAAAAGACTAGTCTAGGTGCCCTAAAATACAAGGGCTGAAAAATCTTACATTACTAGGGTACCCTCCCTACAATATGAAGCCCTAAATACAAGGCTCAAAAATTATGAAACCTTAATCTAATATGTACAAAGATAAGTGGGCTCATACTTAGCCCATGGGTCCGAAATATACCCTATGGCTCATGAGAACGCTAAGGCCTTCTCTTGCATCTCTGGCCCAATATTCTTAGATTCTTCTATCCAATGCCCTTTGGGGGGGGGGGGTAGGATTGCATGAATGACCTTAAAAAGCCAAAGTAGTAGAAGAAGAAATTCTTCAAGTCCCAAAAGAAGAGCCTCTGGAGCACTTGGGAGGATCTGGACAATTCATCGTCTGATGAGGACACTAAGGAAGAAGCCAACCTGTGTCTGATGGCTGATGCGTCCACCGATAAAGTAGAACAACACTGGACACAAGTTCAGATGATGAGGACTCTTAGCCTGATGACATTGTCAACTTTGATGGTGAAGAGGTAATATTCGAATCTAGAGAATACTTAATTAAAGGATACTATCAACTTTTATCTGCCTCTACTCACATGTCTAAAGCTTATAGAAAATTAAACAAACGTTTCAACATCTTGAAAGAGAGCATGAGGATCTCAAGAAACCTCATCAAGTTCATTTAGTTGAGTTTGTCTTGGAAACCACTTCTCTTAGTAATGTATAAGATGCCTCTGTTTGTGAGGACGTCAAGGCACTACTGGACGAAAAGGTATCTAGTGGATGCAAAAAGTTTCTTAAGGATTTTCAAGACTTGGAAGAAAGGGTGAAATCCTTAATCACAGCTCTTAAAGATTCAAAAGAAGGGTGCAAGGAAATGCTTAAACAAAAACTCTTAGTTAAAAAAGAATGCCCCTTTTCTAATGATGAACTTGATAAGATGAAAAAGAAGAACTCAGATCTCTAGACGGAATGTCAACATTACAAAAAAATGTCTTCTGATTTGAACTATAAGCTTAACGGACATGAAGTCTTTAAGGAACTACCTTCTGAGATTGTAAAACTCTATGAGGAGATAGAAACCTTGAGAAATAAACTAGGCAATTTTTTTGGTGGTCATGAAGCCCTTTAAAAAGTTATTAAGGTGCAAAGAAACCCCAAAGACAAATTTGGCCATGGTTTCAAAGGCAAAAAGATTGTACATAGTGAAGAAGTCACTGTTTGTTACTTTTGTGGAAAAGTGGGTCATGAAACTCATAAGTGCAATGACCTCCCTATAAAGGGTAACCCATCAAAGGGTCCGTCTAGTGCTTACCAGCATCCATAAGCTAACAAGGAAAAAGGACCCAAAAAGATTTGGGTATCTAAGAGCAAGATAATTCCTTTTGTAAACCTCCTTAATAGCAAGAAAGAAACATCAGTCATGGTACCTGGACAATGGATGCTCACAACACATGATAGGAAAAAAGTCTATGTTTCGATCCTTAAGCCTTATGTTTGGTGGGGTGGTCACTTTTGGAGGGAATAAGAAAGTTCTGATAGCTGGTGTAGGTAAGGTCTGTATCCACTCAAAAGGTGTCATGCTTTATGTCTGGTGGGGTGGTCACTTTTGGAGGGAATCAGAAAGGTCTGATAGCTAGTGTAGGTAAGGTCTGTATCCACTCAAAAGGTGTCATGCTTACTTTCAGCCAAAGAGCATCACTAGGTATGACATAAGAAACTTGGTCATGCTAGCTTATGGTTAATCTCAAAGCTTCAAAAGTATAGCCTCGTAAGTGGACTTCCAAAGCTATCATATCAAGATGATTCTCTTTGTGAAGTTTGCCAAAAAGGTAAACAAGTAAAAAGTTCTTTTAAAGAGAAAAATGTTGTTTCCACTTTGAGGCCTTTAGAGCTTCCACACCTTGACTTGTTTGGACCAACCAGAACTGAATCCCTTCCTAAACATAGATATGGACTAGTCATAGTGGACGATTATACAAGATGGGCATGGGCCAGGTTCCTAACCCATAAGGATGAGTCTTTTGATACCTTTTTATAAATTTTTTAAAAAGATTCAAAATGAAAAAGGCATTTGTATCTATTCAATCAAAAGTAATCACAAGGGAGCGTTTGAAAATGATCTTTTGGAAAAATTTTGTGAAGAAAATGGTATTCACCATAATTTTTCCACTCCAAGAACACCATAACAAAATGAAATCGTTGAGAGGAAAAATAGATCTCTTTAAGAAATGGCTATGACCATGCTTAACGATCACTAAACTCCTAAACATTTCTGGGCTAAAGCAGTAAATATTGCCCGTTATTTACATAATAGAATTTATATAAAGCCAATATTAAAAAAGACTCTATATGAGTTGTGAAAGGGACATAAGCCCAACATCTCTTACATCCACCCATTTGGATGTTAGTGTTTCATGTTAAACACCAAGGATAACCTTGGAAATTTTGATTCCAAATGTGATTTTGGAATCTTACTTATATACTTTGAATAATCCAAGGCATATAGAGTGTATAACTCAAGAACCTTGACAGTGGAAGAGGCCATTCATGTAAGACTTAATGACAATAAGCCTGACACTACAATGTTAGAGCTGGATGGGTCTTTTGCTGAGATGAAAATAGAAAATATCATGAAATCTGCTGCTAGGTCCAGTCAAGACCAATATGCGTCCAACTCACCAGCGGATTATCAACCTAAAGAAGTCAGAGAACCAATTGGATGATTGCTACAGAAAGATCATCCAGAGTCCCAGGTCATTGGTGATCCTAAGGACAAACTCCTAACAAGGAACTCTTTCAAGCATAGAACTTTACTTTTCGAGATCGAACCAAAGTACATAGATGGTGTAGCACCCTGATATATATATATATATATTATTAGTAATTATGTTTGATATTTGATTATTTGTTGTGTTATTTTTATTCGTAATTATTTTCAAGGAGGTTAATTTAGTTAATAGAAGAGTGTGGGTAAATAAGGATCTAGCTTCTCAAAGAAGCCTCTTGAGAAAGCTTCTCAAAGAAGCCACGGGGAAGCTTCTTGAAGAAGCCTCTTAATGAAGCTTCTTGAGGAAGCTACATGAAGCTGCCTCGGTAAAAACACTGCCCAGCCTTTGTTAACCGTTGGATCTTCTCGAAATTTGGTCCGCAGTTTTGAAACGATCTGACCGTTGGGATCTTTGAGAAGATGTCTAGAGTGTGCTCGAAGCTTCCGTTCTCGAGAGCATTTCTTATTTAAGCATTTCAGCCTTTGCTTTCGTGTAGCTTAGGAAAAACGCCATTTCTTCTCCTTTCTTTCTTCCAAAGCCATTTCTAACGTTCCAAGCACTTTCTCCATCACCCACAACCACCATTAGCCACTACAAACCATCATTGTTCTCCATTGAAACCCCACACCGAGAGGAACCCTTCAACCGAAGCTGAATCTTCCAACTTGGCTTGCAGTTTCGGTAGAGAACGAAACCCTAATCTGACCTTTCGTTTTCTTTCGAGGTAACCATGGTTCTATGCTTGTTTCTTGTTAGTTTCATCTTGTCTTTGCATCTTTTCTGACTTTGGAACCGCCATTGCATGTCTTATGCTTCCTTTGAAAAACCTTAGAGAAAGAGACTTTGTAAACGTTATCCTTTCATGAAATGCATGTTATTTTCGTAACCTACACTGAACCCCGGTCATATTGGCGTGGTCGGAATTTCCAAATGATGTTCCTTTGTAAAACCCGAAATGCTCTCAGCTCTTTCATGTAGTGATGTGGGTGTTTGACCCAGAGCACTATTACTAGCTTTGTTTTCTGAAATCCATACTAAGTCTCCTTCGTTTTGGCATGGTAGAGGCTTGCGTGGAATCAATGAGAAAGGACAAAAAGGAATCTTCAAGTGACGCGACGAGGAACCTGCGGGGTAGCCCACAATAGGTGAGGGGAGTTTATTATAAAATTTACCATTTTAACACCATAGCTAGGGTCAGGGAACCTAGCTATGAGGATATCTGTCTATCCCTATTGCATGCTGATTTTTCTTCAAAGAAAATTACGTTTTAACTAATGGGATGCGATATATATATATGAATGAAGTTCTTGGAGGATACTTCGCTGGAAAGGTTCTTGGCATAATAGTGAAGTTGACTGCTAAGGCGATTGCTCAAGGCATAGGCTGCGAGCGTCGTGGAACCAAGTTCATGAATAACAGGGGAAATGAACTAGAAGACTACATTGGGGGCACTCCTTGTGAGGAACTGGGCGAAGATTCCAAGGAAATATGGAACCCTATTGAGCAAGGTGAAGATTTTCCAATAGATTTTAAACAAGGCCATTATTCACAAACAAGGATCGAAGGACTTCCTGTCAAATGCCCATAAACTCATTTTATGTCATCTCATGGAGGGTACATCCTTTGACTTGCCCCAAATTCTCTTTAACTGCTTTGGAACTAAAGTGATGAAGAATAAGAGCATAGGGAAGAACATCTACCACAACGTTGTCCTAGCAAAGGTTTTTCAGGCTCATGGAGTCATAAGGAAGTTCTTGTATGAGACACTCGTGGATGTACAAGAAAAAATCTACTTTGACGGGGTGTTTATACTAATGCAGAAAGCCTTTAGCCAAGAGAATATTTCAAATATGAGATTGGTAGATGATGGATCCTACCAACAGACTCCCCAGGTGGATGATTCCATTCTTTTTGAACTTCATAAGTAGTTGGACTTAACATTGGGCCAGATGACCAGCTGGATGCAATTTGGGAGAAAGCTACTGAGCAAGATGAAGGAATGGATGCAAACGCAACCACTTCTCAAGTTCAAAAGAAAACTAAGAAGAAAATGGACACTTCTTCGTCCAAGGTTGCTTCTACTTACCAGCGTCCACCTCCCACTCTCTTTGCTCCTAACACAACAGGTGCAATGGCCTATGTGTCCAGAAGGGTAGCATCCAAGAAGCAGCAACCTTCATCCACTGTAGATTGTGTAATGACCCGCCTCATCGCTACGATATCACCACTCTAAATTGCGTAAATTTCAATTTTTAAATGAAAAATCCGTTAATTTGCTTATGAAAAATGAGAGTAATTTTTTTGCGATATAAATTCACCAAACAACACACAATTACTTAAACGAATATATATATATATATATATATATATATATATATATATATATATTAACTCAGTACACATCATTCACATAGCGGAAAGTAAATTAGTTTATACACATAATTAATTGTTTTATTTATATCCTCAATTCAAAAAGAATTATAGAACCAGCTACAGAAGAGTTGATTAACAAAACACAACTCTCTCTCAAAATAATCCCAACATCATTGTTAGTCATCTTATACGACTAACTTGTGTATAGAAAACTTTTACAAAATGTATATATTTTCCCCAATTTATGGTTCTTTTTGTAGGATTGTAAATAAATTTTATGCTAAGCTTGCCCTCTCACGCTAAGCGCAATTATCTCTCTATTTTTCTATTTGTTGGAATTGTGCTTAGTGAGCCTGCTCGCTAAGCCAGTGCTGCTCAGTAGACTAGTCGCACTAAGTGCAAATCCTTTTCTGCTTTGAAAATTTATGGAATTGGGCTTAGCGAGCCTGCTCGCTAAGCCAATTCTGCAGAAAAAATTGGATCTGTGTTCACTCGCTAAGCGCATGGCTATCGTGCTTAGCACATGAGTAGTTTTTCCTAAGGCGCACTAAGTGAGTCTCTTGTGCTAAGCGCCCAGACTGATTTTCAGTTTTATTTTCTGCTTTTCAAATTGAATAATTTCTTGTCTAATCTTGTGTTTTGATTCTTTTGTTTTGCAGATGGCTTCCCGTAAGAGAAAAGCCACAACTACATTGTCCCAGGCCAGTTATGACTCATCCAGATTTGTTTCAAGGGATGCTTGGGACCGTTATGCAGATAACATCCTCGGCCGGAACATTCTTTCGGAGAGGAATGTGAAGCTATACATTAATGAGTTTGATGACTTCAGAAGAGAAGTCGAGAGGAGGAATTGGCACAGGGAGCTCACTATTTTTTCTGAAGGAAGCATTGATGTGGTAATTGTTAAAGAATTCTATGCAAACCTATATGTCCCTGAGGACAAAGAACCAAACCAAGTTAGGGTTCGAGGGTACCTAATTAAGTTCAATGCGAACTCCCTCAACACCTTCTTGAAGACTCCAGTGGTCTTAGAGCAAGGGGATAGCTTACCTTCTTACTCTAGGTTTTGCAGGTTGAGGCCAGATCCTCAAGAGCTGGTAGCCTGGCTGTGTATCCTTGGAAGGGAATTTGTTCTTAACACCGAGGGCTTGCCGTGGAAGCTCTTGAGGAAGGATCTTTCAACTTTGGTGCAGACCTGGAGTGTTTTATCTTATTCTAACCTAGCCCCGACTTCACATACCTCTGATCTTAATCTTGACAGGGCTAGGTTAGTTTGTGGGCTAGTAATGAAGATGGACATGATCATAGGAGCACTTATATTCAGACAGATCTCGCTCATTGCTCAGTCCAACTCCTCGAGGCTTGGATTTCTAGCCCTCATCACTGCCTTGTGCAAGGCCCGAGGATTCACCTTAGATTCTCTCACTTATGAGTCACTCAGTCCAGCCATTAATTTGGCTTATATTAAGAAGAATTCCTGGAACCTGGATGACCCTTCAATCACTTTTCCAAGGACCCAAAAATCCAGGGCTAGAAGATCTGAGGCCCCATTTCCTTCAGTTGCCCCTGCTCCCTCTACTTTTGTTCTCCCTTCAGCTCCAGTAGCCCCAATTCTTCCAGGTTCCTCCGCTCAGAGATCAGAGCCTTTCATGTCTATGTGGCAGAGCCTACACCAGGGCCAGCTCTTGATTATGCAGAGCTTGCAGGATGTGGTCCAACAGCGACCAGTTATGAGTGTGGAGGAGTTTCTGCAGAAGGTTGCCTGGTCAGGAGTCCAGCCTTCTCCTTTGGGAGGGGGTGAGGCCTCCGCAGTCTAGGAACCTCAGCCAGACTAGGAGGATGTCTTTTCTGAAGCCACTCCTACTCCACCTGAGCCATTTATTTTTGAGGATGATCCAGTGACCGTAGAGGGTACTCAACAGGCATCTCCAGTAGGCACTCCTGCACTGGACTTGAACGAGGAGGCCATGGATCAGGGCCCACCACCACCATAGGACTCTGCATAGGATCATTGGTAGGATCAGGATTTTTATTTCCCTGCTTTTCGAATAGTTTTAATATTATCTCGTCTTTAGTACATTTTATAATTTAGATTTATGTTTATGTTTCAGTCTTTAAATTTTAGTTTATAGTTTTTATTTTGGTTGATAGCTTGTATAGAGCTTGATTGAACAATGCACTTATATTATCCAGTGGTTTGATGCTTGGTTTTGAAATTCAGTGTTTGCTGATTGGTTTGAAGTGATCGATTGCGTGATTTGAGTGAATTGGAATGCGTAAATCATATGTTTTGAATGAGTGTGCAATGATTAGAAGAGAAAGAACATGGATTAGGATCATGACTGAAAATGTTAGTCAGTTTGACAGTTTGATTGTGAAGGTACTCATTAGCCACAACCAGGTGAGAGTGTGATCTTTAATTGTGAGAGAACGACTAACATTGAGTAATGATTTTTGCATGAATCTCTGAGTATGGAATGAATGCGTGAAATTGAAGATGATGAAGGCCATGTTTTGATTGAAGATAGCCACTTAGCTAAAAAGCTTACCTTGTGCATGATTGATTTATCCCTTGCACCTATTTTGAGCTGAAAGTATGATTGTTTGATTGAACCTTGAGCCTGTAGAATTTATCTCCTTCTACCTTGTCTTAGGTTGTAGGAGAGCATCATTCATAAAAGAAAATTTTGGTTCAAAGAAAATTTGCCCAAATTTGGGGTAATTATGGGGTGAAAGCTTGTAATGGTAAGAAAAGAGCAACACACACAGTCATCTAATAAGTAGCAAGTATTTAAAAAAAAAACTGTAAGTATAAAATAGAAGTGTGTGTGCTGCTATTTAAGAAAAAGAAAAGCTAAGTGCGGAAAGGCAAGTAATAGAGTTGGAATAAAAATAAAAAGGTTGATCTATGTATGAATGCTCTCTTAGAACCTAAGCTTTTGCATCCTAGAAAAACCATGAATTGATTGCAGCCCAGCCTCGTTACAAGCCTAGTAAAGTCCTTCAGATTCAATTTGTGTGTTCTTGACTATATGGCATGAGATGAATTGCAAAGATTAAGACTTGTGTTAGTTGTTGATTGTTGAATAAGCCTAAACACTTGTGTTTGAGTGAAACAGTAGCTGTGTGACCTTGGTTAATGATCCTTCCTTGATATCTTTTGCTCTTACTAGCTTATTTCAGTTGTGTTCCTTAATAATCATGTTCACATCTTTGAAAAGCTGCATGTCTTGTGAGAAGATGTGATTGAAGCATTGTATGCCATTCATTTCATGTGATTGAATTCTTTGGAGCAAACACCTTGTGAATAACCACTGTGATTTTGTTACTTGAGGACAAGTGAGTTGTTCTTTCTTTGCTTGAGGACAAGTAAAACTGTAAATTTGGGGGAGTTTGTTAGTCGTCTTATACGACTAACTTGTGTATAGAAAACTTTTACAAAATGTATATATTTTCCCCAATTTATGGTTCTTTTTGTAGGATTATAAATAAATTTTGCTTTGTTTTTATCTGTGCTAAGTAGAAGCCTTGTGTATGGAATTAATGTCAATTTCTCTCAAATTTCAGGCAAAAAGGAGTTATTTTGAAGAAGTGCTAAAGTTGATGTCTCGCTAAGCGAGCTAAATGCGCTTAGCGAGTGTCATCCGCTAAGCGAGGCATCAACGCGCTTAGCGGATAGGAGGAATCTAGAAGGGAATCTATCACGCAGGCACGCGCTCAGCGCATCATCAGCTCACTCAGTGAGTCGTTTGTCACCTTTCAGGCTTAGCGCGAGTTTGGCGCTGAGCGAAAATTCACTTACTCGGGCTAAGCGCGACGTCGAGGTCAGTGAGCCCTTTTTAAGCCTGGAATAGCAGAAAAGAGAGAGAGAGAGAGAGAGAGAGAGAGAGCGCTGAATAGCCGTAAGAGCTTGAAGAATGAAATACACAAAGGTAAAGAACAAAGCAAAGAAACCAATTTTTGATCTTTTAGGAAGATTTGTGAGTTTTTGAGTGATTGCAAGATTCCTAGAGGTGGAGGAGACATCCCCACTCCTTTGTAAGCAAGCAATTTCTCTTAATTCCTCTTCTTCATTATAAAAGGAGCTTCCTTGCTATGGAAGGCTAAATCCTCAGTTGGGGATTCTTGCTGAGTAATTAATGTAAACTCTTTCCCTATCTAATTAAGGTTGTTTTATGTGTTCATTATTTCTATCAGTACTTTATTATTGCATGCTTGTGGCTTGATCACCCATATGTGTGTACTATTAAGGGCTTTAGCATTGAAAGATGTATTGTCTCCTTAGAACTTGATAGAGCAGGATTAGGTTACCGTATGTCCGGACACAGAGTGATGAAATCCTCCCTAGGAAGGGACCAGTCACTAGAGCCATGAGCAAGAGGCTCCAAGAGGATTGGGTTAGAGCTGCTGAAGAAGGCCCTAGGGTTCTGATGAACCTCAGGGTAGATTTCTGAGCCCATGGGCCAAGTTTGGGTCCAATTCTCTTTGTACATATTAGACTAGGATGTCATTATATTTGATCCTTGTATTTAGGGCTCCATATTATAGGTAGGGTACCCTAGAAATATAGGATTTTTCAGCCCTTGTATTTTAGGGCACTTAGACTAGTTTTTGTATTAGGGGTAGTTTTGTAATTTCACATGAACTAAGTGAATATTTGATGTGTGTGGTTGGAAATAAATTTAATTGAATTGGTAGAAGCCCAATCTAATTAAATTTTAGAGGGGGAGGTGAGCATTTGCTTACTACACCCCATTGCCACATCATATAGTCACACTTTGTGCATGTCCTTCATACTTTACATGCCTCATGACACCTAAGCACACTTAGTGGAGAATCTTGGAATTGATCTTGGATTAGTGGGCTGAACCATAACTAAAATTCACTAATCATAATTAGTGAAATTTTGGCTACAAAGTTTGGCTCCACAAATTCAATTTCAAATTCAAGTGAAATTTGAATTGAAATTCAAATTTCCCTCCAATTTTGTGTGACACTTAGCCTATAAATAGAGGTCATGTGTGTGCATTTGTTTCAACTTTGATCATTTGAATATTAACTTTAGATTTCAGAGCTCTTTTAGAGCACAAAATTTCGTGCTCTTCTCTCCATCTCCCTTCATTCATCTCCTTCTTCCTCCAAGCTCTTATCCATGGCCTCCTATGGTGGTGAGCTTCTTCTAGACTCATCTTCTCCTTGAAGTGGCGTCTCCTCTCTCTCTTCCTTCTCCATTCCGCTTCCATTTATCTTCCAAGAAGCAAAGGAATCTATTGATGAAGAAGATCCTAGGCCTACAAGCTCCAATGGAGCTTACATCACAGAGTGCGGTAATTTAGTTTTTGTTATGCTGTGATCATAAAGCTGTTCAATTAAGCTAAGTTCGAAAAGAGACATCTGCGAACAAAGTTTAATTAGAATTAGACTAAACTCACGAGACATCGGTGTTTAGTACTTGAGCCTTCAACATAGATCACAAAAACATCTTTAATTAGAGAAACATCCTTAATTGCATCAATTTGCTCAGTAAGAGGACCCAACGCCTTTAGATATCTATTTTCACACTTACTTGCTCACATTTATTGCTTTGTAATTAGAATAGAACATACTTTTACTTTCATTCACAATCATGATTTGTATTTGCAAATGCCTGCTTATAGAACAAACCTTTACCAAATGAACAAGTTCCCTGAGTTCGATACTCGGTTCACACCGTTTTAATTATTTACTTGATGACCCGATGCACTTACCGGTAGATTTTGCATTCACACAAACAAGTAGTATCCCAGAGTGCGAACATCACGTTGGCTTGGCAGCTCAACAAAAGAATCTCACTTCATTTACTCTACTATTGTCCGTGTACTCTGACGAACGAAGGTTTGTGATCATCACAAGTATCAAGCACACAATACAAAAATTGCAAGGGTGAGTTTATTATAAAAGAAATTAATACAAAAATCAAATGACCATAATCATACACAAACATCCTTGTGATCTATGTACCCTTAGGAGTGATCTATGTACCCTTAGGAGTCCCCCTTGTTATTATGTGCACATTCATCTTCTCCATCTATCATCGGAAATCTCTTTTTCTTTGTAAAGTTCAATCTTAACCGATCACTAGTGCAGTAAAATTGTCTTTAAAAAGATTGAAAGTTCATAAACAAAACCAAGATAAAACCAAGATAAAACCAACTCATAACTAACTTCATTTAATCAAATATCACTTGAGATCATTCCAAGGTCCAACGCCTTAAACGACTCTTTGTTCGGAATTAAAATGAATCTTTTAAAAGCATAAACCAACTCAACACACAAGCTTTTAGTCTTAAGGAACTACGCAGGTTTGAATTCCTCATCGCACCTGAGGATACATAGGAGCAAGGGCAACACCCTTGTTGACCCCCAAAAAATAAAAGAATATAAAAAGGGAAAAGTAAATAATTCTGAAGTCACGTTGCACACACTCGATTAAAGGCTGCCGTCCCTCGTGACAGGCATGTGGGGTGCTAATACCTTCCCCATGCATAAACAACTCTGGAACCCTTCTTTTCAATATTCGCAGACCTCTTTTTGGTTTTTCTAATGTTTTCCTCCAATAAATGTTGGTGGCGACTCCACTCGTTTTCTCCCTTGGAGACGAACACTTTGGCTTATCTATTTTGCTTTTGCCCTCTCGTCGAAGGGTAGGTTGTGACAGATGGCGACTCCACTGGGGACTTGTTAGAGAGTTAAGCTATTCGATAAGTGTGCAATGTTTATCATGACTTCTTCATTCATGTTCCATTTTCTCTTTTATCTTTTGTTTTGTCCATATTTGTGTATAACTTTTGCTATGTTATTGTGTTTGGTGTGTGTTTGTCTATCTATTACATTGGTAGTTAGAAATATTTGTTGCTCCATGCACACATGGCACCTACACCTTTGCACACACATTGAGATATTAGGCCCTATACCCGGGTCTGTATGAGCCATAGGGAGTGGAGGTCGATCTGTGGTCATGCTAGGTCTCCAACTCACTTGATAACAGTGAAGCCTCACCTAGAGTTATCCTCTTTTGGTGAAGCATTGTCACTGGTAGTCCCTACCGCCACAATGTTATTATCTAAGAGGATGATATCTTTAGAAGACAGTGAAGTTACATGAAAGTACCTTTGGGAGTTATCACTAGAAGTAGACTTTGGGATCCTTTCCATTAGGTTCCTAAATTAGGGGGCACATAGCAAACTTACTTTGGCTTGTTCCTTGATCACATCATGCATCTCTTTGTGGCATCGTAATGGACATATCATTCCTGCATTTATCATTTATCATATTCATGCATTGCATTTGCATAAGTCATTGCATCATCATACATCTTCATTTAACATGCTTTTGTTCTGCCAATTATGTACATTTTCAAAATTCACATGTTATGTTCACTCATATCGATCTCATAATTACATGTGTCATGCATAGCATGAGTATGCCATAATCATTCATCTTTATGATAGGTTGTCGAAGTATTGGCAATCAAAATTTCTATTCCTTCGATTTCTCTGTGCATGATGCCCGCCGGTTGGTTTGCACCAACCAAGCGAATATGACCGGAAGACTTCTTGCTGGTTCATTGGCTTTTGAGAGCCGCATCCTCCATTACCTTATTGTTCGCATCTTACTCCCTAGATCTTCCAACCTTGCTCAGGTTTTTGAAGAAGATCTCATTGTCATGTGGGCCTTTCATAAAGGTTTACAAATTGATTGGGCACACCTTGTTAGATATCGCATGCATAAGGCATTGCGATTGAATGCCCCATTTCCTTATCCTCATCTTGTTACCCTTTTCCTTCGACACTTAAACATCCCTCTTGATTCGGAAACTTATGTTCCAATCAAGAGATCATTCCTTATAGGCGCTTCAGTCATAGCATCCTTTGGTTATATAAAGGAGCATGATGGCTCTTGGGTGAAGAAGGGTGCTAGAAATATTGGTGAAGAAGGACATGAAGGAGAAGATTCATCTCTTCTTTCGAAGATAAAGGTTTGATGGTTTTCAAACCTTTGTTGGTGAGAGGTTTGATACTTTGGAATTGCAAGTGGATATGCGCTTCAATGAAATGGAGTCAAGAATGACAAAGGTTGAAGAAGATGTATCTCTCATCCGGTCAAGCTTTGATCTTCCACCACTGCCGCCACCATCATCTTAGAATTATATTTTAATATTAGTACTTTGATTTTCAGCCTTGTATTTTGGCTATATTATTATGGTATTTGAACAATTTACTATTTCCCTATTTGCATGGTATGTTTGAACAAATATTAAGTATGTTATTTGACTATATGGTTTTTATATATAATTTATTTATGATTGTTGCTTCATGGTTTGGTTGTTAGGTTCTCAATGTATGTTATATGAATGTTTGGTTATGATTGATTATTTCAAATTTATTATGCACTTTGGCTTTTTGTTGATGCCAAAGGGGGAGAGAAATGAGATTAAATCAAGAATTCACATGAGTAATCAACTTACTTTTAAAAGATAAGCATAAATTCAAAAACAAAGGGGGAGAATTTATGTGAGTGATCGACTAAGAAAAAGTGTGTGTGTGTTTCTTGATTTCAGAATTTGTCATCATCAAAAAAGGGGAGATTGTAGAAGCAAAGCTTCATGGTGAATCAAAGGTGATTCAAAGGTGTTTTGATGATAACAATGATGATAACAAAAGATGATGACAAAGGTGATGACAAAAAGCTCAAAGATCAATTGAAGAACAACTCAAGTGAATCAAAGATCAATCAAAGAACAACTCAAGTGAATCAAGAACAATTCAAGAGTTCAAGAAAAGAATCAAGAAGAATTCAAGACTCAAGAAGAAAGTCTAAAGACAAGAATCAAGATTCAAGGTTCAAGATCTCAATAATCAAGATCAAGATTCAAGACTCAAGATTCAAGAATGAAGAGAAGACTCAATCAAGATAAGTAATAAAAAGTTTTTCAAAACTTTGAATAGCACATGAGTTTTTGACAAAACCCTTTACCAAATATTTTTTACTCTCTGGTAATCGATTACCAGATTGTTGTAATCGATTACCAGTAGCAAAATTGTTTTGAAAAAGTTTTCAAATTGAATTTACAACGTTTCAATTATTTTCAAAAAGCTGTAATCGATTACAGTGTTTTGGTAATCGATTACCAGTGCCTTTGAACGATGAAATTCAAATTCAAATGTGAAGAGTCACATCTTTTCACATAAAAGTTTTGTGTAATCAATTACACTTTTTTGGTAATCGATTACCAGTGACTGTTTTTGATAAATCAAAAGATGTAACTCTTCAAAAAAGTTTTTGACTTTTTCAAATTGGTTTTAAGTTTTTCTGAAAGTTATAACTCTTCTAAATGGTCTTCTTGACCAGACATGAAGAGTCTATAAAAGCAAGACTTTGTTTTGCATTTTAAATTCAATTCATTCAATCTTGAATACTTTTCCAATCAATCTCTTACAATCCTTTACAAGCCTTAAATCTCTTTGAACTTCTTCTTATTCTTCTTCTTTGTACCAAAAGCTTTCTAAAGTTTTATGGTTTTCCAAACCTTGAAAACTTGTGCTATTCATCTTTTCATTCTCTTCTCCCTTTGCCAAAAAGAATTCGCCAAGGACTAATTGCCTGAATTCTTTTTGTGTCTCTCTTCTCCCTTTTCCAAAAGAACAAAGGACTAACCGCCTGAATTCTTTTGTGTCTCCCTTCTCCCTTGTCAAAGAATTCAAAATGACACAGTCTGAGAATTCTTTTGATTCTTCCCTTTCCCTAATAGAAAAGTGTTCAAAGGACTAACCGCCTGAGAATTCTTTTGTATCCCCATTCACAAAGTATCAAAGGTTTAATAGCCTGAGATCTTTGTCTTAACACATTGGAGGGTACATCCTTTGTGGTACAAGTAGAGGGTACATCTACTTGGGTTTGACTAAGAACAAGAGAGGGAACATCTCTTGTGGATCAGTTCTAGTGGAGGGTACATCCACTAGGTTCAAAGAGAACAAGGGAGGGTACATCTCTTGTGGATCTTTGCTTGTAAAGGGATTTTTACAAGGTTGAAAGAAATCTCAAGGACCGCAGGTCGCTTGGGGACTGGATGTAGGCACGGGTTGTTGCCGAATCAGTATAAAAACTCTTGTGTGTTTGTTTCCTTCTTCCCTACTCTTTTACTTTCCGCTGTGCATTTAATTTCCGCTTTTACTTTCTGTTAAGTTTCTCTTCTACTCCTCATTCTCTTAACAACATAAGTAAAAGCCTTACAAGAGTAATTTTTTAATTAGTAAAGGTTTAGGAATAATTAATTCAACCCCCCTTTGTTAATTATTCTGAGGCCACTCGATCCAACACTACACCTTTGCACACACATTGAGATATTAGGCCCTATACCCGGGTCTGTATGAGCCATAGGGAGTGGAGGTCGATCTGTGGTCATGCTAGGTCTCCAACTCACTTGATAACAGTGAAGCCTCACCTAGAGTTTTCCTCTTTTGGTGAAGCATTGTCACTGGTAGTCCCTACCGCCACAATGTTATTATCTAAGAGGATGATATCTTTAGAAGACAGTGAAGTTACATGAAAGTACCCTTGGGAGTTATCACTAGAAGTAGACTTTGGGATCCTTTCCATTAGGTTCCTAAATTAGGGGGCACATAGCAAACTTACTTTGGCTTGTTCCTTGATCACATCATGCATCTCTTTGTGGCATCGTAATGGACATATCATTCCTGCATTTATCATTTATCATATTCATGCATTGCATTTGCATAAGTCATTGCATTATCATACATATTCATTTAGCATGCTTTTGTTCTGCCAATTATGTACA
The DNA here is from genome assembly GCF_004193775.1 of Glycine soja. NCBI lineage: Eukaryota > Viridiplantae > Streptophyta > Magnoliopsida > Fabales > Fabaceae > Glycine > Glycine soja. Next base: position 27,849,015 of record NC_041002.1, on the reverse strand, counting down.
TTTTCAAAATTCGCATGTTATGTTCACTCATATCGATCTCATAATTACATGTGTCATGCATAGCATAAGTATGCCATAATCATTCATCTCTATGATAGGTTGTCGAAGTATTGGCAATCAAAATTTCTATTCCTTGGATTATGGGGTCGAACCAAGCACGTGCTTTTAAGAAAAGGTATTCATCAAGTCAAGGTCAAATATGGAAGTAACCAGCATGCAAAAGTTGGGGCAAAAGATGGATCGAGTTTTACATAGCTTCTTTAGCTACTGCCAACACATGATTGAGCTAAATAATTTACAAAAATTTGAGACTGTTGATGTTTCATTTCTAGTTGCACTTTGACCCTGACAGGATGTAATGAACAATGTTGATTTGACCCTATGTTCTACTGAATGTCCTGCATAAAATTTGCAATACTTCAACAAAGCATCATTCACATACATCCATGCTTTTTTTTTTCACATTTGCATTGCTCATTGCATTCTTTCCTTGTAATCATTGTAATCAAAAGGAAAGAATGTGCTTTTCGGCGCCCTTACCGAACTCATGCTAGAGCTAGAGTAATGAGTGAAATAGAGGAGGTGCAAGAGCAGATGAAGGCTGACATAGAGGCCATGAAAGGGCAAATGACCGCAATGATGGAAGCCATGATGGGTATGAGAAGGATGATGGAGGTCAATACAGCTACAGTTGTTGCTGCAAGTACTGCCACAAAAGTGGACCTGACTACCCACCTGGCTTCAATCAAGTAAATCATCCAGCCTTAGATATGGTAGGTCAGGGAGGCAAAGCATTGGGAAGTGCGAGCGGCCCCAATTTTGTGCAAATTCAGAATAAGCATTCCTTCCCACCATATAGCTTGCCTCCCAACTATACACCACCCAATGTTGCACACACTCCTAATGAGAATGTCAACAACTCCGCATTCATACCCATTTAGATCCAACAACCCTAATCTGATCATGCAAATGTCTCTCAACCTATGGGGGAGACACATGAAGCACCCCGAGACCACAATCTAGCCGGCTTCTAGCCTCACCTTGGATATGCCATAGAAGGGCAGGCATTTTGCGGCGTAACCTTGCCAAACACTTTGGGGGACCCTTAGTATCCCCTACAACCACAACCTTGCATTTTGTGGTGGAAAGACTGCCTCCTGCTATGGTGGAAAGGGAGAAATTTGATTATATAGAGGAGAGGCTAAGGGCTATTGAAGGAGGCGGAGGTTATGCCTTTACTGACGTGGCAGAACTGTGCCTAGTGCCCGACGTCGTTATTCCCCCAAAGTTCAAGGTGCCGGATTTCGATAAGTACAAGGGGAATACTTGCCCCAAGAATCACCTGAAGATGTATTGCAGGAAAATGGGAGCATATGTGAAAGATGAAAAATTATTGATGCATTTTTTCCAGGAAAGTCTTACTGGGGCAGTTGTCACCTGGTATACTAATCTGGAACCTTCTCGAGTCCATTCTTGGAAGGACCTAATGGTTGCCTTCATTAGGCAGTATCAATACAATTATGATATGGCTCCTGATAGAATGCAACTACAGAACATGTGTAAGAAGGAGCATGAATCTTTCAAAGAATATGCCCAAAGGTGGAGGGATTTGGCGGCTCAAGTAGCGCCCCCAATGATGGAGAGGGAGATGATAACAATGATAGTAGTCACGTTACCGGTGTTCTACTATGAGAAGATGGTGGGTTACATGCCTTCAAGCTTTGTCGATTTAGTGTTCATTGGCGAAAGGATCAAAGTGGGTCTGTGAAGAGGCAAATTTGATTATCCTGATTTGATGCATAGGAAGCATGGGGCAAATGGAGAGAATAAGAAGGAGGGAGGAACCCATGTTGTGACTACCGTTCCTACATGGCCCAATTTCCCACCAGCTCAACAATATCAATACTCAGCCAATATCAGCCCTTCTCATTACCCACCACCTTATCAGCCAAGAACACCCAATCATCCACAAAGGCCACCCCTAAATCAGCCACAAAACCCGCCTGCTGCACATCTGATACCAAACACCACCCTTAACATGAACCAAAACCCCAACTATGGAAGGAATTTTCCAGAAAAGAAGCATGTAGAATTCACCCCAATTCCGGTGACGTATGTGAACTTACTCCCATATCTACTCAATAATACAATGGTAGCCATAATGTCAGCAAAGGTTCCTGAACCTCCATTTTCCTGAGGATACAACTTGAATGCAACATGTGCTTATCATGGAGGAGTTCAGGGGCATTCCATTGAGCATTGAATGACCCTAAAACATAAGATGCAAAGTCTAATTGAAGCCGTCTGGCTAAAATTCGAGGAGGACAATCGCTTATGAATTCTGACGTTGTCAAGTGACACTATGTATGGGAAAATTTAAAGGTTGTTGTTAGATTTCTCCAATGACTCATTAGGATTTTCAAGTTTATGACATTACTATAAACAACAGTCACAACGCTAATAATATGGATGTCCTTGCCTCTCATTCTCTCTTAATTAAATCTTTGCGTATTTATTTAACATTCACTAGACTGTGAATGTATGTCGTTGGTTTGTTTGCTTAAGTGACTTGCGCTCTTGAGTTGATCTCCAAGTCTGTTCAATCACAAATTGCTCGTTCTACACGTTTGGTGGGGGTGCTGTAAACGACGAGTAAAGTAAAATAAAAAGTTCGATTGAGTGTGTTTCAAATGAAAAACAAGACGTACAAACATTCATGTGACCTCATTTTATCATTCTTAAAAGTTGTCTTTTGAGAGAAAAGTGAGTTGCAAGAACAAGAGTCATTCGACTTAATCTGTCAATTGGAAATCCTTTAAATATTTCTTGTCCTTGAAAATTCATTTTTGAGAACCTGTACAATTTCTTTCATTTTTCTTTGCTACAAGGTCATGACAAAAGACATCAATAGATACCTCAGAGCCCTACACTAGGGCAATGAGAGACACCATGCATGAGCCTCAAGCGAACCTAGGGGCAGATCAAAAGTTCTCACCTAGTAGGTTGAAAACTCGGAAGGGCGGCCTAGGAAAAAATTATGGTAATAAAAACATAAAAAGAAGAAAAAAATCAAGAGCGTGTTTATTAGGGGATTGGTCCCAAAATCCAAACTACAAAAGTATCTAGTCAAGTTTTGAAATGACACATGGCTGTGTTTCAACATCCCAAACACTAATTTATCCCTTGCTACCCTCTCTGAGCCAAAGCATATTTGTTTTCTAAAAACAACACGAAAAAAACAACAAAAACAAAATAGGAACCTTGAGTAGGAACCACCGCTAAACCGGTGGGAAGAGCAATGCAAACAACACATGCATGAAGTTGGGCAACAATGAAAGGAAAAAGAAAATAAAATCCGCCACAGGCGAGTGAAGAAAAAAAGAGACCAAAGATATCTCGATTTTACAAGGAAGGCACAAAAGTGCAATTAATGTATAAGACAAAAGGAGTAGAGCCCGACCCAAGAGTTGAAAGGAACAAAAGTACAAGCAAGACTCTCAAGGTTCTTACTCAATATAACCCTTAAAAACTCTTTGAGCCTATCTAATCCTTTCTTTCATAGCCCTCTTACCCCTGACCATGTTACAAGCCCAATAAAGCCCATGTGGATCAAGGAATGACTAATTTTGCTTTTAAGTTGGGATTCTGGAATGAAACCCATACACGCTTTTGATTGTTCAAAAAATATATATATAAAAAAAAGAGAATCCTCGAGGTTTTGCACTTGCACATTTGAGAAGAAAACTCATTCGACTAGGAGCTCGTGGAAAATGCCCAAAGACAATTGTGATAGTAGGGTACATTTGATGTTAGTCGCTTATGCAAACTCCTTAGGATTCTTTTGAATCCAAGGGTGGCTTTTGTTGTATAAATTCTTTCGAGATCAGCCCATGTCATCAAGTTTCAGCGGGATCGACAAACCCTTGGCATCACTCTACGATCTTAAATCAGGAAAGTTTCACTTGGTCACATACCAAAGTGTGACAATCCATTACCATCCTTCAATGAGGCGCACGATTGATCCCAAAGCCTTATGTTTTCATGTTGTACAAAATAATCGAAGATTTTAAAAAAGGGAAAGGGGAAAAACCTAGGATCAATATTTCGATTGATTGATTAAATGTCAAATGGGTCCATTGTAGTCACTCCAAAATTGTAAAGGAAAGGACTAAATAAAATGAAACATATACTTTGAGGGAGTCCCCGAAGAGATTTGCAAAAAGATAGGATGAGGTCTTAAGAGTTATCACGTCTTTCAGAAAGAGACAGTCAATCTATGTTTTCCACAAAAAGAAAAAAAAGAAAAAAAATCAAATCAAAATCAAAATAACAAAAGTAGGAAAGAATGTCATGAGCATTACACAATTTTCATGATTGAAAACCTTTTTCATTACTAGCATTTCAAGATGAAGGTTGCATGCATCTGCATCCCAAAAATCATGTTCATATTAGGCTATAAGTGCGTAGATTTCTCTTTATATACCAATTTCCCAAATATAATGTCCTATCTTTTAAGTTTAGGACGAGAGGCCCTCTTAAAGAGTCAATCTCTTACTTTCTCATAAGGTTGAGCCCTTTGGTACTAGTGCCTATTGGCTTGTTTCATAGGACTCAACGTCCTTTGCTTTATGATTTCATGGGACTCAAAGTCCTCACCTTTATCTTTCATAGGACTCAAAGTCCTTGCCTTTATCTTTCATAGGACTGAAAGTCTCGCCTTTATCTTTCATAAGACTCAAAGTCCTCTGTCTTTATGCTTTCATAGGACTCAAAGTCCTCTGGCATTTACATTTCAAAGACTTCAATGTCTTCGGTCGTTTACGCTTTCAAAAGACTACAATGTCTTCATTTACATTTCAAAGACTTCAATATCATCAGTCATTTATGCTTTCAAAAGATTACAATGTCTTCATTTACATTTCAAAGACTTCAATGTCTTCAGTCATTTACGCTTTCAAAGACTACAATGTCTTCATTTACATTTACAAGACTTCAATGTCTTCTATCTTTTACGCTTTACAAGACTTCAATGTCTTCTGTCTCTTACACTTTATAAGACTTCAACATCTTCTGTCTTTTATAGGACTCAATGTCCTTGTCTTTGTGCTTCTTAGGACATAACGTCCTTTGTTTCTATGCTTTGAAAAAAAAAAAAACTTCAAATTTCTTCTGCTCTACAGGACTTCAATGTCCTCTATATTACGTTTTATAAGACTTCAATGTCATCTTGTTTTTTCGGTTTCACTTCCTTGGTTTTCGCCAGTTGCCCGGTCGAATAGCAAGGTCGCTCGAACGAAATTAGTGTCCTTATCTTTACTTCCCTTTTATTTCCAATAAAAGATAAGTAAAGACGGGCAACTGTCATACCCTAATTTTGTTCGTTGATCTTTTGATCCTTGCTAGTCGACTTACGGTGTTGAACGCCAGTTACAGTGCGAAACAAATGATCATTCAGTGTTTTGATCAAGAATGCGAAAAATACCAAAAAAAAGGGGGGCAAAAGGGTCTTTTCCTTGGTTTTCCTGGACCCTAGCCCGCCCAGGCTAGTCTCTGGCTCGCCTGGGCCACCAAATAGCTTCATGGTGAAGAAACCAACTCGCCTGGGTGAGCTCACTGCTTCGGGGTTAAGTTCAACTGCCCCAACGTGACCCTTTTCCTATAAATGGGGGTCCTAGGGGTGTTATAAGGGGTTCCAAGGTTCATAAGTGGAGAGAATTGAGAGAAGAGAGAAAGAAGAGGAAATGAAGTTGAGGCGCTACCGAATCGCGACCACGATCATTCCCTACATCGTTCCTTGTTCGATGTTCTTCACACCAGTTGGTTAGTTTTATTTTTAGGCATTGGATGTGATCTATGTACCCTTAGGGTCCCCCTTGTTATTATGTGCACATTCATCTTCTCCATCTATCATCGAAAATCTCTTTTTCTTTGTAAAGTTCAATCTTAACCGATCACTAGTGCAGTAAAATTGTTTTTAAAAAGATTGAAAGTTCATAAACAAAACCAAGATAAAACCAACTCATAACTAACTTCATTTCCTCAAATATCACTTGAGATCATTCCAAGGTCTAGCGCCTTAACGATTCTCTACGCTTTTCAAAATTTAAAACATCGTTTCAAGTTCCAACGCCTTAAATGACTCTTTGTTCGCAATTAAAATGAATCTTTCAAAAGCATAAAACCAACTCAACACAAGCTTTCAGACTTAAAGAACTATGTAGGTCTAAATTCCTCATCGCACCTGAGGATACGTAGGAGCAAGGGAACCACCCTTGTCGACCCCAAAAAAATAAAAAAATATAAAAAGGGAAAAGTAAATAATTCTGAAGTCACATTGCACAAACTCAATTAAAGTCTATCGTTCCTCGTGACGGACGTGTGGAGTGCTAATACCTTCCCCATGCATAAACAACTCCTGAACCCTTCTTTTCAATATTCGTAGACCTCTTTTTGGTTTTTCTAACGTTTTCCTCGAATAAACATTGGTGGCGACTTCTCTTGTTTTCTCCCTTGGAGACGAACACTTTGGCTTATCTATTTTGCTTTTGCCCTCCCGTCGAAGGCTAGGTTGCGACAGATAGGAAGAGAAATTACATCAAGAGCAGTTGGCTGTTAAGTTTCCAACAAAAAGGGTTTAGCCTCTCATTGTCATGAGAGGCTTTACAAATGCAAGGGGTTGATGGGGAGAGAAGAAGAACAATTGGGATGGAGATGGAGGGAAGGAATGGCTTCCAAAGGTTGGTTTCCCTTATTTGGGAGACTCTAATTTTGTGGATATTGAATATAGAGCTTTGTGTCTCGGTGCGTCTTTTTCCTTTGCTTCCTCCTCTATTTATAGATGAAGTCAGCTTAAAATTTATGAATCCTCACACTAAGCATGACCTTTGCGCTTAGCGAGTGAGTCGGGGGTCACGCGCTTAGCACGTGAATCTCGCTAAGCGCACCTTCACATGATATCTGGCTTCTCCATGTGACTTTTGTGCGCTGAGCGAGTGCTACGTGTTGAGCGAGTATCTTCAGATCTTCAACTTCTCTTCCAATCTTTACTATGTGTTTTTGCATCAAATATAATACCAAAATAGCATAAATTCACTATTTTAAGTACCTACTGGACAAAAACTTAGATGATGCTAAAATTCAAATTATTCACGCAAAAAGGAGCAAAATTTTTATATGACTTAATCATAAAATATACCTATGCACAACAGTTATCAACAAACCTCTGCCTCACCCTAGTCCCAAAGATTAGGTTGCCTTGAATCCAATTCCTTACAATTGGAGTAGGTACGTCACTTGGGATGTTGCTAAGAAAATTGTTGCTTTAAAGCTGGATGTTGAGTTTGATCCAAACGATGCTATGCTATTTTATTTTAAAGACATGTGTGAAAACTCTTGTCTAGCATCCACCTTAGAGTATGACAAGACACCTCCAATCATATGCGCATGGTGAAGATCTTGCATCCAACCAAGATTTATAGATTCAATGATTAGCAAATGTGCTTCCTGATGCAAGAGGGGGATAACGAGTTCTATCAATGCCTCATCCATGATATTCCTCCTTTTCACTTTTGATTTGTATTTAAGTTGCATAAGTACCCCGAGGCTTCTATGAGAAGAGCAACAGTAATATTTTGGGCAAGGTTTCCTACACTTAAAGAGCATCCATTCTCTTTTGATTAGAACCCTTGGGTTCTAGGACAAGGAATGGCTGCTAAACTACAACGGAAATAGGACAAACTCAACCATTAGTTAACGGAGATACAAAAGGAGGCTGAGGCAAAACAAAAGTAGGAGAATCTCGAATCTGGAGAGTTGTTCAACAACCCACATGCTCATCTTGGACCATAGGTCAATGCAATTGAATCTCCGCTGGTTGAAGTCACCTCCCAACCTCAACCTCTCTTTGAAGATACATTGACAACTATAAGCACTTCCAGTACTCCTTGTGAGATAACCCCCTTGACCGTCATTGGTCCAACTAGTGTGTTTGAGGAACGCCTTCAAGAGCTATTGCATCTACAACAAGCCAACCTGGAAGAAACTATGGAGAGAAGGTTCCTTGTTGAATGCCTGGAAACCAATTTGATGATAAAGAATACTCTGGAGTCATCCCTTAAGTCTTTCAATGACTTTGTGCTTTTCAATATGAACTTATTAATGCAACAAAGGATGCCTCCCTCCGTCCAACCACCTCCACTGCCACAACCCACTATTCCTCCATCTACAACCACTACATATCTTGTGCCTACGCCTTCACCTTCACCACCAAAGTCACCACCTACTATCCCTCAACCTCCGTTCACTAAGGGTTGACCATGATGTCCTAAGTCATTTCCTTTCTCTTCAAACGCGTGTCTCTTGATAATGACAAAGGTGGGAGAAAGTAGAATAGGAATTTTGATTTATAACACACTTGTACTCATCTACTTTTTAATTAAATCAATGTTTTAGTGGTCAAATACATGTGTTTTTCATGTTTTTAAAATTTTCATGCGCACATTCTATGTATAATACATATTCACTAACTCATGCATAAGATAATGAACTCAAGAAGAGTCTCATCTATCCTCCTATAATCTGCTCATTCTTTCTAATAATATACATGCTCCTATTTATGCAATATTTGTTCTAATTATGTCTTTGAAAGATCTCCTTATGTTCTAATGTTCAACAAGTTTGGTGTATATCAAAGTTATATTCTTCATATACACGAACCAAGAGTAAGTGGTATGCAACAATACATTCTAAATTACTTTGATACTTTGACCCTAATCTTATCCTTTTGGTATCAAAATTTATACTCTTTGTCATCATCAAAAAGTGGGAGATTGTTAAGTTTGGCTGCATTCAAGTCACATTGGATTGTACCAAACAATTTAAACCCTAAGGTTTTGATGCTTAAAAAGTATAAATTTTATGTATTAACCTTTCATCCTTAAGCTACAGGTTCATATATCTTTGTGAGATACAGGCAGAAAACCATGAACAAAAAGGCTTTAGACAATAGGCAAAGTATTAATCATTGGATGATACTTCTTTAGCGCCCAGTCCTGAGAAGACAAGTGCTTTAGCACTTGGCTCGTAGTACAGAAGCAATGGAATAGTTACTTGATCCTCAAGTACTGAAAAAAATCATTAGAAAGTAACCTCCATATGTTCAGTAAGAAACTCATGCCCCAACGCAAAAATGGAAAGATTTAAATTGTCTTGCCTTAACATTCTTAATTCATTTTTTCTTATTCTGTTAATGTTTCTTTTAATTTGTATGCTGAAAGTCAACTCTAAGCACTGGACAATACTAGCAGATTGTACTTCTTTGAAGAAATGATGCAGAAAGTGTTTGTGGTCCCCATTCTCTCTTCACAATAGCGACCTTGTGTCAAGCACCAAAGCTATCAGACAATTGCTAGTTAGGATCTCTCAACAGATCGAAGCTCTGAAGTCTATATAAAGCATGAAGATGTTCATGTTCAAGTCTTTCAAATCACACAAGAATAATTTGAGACAAAACAAACAAAGTGTTGTAACACAGGTAGTTTATTGGACGAAGGAAACTTGAGCAAGTTTAGTGAATCTTAGCATTGCTAAGTTAGTAAGTTTCATTGTATTCAATCTTATTGTGTAAACACTCTTCGAGTGATCAGAATACATTTTCTATCAAACATATATTGTTAGTGAAAGCCAGGAGTGGCATAGTGACAAAGAATACTTAGGTCTTAATCTTAGGGGAAGATTAAGTGTCAAGTGTGGCCTAGAGAGTATTGGCTGTAGCCAGAAGTGACATAGAGAATACTTGGTTGTAATCAAAGAATTGATTAGTGGAACCCTTCAAGGTTTGAAGGAGAATTGGGCGCAGCCCAAGAGTTGGGGTGAATTAGTATAAAACATTTGTGTTTTCTTTACTGGAACCCTTCAAGGTTTGAAGGAGAATTGGATGTAGCCCAAGGGTTGGGGTGAATTAGTATAAAACATTTTGTGTTTTCTTTACTGCTTCTATATAACTAGTTTTTTTTTTCTATAATTTACTCTTACACTACTATATCCAAGTTTTGTGAACTATTTTTCTAAGCACAATGTGATTTCGAACCTCTTGGAGAAAACCCATCGTCCATTGATATCTGTTTGAGAAAAACTTTTAAAAGTTTTTCAAAAACTAAGTTTTTATCCATCACACTATTCAACCCCCCATTTAGTGTGTTTTAGGTACTTCAAAGAGAAAGAGCAACAATCATCTTCAAGGATCTATTTAAGGATCCTCAAGTGTAGCTGAAGTTCTTTGCTAGTAAGGAAAATAGAACAACGAGTGTATAGATTAGAAGCCGAATTGTACATACATATTATTAGCTTTTGATACTAATCTTCCTTATCCTAGACTATTTAGGATCTTAAAGTCAAATCCATCTAGCCATAGAGAGTCGATAAACATCTTCTCAAGGGGAGCTTAGTGATAAGTTTTCCTTGAAAGGTGTATTAGGCACCCATCCGTAAAATAAAACCATATAGGATAGAAAACCTTAGGAAAATGGGTAGGTGATTATTGCTTCTAAAGGTTGTGTGAGTGAGTATAACAGGGTGTTGTGTGAGTCAAGTAGTAGGTGTTGCATTAGGTTCAAAGCTTGGAGAGACTTTTTTGAAAGGATACATGGATAGAACCTACAGAGGGATAAAGAATACTAGGGAGGAAGCCTAAAGATGATTTTAGAAAGAATACTTGGGTGAAGTATGGAGAGACTTTTCAAAAACAATACATAGGGGTAGCCTGTAGAGGCTTGGAGAATACTTGTCTAGGAGCCTATGAAAGCTTCATGAAAAAAGAATATTGTAGTTGGTGTTATTGTTAGTGGATAATCCTACAAGTGTAGGGACTAGACGTAGCCTAAGGTTGTGGGTGAACCAATATAAATTTTGTGTGTGCTTTATCCTTCCTTACTAATGATTAGTTGCTTTTATATCTTTTTCTTGGTAAACAAGTTTTACAATGTTATATCTTTGATATAAAATCATAAGAAGTTTTCCCAGACTATTTTCTTAAAGTTCAGAAGCAACCTCTACTCTTCACTATAAAGATAAAGAAGATTACACAAGCAAGAGTATGATATTTTGAGTAGCTTTTCAATATTTTGAGTAACTTCTCAACCAGTATACGTTAGTGTCTTTGTAAAGACTTAATCAGAAAACTATTTTAATACAAAGTATTATTGAAGGATAAGCATCAATTGCTCCTAACAAGGCATCTGGAAAACTAAACTTTGATATATCTTAAAAACTTTAAAAGTTATGTGTTCTTTTGCAAAAAAAGCCATAGTCAATCAAGTGACATTATTCAACTCCCCTTCTAGTGAAATTTTGATCCAATTCAATAGTAGGATTTAAGAAAATTTTATAAGGATTAGTCTAATTAGGACATTGTTAAAGAAATCACACAATCAATCATTATGTTTTTTGTAAAGGTAAATATCACAACAAGGGATTGAATTGTGATATTAGAAATATTTTAAATCCTTTTTTCGAAGAAAACAAAGTTATCGTCTAAAGAGAAACTTTGTAAGGCAGATAACAGATTTCAATAGAAAACACTTTTAGACAATAAAAACAGATTTTGCAAAACAGATAGAGTTTTCTAAAACAAAATCAAATTCAAACCCTAGGTTAGTTTAAAGTAGAATGGTAAAGAAAGCACATACGACACATAGAATTATATTGGTTCATCTCTACTACTGAGACTATGTCCAGTTCTTAGCAAACCACCAAGTTCCACTAACTTTAGCAAGTTACAAGTATTAATAGTTACCACTTCTGGCTCTACAACTCAAGCTCTACCCTAAGCTTGATACAACCCAATATTCTTTGTCCTACTAAGCCACTGCTGGTTTTATACAAGTCAAAGTAGATTTCTTGTTTGATTGCACAATGACTAACTCTGAATCGTCTTACAGACGGATATACAATTGATAAACAAGATTTTATGGTATTTTTAAATGATTTTTCATGCCAATTTGATTCATTGTGACTCATTTTCATTGACAGAACTCATGTTTGTTATTAGTTTGTCTAAGATAGGTGTTTAAAAGGGTTCATGGAAAAAGAGTTGAAAATTATTAATTTTTTTTTATCTATTTAGACACTTCTGAGAAGACTACGACCATGGTAATTTCATACGTGATTTGATTTTTCAAGTGTGAGGTAATTTTGTACGCACGAGGTTATTTTGCACGGTTGCAATTTTGTACGATGGGAGTTACTTTTAGAACATAATAGATGGAGAAGTTAGGTTTCGCTTGGGGGATCCTATTGTTTTGTGCACAAAAATTGTACACTGACAAAAATTGTACACAACAAGGAAATTTTACCCGGACGAAAATTGTATGCAGTAGTGAACTAGGCACAAGGTGGGAAGATTTTGGTTGTAGAGGGACGTGTAGATCATCATTGGGGATAATTACTATGAATTTTATTCTCCTATGTAATATTTATGTCTCTTATTGAGTTGTTTGCTTATTCATGACTATGAGTGGCTAATCCTTCCTAGCCCCAAATTTTGATGTAATTGTATCCTTATACCCGACCCGATTCTGATTCTTAATAAAATTGTTGATGTTATTTAGTAGATTGTAACTCTTCATTGCTTTACTAGTTTTAGAACCAGTCACTCTATATTTTAGTTAATTGCCTGACAATGATCAACTACATGTAATACTCGAACCCTGAAGTGATAGGGTTTGTACAATTTGCATGACTAAACATATTGTGTGAACTTCTAGTGGATTAAACCAATTTAGTAAACCTCTCTGAGTTTATCATTCACCTTAAATTAATTCACCTATGATTAATTGGGATTTAAATTGGGGGGAATAGTATGGTTAACTATGGCCAATTGTTAACTATGATTTTAAGAGGGCTAGAAATTGAAACTAATTGAGAATTTTATTGGAATTAGAATTGGGGGAAATGGGTGCATGTGAGTTACAATCCTAGGTTGCTATATAACTATTGTTTTCACACCATTTTTTCTTCTTTGATTCTTATTTCATAAAGAATACAACAAATTACACCGGCACCTCTTGTCTTTTTTCTAAATTGTACCGAATATGCCTCCTTTTTTTTCACCCGACAAAAAACCCCTTATTTGTTTAGCTTACATTACACCCAGACCCCCTCCCTCCTAGACGCCGTTTAATAATTTAACACAAAGTATGCACATGTTGGTCAAATGACTTTTAATGAAAATTTATGTCTAAAATACCCTCATCTTCTTCCTCTTAACTCCATAAAAGACATGTCACCATTTTCAACCTAAAAATATTTTAACATTATTTCTTCTTTTTCTTATTTCTCTAATTAGATGTGAACCCAACTTTTTGTTGGATGTGAACCCACCTTGTTGGTTCACATGTGTTAACACCCTTCCCTTTTCTTCTTTTTGTTTAGTTCAATTTTTTTAGTGCGTGTTGGGTCATTTGAATGTTGCATTTTTGTTGGACATGTTCCTAGCAATGCTTATTGATTGAATATGGTCTTTTGCTTCAATTTTTAGAGTTTTGCTCCTGCATTTGTGTTTTAACTTTTTTCTTTGAAATATTTATTTTTGATGGCTAGGTGTGTGATATAATGTCCTAATCAAAAGTTGCATCTTCTTCAAGTGTTAGCAACAATGAAGAGTCAATTATTAAAGGAAAAATTGTTATTGCCTTAAGAAAGGTCCATTCATAGGGTCAATTGAAAATTTGTTATTGAGTATTTAACAAAGATGTTAGGACAATTTTGTCTGTTCACATATTTCAATTGACATTTTTTAACAATGTTAATAGAAAGGGGTGAAAGTAATGTAAAAAAGTGAGGGATATCGGGTGCAATTTGAAAAAAACATAGGGGGTGCGAGTATAATTTACTCTAAAGAATAATTGAACTCAAACCACTTTCAATTTGATAAAAATCCAAAACTGTTTGGTTTATTACAAATTTAATTATTTTGGGAACATAACTAGTCTTTTGGGTACGATATCTAGATTTAGGTCCACTATAATTATTGTGTAAGGTACATTTGCCCTTTGCAAACATATTTTTACGCAACAAGTTTCTAGCACCATTGTCGGGTACTAGTTGCAAAGTTCCTAGATAATTTCTTGTGAAAACCAAACAATTTTTTTTATACTGTTTATAATTTTTCATACCTTTTATTTTTTGTGTTACTTGTTTATAGTATTTAAATTAAAAAAAATTGTTGAATTTTATTTTAATTTATTTTCTTCGTACTTGTTGCATGTTGTGTTTAATCTTTTCTTTCTCATGTTTAACAATTTATGCTAACCCGATCTCTAAGGGTTGTTGTTTCTGAGTACAACCCTGAGATTGAAAGACCTTATCCCAGGAACAACATTGACACAAGGAGAAGAAGGTGGAGCAAAACCTATTAGACTATCTTACTCCTCAAGTGGGGGTAACCGAGAAAGGAAGAGAGGAGATTGTCATTGCAAGACTCTTTGATGCAGTATATCAACCAAAATGATGTCCAAGTGAAAGCCGTGGAGTCTCAAATCTCCTCTGTGGAAGCCTTTCTATCTTAGAGTGCTCCTGGCACAATTCCTTATCAGACAAAAATAAATCCCAAGAAGGAAGATGTAAGTGTGGTGACTACCAAGAGCAAAAAGGCTAAGGAGGAACTATGGAAGAAGGATGAGATAGTTTCGAGTGGAGAAGAGGTTCTTACAAAGCAGAACCCAGCTGTTGAGAAGGAGAAGGAAAATGAGGTACTAACACCTCCTAAGGTAAATATCCATTTCCCTTATAGGGTAAGGAATGATTTGTAAGATAAGCAATTTTCCAAATTTTTAGAAATGTTTAAAATAATTCATATCAACATTCCTTTTGTTGAGGCTATTGCTTAAATGCCTAAATATGCAAATTTTTTTAAAGAAATAATTTCCAAAAAAAAAAAGAAATTTGGCAGAATTTGAGACAATAGGACTTACTGACGAGTGCTCTACCGTTGTTTTGAAAAAGTTGCCCCCAAAAGTTAAAGGATCCTGACAGTTTTACCTTGCCATGCAAAACAATAAAGAAAAATGTTTGTACAACTTGGTGGCAAATATTAATTGGATGCTTTATTATGCTTTTTCTTTTAAAATTTCATGGGGCCACCACAACCCACAAACGCCACCTTACAACTTGTTGACAAGTCTATTGGTCATCTTAAGGGCATAGTAGAGGACGTGCTTGCTAAGGTGGAAAAGTTCATATTTTTGATAGACTTTGTTGTGCTTGATACGGAAGAGGATGGTGACGTCCTTATCATACTGAGGCATCCATTTTTGAATACATGTAATATGATTATAGAAGTTAGACAAGGAAAACTCACCCTCGGGTTGGGTGAGGAAAACGTTATGTTTAATTTGAATGGTTTTGTGAATAAGCCTGTTTATTTTGCCTCTTGTAATTTTATACAGGCTATAGACATTTCTAAAGAATTAGTATAGGCTTCATTCCTAAATATGGGGATTAAGGACCCCCTACAAAATTTTCTCTCTTTGGAGGACTTGGACTGGGAGTGGAGTAACGATGAAGAGGAAATACTAATGTTCCTCCAATCTCAACAAGATGCCAGATTGGCCAGAAATCAACAATTTGAAGAGTTGGATAGGGGCAATGGTTCAAAGCCAAATCCCTCAATTGAGGAACCTTTTACCTTGGAGTTGAATCCTCCTTCGTCCAACTTAAAATATGTTTTTCTTAACCCTCACGCTTCTTTGCTAGTTGTGATTGCTACAGGTTTAAATAAAATAAAAGAGGAGAATTTTGTTGAGAGTCTTGAGAGACAACAATAAAGCCTTTGGGTGGTCAATACATAACATCAAGGGCCTTGACCCTGCACTTTGCACACATCGGATTCTTATGGAAGAAGAGCATGACCCTAGAAGGCTTCCCTAAAGGAGGCTTAACCCTAACATGATGGAAGTTCTGAAAGGTGAAGTCATCAAGCTGCTAAATGCAGGCATCATCTATCTTATTTCTCATAGTGAATGGTTAAGTCCAGTGCAGTACGTCCCTAAAAAGGGGGTATCACAGTAATGGAGAATGAGTGAAAAGAGCTCATTACGGTAAGGAAAACTATTGGGTGCGAGATTTGCATTGATTACAGGAAACTGAATGAAGCCACCCAAAGGATCATTTTCCCCTTCCCTTTATTGAACAAATGCTTGAGAAATTGTCTTGACATGCATTTTACTATTGTTTACATGGATATTCTAGCTATTTGAAAATTCCTATGGCTGAAAAGGGTAAGCACAAAACCACTTTCACTTGCCTTTACGAGACATATCCATATATGAGAATGCCATTTGGATTGTGTAGTGCGCCATCTACTTTTCAAAGATGCATGATGGCCATTTTTTCTAATTTGCTTGAGAATTGCCTTGAGATTTTCATGGATGACTTTTCTATGTTTGGGCCATCATTTGATTCTTGTCTAAAAAATTTAAATGGTTTTTTGAAAAGGTGTAAGGAGACAAACTTGGTCTTGAATTGGGAAAAATGTTAGTTCATGGAGAAAAAGTGCATGTTCTTGGACACAAGGTGTCCTCTAAAGGTATTGAGGTTGATCCTGCCAAGGTGGAGGTGATTGCGAAATTGCCACCACCAAACTATGTCAAGGCAGTGAGAAGTTTTATTGCTAAACCAATGTGAGACCTCTTGGTAAAAGATGCTAACTTTGTCTTCCTTGAAAAATGTTTGTATGCTTTTAACTTGCTAAAAAAGTGCTTGGTCAATGCCACTGTTATGGTGGCCCCTGATTGGTCTTTACATTTTGAGCTAGTAACACTTCAGTGGGGGCAGTTTTGGGCCAGAGCAGGGACAAGGTGTTCCATACCATTTATTATGCCAACCAAACATTGGATGAGGCCCAAACAAATTATACCACAACCGAAAAAGAACTTCTAGCATTGGTGTTTGCTTTTAATAAATTTAGGCATTAATTTTTTTTGTCTAAAATTGTTATTTTTACTGACCATTCTGCCATCAAGTTTTTGCTCAGTAAACAGGATGCAAAACCAAGACTGATAAGATGGATATAATTGTTCCAGGAATTTGATCTAGAAATAAAAGATAAAAAAGGGTTAGAAAATTTGGTAGTGGACCACTTATCTCGCCTTGACCCCTTTGTGAGGCAATTTGCTGATGATGGAGTGATACAAAAGACCTTTCTTGATGAGCGTCTCTTCATTGTTGCTACTTTGATTGGAACACCTTGGTATGCTGACATTGTCAATTACCTAGCTTGCAAGGTGTTTCCGCCTGAGTTTGGTTACTAGTAGAGGAATAGACTAATGGTTGAGGCTAGGAAATACTTATGGGATGACCCCTACCTTTATAAGGTCTATGGGGACAACTTGGTAAGGCGATGTGTGCTTTACGAGGAGGTGAGTTTTATCTTGAAGCATTGTCATTGTATTGAGGCTGGCAGTCACTTGGGTTTTGCCAGGACTTTCCATAAAGTGTTGCAAAGTGGTTATTACTGGCCAACCCTTCATAGGGATGCTCATGCTTTTGTAAGGTCATGTGATAACTGCCAATGCACTGGTGCCTTGTCAGGGCGCCTTGAAATGCCTTAGAATAATATGCTTGTGGTTGAAATGTTTGATGTGTAGGTAATTGACTTGATGGGTCCTTTCCTTAAGTCTCTTGTAATAAATACATTTTGGTTGTAATTGACTACATGTCAAAGTGCGTTTAGGAAATAACACTACCCACTAATGATGCTCAAAGTGTAACAAAATTTTTGAAAAAAAATATTCTTACACAATTTGGTACACCTCGAGCAATCATAAGTGATGGAGGAACACTTTTCTGCAATAAAGTGTTTGATTACCTTTTGGCTATATATGGTGTTATCATAAGGTTGTTACTCCTTACCACCCTCACACAAGTGTTCAAGTCAAAATTTCAAACAGAGCTGAAAAGAATTATGGAAAAAATTGTTAGTGCCTTTAGGAAAGATTGGTTTGTGAAACTAGATGGTTCACTTTGGGCTTATAGGACAACCTTCAAGACACCCATTGGGATGCGGCCTTATAGGTTGGCTTTTGGAAAGAATTTCCACTCTCTTGTTGAACTTGAACACAGAGCCATGTAGGATCTAAAGCTACTAAATTTTGATTTTGAGCTTGCGGGTAGTAATAGGTTGCAATATTTGAATGAGGTGGATGAATTACGATTCAATGCTTATGAGAATGCTAAGTTGTACAAGGAAAGAACCAAGAAATGGCATGACCAACACATCCAGAAGCGTGAATTCCATGAGGGACAAAAGGTTTTAATTTATAATTCACGTCTTCACTTGTTTATGGCGAAGTTGCGGTCCCAATGGTATGGCCTTTTTGTGGTAGAGAAAGTGTTTCTCTATGGAACGTTGGAGCTAAGGAAATAAAATGGGTCAACATTCAAAATCAATGGTCATAGGGTTAAAAATGAGAGAGGATTTTCACAAGTGCACTTTGTTGTGCATTTTAGAGGGCGACTTATCCCTCATGATCTGTTGGGCTCGGGACGTTAAACAAGCGCTACCCAGGAGGCAACCTATGGACATTCTAAGTTCCTAGAACTCATAGTATCCTTTACCTGCTTCCTTTTACTACTTTCTATATTTTCTTTTCAGTGCTTTACATGTTTGTTATTTCCATTCCATTGTGTTGTTTTGATCTATTTGTGTTTATGCGTTGGGGACACTGCATTGTTTAAGTGTGAGGAGGGGGTTTTACTGCACATGGCTTGTACAACTCATAACTTGAATTACTATGGTGCTTTTGTTTTTTATATGTGAGTGTGATTATTTTGATTTCATGATGTGTTCTGTTTGATTCAAGAAGTGCATTTTCAAGATCCCATAAACAAATGTCTGTGTGTTTGGACTTGCAATTGAATGATGGATGTGTTTTTAAGGATTTCATAAACATTAGCAGAAATTACGTAGTTTGGTAGTTTTCTTTGAACATACAAAAGGGTGAGAATTGAGCTTCATGATCTTTCAGTGTGTGTTGTTTGGTCCACTTAGGTCGTCAAGCACTTGGTTATATTTTGACATGCATATCCTTGAATGATTTTCTTGTGTGGATGAATTGATAAGGCTGTTTGTAGGCTTTATTCTTGAACTCGGGATTGTGTTGCAATAAAACCCGTAGTTTCCTATGAGCCTTAATGAAAAATTCTTTGGCACCCTCTTACTCAATTTTGGGGGAAATTATATGCTTGGTGATGTGATAAATGAGCAAATGATGCATGCTTGTGACAATTGTGATGTGATCCTGGTTGACTTCTTCATCTCTGAGTTAAATAAAATAAGGGCAATGATAAATGTCAAATATATTTTATTTTCATATGCGATTTGAGATGTTTATTCGATACTTCAGTATACTTTAGGTCTTGTTTTGAATCAAATTTGTCATTTTTTCAGTTTTTAATATATTTTAGATAGGGATTACGATTTTAGAAGTTTTTAATATGATTGCAATTTTTTGTAGAAAAATAGGGCAATTTAACAAGGTAGCCTCACTCAAGCGAGGTATGGGCCGCTCAAGCTAGCTAAAAAAAAAGAGTGTGCCAGGCAGTGCGTCTAGAAACTAAATTAATTCAAAACAAAGATAACTATGGAGATATAGCTCAAAGATAAATGAAGAAAATCACTTGGAAGATAATTGCAACAATTAAAACATATTATATTAGGTGAAGAGATAATTTCCTTATATAAATTATATTATTTTGTAAATTAAGAAGATTATTTGCCTCTTTTAAACACATGTGATTCTATAAATAGTAAGGCATAGGCAGCAACAACAAAAAACACCTCTACACACCACCCTTTACTGAAAAACCCTATTATCTTCTCTTTTCTTGTATTTCATGAGTGACTAGTTTCTTTCTTAGCTAGGAGAGGAAGGATTGAACCTTATTTGACGTAATTTTTCTCACATTAATATATTGTTTGAGTTCATTATTCGCCTTCTATACTTAATGCTTTGTGAGCCTATGCACCTCATAGATGATTCTAGGGATTGATGTGCACTTTGACGAGTCTCGTTGAAATCCAAACTAAATCAGATACTTAATTGGGGTTATCTCTAGGGATAGAATAATATTGGTTAAGCCTCGTTAATTCCTAAACAATAATGCTGATTGCTTGTGTTGGTTTGCCAACTATCACAACCTACCCTTCGTTGGGGTGCGAAAAAGGCCAAAATAATGGGCTGAAGCGTTTGTCTCCAAGGGAGAAAACGAGCGGAGTCGCCACCAACATTTATTTGAGGAAAACGTTAGAAAAACCAAAAAAAAAAAAAAGGTCTGCGGATTTTGAAAATGAGGGTTCGGGAGTTGTTTACGCACGGGGAAGGTATTAACACCTCATGCGTCTATCATAAGGGACGCCAGCCTCTAATCGAGTGTGCAAAACATGATTTCAAAATTATGTATTTTCCGTTTTTATGTTTATTATCTTTTCCCTTTTTATGTTTTTTACTTTTTGGGGTCGACAAGGGTATTGCCCTCGCTCCTACGTATCCTCAAGTGCGATGAGGAACTTAGACCTACGTAGTTCTTTAAGTCTGAAAGTTTGTGTGTTAAATTATTTTTATATTTTTGAAAGGGTGATTTTAATTACGAACAAAACTCGTTTAAGGCGCTGGACCTTGAAATGATGTTTTAAACTTTAAAAAGTGGAGATGATCATTAAGGCGTTGGACCTCGAAACGATCTCAAGATTTTTGATGAAATGAAGAAGTTTATGAGTTGGTTTTATTTTGGTTTTTTGCATATTAACCTTCAATCCTTTTTTAAAGATAACTTTCAACAGTAATAATCGGTTAAAACTTACTTTACAAAAGAAAAGTGATTACCGATGATAGGAGAAGGAGATGAAGATGCACAAAACAATAAAGAGGAACCCTAAGGGTCCATAAACCATATTCATATCCTTAAAGACAAACACTAACCGGATGAAGAATGAAGAACGAACGAAGAATGCTCGAAGAACGAACGAAGAATGACCGAAGAACGATGTAGAAATCGATTGTAGTCGCGGTTCGACAATGATTTAGCTTCTTTTTCTCTTCTTCCTTCTTCTTTTCTCTTCTTTTTCCCCAATCCTTCACCTCTGGACCTCAGAACTTCCCTCTCAGCTCCTCTTCACACCTATTTATAGAAAAACAAGGCATTTGGGACAAAGGCAGCTCGCCCAAGTGAGCTGGAGCTCGCCCAGACGAGCTGTTTCTTCACTCTGAAGTAACCTTGCTCACCCAGGCGAGCTAGTTACTTCACCATGAAGTTATTTGGTGGCCCAGGCGAGCCAGAGGCTAGCCTGGGTGAGCCAGGGTTCAGAAAAACCCTTAAAATGACCCATTTGCCCCCCCTTTTGGGTATTTTTGCATCCTTGATCAAAACATCGAAAAACCTTTTGTATTGTGCAACACCAGGTGTCAAGCAGCTTAATTCGGATAGCAATAATCAAACTATTAGCAAATGATAGTCCCTGGACGAAATTAGGGTATGACACCAAGGGATTAGGAATCAAGGCAAGTGATTTAGGGTCTATCACCAATGAGATCAGGGATAGAATACATTAATGAATTGAGGATGAGCAATACAACAACATAGAAGTGTAAGGAATTGCAGCAAATAGGGGGGTTCCGAGTACAATCTTAGCATTTCAACTTTATTGTTTCCGTCTACAATTATTATCGTGTCAACAATTAACTTCTTACCTTTTCTTTTAATTTCTGTTATTAAATTTTCAACACATTAATCTCTCTAGAAAAATATATCTTTGATTTTCTATTTTGCTTAGTTCTAGTTTTATGTAGTTTAATTATAAAAACGCAAAAATATCTTTATTCGAAAGGTTTTAATATGAATATTCACTCTTGCACTATTCCCTTGGGAGACAACCTAAGCTTCGATTCAGTACTACAATTGGAATTCAGTACATTTGGCTGACGCAAATCCTAACATAATTAAAACGTTAACAAGTTTTGGACGTCGTTGCCGAAGAATACTTGTTTGAAATTCAAATTAAAATCTTTTAGATTTTATTTTATATTATCTTTTAGGGAATCATATTGGTAGATTAGGTAGTTATCTTTAAATTTATTAGAAAATTATCAACTTTCTAGATTTTATTGGTTAGGTTGTTATTTATATTGTCTTTTTTCTTTATCTTAATAGATTTAATTGATTTATCCTTTCAAATTTTCTTTTTAAATTTTCAGCATTTGATTTTATTTCCTTTTTAACTTAAAATATTGAAATATATATAGATAAATATATAATTTGGTTTTCTTATTAGATCATAGATTTATATTTGGAATATATCTTTTAAAATTTCAGCATTTAATTCTTCTTACTTTTATTTTCCTTTTTGATAATTAAATTTCGAAAAAGAATTCGACAAATATATTTTAGTTTTTATTTTATTTTCAATTTTCAGCATTAAATTTTAGTTTCCCTTTTTGATAAATTTTTTGAAAATAAACAATTATATATTTCAGTTTTTAGTATAGGTTTATATTTTTATGTTTTTAGATTTATTTTCCTATTTTTATCTTTTAATTTTCAACAAAATTTTTCTCTTTCCATTTCAAACATTCAAATTCTTGAAAAATATATCTATAACCTATCCTACTGATTTAAAAAAAAAATGTCTATTTTTAATAGTTTAATATTACCTCTTATCTCTTAATTTTTTTTCTAAAATATTTCTACTTACTCATTTTAATTATATATAAAAAATTATAATAAAAAAATTTTTAGGCTAATTACTTTATTCTTTATATAATTTTTCTATTTAGTTATGATCCTGTATTATCCAAAAATACCACTTACCCCTTCTTTAGAAATAAATAATAAATATTTCTTTCTTTAGTATTGCACATAATTATAAAAATGACCGAAGACCTAACCATGGCTAAATTAGAAGTTCGCCAAGGCATAGATATAAATGAACCTATTCTTCCACCGGACATGGGAGAGCATCAAGTAATTTTTTCTGGCGGGATCATTAATACTCTCCATAACACTCAATTTACAAGATCCAGCATTGAAGAACCACATACCCACCTTGCACAATTCCATGAAATATGCACATTAGTAAGAATACCCGGAATCAAAGACAGTCACATCAAGATGCTACTTTTTCCCTTTTCATTAGGAAGAAGTGCACTTGAATGACTCAATTCTCAACCACACCATAGTCTAACCTCATGGGAGCAAATCAAAGATGAGTTCTTCAAACAATTCTTTTTAGAATAAAAAATCAAAGCTATCAAGGAAAGGATAACTAGCTTCCAACAAACGACATCTGAGTCTTTCTTCTATGCATGGGAGAGGTATAAAGCTTTACTTAGGAGTTATCTTTGCCATAGTTACTCTGATTACACCCAAATCTCCATGTTTATAAAAGGAACCACTAATGAATATAGAAGAATGATAAATGCTTTAGCAGGAGGATACTATGTCAATGGAACCACGACCAAAGTAAAGAAAATTATAGAAGATGTAGCAGTTAGTGAACGAGACCATGATTGCAACCGCACCTCGCCAAAGGGCATTCACAAAGAAGACATTGAAGATGAATCCTTCAAACAACAAACACAAATGAAATCTATGATGGAGGCTATGATGGAGAATGTAACCAAAAGCATAGTAAAAAAATTTAATCATTGATATTGCCAAAAAAATCGATTCTCTCATGTGAAGAGTGTGGAGGTAACCACCATACCTTTTACTATATGAAGAAAGTAGCCAAGGAAGCCAAATTCATGAGAAAATGCGCTACAAAATTTGAAGAAGCCTTAATCAACCTTAGCAGCACATTCTACTCCAACCTCGAGAACACCATGGAGGTAATAAATTCTTTAAAAGATCAAGTAAAGGAGTTAGTGGTGCAAATAAAAGAAATTGCCAACAAGGTTGACTGCAATACCGTAACAACAAGAAACGGGTTAGCAACTAAAGTGATGTAGCTCTATGTGGAGCTTGTAGGCCTTGGATCTTCTTCATCAATGGATTCCTTTGCTTCTTGAGGTCTGATTGCAGTGGAATGGAGAAGGAGAAAGATGAATGGAGATGCCACTTCAAGTAGAAGATGAGTCTAGAAGAAGCTCACCACCATTAGAAGCCATGGATAAGAGCTTGAAGGTAGAAGAAGATGAATGAAGGGAGAGAAAGAGAAGAGCACGAAATTTACTGCCTCTAAAGAAGTCTGAACTTTGAATTTTAATTCTCAAATGATCAAAGTTGAAAAAAATGCACACACATGACCTCTATTTATAGCCTAAGTGTCACACAAAATTAGAGGGAAATTTGAATTTCAATTCAAATTTCACTTGAATTTGAATTTGAATTTGTGGAGCCAAATTTTGGAGCCAAAATTTCACTAATTATGATTAGTGAATTTTAGTTATGGTTCAGCCCACTAATCCAAGATCAATTCCAAGATTCTCCACTAAGTGTGCTTAGGTGTCATGAGGCACGTAAAACATGAAGGACAAAAACAAAGTGTGACTATATGATGTGGCAATGGGGTGTAGTAAGAAAATGTTCACCTCCCCATCTAAAATTTAATTGGATTAGGCTTCTACCAATTCAATTAAATTTATTTTCCAACACACACATCAAATATTCACTTAGTGCTTGTGAAATTAAAAAACTATCCCTAATACAAAAACCAATCTAGGTGCCCTAAAATACCAGGGATGAAAAATCCTACATTTCTAGGGGACCCTACCTACATTATGGAGCCCTAAATACAAGGACCAAATATAATGACATCCTAATCTAATATGTACAAAGATAATTGGACCCAACCTTGGCCCATGGACTAATAAATCTACCCTGAGATTCATGAGAACCCTAGGGCCTTCTTCAGCAGCTCTAGCCCAGTCCTCTTGGAGCCTCTTGCTCATGGCTCTAGTGACTGGTCCCTTCCTAGGGAGGATTGCATCATAAAGAGCTAGTAAGAAAAGACATGGAGGTAGACAACAGAGTGAAAGAAGACACACAATAGAAGGATGTGATAGTTGAAGAAATAGCACGAGAGCCAATTAAGACAAATAGCCAACTAACACGAGAGGGTAAACAAGCAATTACACGTGAGAAGTCGTATCCTCACAAACCAACAAAGCAAGACAAAGAACGACTATATAGAAAGTTTATAGACTTGATTAAGCCACTCGATGTTACTATTCTTTTCACCAATGCCATAGACATGATGCTGGAATACTCAAAGATCTTAAAAGATCTCATAACTAAGAAGAATAGTTTGAAAGACTATGGCATAGTGACTCTTTAAGAGGATTGTAGTGCCATCTTGGAGAATCCAAAGAAGCTAGGTGATCCTGGTAGTTTTACTATTCCTATATCAATAGGGAATCTACCGGTAGGAAGAGCATTCCTTGATCTTGGATCTAGCATCAACCTATGCCATTATCTTTTCTAAACAAAATTGGAAAGGTAGTGATGAAGCCAACACGCATGAAGATACAACTAGCGGACCATTCCATTAAATTTCCTTTTGGAATAGTGGAGAACATGCTTGTACGAGTTGGGAGGTTCACCATATCAATAGACTTTGTCATCATGGATATCAAAGAAGATGTTGTTGTCCCTTTAATTATAGGAAGATCATTCATGAATACTTCTAATGTAGTCATCAGTGTTGTAGAGGACAAATGAACTTTACGAGTGGATGATGAGGAAATCACATTTGATGTGCATGAAGCTATGAAGCACCCCAACAATAAAGGAGCTTGCTTCAAGGTGGATATAATTGATGAAGTAATATAAGAGAAAAATCCACAAATCATAACACCAACACGATTAGAGCTTGCTTTAACCAATGTCATGGAAAACCTTACACCGGAGCATAATGAAGAGCTGGGGGAATGCATCCAGCACCTAGATTCCTTAAAGGAAGTGCTGGAAAATAAAATAGAGGATCCAAGAACCTTGATTAAATAAAAACCTATTGTGGAATTAAAGCCCTTACCTTTGCATCTTAAATATGTCCTTTTAGAGGGCGAGGATGAGAAACTAGCCATCATTAGTAGCACATTGCACAAAGAGGAAGAAAAGAGACTAGTGGAGGTACTAAAGAAGCACAGACAAGCCTTAGGATGACAAATCTTCAACCTCAAAGGAATATGTCCATTTATTTGCATGCACAATGATGAGGACTTCAAACCAGTAGCACAACCACAAAGAAGACTCAGCCTGGTGATGAAAGAGGAAGTTCGAAAAGAAGTACTGAAGCTTCTTGGAGCTGGAATGATATATGCCATTTTTGAAAGTTCATGGGTAATCCCCATGCAAGTAGTCCCCAACAAGGGTAGAATAATAGTGATAAAGAATGACAAGAATGAGCTAATTCCTGTAAGGACCATGACCAGTTGGAGAATGTATATCGATTACTGCCTCCTCAACAAGGCAACAACAAAATACCACTTTCCTCTTCCCTTCATGGATCAAATGCTTGAGAGGTTAGCCGGTCAAGCTTTCTATTGCTTTCTAGATAGATACTCGGGGTATAATCAAATTCTTGTTAATCTGAAGGATCAAGAGAAAATAACCTTCACTTGCTTATTTGGAGTCTTTGCTTATTGGAGAATCTCTTTTGGACTTTACAATGCACCAACCACATTCCAAAGGTGTATGAATGCCATTTTTTTTACATGGTAGAAAAATGTATAGAGGTATTTATGGATGATTTCCCTATATTTGGAGATTCATTCATGTCATGCCTCAACAACTTGGAAAGAGTCCTAGAAAGATGCATTGAAAAGAACCTTGTGCTTAATTGGCAAAAATTCCACTTCATGGTAACCAAAGGTATAGTGCTTGGGCATAAAATTTCAACAAGAGGTATTAAAGTAGATCAAGCCAAGATAGAAGTAATTGAAAAGCTCCCACCACCTTGAGACATGAAAGGAGTAAGAAGCTTTTTGGTTTCTATAGAAGGTTCATACAATATTTTTGTAAGATTGCCAAACCCCTCAGTAACTGACTTGTAAAAAAGAACCCACTCCACTTCAGTGAAGAATGCCTTCAAGCTTTCGACCTCTTGAAAAAAAAACTAGTAATCGCACCAATTATAGTGGCTCGCAATTGGGGGCAAGAATTCGAATTAATGTGTGATGGTAGTGACTATGCGATAAGATTA
The DNA here is from genome assembly GCF_004193775.1 of Glycine soja. Taxonomy (NCBI): domain Eukaryota; kingdom Viridiplantae; phylum Streptophyta; class Magnoliopsida; order Fabales; family Fabaceae; genus Glycine; species Glycine soja. Next base: position 27,821,822 of record NC_041002.1, on the reverse strand, counting down.
GTATTAGGACAAAAATGGAATGGAAGATTTCATGCTATCTACTATGCCAACAAAGTACTAAATGAAGCCCAAATCAATTATGCAACAACAGAGAAGGAGATGCTAGCAATGGTTTATGCCCTTGAAAAGTTTTGATCATATCTTGTAGGATCAAATATAATTGTGACAACCTAGTGTAAGAGTTTAATCTAGAGATTTGAGACAAAAAAGGGTGTGACAACCTAGTAGCTGATCATCTATTGAGACTGGTCAATGAAAAAGTCACCAAGAAAGAAAAGAAGATTAAAGAAGAATTCCCAGATGAGACACTCATGGAACTAAGCATCAAGGACAAGGACTACCCTTGGTTCATTGACATGGAAAACTTTAAGGCTACGGGACAACCACCGGAAGGTATGCAATTCCACGAGAGAAAATGGTTCTTCTGGGAAGCCATCAGGTATGTTTGGGATGACCTTATTTTTTTCGTATTGGTGTTGGCAATTTGTTAAGGTGATGTGTAACAAAGTGAGAACAAGCTAGCATACTTTGGCATTGTGACAACTCACTATATGGAGGCCACTTCAATGAAGAAAAAACAACTGCAAAGATCCTTCAAGCTGGACTCTATTGGCCTACACTTTTCAAAGATGCTCATAACCATGCATGATCATGCAACAATTGTCAATGAACCGGCAACATATCTAGACGACATGAAATGCTGTTACAAAGCATGTAGGAGGTAGAAGTCTTTGATTATTGGGGAATTTATTTTTTTGATCCCTTACCATCTTTGCGTGGCAATGAATATATCTTGGTAGTGGTGGACTATGTCTCAAAGTGGGTGGAAGCGATTGCTAGTCCAACCAATGACACAAAGATGGTGATTAAGTTCTTAAAAAGAAACATCTTTGCTAGGTTTGGAGTGCCTAGACTCTTGATTAGCGATGGAGGTACAGACTTTTGTAATGCTTAACTCTCAAAGGTCCTCTAACACTATGATGTTCAACACAAAGTAGCATCATTCTATCATCAGCAAACAAATGGACAAGCTGATGTTTCAAATAGGGAGATCAAGAGGATACTAGAAAAGACCGTATCTACTTCAAGTAAGGATTGGACTTCAAAGCTTGATGATTGCCTATGGGCATATAGAACAACCTTCAAAGAACCCATTGGCCTCTCCCTGTTTCAAAAGGTGTACAAAAAAGCATGTCACCTACCAGTGGAGTTAGAAATAAAAGCTCATCGGGCCATGAAGTTCCTCAACTTTGACTCTACAACATCCAAAGAGAAGAGGAAGATACAACTACAAGAACTTGAAGAGATGCGCCTCAACGCATATAAATTATTCAAGCTCTACACAGAAAGAACCAAGAGGTACCACGAAAAAAGATCCCCCATAGAGAATTCAGGCCCGGACAACAAGTATTGCTCTACAGCTCAAGATTAAATTTATTTCTCGATAAAATAAAATTAAGATGGAGTGGTCCCTTTAATATCAAAGACATTAAGCCTTATGGAGTTATAGAGATAGAGGACTAATCCAAAGACCGCAACTGGTTGGTTAATGATCAAAGATTAAAGATCTACCTTGGTGGAGAAGTCCCACAACACACCATAGTCATCAAGCTCTAAGATCCTTAAAGTGATACAAAGCGTCAAGCTAGTGACATTAAAGAAGCACTTACTGGGAGGCAACCCAACTTTCTAACTCTTACATTTTACATTACATTCATTTAGGATAGTTTTTAGCTTTAAGTTTGGAGTTCAAAAAAAATTTATCACTCAGTAACATAGCATTAACTTACCTTTTTGAGTTTTGTTCATCATGTGTAGCCTTATTAATGGCTAGATCATTTAGAGGACCACATACTCGCTGTCCAGGGAGGTGGCGAAGCTGCAATGAATAAGAGAAGATGTTGAGGGCTCTTCAGCCACAAGTGAAGCCTTCTCTATCCCTCTTTTTTACTTTTTGTTAATTCCACTTTATTAGTTTAGTTGTTTAGTATATGTATGGTAGTTTAGGAATATGTTTATTATTAGGAAGATAAGGAAACATAAGTGATTAAGAAGCATCCCCATTTTCTTGCAAACTCACCATAAAATAAAACAAATTTTTGTGCTTAAATCATTCTTTGTGTGGTTGAACTCAAATGCTAAAAGTGAAAACCACTGATTTTGCTTGATTAAGATGTGTAATGAGTTTGACATGAAAAATTGAAAGCAAATAAAGCAACTTGTAGACCTAGCCCGATGAATGAGTGATCCTTATAATGATACAAATATATATTGAGAGACACTCTTATTTCACTCACGGTAGACTTTGACTAAATCACTTGTAGATTGATTGCAATTGTATGCAATGAAATGATCAAGGCCATGTTTGCATGTTATGCCAAGAGCCAAAAAGCCTACCCTACATTGTTTATCCCTTGCACCTTACTTTCAGCTTAATTGATGTATTCTTTTCTAATTCCCTAACCTTGAAATTTATATGTTTATATATCAGCTATCACCCTTGACTTAAAGGATAAGAGAACATAGGTCTAGGAATTGGGAAAAGTTTTAAGTTTGGAGTGGCAATGCACCACTCAAAGGGAACAACATAAAGGGTACCAACAAGCTATCACATGAACAAAGGTTGAAAGTGTTATCCTTATTCTCTCTTATAAAGTATTGAAAAAGGAAAAATATAAAAACCAAAAAAATAAAGAAATAAAGAAAAACAAGAAAGAAGCCAAGTAAAGAAAAAATAAAAAATTGAGGACAAAGCAAAGTATGTATGAAATTGAAAATCAAAGGTACTAAGGATTGGTAGGAAGTGAATGAAATGAAATGAATAGACTAATGCTTTCCTTCCTCTAAGTTACTTTGAAATATCTAGAAAAACCAATACTCTTTGTTGGTCAATCCTCGTTACAAGCCAATAAAGTCCTTAGTGATCTCTACATGTCTTTGATGTATTGATTAACTTGAGATGAAAGTCAAAGTTGAACTATGGTGTTCTAAGATGTGAATTGAGTGAAACACTTACCCAAGCTAAATCATGAGCTTAAGAGCTAAACACTTTATGAGAGGACAAGTTGCTATGTGATTAGATTTGTAATCACAATCTTGTTCCATATTTTGAACTTTGCAAATGATTTGGTTGAGCTAAACATTTAAATGTGGGCACTATAATTAGATGCACTACCAAGAAAATAGTTTTTACATTACACTTTCTAAGATGATTCCCAAAACTGTCTTAATATATAAGGCAGTTGCAATTTTATAAATAACAAGAGATGTACGATGACGGTTTTATAAAAACCGTCTTAGAAATTAAGTGTTCAAAGACAATTTTGTTAAAACCATCTAAAAAATCAAGTATTCAAAGATGATTTTCTTAAAACCGTCTTTGAAATTAATGTCATTCTCGCGCACCTTGGCCTTCTCCTAATTTTGACCTTTAGTCTTCCTTTCTCCTCATACACCTTTTCTTTGTCCCCTCACTCAAAAAGTTTCCTTTCATTTCCATTTTTGTCTTCTCCTTCAAATCTATTTATCCCTCAGATCTAAAATCATACCCACTCTTTTTTTTCCTTCACACAAAATCGCAACGATGTCGAGCGACAACAATGAAGACGAGCTACTCCAGAGTGGCAATGAGATGTCAACTATGGTGGCAAATCCTCCTCCAATTACCGAAAGCCAGTGGCAAACTACATCTAGCTGCCAAAGAAACTCGCATCTCCATAGTGTAGGGAGGGCACCCTAGTAATGTAGGATCTTTCAGCCCTTGTATTTTAGGGCACCTGGACTAGTTTTTTTGTATTAGGGGTAGTTTTGTAATTTCATATGCATTAAGTGCACTATTTGATGTGTGTGTGTTGGGAGATAAATTTAATTGAATTTGGAGAAGCCCAGTCCAATTAAATTCTGGACCTTCCTAAGGGGACGTGAGCATTTGCTTGTTACACCCCATTGCCACATCATATGGTCACACTTTGTGCATGTCCTTCATGCTTTACATGCCTCATGACACCTAAGCACACTTAGTGGAGAATCTTGGACTTGATCTTGGATTTGTGTGCTGAACCATAGCTAAAATTCACTCATCATAATTAGTAAAATTTTGGCTCCAAATTTGGCTCCACAAATTCAAATTCAAATTCAAGTGAAATTTGAATAGAATTCAAATTTCCCTCCAATTTTATGTGACACTTAGGCTATAAATGGAGGCCTTGTGTGTGAATTTTTTCAACTTTGATCATTTGAGAATCAAACTTCAAAGTTCATACCTCATTTGAGGCATAAATTTTGTTTGTCTTTCTCTCTCTCCCTCCACTAATCTTCTCCTACCTTCAAGCTCTTATCCATGGCCTCCTATGGTGGTGAGCTTGTTCTTGACTCATCTTCTCCTTGAAGTGGCATCTCCAATCACTTTTCTTCCTTCTCCGTTGATGAAGAAGATCCAAGGCCTACAAGCTCCACATGGAGCTACATCATGTGGTATCAAGAGCATCTTCGTCTAGGTGATGTTCTTTTGCTTCCTCTATCTTTTTGTTCGGTCAATTCACTTTAATTCTTTGTTCTTCATATTATTCTACATGTACATCCTCCATTGTCTTGTTTTTTGGTTCTGTTTAGAGTAGATTAAAAAAATAAACCGATTAAATCTTAGATCTACACTTGTTTTTGCATTTCTATGGTTCAAATTTTATAGATTTGCTCTTGAGTCATGTTTTTTGTTGATTTTAGGTTCTATCAGTTTTTAGTTATAATCTTCTTGTGATAAACCTTTAGATCTAAATTTTCTTCCAAAATATTGATTAGAAAAAAAACACAAAAATCTAAGTGTAAATCACTTAATCCATGTTGTCTTAGAGTCATGTTTAGTCATAATAATTGTCACATTATGTTTTAAGTTTGTGTTGAATTTTGATTTTGGTTTATTGAATTCTAGGTTGAAATCGCTGGTGCTGGAAGCTTGAACATACGAACTTGTAAATATTACTGGGAATTGGTCACTACGAATTTTGAGCTGAAATTTTTACTGAATTTTGTAGACATCTGGAAAAAAATTCGAAACAAAGAACAAAGTGATTTGGATAAATGTAAAAAATAATAAAAATCATACACTTTGGCAGGAAAATTAGTGTCCAGAAATATAAAAGTGAAAAGGAAGTGTGCTTGTTGTATGGCTCAAAATTTGTTCTATAATTGGTGTCTATTTTATACCAATCTTAGTTATGATATTTCAATTGAAAGTTAGTGTGAAAACAAGTGCCAAAACTAGAGGTTTCTTGAGTCTTTTTTTTTTAGTTTTCTACTCTACTCTAGAGTCATTCTAGGTTTCTCTTTGAGTCCTAGCTTGCTTTTATGTGCTTTTCATTGCTTTAATTGTTGAATGATCCTTGAAAATTTGTCTTGTTAAAACTCTATTGGTTTAACTTTCATTTAATTTTTTTGTTCTTTGATTATTGCTTGTCTCTTTGTTTCCTTGTTTGTGAGTTGCCATAAAGGGAATTGGAAAGGAGGATTAGTGTCATCCCTTGAAGAATTTAAGTCAAGAAGAAAGGGGCCAACCACCTTAAAAGCTATTGGACTAAGAAACACTCCAAATTGAGTGAATCACCAAAGAGACAACAACCACCAAAATTGAGGACCATTTTGTAATTTTGTAATTGGCAATTTACTTACCTTCATTGTGTTCAAGTTTTGTAATAAAAATGCCTTTCAGTGGAAGTGTGTTGGGAGCCTGCAATAGGTTACCAAACTTCCATTTTTGTGTAATAATTTTAGGCAATTTTCCCTTAGGATAGTGAGTGTTTTGTTGGGAACCTTAAATATGGTCATCCATGCACTCCTTGGATCTGCCTAGGTTACATTGCTTGCACTTTAATTTCTTGCTCTTATTTGCTTTACTAGTCACACCTTGTTTATCTTATAATTACATAATACTTTCTTCTTGCTTATCACGCTTATCTTGAGTTCTTTTGAACCCTAGTTTTTACCTTTTACAAACCCCCAACAACAAAGAACCTCAACTTAGGAACCAACATGAGTCATCATTCATCTAGTGTTAATGGTGAGGGTACTAGTCATAAGGATCCTTTATCTAGAATCTTAGATGAGTTGAGTTCCCTCAAGTTATAGAAATAAAAACTAGAAAGAAAAGAAAAAGGAAAAGAGAGGGTAGAAATAAATCAAGATAACAGAGAACAAATAATAGAGGAAGAAAGAAGAAACATAATGAAAGAAAAGAAAAGAGAAAAACATGTCTCATATAGTAGTCATGACTCTTGCAAGAGTCATAGCGACTATTATAGAGGGCGCCATAGTTCACATACTAAACATCATTCCCAAAGAAGAGAAAATGATAGAAGGCATCAAGAGGTTAACATTAGCCTCCTAAATTTCCATGGAAAAGATAATGTTGAGGCCTACTTAGATTGGGAAATGAAGGTTGAACAACTCTTTGCTTGCCATCATATTAGCGAAGAGAGAAAAGTTTCATTGGCTACCCTTAGCTTTCAAGAGTATGCCCTCTATTGGTGGACTTCCCTTGTTAGATTATTGGGGATCCTCCAGTAGAGTATTGGAATGATCTTAAGAGTGCCCTTAGGAAGAGGCACATTCCCTTCCACTACGAAAGGGAGCTTATGGACAAGCTCCAAAGGCTTAGAGAAGGGAGTATGAGTGTTGACGAATATAGACAACAAATGGAACTGCTCCTTTTAAGAGCTGGACTTAGGGAGGAGGAAAGAACAAGCATAGCTAGGTTCCTTAGTGGGCTTAATATGGAAGTGAGCGACAAGGCTAAACTCCTTCCATATAGGGACCTAGATGAGCTAGTCTAATTTTGTATAAAAGTGGAGCAACAACTTAAAAGAAAGTCTTCTTCAAAATCTTATGGCTTTCACTTTTATCCAAGGAAGGACCAAACCCAAGGAATTTTGGGCTGTACCTTCAAAACCCATGGAAGATAAGGGTAAGACCATGGGGAAAACTGATGCAATCCTACCCCGCAAGGGCATTGGATAGAAAACTCCAAGTAGATTGGGCCAGAGATGCAAGAGAAGGCCCTAGGGTTCTTATGAGCCTTAGGGTAGATTTCGGGCCCATGGGCTAAGTATGAGCCCACTTATCTTTGTAAATATTAGATTAAGGTTTCATTATTTTTGGGCCTTGTATTTAGGGCTCCATAATGTAGGTAGGGTACCCTAGAAATATAGGATTTTTCAGCCCTTGTATTTTAGGGCACCTAGACTAGTTTTTGTATTAGGGGTAGTTTTGTAATTTCACATGCACTAAGTGGATATTTGATGTGTGTGGTTGGAAATAAATTTAATTGAATTGGTAGAAGCCCAATCCAATTAAATTTTAGAGGGGGAGGTGAGCATTTGCTTACTACACCCCATTGCCACATCATATAGTCACACTTTGTGCATGTCCTTCATGCTTTTCATGCCTCATGACACCTAAGCACACTTAGTGGAGAATCTTGGAATTGATCTTGGATTAGTGGGCTGAACCATAACTAAAATTCACTAATCATAATTAGTGAAATTTTGGCTCCAAAGTTTGGCTCCACAAATTCAATTTCAAATTCAAGTGAAATTTGAATTTCCCTCCAATTTTGTGTGACACTTGGGCTATAAATAGAGGTCATGTGTGTGCATTTTTTTGGAAGCTTTGATTATTTGAATATTAAACTTCAGATTTCAAAGCTCATTTAGAGCACAAAATTTCGTGCTCTTCTCTCCCTCTCCCTTCATTCATCTCCTTCTTCCTCCAAGCTCTTATCCATGGCCTCCTATGGTGGTGAGCTTCTTCTAGACTCATCTTCTCCTTGAAGTGGCATCTCCTCTCTCTCTCCCTTTCTCCATTCCACTGCCATTCATCTTCCAAGAAGCAAAGGAATCCATTGATGAAGAAGATCCTAGGCCTACAAGCTCCAATGGAGCTTGCATCAAAATCCACCCCTAAGACTAGTTCCCAAGAAAGGACTAGCAACATTAAATGCTTCAAGTGTCTTGGGAGAGGTCACAATGCCTCAAATTCCCCACAAAGAAAACCATGATTATGAGGGGTGAAGACATTTATAGTAGTCAAGAGGAGACTACTTCTTCCTTTTCCTCTAGTGGAAGTGAAGATGAAGTAAGGGGTGAAGAGTCTAGTGAGGAAGTCTACCTCCATGAAGAAGGTAACCTCCTAATGGTTAGAGGGCTCCTTGGAGGTCAATCTTGTGATCTATCCCAATCCCAAAGAGAGAACATCTTTCATACAAGATACAAAATTTTAGATAAAACTTGTTCTCTCATTGTGGATAGTGAATCTTGTTGCAATTGTTGTAGCACAAGATCAGTTTCCAAGTTGAACCTCACTATCATTCCCCACCCAAAAGCTTATAAACTTCAATGGCTCAATGAGCAAGGGGAAATGATAGTTAACCAACAAGTGAAGGTACCTTTCTCCATTGGGACATATAAGGATGAAGTTAATTGTGACATAGTTCCCATGGAGGCAGGGCATATTCTTTTTGGAAGGCCATGGCAATTTGATAGGAAGATCATTTATAATGCCCTAACTCATGAGATTACCCTCACCCATCTTGGCGCTAAATTTGAGTTGCATCCTCAAACACCTTCACAGGTGGCCTAAGATCAAATAACTATGAAAGATAAGAGGGATGAGGAAGAAAAACTAGAAAATCAAAAGAAAAAGAAGGATAGTAAGGCCTTGTCTTTAAAGGCCAAGGGGAAGGAAAACGAGGAAAAAGATTCCTCCAAGAAGACTGTTAAGAATGAAAATCATTTTGCAATAAAAGGTGATATCAAAAGAGCACTCCTTCTTAAACAATCTTTCTACCTTCTCGTATCAAGGGAAACATCCCTTAGCACTGCCATACCTCTTGGGCTTGAGGTTATTCCACAAGTAAAGGAGTTGTTAGATAAGGGTTTGGTTCATAAGAGCTTAAATCCTTGTGCTTTGTTGGTGTCCCAAATAGGTATTATTAGGCACCAAATCCCTAAAATAGGTGGTATGATGAATGTGTTAAGTGGTGCAACCCTCTTTTGTAAAATCACTCATGCACCCAACATCTTCATGATTTGTGTACATAGGGACTCTTTAGGTAGGTTTGTTCTTATTTTTAGTTTCAATACAAACTTAAGTGCTGATATAGGATACCTTAGGTTTGTCGTACTTTTTGGTAGGAATAATCAACATGAAAATGTAGAAAAAGGTATGTTTTATTGCATTACTTTCCTTCATTTTTTAAATAGTGATCAAAGGGTTCTCATGGATCCAAAGAGAATAAAGGTCATTACTGAGTGGCCCACTCCACCAAGTATAAGGAAAATTTGGGGCTTCCATGACTAAACAAACTTTTACAAAAGGTTTGTCCCATATTTTTCTATACTTGTAGCACCACTCATTGAGTTGGTGAGGAACCATGTTCCCTTATGGGAAGATGCCCAGGAAAGGGGTTTTCAGACCTTACCCTACTCCAACATACCAAACACCACTAATATAAATGTTTTTATTCTTTTTACAGGTATTGAGGGAAAAAGCCCAGAGTTTAAAGAACCTCTGGATTTGAGGTCAAATCCTTTTGAAGGGGGAGGGAATGATACAATCCTACCACCCAAGGGCATTAGATAGAAGACTCCAAGAAAATTGGGCCAGAGATGTATAAGAAGGCCCTAGGGTTCTCATGAGCTTTAGGGTAGATTTTGGGCTCATGGGCTAAGTATGAGCCCACTTATCTTTGTACATATTTGATTAGGGTTTCATTATTTTTGGGCCTTCTATTTAGGGCTCCATAGTGTAGGGAGGGTATCCTAGTAATGAAGGATCTTTCAACCCTTATATTTTAGGACACTTAGACTAGTTTTTGTATTTGGGGTAGTTTTGTAATTTCATATGCATTAAGTGCACTATTTGATGTGTGTGTTGGGAGAGAAATTTAATTGAATATAGAGAAGCCCAGTCCAATTAAATTCTGGACCTTCCTAAGGGGGAGGTGAGCATTTGCTTGCTACACCCCATTGCCACATCATATGGTCACACTTTGTGCATGTCCTTCATGCTTTACATGCCTCATGACACCTAAGCACACTTAGTGGAGAATCTTGGACTTGATCTTGGATTAGTGGGCTGAAACATAGCTAAAATTCACTAATCATAATTAGTGAAATTTTGGCTCCAAATTTGGCTCTACAAATTCAAATTCAAGTTAAATTGGAATAGAATTCAAATTTCCCTCCAATTTTATGTGACACTTAGGCTATAAATGAAGGCATTGTGTGTGCATTTTTTCAACCTTGATCATTTGAGAACTACACTTCAAAGTTCAAACCTCATTTGAGGCATAAATTTCGTGTCTCCTTCTCTCTCCCTCCACTCATCCTCTCCAACCTTCAAGCTCTTATCCATAGCCTCCTATGGTGGTAAGCTTGTTCTTGACTCATCTTCTCCTTGAAGTGGCGTCTCCAATCGCCTTTCTTTATTCTCCATTCCACTTACATTGATATTAAAGAAGAAAAGGACTCCATTAATGAAGAAGATCCAAGGCCTACAAGCTCCACATGGAGCTACATCACCTTCTTCCTTCACTCATCTTCTCCTACCTTCAAGGTCTTATCCATGGCTTCCAATGGTGGTAAGCATGTTCGTGACTCATCTTCTCCTTGAAGTGATGTCTCTAATAACCTTTCCTCCTTCTCCATTCTTCTGTCATTGATCATCAAGAAGCAAAGGACACCATTGATTAAGAAGTTCTGAGGCCTACAAGCTTTACATAGAGCTACATCATGTGGTATCAGAGCATCTTCATCTAGGTGATGCTCTTTTGCTTCCTCTATCTTTTTGTTCGATCAATTCACTTTAATTTCTTGTTCTTCATCATCTTCTCCATATATCTCCTCCATTGTCTTGTGGTTTGGTGCTGTTTAGAATAGATTAAAAAAAAACCGATTAAATCTTAGATCTACACTTGTTCTTGCATTTCTATGGTTCAAATTTTATAGATCTACTCTTGAATCATGTTTTTGTGTTGATTTTAGGTTCTATCATTTTTCAGTCATAATCTTCTAGTGCTAAAACTTTAGATTTCAATTTTATTACAAAATATTGATTAGAAAAGAAAACACAAAAATCTAAGTGTAAATCACTTCATTCATGTTGTCTTAGAGTCATGTTTAGTCATAATAATTGTCACATTATGTTCTAAGTTTATGTTCAAGTTTGATTTTGTTGATTGAATTCTAGATACATTTGTTCATGTATTCTTGCAATTCTTAGCCTATAATTTGAATTTTGAGTCTAATTCATGCATGTTATTTAGTTCATAACATGTTCTAAATCAATTTCTAGAAGTAGTCTTGTTGTTGAACCCTTTTTTTTTGTTTTCTAAGTTTCCTATATGATGCCTATGAAGAAATTGAGTTGTGGTGCTGAGTTGTGGCTGGATTTGTGAATCAAGATAAGTCTTAAGCTCTCTTGAATTGTGTTATTCAAGACAATTGAGCATAAGAAAACACAAATTGTAACTATCCAAGCCTTAAGCAACATAAACACTACTCTTGATTTCTAGGTTGAAATTCTGGTTGCTGCCAGTTTTGGCACACTGTCTTCTTAACTCCTCCATGGCTAAAATAGACATCTTGAAAAAAACAATGGAAAAGGAATGAACAAAAAAGAAAAAGAAATGAGCAAGAAAAGGAGATAAAGATTAACATCAAAATACACGTCCGGAACAACAACAAAAAATGTGTATGCTTGATTTGCTTGAAAATTGTTCATTATTTTGAGTTGTATTACAATCCTATTTGACTCCTTGGAGTTTTTAATCTTTTATATGTGTTTCTAAATTGACATAACTAGAATTTTTCTTTGATTATTGTTTTTAATTTGCCAATCTAATCTAGTGCCATTCTAGGACTTCCTTTATGTTCCACCTTGGCTTGTGGTGCTGTCCTTTTGCTTTATTTTTTCTTGAATCTCATTGACTTGAAATTCCTTAAATTATAGAAAGAAAAACAAGAGAGAAAATAAAAAGGAAAAAAAAGAGTGGAAGAAATAAGTCAAGATGAAAGAGAGAACATAAGAGAGGAAGAAAGAAAAAAAATAATGAAAGAAATGAAAAGAGAAAATCATGTCTCCTATAGTAGTCATGACTCTTGCAAGAGTTTAAGTGAAGAACTTAGCGACTATTATAGAGGGCATCATAGGTCACATACTAAAAATCACTCCCAAAGAAGAGAAAAGGATAGAAGACCTCAAGAGGTTAACATTAGCCTTCCATATTTCCATGGGAAAGATAATGTTGAGATCTACCTAGATTGGGAAATGAAGGTTGAACAACTCTTTGCTTGCCATCATATTAGCGAAGAGAGAAAAGTTTCATTGGCTACCCTTAGCTTTCAAGAGTATGCCCTCTATTGGTGGACTTCCCTTGTTAGATTATTGGGGATCCTCCAGTAGAGTATTGGAATGATCTTAAGAGTGCCCTTAGGAAGAGGCGCATTCCCCCTACTATGAAAGAGAGCTTTTGGACAAGCTCCAAAGGCTTAGACAAGGGAGTATGAGTGTTGAAGAATATAGAAATAAAATGGAACTATTCCTTTTAAGAGATGGACTTAGGGAGGAGGAAACAACAAGCATAGCTAGGTTCCTTAGTGGGCTTAATATGGAAGTGAGGGACAAGGTTGAACTCCATTCATATAGGGACCTAGATGAGTTAATCCAACTTTGTATAAGAGTGGAGCAACAACTTAAAAGAAAGTCTTCTTCAAAATCTTGTGGCCTTCACTTTTATCCAAGGAAGGACCAACCCAAGGAATTTTGGGGGCTGCACCTTCAAAACCCAAGGAAGTTAAGGGTAAGACCATAGATAAATCCACCCCTAAGACTAGTTTCCAAGCAAGGAAACCATGATTATGAGGGGTCAAAACATTTATTGTAGTCAAGAGGAGACTACTTCTTCCCCTTCCTCTAGTGGAAGTGAAGATGAAGTAAGGGGTGAAGAGTCTATTGAGGAAGTCTACCCCCATGAATAAGGTGACCTCCTAGTGGTTAGAAGGCTACTTGGAGGTCAATCTTGTGATCTATCTCAATCCCAAAGAGAGAACATCTTTCATACAAGATGCAAAATTTTAGATAAAACTTGTTCTCTCATTGTGGATATTGAATCTTTTGCAATTATTGTAGCACAAGATTAGTTTCCAAGTTGAACCTCACTATCATTCCCCACCCAAAACCTTATAAACTTCAATGGCTCAATGAGCAAGGGGAAATGATAGTTAACCAACAAGTGAAGGTACCTTTCTCCATTGGGACATATAAGGATGAAGTTAATTGTGATATAGTTCCCATGGAGGAAGGGCATATTCTCTTAGAAAGGCCATGGCAATTTGATAGGAAGATAATTTACAATGGCCTAACTAATGAGATTACCCTCACCCATCTTGGCACTAAATTTGTGTTGCATCCTCAAACACCTTCCCAGGTAGCTAAAGATCAAGTACAAATAAAACTTAAAGGGATAAGCAAAAGAATAGAAAATGAAAAGAAGAACAACCTTTAATGGTTAAGGAGGAGTGTAAGGAGGTAAGTGTCTCCTCCAAGAGATTAGCTAAGAAGGAAAGTCATTTTGCAATAAATACAAACATTAAAAAAGCTTCCCTTCTTAGGCAACCTCCACATATTCTCCTTTGTAAAAGAACACTTGTTAGCACTACCAAACCTCTTGAGCTTGAGGTTATTCCTCAAGTAAAAGAGTTCTTGGATGAGGGTTTGGTTCGTAAGAGCTTAAATCCTTATGCTTTGTTGGTGCCCAAAATAAGTATCATGAGGCATTGAATCCCTATGTTAGGTGGTATGATGAATGTGTTGAGTGGTGTAACCCTCTTTTGTAAAATCACCCATGCATCCAACATCTTCATGATTCACATACATAGGGACACTTTAGGTAGGTTTGTTGTTATTTTTGGTTTCAATACAAACCTAGGTGCTCATATGGGTCACCTTAGGTTTGTCGTACGTTTTGGTAGGAGTAATGAACATGAAAATACAGAAAAAGGCATGTTTTATTGCATTACTTAATTTTTTAAATAGTGATCAAGGGGTTCCCACGGATCCTAAGAGAATAAAGGTCATTACAGAGTGGCCCACTCCACCAAGTATAAGGAAAATTTGGGGCTTCCATGACTAAACAAACTTTTACAAAAGGTTTGTCCCATATTTTTCTATACTTGTAGCACCACTCATTGAGTTGGTGAGGAACCATGTTCCCTTATGGGAAGATGCCTAGGAAAGGGGTTTTCAGACCTTACCCTACTCCAACATACCAAACACCACTAATATAAATGTTTTTATTCTTTTTACAAGTATTGAGGGAAGAAGCCTAGAGCTTCAAGAACCTCTAGATTTGAGGTCAAATCCTTTTCAAGGGGGAGGGGATGATGCAATCCTACCCCAAGGGTATTAGATAGAAGACTCCAAGAAGATTGAGCCAGAGATGAAGGAGAAGGCCCTAGGGTTCTCATGAGCCTTATGGTAGATTTTGGGCCCATGGGCTAAGTATGAACCCACTTATCTTTGTACATATTAGATTAGGATTTCATTATTTTTGGGCCTTGTATTTAGGGATCCATAGTGTAGGGAGGGTCCCCAAATAATGTAGGATTTTTCAGCCCTTGTATTTTAGGGCACGTAGACTAGTTTTGTATTAGGGGTAGTTTTGTAATTTCACATGCATTAAGCACTATTTGATGTGTGTGTTGGGAGAGAAATTTAATTAATTTGGGAGAAGCTCAATCCAATTACATTTTGTACCATCCTAAGGGGGAGGTGAGCATTTACTTGCTATATCCCTTTGCCACATCATATAGTCACACTTCGCGCATGTGCTTCATGCTTTACATGCCTCATGACACCTAAGCACACTTAGTGGAGAATCTTAGACTTGATCTTGGAATAGTGGGCTGAACCATAGCTAAAATTCACTCATCATAATTAGTGAAATTTTGGCTCCACAAATTCAAATTCAAATTCAAATTCAAGTGAAATTTGAATAGAAATTCAAATTTGCATCCAATTTTGTGTGACACTTAGGCTATAAATAGAGGCCTTTTGTGTGCATTTTTTCAACTTTGACAATTTGAGAATTAAACTTCAAAGTTAGACCTCATTTGAGGCATAAAATTTCGTGCTCCTTCTCTCCTTCTCCCTCCACTTATCTTCTCCTATCTTCAAGCTCTTATCCATGGCTTCCTATGGCGGTGAGCTTGTTCTTAACTCATCTTCTCCTTGAGGTGACATCTCTAATCACCTTTCCTCCTTCTCCATTCCGCTATCATTGATCTTTAAGAAGAAAAGGACTCCATTGATGAAGAAGATCCAAGGCCTACAAGCTCCACATGGAGCTACATCAGGCTCCAGAACCAAAGCCACCGCAGCCGAAAGACCAATGCACAAAGATGATTGCACCTGTGATGGTGAGGAGGTTAGTCATTGGAAGCATGCATACTAGGCTGAGGTATGCGATAATCGCATGTGTCAAGACTTTTCTCGTAGGGTTCGTGAAATGAGGGAAACAAGATTAGCACCAGTGCCTCAAAAATTTGTGGCTCCAAAATTTAGAAAAAAGGTTCTATAGGGGGTAGAAAGCAACTTACCTTTCCTATAGTCATTCCCTCGTGGCATGGAATATGTTGGTCCAATGGGGTTGGGGTAAAGTTCATTTTGATGCTTATCTTACGTTGCTTTTGCATTGTTTCCCTCTTTGTTATGTTAGTCTTTGGTTCTATTGTTGGCGTTATTTCCATGTTTCTTTAGTTCTTTGAGGGAATAAATATGCTTCTATCTTGTATGTTTAATGTCCTTTACCTGCAGTATATATTTTATATACTTTGACTCTTACCTTTTGTAACAATTTTTGTATGAAGATTCAATATGTATTTGATTGGCTTTCTAATTTCTGATGCAGTCGGTGCTTTGCTGGCTCTAGTGAATGAATGGCAGAACACACCACCTAATTGAGTGGGTTCAAATCCTTGTGGTGTTGGTTGGGATGGCATTGAGTATACCAATTCATGCATTACCTCCATGTACTTTGAAGTTTTAATTTCTTGCAAAATTGATACCTTCTCTTGAATTGTCTTCTTTGAGATTAACTTGGTTGCTAGTATTTCAGATCATTAGCAGGCATGGATTTATCTGGCCAGCTTACTTCAGATATTGGATCACTATCTAAATTTCTGATTTTGTAAATTTTCTACTCTAGTGCTTATCAATGATCAAATATCTTAATTTGTCTCCTGAACTTGTGGAGTATATATCAAAATAATGTTGAGGACTAAGCATCCTGAAAACTAATTATGTATGGCCATTATCTATTGTATTGCATGAAGTCCTCATTTCATTTTCATTTACAACATCCCTGATGTGAGCATACGAAACCGTTTTTCATAAAGTGGTGACTTTGTGCTTTGTTATTGATTTTTCCTTTGCAGGGATTTGTCTTACAATAAGAAATTAACTGGACCACTTCCTAGTGACATTGGAAACTTGAGAAAATTGAGAAACTTGTAAAATGATATTGAATGTCGTTAAGAATTTTAAGATCATAACTCAATTGTGATTAAGTATGAGTGTTTGACCAAACAACTCTAACAATGCATTTTATTATTTTATTCTGCAAACTTCTTATAAATTGTGGTTTCACTGGTCATATCCCAGTTAGAATTAGAAATTTAGAATGGCTTGTTTTTCTGTAAGGGTTGTTTGCTTCATTTAGCCTAACTAGGATCTTTTGTACTTCCCATTTGGACTATGTTTTGAGTATCATATGTTCATATGTTTGTGCAATCCCTATATTCTTAATGCTACTAATATCTTGTAAGATAACAAAGTTGGATTCAATTCCACATCTTTAAATTCTAATGGCTCACTCAGCCAATTCCAGCTGCCATTGGTAATCTCACAAGTTCTAATAACCTTCCTAAATTGCAGCATTATGTTCTTAAACTTGTTTGATAAATAGAACAATGTATTTGGTTAATTAAGTTAATTTTCTTAAAGGGATGCTATATGATGTTTATTTGTTCACTTTTGTTTTAAGTTCTTCATACCTCAAACACTTGTGTTTATACTTTATACTACAAAGTTTATATCCTTTTATTCCTTACCTCCAGGAACTTGCAGGGCTCCTAAAACTGTCACCATACTCTAGCTTTAGTCTATTTGAATGTTGTAAAGTTGTTACTGGCTCCAAAGAACCTGATCTTGGGAATGGCATGTCTTTTTTCCTCTCCTTGTTTTTGTTATATTATAATCAAGTTGTAGTTAATTGCCTAATAGCTCCTTTTATTGTTACATAGAGGAGTACATTGGGTTAGATGAAAAGAAATATATTGGGGATCTCCTGGCGAAATTAAAAGCCACAAAGGATCGAAGTAAAGCAGAAATCTTTCACTGTGAACTGATATTCAAGGAAAATTTATTTTGTGAGTCAGATGAAGTTGTTCGTGTTGATTAAGGAATTGTTCGTGTTGGGTTTTCAGCAGCAGACTCTTCCAATTTCTATATTAAGAGTTAACCAAGTTGATGCAGCGAGATTGGACATTTAAATGTCATCCATGTTGAAAGAATAATTGGTTAAAGTGTTTTCATTAATGAAGGTATTGTTATGAAATACTTACAGTAGTAATTGTTGTGTGAAAGGAATGTGTGTGGTAATTTTGCTACCAATTTGGAAATTGTTTTGAACATCTTTCAAATTTCTTTTATGTGTTTTGGGATTAGCTAGGAATGTTATTTCAGTATGAAGTTGAGCTTGATGCTTTCCTTGAGTTTCTTATTTGGAGGTTCTCAATTTGGGTGGATAAGCCAACCCCAGGCATTGCTCTCTTGAACCTGAGGTACAGAGATGAGCATGTAGTAGAACCAAGAGATAAAGACAGGAAGGTCTGAATCTCATCTGTATGTACTGTAGTGCTATTTAGATAATTAAGTCTTTAATGTTGTGAGATGGTTCTGAATTCTAGTTGATTATTTGATAAGTTGTAAGGGTTAAAGTTAAACACATGGAATGGACATTTTGGAAAACACCAGTTATTGTTGACATTACTTGCATCATGGATGACTCTGCCCTGCCCTGAATAAGTGTAATTGATGATATCCTATTTGTCATACCCTAATTTTGTCCGGGGATTATTACTTGATGATATGCAACCTTTGATTGGCCGCTTCAAGATACTTGGCACCCTTTGTTGCACAATATGCGAAGTCCCGAGACGCGCCGGAAATCAAAAGGAAGTATTGTTACGCAATCCGTGAGTTTCCGTAACTTCTTCGAAAGCTAACAAATAGTAAATACATAATCCGTAAGGATTCGTAACCTTACGGAAAGAAAATAAGTATCGTTACAAAATTCGTAAAGTTTCGTAACATTACGGAAAAAGAATCGCCAAAAAAGGGGCAAAGGGGTGTATTTAGTAAAATAGGGGGTGCATATAGTAATTTTTGAATCTGGGCCCTTCTAGGGGTTTCTGGGCCATTTCTTGCTTAAGGTGGAAGCAATCTAGCTCGCCTGGGCGAGCTAGGTGGCAACCACCTCCCCCGTTTTGTTAAAAAATGGGATTCTGGGGCTTCCGGGACACCCGTAATGCTTCCGTAAAATTCTCATAACCCTAAATAAGCATATTTCACTTAATACGGGTGAGAGGGAAGAGAAAAAAAGAAGAAAATCAAGTCCTATATGCTTGCGTAAGGCTTCCGTAACTTTTCCGTAAATTACGAAAGAAGGGGGGTATACTTATCAAAATTGGGGGGGTGCAAATAGCAATTTCAAAATTTTGAATTGGGCCTTCCAGAATGATTTTTTGAAGCTGGGTTGCTTCCTCCCCCTTCCGGAAGTAACCCAGCTCGCCCAGGCGAGCTGGGCAGCAACCTCCTCCCCCTTTTTCTTATAAATAGGCTGAAGGGGGCTGTTCTAAGGATCCCAGATCCCCCTGGTGATGTATTTCAGCTGTTTTGGGTGAAAAAAATTGTTTCCGTGAAGAAAGTCCAAGCCTCCTCCCCCTTTTTCCTATAAATAGGCTGAAGGGGGTTGTTCTAAGGATCCCGGATCCCCCTGGTGATGTATTTCAGCTGTTTTGGGTGAAAAAAATTGTTTCCGTGAAGAAAGTCCAAGCCGAGGTGCTTCCGTAATGCTTCCGAGATGTTTCCGTAAGCAAATTCGTGAAGGGTTTCCTCCGTTATTCACCGTTCTTCATTCGTTCTTCGTTCTTCAACGGGTAAGTTTCCAAATTGAGCTTTTCAATTCATTCTATGTACCCGTGGTGGTCCCCGTTTGTTTTGTGTACTTTTATTCTCGTTTCATTTACTTTCCGTACCCCCTTTTGACATGCTTCAATCATTTATTTAAGTCATTTCTCGCCTAATCAAAAAATAAAATTAATATCCACCGAACATTTGATTTGTAATATCCGTTAATTTCCGTTAAAATGAATTCCGACCGTTCGGTCGTGCCGTAACCACGTTGGAAATCAAAAAAGAGGTAAAATAATAATATAATAATAAAAAAATACCTTTTAGTAAAATAAAGCGAAAAATCAATCGGACGCTTTCTCTTTGGGATTTCTCATTCTTAATTGAATTGACTAGTAACTAAAGTGAAACTAACGCTAAAAAACAATTCGCCTAGTCAAGCTCGTCCACAAAAAATCACTAAAAAGGGTTTGAAGGTTTATCATCTCAGTTTTCCTTATCAAGTAAATGGATCATTTTTAAGGTCCAACGCCTTAAAATGATCACCTTCCAAGTAAAAAGAATCGTTTGATTCACCCTTAAGAAAGAACTACGTAGGTCTGATTTCCTCTTCGATAGAGGGTACGTAGGAGCAAAAGCCCCGCTTTTGTCGACCTCAAAAAATAAAAAGAAATAAAAGTTAAGGTAATACAATTTCCACAATTCTGAAAAATAGGTTGTTGTCCCTTAAGACAAACGTGAGAGATGCTAATACCTTCCTCAAACGTAAATACAACTCCCGAACTTAGAATTTTCATTTTTGACCGGTTTCCTTCGGTTTTTCCGACGTTTTCCACAAATAAACGTTGGTGGCGACTCCACGCATCTTTCCTCCTTTTGGAAAGTGCACCCGTGAGCCTCGCCTCGCACGCCCGCAAAAGGGCATGTTGCGACAGTTGGCGACTCCACTGGGGACTTTTTGTGAGTTAGCCTATTTTAAGGAATTGTGGAATTATGAAACTTTGTGTGTGCATTTTTCGAACTATGTAAAATGTAAATAACTGTTGTCTATTTCACATTCTTTACACTGCATTCTAAGCACCCACGGGTTTGAGTGAAAAAGGGGCCCTATACCTGGGTTCATGGGAATTTAAGGAGTGGAGGTGAATCTATCATCATGCTAGGTCTCTGACTTGCTTGATAATAGTGAAACCTCGTCTAGAGCTTTCTCTCTTTATAATATGTTGTCGCTGGTATTCCATACCGCCACAATATTATTATCTTGAGTGATGATACCTCTAGAAAACGGCTATGTGAGTTATGAATCATTGGGAATAGTTATTAGAGACCCCTAGATACTATCCTGTAGGTCCCTAAAATAGGGGCACGGAGCAAACACGCTGCGTGCCATTTTAAACACTGCCATGCATGTAGTCCTAAATGTCATATACGCCTTTGCTTGTAATTATTTATGGATATTGTCGTACTTTGTGCATCCCCCTGTTGCGCTTTTGCGCATCTGCATCATGCCGTCACACATGCATTGTATGTGGGTCTCGTCTTTTGTCGTGGGAAGTCGAAAGATCCATATCGTCTTCTTAACTGCACACATGGGGCACTGCGCCCCCAAATGCGCAGTAAGGAGAGATGATTTTCCGGGCTCTCGTGTCCGTAAATGCATTCATATCATGCACCACATAAACATCTCTTCAGCATCATAATGAACATATCGTTCCTGCATTTGTCTGTTATCACATTCCCATTTTGCATGAGTCATTGCATCATCATGCATATACGTTCAACATACTTTTTGTTCTACATGTTTGCTCATACATGATCCTTGTATTTTCCTCTACAAAACAAAAACAAAAAAAAAAGGGAAGCATGAAAATTCATGATGCATTATTAGTTGCATGTGTTAGGTACCATGAGCCAACCATGTTGGGATCATAAACCCATTTCTAAAATTAAAAAAAAAAACGCAAACAACAAAACAAAATGATTGAGCATGGTACCTAATGCGTGGTTAATTAAGAAAGGATGTCTCTTCGGGCATCTCAATCTCATAATTACATTTTCCATGCGTAGCATGCGTATTCTCGAATCTTTCACCCCTACGAAATGTTGTTGAAGTATTGGCGATCAAAATTGCCATTCCCTGGGTTATGGGGTTGAACCAAGCTCGTGCTTTTACGAAAAGGTTCATCGAGTCAAGTTGAAGCATGGAAGTAACCATCTTGCAAAAATTGGGGCAAAAGATGGATCGTGTTACATCATTGCTTCATCTACTGCCAAACACGTTTAGGATTGTTGATATCCTTGTTACTTCCAGCTTCACCTTAACAAAGATGTCATGGACCATGTTGAAAATCTAAATTGATTCAACCCCATGTCCTGCGTAAAAATTCGCAATACTTCAACTATGCATCATTCGCATACATCCATACTTTTCATTGGTTGTATTGCTCATTACATTCTTTCCTTCAAAAATAAAAAATAAAAAGAACTTAATCATTGTTATAAAAAAGAAAAAACCCGTTTTACGACGCCCTTACTGAACCTGTGCTAGAGCTAGAGTAATGGGTAAAGCAGAGGAGGTGCAAGAGAAGGTGAAGGCCGACATGGAGGCCATGAAAGAGAAAATGGCCACAATGATGGAGGCCATGATGAGCATGAAGAAGATAATGGAAGCCAATGCGGTTGCAATTGCCACTACCAGCGTTGTTGCTAAGGTGAACCCGACGTCCCCATTCGACATCAACCAAATGAATCATCCAACCTCAGATATGGTAGGCAAAGATTTGGGAAGTACGGGCGGCCCCCATGATGTGCAAATTCAAAACGAGCATGCCTTCCCGCTATATGGCTTGCCTCTCAACTATACGCCACCCAATGTGGCGTACACTCCTAATAAGAATGTCAATAACTCCACTCCTATACCCATTGAGAGCCAACAACCCTAAGCTGATCATGCACATGTCTCTTAAACCGTGGGGGAGACACATGAAATTCCCCATCACAATCTAGCCGACTTCGAGCCTTGGCTCGGATATGCCACTGAAGGGCAAGCAGTTGGTGGTATACCCCTTGAAAACACTTCGGAAGGCCCTCAGTATCACCCCCAGCTACACCTCTTGCATTCCACAACAAGTAAAAACCCTCATGCTATGGCAGAAATGGGAAAGTTGGATCATCTAGAGGAAAGGCTCAAGGCCATTGAAGGAGGTGAAGATTATGCCTTTGCTAACCTAAAAAAGTTGTTCCTAGAACCCAATATCATCACCCCTCCCAAGTTCAAGGTGCTGGACTTTGACAAGTACAAGGGGACTACTTGCCCCAAGAACCATCTAAAGATGTATTATCGGAAGATGGGGGCATGCGCAAAAGATGAGGAATTGCTGATACATTCCTTCCAAGAAAGTCTTACTGGGGTAGCTGTTACCTGGTACACTAACTTGGAACCTTCCCGAGTCCATTCTTGGAAAGACCTAGTGGTTGCCTTCGTTAGGCAGTGTCAGTATAATGTCTTCGGATAGGATGCAACTACAGAACATGTGCAAAAAGGGGGCACGAATCTTTCAAAAGAATACGCCCAAAGGTGGAGAGACCTTGCAGCTCAAGTGGCACCTCAATGACGGAGAAAAAAATGATGACAATGATAGTAGACACATTACCAGTATTCTACTATGAAAAGATGGTGCGTTACACACCTTCAAGCTTCGCTGATTTAGTTTTCACCGACGAAAGGATCAAAGCAAGTATGAAAAGAGGCAAATCTGATCATCATGCTTTGATAAATGCAAAAAAAACTAGGGCAAATGAAGAGGGTGAGAATGAGGGAGAAGCCCATGTTGTGACTGCCATTCCTATACAGCCAAGTTTCCCACCAACCCAACAATGTCATTACTCAGCCAATAACAAACCTTCTCCTTACCCACCGCCCAGTTATCCACAAAGGCAATCCCTAAATCAACCACAAAGTTTGTCTACCGCACTTCCAATGACGAACACCACCTTTAGCACAAACCAAGAACACCAACCAAGAAATGAATTTTGCAGCGAGAAAGCCTGTAGAATTCACCCTAATTCCAGTGTCCTATGCTGACTTTCTCCCATATCTATTTGATAATTCAATGGTAGCCATAACCCCAGCCAAGGTTCATCAACCTTCATTTCTCCGAAAATACGACTCGAACGCAACGTGTGCTTGTCACGGAGAAGCCCCGGGGCGTTCCACTGAGCATTGTAGGGCTCTGATGCGTAAGGTGCAAGGTCTAATTGATGCGGGCTGGCTGAAATTTGAGGAGAATCGCGTGTAAATCCTGCCATTGACAAGAGATGCCACACATGGGGCAATTTTGAAAGCTGTTGTTAGATGTCTCTAATGACTAATCAGGATTTTCAAGTTTGTACCATTATTGTAAACCACAGTTACAATGTTAAATGAAATGGATAAAGTTGATATCTTTGTCCTCGTCCTCTCACAAATGCATCTTTGCTTATTCAACTTTCACCGGAACGTGGGTGCAAGCCATTGGTTTGTTTGCTCAAGTGACTTGTGCTCCTGAGTTTGGACTTCCAAGACCGTTCAATCGGAGATTACTCATCTTGCACGTTGTTGGGGGCACCGTAAAACGAGTAAAGTTCAAAACAAATAAGTTTCAAAATAAAAATAAAAAAAGTGTTCAAAAAGAAAAAAAAAAGCATTTGATTGACTGTGTTTTCAAGACGTTCATGTGACCTCATTTTATCATTCCAGAAAGTTTGTCTTTTTAGAGAGAAGTGATTTATCAACAATAGGATGTTGGACAAATGGCCTCAGTTACCTTAAGAAAAAAGGGGGTTGAATTAAGATGCGAAGACTATTCCCCAATTAAACTTTCACTCTCTCTTTTCGGATTAACAATGCACCCTTAACATGAATTACTCAAAAGACAATTCAAAATAAACTTCTTTAAAGCAAAAGATAAATAGCAATAAATAAAAGAAGTTTAAGGGAAGAGAGGAATGCAAACTTGATTTATACTGGTTCGGCCACTTCCCGTGCCTATGTCCAGTCCTCAAGCAACCCACTTGAGATTTTCCACTCTCTTTGTAAAACTCCTTTTACAAAGTCTGAACCACACAAGGACAACCCTTCCCTTGTGTTCAGGAATCCTCTACAACAAGAGACCCACGGTCTCTTAATCCCTTTTCAGAAATAAGATGAAGAGAAGAAGAAATGTCTCTTAAAAGAGATAGATTGTACAATGAAGATCAATCAAAATTCCGTATTGAATATGCAAGTGGTTGACCAAAGAATCTTTTTGAGAGGATAAGACAGTTCAGTTCAGAAAAAATCTTAATCTTTTGAGAGGATAAAACTGTTTGGGCAATGAAAACTCCCTTTAAATTCGTGTTTCCAAGTCACCTTTGATGGCCATTCATAAAACATTTGAATAGATGTGACTCTTGGAAATTATTTTTTGAAAATCCCCTCTGGTAATCGATTACAAGACTTGTGTAAACGATTACAAGTTTTGAAATTTGAATTAAAACGTTCAATAAACTGTTGGTAATAAATTACCATCCATGTGTAATCAATTGCACATTATAAATTTTGAATTCAAATTTCTAGTGACTGTGATAAACATTTTCAGCTGCTGGTAATCGATTACCAGAGAGAAAATCTCAATTTGAAATGATAGAATTCTTTGGTCAAACCTTTTGTTTTTTCAATTTGGAAACTTCTTCCTAAAGATTCTAGAGATCAACTTGATCATATATCTTGATTTTCTTCGATTCTTGTCTTGAATAAAACTTAGAAGCACTTGATCCTTTAGCAGCATCAAGACATCAAAACATCTTGCTTCTACATAGGAGTCATTCGACTTAATCCATCAACTGAAAGATCCTTCAACTATTTCTCGTCCTTGGAAAATTCTTTTTGCAAGAATCAATTGTGTCTTTCATTCTTCCTCACTACAAGGTTGTGAAAACAAGACAACAATTGGTACCTCGAAGCCCTACACTGGGGCAATGAAAGGCCCCATGCATAAACCTCAAACGAACCTAGGGGCAGATTAGAAGTTCTCACCCAATAGGTTCTTTGCTACAAGGTCATAACAAAAGACAACGATTGTACCTCAAAGCCTTACACTGGGGCAATGAAAGGCACCATGCAAAAACCTCAAGCGAACCTAGGGGCAGATTAGAAGTTTTCACCCAATAGGTTCCAAGCTACAAGGTCATGACGAAAGATAACAATTGGTACCTCAAAGCCTTACACTGGGGCAATGAGGGGCATCGTGCATGAGCCTCAAGTGAAACATAGGGGCAGATCAAAGGTTCTCACCCGTCGATGTTTTTAAACAAGAAAAAAAAAAGGGAGACAAGCCCTGGAATTTCAATAGATTGATTAAACGTCAAACGGCTCCATTGCCATCACTCCAAAATGGTCAAGTGACTAAATCAAACAGAATATACACTCTGAGGGAGTTCCCGGAGAGATTTGCAAAAGATAGGATAAGGATGCATGAATTATCACCTTTTTCAAAAGGACAGTCAATCTGTGTTTTCCAAAAAAAATTAAATCAAAATCAAAATCACAAAATAGGGAAAGAATGTCATGAACATTGTACAAACTTTCCATTGCATTGCATTGTTTCATATGAGGTCAGCATTACCAAATTTCACAACAAAGGTTGCATGCGTCTGCATCCCTAAAAATCATGTTAACTGCATAGATTTCCTACATCTCGTGTCCAATCTTTTTGGATGACCGGCCCTCTCGATGAGTCGATCTCTTGCTTTCTTATAAAGTTGGACCCTTGGGTACTAGTACCTATCACCTTCAGAGGACTATATGTCCTCGCCATCAAAGGACTGCACATCCTCGCCTGCAGAGGGTTGCACGCCCTCGCCTTTAGAGGGCTACGCGTCCTCATTTTCAGTGTGCTCCATATCCACACCTCAGGAGAATATAAGGTCCTTTGCCCTTAGATGCTTCACCGAGACTTGCGCTCCCGATTACGAGGGGCCAGTGGTTTCCTTTCAACGGTTCCTGGGCCACCCCCTGATATTGGAGGGTGACCAACTGTGCGAGCACATCCAGAGAGGGAGGCTATCATGCATACCGGGGCAAGATTTCACCCGTTCCGCTGCAAAAAGACGAGTGCAGATCATGCGCATCAACATGACCACTCTTATATGGATATGGATGATGTTGCTATTTAGCAACATTCTGCCCAGCGACCACAATGTCAATCTCCCCCTGCAGATGTATCAGTTGGTCTGTGCCGTCATGACATAGGTAAGTATGCACATGGCTCAATAGATTTCTGATGTCATCTATTGTTTGCAGGAATCGCGCCCACAAGACGCCCAGTGGACCCGAAGAAGTCCAACAGGGCCCTGGGGTTTCCAGCTCTGGTTACGGGCCTCTGTAGTCCTACAGGGTGCCCGTTCCCCCCGGCAAGGTCACGTCATCATGACATAGGTAAGTATGCACATCGCTCAACTGATTTCTGATTTCATCTATTATTTGCAGGGATCGCGCCTGCAAGACACCCAATGGACCCGAAGAAGTCCAATAGGGTCTTGGAGTTGTCAAGCTCTAATTACGGGTCTCTGTGAGTTCTATAAAGTGCCTGTCGCCCCCAACAAGGTCATCAGGCCCCCTACTAATCGAGCTTTCATCAAGAAGTACTGCGTCCCCAGGCAGGCGCAGGGCAAAACACCACAACAGCCTGGGGATGGCCGACAGCGGGCAACAGACGCACCGCCATCACCTCTAGAGTTCACCTCAGCTCATCCACAAAAAGGTTAGAGCGTTGCTTACGACCCATGGCCGACCAATAGGCGACCAAGTCCAAAGCCAAAGGTAAGCAAAGTACTAGGTCAATGACAGACAAGCCATCACACGTCCAGCTCAAGACATTAAAGAAGCGCTACTAGGAGGCAACCTAGTACCTTTTAAATCTCTGCTTGTTATTTGATCACTTTTGTTTCTCAAGTCTTAGCAGGACACACCTAGTTGCTCATGATCCTAGGAATTTAAATAAAACAAGCACAAGCTCGGAAGGTAGTCATACCTCATAAAAAATACTTCACAAAATATATATATGTATGTTTAGGTAGCAAGATACCTTGGACATGTATATATCAAAAATATCTGACAAAACATATATATGTATGTTTAGGTAGCAAGATACCTTGGACACGCATGTATATAGCAAAATACTTCACAAAAATATACGTATGTTTAGGTAGCAAAATACCTCATGGAAAAAAAGAGAGCAAAAAGAGAGCGAGCAAGAAAAGAATAAGAAGGAAGAAAAAAAATAGAAAATAAAAAATAATAAAGGTTGTCTAGCTAAAAAACAACATGCTTGTGAAAAGAGATAACTTCCAGCTTTTCTTTGAAAAAATTCACTGATCATAAACAGTTTTTGAAAAAATGTGTATACACCTGAAGGGTGAGTGCTGTGAAAATTTTCCCGAACGCCCAAAATGGACTCGGATGAATGCATGAATTGATAAAAAAACATTTTGGAAACACTAGGTTGACTTAAGTAGGGAAAATGAATCCTGAGCCCTAGTGTCACATGACCATAAAAACTTGATGCTTGAGTGTCCACATGGGTGCATGCATGACCAGTTTTGCATAAAATTTCCTAATCATCATTGTTGCATGTATATCATGGAAATAATGTGGGACATCCCCTTTATCCCCGAACCGCTGGCCAAACCCTGACATATATCATGACCAGCCATTCTACAAGCCTTGAGCCAAAATCCCAACTTATCATAAACTTTGACCCAAGATGAGAATGTCGATCCTTGCCCTCGGAAGAAAACAAAAAAAAAGAGAAAAAAAGAAAAGAAAAATTCTCAATCAAAGAGTGGGAGAAAGCAAAAAAAGGAAAGAAAATTATTAATCAAGGATCGAAAGAAAACAAAAGAAACATCCAGAAAGGTCTTTGGACCAGACAATATCTGAACAATACAGAATTGTCATCAAGTAAACGAAAAAAAAAGAGAAAGGAAACCACGACCTAAAGTGGCCCTCTCCCTTTGATTGCCAACCAAAATCCTGTGCGTCGGTGACTTGTTCACCTCACACTAAACAAAAACAAAAAAGGAAAAGGCCAAAAACACTCAAAGCCAAAGTTCCTACCAAGAAAAACAAACCATTCCGAAGAAAAAGTCCTATTGATCCATGATCACGCATGTAATCTTTGATTTGATAGGAAATGATTTGCAAAATCAAGTCATGACATATCTATGGTTCGGAATTAGGATAAAACACTTACCTGTGTGAGATTGATACACTTTGAGTGATTTTCTCCTATTTTTTGTTGGACCCAGTGTTTCCTCTAAATGATCATTTAGAAACGAAATGCTAACATCCAAAATATCATTTATGGTTATGAGAAAATTTCATCAGCATACTCTCCTTCCCCGATAGACACATCATTTTTCATCCAAAAAAAAAAAAAGCATATGTTGCTCTGATCAGTTGGAAGTTTTGTCTCTTTACTAAAGCATGTTCGCATTTTAGTGAAGAAAACACCGAGTCTATTTTTAGTCTCAGTTTACAAGAACTACGTAGGTCTGAGTTTCTCATCACAAATTGAGGATACGTAGGAGCAAAAGCCCTGCTTTTGTCGACCACCCCACCTTTTGTTACCGTGACCCAAGAGTCCAGTGGCATGCGAAGCCACATGACCGTGGGATCCCCAAATTCGTATGTTCCATCATTTATCATTTGTATGTTATCTTTTTTCTATGACTTGAGGGACTAACGTTTGTTTTTGTTGTTTCGATTGCCTTTTGTTTTGTGCATACATTTTATTTGGATTGTTGCGTCAGTGCTTACTTCGTTATTTGTTGATAATGTTTGTTCCAGAATCTTGTAGAGTTTTCCTTTAGGAACGTCGTCCTAAAAATAAAACGAACAAAAATCATGATAACACCAAGAATTGAAAAAGAAAGAGGCGTTGTGAACAAATGTCGTGTCTATATATAAAGAAAAGAAAAGAGTTTTTATATGTAAAAAGTGTATGGAAAGATTTGGTGTGTGTGTAAATAATGTGTGAAGAGAAATTCTCGTGTGTGAGTAATGAGTGTATATAAAGAATTTTTTTATAAACCACGAGTGTATCTTTGAACAAGAATAGAGTTTTTATGTAGACCGTGTGACGTAAAGAGAAAGAGTTCCAATGCGTGTACAGAAAAAGTTTGTCATGTATAAGAATGTAGATGTACAAAGAAAAGTTTTCCTCATAGAGGACCATGGGTGTATAGTTTTGTGAATATAAAAATGAAACAAAAAAAAAGAAAGGAAGACCTCGAAGGTCGACATGTTATAGTTAGGAAGCATAAATCATTCGTAGAGAGCAAACATATCTTCTGGAAACAAGGGACTGACGCTAAGAGTTTATTTTCCTGAATAACCGAGATAATAATGGATAAATTCGTTGAACTGATGAAAGAACATAATTGGGAAACGTTGGGTCTGTTTGTGTAAATTCCCAACCGTAGTATCACAATGCCATGAACGGGATGCTTGAGTGCCCACCTGGTTGTGGCCATGACTAATTTTGCACATTGTTTCCAAATCATCATTGTCGCGCGTGCCTTGCGGAATAATATGGAAGTTCGGCCCGAGACCGACACCTTGACGCACGAATTTGTTTTGCCCCAGACATCAAGATCGGGCGCCCACGATAAAAGACCCCATTGAGACACAACCTTAGACTATTTTGAACCTTGGCCTATAAAAAGAATCCTCATCCTTTCCTCCGAAGCAAAGGACAACGGAATCTCCTCAAGGGAGAGCAAATAGAATACTAAAACCCGATTTCCCAAAGAAAGGAATGGAGAAAGAGAAGTGAAAAGAAAGAAAAGGAAGAAATGGAAAGAAAGAAAAAAGAAAAAGATGAAAACAAAGAAAAGAACAATAAAAAAGAAAGAAAAAGAAGGATTCCCGATCGAAGATCGAAAGGAAGTGAAAAAGGAAAAGATCGGAGGAAAACAGAGTAATTCCCGATCAATGAAAGAAAGAGAACAGAAATTCTTCAAGCCAGATAAATTTTCGGCAAGGTAGGTGACTGCCGGCAAAGGAAAACCCATTTTTGGTGGCTCTTCCTTTCAGATTGCCACTCAAAATCATTCTCAACTGGCGATATCCCGCCCCACATAAACAAAGAGGAAAAGACCGGAACACCCAGTTTCCTCTCAAAAAACACTACCCTCGAGAAAATCCTATTGATCCGTGATCGTACTTGTGATCTTTGATTCGATAGGAAATCGTGTGCAAAATAAAGTCGTGGTGCAGTTATGGTTTGGGATTAGGGTAAAACACTTGCCTGCGTGAGTTTTTATACACTATGAGTGATTTATTCCCAGTTTCAGCTTAACCTGATGTTTCCCCTGAATGTTCATTCAAAAGCTAAAAGTTGACATCCTGCCTTTCATTTTTGGGTACAAGGAAGATTACCCTTGGCATAAGTATATTGTTTTTCTAAGACATGGTGCTCTCACGAATGATTTATTTTTCTTTTCAAAAAGCATGTTTGCCTTTTTTAGGTGGAAAAAACCCGGTGGACCATTCGGTCCTGCCTCGCCTTTTATTCGGAGCCCCATGAATTGCGTTTTCATTCATGCATCCTCCACCAACGAGTTTGGAGCCATGCGTAGTGATTGCTTAGTGCAATTCTCCATTCTCTACCCCTGTTTCAGAGCCCCATGAATTGCGTTTTCGTTCATGCATCCTCCACCCACGAGTTTCGAGCCATGCGTAGTGATTGCTTATGCAATTCTCCATTCTCTACCCCTTTTTCGGAGCCCCATGAAATGCATTTTCGTTCATGCATCCTCCACCCACGAGTTTGGAGCCATGCGTAGTGATTGCTTAGTGCAATTCTCCATTCTCTACCCCTGTTTCGGAGCCCCATGAATTGCGTTTTCGTTCATGCATCCTCCACCCACGAGTTTGGAGCCATGCGTAGTGATTGCTTAGTGCAATTCTCCATTCTCTACCCCTTTTTCGGAGCCCCATGAAATGCATTTTCGTTCATGCATCCTCCACCCACGAGTTTGGAGCCATGCGTAGTGATTGCTTAGTGCAATTCTCCATTCTCTACCCTGTCTCGGAGCCCCATGAATTGCGTTTTCGTTCATGCATCCTCCACCCACGAGTTTGGAGCCATGCGTAGTGATTGCTTAGTGCAATTCTCCATTCTCTACCCCTTTTTCGGAGCCCCATGAATTGCGTTTTCGTTCATGCATCCTCCACCAAAGAGTTTAGAGCCATGCGTAGTGATTGCTTAGTGCAATTCTCCATTCTCTACCCCTTTTTCGGAGCCCCATGAATTGCGTTTTCGTTCATGCATCCTCCACCCACGAGTTTGGAGCCATGCGTAGTGATTGCTTAGTGCATTCTCCATTCTCAACCCTTTTTCGGAGCCCCATGAATTGCGTTTTCGTTCATGCATCCTCCACCCACGAGTTTGGAGCCATGCGTAGTGATTGCTTAGTGCAATTCTCCATTCTCTACCCTTTTTCGGAGCCCCATGAATTGCATTTTCGTTCATGCATCCTCCACCCACGAGTTTGGAGCCATGCGTAGTGATTGCTTAGTGCAATCCTCCATCCTCGCCTTTTATTCGGAGCCCCATGAATTGCGTTTTCGTTCATGCATCCTCCACCAATGAGTTTGGAGCCATTCTTCATGATTGCGTAGTGTGGACCCTCTAGTGCAATCCTCCATTCTCCAATGTGTTCAACACTGTCAAGTGCGGACCCTCTTGACTGGGAAATATGATCTTTGTTATTTTCCCGATTGATTCCTTTGCCAAACGTGTATATTATATTATTGTTGTTTTTGTGGTTGTTTGTATTTTGTTTTGTGTTGTGCAGAAAAAAAAAGGAGTAGAGACGAGAGTCGTCATGGACTAATCACGGAAAGGGCGAGACGGACGAAATCAGTGTCTTATCTTTGCTTTCCTCTTATCTCCGATAAAAGGTAAGTAAAGAGGGGCAACTGTCATACCCTAATTTCGTTCGGGGATTATTACTTTATGATATGCAACCTTTGATTGGCCGCTTCGAGATACTTGGCACCCTTTGTTGCACAATATGCGAAGTCCCGAGACGCGCCAGAAATCAAAAGGAAGTATTATTACGCAATCTGTCAGTTTCTATAACTTCTTCGAAAGCTAAAAAAGAGTAAATACATGATCCGTAAGGATTCGTAACCTTGCGGAAAGAAAATAAGTATCGTTACAAAATTCGTAAAGTTTCGTCATGTTACGGAAAAAGAATCGCCAAAAAAGGGGCAATAGGGGTGTATTTAGTAAAATGATGGGTGCATATAGTAAATTTCGAGTCTGGGCCCTTCTAGGGGTTTCTGGGCCATTTCTTGCTTAAGGTGGAGGCAACCTAGCTCGCCTGGGCGAGCTAGGTGGCAACCACCTCCCCCGTTTTGTTAAAAAATGGGATTTCGGGGTTTCCGGGACACCTGTAATGCTTCCGTAAAATTCCCATAACCCTAAGTTAGCATATTTCACTTAATACAGGTGAGAGGGAAGAGAAAAAAAGAAGAAAATCATGTCGTATGTGCTTCCATAAGGCTTCCGTAACTTTTCCGTAAATTACGAAAGAAGGGGGTGAACTTATCAAAATGGGGGGTGCAAATAGCAATTTTGAAATTTTGAATTGGGCCTTCCAAAATGATTTTTTGAAGCTGGATTGCTTCTGGAGGAAGCAACCCAGCTCGCCTGGGCAAGCTGGGCGGCAACCTCCTCCCCATTTTTCCTATAAATAGGCTGAAGGGGGCTGTTCTAAGGATCCCGGATCCCCCTTGTGATGTATTTCAGCTGTTTTGGGTGAAAAAAATTGTTTCCGTGAAGAAAATCCAAGCCGAGGTGCTTCCGTAACGCTTCCGAGATGTTTCCGTAAGCAAATCCGTGAAGGGTTTCCTCCGTTATTCACCGTTCTTCATCCGTTCTTCGTTCTTCGTTCTTCATTCTTCAACGGGTAAGTTTCCAAATTGAGCTTTTCAATTCATTCTATGTACCCGTGGTGGTCCCCATTTGTTTTGTGTACTTTTATTCTCGTTTCATTTACTTTTCGTACCCCTTTTTGACGTGCTTCAATCATTTATTTAAGTCATTTTCTTGCCTAATCAAAAAATAAAATAAATTTCCACCGAACATTTGATTTGTAATATCCGTTAATTTCCGTTAAAATGAATTCCGACCGTTCGGTCGTGCCGTAACCACGTTGGAAATAAAAAAAAAGGTAAAATAATAATATAATAGTAAAAAAATACCTTTTAGTAAAATAAAGCGAAAAATCAATCGGACGCTTTCTCTTTGGGATTTCTCATTCTTAATTGAATTGACTAATAACTAAAGTGAAACTAAGGCTAAAAAACAATTCGCCTAGTCAAGCTTGTCCACAAAAAATCACTAAAAAGGGTTTGAAGGTTTATCATCTCAGTTTTCCTTATCAAGTAAATGGATCATTTTTAAGGTCCAACACCTTAAAATGATCACCTTCCAAGTAAAAAGAATCGTTGATTCACCCTTAAGAAAGAACTACGTAGGTCTGATTTCCTCTTCGATGGAGGGTACGTAGGAGCAAAAGCCCCGCTTTTGTCGACCTCAAAAAATAAAAAGAAATAAAAGTTAAGGTAATACAATTTCCACAATTCTGAAAAATAGGCTGTTGTCCCTTGAGACAAACGTGAGAGGTGCTAATACCTTCCTCAAACGTAAATACAACTCCCGAACTTAGAATTTTCATTTTTGACCGGTTTCCTTCGGTTTTTCCGATGTTTTCCACAAATAAACGTTGGTGGCGACTCCGCGCATCTTTCCTCCTTTTGGAAAGCGCACCCGTGAGCCTCGTCTCGCACGCATGCAAAAGGGCATGTTGCGACACTATTGATGCCTTTGAATAAGAAATTTTAACACACATGTATACAAATGTTTTTTTTTTGTTGTACATTTTTTGTCAAATTAAACTTAAATATACACATCATCAATGAACTTTTGTACTTTGCATCACGGTCATGTAGCATACTGCTAAAGGTGTTTAGTTGTCTAATTTTATGAGGTGTTTTCTTACTTTAACAAACCAATGATATAAAAGGAAAAGTGTACATTTTTTCTGGTGGTCTGTTTCCAGTGCATGTATATCTTGATTTGAGTATTGCCATCCTTGTCCAATGTTCATCCCAACTGCTAACTTCTTATTCTTATGTGGTACTTGTACACAGTCCAAACTGGTATGGAGGGACTTGGACTCACTGTTGCTCAACAACTTTGGTATTGTATTGCCACTATTGGTGGTCAGTATATATGGGCTCTCTTACAATTTTTCTTTGCTTTATGTAGATGGGGTGATACTGAGTAGGTATTTTTTTAATGTTTCCCTACACTGCTTACTTGCAAGCCTATAGACAAACATGGATTGAATTAAAGTGAGATCTAGTTTGACTTTCAATTTTTCTTTTTCCCAAAGACCATTGGCTAGATGTTTATGGATCTTAATACAACGGATAGAAGGAATACATAGAGCTGCTTCATTTGGAAACCTGTTGATATTTCTTTGCACGGGAAGGTGATTCCTTTCAACAACCAAACAATTCACACAACACCTGTGTTTGTCTTTTGAAATATACAAGCAATGTATCAAGTGAAAACCCTTGTTATCGTAAGAAATGAGAAAAATAAATTCAAACCATTAGATCACATTTAATTAGTAAAAATTAAAAAATAAATATACAAGACTTTTTTTAGTGATGTGACTACAAATCCATGACTGCTAATGAACTTTTAAATTTGACCATTAATATTTGTATTTTTCTTTCCTCACAATAAGAGTTCTCACTTGATATATATCATGTGTATAAATATTTGAATGATCAAAGATTTAAAAAAAAAATGCATGACTTTTTTAAGTGGTTATATGACCACTAACTAATTTTAATCTTGATCATCCGTTGTATGATCTAGATTTATAATTTTCTCATTTTTCACAATAAGAAAAGTTCGCACTTGATATATATTTCTCAATCTTTAGTCTTTAATCAAGCATAATAGAATTGGGTGATCCATGTAGCCAACCTCACCTAATTGGATAAGGCATTTGATGTTGTTGTTGTTCTTGTTCTTTGGGCCCTCCAAGATATATTCCTAGCATATAATTGGTTTCATTCAGTTTGAATTTTCATTAGGTCCTCTAGGGTGAAAATGTATGATGATTGACTTGCTCTGTAAAACTTATCTTCTTGTTGTGTGCTATTGTGAAGCAGATATCAAAATCTTATTGAAAGAGCCTTACGAGCTAGGCTTGTATGTAGAAGCCCAAATATGAATCGTGTTGTTAGCTTTGAATATATGAACCGAAAATTAGTTTGGAATGAATTTTTAGTACTTCTTATCTTCATTTTGTACTTAACTTGTGGAATCATATTGGTCACATGAGACCTTTCATTTATTTACTACTTAAGACAAATGAATGTGAAAATGAGCCTAGTTGACTGAATGTGATAGGACTACAAAGCCCATAACCCTTAGGACCCCTAAATCTCTTCAGGTTTACACTAGAAGGCCCAAGAATAGTTAAGGCCCTATATTCACTTGGGCTGGAAATGACTAAAAATGGAGGGGAACTAGTTATACATCTGTTAAATAGGAATGAGAGATAGAGAAGTATATGTTGGTTGTGAAACGGTAAAAGTAGCTTATGGCTTTCCCATAAGTTCTATTTTGCTAATTTCATTAAGTTTCATAGAAAAGTTTATCATGATAAGCTTTTATTAGCTTTTTTCCATAAGTGTTACTATCAAACATATCAGTAAGCTCTTATTTGATAACAGTATAAATTAGTGCTTAATTAGATTGGTAATTCAAATGCAGCCCTATTCCAATTCCTAAAAATGTTTGTCACATCCTGAGAGCTGCTATTAGTTGTTTTGGGCATTTTACAAAAGCTAGATGCTATCTTGATTTGTTGGCGAGTGGATTTGCAACAATGTTGCACTTCTTACTTTACAATCCATTGGAGCTAATTATGTCGAATTCTGATTGTAGGAAATGTTATTCCTGCTTCTTCCCTTTCTTAATTCATCATCCGTGAAAAATCTCCTTCGACCTTTTTCTAAAGATAAATCATCAAGTTCAGCTGAGGATGGCACAACATGTCCCATTTGTCAGGCTACTCCCATAATTCCTTATGTTGCCCTACCTTGGCAGCACAAGTACATCTCTTTATAATAGATATGTACTCTCATCTCACATTATTGTTTTGCCACTAGAAACATCTATTGATATTTCGGTGGGATTATAGCTACAAAATGTTCTCTTTATGTATATATATATATGCTTCAAATTCAACTCTTTTTCATTAAAAGAGGATAACTAAGAAATAGTTGACAATTTGTTTATGGCAGGTATTGTTACTACTGTCTTAGGATATGATGTGTTGCTGCTCCATCGTTTCGGTGTTTCAGGTGCATTTAGCCTGTTGTTGCTATGCAACGACATGGTGGTGTCCCTTCAAAATGATTGATTGTTACTAGGAAACAATCTTTAGAGTTAGGGAGCATTTGATCTACTTATAAAATTAGCATATAAAATACTACTTGGAATTGTGGTGGTATTCTTTTCCCCTTATTATTATTATTATTATTATTATTCACATTTAATTGGGAAAACAAATCAAAATTTCTTCATAGAATCACTTACTCGGTTTAGTGGGAAGCATTCTTTCCCTTGTACCAATGTATCATTTAGTTACCCCTCATACATTTTTTTCTGTTATTATGAAGTTAAACTTCTTACATGTAAGTTGTATGTGTTTTGATTGGAGGTTTCATTATTAGATTAAGGTTTCATTATTTTTGGGCCTTGTATTTAGGGCTCCATAATGTAGGTAGGGTACCCTAGAAATATAGGATTTTTCAGCCCTTGTATTTTAGGGCACCTAGACTAGTTTTTGTATTAGGAGTAGTTTTGTAATTTCACATGCACTAAGTGGATATTTGATGTGTGTGGTTGGAAATAAATTTAATTGAATTGGTAGAAGCCCAATCCAATTAAATTTTAGAGGGGGAGGTGAGCATTTGCTTACTACACCCCATTGCCACATCATATAGTCACACTTTGTGCATGTCCTTCATGCTTTTCATGCCTCATGACACCTAAGCACACTTAGTGGAGAATCTTGGAATTGATCTTGGATTAGTGGGCTGAACCATAACTAAAATTCACTAATCATAATTAGTGAAATTTTGGCTCCAAAGTTTGGCTCCACAAATTCAATTTCAAATTCAAGTGAAATTTGAATTTCCCTCCAATTTTGTGTGACACTTAGGCTATAAATAGAGGTCATGTGTGTGCATTTTTTTGAACTTTGATGATTTGAATATTAAACTTCAGATTTCAAAGCTCATTTGGAGCACAAAATTTCGTGCTCTTCTCTCCCTCTCCCTTCATTCATCTCCTTCTTCCTCCAAGCTCTTATCCATGGCCTCCTATGGTGGTGAGCTTCTTCTAGACTCATCTTCTCCTTGAAGTGGCATCTCCTCTCTCTCTCCCTTTCTCCATTCCGCTGCCATTCATCTTCCAAGAAGCAAAGGAATCCATTGATGAAGAAGATCCTAGGCCTACAAGCTCCAATGGAGCTTGCATCATGTGGTATCAGAGCATCTTCATCTAGGTGATGTTCTTTTGCTTCCTCTATCTTTTTGTTCGGTGAATTCTCTTTAATTCCTTGTTCTTCATCTTATTCTCCATGTATATCCTCCATTGTCTTGTGGTTTGGTGCTGTTTAGAGTAGATTCAAAAAAAAAACCGATTAAATCTTAGATCTACACTTGTTCTTGCATTTCTATGGTTCAAATTTTGTAGATCTACTCTTGAATCTTGTTTTTGTGTTGATTTTAGGTTCTATCATTTTTCATTCATAATATTCTTGTGCTGAACCTTAGATCTATTTTTTTTTTCCAAAATATTGATTAGAAAAAAAAACACAAAAATCTATGTGTAAATCACTTAATCCATGTTGTCTTAGAGTCATGTTTAGTCATAGTAATTGTCACATTATGTTCTAAGTTTGTGTTGAATTTTATTTTGTTGATTGAATTCTAGATACATTTGTTCATGTATTCTTGTCATTCTTAGCCTATCTTTTGAATTTTGAGTCTAATTCATGCATGTTATTTAGTTCATAACATGTTCTAAATCAATTCCTAGAAGTAGTCTTGTTCTTGAACTTTTTTTTTGCTTTCTAAGTTTCCTACATGATGCCTATGATGAAGTTGAGTTGTGGTGCTGAGTTGTGGCTGGATTTGTGAATCAAAATAAGTCTTAAGCTCTCCTTAATTGTGTTATTCAAGATAATTGAGCATAAGCAAACACAAATTGTAACTATCCAAGCCTTAAGCAACATAAACACTACTCTTGATTTCTAGGTTCAAATCGCTGGTGCTGGCAGCTTGAACATACGAACTTGTATAAATTACTGGGAATTGGTAACTACATTTTTTGAGCTGAAACATTTACTGAATTTTCTAGACATCTGGACCAAAATTATAAAAAAAGAACCAAGCGATTTGGATTAAAGGAAAAAATAAGAAAAATCTCACAGGTTGGCAGAAAAATCAGTGTCCAGGAAAAAAAAAAAGAAAAGTGAAAGGAAAGTGTGCTTGTTGTTTTGGCTCA
The DNA here is from genome assembly GCF_004193775.1 of Glycine soja. Classification (NCBI taxonomy): domain Eukaryota; kingdom Viridiplantae; phylum Streptophyta; class Magnoliopsida; order Fabales; family Fabaceae; genus Glycine; species Glycine soja. The sequence continues at coordinate 27,782,883 of NC_041002.1, read as the reverse complement.
AAATTTGTTCTATAATTGGTGCCTATTTTATACCAATCCTAGTTCTGAAATTTCAATTGAAAATTATTGTGAAAACAAGTGCCAAAACTAGATGTTTCTTGAGTCTTTTTTTTTAGAGTTTTTCTACTCTACTCTAGAGCCATTCTAGGTTTCTCTTTGAGTCCTAGCTTGCCTTTTTGTGCTTTTCATTGCTTTAATTGTTGAATAATCCTTGGAAATTTGTCTTGTTAAAACTCTATTGGTTTAGCTTTCATTTCATTTTTTTTTTGTCTTTGGTTATTGCTTGTCTCTTTGTTTCCTTGCTTGTGAGTTGCCATATAGGGAATTGGAAAGGAGGATTGGTGCCATATCTTGAAGAATTTGAGTCAAGAAGCATGGGGCCAACCACCTTAAGAGCTATTGGACTAAGAAGCACTCCAAATTGAGTGAAACACTAAAGAGAGAATAGCCACCACAATTGAGGACTTTTTTCTTTGTAATTTTGTAATTGGCAATTTGCTTTGCTTTCAAATTTTGTAACAAAAAGGCCTTTCATTGGAAGTAAGTTGGGAGCCTCCTCTAGGTCACCCTACTTCCATTTGTGTGTAATAATTTTAGGCAATTTTCCCTTAGGATAGTGAGTGTTTTGTTGGGAACCTTAAATGAGGTCATCCAAACACTCTTAGGATCCGCCTAGTTTGCATTTCTTGCACTTTAATTTCTTGCTTACTTTCATAGCTTATTTCCTTTTCCCTCGATTGTCAACCGCCTAGATAGATTTCCTTTTACCAATTAGTTTTTACCTTATCTTTCACACCTTTTTTAGTGTTTATTTTGGCTAGTTTCAACCATAGTTTCTTTTACCTTTTTTTTCAAACCCCCAACAAGAAAGAACCATAACTTAGGAACCAACATGAGTCTTCATTCTTCATCTAGTGTTAATGGTGAGGGTTCTACTCCTAAGGACCCCTTGTATAAGATATTAGATGAGTTGAGATCCCTTAAGTTGTGGAAAGAAAAACAAGAGAGAAAAGATAAAGGTAAAAAAAGAGTGGAAGAAATAAGTCAAGATGAAAGAGAGAAAATAAGAGAGGAAGAAAGAAGAAAAATAATGAAAGAAATGAAAAGAGAAAAACGTGTCTCCTATAGTAGTCATAACTCTTGCAAGAGCCTAAGTGAAGAACTTCGTGACTATTATGAAGGAAGGCATAGGTCACATCTTAGACCTCACTCCCATAGGAGAGAAAATAAAAGAAAGCCTCAAGAGGTTAACATTAAACACCCATACTTCCATGGGAAGGACAATGTAGAGGCTAATTTAGATTGGGAAATAAGGGTAGAGCAACAACTTAAAAGGAAGTCTACTTCAAAATCTTATGGCTCTCAGTCTTATCAAAAGAAAGACCAAGGTCAAGGAATCTTAGGGGTGAGACCTTCTAAGCCCAAAGATGATAAGGGGAAGACAATAGAAAAGCAACCCCTTAAGGCTAGTATGCAAGAGAAGACTAGCTCCATGAAGTGCTTTAAATGTCTTGGAAGAGGACACATTACTTCTCAATGCCCCACCAAGAAAACCATGATTATGAGGGGCCAAGACATTTATAGTAGCCAAGATGAGGCTACTACTTCACCTTCCTCTAGTAAAAGTGAAGAAGCAAAAGGGGAAGAATCTAGTGAAGAGATCTACCCCCAAGAAGAAGGACAACCTTTAATGGTTAAGGAGGAGTGTAAGGAGGTAAGTGTCTCCTCCAAGAGGTTAGCTAAGAAGGAAAGACATTTTGAAATAAAGACAAATATTAAAGAAATTTCCCTTCTTAGACAACCTCCACATTTTCTCCTTTGTAAAAAGACACTTGTTAGCATTGCCACATCTCTTAGGCTTGAGTTTAATCCTCAAGTAAAGGAGTTGTTGGATGAGGGTTTGGTTCGCAAGAGATTAAATCCTTGTGCTTTGTTGGTGCCCAAAATAGGTATTATTAGGCACCAAATCCCTAAAATAGGTGGTGTGATGAATGTTTTGGGTGGTGCAACACTCTTTTGTAAAATCACTCGTGCACCCAACATCTTCATGATTTGTGTACATAGGGACTCATTAGGTAGGTTTGTTCTTATTTTTAGTTTCAATACAAACTTAGGCACTCATATAGGACACCTTAGGTTTGTCATACTTTTTGGTAGGAATAATCAACATGAAAATACAGAAAAAGGTATGTTCTATTGCTTTACTTTTCTTAATTTTTTAAATTGTGATCAAGGGGTTCCCATGAACCCTAAGAGAATAAATGTCATTCCTGAGTGGCCCGCTCCACAAAGTGTAAGAAAAATTTGGGGCTTCCAAGACTTAACAAACTTTTACAAAAGGTTTGCCCCATATTTTTCTATACTTGTAGCACCACTCATTGAGTTTGTGAGGAACCATGTTCCTTCATGGGAAGATGCCCAGGAAATGAGTTTTCAGACCTTACCTTACTTCAACATACTAAACACCACTAATACATATGTTTTTGTTCTTTTTACAGGTGTTGAGGAAAAAAGCCCAGCGTTTCAAGAACCTCGGGATTTGAGGTCAAATCCTTTTCAAGGGGGAGGGAATGATGCAATCCTACCCCGCAAGGGCATTGGATAGAAAACTCCAAGTAGATTGGGCCAGAGATGCAAGAGTAGGCCCTAGGGTTCTTATGAGCCTTAGGGTAGATTTCGGGCCCATGGGCTAAGTACGAGCCCACTTATCTTTGTAAATATTAGATTAAGGTTTCATTATTTTTGGGCCTTGTATTTAGGGCTCCATAATGTAGGTAGGGTACCCTAGAAATATAGGATTTTTCAGCCCTTGTATTTTAGGGCACCTAGACTAGTTTTTGTATTAGGGGTAGTTTTGTAATTTCACATGCACTAAGTGGATATTTGATGTGTGTGGTTGGAAATAAATTTAATTGAATTGGTAGAAGCCCAATCCAATTAAATTTTAGAGGGGGAGGTGAGCATTTGCTTACTACACCCCATTGCCACATCATATAGTCACACTTTGTGCATGTCCTTCATGCTTTTCATGCCTCATGACACCTAAGCACACTTAGTGGAGAATCTTGGAATTGATCTTGGATTAGTGGGTTGAACCATAACTAAAATTCACTAATCATAATTAGTGAAATTTTGGCTCCAAAGTTTGGCTCCACAAATTCAATTTCAAATTCAAGTGAAATTTGAATTTCCCTCCAATTTTGTGTGACACTTAGGCTATAAATAGAGGTCATGTGTGTGCATTTTTTTGAACTTTGATGATTTGAATATTAAACTTCAGATTTCAAAGCTCATTTGGAGCACAAAATTTCGTGCTCTTTTCTCCCTCTCCCTTCATTCATCTCCTTCTTCCTCCAAGCTCTTATCCATGGCCTCCTATGGTGGTGAGATTCTTCTAGACTCATCTTCTCCTTGAAGTGGCGTCTCCTCTCTCTCTCCCTTTCTCCATTCCGCTGCCATTCATCTTCCAAGAAGCAAAGGAATCCATTTATGAAGAAGATCCTAGGCCTACAAGCTCCAATGGAGCTTGCATCAGAAATCCACCCCTAAGACTAGTTCCCAAGAAAGGACTAGCAACATTAAATGCTTCAAATGTCTTTGGAGAGGTCACATTGCCTCTCATTGCCCCCCAAAGAAAACCATGATTATGAGGGGTCCAGACATTTATAGTAGTCAAGAGGAGACTACTTCGTCCTCTTCCTCTAGTGGAAGTGAAGATGAAGTAAGGGGTGAAGAGTCTAGTGAGGAAGTCTACCCCCATGAAGAAGGTGACCTCTTAATGGTTAGAAGGCTTCTTGGAGGTCAATCTTGTGATCTATCTCAATCCCAAAGAGAGAACATATTTCATACAAGATGCAAAATTTTAGATAAAACTTGTTCTCTCATTGTGGATAGTGGATCTTGTTGCAATTGTTGTAGCACAAGATTAGTTTCCAAGTTGAACCTCACTATCATTCCCCACCCAAAACCTTATAATTTTCAATGGCTCAATGAGCAAGGGGAAATGATAGTTAACCAACAAGTGAAGGTACCTTTCTCCATTGGGACATATAAGGATGAAGTTAATTGTGATATAGTTCCCATGGAGGCAGGACATATTCTTTTAGGAAGGCCATGACAATTTGATAGGAAGATCATTTACAATGGCATAACTAATGAAATTACCTTCACCTATCTTGGCACTAAATTTGTGTTGCATCCTCAAACACCTTCAAAGGTGGCCAAAGATCAGCTAACTATGAAAGATAAGAGGGATGAGGAAGAAAAACTAGAAAAACAAAAGAAAAAGAAGGATAGTAAGGCCTTGTCTTCAAAGGCCAAGGGGAAGGAAATGGAGGAAAAGGATTCCTCCAAGAAGATTGTTAAGAAGGAAAATCATTTTGCGACAAAAAGGTGATATTAAAAGAGCACTCCTTCTTAAACAATCTTTCTACCTTCTCCTATCAAGGGAAACATCCCTTAGCACCACCATACCTCTTGAGCTTGAGGTTATTCCTCAAGTAAAGGAGTTGTTGGATGAGGGTTTGGTTCGCAAGAGCTTAAATCCTTGTGCTTTGTTGGTGCCCAAAATAGGTATTATTAGGCACCAAATACCTAAAATAGGTGGTATGATGAATGTGTTGAGTGGTGCAACACTTTTTTGTAAAATCACTCATGCACCTAACATCTTCATGATTTGTGTACATAGGGACTCATTAGGTAGGTTTGTTCTTATCTTTTGTTTCAATGCAAACCTAGGTGCTCATGTGGGACACCTTATGTTTGTCGTAATTTTTTGTAGGAATAATCAACATGAAAATAAAGAAAAAGGTATGTTTTATTCCATTACTTTCCTTAACTTTTTAAATAGTGATCAAGGGCTTCCCATGGACCCTAAAAGAATAAAGGTCATTCCTGAGTGGCCTACTCCACCAAGTATAAGGGAAATTTGGGGATTCAATATCTTAACAAACTTTTATAAAAGGTTTGTTCCATATTTTTCTATACTTGCAGCACCACTCATTGAGTTGGTGAAGAACTATATTATCTTATGGGAAGATGGCAGGAAAGGGGATTTCAGTCCTTATCGTACTCTAACATACCCAATATCACTAATACATATGTTTTTATTCTTTTTACAGGTGTTGAGGAAAGAATTAATGAGTTTCAAGAACCTCTGGATTTGAGGTCAAATCCTTTTCAAGGGGGAGGAAATGATGCAATCCAAACCCCCGAGGGCATTGGATAGAAGACTCCAAGAAGATTGAGCCAAAGATGCAAGAGAAGGCCCTATGGTTCTCATGAGCCTTAGGGTAGATTTTGGGCCCATTGGCTAAGTATGAGCCCACTTATCTTTGTGCATATTAGATTAAAGTTTCATTAATTTTGGGTCTTGTATTTAGGGCTCCATAATGTAGGTAGGGTACCCTAGAAATGTAGGATTTTTCAGCCATTGTATTTAGGGCATCTAGACTGGTTTTTGTATTAGGGGTAGTTTTGTAATTTCAGATGCACTAAGTGAATATTTGATGTGAATTGTTGGAAATAAATTTAATTGAATTAGTAGAAGCCCAATCCAATTAAATTTTAGAGGGGGAGGTGAGCATTTGCTTACTACATCCCATTGCCACATCATATAGTCACACTTTGTGCATGTCCTTCATGCTTTACATGCCTCATGACACCTAAGCACACTTAGTGGAGGATCTTGGAAATGATCTTGGATTAATGGGCTGAACCATAACTAAAATTCACTAATCATAATTAGTGAAATTTTGGCTCCACAAATTCAAGTAAAATTTGAATTGAAATTCAAATTTCCCTCCAAATTTGTGTGACACTTAGGCTATAAATAGAGGTCATGGGTGTTCATTTTTTTTACTTTGATCATTTGAAAATTAAACTTCAAAGTTCAGAGCTCTCTTAGAGCACAAAATTTGGTGCTCTTCTCTCTCTCTCTGATGAGAACCCTGAAACTGGCCAAATACAGGCTAAAGGCCCAAGTGGAGAAGGACGAAGGCCTAAGTGGAGAAGGACGAAGGCCCAAGTGGAGAAGGATGAGGGCCCAGAGGCAGAGACATTATCAAGACTATTAATTGTTGCTGAAGGCTCAGATTAATTTGAAGGCCCATAATAAATATGTTCTATTTTTATTAATAATTTTTATTTATTGTAATTTTGGCCCAAACTGTTTAGAAGGCCCATGTCTATTTTTATCTTTTTGTTCAGATACGCTATAAGTATTGGTTTTTGTTTTCAATAAAAAAAAAACTTTTGGCATTTGATAAAATTTGGTGAGAGTTTTTCTCTGAGTTCCTTGTTGAACCAATCTCAGACTTATCAAGGTAATCCTTGTGGCGTCTACCCTGACTTATCTTCCTTCACTGGAAGTGGCGTCTACCCTGACTTATCTTCCTTCACTAGAAGTGGCGTCTACCCTGACTTATCTTCCTTCTTTGGAAGTGGCGTCATCCAAAAATCTCTGTTACCTGTATCAAGTGATCCGCTCCTACTCAGGTTCACATCATCTGGTATCAGAGCTTCATCTCTTGATACAGGTTCTATCCTATCCTATTATTTTTCTTTGTAATTTTTCCAAGTTCGTGTTTTGTCCTTGTTTTGTTATTTGTTTTCTTGTTTGCTTCTTGTTGCGTTCTTGTTTGTGTCTTCATTTCGTTCTTGTTCTTGTTCTTGTCATGTTTTTGTTCTTGTTCTTGTTTCTTGTGTCTTTCAGACTTTGAGTAAAAAAAAATCTGTTTGAGTTCTGTTTCAAGTAAAAAAAAAAAGTTGCAGAATTTTTTTTTTAAAAAAAAGAAAAGAAAAGAAGAAAAAAATGGGTGTTTAATCTTTGAACACGAAATTGAGGCAGTTAGAGGCTTTTTTTGTCAGAAAATCGTGTACCAAATCCCCTTATCTGGATTCTCCTCTGAATTCTGAGCGTTTTGATATATAGTGGGCCTCAAACGGACAACCGTAGCAAAAGTTATGAGCATTTGAAGTTTACTTGTCTTATCTGTTATCCTATTTGTTATCATATCTGTTATCCAAATTAAATCTAGTTTGTTATCCAAATCCAATCTAATCTGTTATCCAAATCAAATCTAATATATTATTCAAATCAAATCTGATCTTTTATCTAAATCAAATCCAATATGCTATCCAAATCAAGTCCAAGTTGTTATCCCAAATCAAATCTGTTGCTCAGTCTATGATAATTATATTGTCTTTCCTTTTATTTTATATTACCTTGTGTGTCTAATTTGGTCCATCCAGGAACTTAAGAGTGAACACGAGTGGTAAAAGGCAAGAGGGAATACATTACACAAAAGCCTATATTGAGAGCATCAAACATGAGTGAACTACCATCAAAGAGAGAAACACGTGAGTAGAGTGAGGTGAGGTCCTGAATTTTTTTTTTAAATTACTGCAAAATTCTTTGTTCCTTAATCATGGTAGGAGCTGGTGACAATGGTGGTGTATATCATCAACTGGACGGATTTCAGCGCTTATTACTGGACGCGATGACTACACAAATGCAACGTTTGTTGAAACGTAACAATGAAGAGCTCTACATGCGAATAAAAGGACTAGAGCACCAAATGAATCCAAATGCTGGGAGACCTTATGGTGGCAACAGAAGGGTCAATGATGGATCGAACCGAATAGAGGGGCAAGACAGAATTGAGGGAGTAAAACTCAATGTATCCTTTTTTAAAGGCAAGAGTGACCCAGACGCCTACCTTACCTGGGAGATGAAGATTCAGCATGCATTCTCTTACAATGATTATCCGGAAGAGCAGAAGGTGAAGTTAGCAGCAGCTACATTCTCAGACTATGCCTTTGTTTGGTGGAAGAAAAATCAAAGAGAGATGAAGAGAGAAGAAGGGCGGGAGATAGATGCATGGACTGAGATGAGAAGGGTTATGCGAAAGAGGTATGTTCCAATTAGCTACAGTAGAACCATGCGACAAAAACTCCAGAGGTTATCCCAGGGAAGTTTGATTGTTGAGGATAAGGAGATGGAGATGGCACTAGTGAGGGCCAACATTGAAGAGGACACCAAAGCAGTGCATGATGGCTTCACCAACAAGATTTCTTTCCAGCACCACGACCAGAAAATTATTCATAAACCTCTATCCCTCAGAGAAGTGTGTGATGACCAAATCAGAAGGAGAGAAAAGAGAGAACAAGAGAGAGATATTAGTGAGGCATCATAGAGAAATAGAAAAAGGAAGAGTGATATACTTGAGAGATGGAGTGACACACAAAAGAGAGAGAGTGATAATTCTAATTAGTTAACTATTTATGTTTCTCCTAGTGTTCAACCCTTATTGCAGGAATTTAAAGATGTCCTTCCTAAGGAGATTCCTCATGGACTGCCACCTTCAAGAAGCATAGAACATCAAGTTGATCTCCTTCCAGAAGCTTCATTGCCTAACAGGCCAACTTACAACAACAAGCCCCAAGAGTTTCAACATAAGGATGCACAGGCCAAAGTTGAGTATGTGAAAAGATTGTATGACCAAGTGAAGGTACAAATTGCAAAGAAGAATGAAAGATATACCAAGCAAGCCAACAAGAAAAGGAAGGAAGTGGTACTTGAACCCGATGATGATCCTGGACATTTGAGAGCAAATGTTTTCCAAGAAGGAGGGAATGATGAGAATCCTGAAACTGGCCAAATACAGGCTAAAGGCCCAAGTGGAGAAGGACGAAGGCCTAAGTGGAGAAGGACAAAGCCCTCGAGTGGAGAAGGATGAAGGCCCAAGTGGAGAAGGATGAGGGCCCAGAGGCAGAGACATTATCAAGATTATTAATTGTTGCTGAAGGCCCAGATTAATTTGAAGGCCCATAATAAATATGTTATATTTTTATTAATAATTTTTATTTATTGTAATTTTGGCCCAAACTGTTTAGAAGGCCCATGTCTATTTTTATCTTTTTGTTCAGATACGCTATAAGTAATGGTTTTTGTTTCTTTTGGCATTTGATAAAATTTGGTGAGAGTTTCTCTCTGAGATCCTTGTTGAACCAATCTCAGACTTATCAAGGTAATCCTTGTGGCGTCTACCCTGACTTATCTTCCTTCACCGGAAGTGGTGTCTACCCTGACTTATCTTCCTTCACTGAAAGTGCCGTCATCCAAACTCTGTAACCTATATCAAACGTTCTGCCCCGTAAGGTTCACATCATCTGGTATCAAGCAAGCCAACAAGAAAAGGAAGGAAATGGTACTTGAACCCGATGATGATCCTGGACATTTGAGGGCAAATGTTTTCCAAGAAGGAGGGAATGATGAAAATCCTGAAACTGGTCAAATACAGGCTAAAGGCCCAAGTGGAGAAGGATGAAGGCCTAAGTGGAGAAGGACAAAGCCCCCGAGTGGAGAAGGATGAAGGCCCAAGTGGAAAAGGGTGAGGGCCCAGACGCAGAGACATTATCAAGACTATTAATTGTTGTTGAAGGCCCAGATTAATTTGAAGGCCCATAATAAATATGTTCTATTTTTATTAATAATTTTTATTTATTGTAATTTTGGCTCAAACTGTTTAGAAGGCCCATGTCTATTTTTATCTTTTTGTTCAGATACGCTATAAGTATTGGTTTTTGTTTTCAATAAAAAAAACTTTTGGCATTTGATAAAATTTGGTGAGAGTTTCTCTCTGAGTTCCTTGTTGAACCAATCTCAGACTTATCAAGGTAATCCTTGTGGCATCTACCCTGACTTATCTTCCTTCACTGGAAGTAGCGTCTACCCTGACTTATCTTCCTTCACCGGAAGTGGCATCTACCCTGACTTATCTTCCTTCACTAGAAGTGGCGTCTACCCTGACTTATCTTCCCTCTTTGGAAGTGGCGTCATCCAAAAATCTTTGTTACCTGTATCAAGCGATCCACCCCGTAAGGTTCACATCACTCTCCCTTCATTCATCTCCTTCTTCCTCCAAGCTCTTATCCATGGCCTCCTATGGTCGTGAGCTTCTTCTAGACTCATCTTCTCCTTGAAGTGGCGTCTCCTCTCTCTCTTCCTTCTCCATTCCGCTGCCATTCATCTTCCAAGAAGCAAAGGAATCCATTGATGAAGAAGATCCTAGGCCTATAAGCTCCAATGGAGCTTACATCATGTTCTACCAATCCAATTAAATTTATTTCCAACAACACACATCTTTATCTCCTAGAGATGCTTTAGTGAAAAATTTATGCACAACCTCTTCAAGAGCATCCTTCCCTTCAGGATCCCTATATTTAGGAACCATGGCAACTTCCATCTCTGCTTGTCTTTCAGAATCATATACAAACATGATTTTAGCTCTATGCTTTGTGGCAGATTGCACCCTTTCAATCTCAACTTTTCTTACTTCATCTTCTAAGTGAGCTATGGCAGACTCAATCACTATTTATTTAGGCATAGGCTCACCATCTATATCCATCATGGTGGCCTTCTCAGTAACCTTTCTCTACACTATCTCAAGAAATAAGGTCTTCTAAATTCCATAACAACATCTTCTGGAATTTCTTCAGATACCTTCCCAGCTAAGTAAACCAAGCTTGCATCCTCTTCTAGCTTCCTCTTGTGCTCTTCCGTAGATAGAGTTAGCACAGAAGCCAAAAGAACCTCATCTAGCTCGAAGGCCTCCTTTTTCTCCAAGGATTTATCCAACTTGGCCTTCTTTCTTGTTTTAGACAAAGACTTCTTCTCAGTCTTTTTCAAGGCAACAACTTCTTTTTTGCTCAAAGGGGGTGAAGTCAGTTTGGATGAAGGTTGAGAGGTCTAAAGTTTGAGGGGTAAGAGCTTCAAGAATCTCAACATCAAATTCATGCTTCTTTGATGGTGATGTTGGCTTAGGCTAAGGGGTTGGAAAAATCTAAGATATAGATTCTTGTGGCTTAGGAGGAAAGATGAGAGTAGATTGAGGTTTGTGTTAGGGGTGTTTGATTTTGATGGTTGGTCTTTTGGGAGCATGTTTAGATTCAGGTTCAAACTTAGAGTCTGGAGCATTCTTCTTTTGGGAAGTTTTGGTGTTAAAGGGTTTGGGATCATATGGAGGTTATTTCTTGGGTGGATCAGAAGGCTTAAGGTTAAATGGTGTAACATCCTATTTTTTTAGAAGCTAGCTTAATGAAATTGTATAGTAATTATATGTGCTTAATTGATTAAGTGAGTTATTTAAGTTTTGTTATTAATATATATATATATATATATATATATATATATATATATATATATATATATATATATATATATCATGAGTATAGAATAACTAATGTCTTAGTGGTCTGTGCTAGAGGTTAATGATTTACAATTATTGTAGAAGCAAGATTCATGATGATGAATCAAGTTGATTCAAGTAGTTTTGATGATGACAAAGATGATAACAAAAAGCCCAAGAGAATGATTTCAAGATTGAGTCAACAAGTTCAAGATCAAGTTTAATTTCAAGTTTCATAAGAAGAAATCAAGAAGATTCAAGAATCAAGAGAAGTTTGATTTCAAGATTCAAAAGAAGATTAATTCAAGATTCAAGAGAAGAAATCAAGAAGACTTCACAAGGGAAGTATTGAAATTTTTTTTCAAAAAACAAACATAGCACAATTTTGTTTTTCAAAAGAGTTTTTCTCAAAATTTTCTAAGTTACCAGAGTTTTTACTCTTTGGTAATCGATTACCAGTTTCCTGTAATCGATTACCAGTGGCAAAGTTTGATTTCAAAAGCTTTTAACTGAATTTGCAACGTTCCAATTGTTTTTTTAATGGTGTAATCAATTACAATATATTGGTAATCGATTACCAATGGATTTGAACGTTGAAATTCAAATTCAATTGTGAAGAGTCACATCTTTTCATAAAATGCTTTGTGTAATCGATTACATGGTTTTGGTAATCGATTACCAGTGACAAGTTTTGATTAAAAATTAAGAGATGTAACTCTTCCAATGGTTTTTAGGTTTTTCTCAAGGTTATAACTCTTCCAATGGTTTTCTTGACTAGACATGAAGAGTCTATAAAAGCAAGACCTTGACTTGCATTTCAATAACCTTTTACACAACTTTTTCATAACTTTTGAACATCTCTTTGAACTTCTTCTTCTTCTTCTTCCTTTGCCAAAAGCTTTCTAAGTTTTCTGGTTTCCAAACCTTGTCCTTTCACAGAAAATAAAAGTGTGCTATATCTTTTCATTCTCTTCTCCCTATGCCCAAAAAGAATTCGACAATGACTAACCGCCTAAATTCTTTTTGTGTCTCTCTTCTCCCTTTTCCAAAAGAGCGAAGGACTAACCGTCTGAATTCTTTTGTGTCTCTCTTCTCCCTTTTCCAAAAGAACAAAGGACTAACTGCCTGAATTATTTTGTGTCTCCCTTCTCCCTTTTCAAAGAATTCAAAATGGCACAGTCTGAGAATTCTTTTGATTCTTCTCTTTCCCTTAAACAAAAGATTTCAAAGGACTAACCGCCTGAGATATCTTTTGTTTCCCCTTCACAAAGTTTCAAAGGACTAACTGCCTGAGAACTTTGTCTTAACACATTGGAGGGTACATCTACTTGGGTTGTTGTAACTGAGAACAAGAGAGGGTACATCTCTTGTGGATCAGTTCAAGTGGAGGGTACATCCACTTGGTTGTTCAAAGAGAACAAGGGAGGGTACATCCCTTGTGGATCTTTGCTTGTAAAAGCTTTTACAAGGTTGAAATGAAATTTCAAGGACCACAGGTCGCTTGGGGACTGGATGTAGGCACGGCTTGTTGCCAAACCAGTATAAAACTCTTGTGTTTGTCTTCTTCTTCCCTACACTCTTTAATTTCCACTGTGCACTTTAATTATCGCTTTTACTTTTGGTTAAGTTTCTATTTCTGTTCTTTACTTTCTTAATATTATAGTAAAAGCCTAATTGAATTTAGTAACATTAAGAAGGATAAGTTTTTTTTAATTAGTAAAGGTTCATTAATAATTAATTCAACCTCCCCTTCTTAATTATTCTGAGGCCACTTGATCCAACAATTATTAATACCCGTGACAAGGACATGATTTGGGTTTCTTTGAGTGATTCAAGTTTTAAAAAAAGTCAATTTGGGATTGTTGCACAATCTAAATAAATTCTTAAATTTATTCTTGCTCTTATAGTCCATCTAAATTAGATTCTAAGAAAACTATTGTTGCTATAGCAGTTCACATTGCTTGTGTTTTTGATCCAATTTCATATGCTAATTAGTAAAGCTATCATTTGCAATTTATTCAATCTCAATCATAATCCTTCAATTATATCCTAAAGTTTTTACCTTATCCTTTATTCTATTCAGCTTACACTCATTTTAATCCCATTACCCCTAAGATGTTGGCCTATACTTGTATTATTGTAGTATTCTATTCATTTCCTTTCTATAATCTTGTGGCTAATAAACTAACATACAAGTTGCTACTTCTCATTTTTTTTCTCTTTTTCCCTATAAACCTTATAATACATAATTTTATAAGTTTAACACCTTATAAATTCATTTAAACATTTTATAAAACTTAAGCCTTATTACTCCATGGTCAACAACCTCCACCACCTTTCCTACTTTTCTTTAGACAAGAAAATAACACCTTAGTGAAACATTGCAACATTCTTTATCACTCAGAGCTTGCCACAAATTCAAGAAAACTACCTACCACCCAATTCTTTCCATTCTTTCAATTCATTCCTTGTCATATCATAAGGTCATCACATACAATACCATTTCATCTAGCCTTGTAACCTCCCTGAAATCAAAGACTGCTTAAGTCTAATGCCTAGTATGCACTATACCCTGTTGGAATTTTCTATTCCAATCATTATCGTGGGCTGATATTATAAGACAATTATATTAGCTATTTATCATTAGTTGGTTTTATTTTATGTGATCAAATTAAGTAAGCTTGTTAGACAACTAAATCATATGATATGGACTTAAATGCGTAGATGTCAGTGTTGGCCCATTAGGGGATAATGAGAACCCTATTAAGTTAACACGCTATAAGAAAGATATGGTCCCCAATATATTGAGTCGTCACACATAGTTTCTCTTCTCCCCATCTGAAGAGTTACGAAGGTTCTATTGAGGAATAAAGAGATTCTGGTTGAGAAAGAACCATGAAGCCACCAATTATGCTTTTAGTCAGTTATTCATTGTCTCTGCAACATTTCATAGCAGATCCTAAGAAGAGCGCATACATAAGAAATCACCTATGGATTCAGATTTTGCTGCGTTTGTTTGATCAAACATTATTGATCCAGGTATTCCTAAAACTCTTCTTGATAATCTAACGTAATATATTCTGAGTGATTGTTGGTATTTTATAAAGATCCCCTAAAATTCCAACACGCCCCTCCATTCAAATTCTCTTGCTAACAAAGTTGTGTATATTATGGACCCTGCAACACAAAGTCGCACTACTTCATTCCTTTTCCATTCCTCTCACCAAAGGCCAAATCATGAACAAACTAGCACTTCTCACACGCTCTAAGCCGTTGTTTAAGCAATTCAACACCAAAGCTCAAAACATTCATTTGTGCATGTTGAAATTCCTCTCAATACAAACTTTTTAAATCACAAGAGCATGAGCTCTTGATCCCTCACCATTTTGCGTGTCCAAGGTTAAAGTTTGAACGACAAAAATTCGCTAATTTGGAATTACGAACCTATTCTCTACATCTCATCTGAGGTCACACTCGTCAATCGGAGCACCATGCGAAAAATGACGCCAATTGGAAGTTAGGGGAGCAAACCGTGTGCGAGCCTCAAAGGACCACAGGGAGATATCTGTGAGCCCTCAACAACAAAGGTACGAGGTGTTTGAGATAGTTCACTACTTGTGGAAATTTAGTATTCGTTGGGGGCACCTCACTAACCTAAGAATGGCCCCCACATGGCTTTGGAGTTGTAGAGTAGGGTAGTTCATAGAGCTAACCTATAGGCCATGTGGAAGTCAAGAAACACTTAATTATAATGACAACGCACGTGGGTGTAACGTGTTGATGAAAGATTATATATATCTATGTATGTTTGATTAAGAATACTACATGATTCCTTCTAACTTTGCACATTGATTTTAAGGTCATTGAGTGGTGGATTGTCATAATTGAATGCTACATTATTTTTTGAAATTGGAATTGGTTGTATTGGAAGTTTGGTGATGAGCTTGTAATGAAAATGTCATGGTGATGAGATTACATTTGTTAAGTGTGTCTTATCCTATCAATTGCTACTTGTTTGTGAGGTTAACGATTGCAAATGTTGGTGGTTGATTGTTATGACCCCCTACATGAAATTGAGTACAATGTGGTATGAGTAATCTTCAGCTATGAATGTTGTATGTGTGTCCATGTTATAGATATTGGGTAATTTAAATAGATTTTGTTTCTTGATGTGGGAAGCTTGTTGAGGAATAAGAGAAAGTGTAGTTGAAGAATGAAGTGGACTAACCAAGTGGGCTAGTATACAACTAATCATAGAAAACAAAAGAAGCATTAACATCACTATGAATGATGTTTTACTGCTTGAAATTATATTTTTCTGAACATGTTTAATAAAGAAAGCGTGTATGTTATTTTTGTGATGTGCATCACTTTAGAGCATATGAAATACTGCAAATTTTCCTCATCTTTCATGCTAAGGAAAAATCGATCAAAAGGAGATAATTTTTTTGCTTTTATTTTATTCGAAGTTGATGTAAGACCGAATGCTAGAACATGTCAAAATTATTTATTTTAGAATAAGTGTTGATTTTCTTGTGCCTATAAAGTGTTCGAAAGAATGCATAAACAAAACTAAAAAGCATCTGTCATACCCTAATTTCGTCCGGGGACCTTTGCTTGATGACATGCGACCATTCTTTGGTCCTTGTGAGGTGCTTGGCACCCATCGTTAGGCAATTTATGAAATTCCAGGACATGCCGAAAAACCAAAAAAATATTGATGCACAATCCGTAAGTTTCCGTGACACATCGGAAATCAAATGGAAGCATCGTTGCATAATTAAGTGAGGTTCCGTAACATTCCGTAAGTCAAAAAGGGGATGATTATGTAATCCGCAAGGTTCCGTAACATTACGGAAAGAAAACAAGTATCGTTACGAAATTCGTAAGTTTCCGTAACTTTACGAAAAAAGAATCACCAAAAAACAGCAGAGGGGGGTGTACTTAGTAAAAATGGGGGTGCAAATAGCACCCAGGCCCATTTGGGCCCTCCAGAAGATTCCTCCAGAAGGCGGTTGCTTCTGGAGGAAGCAACCCTGCTCGCCTGGGCGAGCTGAGCTCGCCTGGGCGAGCTGGGCGGCAACCACCTCCCCTATTTTGCTATAAATAGGGGAGGGAATGAAGAAGGAAGGGATCCCAGCCCTTTAGGCACTTCTCTCTCTTTCGAATTTGCTTGGAAAAATTGTTTCCGTGAAGAAAATCTAAGCCGAGGCGCTTCCGAAACGTTTCCGTAACGTTTTCCGTGAGGAATCTCGCAAAGGTTTGAACCGTTCTTCGACGTTCTTCATTCGTTCTTCATCGTTCTTCGATCTTCAACGGGTAAGTACCTCGAACCAAGCTTTTCGATTCATTCTATGTACCCGTAGTGGTCCACATTGTGTTTCGTGCATTTTGATTCTTGTTTTGTTTACTTTTTATACCCCCTGTTGACGTGCTTAAGCCATTTTACTTAAGTCGTTTCTCGCTTAACTTAAAAATAAAATAAATTTCCACCGAACGTTTGAATTGTATCATCCATTAGCTTCGGTTAAAATAAATTCCGACCATTCGGTCATGCCGTAACCACGTTGGAAATCAAAAAGAGGTAAAAAATAATATAATAATCAAAAAGACATCTTTTAGTAAAATAAAGCGGAAAATCAATCGGACGTTTTCTCTTTGGGATTTCTCATTCTTAACCGAATTGATTAATAACTAAAGTGAAATTAAGGCTAAAATCAACTCGCCTAGTCAAGCTCGTCCACAAAAATAGGCTTTTGAAGTTTGTCATTTCAATTTCTCACTAAGTGAAATGGATCATTTTTAAGGTCCAACGCCTTAAAATGATCACCACTTAAGTAAAAAAAAAGAATCACTTGATAAGAAAGAACTACGTAGGTCTGAGTTCCTCATTGAGGATACGTAGGAGCAAAAGCCCCGCTTTTGTCGACCACCCCAAGAGATCGTTAATGGTCCAAATGCCTTAACGTTTCTCTCCTTTCAAAAACAAGAGATCGTTAATGGTCCAACGCCTTAACGTTTCTCCCCTTTCAAAATCAAAAGACCGTTTAATGGTTCAACACCTTAAATGACCTTTTGTTCAATAAAAACATATTTTGCAAAAAAGACAAAAACAACTTAACCAAACACTTTGTTCCGAAAGAACTACGTAGGTCTGATTTCCTCATCGCAATTGAGGAATACGTAGGAGCAAAGGGAAACACCCTTGTCGACCACAAAAAGGAAAAAAATATAAAAAGGGTATAAAGGATATAAGAACATAAAAAGGGAACATAAAAAATCAAAGTCATGTTTGCACATTCGATTAAAGGCTGCCGTCCCTTGGGACGGACGTGTGGGGTGCTAATACCTTCCCCGTGCGTAAATACAACTCCCGAACCTTTCAACTTAAAAGTTCGTAGATCGCGTCTTTTCCGGTTTTTCCGACGTTTTCCTCGAATAAACGTTGGTGGCGACTCCGCGCGTATTCCTTTCGTGGAACACGCATCCCGCGAGTCACGCGTCGCCCTCCCGCCGAAGGGTAGGTTGCGACAGTTGGCGACTCCACTGGGGACTTTTTTTAGAGAGTTAGGCCATTTAATTTTGTGCAATGTTTTACCGTGACTTACCCCTTTGTTGGTTTCCTTTCATTATGTTCTTGTGTATACAAACTCGTTGTTGCTTTTAGTGCGTTTTAAAATGTATGCATGAAGTAAATATTTATTCATTTGATGCACACAAACACCAACACTATTTGCACACACTGTGAGTGAAAAAGGGCCCTATACCCGGGTTCATGGGAGCATAAGGAGTGGAGGTGAATCTGTGATCGTGCTAGGTCTCCGACTTGCTTGATTACAGTGAACCCTCATCTAGAGCTTTTCTCTTTGGAAACCTATTGTTGCTAGTAGTCCCTACTGCTACAATATGTTCTTCAAAGGGGATGATACCTCTAGAAACCATCAAGAGAGATATAACTACCTTGGGGATTATTGCTAAAAGCCTAGTTAGTTCTCTCCCTTATAGGTCCCTTAAATAGGGGCACGGAGCAAACACGCTGCGTGCCATTTTTCACACTGCCATGCATAAGTATCATATACCCGTTTGCTTATGTTCAGTGAATATTATCATACTATGTACATCCCCGTATTGTACCTTTCGCATGTGCATCATGTGCGGGTTCCGTCTTAATCCCCTCTCTTGGGCAAACCAACGGAGGGTCCGTGTCACCTTCTTAAATACATACGTTGGGCACTTTGCTACCCCAAGACGTTGTATCTAAGAAGGAGACAATTTCCCGAGCTCCCGTATTCATAAATTGCATCCGTGTCATATGCATTCCTTCATGCATTCATCCATTCCACCCATGATAGATGTCGGAGTTTTGATTCACACTAGATTTTATTTCACTTTAGTAAAACATGGGATCAAGTCAAAAGCCTTCGCTTAAAAAGAGGTTTTATCAAGTCAAAATCAAGAGCTTAGAGGTCACCAGTTTACGAAAGTTGGGGCAATTAATGGGTCAACTTCAACGGCAAGCCTTCCGCAAAGCCTATGGTAAGCATTTGGGACCTAGCTAGGGTAGAAGTCTCCATGGAACCAATTGCCTCCCTCGCCCAGTATTATGATCAGCCGTTGAGGTGCTTCATCTTTGGGGACTTCCAGCTATCACCAATGGTGGAAGAATTTGAAGAGATCCTAGGATGTCCTCTAGGGGGAAGGAAACCATACCTCTTCTCAGGGTTCTACCCCTCATTGGCCAGAATTTCTAAAAAAGTCCAAATCTCGGCGCAGGAATTAGACCGCCAAAGGCAAGTCGAAAATGGGGTGGTCGGAATACCGAGAAAATATTTGGAGGTAAAAGCAAGAATCTTGGCAGATAAAGGCGAGTGGACCCCATTCATAGATATTCTCACACTGTTGATTTTCGAGGGAGTCCTCTTTCCAAATGTGGATGGGTTGGTGGACCTGGCAGCGATCGACGTTTTTCTCGCCTATCATAACCACAAGGAAAGTCCGGTTGTCGCTATGCTAGCCGACCTATATGACACCTTCGACCGAAGATGTGAAGAAAGCAATGCAAGGATTGTTTGTTGTACTCCAACTCTCTATGTGGGGCTGGTTTCACACCTTTTTCTCCAAGTAGGTAGGCCCGTCTATCCGCTACAAGGTCACCGCTCGTGCGTTGAAAAAGGAAAGGCGAATTGGGACCAACTCTTGGCTAGCATGGGGGGGCGTCTGTTAATTGGTTCCCTCGCTAGAAGGAAGGAAGAATCAAGATTCTATCTTCATGCGAAGGATGTCCAAATGTTCCCTTGATAGGAACAAGGGGTTGTATTAATTATAATCCCGTTCTCGCCATAAGACAGCTTGGCTACCGCATGAGAGGAGCGCCATTAGACGAAAGCATCACGCCTTTCATCGCACGGGGTTTCAGTGACCACAACGCGAGGGTACTCCAAGGAGTTCGCAAGGCATGGGATGCGGCGTGAAGAAAGGACAGAGAGCTTAGGGGAAGCAGTAATGGGATCATCGACGGCTATCATAAGTGGCTGAGAGTCCGAACACAAGGATTGGATTGGCTCCCAAATCTAAAGACTGTGAGAGACGATGAGGTTAAAGCTTCGGAAGAAAGTGATGAGGTACAAGCCCTAAAGGTAGAGCTTGAAAGAGCCTGGGTAGTCGAAGAGAAGTTCAAGTCCATAGCCATCAAAGTCTGAAAAGAGTATGATGAACTAAGGGATGTCAATATGGCCACCGATGAAGCCTTGGAATGAGAAACCAAGAAGGCCCGAAAGGAAGAACACGACCAAAGCAAAGTTTTGAGGGGCTTTATAGGGCAGCAATAGTGAGCTCAAGCTCCGAAGAGGTGAAAGGAATCATCACGGGTCAAAGGCATGATCTTGAAGGACGAGCTAAAGGTTTGCCTTAGGTCGAAAAGAAATTTGTCCCAACAGTTAAGCGAGACTGAAGGGAATATGTGGGCCATCATCGATAAGTGCAAAGAGAGGCTAAATCTAGCGGCGACTCACGAGCAAAGGCTAGAGGATGAGTACGCCAAGATATCAGCAGAAAGGGAAGCAAGGGAAAGGGTAATTGATTCATTGCACCAAGAGGCAACAATGTGGACGGACCGATTTGCTCTTACTTTGAACAGGAGTCAAGAACTTCCCCCATTGCTAGCCAAGGCCAAAGCAATGGCGGACACCTACTCCGCCCCCGAGAAGATCCACGGACTTCTCAGCTATTGTCAACATATGATAGACTTAATGGACCATATGATTAGAAACCGCTAGGAAGTTTGTATTGTCGCTCAGATCTTGACTAGTTATAACTTTTTGAATAAAATGAGTTTATCCCACGTTTTTACTCCAAAAATCAGTGCGAATCAAGTCACTCCCGCATTTTATCTCTAGCATGCATTGTATGTTGGTCTCGTCCTTTGTCATGGGAAGCCGGAAGGTCCATATCACCTTCTTAATTGTACACATGGGGCACTGCGCCCCCAAATGCACAAGTAAGAAGAGATAATTTTCCGGGCTCTCGTGTCCGTAAAATGCATTCATATCATGCATCGCATAAGCATCTCTTCATAACATCATAATGGACATATCCTGCATTTGTCCGTTATCATATTCCAGCCTCACATTTTGCATGAGTCATGGCATCATCATGCATATGCGTTCAACAAACTTTTTGGTCTGCAAAATTGCATACCATTTGTTTTCATGTTTGCTCATCCTCGCGTTTTCCTCTACAAAACAAAAACAAAAAAGGGGGAAGCGTGAAATTTCACACTACATTCTTAGTTTCATGTGTTAGGCACCATGAGCCAACCATGTTGGGATCATAAACCCGTTTCACTTAAAAACAAAATAATTGAACATGGTACCTAATGCATGGTTAACTAGGATATGGTGTTTCTTCGGGCATCTCAATTTCATAATTACATTTTCCGTGCATAAAGCTTAAAGTATGCCCGAGTCATTCGTCCCTATGAGATGTTGTTGAAGTATTGGCGATCAGAATTGCCATTCCTTGGATTACGGGGTTGAACCAAGCTCATGCTTTTACAAAAAGGTTCATCAAGTCAAGTTGAAATATGGAAGTAACCGTTTTGCAAAATTGGGGCAAAAGATGAATCGAGTCACATCACTGCTTCGTTTACTGCCAAACATATTTAGGATTGTTTATGTCCTTGTTACTTCCAGTTTCACCTTGACAAAGATGTCATGGACCATGTTGAAAATCTAAATTGATTCAACCCCATATCCTGCGTAAAAATTCGCAATACTTCAACTGTACATCATTCGCATACATCCATGCTTTTCATTGGTTGCATTGCTCATTGCATTCTTTCGTTGAAAAATGAAATAAAATAAAATAAAATGAACTTATCAAAAAGAAAAAACATGCTTTATGGCGTCCTCACCGAACTTGTGCTAGAGCTAGAGTAATGGGTGAAGTAGAGGAGATACAAGAGAAGATGAAGGCCGACATGGAGGCCATTAAAGAGAAAATGACCACAATGATGGAGGCCATGATGAGCGTGAAGAAGATAATGGGAGCCAATGCGGTTGCAATTGCCGCTACCAGCGTTGTTGCTAAGGTGAACCTGATGTCCCCATCCGGCATCAACCAAATGAATCATCCAACCTCAAATATGGTAGGCAAAGATTTGGGAAGTACGGATGACCCCATGATGTGCAAATTCAAAATGAGCACGCCTTCCCATCATATGGCTTGCCTCCCAACTATACACCACCCAATGTGGCATACACTCTCAATGAAAATCTCAATAACTCCACTCCCATACTCATTAAGAGCCAACAACCTCAATCTGATCATGCACATGTCTCTCGACCCATGGAGGAGACACATGAAATTCCCCACCACGATCTAGCCAACTTCGAGCCTTGGCTCGGATATGCTACGGAAGGGCAAGCAGTTGGTGGTATACCCCTACAAAACCCTTTGGAAGGCCCTCAATATCACCCACAACTACCCCTCTTGCATTCCACACAAGTAAAAACCCTCATGCTATGGCAGAAATGGGAAAGTTGGATCATCTAGAGGAAAGGCTCAGGGCCATTGAAGGAGGTGAAGATTATGCCTTTGCTAACCTAGGAAAGTTGTTCCTAATACCCAAACATGGTCATTCCCAAGTTCAAGGTGCTGGACTTTGACAAGTACAAGGGGACTACTTGTCTCAAGAACCATCTAAAGATGTATTGTCAGAAGATGGGGGAATACGCAAAAGATGAGGAATTGCTGATACATTCCTTCTAAGAAAGTCTTACTGGGGTAGCTGTTACCTGGTACACTAACTTGGAACCTTCCCGAGTCCATTCTTGGAAGGACCTAATGGTTGCCTGTGTTAGGCAGTATCAGTACAATTTTGATATGGTTCTGAATAGGATGCAACTACAAACAGTGTGCAAAAAGGGGGACGGATCATTAAAAGAACACGCCCAAAAGGTGGAGGGATCTGGCAGCCCAGGTGGTACCCCCAATAAGGGAGAGGGAGACGATAATCGTGATGGTAGACACATTATCGGTACTCTACTATGAAAAGATGGTGGGTTGTGCACCCTCAAAGCTTTGCAGATTTGGTCTTCGCCAGTGAAAGGATCAATGTGAGTCCGAAAAGAGGCAAATTTGATCATCCTACTAGGACGGCTGAGAAAACTGGGGCAAATGAAGAAGGTGAGGATGAGGGAGAAACCCATGCTGTGACTGCCATTCCTGTACGGCCAAGTTTCCCACCAACCCAACAATATCTTTACTCAGCCAATAACAAACTTTCTCCTTACCCACCACCCAGTTATCCACAAAGGCCATCCCTAAATCTACCACAAAGTCTGTCTACCGCACTTCCAATGACGAACACCACCTTTAGCACAAACCAAAAACACCAACCAAGAAGTGAATTTTGCAGCGAGAAAGCCTGTAGAATTCACCCCAATTCCAGTGTCCTATGCTGACTTGCTCCCATATCTACTTGATAATTCAATGGTAGCCATAACCCTAGCCAAGGTTCATCAACCTCCATTTCTCCGAGAATACGACTCAAACGCAACGTGTGCTTGTCACGGAAAAGCCCCGGGGCGTTCCATTGAGCATGGTAGGGCTCTGAAGCGTAAGGTGCAAGGTCTAATTGATGCGGGCTGGCTGAAATTTGAGGAGAATCGTGTGTAAATCCTGACATTGACAAGAGATGCCACACATGGGGCAATTTTGAAAGCTGTTGTTAGGTGTCCCTAATGACTCATCAGGGTTTCCAAGTTTATGCCATTATTGTAAACCACAGCTACAATGTTAAATGAAATGGATAAAGTTGATATCTTTGTCCCTCATCCTCTCACAAACGCATGTTTGCTTATTCAACTTTCACCGGGATGTGGGTGTAAGCCATTGGTCTGTTTGCTCAAGCAACCTGCGCTCCTAGTGTTGACTTCCAAGGCCGTTCAATCAGAGATTACTCATCTTGCACGTTGGTGGGGGTGCCGTAAAACAACGAGCAAAGTTCAAAACAAATAAGTTTCAAAATAAAAAAATAAGTTTCAAAATAAAAAATAAAAAGGCATTTGATTGACTGTGTTTTCAAGTAAAAATATAGACGTTCATGTGACCTCATTTTGTCTTTTTAGAGAGAAGTGAGTTATCAAGAATAGGATGTTGGACAAATGGCCTCAGTTACCTTAAGAAAAATGGGGGTTGAATTAAGATGCAAAGACTATTCCCCAATTGAACTATCAATCTCTCTTTTCGGATTAACAATGCACACAGGGATAACCCTTCCCTTGTGTTCAGGAATCCTCTACAACAAGAGACCCACGGTCTCTTAATCCCTTTTCAGCAATAAGAAGAAGAGAAGAAGAGGTCTCTCTTAAAAGGGATAGATTGTACAATGAAGACCAATCAAAATTCCTTATTGAATAAGCAAGTGGTTGACCAAAGAATCTTTTTGAGAGGATAAGACATTTCAGTTCAGAAATACTCTTGATCTTTCGAGAGGATAAAACTGTTTGGGCAATAAAAACTCTCTTTAAAACATTTGAAGGGCCGTTCATAAAACATTTGAATAGATATGTCTCTTGGAAATTATTTTCTGAAAATCCCCTCTGGTAATCAATTACAAGACTTATGTAATCGATTACAGGTTTTAAAAATTTGTATTAAAACATTTTCAACTACTGGTAATCAATTACCAGAGAGCAAATCTCAATTTGAAATGATAGAATTCTTTGGTCAAACCTTTTGTTTGTTTCAATTTGGAAACTTCTTCCTAAAGATTCTAAGAGATCAAACTTGATAATATATCTTGACTTTCTTGGATTCTTGTCTTGAATAAAACTTAGAAGCACTTGATCCTTTGGCATCATCAAAACATCAAAACATCTTGCTTCTACATAGGAGTCATTTGACTTAATCCATCAACTAAAAAAAATCCTTCAAATATTTCTCGTCCTTGGAAAATTCTTTTTGCAAGAATCAACTGCTTCTTTCATTCTTCCTCACTACGAGGTCGTGAAAACAAGACAACACTTGGTACCTCTAAGCCCTACACTGGGGCAACGAAAGGCACCATGCAAAAACCTCAAGCGAACCTAGGGGCAGATTAGAAGTTCTCACCCAATAGGCTCCCTCCTACAAGGTCATGACGAAAGGCAACGATTGGTACCTCAAAGCCTTACACTGGGGCAATGAGGGGCACCGTGCATGAGCCTCAAGTGAACATAGGGGCCGATCAAAAGTTCACACCCGTCGATGTTTTTAAACAAGAAAAAAAAAGGGAGACAAGCCCTGGAATTTCAATAGATTGATTAATTATCAAACGACTCCATTCCCATCACTCCAAAACGGTCAAGTGACTAAATCAAACAGAACATACACTCTGAGGGAGTTCCCAGAGAGATTTGCAAAAAGATAGGATAAGGTCGCATGAATTATCACCTCTTTCAAAAGGACAGTCAATCTATGTTTTCCAAAAAAAAAAATCAAATCAAAATCAAAATCACAAAATAGGGAAAGAATGTCATGAACATTGTACAACTTTCCATTACATTGCATTGTTTCATATGAAGTCCGCATTTACCAAATTTCACGACAAAGGTTGCATGCATCTGCATCCCTAAAAATCATGTTAACTGCATAGATTTCCTACATCTAATGTCCAAATCTTGTGGATTTGGGATGACCGGCCCTCTCGATGAGTCGATCTCTTGCTTTCTCATAAGGGTGGCACCTTGGGTACTAGTTACCCTCACCGTTGAGAGGACTACACGTCCTCACCTTGAGAGGACTACACGTCCTCACCATCAGAGGGCTACACGCCCTCACCTCCAGAGGACTACCTGTCCTCGCCTTGAGAGGGCTACACGCCCTCACCTTGGGTACTAGTTACCCTCACCAGTGAGAGGACTACACGTCCTCGCCATCAGAGGGCTGCACGCCCTCACCTTCAGAGGACTACACGCCCTTGCCTTTAGAGGACTACGCGTCCTCACTTTCAGTGGGCTCCATATCCACACCTTAAGATAATTTAAGGTCCTCTGTCCTTAAATGCTTAACCGAGACTTACACTCCCGGTTAAGGGACCAGTAGTTTCCTTTTAACGGTTCCGGGGCCACCCCCTGATATTGGAGGAGGGCCAACTGTGCAAGCACAACCAGAAAGGGAGGCTATCACACAGCTACTATGCATACCGGGGCAAGATTTCACCCGTGCCGCTGCAAAGAGACGAGTGCGGATCATGCGCACCAACATGACCACTCTTACACAGATATAGATGACGTTGCTATTTAGCAACATTCTGCCCAGCGACCATAATGCCAATCTCCGCCTGCAGATGTATCGGTTGGTCTATGCCGTCATGACATAGGTAAGTATGCACATGGCTCAATTGATTTCTGATGTCATCTATTGTTTGCAGGGATCACGCCCACAAGACGCCTAGTGGACCCGAAGAAGTCCAACAGGGCCCTGGGGTTTCCAACTCTGGTTACGGGCCTCTATAGTCCTACAGGGTGCCCGTTCCCCCGACAAGGTCACGTCATCATGGCATAGGTAAGTATGCACATCGCTCAACTGATTTCTGATTTCATCTATTGTTTGCAGGGATCGCGCCTGCAAGACACCCAGTGGACCCGAAGAAGTCCAGCAGGGTCTTGGAGTTGTCAAGCTCTAATTACGGGTCTCTGTCCGTTCTAGGGAGTGCCTGTCGCCCCCTACCAATCGAGCTTTCATCAAGAAGTTCTGCGTCTCCAGGCAGGCGCAGGGCGAAACACCACAGCAGCCTGGCGATGGCCGGCAGCGGGCAACAGACGCACCGCCATCACCTCTAGAGTTCACCTCTGCTCATCCACAAAAAGGTTTGAGTATTGCCTACACCACATGGCCGACCAATAGGAGACCAAGTCCAAAGCCAAAGGTAAGCAAAGTACTAGGTCAGTGACCGACAAGTCATAAGGCGTCCAGCTCAAGACGTTAAAGAAGCGCTACTAGGAGGCAACCTAGTACCTTTTAAATTTCTGCCTGCTATTTGATCACTTTTTATAGTAGGACGCACCTAGTTGCTCATGATCCTGGGAATTTAAATAAAACAAGCGCAAGCTCGGAAGGTAGTCATACCTTACAAAACATATATATGTATGTTTAGGTAGTGAAAATACCTTAGATATGCATGTATGTAAACAAAAAAACACTTCACAAAATATATATATGTATGTTTAGGTAGAAAAATACCTTAGATATGCATGTATGTAAACAAAAAACACTTCACAAAATATATATATGTATGTTTAGGTAGAAAGATACCTTAGATATGCATGTATGTAAACAAAAAATACTTCACAAAATATATATGTATGTTTAGGTAGAAAGATACCTTGGATATGCATGTATATAGCAAAAATACCTTACAAAACATACATATGTATGTTTAGGTAGCAAGATACCTTGGATATGCATGTATATAGCAAAATACCTCATGAAAAAAAAAGAGAAGAAAAAAAAACAAACAAGAAAAAGAAATAAACAAATAAAAAAAAAAAGAAGAAAAAAAGAGAGAAAAAAGAAAAATAAGTTGTCTAGCTGAAAAACCAACATGCTTTTGAAAAGAGATGACTTCCAACTTTTCTTTGAAGAAAAATTCGCTGATCATAGCTAGTTTTTGGAAAAAAAATGTGTGTACACCTGAAGGGTGAATGCTGTGAAATTTTCCCGGACGCCCGAAATGGACTTGGATGAATGCACAAATGGATAAAAGAACATATTTTGGAAACATTGGGTTGACTAAAATAGAGGAAATGAATCCTGAGCCCTAGCATCACATGACCATAAAAGTTTGGCACTTGAGTGTTCACATAGGTGCATGCATGACCAGTTTTGCATGAAGTTTCCAAATCATCATTTTTGCATTTGTGTCATGGAAATAATGTGGGGCATCCCTTTTATCCTTGAACCAAACCAAACCCTGACATGTACCATGCCTAGCCATTCTACAAGTCTTGAGCCAAGATCCTGACTCACCATAAACCTTGACCCAGGGTGAGAATGTCAATCCTTACCCTCGGAAGCAAAAAAGAATAGAAGGGAAATTTCCAATCAAAGAAAAAGAGAAGGAAAATTTCCAATCAAAGGAAAAAAGGAAACAAGGAAATTCCCAATCAAAGAGAGGGAGAAAGAAAAAAGAAAAGAAAGAAAAGTCCCAACCAAAGAATGGGAGAAAGTAAAGAAAAAAAAAGAAGAAAGCTCCTGGTCAAAGAAACCAGAAGAAATGTGCAGAGAGGTCTTTAGACCGGACAATATCTGAACAATACAGAATTGTCACCAAATGAACAAAAAGAAGGAAAGGAAACCATGACCTAAAATGGTCTTCTCCCTTTAATTGCCAACCAAAATCAGTGCGCTAGCGACTTTTTCGCCCCACACTAAACAAAAACAGAAAAGGAAAAGCCAACAAAAAATCAAAAGCCAAAAACACACAAAAGTCGAAAAACCCACCAAAAGAACCCATTCCCAAGGGAAGTCCTATTGATCCATGATCACACATGTAATTTTTGATTTGATAGGAAATAATTTGCAAAGTCAAGTCATGATATATCTATGGTTCGGAATTAGGATGAAACACTTACCTGTGCGAGATTGATACACTTTGAGTGATTTTCTTCTATTTTGTCGAACCCAGTGTTTCCTCTAAATGTTCATTTAGAAACGAAATGCTAACATCCAAAATCTCAGTTAAGGTTATGGGGGATTTCATCAGCAGACTCTCCCTCCCCGGTAGACGCATTGTTTTTCACTCAAAAAATCATATGCTGCTCTAAATCAGTTGGAATATTTGTCTCTTTGCTAAAGCATGTTTGCATTTTAGTGGAGAAAACACCGAGACTTTTTCAAGTCTCACAAGTTATCCAGAACTACGTAGGTCTGAGTTCCTCATTGGAGGATACGTAGGAGCAAGAGCCTCGCTTTTGTCGACCACACCGCCTTTTGTTGCCATAACTCAAGAGCCGGTAGCCCGCGGAGACACCTTACGGTTATCCGCACCCTTTTGTCATCCAGAGGCGGCGGGCCCGATGACAAGCAGAGACCAAGTTTGGTCATTCTGCACACATGATACGCGGAGATACCTTACGGTTATCCGCACCCCTTTGCTATTTAGACACAGTTGTGTCCGATGGCACGCAGAGACCAAGTTTGGTCATTCTGCACACATGATACGCGGAGATACCTTACGGTTATCCGCACCCCTTTGCTATTTAGACACAGTTGTGTCCGATGGCACGCAGAGACCAAGTTTGGTCATTCTGCACACATGATACGCGGGGATACCTTACGGTTATCCGCACCCCTTTGCTATTTAGACACAGTTGTGTCCGATGGCAAGCAGAGACCAAGTTTGGTCATTCTGCACACATGATACGCGGAGATACCTTACGGTTATCCGCACCCCTTTGCTATTTAGACACAGTTGTGTCCGATGGCACGCAGAGACCAAGTTTGGTCATTCTGCACACATGATACGCGGAGATACCTTACGGTTATCCGCACCCCTTTGCTATTTAGACACAGTTGTGTCCGATGGCACGCAGAGACCAAGTTTGGTCATTCTGCACACATGATACGCGGGGATACCTTACGGTTATCCGCACCCCTTTGCTATTTAGACACAGTTGTGTCCGATGGCAAGCAAAGACCAAGTTTGGTCATTCTGCACACATGATACGCGGAGATACCTTACGGTTATCCGCACCCCTTTGCTATTTAGACACAGTTGTGTCCGATGGCACGCAGAGACCAAGTTTGGTCATTCTGCACACATGATACGCGGAGATACCTTACGGTTATCCGCACCCCTTTGCTATTTAGACACAGTTGTGTCCGATGGCACGCAGAGACCAAGTTTGGTCATTCTGCACACATGATACGCGGAGATACCTTACGGTTATCCGCACCCCTTTGCTATTTAGACACAGTTGTGTCCGATGGCACGCAGAGACCAAGTTTGGTCATTCTGCACACATGATACGCGGGGATACCTTACGGTTATCCGCACCCCTTTGCTATTTAGACACAGTTGTGTCCGATGGCACGCAGAGACCAAGTTTGGTCATTCTGCACACATGATACGCGGAGATACCTTACGGTTATCCGCACCCCTTTGCTATTTAGACACAGTTGTGTCCGATGGCAAGCAGAGACCAAGTTTGGTCATTCTGCACACATGATACGCGGAGATACCTTACGGTTATCCGCACCCCTTTGCTATTTAGACACAGTTGTGTCCGATGGCACGCAGAGACCAAGTTTGGTCATTCTGCACACATGATACGCGGGGATACCTTACGGTTATCCGCACCCCTTTGCTATTTAGACACAGTTGTGTCCGATGGCAAGCAGAGACCAAGTTTGGTCATTCTGCACACATGATACGCGGAGATACCTTACGGTTATCCGAACCCCTTTGCTATTTAGACACAGTTGTGTCCGATGGCACGCAGAGACCAAGTTTGGTCATTCTGCACCCATGATACGCGGAGATACCTTATGGTTATCCGCACCCCTTTGCTATTTAGACACAGTTGTGTCCGATGGCACGCAGAGACCAAGTTTGGTCATTCTGCACACATGATACGCGGAGATACCTTATGGTTATCCGCACCCCTTTGCTATTTAGACACAGTTGTGTCCGATGGCACGCAGAGACCAAGTTTGGTCATTCTGCACCCATGATACGCGGAGATACCTTATGGTTATTCGCACCCCTTTTGTCATCCAGAGGCGGCGGGCCCGATGACAAGCAGAGACCAAGTTTGGTCATTCTGCACCCATGATACGCGGAGATACCTTATGGTTATTCGCACCCATTCTTTTGCTATCTGTAAGACAGAACGCTTGATAGCATGCAGGGGCTGGCACAGTCTTCTGCACCTTTTGTTCCTCCGGGAACAACAAAGTCATTTACATGCGGAAATTTTATGGTCGCCCGCGACTCTCGTCAACCGAGAGGAGCGAAATTAGTGTCATACACTGATTTTCGGGGACCTTTGCTTGATGACATGTGACCATTCTTTGGTCCTTGTGAGGTGCTTGGCACCCATCATTAGGCAATTTGTGAAATCCTAGGAACGACAAGTCACGGTCACCCGCGACTCTCGCCAACCGAGAGGAGCGAAATTAGTGTCATACACTGATTTTCGGGGACCTTTGCTTGATGACATGCGACCATTCTTTGGTCCTTGTGAGGTGCTTGGCACCCATCATTAGGCAATTTGTGAAATTCTGGGAACAACAAGTCATTCGCATGTGGAGATTTTATGGTCACCCGCGACTCTCGTCAAATCGAGAGGGACGAAATTAGTGTCTTATCTTTACTTTTCTTTTATCTCCAATAAAAGACAAGTAAAGAGGGGCAACTGTCATACCCTAATTTCGTCCGGGGACCTTTGCTTGATGACATGCGACCATTCTTTGGTCCTTGTGAGGTGCTTGGCACCCATCGTTAGGCAATTTATGAAATTCCAGGACATGCCGAAAAACCAAAAAAATATTGATGCACAATCCGTAAGTTTCCGTGACACATCGGAAATCAAATGGAAGCATCGTTGCATAATTAAGTGAGGTTCCGTAACATTCCGTAAGTCAAAAAGGGGATGATTATGTAATCCGCAAGGTTCCGTAACATTACGGAAAGAAAACAAGTATCGTTACAAAATTCGTAAGTTTCCGTAACTTTACGAAAAAAGAATCACCAAAAAACAGCAGAGGGGGGTGTACTTAGTAAAAATGGGGGTGCAAATAGCACCCAGGCCCATTTGGGCCCTCCAGAAGATTCCTCCAGAAGGCGGTTGCTTCTGGAGGAAGCAACCCTGCTCGCCTGGGCGAGCTGAGCTCGCCTGGGCGAGCTGGGCGGCAACCACCTCCCCTATTTTGCTATAAATAGGGGAGGGAATGAAGAAGGAAGGGATCCCAGCCCTTTAGGCACTTCTCTCTCTTTCGAATTTGCTTGGAAAAATTGTTTCCGTGAAGAAAATCTAAGCCGAGGCGCTTCCGAAACGTTTCCGTAACGTTTTCCGTGAGGAATCTCGCAAAGGTTTGAACCGTTCTTCGACGTTCTTCATTCGTTCTTCATCGTTCTTCGATCTTCAACGGGTAAGTACCTCGAACCAAGCTTTTCGATTCATTCTATATACCCGTAGTGGTCCACATTGTGTTTCGTGCATTTTGATTCTTGTTTTGTTTACTTTTTATACCCCCTGTTGACGTGCTTAAGCCATTTTACTTAAGTCGTTTCTCGCTTAACTTAAAAATAAAATAAATTTCCACCGAACGTTTGAATTGTATCATCCATTAGCTTCGGTTAAAATAAATTCCGACCATTCGGTCATGCCGTAACCACGTTGGAAATCAAAAAGAGGTAAAAAATAATATAATAATCAAAAAGACATCTTTTAGTAAAATAAAGCGGAAAATCAATCGGACGTTTTCTCTTTGGGATTTCTCATTCTTAACCGAATTGATTAATAACTAAAGTGAAATTAAGGCTAAAATCAACTCGCCTAGTCAAGCTCGTCCACAAAAATAGGCTTTTGAAGTTTGTCATTTCAATTTCTCACTAAGTAAAATGGATCATTTTTAAGGTCCAACGCCTTAAAATGATCACCACTTAAGTAAAAAAAAAGAATCACTTGATAAGAAAGAACTACGTAGGTCTGAGTTCCTCATTGAGGATACGTAGGAGCAAAAGCCCCGCTTTTGTCGACCACCCCAAGAGATCGTTAATGGTCCAAATGCCTTAACGTTTCTCTCCTTTCAAAAACAAGAGATCGTTAATGGTCCAACGCCTTAACGTTTCTCCCCTTTCAAAATCAAAAGACCGTTTAATGGTTCAACACCTTAAATGACCTTTTGTTCAATAAAAACATATTTTGCAAAAAAGACAAAAACAACTTAACCAAACACTTTGTTCCGAAAGAACTACGTAGGTCTGATTTCCTCATCGCAATTGAGGAATACGTAGGAGCAAAGGGAAACACCCTTGTCGGCCACAAAAAGGAAAAAAATATAAAAAGGGTATAAAGGATATAAGAACATAAAAAGGGAACATAAAAAATCAAAGTCATGTTTGCACATTCGATTAAAGGCTGCCGTCCCTTGGGACGGACGTGTGGGGTGCTAATACCTTCCCCGTGCGTAAATACAACTCCCGAACCTTTCAACTTAAAAGTTCGTAGATCGCGTCTTTTCCGGTTTTTCCGACGTTTTCCTCGAATAAACGTTGGTGGCGACTCCGCGCGTATTCCTTTCGTGGAACACGCATCCCGCGAGTCACGCGTCGCCCTCCCGCCGAAGGGTAGGTTGCGACAGCATCCATGCTGGCCAAGCAATGATTGACGTTAATGTTGATTTTACTCACAAACTATGCATAAAAACAAGTACGTAGATATAGCTTGTATAGTATAAATTTTTCATGCATTAATAATTCAATAAAATGAATAATTATAATTTTTTTAATTAATTGTATGATGGATTTGTTGGTCACCAAAGTGGCCAAATCTATAAGGTTATTTAATTCCAAATTAATGATTATTTTAATTACTCATAGAATAATGGATGCTAACTTATATGATTACTGGTTTATGGGTAATTGAAATTCATTGTTATAAGAGATTTATGGATCGCCCAAAGGTTGATTAGTTGTTCTTATAATTAATGAATATAATTGTAGGTAAGTTGTGTGTATCATTAGTTTTATTTATATACTCAAAGGTAATAGGTACTACTAATTGGTGCATATTTAATTGTCAAATAATGTTAAGAGTTTTATTAGCATCATCTTGTTTGTATGTTGTGTGTTGGTGTATCACCCAAAGGAGAACATCAATATACATTGATTGTGATCTGAATGAATTATATGTATAACATGTGTTTTATGTCTCAAAACACTTATGTGAATTTTATTATGCAATACATGTTTCCAATTCACTGAATTTTCGTGTATCATTTGTGTGGAAGATGATGCCCTATTTTATAAATGCCAAATTATCTGTTTGGTCCTTTATGTTTTTTTTAGTTCAATTTGGTCCTTTATCTTTTAGAAAGTTCATTTTGATCCTTTACTTTTTAAATTGGTTCAAAATGAATCTTTCACCCATCAAAAGTTAACTTTGTTAATGTATTAACGATATTGACAACTAAAAACCGCCATAAAAGGTAAGGTTTTTCTTCTTCTTCAACTCCCCCCCTCTCTAGCTACCGTTCTTCACTTTTTTCTTCTTCTCCATTGACAACGACAACGACTGACAATGAAAGCAACAACAGGTCCATAGATTTAGAAATCAAATTCTTTTTTCTCCATTTGTTTCCTTTCCCTGATTTCCCTTCCCTCTCTTTCCACTTTGCCTCTCTGATTTCCTTCGTCGATCCCTTCCACACCTCCCACAACCATCACTCTTCCTACATCCAAAACATCAACAACAATCAAATCCAAGAGTTTCCCTTGAAGAAATTATAAAACAAATATAAGAAATCAAGAACAAAGAAACCATAGAAATTGAAAAACAAAAAATTGAATAAATTAAAAATAAATACAAAAATCAGATCCAAGAGATTCTTTTGAAGAAATTACAAAATAGATCTAAAAATGAAGGTAATGTGACTGGTTAGAAATTATATCGAAGAGTTTCTTTTGAAGAAATACAGATCGAGGAGGCCATGCACTAACAAGGAGTTGTGAGAAGGAGCGGCAATCCCTGGAGGCATCGGAGCCAAAGAAGCTGGAGACGACGGTCATGGGGTCGGGGCTAGCATCTTTGAGAACAAAGAAAAAGGCCATGGTGGAGGGATGTAGAGGAAGTATGATGTTGGGGTGCAGAGGCGGCGTGATGATAAAATCGGCATTTGGAGTTGACATCGCTGGATGATGGGAAATGATGGAAGGGGGAGGTTAGGGTGGTGTGGATGTTTCAGATGTTGGGCATGGACTAGCATTGGAGTGTTTGATTTTTTTTGTGTGTGAGAAATTTGAGAAGAAGATGAAGAGGAAGAAGGATAAGGGAGAAGAAAAAAAGGAAGATGAAGGGGAAAACATACATTTTGTTGCAACTTTTAACCATCAATATCTTTATTTTATTAATGACATTAAGTTTGCACTGACAAAAAGAACAATTTGATCATTTTTTTAAAACATATAGGACCAAAATAAACTTTCTGAAAGATAAAAGATCAAATTGAACCAAGAAATAAGAAAAAGGATCAAATAGGTAATTTGGTCTAAACCAAGACTAGACTTATCAAAAGGATGTTGATAGAATTTTAAAAGGACGGTTAAGGTGTTTGAGCTTTCCAAAAACTTCCCAAAGTCTTTAGTAAGACAAGCTACCTCCTCTCTTTGTTTTTCAACTATAGAGGATTTGTTTGTCTTTCTGGTTTGGATCAGATTCTCTTCCAGAATCTGAATTTTCTTCTCCAGAACATCATTTGATTTATTCAGCTCAACATTTTCAAACATAGATGTTTTATATTTTTCTTTATACTTTTTGTACTAATGATAAATAATATGACAATTACGAAGAAGGACATCATAAGCCATTTCTTCTTCATTGTCTAATGATGAAGAGATATCAAATTCAAAGCAAGTTTTTACCTTAACTTTGTTGTCAGTATCTGTCATCAAACAAATGTTGGTGTGTTCATCTTCTGAATTGCCACTCTTCTCATTGTTTAAGTCTTCCTAGGTGAACATTAACCTTTTCTTTTTTTGGCACCATAATATCTTTTCTTCTTCAGCTGAGGACACTCAACCTTCATATGTCCAGGTTATCAACATTCAAAGCAGATGATCCATTGCTTTCCTCCTTGTATTTCTTCTTGAATCTTGTGTCATTTCTACTAGAGGAATGTTGGAAATTTCCTTTTTTTTCTATCATTTGCTTGAACTTCCTGGACATGAGAGCTACTTCATCATCTATGGAATCTTCAGAACCGTTGTTTGAAGTCTTCTACACATGTCATCCACAAATTCTCCTTCTTTCATGGAGAAGCTCTCATAGTGTCACATTAGAGTGACAACCTTTCTCAGTTGAACATCTTCTATTCCTTCATAGTTGATGCTCAATGAATCCCAAATTTCTTTAGTTGTCTTTAGTTTGTAGATCTAGTTATAATAGTAATAATAACCTAGAAAAGAAATAATTAAATTATTATAATAATAATAGATTATAATTAAATGGAAAGTAAGAAAAAAAAGACTCATTTTCTAGTAAAAATATAGAAAGTCAACCTAAGACTACTAGAGTCAATGGGAAGGAGCTAACTCACTCAACTCATTATGGCATGGTGGTAAATATGTGCAACTTTTGTTAAGAAAGGAAAATTAGGGTTTTAATTGTACAAATAGTTTGCTTATCGGTTTATAATGATTTTAATTAGTGAAATTAACATTTTTAAATGTAATTAGTGATTTAGAAATTGTATGACCAAAAGCATTTGGGAACCCTAATCCTAACCCTAATTGGGCCTTATAAGGGCCCAATTAAAATCAAAATTTTGCCCCTAAGTCATAGAAGGGGGCACCGACCATTAATAGGGGGAGGGGAGTTATTTTTATTTTTAAAAGTCTCTCTCATCTCTCACACTCTTATTTTCATGACCATTTTCTCTTACCTCCTTCTCTAACTTCTGTCTAAAATTTTTCCACAACCACAAAGATGCATCCATTCAATTTCAAGTGTGCTGAAGAGGAAGAGGATGCTCTACAAGGGAAGCCCATTTTTGTTGCATTTCAAGTTGGTGCTTATGAGGTATAGGGGGTTTTGTATCTCTTCTCACGTTATTTGTGTTGTTATGGAGCATGGCTCTATGAAGTGGGTCATTGTGACCTTTGGATTATTTTTCTATGTGTTGAGAAATTGAGTTTTTATGTGGTTTATGGTATTGTTTTTGTTGAAGTTAAAATTGGAGGGTTTATTTTCATTTTTAGACCTCAAAATTCAGTTCTATGGGCTGGAAAACATTGGGTTGGATATAAACTTGCTAGGGTTGATTTCTAGAATCATTCGGTACCAAAATTTTGTGTTTTAATGCTCTTTTTGGGACTATTTTGTGTTACGGGAATTTGTGTAGACAATGGATAAATGATGTTAAATGTTTGTTATGAGTTTATCCTTTTGGGAAATGATTGATCCTAAATGTATATATGTTGAAGACTTGTTTTATGATGATTGCTTTGCACAATTGAAAGTTATGATGCTTGAAATTTACAACTATGTTGTTGGTGTTAAAATTTGTGTACTCAAGTTGTTTAATATGTTGTTGCACATACTACACGAAAATTGATACTTGAATTTAAGGATTCTCTTATGATGAAAATAAATTATATTCTTAAAGTATACATTTGGGACTTATGTTTTCATGTATAAAACTTAAATTTTGGGATGAGAAATGAATTTACTATAAATTGTGTAAAATGACACTTGTGTTGAACGTTTTGTTATGACCTATGCTAATTAATTGATGAACTGGGAGCAATTTGGAAATCATCTGTGTATATGGTGAACATGTATAAAAATAGATATGATAAGCTTTAAAAGTTGGAGTCACTATTATTTTAATTCACTAAGTAAGTTAGGAAAATAATTTAAGTAAGAGGAAGCATGTGCAGAGGAGTCTATTATTTTTTTGCTAAAACATGTTTTGATAAAATGGTTAGTTCTCTCTGCATGGTTATCTTCTGGTGATGTGTGAGCCCAATCTAGAAAATAGAAGTAAAGATATTTCTATTTGACAAATTTCATAAGAATCCACTGAGAAATGAAGTTATTGTTCAAAACTGTGAGAAAACAGAGGATTGAACTTCTTCTTCTAAAATGGAAGCTACTGCCCTGTCTTGCAACAATTTCATTCTCCTTTCGGCTCTGTTCCTTCTTAAAGTGGCTTCAATTTCCAAATCGAGAGGAACTAGATTACCTGTAGGAGATCTATGCATACAAAACACCGATAGAAACAGCGGTTATCCAATTCAAGAAGAAACCAAAAATAAACAAAAACAAATATTCACAAGTAATAAAAGAGTAACAAATAGACACTTAAAAACTAAACTAAACTTTCCAAATAGAAAGAAGTTCCCTGGCAACGGCACTAGAAACTTGGTCGAAGGCCGGCAAGTGTACCGGATCGCTCAAGTAGTATATAACGGTAAGTGAATATCGAGTATCGAGTGTCTTGTGATAAAAGTTTGGTGTGTGGTATGGACAAGTATGTAAACTAACCTATTCAAAAGCAAGTAAAGGTGAGTAGTGGTGTGTGAAGATAGATAGACAACTTGTTGGTCTTCCTACTGGGTGGACTGGTGTTACTAATGATGTTATCTACCTAACAATGTTCCTGTATTCTATGTTGTCTCCTGGACTACTAACCCGATGTCTCGCGCATGTTTAGCCTAATCCTAATCAAGCATCGTCCTTAGATGTCTCTTGTTGAACTAAACTTAACCAGAACCGCATTAAGACATAACATACCAAAAACTAAGTTATCATACCCCGATGTCTCACGAAAATACGATAAGCTAGCCCCATCCTATCAGGTTCTAAGGATCAAACCATTTCCCAATGTTGAGTGACCCTAACTAAGCATGGAGTTGCGTGATCAAGGCAAAGGCACACTAGAATTAAGTACTGATAGCACAGTGAACACATAAAACATCATTAGATAAATATGAAAGTATTTACATCAAGTACCCCATAGGAAGAACCAACTAAGGATTTAGCTCTCCATAACAGGGAAGCTCCTTTTACAACAATGAAAAGAGAAAATGAAAGACTGAAGATATACAAGTAGTGGAGGTGTCTCCTCCACCTCTAGAAACCTCACAATCACTCAAAATTTCATCCAAAGCTCCGCAAGATGGCTTCCTCATCAAGCTCAGATATCTCTCAGTCTCTCCACAGCCAAAACTAAAAACTAAAAACAACCTAAAAAAAACTCACCATCCTCTCTCCAAATTCGAGATTTCAGCTTAAATAGGCAATCCTGTAGGCAGCCATGCGCTTAGTGATATCATCGCTCGCTTAGCACACATAAGTGGCTTTTGGCTTAGCGCCAGTCTTCTCGCTCAACCTGGAGGATGCAAGCAGTGCGCTTAGCGAGTTGACACTCGCTCAACGCTTTTGTATAGCTCATCCTTCTTCTAGAGTCTTCTATGCGCTCAGCCAGCGGACGTCGCGCTTAGCAGATTACTCGCTCAGCATGTGAAACGGCTTAGTGAATCAATAAATTCTCCACTTCACCAATCTTGCCCATTTTAGCTGAAATTGAAATGGAATGATCATTAAATACACAAAATTGGGATATTGAGTATTGATTACCTATATTAACAAAAAGTAATTACAATACCACCAAAAAGAACTATAAATGGGAGGAGTTGTATACAATTTACAACAGCTTCTTACACAAAAGTTAGTTGTATTAACCGACTAACAAGTAGCTCCTCCAACCAGTACATAGTATGATATATAAAAGCAAGCCTAACTAAGGAGTCTGCCAATACATTGCTCGCTCTTCTAGTAAAAATCAAGCCTACAACTGGTATTTGCATGAATACACTACGAAAATCTTCCACAACACCACCAAAATAGTTTCTTTGTCTATAGCTTCCTTTCTTCTTCCATTCAAAGAAAATTCTTTGGCTATTAGTTTTGAACAACCCATTATGAAAAACCATCTCAACCGACACCTTCATCACCCACCTAAAGCATAAGGCTTCTGTATTGCGAGTGCCCATCTTGTACTTGTTGATGGAATCGTGGTACTTCCTTACTGAACACAAATTGGTATCCGAATTTGACACTATAATTCTCATTTTCTATGAATTTTCAGCAAAGAATAGAGTGAATTTTTTGTGCAGTAGCGTACGCGAACCACTTATTTACCTTCTAAGACCTTTTCCTCTTTAAAGAGACAACTCATAGTGGTGTTCTCATCTATAAGTTGAGAAATATTGTCTCTTATCACATCATCATCATCCATCATAACTTCCCAGTTGTCTTTCCACACACAAATTGTCCTTCCTTCACCAATCCTCTAAATTCCCCCTTTATTTATCACCCACCAGTTACCCCACATGTTTGACCATGCATAACTAGGCTGGAAAACTTTTTGTGGTTATGATATTGATGTCCTTGGATAGCATTTTTCCTTGACCACTCTGGGAAAGAGGGATTCCAAATTTTTCATTAACCTTCATCACTATTTTTCCAAAAGTGTTCTTTAGGAAGCTTGTGCAATTTTAAAACCAAGGCCACCATCTTTTGTGCAATTTGATTGCATGTTGACTTTGGTAGCATGAAACATCTCATCACATAGGAAGGAATAGCTTGCACCACTGACTTTATTAGGCCACTCATCCTGCTTTTGAAAACGTCTTCTCCTTCCAACCTTTCAGCTTCTTCCAAACTCTATCTCTAGCAAAATTAAACACTTGAGTCTTTGATCTCCCCAAAATGGTTGGAAGACCCAAATAATTTACATGTCTCTCCACTGCCTTTACCCCATAACTTATCAAGTTCATCAATTCTGGTACTAGACACATTTTGGATACAAGAGAGCTAAGATTTCTCTAGATTGATCCTTTGGCCAGAAAAAGCTTCATAGGTTTTCAAGATTTCAGCCAAGTGTTTTGCTTCCTCTCCATTGGCTCTTGCAAAAATAATGCTATCACCTACAAAAGACAAATGTGAGATAAGAGGAGCCCCAAAGTGCACTTTGAATCCATGCGGTCTCTTTTGATTCACAACCTATGATATCATTGAAGAAAAGTTTATGCTCATTAAAAGAAAAGGTATATGGGGATAAAGGCCCCCCTACCTCAATACAAAATTCCATAGTGTGGAATGGTACGTTGTGTGTATTTATCATTAATGTGTGGAATTTTGTTGCATAGGAAAAATAAAATAAAATTGATGACCCTAAAAACCTCATTTAAAAGATGTTTTTAATTATACGCACCTAAATTTTGAAGACTTTTTTAAAGAAAAATGATTTTTTTTTCTAATAACAATGTGGCTCTAAATATTAAAATTTGGTTAAAAATGATTTTATCTCATCATTTTAATTTATTGGAAGAAAAAAATAACAAGAAGTTAAATAGAATAGGTTTGTGTTTTACGCAATTCCCCTTTCTCCATATTGGACCAACTGCATCCGTCATTCTTCTCGTGTGTGAATCACAGACTATTTGGTCACCGACTATTAGGATTTTGTCTATTTGTTGATATTTTTCTTGCTGAATTTTGTTTAAGAATTTTACGTGACTTTTATTTTGATTTACACAAAATTTGTTATAAAATTTATGCTAATTTAAATTCATGGGATTTCAAAGTTTCTTGTAGATCAAATTGATTAACACTCTAATAAGATTCTAAAATAAATACCAAACGATTAATGTTCGAGAAGGGAAATTTACTTCTCAACTAAAGCTTTCCAAATTACTAGAAAAAGTATTTGATGTAAGTGAAAGAAAAAAAGTATGAATCAAAAAAGCAATAAAGTAAAATTTAAAGGCAATAAAACTGTAAATTCCGTAACATAAGATGTACAAATAAGATAAGTGCCTTAGCCTAAACTGATGCTAATTTCAAATTAGAGTCATCTTACATTGGCCAAAGTTAACACTAGTAGTGTATGCACGGTAACATCCACCTGGCCAAACGCTGCATAGCAATTAATGTTATTGCACTACTACAGCAGGTGCATTCTACATCGGTTATGGATTGACGTTGTAGAAGACGTCGTTAAAAGGGGGTAGGTGTTCTATGACGGTCGCAAAGACCATCATAGAATGACGTTAATTCTACGACGGTCACTTGGTTCGACCGATGTAGATTGACTTTTATTCTACTACGATCCCTTGGCCACGACCATTGTAGAATGGCGTTAATTCTACGACGACCGTTTGGTTGGACCGATGTAGATTGGCTTTTATTCTACTACAGTCCCTTGGCATTGACCGATGTAGAATGACATTAATTCTACGACGGTCTTCCAAGAACCGATCTAGAATGCATTTTTTTGTTATTTTATTTATTTTTGTTCTTGGATAAATTTTTTTTGGTATTCATCATCACAAACTTGAAACGTCAAAAATTCAAGGAATAAACACACATTACAATATGAAATTAAATAAACTTTATGCAATCAATATCAATTATTCAAACCTTTTGTAGTTTGAAGCACTTTCAAAAGTAAAATGAATTCCTATATATCCTACACACCAGAACATCCATCAAACTATAAAACATTTGCTTATCAAAAAAACAAAAACAAAATATATACAAGCCAGAAGAACACTTGAGTTTTTCAGAAATTCAACTCACCTCATCAGGAACCACATAGGCACATGTAGATTGTTTGGCAAGTTTTTGGACATATTTATTAAGCCCAAATTTCTTAGGACCCATGCTTTCTTTGAGGAGATAATGCATTCGCATATTGTTTGTCTAAAGCTTCCACAATGGCCTTTTCAATATTAGCAACGACCTGTCGCCAATTTTTTTCAAAAAAAATAAAAATCAAACTCATCCTTCAATCTTTTGTCCATCTCATACAATAAGACACTTAGAATCAAGGAATAAAAACTCCAGTGCTAAAATATGCCTTTTTATTATGAGCAATAGTTTAAAAAAAAAAAAAAAACTTATCATAGGTATTTGCTTATAGGAGAGATCAAAAGATGAAAATGGAAATGAATAACATCTGGAATTCACAGGGGGAAAGAAATAATAGGAATTGGCATACATTCTCTAAGACCAAGGTATATTATGGCCAACGACAAATGATGACCTCGTAGTCTGTC
Source organism: Glycine soja (assembly GCF_004193775.1). NCBI lineage: Eukaryota > Viridiplantae > Streptophyta > Magnoliopsida > Fabales > Fabaceae > Glycine > Glycine soja. The sequence goes on along the minus strand of NC_041002.1, from coordinate 27,740,361 downwards.
AATGTCTCCTTCAGCCGCTCATACATATCATCAACAAAGGGAGTAGTAGAATGTTGTGTTCTAACTCCTGACCATTTCACCTGCAACAGCATTTAGATTTAAGACAACCCCACTGTCACAAAACAATTTACTACTGAAGTGATGCAGCAGTTAACATATGACCAGTTTTGAAGTATCCTTCAAAATCAAATGGTTCATTGAAACCTAGATCACCTAAAGGGAATATGATGAAGTCCTAAAGACACAAAATGGAATATGACAATATTATTGTGATATGTTAAAAATAAATACCTTATCTAATTTGCACGACTCCAACAAAGATAGACGTTTATCTTGTATCCAAACAAGAATATACAAATGGAACAACTCTTTTGCATCTACTCCACCTTTGATGGAACTAAGAAGGAAATACAGCAAGTTAGACTTGCGTAGTAGTAGGGATTCGTTCTAGGACTTAAACAGGGCTATACTCCTAGTCTCTCCAACTAAAAAGCATAATAGCACTTACCCAATACCCCAGCGTACAAGATATCTCTGAAAATCTGATGTGGCAATAACAAGTTCTGCCACAGGTGATGATGGGCCCATTGGTGGACAATATATGAGGAAGGCTCTTAATCTGTTGCAAAGCTCTGTGCTGTATATGGAAGCAGAAAGATTTGGCACAGGATTGCAGGTTTCAGCTAAGAATTTCCTTATCTATTACATTTTCCATCCACATCCCGTAAGATCGGCAATTCAATCCAGATTCCGAACATTATAATTACAAATGAACAGAAAAGCAAGGTTGAGCCATTCCTGAAAAAATTGAAATCATTCGTTATGCTCCAGTTGGTAATAACAAACACATTTTGGGAAACCTTTTTCACCCAACTTTTTTTAAAATGCTACTTTTGCTTCAAACTCAAGCTATGTGTTATATGAATTCTTGAAATAATTATTAGAAAAGGTGTTAAGAATGTTCGAAATAGGTTAGTCACTGCTACTTACTTTTTTGTAGGCCATAGGACAAAATCAATTCAAATGGATTTAAACAGTTGTTTGAATTGAAATAGGTTAGTCACTGCTACTTACTTTTTTTGGTAGTGTGTTGCACAAAATAGTTAAGGGCCCAAAAGCCAAACTTCAGACATTACTTTTTTAGTAGTGTGTTACACTGGCTTATAGTATCTCAATGATCAACTCAGCCACCATCTAAAGCACTAAAAATCTAGAATAGATAAAATGATACAAACTCCAAAAATATTCATTTTAGGAACAAAATGGCACTACTGATGTACAGAACAAACTACCTATGCTGAAGTAATTATAGTACACGCCTTCAAAACTCAAATTTATAATTTTCAATAAATTAAAATGTTACTAAGAAACAGTATTATCGGTAGTATTTTTTATAATGAAATAGATACTTGTCAAAGTACTAGCAAAATTGAATTTAATTATTTTGAATTAATTAATTAAATAATATATAAAAGCAAAAGCGAGAGCAAAATTTTAAAAGATTAAATATTATTATATATAAACATGAGTAAAACATTCAAGTAACCCCTTAGATATAAGCACCACTTAGAATTTCATAATTCAAGCATAAAGCATAAAGCATAAAGCCATCAAATACACATATATATAGTAAACAAATAAAATGGTTTCCACAACTTTCTGCCCTACGCTGCTACGCACGTAAAATTAATTATCATATCATCATTGTTTAAAAGATCAACATATATTAATTTATATCATTTGTTAAAAATTAATTATCATATCATCATTGTATAAAATTAACGATTTTAACATATACATAGATACGATAAGATGTAATAAAATAGGGGAAAAATAATTACCTTATTTTTTGATAATGGATTGTTTTGAGGAACCGGCTTCGAATAGGAAAGTTCCTCTTCCTTTTTTATTGCTGCCAACAAAAATAATTTGAAAGCATGTATGGAAATTTGAGTTGAGTATATGTCCTAAGCAGGTTACACTAATGAAACAGAAAAGCTTACCTTGCTCCAAAAATGAGTTGCCTGAAGGGCTAGAATTCTCACTTGTGCTTTTCCTGTTAGCAATATAATCAATTAACTTCCCTCTGTAAATTTCCTTTAATTCTGAAAATACTTCCGAGGGAAGATTCCGTATAACTTCCACGTCAAGGTTACATAAAGGAGGGGTGTTGAAATTGGGTTGGTACTTGCTTGGTTATTAGGTATTTTATTGTCCATTTCTACTGAAGACCCTGGCAAATCTCTACAAGCACGACTGCAAATGCTATCCCTGTTCTGCTTGTCATGACCTGAAGAAAGAGAAACCACCAGAGGTTTTTCACTAATTCCATCATTAACAAAACCTCAAAATGAACCAAAAAGAAAATTTATATAAGTTAAGTGATCAAATAGGGGGTTCATTAGCCATAGGATATTTCTGATTTTCAATACTTGCATATTCAGAAGTGAGCCATGATTTCAAAGTATATTTTACTGTACTTCATGAAGCAAATAATGTTAGACAACTATAGAGAAATTAAAACCAAGGAAAAAACAGTAAAGTTTGTCTTGAATACTAAACTGAAGGATGGAAAGATGAAGAACATCAAGATAGCAGATCTCCACTTAAAAACTTTTGTTTCTATTTAGTTCAGTAGCAGGCATTACCAATAAATAGGAGGCTGATAAGGTGAACCCCCTTAGTTGAAGTTATTACCTGGATAAGATATCCAATAGTGGTCCTGCAAAAAATAATCTCTTTGATAGAATCCTGATGGTCCTTCTTGGTGGTACCCTTGGAATCCATGCCAATTTGGTATGCCCATGTAGTTTACTTCCCTCGAAGGATCTTGTTGGACTACGCATTGCCCTAGCTCGTGTGTTCCTCCACATATGTGGCATCCCCCTACCTGCATAACTGAAGAATGAGAAGGACTTACCACTTGTAATTGTTGTGGAAGCTTGCTGAGGGTCTCTGTTAGAGCTTCTATTTGTCGGGACAACAACTTTTTCTGAGCTAAGGTTGCATCTTGAGTGGTGAGTTCTAGAAGGCTTCTCTTTGTTGGTGCATATGTGCAATCACAAAGAATGGCGTGATCACTAGCCGCCAATAAATAGGAGGCTGATAAGGTGAACCCCCTTAGTTGAAGTTATTACCTGGATAAGATATCCAATAGTGGTCCTGCAAAAAATTATCTCTTTGATAGAATCCTAATGGTCCTTCTTGGTGGTACCCTTGGAATCCATGCCAATTTGGTATGCCCATGTAGTTTACTTCCCTCGAAGGATCTTGTTGGACTACGCATTGCCCTAGCTCGTGTGTTCCTCCACATATGTGGCATCCCCCTACCTGCATAACTGAAGAATGAGAAGGACTTACCACTTGTAATTGTTGTGGAAGCTTGCTGAGGGTCTCTGTTAGAGCTTCTATTTGTCGGGACAACAACTTTTTCTGAGCTAAGGTTGCATCTTGAGTGGTGAGTTCTAGAAGGCTTCTCTTTGTTGGTGCATATGTGCAATCACAAAGAATGGCGTGATCACTAGCCGCCATGTTTTCTATGAGTTTCATTGCCTCCTCCAGTGTCTTTAGATTGATCTTCCCTCCTGCGGATGCATCTTGTAATTGCTTTGATTGTGGTCGCAGACCATCTATGAAGATGTTTAGTTGCACCGGTTCACTGTACCCATGTGTAGGCATCTTCCTAAGTAGTTCGTGGAAACAGTCGAGGGCCTCGCTGAGGGATTCGTCAGGAAATTGATGGAATGAAGAGATTTTCATCTTCCCTTTAGCGGTATTTGATTCTGGGAAGTATTTCTTCAAGAATTTCTCCACCACCTCATCCCATGTTCGCAGGCTATTCCCCTTAAACGAGCGAAGCCATACTTTTGCTTTATCGGCCAAAGAGAAACAAAATAAGTTGAGGCGGATGGCATCTTCAAGCACTCCTGCTATTTTCACCGTGTTGCAAATGTCGATGTATGTGGCCAGATGTGCATATGGATCTTCACTTGGTAGGCCGTGAAATAGATTCCCTTGAATCAGCTGGATGAGGGAATGTGAGTATGAGATGTTGGCCGCCTGCACCTCTGGTCTGGCTATGCTAGTGAAGTATTGAGGTATAATAGGGCTAGAGTAATCCTCTAGTGTCATCCTATGTGGACGATCTTTTGCCATGATGTGTTCTTCAAAGAAGGAATATGAACTGCTCACACAAGAAATAACTATCGTGCACGTTATCACAGAATAAAAATTAAACTTAAATATTTTTTAAAATTTTTTTATTATTTTTTTCTAAAAAAGAAAAGAATAAAGAGAAAAAAAAAATGAAGCAACTAAAAAAATAGATAAAAAAGAAAGTAAAATAAAAAATAAAAAGTGAAAACTAATTGCTTTAAAATTGGAATATGCAAATAATCAAGTACGAAAAACAAAGTCCCTGACAACGGCGCCAAAAACTTGTTAACTCGTTGGAAAGATTACCACATTTGTCACAAGTAGTAAAGTACTCGGAAGTTCGAATGTCAAATCCACAGAGACTTGGTTTATACTTAAATTAATACAAACCCAATTTAAAAGCAATAGATAAAGAATTTAAAATAAAGATAGGCAAATATAGTAGATAAGATAAAGATTTTAAGATGAAAATAAAAGATTTAAATTAAAAGATGATAAAGATAGAAGATAAAGAAAATAAGAAAATAAAAGTAAAAGATAAGAAAAATAAAAGATTAAGATAAAGATAAGAAAAGATAAGATAAGAAAAATAAAAGATAAAAATAAAAGAAAATCAGAGTGTGATAATGTTGGGACCTAGCATGCCTTGTTTGCCTAGAACGTATGAGTTTATGATTTTTCTTTATCAATTTAGGTGATTCTATTTTACCCATATCTGTTCATTTACTTGCCCCTGATTCCTCGCGATGACAAGCCTATTTTATTTATCTATCTCCCAAATTCCTTTGCAAAGACTCAATAAATAAAATGCATGAAGTACGAATTCTAGATGTTTACAAGAATGCATGGGCATAAAATAATCATTCTATGTCTAGCAATGAATTTCCTATGAAATCATTTCTTTTTGTTCTATTAGAAATTACCCTTTTCCGAGTGTCTAACCCCTAAAACCAATGCATGCATACCTTCTTTAAATCTTATTTAGAAGTTACCCTCTCCCGAGCATCTAACCCCTAACAGAATGTAAAGATGAATAATGCAAGATAAAAACAGAAAAGATAATAGAATAAAAAACACCATTGCATTGATAAATAGTGAGTACATCATACATCGCTTGGCTTTTAGGCCTGTCAGACCCTAACTAGGGGTTTAGCTACTCATAGCCATTGAGGGCTTTACAATGGATGGGGTATAAGAACTGATGGGATAAGAGGGGTGAAAGAAAGAAAAAAAGGGAGTAAATGAAACTCCTATGAGAGGGGGTTGTGTGGTGTGTTCTTTTCCGTTTGGCTTGACTCCCTTTTTATATTTGTTGTAGTGGACTTGGGCTTGATGCTAGAAATCTTCCTTTTTGATATTTTTGATATTTTTGGATTTGTTTTGCTTTTAATCATATCTTCATGAGACTTCCTGATATTTTAGATAACTGCTAAATAAATATTTTTAAAGATATTTTTAATATATTTTTATCATCAAAATAACTCATATTTAGCAATTATCAACTATTTGCACAACAAAAAAAAATATATTATTACAGTCCAGCTGGTTAAAAATCCCCATGAATAACAAAGATACCTTGTTTAAAAGCTTATGCAATTTCAAGCCTGGAAACATGCAAGCCAATACCTTAAATCTCCTTGACATCTATGTGAAATCAACAAAAGGAGAAGATGAAGATGATATGATATCCGGTTAAATCTGCATTAAACATGTATGGATACCCTGTTAGAAGTCAAGGCTGGAACACTTTTTAAAAATGAGATGTACAAATTAATCTTTTAGATTATAAAAAGAGTTCTGTAACATCCTGGAAATTTCTACCCGGAGTTTACGGAAACGATGTATTTTGAATGATTATATATATAAGTATTATTCAGTGTATATGCCTATATGTTCTTGGTAGAAGTAGGAATAGTGGGGGCAAGATACGTGGGTTAGACTAATTAAGGAAGAGAAATCCAGAACTTGGAGGTTATGGGTTAATTCTTAATTAATTAGTTAAAAATCATCGTTTTGCGTGCGACTTAGAATTTAACGAAACCAACCTCTGAACCACGCTCGGGGTTTTATTCTGAGCGTTTTGATATATATATTGAGTACTTTCGAAAACTGGCCCCGACGGACGCAGAAAAACGCGAGAAACTGGAATCAGAGAAATGGCACGCAACCCAAGGCAGGATTTTAGCGTTTCTAAGGTCAGATTTTCCTCACTTTTGTGACTGAGTATGGGTCACAGTCAAAAAGAGAAAGTGGGCCCTTTTTGCTCCAATCAAATAGGGACATGTGGCAGAGCTTGAATAAAATAATAGAAAAAGAGGAAAACCCTTTTATTAAAACCCAAAAAGCAACCCTCTCTCTCTTCACTCAGCCCAATTTCAGACAGCTCTCTCTCTCTCACGCAGCCTTCTTCTTCTTTTCTCCCATCCACCATTGTTGCCCAACAAAGCTTCAACCTTTGGTGCTCATTTCTGCTCCAAATCGCGAAAGGAGGGCATTTTCGGGGTCGTGAAGTGCGTGGCTACAAGTGGGACTTCGAAAATCCAGGTTTGGGTGGACTTCTTTCTCTCTTAAATTTCGTGGGTATGGGGTTTTGGGAGATATGATGGGTGGTTTTGTTAGTTTTCTGCTGTGTGATGATTATTTGTGAAGGCATTTGCTGAAAACTTGTTGAAATTGCCATGTTTGGGTGAGTTAGACATACCCATTCTGTTTTAGGGTTTTTGTGATGATGTTTGTGATGTTTATATGCTAAAAATTGCTGATGGAAAACTGTTAGAGATGAAGGGTAGAACTAACCTAGGGTTAGAAAGTGAGAATGTGATGTTATGAGTGGAAAAAGAGTGAGACTTTGAGAGTTGGAAGGCTAAGTCTGAATTCTGTGGTAAATGGAGGTTAAAGTGAGTTAATACTAGCTTGAAATGTCATTTAGGACATGTGAGAAAGGTTAGGCTGAGCTAGAGAGAAAAACAAATGACCAAAGTGAACCAAGAGCCATTTCTAGGGCAAAATTGGGTGTTGAAGAGTCAAATTTTGATTTGGTGGAATTTTTGGTGTAAATTCAGTTTGAGCAAGTTTAGATTGATGTTATGGACTTGTGTGAGGTGAGAGTTTGCCTCAAATTTACCTCATTCTAAATTTCACTTTTCAAACCTAGAAAACCCATTGAATTGAGGGGTTTTGGACACCTAGATTTTGTGTTGCTGTGGTTTGAAGCTTGACCTTGGTTTAGACATGATTGATACATGATTTGGGACTTGTAGGATTTGATTTGGGCAAGATTGGATGAGGGGAAGTGTGGTTTTCGAAATCTGCATTTTGTGCAGATTTTTGCTGTGAAATTGTGCAGCAGGATTTTGCACAAGTGCAGAAAAATACTAGGCTTTTGCTGGTTGTGGAAAGAGCAGTGCAGAATGAGTTCTGGATGTTTGCTAGTAGATCCCAACGGTCAAAATGTAGGCTTATGTACTAGAGACTTCCAGTAAAATTTTGGAGTCGATCCAACGGTTAACGAATTGGATCGAAGGAATTGTTACTGGGGTCTTTGAGTGGGAAAAGCTGTGATTTTTGGTTGGTGTTTTGGCAGAGTTTTCTGCCTTTGCTCTGTTTTGCTTGGTTGTGATAGCTTGTGCTGTGTGAATGTTGTTTTGCTTGGATGTTGTGGAAGCTTGAGAGGATTGATGGGGACCCGGTGTTGAGAGAAACGAGGATATGGGCTACGTGGGAGTACGTGAGCTCAGTTGGAGGTGGGCAACAGGGGATGGTGGGTTTATGCGCGCATTGTGGATGTGGAAAACTTGTTGTGCACCATCGCCCGACCGCCACCTAGTACCACATGTGATGGGTACCCCATAATCCTACAAGCTTGAGATGAGGAAGTGTTGAAGGGTGAAACTTCCTGCTTTTATTGTTGACCACAGAGTGGTACCTGGAGATATGTCGCGGGGGTCAGGAGACCTTGGGGACGTCAGGTGGGGTGCTATTGCCCAAAACCAAGCTTGACCAATCCCGACCCAACCCGGGCATAGTCGGTCAGTGAGAACCTGTGATGTACCTAAGCAGGCGAGCTCCTGGCAGTCAACAGATAAAAGGAAAACAAGACCACAAAGCAAGGAGGCTTGTGGTGGCTGGCCAGCTGTGAATTTTGTGTAATATGTGGATGGTGGCCTCTGGTAATCGATTACCAAGGGGGGGTAATCGATTACAAGGCTTAAAATTGAGGACAGGAGGCTAAGATGGTCTCTGGTAATCGATTACCAAGGGGTGTAATCGATTACCAGGCTTGAAAACGAAGTCAGGAAACTTAGGGAGCCTCTGGTAATCGATTACCAGCCTGTGTAATCGATTACACAGAGGAATGGGTCACTGGTAATCGATTACCAGGCATGTGTAATCGATTACACAGTGTATTATTGCATATTCATGTCCTGAGGCTGTGTAATTCAAGTTTAGCCTCTGGTAATCGATTACCAAGGTTGTGTAATCGATTACCAGAGATGGAAAGCCTTTAAATGCCCCTTTTTATTGCATGTAGTGTTTATGAGACGCATCGTGTGCAGCACAGTTAGATTCTTGTGAAAGAGTCTACCCCTTTCTCTTCTTTCTTGTAGATCGTGATGGCGGCACAGCTAATTCGTGATCGAGTAGAGATGGAGTGCCTAGAGGGAGCTTGGGAGACCCTCGAAGGCAACACGAGGTGCCGATTTCGGGGCACCATTCGATTCACGGCTACTTCTTTGGTGCATCCAGATGAACCTGCACGGACGCTTCAGCGCACGGTGGCGTGGACAGCTCCTTGGATTAGTTTTGTATACTTTTGAGGGTGGGTGTATCTAGGACTGACTGTTAGGTTTACTCTTTTGCTTTTGTATGGGTAGACCTGATGTATAGGCATTTGATTATTGTATACTTGTGGCTGAAGCCACCACTAGGGATACCTTTGCTCTGGATGACACTATATATTTTGTAAAACTCCCATATTTTGGACAGCTTTAAATGATGAATGCATTTATGATCGATCTTGTTATTTGAAAAGAAAGCGTTAGCAACTTTATTGTAAAAGATTTTATCGACCGTATTTTATTCTTTTATTTTCACGTGACGGCCTAAAGTAATGGCTGGTACATTCTTCCTTTTGAAACAACAAAATAATTTAGAGACTTATGAGCGGTAAGAAAGAAATGACTCCGAATAGAGTTGTGAACTGGCCATTCAGGACTTTATAGTGAGGATTTTCCTTCTAAACCTATTTATAGTGAAAAGAGAAAGAAATGAAAAAGAAAAAAAGAAGAAAAAAAAAAGTTACCATGGTTTTTGTTATTTAATTTATTTCTATTAAGCCAGTCATTAATTTAGGGACGCCACAATTGGTGGTATCAGAGCAAAAGTTGGATTCTAGTGAACCTGTTTATGGTCTTGCTGTGTGAATGCTGTGTATCTCTGAAACTTGAGAGTAGGTTTCGGGGAGTGACGTTAAGTCACACATTGTGTGTATTTCTGCTTTCTTGTCTTGAGCATGGATGTGTGACTGATTCGTAGGATTGTTATGTGTATAAGTATGTATAAAGAGAAGGATGTTGTTATAACTGTCATAGCCTGTGTGGTACACTCTCTCATTAGGATTTCTTAGGTGCTAATAGTTTCCCTACAGGATAGGTATGGCAGGGCGTGGTAGGGATCAGAACCGTGATGTCCTTGACCGCATCACCGCTGTGCTGGAAACTCTAGTGCAGGAACGTGATGTGGAACCGGCTGAGTATCGGGGACTCATGGCTTTCCGTAAGAACCACCCGCCAAAGTTCAGTGGAGACTATGATCCGGAAGGTGCTAGGTTGTGGTTAGCTGAGACGGAAAAGATTTTCGAGGCGATGGGTTGCCTTGAGGAGCATAAGGTTCTTTATGCGACATTTATGCTCCAAGGGGAGGCTGAAAATTGGTGGAAGTTCGTGAAACCTTCGTTTGTTGCACCTGGAGGCGTGATTCCTTGGAATGCCTTCAAGGACAAGTTCTTGGAGAATTACTTCCCGCGAGATCTCAGGAAGCGGAAGGCGAGGGAATTTCTGGATTTGAAGCAAGGAAACATGTCTGTTGGGGAGTACACGGCTAAGTTTAATGAGCTTCTGCAGTATTGGCCTCAATACCAAGATGCTCGGAATGAGGAAGATCTGTGTGCTCAGTTTGAGAATGGACTTCGGTTGGAGATCCAACAGGCGGTTAGTTATATGCAGATTACGGATTTTAATCAGTTGGTGACAAAGTGCAGGATTTTTGAAGATAAGATGAAGGAGAGGCAAGCTAGAGGTGTTGGAGGACCTCAGAGAAACCATCCTTTTAGGGGGAATGGTAACAAGAGGATGAAGCCGTATGCTAGCGACAAGGGGAAGCAACCTATGGCTGCCTCCAACATGAGCCAGTCAAGGGGGACTGGGGTACAATGCTTTCAGTGTGGAGGACCGCATCTTAAGAGGAATTGCCCACAGCTCCAACAGACACAGGAGAACCGTTGTTATGTGTGTGGCAAGGTGGGCCATTATGCTCGAGAATGTAGGGTGACCGGGAGACCGACGGTAACTGCCAATTCCAACACCGTCAATCGTGGACCCACTAATTCCACAAGGAACGGTAATGTTAGCAACAACAACACTAGTGGTGGAAGACCAAAAGTACCCTCTCGGGTATTTGCTATGAGTGGTTCAGAAGCGGCTGCCTCCGACGAGTTGATACGGGGTAAGTGTTTGATTGCTGATAAACTACTAGATGTACTTTATGATTCAGGTGCCACGCATTCTTTCATATCTCATGCATGTGTGGAGAGGTTGGGGTTATGTGCGACGGAGTTGCCATATGATATGGTGGTGTCTACTCCGACGAACGAGCCTGTAACCACCTCTCGGGTGTGTTTGAAGTGTCCTATAATTGTTGAGGGTCGATCTTTTATGGCGGATTTGATTTGCCTACCTTTAGCTCATCTAGATGTGATCTTGGGGATGGATTGGTTATCTGCTAACCATGTCTTTCTAGACTGTAAGGAGAAGATGCTAATGTTTGGTGGAGATGTAGTTCCACGTGAACTATTGAAAGAGGATGCGGCCAACGAAGAAACGGAAGATGTTCGAACTTACATGGTGTTGTTCTCTATGTATGTGGAAGAGGACGCTGAAGTTAGTTGTATACCGGTGGTGTCAGAATTTCCAGAAGTTTTTCCGGATGATATTTGTGAATTGCCACCTGAGAGAGAAGTGGAATTCATTATTGACTTGGTGCCTGGGGCGAATCCAGTGTCGATTGCGCCTTACAGAATGTCTCCGGTAGAACTAGCAGAGGTGAAGGCACAAGTGCAGGATCTTTTGAGCAAACAATTTGTTCGTCCAAGTGCATCACCATGGGGAGCACCGGTCTTGTTGGTTAAAAAGAAGGATGGAAGTATGAGGATGTGTGTGGACTACCGGCAGTTGAACAAGGTCACTATCAAGAACAAATATCCGCTACCAAGGATAGATGATTTGATTGACCAATTGAGGGGAGCAACGGTATTTTCGAAGATAGATCTGCGATCGGGGTATCATCAAATCCGAGTTAAGAAGGAAGATATCCCAAAGACTGCGTTTCGGACTCGGTATGGGCACTACGAGTATTTAGTCATGCCATTTGGAGTGACTAATGCTCCGGCTATTTTCATGGACTATATGAACCGTATATTCCATGATTACTTGGACCAATTTGTGGTTGTGTTTATTGATGATATCCTAGTGTATTCAAGGAATAAGGAGGAGCATGAGAAGCACTTGAGGATTGTGTTGCATATCCTGAGGGATAGGAAGTTGTTCGCCAAATTGTCAAAATGTGACTTTTGGTTGGAGAAAGTGCAGTTCTTAGGACACGTGATTTCTAAGGACGGGGTTGCGGTGGATCCGAACAAGGTGGAGTCGGTTATGGAGTGGCAACAACCGACAACTCCAACGGAGGTTCGAAGCTTCTTGGGGTTGGCAGGCTATTATAGAAAGTTCATTGAGGGATTTTCTAAATTGGCATTGCCCCTAACTAAGTTGACTCGTAAGAATGAGAAGTTTTTCTGGAATGAGAAGTGTGATCAAAGTTTCCAAGAGTTGAAGAGGCGGTTGACGACAGCTCCAGTGTTAATTTTGCCCGACCTTAAGAGAACATTTGAAGTGTATTGCGATGCAAGCGGGCAAGGCTTGGGGTGTGTGTTGATGCAAGAGGGAAGAGTAGTGGCGTATGCTTCGCGTCAATTACGTCCTCATGAAGTTAACTATCCGACTCATGACTTGGAACTAGCAGCGGTGGTCTTTGCCTTAAAGATTTGGAGGCATTATTTGTACGGTACTCGTTTCGAAGTTTTTAGTGACCACAAGAGTCTCAAGTACTTGTTCGATCAGAAGGAACTCAATATGAGACAACGAAGGTGGATGGAGTTCCTCAAGGATTATGATTTTGGACTTTCCTACCATCCAGGAAAGGCTAATGTAGTAGCCGATGCGCTAAGCCGGAAATCTTTACATGTTGCGACTATGATGAGTTTGGAGCAGAGATTGATAGAGGAGTTCCGAGATTTGAATCTAGCAATTGAGGTGCGACCCAAGAGCTTATTTGTGGGAGCATTGCGGATCACCAATGAATTTGTAGACCACATACGCGAGGCTCAAGGGGATGATCCGTTTTTGCAAGGCAAGGTGTTAGATGTAAAGGGGGATAGGGGTGTGGAGTTTGAGAAGGATACAACCGGGTTAATTAGATTCAAGGGGAGGATATGTGTGCCATCTCTAGATGATTTGAGAGTAAAGATCTTGGAAGAAGCTCATAAAAGTCGTCTTAGTTTCCATCCAGGAATGACTAAGATGTACCAAGATTTGAAGAGAAGTTTTTGGTGGCATGGCATGAAGAAAGATGTAGCCGAATATGTAGCAAGATGTTTGACCTGTCAAAAGGCTAAGGTTGAGCACCAACGACCATCGGGAGAATTGAAGCCATTGGAGATTCCGGAATGGAAATGGGGGAGCATATCTATGGATTTTGTATCTAGTTTACCCAAGACTAGTCGTGGACATGATGCTGTGTGGGTCATAGTTGATCGACTCACCAAATCTGCTCATTTTATTCCAGTGAATATGAAGTATAGAATGGAAAAGCTAGTGGAGTTGTACATCAAGGAAGTAGTAAGGTTGCATGGAATTCCTTCTAGTATTGTATCTGACAGGGATCCGAGGTTCACTTCGCGATTTTGGACGAGTCTACATGAAGCCTTGGGGACAAAGCTGAAGTTTAGTTCAGCTTATCATCCTCAAACAGATGGCCAGACTGAACGAACCATTCAGACTCTAGAGGATCTACTTCGGGCGTGTATTATAGAGCAACAAGGTAGCTGGATGGATTGTTTGCCATTGATTGAGTTTACTTACAACAATAGTTACCAAGCCAGTATTGGTATGGCTCCTTTTGAAGCTTTATATGGACGAAAGTGCAAAACTCCTATTTGTTGGTATGATGATGGAGAAGCAGTACTTCTTGGACCTGAAATGCTACAACAGATTAATGAACAAGTGAGGTTGATTCGAGAGAAGATAAAAGCATCTCAGGATAGGCAGAAGAGCTACTATGATAGAAGGAGGAAGCCACTAGATTTTCAGGAAGGAGAACATGTGTTTTTGAAGGTTTCTCCCGTAACCGGAGTCGGAAGAGCTCTTAAGGCTAGGAAGTTGACACCCAAGTATCTAGGTCCATATCAAATTTTGAAGAAGATTGGGCCTGTAGCTTATCATATCGCCTTACCTCCGAGTTTATCGAATTTGCACCCTGTGTTCCATGTCTCTCAGCTGAGACGATACAACCCGGATCCATCACATATTCTTGCAGTGGACGAGGTACAGGTGAAGGATAACCTCACCTATAGAGCACAACCTCAGGAAATCACTGACCGAAGGACGAAGTCGTTGAGAGGAAAGGAGATCGCGTTGGTGAAGGTGCAGTGGGGAACCGATGAGGGTGATTCTACCTGGGAGTTGGAGGATAGGATGAGAGAATTGTACCCAAGTTTGTTCATAGAGTAGTTAATTTCGGGGACGAAATTCCTAAAAGGGTGGGAGTATTGTAACATCCTGGAAATTTCTACCCGGAGTTTACGGAAACGATGTATTTTGAATGATTATATATATAAGTATTATTCAGTGTATATGCCTATATGTTCTTGGTAGAAGTAGGAATAGTGGGGGCAAGATACGTGGGTTAGACTAATTAAGGAAGAGAAATCCATAACTTGGAGGTTATGGGTTAATTCTTAATTAATTAGTTAAAAATCATCGTTTTGCGTGCGACTTAGAATTTAACGAAACCAACCTCTGAACCACGCTCGGGGTTTTATTCTGAGCGTTTTGATATATATATTGAGTACTTTCGAAAACTGGCCCCGACGGACGCAGAGAAACGCGAGAAACTGGAATCAGAGAAATGGCACGCAACCCAAGGCAGGATTTTAGCGTTTCTAAGGTCAGATTTTCCTCACTTTTGTGACTGAGTATGGGTCACAGTCAAAAAGAGAAAGTGGGCCCTTTTTGCTCCAATCAAATAGGGACATGTGGCAGAGCTTGAATAAAATAATAGAAAAAGAGGAAAACCCTTTTATTAAAACCCAAAAAGCAACCCTCTCTCTCTTCACTCAGCCCAATTTCAGACAGCTCTCTCTCTCTCACGCAGCCTTCTTCTTCTTTTCTCCCATCCACCATTGTTGCCCAACAAAGCTTCAACCTTTGGTGCTCATTTCTGCTCCAAATCGCGAAAGGAGGGCATTTTCGGGGTCGTGAAGTGCGTGGCTACAAGTGGGACTTCGAAAATCCAGGTTTGGGTGGACTTCTTTCTCTCTTAAATTTCGTGGGTATGGGGTTTTGGGAGATATGATGGGTGGTTTTGTTAGTTTTCTGCTGTGTGATGATTATTTGTGAAGGCATTTGCTGAAAACTTGTTGAAATTGCCATGTTTGGGTGAGTTAGACATACCCATTCTGTTTTAGGGTTTTTGTGATGATGTTTGTGATGTTTATATGCTAAAAATTGCTGATGGAAAACTGTTAGAGATGAAGGGTAGAACTAACCTAGGGTTAGAAAGTGAGAATGTGATGTTATGAGTGGAAAAAGAGTGAGACTTTGAGAGTTGGAAGGCTAAGTCTGAATTCTGTGGTAAATGGAGGTTAAAGTGAGTTAATACTAGCTTGAAATGTCATTTAGGACATGTGAGAAAGGTTAGGCTGAGCTAGAGAGAAAAACAAATGACCAAAGTGAACCAAGAGCCATTTCTAGGGCAAAATTGGGTGTTGAAGAGTCAAATTTTGATTTGGTGGAATTTTTGGTGTAAATTCAGTTTGAGCAAGTTTAGATTGATGTTATGGACTTGTGTGAGGTGAGAGTTTGCCTCAAATTTACCTCATTCTAAATTTCACTTTTCAAACCTAGAAAACCCATTGAATTGAGGGGTTTTGGACACCTAGATTTTGTGTTGCTGTGGTTTGAAGCTTGACCTTGGTTTAGACATGATTGATACATGATTTGGGACTTGTAGGATTTGATTTGGGCAAGATTGGATGAGGGGAAGTGTGGTTTTCGAAATCTGCATTTTGTGCAGATTTTTGCTGTGAAATTGTGCAGCAGGATTTTGCACAAGTGCAGAAAAATACTAGGCTTTTGCTGGTTGTGGAAAGAGCAGTGCAGAATGAGTTCTGGATGTTTGCTAGTAGATCCCAACGGTCAAAATGTAGGCTTATGTACTAGAGACTTCCAGTAAAATTTTGGAGTCGATCCAACGGTTAACGAATTGGATCGAAGGAATTGTTACTGGGGTCTTTGAGTGGGAAAAGCTGTGATTTTTGGTTGGTGTTTTGGCAGAGTTTTCTGCCTTTGCTCTGTTTTGCTTGGTTGTGATAGCTTGTGCTGTGTGAATGTTGTTTTGCTTGGATGTTGTGGAAGCTTGAGAGGATTGATGGGGACCCGGTGTTGAGAGAAACGAGGATATGGGCTACGTGGGAGTACGTGAGCTCAGTTGGAGGTGGGCAACAGGGGATGGTGGGTTTATGCGCGCATTGTGGATGTGGAAAACTTGTTGTGCACCATCGCCCGACCGCCACCTAGTACCACATGTGATGGGTACCCCATAATCCTACAAGCTTGAGATGAGGAAGTGTTGAAGGGTGAAACTTCCTGCTTTTATTGTTGACCACAGAGTGGTACCTGGAGATATGTCGCGGGGGTCAGGAGACCTTGGGGACGTCAGGTGGGGTGCTATTGCCCAAAACCAAGCTTGACCAATCCCGACCCAACCCGGGCATAGTCGGTCAGTGAGAACCTGTGATGTACCTAAGCAGGCGAGCTCCTGGCAGTCAACAGATAAAAGGAAAACAAGACCACAAAGCAAGGAGGCTTGTGGTGGCTGGCCAGCTGTGAATTTTGTGTAATATGTGGATGGTGGCCTCTGGTAATCGATTACCAAGGGGGGTAATCGATTACAAGGCTTAAAATTGAGGACAGGAGGCTAAGATGGTCTCTGGTAATCGATTACCAAGGGGTGTAATCGATTACCAGGCTTGAAAACGAAGTCAGGAAACTTAGGGAGCCTCTGGTAATCGATTACCAGCCTGTGTAATCGATTACACAGAGGAATGGGTCACTGGTAATCGATTACCAGGCATGTGTAATCGATTACACAGTGTATTATTGCATATTCATGTCCTGAGGCTGTGTAATTCAAGTTTAGCCTCTGGTAATCGATTACCAAGGTTGTGTAATCGATTACCAGAGATGGAAAGCCTTTAAATGCCCCTTTTTATTGCATGTAGTGTTTATGAGACGCATCGTGTGCAGCACAGTTAGATTCTTGTGAAAGAGTCTACCCCTTTCTCTTCTTTCTTGTAGATCGTGATGGCGGCACAGCTAATTCGTGATCGAGTAGAGATGGAGTGCCTAGAGGGAGCTTGGGAGACCCTCGAAGGCAACACGAGGTGCCGATTTCGGGGCACCATTCGATTCACGGCTACTTCTTTGGTGCATCCAGATGAACCTGCACGGACGCTTCAGCGCACGGTGGCGTGGACAGCTCCTTGGATTAGTTTTGTATACTTTTGAGGGTGGGTGTATCTAGGACTGACTGTTAGGTTTACTCTTTTGCTTTTGTATGGGTAGACCTGATGTATAGGCATTTGATTATTGTATACTTGTGGCTGAAGCCACCACTAGGGATACCTTTGCTCTGGATGACACTATATATTTTGTAAAACTCCCATATTTTGGACAGCTTTAAATGATGAATGCATTTATGATCGATCTTGTTATTTGAAAAGAAAGCGTTAGCAACTTTATTGTAAAAGATTTTATCGACCGTATTTTATTCTTTTATTTTCACGTGACGGCCTAAAGTAATGGCTGGTACATTCTTCCTTTTGAAACAACAAAATAATTTAGAGACTTATGAGCGGTAAGAAAGAAATGACTCCGAATAGAGTTGTGAACTGGCCATTCAGGACTTTATAGTGAGGATTTTCCTTCTAAACCTATTTATAGTGAAAAGAGAAAGAAATGAAAAAGAAAAAAAGAAGAAAAAAAAAAAGTTACCATGGTTTTTGTTATTTAATTTATTTCTATTAAGCCAGTCATTAATTTAGGGACGCCACAAGTTCACTTTATTTTATCTTTTTATTTTCTTTTTCTATAGTGAAAAAGTTTATTGAAACCACATGTTCACAACATCACTCCTACCAAGATAGTTATGGAACCATAATTGTTTCAAGCCAAGAAATTATTTCTTATGAGACAAACTCTAACTTCTCATGATGAAGAATTCACTTTTTTTACAACCAAATTTGAAAACCTGGGGAACTATAAAAGCAGACTCACATAACATTAAATGTGATCATCAATGTATAGTGTTACTATATAGATCAAAGACCCTACTAATTTGTTTACATTTATAATTTGACTATTTAGTAGTAACAATCTATTCTATACATAACTACATATAACAAGCAAATAGTAATGCAAAATTAAGAGAATGATTTTGTTTTATTTTTTATCAAGGCTTGGAAAAAGAAGTATCCTTTGGCGAATCAAACGGGCTCCAATTACCTATTAATAAGTTTGCATCATGAACTTCAAGTCCAAGTAGTGGAGGTTATGTGACTTGAAATGCATGATGATTAATCATCATCTCAGAATTCGACCACATCATGTGATGATTATGTGAGGCTTCCTCTTCACCCGGCAATGGTGGCAGCTCAAAATTCATAGCACCACCATGACTACTGTATTGCTCAAATGATAAGAAAGATGCATACAATCTCAGAATGATGCATGCTCATTTAGATTTTGGTGGTTAGAAGAAACACTTATTGACTTTCTGAGACATGAATAAAAATCCATAACAATTATAAGGCTGGTGAATTTGCAAATTCCCATTAGAGAATTTCCAGTCGCGGTTGAACTTGAAGCAACCACATGTCAATTTGCAAATTTCCATCCAATTCCAATTTCTTCTTACAAAACATACCCTTGGTTGAAACCTTGTTTCTCCTAGTCTCTTTAGAAGCTGGTGTTTTGGGGATGAATCCCTCACTCTCACCTTTTGAATTCCCCGACACAACAATGGTACAAGGCAACCCATTTTGCAATTCCAACTGAAGCTCACAAAGAGCCTGAGCCATGCTCAACGTCCTCGGCCACCTGGAAAAGTTTTGTTTCCACAATGTGAGCAACAGAAAAAGGGAAAACAAAGTGCCTGAGCCATGCTCAACGTCCGCCAGCCCATTTTGCACTTAAAAAAGGAAAACAAAGAACAAAAACACGCCACCAAACAAAGGTCGAGAAAAAGGGGTTTTTTTTTTCCTACAATGTGACATTATGACAAACACGTAGTGGATAGTAGTCACTAGCAATTACAGAGGAGTATGCACTTGACCATGTCCTCGAACAACGTGAGAGAGCGAAACACCCTTCCAGAGAAGCTTCTATTTGGATCATCAACCACGTGCAAGCTTTTGAATTCCCTCACATCCTTCTCTTCCACTTCAGAGAAATGCAACATTCGCGAAACCTGAGCCTAAAAGCAACAACAGCGGAAGAAGCGAAAGAATGAAAACGCACGAAGCAAAAGAAGCGGTTAGAGGTTAGCAGTTACATAGAGAGTTGGGTACCGTGATGGGGTTTTGTTGTTGGGGAGAGAGGGTGTGGGTGGCGTGAACCCTAACAGCAAGGGATTGGGAGTGTTGGGAAAGTGAAATGAGGAAGGAGGAGGGAGAAGAATGGAGTGGGAAAATTAGGGTTTTGGAGAATGGGTCCCAGTGGTTGGGCGGCATCATAAAGAGGTCGTGGCTGCACACTACTTACTCCAACTGGAATGGTGAGGGAAGCTATCGTCAATGGGGAGGATGAGCAATGCAAGCTAGGGTTAGTACGTAATTAGTAAAGGAACGAAGGTGGGTTTTCTTGAAACCTGTCATTGTTTAAGCTTTTTATAATTACAAAAATGCCACTATGTCACATTCTAAGACGGTTATTTATAACCGTCTTAGAATGTACGACGTAAAAACAAATTTTTGTTTTCCTAATTACAAAATTTCCACCGCGCCATATTCTAAAATGGTTCTCCAGAACTGTCGTAGATGGCACGTCGTAAAAGCAATGTTTTCTAGTAGTGTTGATAGATCTAACTATTTTAAATTAGTTGTAAGATAGTATCGGCTTGGCTAACACTAAAACAAATATTTTGTTTAGAATTAGTTAAAAATAACTCTAAGTCAGAAGCTAATTCAAAATGCTATAATGCATTAAATACGTATTAGAGTTGGCTTGATAGACACTAGCGCCTAATTAATGCACTCATTTCAACTTAACGTCAACATAATAAATGGCCAGCCAGATCCATCTCCCATATTCTCCTTTTTCTTCTTTTTTAACAATGTCCCATGGTGATCATTCTAACGATCTCAAATGGAATCAGATAAAAGCACTAGGATTTTAACATAAAAAGTTTCATTTTTAGTCCTTTTGAAAATAGGTAATAATTTTTCACGATTCCAAGCATGTCATATAAACATCGCACATAAAATTCTCCAAGTCCTAAATCATAAAGGTACTTGTGTCCCAAGACACTACATTATCAAAACATCGTAAATAAATCTCCAAAACAATTCTCAAGTATCCCATTAAGAGAATAAATACAACATAGATCCATGAATATATTTAAATCCTAAGCTAGTCTCCATTATGACAGAACATAAATAAAGACCAAGGGTCAAATCTCGACTCAAAGTTCTCTACCAAGTCTACATCAACCATGAGTGACATGCTCCTCAGAAGCTACATCATAATTTTCTTCCATGTCAAATGACACGATTATCACAGTTTAACAAAAAACGTAAGGGTAAACTCATTTTAAAAGAAATATCATATAATTGAAATAATATAAGATCACAATTTTAAGAAAGATATAGAAAATCCTTCACATTTTTTATACCAATGTAGTTATACAACTCACCAAGTATCACGTCATTCTTAAGTCACAATTATTAATGTACATGCCTAACAATTATGTCATGTCATCCTGACTTTTTACTCTCATGTAGATTTCACCTTGAGCGATTAACCCAAGTACATCCCTTAACATAGTCACGCTTTGACCATTTGACAAGGTTCAAATTAATCTCATGGAGGAAGTGTGATTTTATTGAAAATGGATGAACATGGATAGTGGCTTACCTCTTGTAAGACTTGTATCAACCTTAAGTTATTTAGGGATTCACTCACTCATCCATTCTTAGCATTGTTAGCCATCACTAACAACCTCTAGCACTAGGTTGAGGGCCTTCTTAGCACCCCAAATCCATATCCAACTCAAATCTTTTGTTTCCAAATATGATCATCGAATTAGTACACCATTAATAATCTAAAACAACGATCCAACACATCAAACATATGATTGAAGTTAGTTTAAAGCTTTCCTTACCTATCAAACTCAAGAAACTTGCTTTGAGATGAAGAAAAGTAGAAAGGATGGAACTTTGGGTCCAAGATGCAAGCATTCCCTCACCTTTACTTAGTTCTACATCATCCATACCACCCAAATCCCAAAAACCAACATAAAACACATCAAAACCTTGAAAAAAAACACCTTTATGAAACTTCTGAAGGTACCTATGGAGGAAAAGAAAATAGAGGATGTGAGAAGAAAGATGAGGGTCTTTTACCTCTAAAATCAGTCCAAATTTGAAAAAGAAGCTTAGTCACAATCTTGTTTGTGCTAGGGATTCGAGGTCTCACACTCTCTAACAGTGGGTTGTCTTGGAGAGGAAGAAGCTAAAAGAGTGAAATGAGAGGATTTTATGTTGTGATTCAGTTTTGATTCAATAAAATTGAGAATAAAACTCTTCTACTTATTTCTATTCACACTTCTTCAGTTCACCTACTTTGTTTTCATCACTTAAGGCCCACTCATCTCAACCCAAACATTCTAAAACTTACTATTCACACTAAAAACAAGATTTTCACATATGTCAACATTAGTATACATATGAGCACAACAAACCATCATCTCATAATAGATTAAAAATCAAAGGAGTTGCCATCAATGTTTATTAAGGAAAACATTGATAAAATCTTTTCAGAAAAAAATGGTCTTTGGAACCAGATTTTGAGTTTAAGAGTCCATTATTAGTAGGAAAGATATTAGCATCCTACGGTGCATGTCATAAAGACGACTAACTCTAATTAAATGCATAAAATTTGAGTAACTTAAAATTATTTACTTTACACCTCAAAACAAACACATATTTTATATTTTATTTATTGAGGTCTCACACTCTCTAAAAGTGGGTTGTCTTGGAGAGGAAGAAGCTAAAATAGTGAAATGAGAGGATTTTATGTTGTGATTCAGTTTTGATTCAATCAAATTGAGAACAAAACTCTTCTGCTTATTTCTATTCACACTTCTTTAGTTCACCTACTTTGTTTTCATCACTTAAGGCCCACTCATCTCAACCCAAACACTCTAAAACTTACTATTCACACTCAAAACAAGATTTTTACATATGTCAACATTAGTATACATATGAGCACAACAAACCATCATCTCATAATAGATTAAAAATCAAAGGAGTTGCCATCAATGTTTATTAAGGAAAACATTGATAAAATCTTTTTTGAAAAAAATGGTCTTTAGAACTAGATTTTGAGTTTAAGAGTCCATTACTAGTAGGAAATATATTAGCATCCTACAACGTATGTCATAAAGACGACTACCTCTAATTAAATGCATAAAATTTGAGTAACTTAAAATTATTTACTTTACCCCTCAAAACAAACACATATATTTTATATTTTATTTATTTATATTTTAACAAGAGATTTTTATTAAAAGGAAATGTATTACTATGAAAGAGGAATGTATTTTTGTTTTTTAATTTATCTTCTTTGACTTATTTTTGCTCAATGGGAATGATCCTTTATTCCTACGTATCGTTAGGTGCAATGAAAAATCAGAGTTTTACATAATTCTTTTGTAGAAAATATTTTTGTATTGATATTTTAGTCATTTTTATCTTTTTATTTATTTATTTATTTTAAAAGTTTTGATAATAATCAAGTCAAAAATACATTTACAGTGATTATCATTAACTTTTAAATAGCTTTCATAATAACCAAATTAAAATTACATCAAAGCGACTATTGCAAAAAACTTCTTATTATATTACTATTACTATTATTATTATTATTAGAAAATGTAACATCATTTTTTTAAAAAATAAACTTTTATTCCACTTTTTTAGATTTTTCTTTTCTTCTTTTTTTTTTGCACACATGGATATTAGTAATAAAAAAAGTTTTTTATTTGATATTTAACATAATAAAAATAACAAAAGAAAAACAATATAAAAAGGAAAAAGGGTGAACATCATAAGGATATCACATGCACGTACGTGAGGAAAAGAAGTCAAGAAAAAGTAACATAATGTATAACAATATATAATACAATGTACATATTTTTTAAGACATTTTTATCCTTTAATTATACATCATTCTCCTATCCTCTTTCAACTTCAACCGCAATATGAACACCAATTAAAGGATAAAATTGGAAAAAATGAAAATATAACATTAAATTAATACAAAGATAAGTGCCCACTCTCTTCCAAGTTCCAATTAGTGCTTCAAGTTTTCTCTCTTCCGCGAACAGAGTAACAGGCAGACCATTTTCCTTTTATATTTAACTACCCACTCACTCTCCAAGTCGTGCTTCAAATTTTTCTCTTCCAAAAGCAGAGTAACGGGCACACTTTTTCCGTTTTCTATTTGAATATACCGCGACTCATTCATTCTTTCTCTCTTCTTCTCCCTGTAACTTCTAATTTGTACTATATTATCCTTTGAGGTTTGATATTCTCCACTCTCTTCCAAAGATATCAACTTTTTAGGGACAGGTGGTGAGTGACAGATTACTAGTTGTATGGAGGAGAGGCTGCAACGGACCGGGTAGCAAAATTTCTATTTCTTCTGCTCTCACTTTATCATTTTTTCTTCTTCTGCTATCACTGAATTTTCCATAAAAACAAAAGCTAGTTACTGAAATTTCTATTTATTTGCATCTGCATATTCATCTACATGTTTTTCTATATGGACATATATAGTTGAATTGGGAAGAGGATTCAACATTCAGATGTTGCTTTCTATACTCATCTACAGTCCTTGTTCGATATTGAAAGGCATTGCTCTCTCTAAAATATAAGTAATTGCCCTTTCTCTTAAATGCATTTTCTTTTTAAAACAACCGTCATTGTTAGGGACTCATATGTTGATGTTATTGTTTATGATATTAGAGTTTTTTTTCTTTCTTTTTGGATGCTGGTATTTGAAGATCTGATTTTGTTGTTCATTATTTTTCTTCTTTGATAAAGGAATAAACATATAACATAATCAATCAATTGTTTTTTATAAATTAAAAAATTTAAATGTCATATAAATATTAGTTGAGACTATGAACATGTGATGGTTGAAGACCAGTGGACCAAAGGCGCGACAATAAAATTCTATTTAAAAATGATGCAATAAAATTTTGTTGTCGCAATAGAAATAAGGACACAAACATGACAACACATGTATCTCTGCTAGTGACCATAATGTAAACCAAACAATACCAGTAGGTTCATGTCATGCATGCTCGAGGAAGTATAAAATAACAAGCAAAAAATTATGACACACATCGCACAATTTTTATTGGTTCCATTTCATGCCAGATTCTAGGGCGGTGGGTGCTGGCTGAATGAAGTTTATTTGTTAGTGTGCATGACAGTGAGATTGTTGTGTAGAGAGGGTGTTGCAATGGTGTCCTTGCGCGTGAGAAGAAAACATGGCCTTAGTGAGAAAAGCAAGGGGGAAGTCGTAGTGGTTCACGACTTCACGAAGTGTTGGTGTTGTGATCACAGATTGGAACGATGTGGCTACGGTGGTGCACGTGGTGTTTGGAGGGTCGAGATTGGTGGTAGTGTCAGTGTTTGAGGCATTGTGGTTGAAATGGCGTGGCTATGGTGATGTGAGTTTGGTATAATTATGAAAGAAGGGTTGGCCAAAAAAGATGCAGTAGTTTCACTACTAAAAAAAGGGATTTTTTACGACGGTTAATAAGTGCATTTAATGACGGTTGATAATCGTCGTTGTTTAAAATATTGTTAAAATGAAATTAATTTTTACGATGGTTATTATAATAATCATCTTTGAATGTACAAATCTTTCAAAGACGATTATTAGCTAATAACCGTCTTTGAATGTAAAAACCAACAATCTTTCAAAGACAGTTATTTTGAAATAACCATTTTTATATGTTGTGTCAGTATTTACATTCAAAAATGATTATTATGAAATAATTGTCTTTGAATGTGAAAATAAAAAATCTTTCAAAGACGATTTAAAAACGATTATTTCATAATAATTGTCTTTGAATGTCATAAATATAAACTTTCAAATATGGTTATTTCGTAATAACCGTCTTAGAAAGGATATCGAAAGTGATAAATTATCAGACATTAAAATTGATATCCAAATATTAAAATTGATATTCATAAATGAATTTTATGAATGAGAAGACAAGTATAGTGTAAAGTAAGACATTAATTAAAAAATAACCTAAATTAAAACACAGGACCAAGTTCTTATTCATAAAATTTATGAATGAGAAGACAAGTATAATGTAAAGTAAGACATGCATTTGAAGTGTAAAGTCGGTTTGCTGAAAAGAGTTAATAGTAAAGCAGGGAAGGAAGGTAGAGGTTATGTATATGAAGTGCGAGAGAGAACGGTGGTTAGTTACTCTTTCAAGGCGTTGAAGAAGTGCAGTTTTGAATTGGCGAACACCACGACCACTTGAGTTGGGATCCAACCTATGAGCTTTCTCAAAGGCATAAAAAGGGCCTGCAATGCAAAGATCATCAAACATAAACTAAAAATAACAACAAATTTGCAGCACACAATACAAAGACGCGCGTTTTTTTTCTTTTTCCTCTTTTCTTTACTTTATTACTGATACTAATTCATGATTAATAATTTAAAATAACGGTGTCAAACTATTATTTTCCCTCCAAGTTCAATGCCAAATAAAATACAGTAATTAACTAGTATAAACATCGGGGCATCAGGTACACAATACCCGGTTTGCCAAAAAAAAAGTCCGATAACATTTTGTATAATTTACTATTGGAAGATCGGGCGAAGTGAAGGAATGCATGCTAGATTCCCATGTTTTTGGACTTACTAAACTCTCTACATCAACACCTAGGTGGCTACTTGTCTTCTACGTGACCATGGGAGAAGAAAGAAAGATTAAATTAGAACAATAATAATGGATGTGATTTTTGTGAGAGAGAGAGATATAGGTACAAAAAGGAATGGAAAGTTAGAATGAATGTGAGCATAGTACTCCTAATAATAATAATTCCTAAACCTAAGGATCCTGTACACCAAAATCCAATAAGTTAATGTTATTGTCATTGGAAGAGATAGACACGTGTCTGTCATTTGCCAAGTCACTAAAAATGGTCCATTCTTACGGTAAGAAAAAAATGGTCCATTCTTGTTTTAACTCACCCAATCCCAAAATAATTTTTAATTAAAGGCAATTGTTAATACTTTCTCTTTTTTATTACACTTTTTATGATTTCCACATTGAATATTTTTTTCTTAATTTTTTAATTAATGTTATAAGAGCATCGATTAACAAGACTTTAAATTAAAAATTAAAGGTATTTAAAAACTCCATGCATAAAACAATACAAGAATTATTATTATTTTTACAAAATACATATATGATAACAAAAAAATTCAAAATATTTATACTTTTATAGATTATAATTATTTTTACACATTTTAATATTGTAAAAAATATTATATGATTTTTTCATTGTCAAATTATAAAAAATGAACAAGGGGATTTCAGTACTATATCAAATTATAAAAAATATTTTTATACTATATCAATTTATCTTTTTTTGTTACAGTTTAGCAATTCTTTTTATTGATTTCAGTACTAGATACGAAGAGCAAGGGGATCCATTTATGAGTCGAATTGAATAGAACTAATGCTGAAGTTAAATATTTGATACTCCCAAGTACATCAAATTTTTTTAATTATATTTTTCAATTCAAAAATAATTTATAAAACCTATATTCCAGTATAGCATATGAATAGACTAAATGTATTGATGATGGCGAAACCGAATTCAATTTCTAAACAAACAAAAAATCAATCAAAACAATTTAGTTTTTGAAGAAAGAAAAAACTTACAAAATAATAGTTTCTTTTTTTTAGGAAATACAAAATAACTGTTTCTAAAGATTACAAATATTGAACACTTTAGTCTTTCCAATCATTTGAGTAAACATTTTTAGGCACCAATTTAGATCACTAATGATTTTGTCATGAACTAAATACACAATTCACTTTTTTAATTTACTCACATAGCGTTTGAACCAGTAGTTAATGAAAAGTATTGATGAGATGTATAGAATTATCAATGATTCAATGTATTATTATTCTATTTTGTATTTACCGCTAAGAAAATTTTAGATTCGTGAGAAATATTTCCTATAGGCTCTAAACGTAGGAATAGATTTAACAAATGATATGATGAAAATGAAAAAAAAAAAAAAAGGATCAAGTTATCAAATTGATTAACAAACCTATGGCTTAGGCTATGGCATAACAGACATTCGTATCCAGACAATTAAATCCTACTCCAGTCCAAGAAAACAATTATAAGATATACACCCAACCATATTCCCAACCATAGTTCCAAAAAAATCATTGGCAAAGGGAACCACTCTGATTTGACTATTCAAATAGGATTTTGACAAAGCAAAGTCAATATTATCCATAGACTCGATCCTTCTCTGTTCCAATCACCATTTAGACCATAGCTTTGTTGAATCCGTCCTACACATGAATCAATCCTGTTCTCATTCATTTATAGACACCCCAAAATAACAGTTCAAATTTTCTGGAGCTTACATGAATCTATGAGAGGTTCATCCTTATTAAGTAGCACCCTTTTGAAGGGTGGTGAAGGAAAAGCAGTTTCTGAAAAGGCATGATGAATCCTGTCTATCTTTTTTTTTTTTTTTTGTTATGAGAAAGAGGCATATTCATTTCAGGCACAGTAAAGCTGATAATAATAGTATTTCAGTACTGTGAGTTTGAAGCAAAGTAAGAGAATTGAAGGATTCATACCTCTAACTTTTTCCATAGTTAATGCATTGAATGTTGACTGAACAAAGTTATGGACGTTTAGGAAACCAAAAATTTAATAGTAGATGTTATCTGAAGGAAGGTACATCAATCAAACATATGATTTTTCTCACCTTCAAGAGTAGAACTTGTCTTATTTGGCTGTACATGAAAGATTATAAAGAAGGTGATTACATATATGAAGTCATAAACACAGCATAGACAGTGAAACAGTAGTGAAACTAAAATAATATGCTTCACATTTCTAAAACCGATCCTGTACCTTTTTAAGAACAAGCTCACTTGCTTTTTCATGTGATAGAGCATCAATAGTGTGGCTGCTTAAATTAGTTTTCATAGAGAAAAAGTTATTAATGTCATCAACTAGATTCCTTTTCTGCCATTCTTCTGAAGCTGTCATTGTTTTTTCATCTTTTTAACTGTGATAACCAAACAACCTAAACTTAAAGGTGAGAAGAAAGGTTAAATATAAATGTATTACATTACACAGCTTATTAAACATAATAAACTAATTATAGATAGGTTAAGTTTAATTGACTATTTATATATCATCATCGTCACCACCCTAAACAACATTGATTTTGTAATACAAAAGAATGAAATAAGGATTTCCAGAGGAAAATGAATAAGTTTAAAACAGAAACTAGATAGGTATAAACAAAGGTTTTAGTATGTCAAATTTTTAACTGTATAAGAGGAAAAAACTATCAGTCATGATCATGAATTTAATGATCTATTAGCACCAATATGAAAAAGAGAAGATTGACCTTAATTTGAATAGCAGAGGAAAAGGAAGGCAAATCGGGTAGAGCATTCTCAACTCACCAATAAAGTTTGTGATTAGGAAAAAATATATTAAGCCTATTTTTATCTTTTCCTATCTCCGCAAAATACTGAGTGAGTTTGGTGTTTAAATATGAACTTGACTTTCTTGTTATATATCCTCTGAATTCTTAAACTTTCTTGTCAAAGACAAAGTATTTGCATTATCTTAAACTCTCTTGTTATATATCCTCTGAATTCTTAATATTCAACCACTCAACACAAAGAAAAAGAATAAAGTGTCTAAAAGCTTACCTCTCCAGCATCCCCATTAGGAAGGGTTAAACATGAAGATGAAGAGTTATAGTTCTCAATTTCAAGCTCATCATCAGTATTCCAATCAAAATCATCTCCTCCCTGCCAATCAAAATAAAAAGGTTTTTTTGATCCACATATTCTCCCAAAGAAAACTAACAATGAGGACATGTAAAGAACCAAAATATGCTCATACCATCTTCAACCTCTCTCAGCTTCTTCTTCGCAGAATACAAGATATATTTAGGCTGCCCAAGCACATTAGTAAGAGAATTAGCATCACACAAAAACTGAGCTTGGAGGCGTGTCCTTAATTGAAGTTCGCGCACTTCACCGCGAACCAAGTGATCTTGGAGGCCTTCAACGGCCACGATTATGTCCACGTCATCAACTTCAACCTCGTGCAAGGGCTCTAGTGGCCAGCGCTAATACAGGCACTGGCACTCCATCCCGGCGAACCACCCCTGCTGAGGCTCACCGACGTGGGCCTCCCTCGGTGGAAAACTGCAACAATCTCCGCGAGATCGGGCTGAGACTTGCCGAACTGGCGCAGTCTGTGAACGTGCAGTTTGCGTTCCAGGTGAGTCTGAAGGAGGAGCACGCGTTCCAGATCTTATGGCGTTTTCAGATCCTGGATAGCGACATTTACGAGCCTCCTCTGCAATGTTGTATCGTCCTTTTTGAAGCACCCACTGCCCAAATTAACCATCCACGCTTCTCTTTTACTAAGGGAGTAATCTGCGCTTTAGGTTTTGTGTGTGGCGGAGAGGGTTTGGAGGGGAGACTGGAGTGCGGCGCTAGGTAAGCAGCAATGCGCGATTTTGCTTTTTTTATTTTACAATTACAACGGTTTTTTAATAAAAATCGGCGTAAATTTTATAACACATAACATTATAAGGCGGTTTTTAATAACTGCCTTAGAATATGCGTCGTAAAATATAATTTATTCTATAATAATTACAAAAATACCACCGCACTACTTTCTAAAGCGGTTCCTTGTAGAATCGTCGTAAATTAGATGTCGTAAAAAGCCTTTTTTTTAGTAGTGTTTGGGTGGCTGTATGTGTGTATATGAAATTATTAGGTGAATGGAGGTAAGTGTTTCATGGAGGTTTAAAACCATAGGATGTCTATTAGGTTCACAAAAGCATATCCTTAGAATTCGAAGACTAAGGAGACCTCCACATAATAAAGTGAGAGAAAGGATAATGGATTTCTTATTATTTTGGCAAAATTACAAATTTGGTCCATCTATTTGTCTCAGAATTCAATTTTGGTCCCCGTATAATTTAATTCATGAATTTAGTCCCACTGTTTTTTGAAATCTCGTTATTTCAGTCCTCAATCCCGAAATTGGACGTTGACTGTTACTTGCCAATGCTGACCACCATGTGTCGCATGTTTATTGGACATTAATTTCATGCACCTAATTAACGTCAACCTCTATTAAATTCGTGACACGTGACGGTCAACGTTCAGTTTCAGGGTTGGAGACTGAAATAACGGGATTGCAAAAAATTGGGAGCAAGATACATCCGTAAAGAGGAAGAGAGAGAGAGAGAGACCTTTCTTCCGATGCAGAGCTTTTAGCAAGAGAAGAAGATGGCACAAACCATTCTGATGGGAAGCAAAAGCAAAGGCATAGAATCGAAGCTTCAATAGAAAGGGAGACTTATCGACTACGAAAATTGTCGGTGCGGTGGTCAAGGTGCAAAGGTTAACAGTGTCATCCATAGTGAATTTGTTGTATGTGTGTGTGTGTCTCTCTCTCTCTCTAACAATTCAACAGGAAAGGCCGAGTTTAGGTTTTCGAGATTGATGGGTTAAGGAAGAGGAACCTTGTGAAGGAGATAGTGCAGAGAGAGAAAGAGTTAGTAGGTTTGGCTCAACAAAGAGAAATGCAAGTGAGTGGTGAGGGAGAAAGGTTTGTGTGATTGGCAGAAAGCTTTGCACAAAGACAAGTGAAAGTGAAAGAGGGGGGAAAAGTTTTTATTTGCCCTTCAACGACTGTTTTCAGTAAGCCATGTAGAATTATCAGAGCATCAGTTATTAACTAAACCGATACTGATTCAATGATGATTTTCAAATGCTTTATGCTCTCACAATTTTTTTGTAGAATTAAGAGTTGTGCTTTAATATTGAAAATCTTAGCCCAATTCATCAACTCTAAACACTCCTATTTATTCTCTATTTGAGACGTGTGCATATCTGCACTGAATGTGATTTCTTCATCTTCGACTGCCAGCTTAAGTTTTCTTTGTTGCACATCTATAAATATCCTTATAGTTACTGGGAATGGTCCCTAAAGGTAAATAAAGTTTCGTAATCACCCTACGATAAAAAACAATAAGTTAGTATGAAATGTAAATTTATCCATTCTTACAATAAGACATCCTTTATGATGCCATAGGGGAATTTGATGGATTTGTTCGCTAGTTGTAGGGTCATTTTGGTTGCCATCTCTTCTTTTACACCAACCTTTGGAAAAGAAAAAAGCATGAGGTTCACACTGGAGAGGGTTTCACCTTGTCTAAACCCCCTTTCTTGGAAGAGAAAAAATCAACATCCTTACCATTTATGTACTGAATGTGATTTCTTCATCTTCAACTATCAGCTTAAGTTTTCTTTGTTGTGCATCTACTAATATCCTTATAGTTTCTGGGAATGGTCCCTAAAGGTAAATAAAGTCTCGTAATCACCCTACTATCTAAAACAATAAGTCAATATGAAATGTAAATTTATCCATTCTTAAATTAAGACATCCTTGTAGAAGCAAGCTTCATGATGATGAACCAAGCAATTTTGATGATGTCAAAAGCCCAAGTGATTGATTCAAGATTGTTTCAAGACTTCAAGATCAAGCATCAAGAATCCAATCCAAGATTCAATATTCAAGAGAAGAAATCAAGAAGCAACAAGTCAAGACTTCATATAGGATAAGTATTAAAAGAATTTTTCAAAAACCAAATAGCACAGTTTTGTTTTACAAAAGAATTTTCTCAAATTTTCTAAAGTTACCAGAGTGATTACTCTCTGGTAATCGATTACCAGTTGGCAGTAATCGATTACCAGTGACCAGATTGGTTTTCAAAATATTTTCAAATGATTTGTAACGTTCCAAAATGATTTTCAAATAGTGTAATCGATTACACTATATTAGTAATCGATTACAAGTGAATCTGAACGTTGGAATTCAAATCTAATTGTGAAGAGTCACAACTTTTCATAAAATACATTGTGTAATCAATTACACCATTGTGGTAATCGATTACCAGTGAATAGTTTTGAAGAAAAAGTTAAGAGTTATAACTCTTAACATGATTTTCTCAAAAGTCATAACTCTTCCATTGGTTTTTTTGACCAGACATGAAGAGTCTATAAAAGCAAGACCTTGGCACACATTTTAAAAAAGAAGAATCCAAAAAAACACATATCTCTTTCAAGTCTTTTCTAACCATTGCCCATTGTTTTTTCTTTGCAAAAACTCTTGCCAAAAAGCTTTCTAAACTTCAGTTTCAAAACTTTGTTTTTCTGCAAGTGAAAATTCTGCAGAAAACTAAAGTGTGCTATCTTTTCTTCCTTCTTTCTCTTGCCAAAAGATTCAAAGGACTAACTGCCTGAGAATTCTTTTGATTCTTCCTTCTCCCTCTTGCCAAAAGATTCAAAGGACTAACCGCCTGAGAATTCTTTTGATTCTTCCTCTTCCCTTTGAACAAAAGATTTCAAAGGACTAACCGCCTGAGATATCTTTTGTTTCCCCTTACAAAGATTCAAGGGACTAACCGCCTAAGAATTCTTTGTCTTAACACATTGGAGCATACATCCTCTGTGGTACAAGTAAAGCGTACATCTACTTGGGTTGTAATACTGAGAACAAGAGATGGTACATCTCTTGTGGATCAGTTCAAGTGGAGCGTATATCCACTTGGTTGTTGAAAGAGAACAAGGGAGGGTACATCCCTTGTGGATCTTTGCTTGTAAAGGATTTTACAAGGTTATTGAAAATCTCAAGAACCGGTGGTTACTTGGGGACTGGACATAGGCACGGGTTGTGGCCGAACCAGTATAAATCTTGTGTTTGCTTTCTTCTTCCCTACACTCTTTACTTTTCCGCTGTGCACTTTTTATTTCCGCTTTACTTTTGTGTAAGTTATTATTTTTGTTCTTTACTTTCTCATAACTTAGTAGTAAAACCTAATTGAATCTAGTAACATTAAAAAGGATAAATTTTTTAATTAGTCAAGACACTTTCATAATTAATTCAACCCCCTTCTTAATTATTCCGAGGCCACTTGATCCAACAATCCTTTATGATGCCATAGGGGAATTTGATGGATTTTTTTCGCTAGTTGTAGGGTCATTTTGGTTGCCTTGGCTTCTTTTACACCAACCTTTGGAAAAGAAAAAAGCACGAGGTTCACACTGGAGAGGGGGTTAGCTTGTCTAACCCTCTTCTTGGAAGAGAAAAAATCAACATCGTTACCATTGATGGATATAGAGATTAGTAGAAAGAAGAATGGCACGTATCTAATCACAAAAAGAATTATGGAATCCAAACAATCTAAGGACATTCAAGAGGAAATTTCAGACGAGGGTGTCAAAAGCCTTTTTAATATTGAATTTGAGAGCAATGTTTCTAGCAAAAGACTTTTTATGGAGCAAATTGATGGCCTCTGAAGCCACACAAATACAATTTGAGATTTGCCTTCCCTTGATAAAGCCTCTTTGATTTTAGGATAAAATTTTTAGGAACAACAGTGGCTAATTAATCAGTCTGCAAGAATTTTTTAATCACCTTGAAGTGAAAATTCGCAAGGGCAAGCAAGAGGTATAAATTTCTCAACTCTATCAGCACCTTCTTCTTTTGGAATGAGAATAGCAAGATTGGAGTTCAAGCTAGGAAGCAGCCATCCTGTTTGAGAAAATTAAAGAATAACTCTTTGCACATCTTCTTCAATAATGTCCCAAAAATGTTGATAGAAGAAACCATTGAAGCCATGAGGATCGGGTGCACTCTTCTCGTTATTAAGAGAAAAAACAAGAGCGTTAGTCTCTTCAAGATCAGTGTTCTTAGTCAATAAAAGGTTGTCCTCTTGAGTAATTATATTGGGAATCACTTTATAAATAACACTGTTGTTGACACAATAGTTGTTATTATTAAAGTGTTACTTCCAGTACTACAAAAGAAACTTTTAAGAATGGTTGTACAAACGTCGTAGAAAGTCATATAATAAAAAGTGATAACATTTTAGAATCATTTTTGAAACGGTCTAAAAAGTCACATTTTAGGATTTAGGTTTTGAAACGGTCATAATATAAAATATTCTAAAAAGTCCTTTTTGGAAAAGTTCATATTATGATTGTTTTAAAAACATTGTCATTTTAGAATGACTATTGACATAACCGTTCTAAAAAATGACTTTTCATAACAATTATTGACATAACCATTCTTAAAAGTGACTTTTTAGAATAATTGTTGGACTTAACCATTCTTAAAATTCTCTTTTTAGAATAATTATTTTTTTAATCATTATAAAAAATGACTTTTTAAAACAATTATTTGCTAAAATTGATCTAAAATGTTTAATTTTTTTATATAATACATTTTATTTATTTGTCTCCCTATGAACAGATAACAATAATACCAAACAAATTCACAAAAACATAATATGTTTCCTTGAAATTTAAAAATAATGCAATAAACACAACCAAGAGACAAGTATGAGGTAGTCCTCGGTTCTCTACAAGCACATACTCTTTAAAGATTGAAACTTGAAAAGGGTAGCTAACAACATATTTTAATCACCTTTACTAAAATTAGACTTGATTTAACTGTATCAGAATCTTAACCCCACCAAAAAGAATACTTTAGATCAGATGCACAAAAACTGTATAGCAGACACTTCAATTATATTACCATCATCAAGTAATAAAAAATTCTGTTAGAGATGCAATACAATAAAGCCAATCATGTATGAACCCCCAAAAAAACTCATTCATTATCACGAGAGGTCTTGGTCTTTAGTCTTTATTTATATTAAGCTGAAAGCAAAACTGCAAAGCTGGTGCATATCCTAGTCAATAAAGTAATTAGGTTCCTCCTAATTCCCTCTTAGCAAACCCAAACAGGGGAAAGAACAGTGCATGAATGCTTGTAATATAAAAGTGATACATAATACATGTTACATGCATTACAGAGCCCAACAAATGAATTAATGCTTGGAATCCATAACTTTTGCTTCTATTTTTTGCAAATCATTGATGGAAAAGTTAATCCTGTGTGTATTCCACAACTAATAATTCATATTTCTTCTATTGTATATCAACGCACCTTCAACCAACAACACAGTTTCACATTCTAGCACTGTTAGTGCAAATTAAAAAATACAGTTCACTGTACAACAATTAAATTTAATAGTGTCGTACTACAAATAGGCAAGCTGGTGTAAACAATTTGTGGAGTTTCAGTAATGTGGCTTCAAATCCTCACAGAAACCAAACTCAACCCAACACATACCTCCAAACACTGACAACTGTCGTAAATTCAATGTTTTTATTTTCAAAAATCCCACTTTCTTTTGTTTGGAACAGTTCTTTTACAACTGTTCTAAAATCTCATTTTCGCACTAGTGTTCCCTAGCATGGGTTGGATTCCATGAAGTGCTTATTCAATAAATATCCATTATAAGATTTTTTTTCTAACAAAATTGAGAAAACCCTCACATTAAAAGTTTTACGGATAAACTTAATAAACCTCTAATTACAAGTTTTCTAGATCTCTCTCGGTTGGGTGATCTTTCTTAAAAACTTGTACTTATATACTTCACATCTTAATATTGAAAGGGAAAACAATTTCCTAAAATAAAAATAAAATGTTTAAATCTAAAGAAAGTCTTTAGTCCCTATAGTTTGAAAGTGGTTTTTTTAGTTCATATAATTTATATTTTAATTCTTTTTTAGTTCCTGTAGTTTAATAGTGTTCTTTTTAGTCCTTATAGTTTGTATTTTAATTCTCTTTTAGTTCCTATAGTTTGAAAGTGATATTTTTAGTCTCTATAATTTGTATTTTAATTACCTTTTAGTCCTTACTACAAAAAAATATAAAAATAATTAGTTACAAATTAATTATAAATTATCAATTATTTTTTTATTATAAATTATCTTACGATAAATTAGTTACGAATTACTTGCTAATATTTTTGTAGTTAATTGTAATTGATAATATTACTCATATTTTGATGATAAGGACTAAAATGGAATTAAAATATAAACTATATGAACTAAAAAAACTACTTTCAAACTATAGGGACTAAAAGAGAATTAAAATACAAAGACTACAAAAACCAGACTAAAAAAGAATTAAAATGTAAATTATAGAACTAAAAAAATCACTTTCAAACTATTGGAACCAAAAAGATAAGAATTGTAAAATTATAGAAATTAAATAACTAATTTAACCTTAAATTTAAATGACATCATGCATCCTACATTAATTTAAAATTAGGATTTTGAATTGTTCTCTCAACAATTTATCCATTTTTGTTTTTCATAAATTTGAATTATATAATGTTGAGAATCATGAATAAATATTATTCATTTAATGTATAATAATTGATAGGATTCGATATCTGATTTAGGGGAATTGAATATTCTCTAATTACGTGTAATCAATATAATCAATTTATATAAACCAGCGTCGTGTTATCATTTAGACATACGGTTTCGGTCCAATGTGTCTATGTTATTTTTCTATTTTGATATGGTATAGCCTGAAAAAGGCTTCTCAAAAACTGTGTTTCCCGGTGGACCCATGGTCCCTGGCGACAAAAATATTTTTGCCAGTGGTTCTCAAATGCCATCAAACGATATTAACACTGCACATCCGCTTCCTTCCCTCCCTCCCCAGGTGAAGCATTAAGTGGCGGCAAGCAATGATTGATGAGACATGTGCACCTCTGGAAAATCTGTAATTAGCATTAAATGTTCCCAATAGTCAAATTCTTTAGATGCAAATTTAATAGAAGAAATGTATTTGTATACATATAATTGATACTTGATGGGAGGAATTCTCTAAATACTAAAAATTTTGGAGACATGAAGAACCAACTTAAAGGCTCTTATTCAAATTTTTTATATAAAAAGCTCTTTGTGTAAATTTTTATAAAATTTAGAATTTCTCTCAAAACACTTTGATTATTTTGAGAGAAAAGACTATGGGCTAAGATTGTCTATTGTCTATAAGACAATTGAGTATTAGTCATTGTACAATCAAACAAACAAATTATTTGATTCATGTTAGAGCTAGCAGTGACTTAGTAGGACAAAAAATATTGATTGTAACAAGTTTGGTATAGAGCTTGAGTTAAGGACCTAATAGTGAGACTGATAAATACTTATAAGTAGTTGAAGTTAGTAGTACTTAGTGGTTTGTCAAGAATTGAACATAGTCTCAGTAGTTTAGATGAACCAATATAATTTCATGTGTCTTATCTTGTTTATTTTCTCTTTTGTGCTTTAAATTGACTTAGGGTTCAAATTTGATTTTTGTCTTTGAAAATCTTTGTTTGTCTTACAAGATCTGTAGTCATCGTCTAAATTGCTTTGCAAAAATTTGATATATGTTTTCTTACATATTCATCTTTAGACGTAACATTGTTGTGTTTAAAAAAAATTTTAAAAATTTGTAAAAATCACAATTCAATCCCTCTTATTATGATATCAGTCTTTATAGAAGGGGAAAAAAGAGGGTTCCTTACCACTGAATCAAACCCTTAAGCTTGACTAAAGCATTGCTACAAGGTACCTTGAGCAAAGAAATTCAAGGTCTCAAGCTCTCCAAGGGGAAGAAAAGAGTGAAATGACAATGTTTTGAATGTTGTGGTTTAGCTTTGAATCAATAGTATTGAGTTTATACTCTCTCTTTTCTTTATATTAGCACTCCAGTACTTCCTAGACTCCCCCACTTCATCCCTATCACTCAAGGTCCACTCATTTCGGCCTAACTACTCTAAAACTTACTATTTACAAGCAAAACAAGGTTTTCACATAGATAATCGTCATACATACAAACATCACAAAGTGTCATCTCATAATTAATTACATGCATTTAACTTTAAATTTAATTACTCTTATAATCTAATTAAAACACTTAATCATATATTACAGAAAACAACATAATGTTACACAAAACACCTAATAAAAAAATTTAAAATTACATTAAATTATATATATATATATATATATATATATATATATATATATATATATATATATATATATATATATATAATTGGTGATATTTAAACTGAGTTTACTTCTTAAGACTATATAGTTTTTTAACATAAAGTTTAGATTAAAAGGAAAGCTAACGTTTTAAGGTTATAAATCCCTTATGTTTAATTATATTATTTTTATAAACTATTAATAACACATTGTATTTATTTAGTTTTTGAATACGTTATATTACAAAAATGAAAAAAATATTACTTAAGTATTATCAGTTCCACCACAATTTAATTACTGTTGAACATATTAACTTTTGAAAAGCATATCTCCTTCGTTTCACAACCTTTTATGAGTTTATTATGCCAAAATTGTTGCCCCGAATGTTTATTTTCAAGTCCAACACATGGAATCCAATTTCATTAAGAACATCAAAAGTTATCGCAAAAACACTAACACATGTACAAACAAAAACGCACCAGACAACATGTTCTTTATTTTTAGCCATCATATATTCTCATTCATTCAAATCATATCACCACCAAATCATCAAATAACACATCCAAAAGTTAACATGCATCACAACTGGTCCATGCACAAAAATTACTTCAAGAGATGTAAGCTTTCCTTACCTATTTGCAGTCGTAAGTTAAAATCTCTATAGAATGGGGGAAGAAAAGGAATTTCTTAAGTCTAAGAGAAATATTTTCAACCAAAATCAAACAACCCACATGATTCAACACAAAACCCAAAATTAGAAACTTGAAATCAATGGAGGAATCATCAGGAACAAGGTAAGAGATGAGGAGAAAAGATTCAAATTCTTACCAACACAAAAATTAGAACATGGAAAAACTTGATGGAGAAGATGAATGAGTTTCCTTGATCAAGATTCAAGTTAACTTTTACATTTTGGGAAAACAAAAAGAAACATGAGAGAGAAGGGATTGAGGGTCTCCTTTGTGCTGAGAAAATGAAGAAAAAGTGAAAAGTTGACTATGGAGGGAATGGGTGTTGGTGGGTAAAGGCAAATGAGGAGAAAATTGTGTGTTGGTGGATTCAAGATCCAATTTAACTACAACACTTATTGTACTTACGAAAATTCGGAGCTAGGACACGTCAGGGTGGATGTGGTCAAAGTGAACTTCTAGACTTTGCATGTCGACTTTGAGAGGAGCCTTTGTCAAGAGACAGGAGAAGAGACCTGCAAAATAAAGGACTCTGACGCTTAAGTAAGTATATAAGTTAAGAGATAAAGCAAGTACATGCTTGAATGTAAGCTCAAGTGAGCAATAGAGAGATGTGCACAAGCATGTTGCTCATGTGCTGGAGTGTGTGGAATATGTCGAGGGTTCGATGGAACTTGGTATTTATAGGAATGAAGCCTAGTTATGGGTCCTTGTTTGTAGGGGTTGTTATAGCCTTTGCAAGTAATTTTGGGCTTATAGATAATAGCCGGTGGCTTGCAGATAATGTTAGAGATAAATTATATTATAGATAAAATCTAGTAGATAATTGTAGATAATGTGTGACTTTGTAGACAATTAACTACCTACCAATAGATAAAGATATTGAAATATATTCAAATATTAATAGGTTTGAGATAACCTGTTAGTTAAAGAGTCGGACTGCTAACTTTCGAGTGTCCGTGCTTATGTTCCAGGGCACGTGGAGGGTTGACACATGTCTCAGAGTGCCACGTAGGGTGTCACATATATTTTGTGGACCCTGGACAATACACCTATAAGTAACAATGTTGAATAAAAATTTGGGGTCCAAATTAGTATAAACAAAAATGAATTTGATTGTCTAAATGTGTGGAAAGTCTACAAACTTACTTTTGGGGGAAAAGGTGTTTTTGGTATTTTAATTGGTACTTTCATAATACTAATTTAAATGAATTACTAAATAATTTGAGTGTCTAGAAATTTTATATATATATATATATATATATATATATATATATATATATATCTCAAAAAATTTCCAACTCTTAAGACATTTCAAACTTGTGCACCACGAAAGAGTTTGATTAAGATAGTTATTATTTTAATCACTAGTATTCTCAGAATAACAAAAATTTTCCATAGGAATATAATATAATTACTAAAGACTAAAATATTAGAATTAATGTCTCATGTGAGAGGCATGTAACTTATGTAGGGACTAATAAATAAATAATTAATAATTAAGGATTAAATTGTAATTGGGTTAAATAAGAGAGTTTCTAGAGGTAGCTGCTACTTGATAGGAATAGTGGTTATAAAAGGGGTTAACACCCACTAACGTGGAACAAGGTCCTCTTCTTGACAGAAAAATATTCTCTCTAACCCCTAGTCATCACAAACGTAGAGAGACAGAAAGAATAGTCAAGGGAGCGACATCTTGTTTCTCTCATCTTCCAAGGAATCAGGAGAAAAGCTCACTATGGAGAAAAGTACGCATTATTTATCCATTGTTTGTGAGAATCATAGGTTTCAAGATCCTATTGGTTTCCTACAATTGTTAATCTAGGAAACCCTTAAAATTTACATGTGTTATTAGAGCATAGGTTATGAAATTTATGATTCTCCAAGAAAGGTTTCTTTTCTCCCAATTATGCATGAACCCTAATTATGAAATTTGGGATTTTATTTTTTTCCACTGCTATGTACGATATTTTATTATTGTTGAATTTTATTTTCAAAACAAGATTACAAGGAAGTGGTGTTGTTACATTGCGTGAACAAATGGATATGGATTTGACTTTCACAAGCACTACTAGAAAATGTAGAATTAAAATTGTCAGGTTAACATCGATTTTCGATAAAACTGATGTTAACATAAACGCGGTGGCATAATTGTAAATAATGTGTATACTTTAACATCAGTTTTCTGGAAAACCGATGTTAACGTATGATAAGTTAACATCAGTTTCTTCCAGAAAACTAATGTTAATGTTAACATCATCTGGTTAACATCGGTTTTTTTTTTTTTTTTATTGAAAACCGATGTTGAACCTACATTTAAAAATATTAGAACGCGAGCCCTATTTTCCTCGTGCTCTCTTCTTCTCCATCTAAGCTTTGTCTTTGCGAGTCTATCCCTTTCTGCAACCTTATCGCCACCGTGACACCTTGCCACCATACTCAAGTATTTTTCTACAACCTTATTTTTCGTGACTCTATGTTCTCTACAGCTTTTCGCGACTCTGGATTTGGCTCACCTCACCTGGATGAGTTTTTGCCAAGTGCCATGGTAGCGGAGTGGCCGCATGGCTGGGCTTTTCTTTTTTACAAGGGAAAAGTCCTTGTGATTGTCAATGTTGCTTCTCAAAATCCATGTCGTGTTGTGTTTGTTACTTCTTCTTTTTCCCTGATTGCGCCTTCTAATCAATTTAAAGCTTTGATATTTTCATCTTTTTTATTCTTTTCAATAACTACTCTTACCACTAATGTTATAAACATTGATAATATTTACAATATATGTTTGGGATTGAGACAACGGCTTGACCAACTCCAAGTATAAAGACCAACGTTGATAATATTTACAATATATGTTATAAATGTTGATAATATTTACAATATTTACTGTGTATTGTTGGTCGTAGTCAACAATAACCATTATAACCTTTTTGTTTATCTTTGTTTTTGTCTGTTGTCTTATAAGTATATTACTGGTTTTGTAAACTTATTTAGGCCTGGAGATTCTAGAGTTTTTTAGGCTTTGTTTATGCTTCTGTCATTATTTATCAAAAGCATATGTTCATTATGTGTTGTATAAAGCTTGATGTTGTGGCTGGAATCGCTA
Organism: Glycine soja; assembly: GCF_004193775.1. NCBI lineage: Eukaryota > Viridiplantae > Streptophyta > Magnoliopsida > Fabales > Fabaceae > Glycine > Glycine soja. The sequence continues at coordinate 27,698,346 of NC_041002.1, read as the reverse complement.
CTGCGGACCTTTGTTAAGCCTTGGTCTGTGATGTTGTGAAAATGAGGGTGTTGAGGTTTTTATCTTTTGAAGGGGAAATTGGAAAATAATGTAGACAATTGATGAATGGTTTATTTTTGTGATTGAAACAAAAAAAAGGTGAATTTAGGATCATGTTTATCAGCTTGCTTGTGAGAGTGTTGCTTGGTGCCTAATTATTTGGGATCTTATGCTGCATTTTTGGGTGGTTTTGGTGTGTTTTTTGGGCACATTTTCTTGCAGTTTATTATAGTTTGTTCAAATTTTGTTCACTTGTTTCAAATGATTGTCAATTGAAATTGATATATTTTTTTATCCTTAAGTGGTATTGGTTTTTTACATAAGCATTGTTGTTACTTATGTTGTCATTGATTGTGTGGATCCCATTTCCCTTGCTATATAATATAGAATTTGTTTTTTACAAAATTCTTTTGTGGGAATGGTATTATTTCTGGATTTTAGGATTCCTGGATCAAATAATGCAGTAGAACTATGTGTTTTTCCTTGGTACATTCCCTTGCTTGTTTAATAAGGAATTATTACTAATCTAGATAAAGGGTTCTAGCTTTTTTGTCATCACCTTATTTGATATCAAATGCTTTTCCTTTCTTCAATTATCCAAACAAATTTATAAATAAAGAAGAATGCTGCCTTAGTTATAAACAAAGTTTAATCTAGCTTAACATTTTCCAATAAACCATAAGCATAGAGATGCAAAATTTGAATGGGTAAACCTATTATTTTTCACATATAAGTATCACATATTAGTATGTGTTGATTTGAAGATCTTTATAGCAGAATAATATTTGGTACACACCAAGAGCAATGTGGCCAAGGGAGCCACATAACAAGCCATGTGTTGAATTGCAAGATGAGTCACTTGTGGGCATGCTGTCATCGCTTTTTACAAGCCTTGCAATACCAAAATAGGAGAACTCACCAACTGTTGTTGTGTCTAACACCTTCACTGCTATTCTTGTGTTATTTGAGAGAACTCCTTTGTAAACCTATCTAAATTGACCTAAACTAATTAGGCTTGAAGCACTAAAGCTTTTGGTGGCCTCAATAAGTTGTCTATATGAAATTCTAGGGTACTTGAGCTCCTTTGTTTCCTCATCTTCATCCTCAAAATCCCTTTTGCTAACTATTGCGTATTGCATTCTTTCTTTTTGACCTTTTTATTGTGGGGAACCCCACCATGCACAAACACAACAAGGGGCTCTTGGTATGCCCACAAGTGACTCATCTTTAACCACATTGAATAACATTTGTTAGCATGCTAACAAAATTTCATTGTAGAACAATAATAAATCAGTCACTAACTACATAAATTCATCTTCTCATCACTCATTTGGTGCATTAGATTGAGACTTTCTCCTTTTCTGCAATAGCATGAAATAAGTTAAACATGCCATTATATATTCTGCTACTCATTCAATTCCAATTCTAATTCAAAGGTTTAATTTTTATGCAATATTTGTGTTCTTGTTTGCATCATCATCACAACATTCGTTGTTGGACATTATAGTGATCATCATCACAGGTACGAAAGTTTTTCGTAAACTTTTGATGCTAATTATTATTACCAATGCTTTTCAATGTTGTTGTCTGTGATTAATGACTTGTGCTTTATATACAAGTTTCATTTATCATGAGTGAACCTTAGATTCCCGTTTGAGATTGAATACAATGATTCTTGAATGGGATAAGGCCACACCTTTAATGGAAAAGTGGGATTTTCATGCATCGAATAACTTTGTGAGTATCACAGAGTTATTATTTAGATGGATTGAAGTTGGATGAACGAAAGTCGCATGAGCCCTGCGTATGAGGAAGGTGTGGAACAGTTCTTGCAATTTGCTTCTGAAAGAAGTCGACTGGATGAGGACGGAAAATTCTTTTGTCCTTGTATAAACTGTTTAAATGAGAGACAGCAAATACTCGATGACATACAAGAGCATCTGTTGTGTGATGGGATTAAGAAGAATTATACAATGCGGATATGGCATGGTGAATTGACAGACATACAAAGTGGGTCCCAAGCTGAAGCATTTGATGTAGAAATGGGAGATCACTTAGAGGATATGATTTGTGATCTTAGACAAGAGTCTTTTCAGCAAGCACATGCCCCTATGCATGATACATTGCAAACTGATTCAAAGAAGCCTTTGTTTCCAGGGTGCAACAATTCCTTGACGTTGTTGTCAGTGGTGTTAAGTCTGGTTAATGTGAAGGCCATATATGGGTGGAGTGACAAAAGCTTTAGTTCACCGCTTCAACTAGTGCACAATATGCTTCCAGACGAAAACACATTGCCAAAAAGTTACTATCAGGCCAAGAAGACATTGTGTCCGATGAGTATGGAGTATCAGAAGATTCATACTTGCCCCCAATGATTACATATTGTATAGACATGATTTTGAACAAATGCACAAATGCCCTAGGTGTGGGGTATCATGATACAAAGTGAAGGATGATGACGAGTTTAGTAGTGACGAAAACTCAAAGAAGGTCCCCCAACAAAGGTGTTGTGGTATCTTCTTATCATTCCAAGGTTTAAGTGCTTGTTTGCTAACGGAGACGATGCAAAAGACCTTACATGGCATGAAAATGGGAGAAATATGATGGAATGCTCTGTCATTCGGCTGATTCCTCCCAGTGGAAGAAGATTGATCGTTTGTATCCAGATTTTAGCAAAGAGGCAAGAAATCTTAGGCTTGGGCTTGCCACTGATGGAATGAATCCATATGGCAGTTTAAGCACTAAACATAGTTCGTGGCTAGTTTTGCTAGTAATTTACAACTTGCCTTCTTGGTTGTGCATGAAGCAAAAATACATGATGTTGTCTATGATGATACCGGGCCCAAGACAGCCAGGAAATGACATCGATGTTTATCTCAGTCCATTGATTGAAGACTTGACAAAGTTGTGGGATGAGGGGGTTTCAGTGTTTGATGGGTTTCGAAATGAGACTTTTGATTTGTGTGCAATGCTTTTTTGTACCATTAATGACTTTCCAGCACATGGGAATTTGAGCAGGTATAGTGTTAAGGGCCATCGTGCATGCCCCATCTGTGAAGAAGACACAAGCTACATACAACTGAAACATGGTAGAAAAATAGTATACACCAGGCATCGATGTTTTCTTAAACCTTATCATCCTTACCGACGATTGAAAAAATAATTTAATAGAAGTCAAGAGCATGAAACTGCATCGATACCATTAACTGGTCATCAAGTCTTTCAACGAGTTCAACACTTGAATACTATATTTGAAAAGACCCAAAAAAATGAAAAAAAAGTAACACTTGCATATGGAAGAAAAGGTCGATTTTGTTTGATCTTTCGTATTGGTCGGATCTGGATGTTAGACATTGTATTGATGTTATGCATGTAGAGAAAAATATCTCTGATAGTGTCATTGGGACGCTCCTTAACATTCAAGGCAAGACGAAAGATGGTTTAAATACTCGTCAAGATCTAGCTGAGATGGGTATACGAGCCCAGTTAAATCCAAGGTCTGATGGTAAAAAAATATAATTTTCTCCAGCTTGTCATACTTTGTCCAGAAAGGAGAAGATGAGTTTTTGTCAGTGTCTACGCCGTGTCAAAGTCCCATAAGGATACTCTTCAAATATTAAGAGCCTTGTGCGGTTAAAAGATCTTAAGTTGGTAGGCTTAAAGTCTCATGATTGCCACGTGTTGATGCAACAATTGTTAGTTGTGGCCATACGAGACATTTTGCCTAACAAAGTCAGGCTTGCCATAACTCGGTTGTGCTTATTCTTCAGTGCCATATGTAGCAAAGTCCTTCATTCTGTGAAGTTAGATGAGTTGGAAAATGAGACTGTCATTATATTGTGTTAGTTGGAGATGTATTTTCCTCCTACTTTCTTTAATATCATGGTTCACTTAATTGTTCACCTGGTCAGAGAAATCAAATGTTGTGGTCCTATTTATTTGTAGTGGATGTATCCGGTTGAGTGATACATAAAGATCTTAAAAGGGTATACAAAGAATCTACACCGTCCGAAAGCATCTATTGTGCAATGCTATTGAATTTTGTTCAAAGTACATTCAAAAGGCCAAACCTGTTGGGCTTCCCGAGTCTCGCCATGACGAAATAGTGAGAGGTAAGGGTTCAAGAGGACTGCATGTTATCACTCCAAGTGTAGAAGATTTGCAAATAGCTCACTTGTATGTATTGAATAACAGTAACAAAGTTTTGCCATACATACTTCACCATGAAGGTTTAGTGAAGGAAAGTAATCCAAAAATGTCGAAGAACAGGGTGTTGAAAGATCATAACAAGACTTTCTTAAATTGGTTTAAAGATACAATCTTTGGTAACAATAATGCTTCTGAAACACTAAGAAAGCTAGCAGATGGACCTAAAAGAAATGTTATAACTTGGAAAGGATACAATATAAACAAGTATTCCTTCTATACAAAAGCGCAAGATGAGAAAAGTACAATGCAAAATAGTGGGGTTTCCCTAAGGGCTGAATCTCAACACTTCACAAGTGTACGTATGACAATCCTCGTGTAGCTTCCATCCTTTACTTTGGTTTCGTTGAAGAAATTTGGGAGCTTAACTATGTCAAATTTATTGTCTGTGTTTTCAAATGTAAGTGGGTTGACAGAAATACCAGTGTGTGGACCGATGATGTAGGATTTATGTTGGTAGATCTTAAGAAACTCGCTTACCAGAATGACTTTTTCATCATGCCAGAACAAGCTAAACATATATTTTATGTTCAAGACCCTTGTGATGAAAGATGGTCAGTGGTTCTACGCGGGAAAACAATTGGTGTCAATGTTGAAGATGATGATTCAATCATTTATACTTATGTTAGTCCTTTGTCCACACAAATGTCGCCTAACATCATTGGAGAAGAAGAAGCCGACGACATTCATACAAATCGTAATGATCATGATGAAGGAGAATTAATTAACATCATCTAATGTAATTTTTTATTATTTACTTTATTTCAGTCCATTCAATTACATAAGCTATTGAATATTGTGATTATCTTGAAAATGAATGTTTTTTTTCTTTACAGGAAAATGACTACACCACCCAGCTCTCCTCCTGCTCATCTTCCTACTGATGCAGCATCACATTCCCCTTCTACCTTGAAGTGGACAAGAAAAGCCACACGCCTGAGATCATTGGCTACTAGACCAGTTGGGGCAAAGAGACCCCTGGTCCATGTGGATCCTGCCACCGAGAAAGCCGACGGTCCCCACAGAAAGAAGTTAAGAACATATTTGGGGATCGTCACTCGTGATAAGGTGGATGTGACATACGAGAATTAGAAACAAGTCCCTACTGCCCAGAAGGATTTGATATGGGAGGATATTCAGGTATTTTACTTAAATGTTGCATGTTGTTGATTAACAATAAAATTGTAATTTAGTAACAATAAAATGTAATTTTTGTTTGTCAAGCAGAATTTGATATCTCAGAAGCATCTGATCTGAGGACAAAAAAGAAAATACTTCAAACTGTGGGGGAGCGATGGAGACAATTTAAGTCTGATTTGACTTCGAAATGGGCACTTGTAGCTGCCAAGGATAGTGTCGATGACACTGTATGCGAAAAGTATGACATTAGCAAGGAGAAGTGGATCCAATTTTGTCAAAGTCGCAGAAACCCTTCGTGGGAGGTAACTTTGTGATTTTTATTATTTTAAACTTTAAATTTACTTATTATTTTTAGTAATAATAACTTTGAATAATGTTTAATTTTTAAAGGATGTGCGAAAGAAGGCACGGGTCATTCAGAAACAAAACATTGCCCCTCACGTGTTGTCTCGTGGGAGTTATGACTTTCTAGAAAACAAGTTGATGGAGGAGAGGAAAAAGAAACAATTGGAGGAAGCTGCTAAATCTGGAAGCACTAACATTGTCCTTGATCCTCCATCTCCCATTAGATGACACGTGAAGTGGAAGATGCCCCGCACCAAAAAAATTGGCCAAATGATGTCTGTGGCAGCAAAGGAAATTGCTGACAAGATTGTAAGCCACTTCCAATTGTCAATTGCAATTATTTATGTTTATTGTTTGATTGAGTAAACCAATAAATTTGTTCGTTATAGGATTCCTTGGAGGAGCAGGCCTCACAGGGTTCCTTTGTCGCCCATGGACATCAGGATGTACTGACTGCTGCCATTGGGCGACCAGAACACCCTGGTCGTGTGCGTCCTACTGGAGCCAGTGTCACGATCAAACAACACTTTGGATTGACTCCAAGGACCTCCTGAACTTCTTCGTCCATGGCTCTAGAAGACTTGGAGCAACTAATGCAAAAGATCAGGGGCCAGTTGGAGGAGTCGATCACAGAAAAAGTGACTCGACAACTAATGTTGTCCTTCAGCCAGATACAGTCCCAATTTCAATCATAAATGCAATCACAGGGACTCGCACTGCCTCCGGAGCCTGAGGTTGGTCCTTCAGTTGCTTGTGTCAGCACAAAAGAGAGTTGTGTTGATCTCTCAGGGAACGATCCAGACACGAGTGACTCAGAGATATACGGGTTGTACGTCGAAGAAAATTCTCCCCGCCTGGTTGTCATAAGAAAACTTTATGAGGGGCCAACAACCGTTTACAACATCCCTTTGCACCATGATCAAGTCAAGGTTGGTGTTGAGGAAGTTAGAGATGCAGATGCTCCCATTCCTGTACCCACTGAAGAGGTTCAGTTAGAGGGGCAGACACTTAACACCTTTGTTGCTTGTCCAACACATCTTGTCAAGCATTTATCAGAACATGTATTTCACTGTCATTAAATGTTTTTTTTTTCAATTAAATTGTTCACTGTAATTAAATTATTTTAATTAACTATGTTGGATAAATAGTGAGCTGCGGGACTGACTAAACCTGCAGATATGCCAGATCCTGATGTCGATGATCCCCTATATCTGATGATATTGATCATCCCACAACTTTTTCTAAAGTCATTGCAGGTTATGTGGGATGCTACCATGTTTGGGGGTTTTAATGACAACTTCCCCTTGTACATAAAGTATGAAGATCTATCTAAAATAGCACATAATGGTCAATGTCTCAGCATATTTGTTATACAATTGTGGATTCTGTAAGTCTGTTTACATTATTGTTTATTACCTAAGTTATTGTTTTATATTCATACATAATTTATTTTATTTTAACAACAATAGGCATATGACTGAGACTAGTATGCGAGCGGGGAATGCCGATGTGTATGAATTCCTCGAGCCACAATCCATACAAAGATCTGGGCAATCACAATTTGAATCAGAAAGTTATATTAAGAACTGGATGTAGAAATCAAAGAGGGATATGTACCTAGGAGCCTACTTGAATGGGTAAGTTAAACTAAACAAATGAATTTAAATAATGTATAATAGTATAATAACTTATATTGTTCTTTACTGCAATGCACATTTGCAAATGGTCATCATTTTTCCTAAAGAAAATGTTGTCATCTGGTTTTGTTTGTTGCATAATAGGCCAGACAATTACCTGAAAGGAATTATTAACAGGTCAGTTATATTTTCTAATACATTTACATTAGCATTAGTCGGGAACATATCAATATTTTAATTGTACAATACGCATCCATATATGTTTGTATTGAATAGTGCTTTGAAAGGATATGATGATACTCCACAAAGTAAATCCAAGGCTAGGTGGATTGTTGTTAAAGTAAGTCATTTAAATAATGCTTCAAGTTATAATTTAATATTGTGTAGACTAATTTGTACTTACATTGAATATCTAAATTTCATAATGTATTTAGTGTAATAGACAAAAAGGAAGCACTGAGTGTGGGTATTACGTCATGTACTGGATGTCAACTATAATCTTAGGAAGTTTCAAGAATAATTAGGAAACGGTAATTGTTTAATTCAAACGTATTTCATTTTGTTATAATTGATACTATATATTATTAACTTATATTTTATTATATCATGCAGTATTTCAATGATACTACCATTGGAGCCAGAGAGATTGAAGGCGCTTCGCATCCAGTGGGCAAGCTACTATTTGAAAGTTAAAAATGAAATAATTAGTGTTTAAGTAATTTTGGAATTGTAGTTTACTTAATTTACATTTTTTATAATTCATGTTATATACACATTAAATATTCTGTTAATTCATAGTAAATATTCAATTTTTTGTGTGGAATTTTTGTTAAAAATTGTTTGAAAATAGAATAAAAATTATCTGTTGTGGTTCTACTTTTAAATTTGTAGGTTAATTTGGGGTTACTAAAAAAACATACAGCACATTAAAAAAAATCCAAAAAACAACATCGGTTTTTAGATGTTGTATGTATATATTAACATCGATTTTTGGAAAAATCGATGTTAAGCTTCATTCACAACATCGGTTTTTGTAAAACCAATGTTGTTGTTGAACATACAACATTGGTTTTTGCCAATAACCGATGTTGTGAATGAAGCCAACAACATCAATTTTTACTAAAAACCGATGTTGTTGAATGACTACCAATATCGATTTTTACCAAAACTGATGTTAATATGTACATACAACATCGGTTTTTGTTAAAAACTGATGTTGATGTTAACATATATGACTTTTTTTATTATTATTTATAATTATATAACATCAATTATTTAAAAAACCGATGTTGTCATTTTTATGTTAACATCAGTTAATAACCGATGTTGAAAGTTCTTAATAACCGATGTTAAAACTATATTTTCTAGTTGCGAAGGGAGAAAGTAATATAAATTGAATAGGCATTGTGTTTGAATACGAGAAAGCAACAACCCTTGAAGATGAACAAAATCTTTTCGCAGCCATAACCCTTTCTCTTTTTGCCATGTATGTGAACCAAAAAAAAAAGATTCTTTTTATTTTGAGTTTCTTTGAAAATCTCTACATGTTACAGTGGTCTCTTCCAATTATGGAGAAAGAAAGCAAAAGTCCTCTCTGCCAGCATGTACGTTTATTCTTTAATTGAAAGGAATTCTTTGGAATTGCTATTCTCAATCTATTTTTTGCTATTCTTAATCTCACATGCTTATTTTTTTAATACTATTATTAAACGTGATTAAAGGATTGAAAGTTTATGTCCTACAAATAAATTAACATAAATGTTTTAAAATTACCGGTAGTAGTAAATATGTATATGCTATATATTTGCTTGAATGTGATTGAATTTTTATTATTTTATTGGCTATAATGTGAATGTGTGGTATTTATTTGGCCTGGAATGAAATTAATAAAATGACTATGAATTGTTAATAGCAGTAAATATGTGCAGGCCATATATTTGATTGGAATTAAGTGTATGATGAATTTGTTAGTCACCAAAGTGGCCAAATTTATAAGGTTATTTAATTCCAAATTAATGATTATTTCAATTACTCATAGAATAATTGATGTTAAATTATATGATTATTGGTTTATGAGTGGATTGAAATTCATTGTTATAAGACATTTATGGATCGCACAAAGATTGATTAGTTATTCTTATAATTAATGAATATAATTGTAGGTGATTTATGTGTATCATTAGTTTTAGCTATATACCCAAAGGAAATGGATACTACTAATTGGTGCATATTTAATTGCCAAATAATGTTAAGAGTTTTATTAGCATCATCATGTTTGTATGTTGTGTGTTAGTGTATCACCCAAAGGAGAACATCAATATACATTGATTGTTATTTGAATGAATTATATGTATGACATGTGTTTTATGTCTCAAAGTGCTTATGTGAATTTTAATATGCAGTACCTGTTCCCTATTCATTGAAATCTTATGTATCATATGTGTCAATTTTTAATGGGCTTAACTTCTCTAACTAGAATGAGCAAGTCCAATTTCATCTTGATGTTTTGGATCTTGATCTTGCTATATTGAAAGAGAAGTCTCCTACTATTACTGATGCTAGTAGCAATGAAGATAAAACCCATTATAAAGCTTGGGAAAGATCTAACAAATTCAACCTAATGTTCATGAGAATGACTGTAGCAGACAATATTGCGACAACTCTCCCCTAAGAACGATAGTGCTAAAGAGTTTATGGGGTTAGTGGGAGAGCGCTCTCAAATAGTTGATAAGTCTCTTGTTGGGACATTAATGAGTACACTGACCACCATGAAGTTTGATGGTTCGCGTACTATGCATGAGCATGTCATTGAGATGACAAACATTGCAACAAGACTTAAGACCTTGGGAATGGTTATGAATGAGAACTTCCTTGTTTAGTTTATTCTGAACTCATTACCGTCTGAGTATGGCCTGTTCCAAATTAGATATAATACCATGAAAGATAAATGGAATGTGCATGAATTGTACAGTATCTTAGTTCAGGAAGAAACGAGGCTTAAGAATCGAGAAAGTCACTCAGTTCATTATGTAAGCCGCCAAGGGAATCAAGGAGCTAGAAAAAAATTTGTGAAAAAGCATGATAAAGGCAAAGGGTCATTAAAGATCAATGACGGTCCTGTGCAAATCCAGAAGAAGGCATCAAAGAGCAATAATTGTCATTTCTATGGGAAATCTGGACATTTCCAGAAGGATTGCCCAAAGCATAAGTCTTGGTTGAAAAGAAAGGTGAGCTTAATGCTCTTGCATGTTTTGAATCAAACTTAACTGCAGTTTCCTATAATACATGGTGGATTGATTTTGGATGTACAACTTATCTTTCTAATACTATGTTGTGATTCCTTACAATCCAAACCATAAGCCCAAATGAGAAGTTCGTCTTCATGGGAAATAGAGTGAAAGCTCTACTAGAAGCAATCGAGACTTATCGTTAAAACTCGACATTGGACATCTTTTAGATTTACTGGAAACTCTTTATGTATCTAGTTTATCTAGGAATTTAGTTTCATTATCTAAACTTGATGTTACTGAATACTGTTTTAATTTTGGTAATTGATGTTTCAGTTTATTTAAGCATAATCATCTCATTGGTATTGATGTTCTTTGTGATGGTTTATATAAATTGAAATTAGATGGTTTGTATGCTGAAACTGTTTTAACTCTGTATCATAATGTTGGCATTAAACATAGTTTAGTGAATAAATGATCTGCTTTCTTGTGGCATAAATGTTTAGATCACCATTCTAAAGAAAGGATAGAAAGATTAATAAAGAATGAAATTCTTCCTGGTCTAGATTTTACGGATCTAAATATTTGTGTGGATTGTATTAAAAGAAAATAAACATAACATACAATGAAAGGAGCTACAAGAAGTACTTAGCTTCTTGAAATTATGCATACTGATATTTGTGGACCTTTTGATGTTAATTCTTTCACAAAGGAAAGGTACTTTATCACCTTTATTGATGACTATTCACGTTACAATTATGTCTACTTACTGCATGAGAAATCTCAAGCAGTGGATGCCTTAGAAATTTATTTGAATGAAGTAGAAAGGAAATTAAACAAAAAGGTGAAAGTTGTTAGGTCTGATAGAGGTGGTGAGTATTACGGAAGATACAATGAAACTGGGCAACACCTAGGTCCATTTGCTAAATTCCTTCAGAAACGTGGAATTTGTGTGCAATACACAATGTCTAGTACACCATAACAAAAAGATGTATCGGAAAGGTGTAATAGAACTTTAATGGATATGGTTACGAGTATGTCAAGCAATTCAACTTTACCCGTATCTTTGTGGATGTATGCCTTGAAAACTGTCATGTATTTGTTGAATAGGGTTCCTAGTAAGGCAGTTCCAAATACACCTTTTGAATTAGGGACAAATAGGAAACTTAGTGTAAGGCACTTGCATGTTTGGGATTGCCAGGCATAAATAAGGGTTTATAATCCACGAGAAAGAAAATTGGATGCAAGAACAATCAGTGCATATTTCATTGGTTATCTAGAAAAGTCAAAGCGGTATATATTTTATTGTCCTAATCATAGTATGAGAATTGTCGAAACTAGAAATGCAAGGTTCATTGAAAATGGCTAAATAAGTGGGAATACAGTTTCATGAGAAGTGGAAATTAAAGAAGTTAGAGTGCAAGCCCCTTTAGCTTGTGCCTCTAGCAGAAAGGTGATTGCTCATTTAGTTGTTGTTCCAAACAATAATGAAGAAGAGCAACACAATAATAAGCCCATGATACATAATGAACCCATTGTGGAAGAACCACAACAAGTAACATGAAGGAGGTCTCAAAGAGAAAAGAGACCACCTATTTTGAATGATCCAATTTCATTTTCAAAAGTTGTAAGTTGTGATAATTTTGAGAAGTGGTTAAATGCTATGAAAGAAGAGATAAATTCCATAAAACATAATGGTGTTTGGGACCTTATAGAATTGCCAAAGGGTTGTAAGAGAGTTGGTTGTAAGTGGGTCTTCAAGACTAAACGTAACTCTCATGGAAACCTTGAATGTTACAAGGCTAGCCATGTTGCTAAGGGATATACTCAGAAAGATGACATTGATTATAAAGAGACATTTTCACCTGTCTCACGAAATGATTCTTTCAGGATTATCATGGCATTAGTAGCCCATTATGACTTGGAGCTACATCAGATGGATGTGAAAACTGTCTTTCTTAATGGAGATTTAGAGGATAATGTTTATATGGACCAACCAATGGGGTTCTCAATTGAAGTAAAAGAACACATGGTGTGCAAATTAAAGAAATCAATATACGGTCTTAAGCAAGCTTCCCGCCAATGGTATTTGAAGTTTAGTGATACCATTGTTTCCTTTGGATTTAAAGAAAATACTGTTGAACGGTGTATATATCTGAAGGTTAGTGGGAGTAAGATTATTTTTCTAATTCGGTATGTTGATGATATATTGCTTGCAACTAATGATCTTGGTCTTCTTCATGAGCCTAAGAAGTTTCTCTCTAGCAACTTTGAAATGAAAGATATGGGTGAGGAAAGCTATGTGATAGGGATAGAAATATTTCAAAATAGATTAGAAGGATTGTTAGGCTTGTCACAAAAAGCATATATCAATAAAGTACTAGAGAGATTTAGGATGGAAAAATGCTCAACATCACCTGTTCCAATTCATAAAGGATGTAAATTTAGTCTCGCACAATGTCCTACAAATGATTTGGAATAAAAACAAATAGAAACAATTTTCGTATGCATCAGTTGTTGGGAGTATTATGTATGTTCAGATCTGTACTCAATCGGACATAAGCTTTGCAACTGGAATGTTAGGAAGATATCAAAGTAATCCGAGAATGGAACATTGGAAAGTTGCAAAGAAAGTTCTGAGATACTTAAAAGGAACGAAAGATCACATGCTTACATATAGGAGGTCTGATCACCTTGAGGTAATTGGGTATTCAGACTCAGACTTTGTTGGATGTGTGGATACGAGAGAATCCACTCTTGGCTATGTATTTCTCTAAGCCAGAGGAGCAGTATCTTAGAAGAGTGCAAAGCAATTAGTTGTAGCTGCATCTACCATGGAAGCTGAGTTTGTAGAATGTTTTGATGCTACACTTTAGACTAATTGGTTGCAGAACTTAATTTCAGGGCTTGAAATTGTTGGCAGTATTGCTAGGCCACTAAAAATGTATTGTGATAACTCCGCAACAATAATTTTCTCTAAGAATGACAAGTACTCTAAGGGTGCTAAAAGCATATGGAATTGAAGTTCAGAAACAAAGAGTGTCAATAGAACATATTAGCACAAACCTTATGATAGTTGGCCCTTTGACAAAGGGATTATCACCCAAGACATTTATAGAACATGTTAAAAATATAAGCATTATTGTTATTGATGATCATTAAGTGTAATTTACCTTATGTATTTTACTAACACTCTGAGTTCATTTATGATATGTTTCTGATCATCTGTTTTCTATGTTTGCATACATATTTGTATTAGAGTAATGTTAATAGGTTTTGTCTTGAATAAAGACATTATGTTGAATCAATTATGTACTCCTAACTAATGGTCGTATTAAGGAGAAGACTAATTTGTAGTACATGAAAGAGACTATGTCGATTAAGTGATGTACAACCGTCATAACTCGAATTGGTTCCTATTCTTAATCATGAAATTATGATATACCCAATGTATAGAACGGCTTAGTCATTTAATGCACATTATGTTAGTTTAGCCTATTTATTTATTTAGTCCATAATGTTTAGTAATGTCACATGAGCCAAGTGGGAGAATGTTAGAATTAATGTCTCATGTGCACTACTAGAAACTTGTGTTTTTACGACTGATCAGAGCTGTATCCGAATCAAATAAACATTAAAATGTAGTATCTAGGAAGTGATCCTAGGTCGTCTCCCAGTGAGCAATGATCAAGCAAATGTTCATAACATATAATAATAAAACAGTAACGAAATGAGGGGTTGTTTGTTTTTGTAATTTAAACAGCAAGCAAACTTGAATTAAAAAAGTAACAGAACTAAAACATGTTGTTTCCCCTTGATTCAAAAGCAAGCCTCTTATCCTAGGTTAAGAGAATTTATCCCTAACCAGTTCAACCACTTAATCCAACCCGAAATTAATTTACTAAGCAAAAATTAACACAAGGTTGTCATTATGTGATTAAGCAACACATACACCAATTAATCCCTCTCACATGTCCATTAAGCATGAACGTTAATTAAGCATAGAGACAATTAATCAAGCATTAAGCATGTATGGATTAATATCAACAACAAATACAGAATAATTGGTGAAGGGGAAAAACTTATCAGAATTTAATGTTAATAACAAAACCTCAAAGAGAGCTATGTTTAATCCTCAAGAGAAAACAACACTAGTGATTCAGCCTTCCATTAACAGCAGAAACAAAAAGGAAATCAAAGGCAAAAAATGAACTGAAATTAGAAGACAGAATTGAAAATGAAACTGGAATTAAAAGCAGAAAACGAAACTGGAATTTGAAGCAGAAAACGAAAATGAAGTTGTTACGTGAACAGTGTCATGCCGTGAACAGTAACCTGAAAACTGAAAATGAAACCCTACAATATCTCTGCCTACGTGAACAATGATCAGCCCCTCATAAAACCCTAGCAGCTGAGCTCACTAAAGGTCACTAGGCCCCAAAGCTTACAAATCTGACTATTGGGTCCAATAAGGTCTAGTGGCCCAATTACAAAAATACAACCCAAAAACAAAATAAAATAAAATTGGATGACAAATAAAATTGTCTGCTCTCTTCAAGTCCAAGTCGGTTCAGCCCAATTCCGGATCCAAGCCCAATTGCTTATAATTCTCCTAAAATTAAATTAAAACACAGAATTAGTCAAGTAGGCCCAAATGATAAAACTGCATAATTAATTTGACAATTAAGGCTAATCAGTAATTAAAATGGTGACAGAAAGGGGTAAGAAATAGGAGAAAATAATGACACATAAAATTCCCCCACACTTAGCCTTTTGCACTCCTGGGCAAAATCAAAAAGTAGAGCAAGGAACAAATCCAAAGACATTAAAGAGAAACAAACAAACACAAAAACATTTACATATTTCTCAATGAATCTCAAGGAATGAAAGGAATAGGCAACATCCAACATGAAAAGAGTTAAAGAATCAAGACAGTCATGAAAATCATCCAAGCACCTCAAAAATGGCAAGGTATTCAATCAGCTCAAGAATTGATTGAAAGGTGATAAAGCCTCACAAGATATGCACTATATCTCTCAAGTGTCTAGGCTACTGTTTACTCTCAGAGCACCCATGAAAACAAACACCGCATAGACTTGGCAAGACTCTAAAATTGACAACCAAACACCACAAACACATGCACATGAGGATCAAAAGGTCTTTTAAGGTTGTAATGGGGCCAGGTATAAGGTAAAGGAAAGTATGGGATAAGTAGCTAAAACCCAAAGAAATAGAGGACCAATAGGGAATAAGTGGAAATTAAGCATAAAAAGTAAACCCAAAACCTCCAATATCAACAAAATCAACCAAGTCCTCAAACCAGTCCAAGTCCTCAAAACAAGACCTCATTTATTCAACTTCATTCTTTTTTTGTTTTTTGTTTTGTTGAACATTAGCATTTGAAAGCATTTTGAATATTTGAAAAATAAAGCAACAATTAGGCAATATATGTATATACATCAAGCATGGCAAAAATACATCATCAAGCATGGCAAAAAAAAACATATCATCCAATGAAACATACCCCCCCCCCCCCCCACACACACACACACTTATTCCCAAAACAATTCCAAAGCTCCAAAATTCCTTAAGGGTAGGGTGAGATCATGGTTTTTCACTTAAGGCTTGTAATGAGCTTCAAAACAAAGAAAGGGAAACATAGGCTCAAAGGGGCTATCAAAGGAATTAATTCAAGGTAGGTTCATTTGGCTAGAGGCTTATAAGAACAAAATGCCTAAATCATCTCCCAACATGCATGTGAACCAAGAAGTATCAACAAGAGTCATGCCAAGGCTATTGTGCAAGCAATCAATGGGGCAAAACACACCGAATAAAATAGATGATGATGGCTCAAAATCTCACCATGGGTAAATCTATCACTTTCAATTCAAACTTTCAAAACTAACTTGACATGTAGAGAAAAACAGATTTCAATTCACAAAATGCCAAGAAACTCCTATTTCAAAAACAATTACCCATTACTTGTACATAACCTAGAATTCAAAGAGAAACATGCAATGTTGTACAAAAAAACATAAAACCAAAATAACAAAATTAACCTAGAAAACCTCAAACAAAGAACAATCTCCCCCCCCCCATACTTAAACAACACATTGTCCTCAATGTAGCACAATCATAAGATCAAGAGCAATCAGAACAATCAATAAATTTGGACAAGTGCAATAAAAGTAAAGAAGGATACAGAAAAAGAAAACTCCATAAGTCATGGCAGAAGAGAAGTAGGGTGAAGTAAGGAGGTCTCCTCCACCACTACATCCACCAAGGAGGGATTTGTGAGGAATGGTTTCAGCCGGTCTCCATTGACCTTGAAGCTCTTATCTATGGATTCACTTTTGATCTCAACTGTACCATAAGGAAAAACATTAGTCACCACAAAAGGACCAATCTACTTTGACCTCAACTTACCACTCATGAGTCCGAGCCTAGAGTTATACAATAAAACTTTATGTCCAACCACAAAGTCCTTCTTAGCTATCAAGCTGTCATGGAACTTCTTGGTCTTCTCCTTGTAGAATTTGGAATTCTCATAGGCTTCTAAACGGATCTCATCTAGCTCACTTAGTTGCAACTTCCTTTCCTCGTCATCCCGATCAATAGAGAAGTTGCAGGTCTTTACAGCCCAGTAGGCTCTGTGCTCTATCTCTACAGGAAGATGACATGCCTTGCCAAAGACAACCCGATAAGGAGACATTCCTATAGGTGCTTTATAGGCAGTCCTATGCGCCCAAAGAGCATCGTCCAGCCTGGTGCTCCAATCCTTTATGTTCGGTTGCACAATCTTCTCCAAGATCCTTTTTATCTCCCTATTTGAAATCTCAGCCTGCCCATTAGTTTGGGGGTGGTAAGGTGTGGAAATTCTGTGCATAACCCCATACTTTTTGAGCAAGGCATACATGAATCTGTTACAAAAATGGGTGCCTTGATCACTAATGATGGCTCTAGGGACTCCAAACCTGCAAAACAGATTAGATCTAACAAAATCCACAACAACCTTAGCATCGTTAGTTCTGGTGGCTTTGGCTTCCACCCATTTTGAAACATAATCAACAGCAAGGAGAATATAAACAAAACCAAAAGAGACAGGGAAAGGCCCCATAAAGTCTATACCCCAAACATCAAACACCTCATAGAACAACATGGGTTGTTGAGGCATTTGCTGTCTCCATGAAAGTGAGCCGCTTGCTCTCTGACAAGGCTCACAAGTGCTACAGATTCTCCACGCATCCTTGAAGATGGTGGGCCAATAGAAACCGCAGTCAAGCACCTTGCGAGCTATCCTCTGTATGCCAAGATGGCCACCTGGTGCGAAAGAATGACAGAATTGCAGGACCGAGTCAATCTCATGGTCTGGAATGCATCTCCTAATAACCTGGTCACTACACAACTTCCACAAATAGGGGTCATCCCAAATATAATGCTTAGCATCGCTTTTAATTTTATCAGTTTGAGCTTTAGATGCTAAGGGAGGAAAAACAGAAGCAACCAAATAATTCACAATATTAGCAAACCAAGGAGTGGGGAAGGAATCAAAAATATTATACAAAATGTACAAATGGTCATCCGGAAAATCATCCCGAATAGGTGAGTCCTCAGACGCACGCTCAATCCTACTCAGGTGGTCAGCCACGAGGTTCTATGCACCGCTCCGATCACGAATCTCCAAATCAAACTCTTGGAGCCAAAGCATCCACATGATCAATCTAGGCTTTGATTCAGCCTTCTTCAATAGGTACTTCAAAGCTGCATGGTCAGTATAAACAATAACACGAGTACCAAGCAAATATGAACGAAATTTCTCAAGAGCAAAAACTATCGCTAATAGCTCCTTCTCTGTGGTAGTGTAATTTGCTTAGGCAGCATCCAAAGTTCTGGAAGCGTAGTAGATCACCCGAGGCAGCTTGTCAATCTTTTGAGCAAGGACAACCCCCAATGCATGATTGGATGCATCACACATCAGCTCAAATGGGGATGTCCAAAAGCCTGAATGATAGGGGTGGTAGTCAACACACGCTTGAGGCAATCAAAAGCCTCTTTGCACCGGTCATCAAAATCAAACTCCACCTCCTTTTGCAGCAGATTGGATAGTGGAAGGGCCACTTTGCTAAAGTCCTTGATAAAGCGCCTATAAAATCCTGCATGACCAAGAAAAGAACGAACCTCTCGCACGCAAGAGGAGTAAGGCAATTGTGAAATAACAGCTATCTTTGCAGGGTCTACCTCTATGCCCCTACTGGAAATGATATGCCCTAAAACTATACCTTGTTCTACCATGAAGTGACATTTTTCAAAATTCATCACAAGGTTAGTTTCAATGCATCTATTAAGAACTCTATCCAGACTATCCAAACATGCATCAAAAGAGGATCCATAAACAGTAAAATCATCCATAAACACCTCTATGCAACTCTCTAAAAAGTCACTGAAAATGCTAAGCATACACCTCTAGAAGGTACCAGGGGCGTTGCATAGGCCAAATGGCATCCTCCTACAGGCAAAAGTGCCAAAGGGACAGGTGAATGTGGTCTTTTCTTGATCCTCAAGAGCAATATGAATTTTTAAATAACCAGAAAAACCATCAAGAAAACAGTAATGAGACTTACCTGCCAAGCGCTCAAGCATTTGATCAATGAACGGCAGGGGAAAATGATCTTTTCTGGTTGCCTGGTTCAGCCTCCTATAATCAATGCAGACTCGCCAGTTGTTCTGCACTCTTGTGGGGATAAGCTCATCCCTCTCAATCTTGATCACTGTGAGGCCTGTCTTCTTAGGAACCACTTGGGCTGGACTCACCCACTGGCTGTCAGAAATGAGGTAGATGATTCCAGCTTGCAAGAGCTTGGTCACCTCTTTTTTCATCACATCTAGAATGATGGGGTTGAGTCGCCGCTGTGGCTACCTTACTGGCTTAGCTCCATCCTCTAAAAGTATTCTATGCATGCAGGTAGATGGGCTAATACCAGGAATGTCTGCTAAAGTCCATCCAATGGCTTTCTTGTGCTTCTTGAGCACTAGCAACAACTTCTCCTCTTGCTCAGCAGCAAGGGAGGCAGAGATTATCACTGGAAATTTTTCCTTGTCCTCCAAGTAAGCATACTTGAGGTTTACTGGTAAGGGCTTCAACTTTGGTGTGGTTGGTGGCTGAACAGTGGGAGGAACCAGGGTAGGAGAAGAAGAAGGTTCCTCAGCCTGTACCTTATAAAGCAAGTCAGAAGTATATGTACTTCCTGCAACATGGTTAGTGCATTTTGACTCTAAAAAATCAACAACAAGAGGTACAACATCCAGAAAATCAAAACCAGACTCAAATTCAAATTTACTCTCAGCATAAAAATCATATACAGGATCAAATTCAAACTCAGATTTAGATTCAATGCATGAGGAATGACAAGTATGCAGATCAGATAAAAATGGATGTTTCCTACCATGAAGAGAATCAAAATCAAACATATAATCATCGACAATATGATCAAGTATCTCAGCACGAAAAACAGAATGATCCTCAGATGGATGTTTCATGGCATCAAGAATGTTAAAATGAACAACAATATCACCAAATTCCATAGACAATGTGCCAACATAAACATCTATCTCAGTTCGAGCTGTTTCCATAAATGGTCTGCCTAAAATAATTGGAACTGAACCATGGGAAAATCCTCTTCCATATCAAGAATATAAAAATCAACAGGAAAAATAAGTTCACCAACCCGAACCAACACATCCTCTATGAAACCTGTGGGGTAAGCAACACTTCTATTTGCCAAATGAATCACCACATCCATAGGTTGCAAAGATCCAAAAGATAAAGAATTGAAAATGGACAAAGGCATGACACTAACTGATGCTCCTAGATCTAGCATGGCATTCTCAAATTTGTTGTTCCCAATAATGCAAGGTATACAGAAAGTACCTAGGTCCTTACATTTCTCAGGAATGTGAGGAATAGATTTACCTATCAATGCTGACACATTTCTGCCTATGCTAATCCTTTCATTTCCTTTGAGCCTCCTTTTGTGGGTGCACAGCTCCTTTAGAAACTTGGCATATTTTGGAATTTGCTTGATGGCATCTAGCAGAGCTATGTTCACCTCACTTTCCTGAAGGTCTCCAAGATCTCCTTATCCACTTCTTCCATCTTTTTGTTTGGAATTGCTCTAGGTGGAAATGGAAGAGGGATAGGAGGCTGTTGCAAGTTAGAACTACTAGAAGAAGGTTCACCTGCATGAAAATTTTTGTTAGCTCCCTCATGATCAGGAAGTTTTCTCTTTTGTGCAGCTAGCTCATCCTCTTTTTTAGGTGTAGAATGAAGCTTGACAGGTTCAGGTGCAGTTGCTGCTACTGGTAGAGGGACTTCAATTTGCTTGCCAGACCTCAAGGTGATGGCACTCACAATCTTCGGATTCTGCTCAGTTTGTGAAGGCAATTTGTCAGAATTTTGGGACTGAGCTTGGTTCAACTGAGTAGCCATCTGCCCCATCTAATTTGTCAGACTCTGAAGGAGGGTTGGGAAGGGGCCTCAGTTGCTTGTTGTCTTTGTTGTTATTGTTGCATTGGAGGAGGAACACATAGCTTGCTTGGACCAGCAGCATTCTGGAAGGGAGGGACAGGTTGTTGTTGTTGTTGTTGTTTTTGTGGAGGATTTGCCCATCTCAGATTTGGATGATTCCTCCAACCTGGATTGTATTTGTTGCTTGAAAGATCATAATTACTCTGTTGTTGTTGGTTTTGCTATTGAGGGGGTCTATTATAAATGTTTGCAGCATAGGCTTCAGGTTGCTCATTGACTCCAGATTGCTGCAAAGAAGGACAGAGATCAGTATGGTGATCAACAGAAGAACATAGACCCCAGACTCTTGCAACAGTAACAGGTGCAGATGCAGATTTCTGATTTATGGAAAGTTGAGTTACTAGGTTGACTAAGGCATCAAGTTTTCCCTCAAGCTTCTTATTTTCAGCAGATGAAGATGAATCTGTGGCCACATCATGGACTCCTCTAAGGACAATAGCATCATTTCTTGCACTGAATTGTTGGGAGTTGGAAGCCATCTTCTCAACCAGATTCCTAGCCTCAACAAGAGTCATATCACCAAGAGCTCCACCACTGGCAGCATCAATCATACTCTTCTCCATGTTGCTAAGTCCCTCATAGAAATATTGTAGAAGGAGTTACTCAGAAATCTGGTGGTGAGGACAACTTGCACACAATTTCTTGAATTTTTCCCAGTACTCATACAAGCTCTCTCCACTTGCCTGATGCCTGAAATATCTTTTCTGATGACAATGGTCCTAGATGCAGGGAAGAATTTCTCCAAGAACACCCTCTTAAGGTCATCCCAGCTGGTAATGGACCTGGGAGCAAGGTAGTACAGTCAATCTTTCGCCACTCCCTCCAAAGAATGAGGAAAAGCCTTTAGAAAGATATGATCTTCCTGGACATCGGGGGGTTTCATGGTGGAAAAAACAATATGGAACTCCTTAAAATGCTTATGAGGATCTTCACCTGCAAGATCATGAAACTTGGGCAACAAATGTATTAGTCCAGTCTTGAGAACATATGGAACATCCTCATCAGGATATTGAATGCACAAGCTTTAATAAGTGAAGTCAGGTGCAGCCATCGCCCTAAGAGTCCTCTCACGAGGTGGAGGTTGAGCCATGTTCTCAGTATGAAAATTAGCAGCCAAATGCTCAAAATCAGAATGTTCAGAATCACTAGCAACAGAATGCACAGAATGCTCAAAATAATAAGGATGCACACTATGCCTAACTAATCTATGAAAGGTTCTATCTATTTCAGGATCAAAGGGTTCTAAATCACCTGGATTTCCCCTAGTCATCCACTATATGCAGCAAATCATGTATTTCTCAAACAAGCACCAGGGGTAAAAAGGGGATAAAACTACAACTATACTCAAACGACATCCAAATGAGCTGAAAATTTGTGAGAAACACCCTAAAATCATGAAAAGATAGCACAAAAATTTTCAAAGAAAAATTCAAAGTCTAACTATGAAAACTGTCTAAGGAAAGTTTAGAAAAATAAGACAATAATACTTGAAAAATAAAAAAAAATAAAAAACCTTAGTAAACAACTAATTTTTTAAGTTCTGAGAACCACAACCGGCTAAAGCAGGTTGGGGCGGCATGGGAAATTTTTTTCTACCCCAAATGCATATATAATGATAGTCATTCTGATGATCGAAGCAAAAGTTATGGCCGTTTTGAGTTTTGCTAAAAACAAGTTCCCAAATTTTTTGTATCTCTCAAATTCAGCCACACCAAGTGCTTCTGGTACTTTTCACACAAAATATGGATCAAAAGAAACTACCACACAAAAAATCATCCAAAAATAACAACTCTAGCTATCAAAACAAAAATCGCCAATTAATTAGCAAAATCCGACACTATTCATAGCACTATTCACAACATTCTTCACCTCTGAACAAGGGACGCCTCTGAAAAACAAAATAGAACACTACACAACACTACCCGCCTAAAACACACACAACAACACTAAAAAACAGAACTACACACAAAACAACTAAACACTGCAAATTAATCACATAACACATATTTTATAAAAACACACAGAAACAAACACAAAGACACAAAAATATAATTATGAACCTTTGGACCACTACTCCCCGGCAACAGTGCCAAATTTGATCGGAGCCGTATCCGAATCAAATAAACATTAAAATGCAGTATCTAGGAAGTGATCCTAGGTCGTCTCCCAGTGAGCAATGATTAAGCAAACGTTCATAACATATAATAATAAAACAGTAACAAAATGGGGGGGTTGTTTGTTTTTGTAATTTAAACAGCAAGCAAACTTAAATTTTAAAAAATAATAGAACTAAAACATGTTGTTTCCCCTTGATTCAAAAGCAAGCCTCTTATCCTAGGTTACGAGAATTTATCCCTAATCAGTTCAACCACTTAATCCAACCCGAAATTAATTTACTAAGCGAAAATTAACAAGAGGCTGTCATTATGTGATTAAGCAACACATACACCAATTAATCCCTCTCACATGTCCATTAAGCATGAACTTTAATTAAGCACAGAGACAATTAATCAAGCATGAAGCATGCATGGATTAATATCAACAACAAATACAGAATAATTAGTGAAGGAGAAAAATTGATCAGAATTTAATGTTAATAACAAAACCTCAAAGAGAGCTATGTTTAATCCTCAAGAGAAAACAACACTAGAGAATCAGCCTTCCATTAACAGCAGAAACAAAAAGGAAATCAAAGGCAAAAAACGAACTGAAATTAGAAGACAGAATTGAAAACGAAACTGGAATTAAAAGCAGAAAACAAAACTGGAATTTGAAGCAGAACACGAAAATGGAGTTGCTACGTGAACAGTGCCATGCCGTGAACAGTAACCCAAAAACTGAAAATGAAACCCTACAATATCTCTGCCTACGTGAACAGTGACCAGCCCCTCATAAAACCCTAGCAGCTGGGCTCACTAAAGGTCACTAGGCCCCAAAGCTTACAAATCTGATTATTGGGCCCAATAAGGTCTGGTGGCCCAATTACAAAAATACAGCTCAAAAACAAAATAAAATAAAACTGGACGACAAATAAAATTGTCTGTTCTCTTCAAGTCCAAGTCGGTTTAGCCCAATTCTGGATCCAAGCCCAATTGCTTATAATTCTCCTGAAATTAAATTAAAACACGGAATTAGTCAAGTGAGCCCAAATGATAAAACTGCATAATTAATTTGACAATTAAGGCTAATAAGTAATTAAAATGGTGACAGAAAGGGGTAAGAAATAGGAGAAAATAATCACACATCAACGATAGACAATCTACGACGATTCTTTTGCAACCGCCTTAGAAAACAAGGCGGTGGCATTTTTGTAATTATTTTATGATAAAAGTCTTTTACGATGCACATTCTAAGACGGTTATTGAAAACCGCCTTAGAATATGTGTTGGTCATAAATATTACGACGGGTTTTATTAAATTAAAAGTCTGTCGTTATCTCAATTGAATTAATTAAATTAAAAGCCCTAAATGAGATTAATCCATCATTGATACTTTAGCTAAAAGAAAAACCATGTACAAAACACTAGATGAAGGCAAGGAGATCATTAAGAATATGGCCTCCAATGACTATGAGGTTCATCATGATAAAACTCCCACTCTTGCATAAAAGAGATGAGTCTTTGAGTAAAATCCTTATGATGCAATTTTGGTTCAAAACAAGTTGCTCACTCAACAACTTGATGTACTCACCAAGCAAACTTTCAAAAATCCACAACTCCAAAGTGTGCAAAATACTCAATCTAGAGCTCAACAAGTTTTAAGTTATGCTCTTTGTGGAAGTGGTCACCCAAGTGATCAATGCTTCATGCACGATGGTTCCCAAGAAGAAATGAATTACAAGGGAAATAAAAACCAACAAGGAAACTATGGAAATCCTCCCTACAACAATGCCTTTAATCAAGGATGGAGGAACAACAACAACCATGGTTGGAAGCAAGACGTCGGTCCCTCCAATAGACCACCACCTCATGGTAATCAAGCTCGGCAAGGCCAATATATCAACCTCTTCATCAAGACCGCACTTCTAAGTTGGAGGACACTCTCAATTAATTCATGCAAATCTCCATCACCAACCAAAAGAATATAGATGCTTCTATAAAAAATCTTGAGGTGAAAATGAGACAAATTGCCAAGGAAGTGGAGAAGTTTAAAAGTGGATCACTTTTTGCCAATACTCAAACTAATCCCAAGGAGAAATGCAAGGCCATCACTACAAGGAGAGGTATGTTGGATAAAAAAAAAATTAGCAAGAGGTTGTAGTTGAGGAAGTTAATGAAGATGAGAAAAGTGAGCTCGAGGAAGAGAGTGAGAAAAATAAAAAAGAGAAAAAGACTGAGGATAATGAAAAAAAAACTAAGAAAAAAGAGAAAGAGTCAATTAGCTAAGGAAAATAATAATGTGGTAGTGAATCCTCTCACCAAGGATCTTCCATATCCACATGCTCTCACAAGGAAAGGAAATATGCAAGGTTTTTGGAAATTTTCAAAATATTGAAAGTCAATGTTCCTTTTCTAGAAGCTCTAAAGCAAATGCCCACTTATGCCAAATTTATGAAAAATCTTCCCACCAAGAAGAGACTCATTGAGCAAGATATCATTCAATTGCCAACTTTGTGATGATGGACATGGAAGAGGACTCCAAAGTGCCACTTATTTTGGGAAGACCCTTCATGAACACAACTAAGATTTTGGTTGATATGCATGATGGCCAAAAAAATCTTAGGTTGCATGATGAAGATACCACATTCAATGTGTTTGAGTCTATGTATCACACGAAAGATGAGAAATCTTGTTTCTAGATATATGTTCTTATTGAAGCTTTTGTCCACTCCAAGAAGCAATTATCTGATGCTTCACCTCTTAAGAAATCCCTTATAGATGCATTTGAAGCTCTCAACGAGGAGGAGGAAAACGAAAATGAAGAATGCTTGAAGCACCTAAAGACATTGAAGGAAGTCCCTTTGGAAGAAGAAGTTGAAGTTAAAGATCTTAGAAAAGAAGATAAAGGAGAAGAGCCAAAGCTTCATTGAAGGCATTGCCTTAACATTTGAAGTATGTCTTTCTTGAGAATGATGGCAACAAACCCGTGATTATTAGTGGATCTATCTTTCCTATGGAGGAAGAAAAATTAATTGATGTTTTGAAGGCCAACAAAGAAGTAATTGGGTGGTCTAACTCTGGTCATAAGGAGATTAGCCCATCCTACTGCATATATAAGATTCACATGGAGTAAGACTTCAAGCTGATCACTCAACCTCAAAGGCAGCTCAATCCTAATATGAAGGAGGAGGTGAGAAAAGAAGTGCTCAAGCTTTTGGAAGTCGGTATGATTTATCCAATCTTGGATAGCTTATGGATTAGCTCAGGCCAAGTGGTTCCCAAGAAAGGAGGCATGATGATTGTCTGCAATACCAAGAATGAGTTAATTCCAACAAGAATCGTCACCGGATGGAGAATGTGCACTGACTATCGCAAGCTAAATCAAGCTACAAGGAATGATCATTTTCCTTTGCCTTTCATGAATCAAATGCTTGAGAAGTTAGTCAGCCAAGCATTGCATTGCTTTCTTGATGGCTACAACCAAATTGTGGTGGATCCTAAAGATCAAGAGAAGACTGCCTTCACATGACCCTTTGTTGTTTTTGCTTATAAGAGAATGTCATTTGGGTTGTGTGATGCTCTTACCACTTTTCAAAGGTGCATGCTATCTGTAACACCCTAAAATGTTATTAATTATAAATCGATGTTTGATTGTGTTTAGCTTGTTGTTTGAATATATGTTTGACTTGAATGATTTTAAATATGACTTGAATTAGTCATGTGTGAATTTCTTGATGTGGATGTTGAGTTATGTGGAGTTTTGTTGAGCAAAGTTGAAATTATGAGATTTTAGATTTTTGCCTAAACCTAGTTCAATAAAATCGTGATCCTGGATTCTTTAACCGTTGGATCGTCTTCAATTTTGTTTTGGAGCTTTCTAAGACATGTATGCACAGTCTGACCGTTGGGATTTTGAAAATAACAACTTTTGGTCTCTCGCTAAGCGCAAATTCCGAGCTAAGCGCAATTCCAACCGAGAGGAATGGCGCTAAGCGCCTAGAGGTACGCTAAGCCCAATTCCAACCGAGAGGAAGTTGCACTGAGCGCCCATAGGGTGCGCTAAGCCCACCCTAGTGTAGAGGGGGCTGCGCTAAGCCTAAATTCTTGCACTAAGCGCAAGAAGTGGACTTTGGCTTAGCGCGACAGTCTCGCTAAGCGAAATTTGTAGGTTATAAATACGTCCTCAACGTGAAAAACACGATTTTCACTCTCCTCTTCTCCAAAAATGCCACCCAAACCCTAAAACCTCATTTTTCACCACCCAAGACCACCAGTGGCTGCCGTAAGCCGTCGTTGCTTGTCGTTGGACCCCCACACCAAGAGAAACACTTTAATCGGAGCGGAATCCTCAGAATCCTCCTCGAAGATTCGATGGAGAAAATCCCTCAATCCTCCATTTCAAAGTTTCTCTGAGGTAATCTTGACTTCTAAGCCTTCTCCTAGCTAGTTTGAGTTCCTCTTAGTGTCTCTTATGTGTTGGGTACTGTAATAGGGTGTTTTTACACTTCCTTTGAAAAACCCTAGAGAATGAGACATTGTAAAAGTTATCTTTTTATGACATTGAGGTTATTTTTGCAGCGTTCACTGAACCCCAGTCACATTGGTGTGATCGGAATTTCAAAATGATGTTTCCATTTGTATAATCCGAAACACCCCTCAGCCCTTTATGTTTTGACAGGGGTATTTGACCCTGAATGTTACCTTTGACCTTGTTTTTGAAATCCATACTAACTTCCTTTCGTTTTGGCGTAATAGAGACTTGCGTTGGACCGACAAACGCGAACGAGAAAGAGACCTCTAAGTGACGCAAAGAGGAACCGACAGGGAGCTCACGATAGGTGAGGGGAGTTTATTATAAAATTTACAATTTTTGATACCATAGTTTGGGTCAGGGAACCTAACTAAGGGAATATATTCCTGTCCCTGTTGCATGCTGAGTTTTTCTTTAGAAAACAATGCTTTTGACGAATGGGATGCGATAAATCTATTGTTGATGAATAAAATTAGTCCTTATTTGACTTGTGTTGTTTGAAGACCTGGGAAGTGTGAATCTCAGGCATGAAAAATATATGTATATGTGGAATGCGACTTATTGTTGATGTTGCTATTGGTGACTTTAATTGATATGTGGTGATGTTGATATTTATGATGATATTGATTTGAGATGACGTTGCTAATGAAGATCACATCAACATGAATTGATGTTATTGTTGACGATTATGTGAATATGAAATGAGGTTGTTGTTGTTGTTGATAACGTCATTGAGATGAGATGATGTTTATGTTGAGAATGATATTGAAATGGAATGTTGATGATGTTGGAAATGCATTGAGATGTGCATGTTGTGTATGTACATGGGGGGGTGCAATTACCTTGTCGGACGTCCCTTGTAGGGGAAATAGAGTGGTTAAAGAATCTAAACATCTTCGAAAGGGGATGGTTAGGAGCTTTAATCTGTCCATGGTCTTTGCACTTGATGACACCATGTTTCATACGTTGGATGTTGTGTATGTTCATGGGGGGGTGCATTGACCTTGTCGGATGTCCCTTGTGTGGGAAAATAGAGCGATTAAAGAGTTTAAGCATTTCTGAGGGGATGCTTAGGATCTTTAATTCATTCATGGTCATTGTACTTGATGGTGCCCACGTTCATACATTGTATGTTGTGTATGTTCATGAGGGGTGCATTGACCTTGTTGGATGTCCTTGGTGGGGGAAAATAAAGTGGTTAAAGAGTTTAAGCATCTCTGAGGGGATGGCTTAGGATCTTTAATTCATCCATGATCATTGTACTTGACGGTGCCCATGTTTCATGCCTCATATGACACAGGAAATAGTATAAACTGTGGCAGTATGTACTTTGTACTAGGGGGTGTGTCACCTGGTAGGGAACTCCCTTGTGGCCCAGGCTGATCACTGGGGGGGAGTTACGGTGCACGACTAGGTGGCCTCAACAAATACTGCATGGTTTCCCTAAGTAAGGTGTTGTGTGGACACGCTTAGGCTATTTCCTTGGTTAATGGTACGTACCACATTGCATCTGAGAGTTGAGGTCAGGTGCATGCATCATTCTGAGCAGTATTGATTGGATCCATGGATGTATGATGAATAATTGTTGAATGTGGATGATGAATAATTGTTGAATGTGGATGATGAATAATTGTTGAATGTGGGTGTTGAATAATGAATGTTGTGTAAGCTCATGATGTTTGCCTATGTTTTCTTGCTAATTGTGATTATTTGGACTTAGCATTGGTTCTTTTTATAATGAACTCACCCTTGCAATTTTGTATCGTGTGGTTGATACCTGTGATGATCGTGAACCTTGTTCGTGGGAGCAGAATGACAATAGTAGGGTGCAGGAAGTGAGACTCTGTTAAGGAGCCGCCGAGCCGACGTGATGACGTTGGGATTATTTTGGGAGAGATTTGTGTATTCAAGGTCACCATTTTCACAAATCACTGCTAACAAGTATCTCTTCACTAAAGTCGACTCCAAGCCAAGATTGATTAGATGGATTATTTTGCTTCAAGAGTTTGACTTGGAGATCAAGGAAAAGGAGGGTTGTGAGAATGTAGTAGTTGATCATCTATCTAGATTGGTGAATGAAGAAGTCACCCTTAAAGAAAAGGATTTTCTTGACGAATTTCCTTATGGGTCCTTGTTGGTGGTGCATGAACGCCCTTGTTTTTCCAACATGGAAAATTTCAAAGTTACAAGTGTTATTCCTAAAGATTTTAATTGGCACCAAAGAAAGAAGTTTTTCCATGATGCTCGTCAATATGTGTAGGATGATCCACGCTTGTTCAAGATTAGAGCCAACAATCTCTTGAGAAGATGTGTATCCAAAGGTGAATCAAAAAGCATATTATGGCATTGTCATAATTCACCTTATGGAGGACACTAGAATGGTGATAGGAATGCTACAAAATCCTACAATTTGGTTTCTCTTAGCCAACCCTTTTCAAGGATGCTCATGAGCATGTGCAACAATGTGACAAGTGCTAAAGAATAGGGGGAAATTCTAAGTGGCATGAGATGCATTTGCAAAACACTATTGAGGTTGAAGTATTTGATTGTTGGGGTATAGATTTCATTGGTCTGTTGCCATCATCTTTTTCCAATGAATATATATTAGTGGCAATGGACTATGTTTCCAAGTGGGTTGAAGCCATTAGAGCCCCTAAAAGTTATGCAAAAACAGTGATCAAGTTCTAATAGAAGAATATCTTTGCTCGATTTAGTGTCTCCTAGAGTACTCTTCAGTGATGGCAAGTTACATTTTTGTAAATCACAATTGAAAAAGGTATTGAAACACTATGGTGTTAGAAACAAGGTGAAGTGTCCAACCGAGAAATCAAGTGAATCCTAGAGAAAGCTATTGCATCTTCGAGGAAAGATTGGTCCATGAAGTTGGATGATGCTCTTTAGGCCTATGGGACAACTTTCAAAACCCCCATTGGGTTGTCTCCATTTCAAATGGTATATCGGAAAACATGTCATCTTCTTGTAGAGCTTGAGCACAAAGCCAATTTCATGAGCTTTAGGAGATGAGGCTCAATTCTTATGAGTCCTCGAACCATTACAAGCCAAAGGTGAAGACATATCATGACAAGAAGATCTTGCATAAAGAGTTTAGGCCTGGCCAACAAGTTCTTTTATTCAATTCCAAGCTTAAATTCTTTCCTGGGAAGCTCAAGTCAAAGTGGTTTGGACCTTTCATTGTCAAGGAGGTGAATCCGTATGGTGCAATTGTATTAGAAGACCCTACCTCTAAAAGGAATTGGGTGCTTAATGGCCAAAGACTCAAGCTATATTTGGGTGGTGAAGTTGAAAAAGTTACCACCATTATGCTTCTCAACAACCCTTGAGGTCTTTGGTACATCAAGCTCGTGACGTTAAACAAGAGCTAATTAGGAGGCAACCCAATCCTCCATTCTTTAGTTTTAATTGTCTTTTATGTTTTTGCCTGGTTTTAGCCTCTCTTTTTTTGTTGTTATTTTTCCTTTTTGGTTGTGTGTTGATATGTTTAGTTCTTGATTTTAATTGTTTATTTTGTTGGTCATAATGGTTAGTTTCAGTTGTTAGCATACTTTGAGTTGTGTTTTGATTTTGAGTTGGTAGTTGTAGTTATTTATGTGCTTTTATTGTGAGAAGTTCCTTTGAATTTTATTTACAAGACTTCTGATGAGTTTGGGTTTGAATTATGTAATTTGAGTTTGCTCATGTCATTTCTTTTAATTGAAGGCATGTGCTATATTGGTTCTCTATGAACATTCAACCTTAAATTGGTTTGACCTGATCTCACTTGATGTTGATCTTGTGATTACTTGCATTCAAACTCGTGTTTTGTATGAATTGTAAGTGAAATCATATGTTTTGATGCTCGAAAGTATCATTAAGTTTGGAAGTCATTGTGTATATTTTGTTACTAATCTTTAGCCTTGAATTTGATTTCATAAATTGCAAAAGTTTGCTTCTTCTCAAGGTGGCCAAGTCAAATTTTAAAGGTTTATGTTCAATTAAGCAGAGAAAACTTTATTTTATTCTTATTCTTTTTTTTCTATTCTCGTGTGGTTTCTATGTTTCTATTTTGGGGCTTTTATACCCACTTGTTGAGACAAATTGGTGTTTGGTTATTATTATGTTCATTATACTTTTGTACATGTGGATTGTTATGATTTGGTGTCAGTTTGGGACCACAACAAGGTCATAGTGTGTTGATTAATTTAGTATATTTCATTGGGACCACTTTTGACCTTGTGCCTATGCAATTTGTTCTTGGTATTCTATCTTAGGACCACTTGGGTCTAATTTTTTGTTGTAGTTTAAAAGTGGTAGAAACTATTGGTGATTCCCTTCCTTTTTGTGTTGGAAACTGTTGGTCGTACTTTCAGCTATGTTATCGGTGTTGTTACTATCTTGGGGCTGTTGGGAATAAATTTGTATATCCACGATCCAAGTCATCATATAATCAATTCTAATTTTAATAATAAGGTATTATTTTATTTTCATAGTCATATTTCACTAATTGATTAAATGGTCCATTTGATAACGTCCTCGATTAAAATTAAAGACTTGTTATTATAATAGAGATTATGATAATGAGAAACAAGTTTGTTCTAATTTTAATCTAAATTATTCTTAATCATAGGATTATTGTAAATAGGATATCAATAATCCAGATAGATCAATATATATGTGATAGTATTTATTGGATAAATATTAATAGATATCATTTATTAATTTGCATATATAGATGAGTCACATGTTGATGTGATCATGGAACTGACTCAATTGAAATTTTCTAATGGTTAAAATTTACCATAAACTGTCAATAGAAAATTCTCAAGAAGAGGTATAATAGCTTTCTTTGACCTGAGATTGTCATAGTAATTAACAGGTTATTTGTTGTATTTTGATTCCAAACGTCTAATACTTTAGAGCACTTGTTGAACGGATATTGGATATGATTAAATACCTGTAGAATTAATGATTAATCAAAAAGGAATCCATCAACTCTTGGTAATGAGTTTGAGCTCTATGAATAAAATTATATTCTAGCTAGAAAAATTAAATGAAAGAAGAAATGAATTTCTTAAGTCATTATGAGTTAACTCAAAAGGGCTTGACAGTAATATCATACTCTAGAGTTAACCCAGAACTGTAAAGATGGAAGAAATTATTACACTACTCTTCTAATGGTTCTTGAAAGTAAAATGTTACTTCATGCTATCCGGACGTTAAGGAGTGTTACTAGACGCCTACCTTGATTAGTATATTAATTTGATTAATATATTACTGGCTTAGTATTGAACCTACGGGGTCACACACAAACGAGTGTTCTAATCTCTGTTAAAGAAATTATTTTAATATTTGATGATTAATTAAATTAGAGAATTTAATATGATCAAATGATTAATTGATTTCAAAAGGTGGAATATTATTATATTTTTGCTAGCACTGAAAATATAAATAATATGAAAGATTTGGTGATAGAAGAGAAACAAACATATATGATTTTGTATTTGGAATTTGGTTTGAAAAGGCGGCTAGATACAAATTTGACTTAGTCAATTATTATTCCAATTTTAATTGCTAAATGATTGGCAATAAAAGGTAACAAGAAATAATATAACTTAAAAAAGGATACTATCAATAATAATTTTGATTTGATAAGAAATTTGATATCCTTAGCGTGTTATAAATAGAGCCGTAGGTTGTACGTTGAACCTATCCCAATATCACTTCTTTATTCTTATTTTTTCACTTGTCAAAGTTATTGACGAATAGAGGTCAGTCTCGGTACACATAGAGTCTTCACACTATTGAAGAATTTTTATGCTTCAAGAACTCATCAACAGATACACATTTTAATATGTCATCTGTTTATAATATAATTTAAATATAAAATAGATCCTTTTATTATGTAATGTGTGTTTTTTTAAAATCTTTTTTCCTAAAGGGGTCACTTGTGGATTTGTATGTTGGTGTTGTTTACTTTATTCCTGTACATGTTGCTTTTGGACCTTGCACCTGTATTTCCATGTTTATACTTATTTGCAATGTCTTATGGGACACGTGTTGTGTAGATTTGTTTATTCTCCGTGTCTTATTATTTTAAGTTTGGGGAATATGTGTGGGTCCAATTCCTATATGCAAAAGTGTTTCCTTGTCCCTTTCTATGTGCATTTAGTTCTCTTTCTTATCCTTGTGCTCGTAACCTTTGTTCATTCCTTGTTGAGTATTTATATTTTGATGTTCACTGTTTCAATCTCTTTTATTTTTAATGTTGCAGCTTGCATGTTTATTTTCTTCTTTCTCTCTGTCAGCTCATCGTGCTATCCCTATGGCACTGTCTTTTGTTGTTTTTTGTTTTGTAGGATTGCACACACCAGAACTTCCTACCAAGAAGCTGGACAAAAAAGAAAATCTGTCCAACAAGCAGCTAGCCAGAAAAGAAAATCCACTTGACAAGCAGTTGTTGCCAGCAAAAGAAATACTTCAAAAAAGAGCAAATCTTCACAACCTCCTCCTCCATTGAAGTTGACTCTGACAACCCTCATGAAGAGTTGCAGCCACCACATCCACTTCAGCCACCATAGCCAGTTTAACCACCATAGCAAGCTCCCGTGGCACCTCCCAAGGTGAAGAAATTCTTGCATCAAAGTGTCGAAGCATGCTTTCAGGAGTTGCTCCCTAGGAAGTTTCATCATGAACAAGAAGTAAAGCTAGAGCCTGGGGAATTCCAGGAATTTTTTCAAGATAAGATTGAGAAAAGAAAATGGAAGAAGTTGCTTAGTTTCCCTCTAAAATGCAACGAAGAGTTGGTGCATGAGTTTTACTCCAATGCTCTACCTAGGCAAGAAATTGGCAGCTTCAGGACTTCAATGGTGCGAGGTACCAAGGTGAGATATGATGTTGTTACTATTAACAAATTCCTAAAGACTGATTTTCAAGATCTTGAGGCGCAGAGTTGTACCTACTTTGAGTTGAAGGACAAGGATGATTTTGACCCAGACAAGCTAGCTAAGGTGCTTTGTATTCCTGGAAAATCTTATGTCAAAGCGAAGGAGAGCAACAAGGCATACAAATTCAAGAAGGATGCATTGAGGACCATTACTCAGATTTCGATGTCCTTTGCATTCTCCAACGTTGCTCCAACCTTGCACACTTCCAACCTCAACAGACAACGTGCTTCTCTCATCTATTGCATCTTGGCTAATATCCCTATTAACATAGGGAAAGTAATTTCTGACAAAATTCATAGCCTTGCCTCGTCCAAAAATTTCGGGGAAGAGGATTCAGCTGACAAACCTTTGGTATTTCCAGCTTTGATCATTGCTCTATGTGCCTATCAAAAGGCCAAAATGTTTGTTCGTTTTTTGAAGTCTCTCAAGAAACCCATCACAAAAGAAGAAGATTGAGCAGAATTGTGTGAATAAAAATGATACCAATCAGCCTTATGTTCCCTGTCCTCCCCCTCCTCCATCCTCGTCTCCTACAGTTGATCAAATGATGGTCGTTATTCGTCGTGGCTGTCAAAGCTTAAATGCTTCCTCCTACAGGCCCAACCCTAACTTCAATGCATTTATGGCTTGGCCAGGTGGAGACCAACCTTCTTTAGGGGGGTGGTAGACCTGTTTCAATGGAGATTATGGTTGTACCTGACGAGGGAAATCAATTTCATCATAATGAGGAATGGGTTGAAGTGTCAAATGCAAGAGAGAAGGGTGTTGAAGGTGGTAATGATGCTGGAACAAGAAAGGAAGGATCGGGCTATGTTGATGTTTTTTAGGACCAACTAATTATTGAGCAGGGGGACTAGATGTGGACCCCACATTCTGACTTTTAATTTAATTTCTATTTAATTTATTTTGTCATTTGATTGTTTTTGTATTATTGTTGCATGGCTATGTTGTTAACTTATTGAACTTGTTGACGTTAGTATTCGTACGTTTAGTGCATGTGGTTTATTTTGGTTTATGTCTAGTTTGGTGTTGTTTTAAGTTGAAATTAGTTTGTGGTTAGTATGATTGTTGTTGAGATTTCCTTGACTTGAGAAAAATTTCATCCTCCCTTTATTCTTGCATGTCGTGAAAATTCTATAATTGTGAACTTTGAATTGATTCAAAGCATGTGATTGAATTCTTGGTTAGTATAGCTTGGATACTTTTGTGAATTTCAAAGCCATCAATGAGTGTGGCATGAAGTTGTTTTCTTGTGAATACTTTAGACTAAAGAGGGATGAGTGTGTTTCCTGGACTGAATTGATATACTTGTGAGTTCCACTATTAGATTTAATGCATTGGCTTTTCTTGATTCTTTCTTTTGACTAAAAAAAGCAAATTAGAAAGGACCCTTAGAGTGATCACTCAGATCGGATTGCTGCTGGTTATGCTGTACTGCATCTTGTGTACCAACAGATTATCTTGTTGCTTGTGCCCTCTTGCGTTTGACCTTCTCTCGCCTGAATAAAACAAGAAATCTCATTGTGACTTATGGATATTGAAAATGGCTGGTTGTCAAAGGCTGAATAGCAATTGTGACTGGTATTAAAAGAAAACTATGCATAGCAGAATAGCAACACCAACATCTGCCATTTGGATCATTGAAAGGAAAACGGAAAATTGAACTTATTGATACCAATCTAAACAGTTGTATATGCACCTAAAATAAATTAAGCTAAAGTGTTCAATTATACACAAATTAATATTCCAAATGAAAGTAATTTTTAATTGACTTACTTTTTTAGGATCAAGCAATCTCCAAAGGAAAGGGACCTAGTCCCACTTAAGTCAAGGCTTTTTGCAACATGATCTGTAGATCCCTTCCCCTTCCCACAATACTTGTTGGACCTCTTTTATAAACCAAAAAGGTAAAGGAAAAAGTCTGACCTTCTAAAGAGAGTTTTGGATCAAGGAAAAATGCATAATATCACTTTAATTTTTTACCTTTTTCTCATATAGACCTCTCTTTTTTAGTTATAGATATTAATGATACGAAGTCAAAAACTGATCAACTATATAGTTGCAAATACCATAATCAAGCATTGAGATAAACATGAAAATGAGAGTCGGGGAACAGTTAAAAAAGCAAGTATATAGTTTTAAATTATGCGTACTTATATTAGCGGTCACTTTTAAGGCAACTATTAGAAGATGATTGAAACGGAAGAACGAATTTCAGAGTTTTCCTTAGCTGCGGAAGCAGAGCAGGTCTGATACCATCAAATTTAAATCGAAAAAGAGAAATTAGATTAGAAGAGAAAAACTTCTGACGTTGGAATACAGGTATGAATCTAAAGTTTCAATAGGATACAAATAAAAAAAAATATTAAACATCACTGAATTTAAGACTCTTTAAGAGATATTTTACTTTGGTGTCTTTACTAGGGGTGGGAATACGCCAAGCCGATCTACAGGGATCTACGATCTGGTCTACATAAAGTCTGGCCTGAACTGGCCTATTTAATTAAAATGGTAGGCTCAAGCTTTTTTAAAAGCCTATTAAATTAAATAGATCAGGTTTAAGCTTATTAAAAAGTCTTATAAGCCTGATAGGCCGGCTTATATATATATATATATATATATATATATATATATATATATATATATATATATATATATATATATATATATATATATATATATATATATATTATTTTTTGGATATAATTAATTTTTTTTTTGAAACTATCAAACTTTGATTACACATTACTGTTCCATAACTTCTATTCCTATAATCAAGAACTTTAATTACAATTTAGGTGTGAGCCATGTGCCCTTTTATATTCTTCATTATTTTGATTGACTTTCCTTTTCCTTTAACTTTTTCCTATTATGTTCCTACTCCATAAAATATTAAATATTTATTGTGAAGAAGGCTTTTAAAAAGGCTATCAGGTCAGACCAGACTTTTAAAAAGGTTAGGCCGAGCCAAAATAAAAGCCTTTGATAGATTATAGGTCAGGTTCAGGCTTCAAAGATTCATTGTAAGTTAGGCTCAGGTCTTTCAAAGCCTGATCTGCCCTGACCTATTCCCACTCCTAATCTTTACCTCGTTGGTCTCTTTGGCTCCTCCTATTCAGTCCACTTCCACAGCATACTTTCAGAATATATAAATATTCTAAAATTTGATTTTCTATTTTACGTTTTAAGTTATGATTTTATGGTGGTAAAAAACTACAATAATCAAGTCATTAAAAACTTCATTAATTGCTTTAAAATTCCTTTAATTTTTTATTGACTTAATTATGATATTTTTAATTCACCATAAAATGGTATTTTAAAATATAAAATAAAAAAAATCAAATTTTAACAGTAAAAATTATCACAATTGTGAATCTTTTATTTGATTTTATTTGGCTCACACTGTAGTGAAGGATTAAAATAAATATTTTACAAATTTCAAAGACTAAATCGGAGACTTTTTACACCAGTTTTATGCTTTTTTTTTTTACTAAATGGGGGGTATGTTTTTTACAAAATTACTAAAAGGGGGTAGATTTTACAAAATTACTTAGTCAAGCGTAAGTTGTGTTTCACAGATACGACTTCAGTACGTAAGTTGTGTTCCATTTTACAACTTCTAAATGTTTTTCTTCTTCTTTTAAGTTGTCATCTAATGTACGCCATTAATTTTGAACTTTTTCTAAATTAAAAGAAAACCGAAATTTTGAATATTAATTTTGTAGAAGTTGTGC
Organism: Glycine soja; assembly: GCF_004193775.1. Taxonomy (NCBI): domain Eukaryota; kingdom Viridiplantae; phylum Streptophyta; class Magnoliopsida; order Fabales; family Fabaceae; genus Glycine; species Glycine soja. The sequence continues at coordinate 27,659,862 of NC_041002.1, read as the reverse complement.
GTGTGTTTGATCACGACTTCTTTTTTTTAAAAAAAATATTCATTTGAGTTAATTTGTGGTTAATTTAAAAAATAAATATTTTTAAAAATTTATGAATTAATTTTTATGTGCAGGGACCAATTGAAAAAAATAATTCAAGTACCTTATTAAAATTTGTCAAATAGTTCATGAGACTATAGATTAAATAAAATTTATCTTAATTTTAAGGTCAAAAGTTTATTTAATGATTATATTAATTGTTCAAATGAAAGCAACATAATGCATTGTAAAATAAGGTGAAGTCTTGAATTTCAAAAAAGAAAAGGGTGAAGCCCCGCTGCATTTCACGATATTACAAAACTAATTAAAAAATTAAAATGTATTAAAATATTTAATTTTTTATTTTAAAAAAAAGAAAAATAAAATCACACAATGAAACACGACTTGTAAAAAAATTAGAGCAAAGTGTCGTGCTTAGTTTCACGACTATTATAGAATATGTTTTAAATGAAAATTTGAAAGTCGTGAATGCACATTTATTCTAAGTTAAAGTCGTGTATCTCAATCATAGTTAATCCCTGGCTGAATAATTTTATAAAATCTACCTTCTTTTGATAATTTTAGAAAGAAAAAAAAATCCCCCCATTTAGTTAAAAAAGCCCAGTTTTATTTAGAATTTTTTTTATCACTACTTATTAAATGTAAAATAAATGTAAAATGGTATATTTTGTAGTAAAACACAATGAAAAACAAGCCTAATATGTTTAAAAAGACACAAGTTTTTTTTTATTAGCAAAAGAAACACAAGTTCTTGCACCTTCCCAAATATTTATCTTTTTACCTTTTGAATTGGTTATTTCTGAAGTAAAAAAAGTGTAAACATTTTGGATTGGTCTATACTGAAAAAAAAAAATGGCTATAGAAAGCAACAGCCAACATGATAAATCGAAGTCATGATATATAATATAAGAATCAAAACAACCCCAAATAATACAACAATATAACAAAAGATAAAGCAAACATAGTATAGTACACGGAACGAAATGGGAAAAAACAAACTAGGTTATGAATAGAAAACAAACAGAAGACTTTGCTCGACGCTTGATGTCTAATGGCTTGCTTGTTTGTAAAATGAGGATAGTTGCTTCTTGCACCTATTTAAGCTTAGAGAAAAGTTAACGTCCCCTTATGTTAAATTACATTATAAATTATTAATAATACATTGTTTTTATTTATTTTTTAAATACATTATATTAAAAAATGAAAAATATTATTTAAGTATTATCAGTTTTCAACCACAATAAAATTTGGGTTCAAACATTAAATCTTAAATTAATATCTTTATCGAGTTAATCACAATCCAATTTTAAAAATATTGGTTTTTAATGAAAATATTGAGAAAAACTCATTTATATCTTATGTCAAAGAGTTTTAGACATCTATCTATTAATTTGTCTATTATTATTATTATTATTATTATTATTATTATTATTATTATTAAATAATATTATATTTAACTATAGTAATGATAGTGATTGTAACATGTATATAATCTAATTAAACTTATCAAGTATATATCTTTTACAAATCAAGAAGCCCTCACTACTAGAAAAAGGTCTTTCAACGACACAGTTTTTACGACGGTGCTGAAGTACCCGTTGTTGTTGTCAACACGATGGCAAATCCGTAATTATTTAAGTTTTTATAATTGGCGTTTGATGTTCAACGACGTTTGATGTATAGGTCCGTCGTTGTTGTCTTGATGGAAGTCATCAAAGACGGTGCTTCTGGGTGGACCGTCTTAGTAACAAAAATACAAAGTCGGTGTTAAGAAGCACCGTCGTAGATATTGGAGTTTATATATAGTCTCGCCGTAAGCACCAGCGCCCTCGCTTGCCTGAACGTACTAACCCTCGAGCTCGAACCTAGCCCCTGAACTACTTCCTTCCGCCGTGAACTCCGTCCCGCTTCCAGCCTCACGTTTTGGTTGTCGCCGTGAAGTCCTTCTCGTCGTGACCCGCTGCTTACACCATCGGTACCGCGACGTAGGCGAAGTCGTTGGTTTTTGAGACCTTTTGAGTGTTCGTGAAGGTAAGCATGTCGTTGGTTTTTCAAATTTTGTTTCCCAATAAGATTACATACATGCTTCACTAACCTCACAAAGACCTTTCAAGGCAATATGTTATAGTACTTAGGGTTTATGAGTTGTTCTTTGGTAATGCTTCAATATGTGAGTATCGACTTTGTAACTGCAGGCTGCTATTTGGAACTAAGTACAAGAAGGTCACACCCTCAAACTAAGTACACAAAGGTGCGTTTGTTCTGAATCTGAAAATTATGGTATCCCTTTGCACTCATTGTTCTTGAACGCCTGCATAACATTAAAATTATGGTATGCAATTCGTAATAATAAAACCAATCTTCATATGTTTTTATTATAATTAAGTACTTCAAAAGCACATTACACTATGGTTGTATTGCTGGATTGGATTCTACTTTTTCTATGGCTGGTTTTGACTGTTCTGTATTGCATTGTATGAGACTCATTGTAGGGGAGAGAATTAGAAGGAAATTAGGCGTTTTTAATTCTTTTTGTAATTCTTTTTGAAGTTTTCTTTTTGAAATTAGGCGTTTTTTTTTCAAGTATTCCACCAAACTAGTATAAGTTTCCTCAATAGGAAGAACACAAATATGAAATTTGTCTTCTTCCAGACTGATATCTGCATAGGATAAAAGCAAATAAGAATTCAGAAAACTATACATTTAATAATACAAAGACTGGGTAAGTAGTGTATGCGTTTTGATAGTATGATAAGTTTGAAAGACTTCTATAATAATTATCTTAAAAGAGCAAACCATAATTTATGATTGATTGACCATGTAAAATTTTTACATTGACTGTGCATAGAAATTAAACTTGATTGAGTAAATAGTAAATACTAAATAGTGTATGCACTTATAGTGTAAATGGTTTTTACATTGTTATCCAATCACATAGTTATATGGTAAGCTTATTGACTTTTACAAAATGAAAGTAGCCATTAACTTGTTGTTCCACCTCAAAATTAAAGCACAAATTGATGTTCTGGAGCCTTGTGAGTAGATTCTCATCCTTGTTCACAAAGGACCATCTAGCCTGGACCAGCCCCAAATCAGGTTTTCCCTGTAAAGAAAAGTCCATAAATTCTTCAATTATTTGTTTTTTACTTTAGATCATGCATAGAAGACATGTCCCTTGTACTTATCTGGCATATAGTATTAGTAAAGGTCTTGTTAATCAGTGTCCTTAGGATATTGATTAAAAAATTAAAAGGAGAAAGTATTTATTATGAAAATCATAAGAGAGCATAAAAAAATCATGAGCAGTGTAATTTTACACATCCCACACTATCTGTATTGGCATTCATAGGTTGTTTGAGTAATTAAGATGATATTGTGTTCAAATGCTGGAAAAACTAGTCTTGAGTTTAAAAGAGTACACTGGCTAGGAATTTAGCATGACAGTAAATAATAGATTCTTTATGAATCATCGGGGAATAACCCTGTAGAAGTTGATTCGTTATGCTAGACAATTCATCCTGGTCAATACGGAAAAAAAATATGTTATCTCCACATACTTATACACTAGTACACAACCTACATATTGAGCCCACAACCCCATACTTTCACTAGTATTATTTTCTAAATGGTCCACATGTTGTGCATACTTCACAAGTATTATTTTCTAAAAGGAAAAATAATATATACTTCAATAATTTCCAAAACAAATGTGTGCGCATGTGTGACTGGAATACATACAGAGAACAAAAATGTAAAAAATTGAACCAAAAGCAACCATTTAACTTCATATGTTCAATCATTATTAAAGACAGGATCAGGCATTCAATTTATTATCTCATAAAGTTCCACATCCTTGCTAATCAGAAGTTCATTGGTGATATTGTAGAAATTATTAGTAAATACCATGTTCATGTATCACATGATAAAATGCATTTAGCACTCGTGGACATTGACTTCATTAATAGCAGCCTAGGAAATAATCTCCAGTCTCCATTAAATCTATCAAGAGACTATATATATGGATGATATATATGCAGAACCTATGTGATATTGATATATTTTTTCTTTGTTTATGAAAAGATGAAAACTTTTGTCAAATTTTTTACTACTGCCACTAATGGAAAGAAGATATAGACTTTCACCAGCATCTATTTGATTTTTCTGCCCAATCCAGTCAACCTAATGTGTAAAAATCATTAAAATATGATAAATAAACGGGGATAAAGTTATATAAAAAAAACTACTTAAGCATAATGCAGAAACTGTAATAGTACATGTTCAGGATATGCATCATCACCATCACTACTTAGGCATAATGCAGAAACTGTAATAGTACTGGTGGGGTTTTTCTTGATTCGTTAGCCCGATGGTTCCCCTGTTTTCACTTCGTGCCTTGAATCACTCTCTGCTTGCCTTTTTTTGAGGTTCTGTATTCTTTACGATTTGTATTTCCAATTTGTAGGTACATTTTCTTTTGAGAATTATTGTTACCTTTTCTTATCACGTGCTAGTGTGCTACATTTATTTAATTTATTGCTTTCAGTCATTTGTGCCATGTGTGTTTGAGTGCCTTATTCTACCTTATCTCACAAACTTTGGCTTTACATTACAAGAATATTGTATTTTCCATCAGAAAATGTTGCTCTCTAGTCTCTATTCAATATAATTTTTGTAATTTATTAGTTCCATAAAAAAAATTTATGACAATTAATAAGGAATAACATAGGAAGGGAAATAAAGACTCCCAAGTACCCTACTCCTAACAAGGTTCAATTTTTATTTTTTATTTTTTTAAAACAAAAAGTACCTATTTTGGAATTTGAGTGTGTAGGAATTCCAGGACATTGTGGGGGATTCTAAAGAGGAAAATAGGATGTGAGAGTAGAATAAGAGAACCCCACATATAGTTGGTGAAATGGTGAGTTATGATAGTTAGTGGCCCTGTGCAGGAGGCAAAGTAGAATGGCCCTGTGTGCAAAAAACATCAAAGGTTAGTGGCTCTATGCCAGCCAATCTTCAACCGCATAAGGTCATGGTCCTAACTAGTCATTGGTGGGGGTTGCTATTACTCAAATGTAATGTAATAGGAGAGAGACCAGCAAGTTGGTAACTACTAATGAACTCAGAATGCTTCTTGATCAAATCCTTCAAGCGGCGCTCCTCAAGGTACTCAAGCTGATCTTCCTTGAGGTAGAGAGTGATCTTAGTACCCCTGCCAAGAACCTGACCAGTGTTATCCCTGGTGACAGTGAAAGAACTCCAGCTTTAGACTCCCAAACATACTTTTTTTTGCTCAGCAAAAATAGATATATTATATATTAGAAGTACCAGAGGTACTAAGGATACAAATGATTCCATATTGTGCAGCTGATTTCTAGTACATAACCAAACTACAAACTCGTGGAATTATTACAAAAATTCATTATCTGCCCTCCCACCTAATTCCTAAACGCTTCCTTGAGGTTAGAAGACCATTGATTGAAGTGAATTGCAAAGTCCTTGTCCATGGTTTTAAGCCATGTCCAAAGAGTTAAGATTACATCTTCCATCAATTTTCTTCCATCAAAAATGGCATTTTGGAATACTATTCTGTTTCTAAGCTTCCAAGTTGTCCATGTCATTGCAATCCACCAACACCTCCAACTTATAAGTTTCTTTCCGTCTGCAAATTCGGGCACATGCTGCAAGTAGTGATCCTTACGACTTTGGGGTACTGCTGTTGATAAGCCCATCCAAGGTAAAGACTCCCACCATATGGGTAGGATATTGCGGCAGTTAAAGAATAAGTGAGCAGCCTCCTCCTCTACCTCTCCACATAGTGGGCACATCAAGTCATTGACCACCACTTGTCGCCTTGTTAGATTCATCTTTGTCGGAAGTCTGTCCCTTATACATCTCCAAGCAAACACCTGTGCTTTAGCTGGAATTTTAAGCTTCCATAAGTCCACGAAGTCTGAATTCTGCTCAGCTGCCATATGTTCTCCCCATATCAAATCATAACCACTTTTTGTTGAATAATATCCACTTTGATTTATCTTCCAACTCCATTTGTCCTCCACATTTGGTTGTATCTGCTGGTGTGATAATTCCTCAATAAAATTATCTGCCATTTGTATTGTTCATCATCATTGTGTTTCGTTGTAACAATGGGCCCCTCCAAGAGGTTGCACATGTATAAATCAGTTGTATGGATTTAGCTTGAAGGGCTTTAAATTTGGGTATAAGGATTTTAGGCAAAGCCTTTAGTCATAGGTCATATTTTTTTAATTCCCATATGACCATTATTTATGAATTATGATCCACATATAAAGTCAGAACAAAGATCTCAGAGCGCACCACAAAATAGACAAATTTTCTTTTTTAGTTTGAGAAAAAACAAAGTCCCTGCTGATCCTGATTTCACCAAACAAATGCAAAGACCAAGTACAAGGGGAAATCTAATGACATTATAGTAAAGCTATTTGAATTGCCAAATGGTCCAAACAGCTGCAAACCAAACAATATACCAGATGTATGCTTTTTTCCTATAGCAATTAATCAAGCGCCCTTGACTTGGAGAAAATGACGTGTGGTATTGACATCCTTACGTGCCTCCATACCCCATGTTCTCCATAAATATCCAGAGTTTTCACATTCTAAGATCAAAATGACTTGTTTAGATGTTATTCGTTGTGGTTCAAGTAATAATAACGATGACATTTCTCTCTATGTTTTGTTTCACTTTGATTTTCTTTTTGGCATAAAACAAAGAGGGGAACGAGCAACAACTTGAAGGTTGTACATTCAGGAACTAAAGAATTCAAAATAGGTAGTAATAAGAGGGATTTGTTTTTGGGATTTTCTGAGCACCAAGAGCGGCTACGCAAGAAGCTTGCACTTGAGGATGGAAGGATATTTGTAGCTAATGAACAACTTTGTTAACTATTTGTCCTTCAGACTTTACTGTTTGTTTTTGCTAATATGCAAATCACAATAGTATAAGGCTATGGCGTAAAAACATTGTCTATATTTACTTCTAAGATTGTTAGGGGTAAAAAAGACCATGTCCATAAGCCATTGGCTTATACTATTTTATTTTACATATTAGCAAAAAGAAACAGTCAAATCTGAAGGTCAAATAGTTAAGAAAGTTGTTCATTAGCTGCAAATATCCTTCCCTCCTCAAGTGCAAGCTTCTTGTGTAGCCGCTCTTGGTGCTCAGAAAATCCCAAAAACAAATCCCTCTTATTACTACCTATTTTGAATTCTTTAGTTCCTGAATGTACAACCTTCAAATTGTTGCTCGTTCCCCTCTTTGTTTTCTCCAAAAAAAAATCAACATCAAACAAAACATGGAGAGAATTGTGATGGTTATTATTACTCGAACCAGAAGGAATAACAAACAAAGGAGAATCCGTCCTCAGTCCATGCACTAAAGTCTTACCTGGAAAAATCCATACTCTTGACAAGCATTGGCTAGGGATCGAAGGACTTGGGGCCTATTTGGACCAACCAATTCGGAAAAATTAATGATGGGTAATTGAAGATTTTGCTTCACAACATTTGAATCCTCCACACTACTCTTGGTGGGTCTTTCAGAAACAGGAAGTATGTACTTCTTAGGCACCGCATTAAGATGACCTTTCTTCTGACAAGTGTTTCACTCCTTTCTGATATTGACTTTCTGGGATATCATTGTTGCCCTTTTGCTCATTTAGTGCCATTGCAGGAGACATATAGGACCTGTTAATGTAAAGTAATTAGCATGTGGAAGTAAATTATATAAGAACATTCATATATATAACTAGACACAAAGGCAAATACTATATATGCTTAATTTTATGTAATTATATAACTAAGGCTTTTTTTCATTTCCTTAATTATATATATTTCTATGCATATGATCTTTTGTCTGTGTCTTTTGTGAGAGATCAAAATGTAATGTGCTCTTTAATTGGAAAAATTACAGAGATGGCCATAAATTGAGTTGCAAACGCTAACACTACCTTGGTTGAGAAAAAAGATAGTATCTTATGAGGGTTAGAAGGAGAGAAACTGAAAAATAAGCTTGAATGGGTTTTAATGTAAGAAATTTTTTGATGTATATATAGGGAAGGGAAGAAGAAAATGTGGGGCAGGGAAGAGTTGCATGTTTCGAAGAAACCGGGTTGAGAGTTATGAACTTGATGACTAATTCCATTCCATTCCAAGTTTAACAATACCGTTGACAAAAGTTCAGTGAGACCACGCAGGAGGACACTTAATTAATATTAATAAGACCCCATTCTGCTAATTGCTAGTCTCTTTCTTGGCTAGCACCTACTATAAGTTAAGAATATGAAGCTAGCTAGGTATACCAGCTACCCTCTCTTCTTCCATTTCAAAGATATCTCTGCATCAGCTACCCTCTCTTCTTCCATTTCAAAGATATCTCTGCATCGGTACCATATTTTGGCTGCTTTTCAACAAATATCAGATAGATGTACGTTCAAATTTCAATCAATCTTCATCTGGTTTCATTCGATGAATATATATCTCGCTCTATTTGATACTTTGGTATGATATTTAGCACGAAATTAACATGGAGCACAATCTGTATATGCATATATGATATGTGTTTAAAGATGAACAGATGTTGTGTTGGCTTCTCAAGAGGATGATGGATTAACTCTGATATCTTTTCTTAATTCTTGGTGTCGCAGATATACATCAGTCAGAGGTATTAGCTGCAGATATTAGCAGAATCATAAATCTCAAGGAAAAGCAGTTGAAGCATATCTATCCTTCTGCAAAGGTACAAAATCTCTTGACAAATATCTTGTTACTCCTGCCTTTAAATGTTAAGAGTGATTGTTTTGTCCTTATTCTTAAAGATAGAGTTAATGCAGCTATTAATTAATAATGTAATAGGAGCGTCTAATTAAGGTAGTTGAACATGTTGAGTAAATTATTATAAATCTTTTGTATTTATCTTTCATTTTTTAGGATCAAACAAAATTAATTAGGAGAAGAAAAAGAAAAAGAAAAGTGTAAAATTAATTAAGATCATGATCACTCTTGTTGTCACTGATAAGTTGACAATTCAACAACTTGATGATGCATTCCTAAATGGATTTCTTGTTGAAGAAGTTTATAGGGCTTAGGCACTGGGCTTTGAGACTGCTAGCAAACTGCTTGCATGCAAGCTACATAAGGCATTAGATGACCATGAAAGAGGCACACAGGGCGTGGTTTTAAAGGTTTACTACCTTCATATTTGGACTGCTTCCTGGGTATCATGCAATAGAACCCGAAAGAGTTGGAGCCCTTGGTTGAAACTTGAAATGGCCATTGGATAGGGTGAAATAAGAAAATAATATAATAGAAAAGAAAAGAAAAGAAGAAGTGGCAATTTATAGAACTACAAATATAGCGAATTTTGATTTTGATTCTTGTAAACAATTTTCTTTGTTTTTTCTATTCCTCTTAAATATGAAATCATTGTTTTTTTTTCTATGTTAAAATGAGTGAATTTCGGTTTTGATTTCTGTCAAATATTTTTTTTCATCCTTTAAAAACCCAGATTTTCTTTGTTCTGTGAGTGCATGCTAATTAAATTCGTATTTTTTTATCTACTAAATAAGTTAACAATTGACCTAAAATATACAAATGTGGGTTTGATTATTATATTACTTAATTTGGCTCTATGTAGAACACACATAAATATTTGTGATATTTTATAAGTATGATTTAGAAGACATGTACAAAAATATTGTTAGAAGCGGGTTAAATGTTTCATTTTTAATTGCTTTTTTCCCTTGTTTTCTTATTGATTTTTCATTTTTATTCCATAAAAGTTATTTTGAAGTTATAACTAAAGGCATGTGTATTGTTTGAAATGTAGAACATTTACTCAAACAAACTTTAAAAATAACTTTTATCCAAATATTATACTCATTAGTAGTTTACAAAGTATATACACTGTCTCTCTCCACTTCAAATATTAGCTTTTAAGGCATTACTGGAAATTCTCATGATCTGATTCAACAGTATATAACCAAACTAAGCTCCATATTTGCACTCAAATACTGGGATACTTTGGACTTCTTCTTGGGTATGGAAGTCATGTATCTCGAAAATGATTGTATTTTTCTATCTTAAGGAATATATATTAGAGACATTTTTGGACAAAGCTAATATGTCCTCAGCTAAAGGTACCTTCACCCCTAAGCCTAAAGGCTGCAAAGTGTAAACTCTAACAATTTCGACCTGATTTGAAGAAAAAGCCTCACCTCTATAGGTCCATCATTGGTGAAACTACCTAGTGTGAACAAAATATGTCAATTTCTCTCTCGACTACTAGGTCATTGGAAAGTGGTCAAATGTATTCTGTAGTGTATCTGCTAGGAACCCTTCAGCATGGGCTACTTAAGCGGTTGTTTCAAGTCCCATGGTTTCTAGGTGGACAAATAAACAGCCTTTGTTGCTTGGTCAAACGTAGGGCTGAAAATTGAAATATGGCCAACACTACATTAGAAATTCTTGGATACAGTCTCTTCTGCATGAACTTGACCTTCCTATTACAACCCCCCCGATTTGTTTATCGTGACAATCTTAGCATAGTCTCCTTGACTTGTATCCTGTCATTGAGATCTAAGCAAATGGAGTTGAATCTCCTTTTTTTTAATTCGCTCAATGAACTCATGCTCGCAAAGTGAATTGTTCGTTCTACCAAGAGAAGATTTTGCAATTTCCTGTAATTCGCTAAGTGAGCGCTGCTTGCCAAGTGAGTTGGCCTTTATGCAGAAATGACAAAACAAATACTCTCATCCTAGGGGAATACTAACCAAGGGCTTTGTGTTGGCAGTTGAAGCTTCACCTATCTTTGTCTTTCTTCATCTTCCACCTTAGTTCTTCATTTTTGCTTGCAATTTCACATTTTATATGTCTTTGATGACAATAAGAGGCTAGAAAATCCTTGATGGAGATGCACTAAACACTCTTTATTGTAATTATTCCTAGTGTCTATTTAGTGTTATTTTGTTTTATTGTCATTGTCTTCTTTCCTATATTATTGTCTTATTTATGGTTTAATCACTCATGCATGTGCTATAGTGTGATTGTCATTGAAAAATGCTATACTACTAACTAAAAACTGAATGAAGGCTTCTAATGGACTCATATCTAGATGGAATGATGTTTGTTAGCTCCGTTTTTAATCCTTTCTTTGATCCAAATCACTTGGTTTAACTTACTAAGGAATTAGGAATAAGTTAAGTGACTAGCCTTTCACTAGGATATATTTGTGAGTTAGAGTTACATTTAACTTAGTATTGAAGGGTGAAAAATCATTAGTATTGTATCCGAAATTAGTTTAGTAAAGCCAATCACCCAACATCTTTCAAAAATCTGCATTAAACTCAGCTTTGCACACAAACTGTTTGCTTGTTTGCCTCTCAGAAATTTACTTTGTTTTAGTCATTTACAATATTGTTTGCTTTAAATTTCTACAGTCTTATACAAAAAATCAAATTATCCTTTGCCTAGAAATTGGTTTACACAAATGGATTGATACAAACATAACCTTTGTGGATACAATCCGTATACACATTTTCAAAAATTAGACTGAATTGGTACACTTATCAAATGGCGTACGTAACATTTTACTTGATTGAAATTATAACCCTAGGCTTTTCTATCTGCTAGTCTCTTTAATGGTGAACTTCTTGCTCTTCGGATTCTATTTCTTCTGAGTAATTGAACATCCTTTTTCCAAACCGTGAATTAAAATCCAAATTGTTCAGTTTATTGTAAAATTGAATCATTTTGGAATTACATTTAATCTTTGGGTATGATATTCAGACTTAGATTCATTGTAACTATTGTATATTAGTAAACATGTTTTATCAATAAAACTCAATTAACCCTAAACCTTAAATTTGATATGTTATTATATATTAACTTCTACAGCAAAACCTCTTAGAGTTAAATATTTAATTTGTATCGATAATTATAATATTTCCGTGCAATGCTGTATTAACAAGTTTAATTTGCATGCCTTATTAGCATCAAAATGCTTTTGTATAAATATCTAATAAGATTTGAGCACTTTATTGTATTATCCAATTAATTAATTGGCTTAAATCTAGTTCTATTTCCTATAGTTTTTTATAGCACAATTTTAATCTATTAGAATTTTTTCTTACACATTTAATTCTTACATTTTTAAAATTTAATAATTTTGATTTATTTTTAGTTTTTCGTTAATCTTTAATAAAAATTATTAATGGGACATTGATATATAGATAACATGTCAGTCCAACAAACATATTAACAAACCACAACACTACCAATATCATATCAACACATTATCAATGCTACATTATCAAACTGTCATGTACAACATGAGTTCCACATCAACACAAGCTTGGCAGGCCAATAATTTTCATTTAAAAAGTTGACAGTAGGTAAACTGCTAAATTCTAAAAATATTATTGAAGACCAAATGTGCATTAATTTAAAAAAATGTAGGATCAAAAGTGAAGAAGAAATGTCCCAGATAAAATTGTGACAAAGCCACAAACCTCGGTAGCAATTTCAGATACATCTTGTGTGTCCCATTCCTGTAGCAGATAAATAATGCAAATAATGACTTGCAATCCATTTGCAAACTTCCGACAAAGATATTATTTAAGACTGATAATAATACAAATGAGTCTAACAAGACAATAGCAATAATGATAATTGATCAATTGACAATTGTAGATGTTAATCATGCCATGTAATATACTGTGAGAATTAAATGTCATTTTTGTCATACATGTGGTTCATTGACAAAAGTTAAATTCTTTTTTAGGCTGAATCAGGCACCAAAGAATCACATTGGGAAGAAGTTGTTTAATTATTTGCAGGTTTGTTTATTTTTTCTACTAATTTAAATTTATTATAATAGTTTACTAAATGATTTATACACATGTACCCTGTTAGAAATAATTATTGTGAGTTGATGCAAGTAGAACCTCTTGTCCATTCTTTAGACGCCGAAATTGACCATGGATTCTTTAGTCCGTTCCTTTGACTAGTCTCACTTCTTTCTCTATTAAAACTTAGAAAACTTTTGTGCTTCATATACATGATTAAGTGAAATCAAAATATTAGTTTTAACAATCAAAATTATTGGATATCTCAGAAGTCTTTCGTGTTTCATATAACTTTTGTTTAATGCCAAAAGTCTTTGGGAGGGACAAAGATGTTAAACTTGAAATCCTCTTCATCCCACTTGCTACTCCTCTTTCTCTTCACCTTGGTGACCATTGCAAGTGAAGCAGCAGCTCCTATATACAGCGCACATGCCTGCACAGATGATGGACCATTTTACCAACCCAACACAACATACCAAACCAAGTTGAAGCTCCTCCTCTCTTCCCTCGTCTCCAACGCCACCCTCCACCAGGGCTTCTTCATCACCAACATCTCCAATGTCTCCAAACTGTCAAAACAGTTATTGCACCACTTTCGTCATTAAATTTCATTGGTTTCGTTTCTGCAGTTTGTATTCACTTTTAGGTTGCATAATTGCTAAAAGAACCTTTTATGTTGTCTTTCATGAGTTTCACAACCTCCAAATCATATCACCCTCCAAATCATATCACCCTCCAACTAACTGCAATTGCTGCTGTGTTTTTTACTACAGTGTTTTGTACGAAAGGTGCAGTGCTGCTGTGTTTTCTACTGCAATTGGTGCTGTCACCTTCTCATGCATGTGAAGTAACTCCTAAGCCACTAAGGTTTCACATAGAAGGTGTAACATGGATCGAAGTTGGATGAACGCATCACGTATAACTGAAGAGTACGAGAATGGTGTTGAAGAGTTCTTGCAGTTTGCTCAAAGTAATGCACAACCTATGTGGGGAAAATATTTTTGTCCATGTGTCAAGTGTGGAAATGGGAGGCGCCAAACTGTTGATGACATAAGAACACATCTTATTTGTGAAGGAATTATTCATAGCTACACCAAGTGGATATGGCATGGGGAATCCCTCGATACAACTTACATGTCACAGGCTGAGGACGCTATTGCAGACATTGCAAATCCTATAGAAGAAATGATTCGTGATCTTAGGCAAGAGGGGTTTGAATAGGCACATGCACCCTTGAATGACAACATAGAAATTGATTCAAAAATGCCTTTGTATTCCGGCTGCACATCTTTCACAAAGTTGTCTGCTGTGTTAGCTCTGGTTAACTTGAAGGCTCGATTTGGGTGGAGTGACAAGAGTTTTAGTGAGTTGCTGATGTTGTTGAAAAACATTCTTCTTGCTGATAACGTCTTGCCAAAGAATCACTACGACGCAAAGAAGATTTTATGTCCAGTTGGGATGCAGTACGAAAAAATCCATGCATATTGTAATGACTGCATTTTGTACATAGATGAATTTGTTGAACTAGATTACTGCCCTGTGTGTGGGGTTTCAAGGTACAGACCGACCAACGGAGATTCTAGTGTACTAGTATCTGCCGCCAACCGCCGTCCAACAAAGGTGTGTTGGTATCTCCCAATAATACCAAGGTTTAAGCTGTTGTTTGCTAATGGGGAAGATGCACAAAACCTTATATGGCATGCAAATACCAGAAAATCAGATGGATTGCTGCGACATCCTGCAGATAGTCCGCAATGGAAGGCAATTGATCGTCTATATCCTGACTTTGGGGCCGAGCCTAGAAATTTAAGGCTTGGTCTTGCAACAGACGGAATGAACCCATTTGGAACCTTAAGTACTAACCATAGCTCGTGGCCCGTTTTGCTGTTCATTTATAATCTCCCTCTGTGGTTGTGCATGAAGCGAAAGTATGTTATACTAAGTATGATGATAGTTGGTCCAAGACAAAGGATGGTTTCAAAGGACATCACGCATGTCCTATATGTGAGCAGAATACAAGTTTCCGCCAACTTAAACATGGAAACAAGATTGTCTATACTAGGCATCGAATATTTCTCAAACAGTATCATCCGTATCGACGATTGAAAAAGGCATTCGATGGAAGTCAAGAACATGAAACTGCGCCAAATCCATTAACTAGCGATGAAGTATATGAGCGGGTCAAGGATGTCGTAAATATGTTCGGCAAGTCCCAAAAAAAAACCATCATCCAATTCATACATGTGGAAAAAGAAGTCTATTTTCTTTGATCTTCCGTACTGGTCTGATCATCATGTTAGGCATTGTATAGACGTCATGCATGTGGAGAAAAATGTTTGGGATTCTTTAATTGGGACCCTCCTAAACATTAAATGCAAGACAAAGGATGGTTTCAAGTGTCGTCAAGACTTGGTTGACATGGGTATACGTCAGGTGTTGCATCCTATCTCAAAAGGTCGACGGACATATCTACCCCAGCCTGTTACACAATGTCAACAGCTGAAAAGAGAAGTTTTTGTGAATGCTTGCGTACTATGAAAGTCCCACAAGGATACTCTTCAAACATCAAGAGTCTTGTGTCTGTGAATGAGCTTAAGTTGGTTGGCTTGAAATTGCATGATTGTCATGTGTTAATGCAACAACTTTTGCCTGTTGCAATCCGCGGAACATTGCCTGAGAAGGTCTGTGTTGCAATCAGTCGCTTGTGTTTCATTTTTAATGCTATATGTGTGAAGGTTATTCACCCTAAACAGTTGGATGCTTTGGAAGATGAGGTTGTCGTTGTCCTTTGCCAAATGGAGATGTTTTTCCCTCCTTCATTTTTTGACATAATGGTACACTTAGTTGTTCATCTGGTAAGGGAAATAAGGTCTTGTGGTCCTGTGTTTTTTAGATGGATGTATCCAGTTGAGCGGTACATGAAGGTCTTAAAGGGTTATACGAAGAATCGACATCGACCAGAGGCCTCAATAGTGGAAAGATACGTTGCTGAAGAATGCATTGAGTTTGCCTCACAGTACATTGACTCATTGAAACCTGTCGGTGTTCCTGCATCCTGGCATGACCAGCCAAAAGCAGGCAAGGGTACTCGTGGATACAATGTTATGACAATGAACATGTTAGAGATACTCACCCCAAAATGAACATGATGAGGGTATTGCAAGAGCACAACAAAACTTTCATAAATTGGTTTAGACAAACTATATTTGCTGATAAAAGTGTTTCCAGAAGACTGACATTGTTAGCCATTGGCCCAAATCTGAATGTCCCTACATGGAAGGGGTATGACATTAACAATTATTCATTCTACACAAAGTCCCAAGATGATAAAAGTTCCGTACAAAATAGTGGGGTATGTGTTGATGCTGATTCGGATCACTTTTGCAGTACATCGGACAACAACCACATTCGAGCATCCATGTCTTACTTTGGTGTCATTCAAGAAATTTGGGAGGTTGATTATACTGCACTTAGAGTGCCTGTTTTTAAGTGTCAGTGGGTCAACGGGACAACCGGTGTGTTTCAAGATCCATTGGGATTTACTTTGGTAGACCTTAGTAAGGTGGCATATATGGACGAACCTTTCATTATGGCAGAACAAGCCAGACAAGTTTTCTATGTACAAGATCCATGTAATTCAAGTTTGTGTGTGGTTCTGCAAGGAAGACCAAGTGGAATGAATTACCATAATGATGAGTCAACCCTTGACATTGGTCAAATGTTTGGTTTTTCAAAACAATTGCCTTCAATGAATGAAGCTGATGAAGTGGATGATGGACATGCAAATCGTGTAGATCATGATGAAGGTCTATGGGAAAACATTCCTACAGGCTGAGTGCGAAAGTAATGCTTTGTTTAATGTGTAAATATAATGATTATTTTACTATTACGCATTTTCTTTGTTTAATGTGTAAATCTAATCAGTAATATTAATTGTGTATTTTATTTACAGGATCATGGCCGCAGATCCGATGTCTCCTCCGCAGTCCGATGGTCAATTAGAGGCCACTTCGAAGAGGAGTAGAACAACCACACGGCTGAGAACGTTGACATTAAGATCCGTGGATCAGCCCAGACCGGCAGTTTATGTGGATCCCGCTACCGGGAGAGCATCGGGACCGATGCGTGAAAAGTTCCACAGCTACCAAGGCGTAGTGGCGCGAGAAAAGGTTCCCATTATCCACAATAATTGGAAAGACGTACCTGAAACGCTAAAGGAGATAGTGTGGAATGACATTCTAGTAAGTCCTTCATACCAATTACTATATTTGAATTAAGAATCAATTTTTCTGTTAAAAACATAATTGAGGATAACAAATACTTGTCCTTTATAATGTCTACATGTGTTTGCTGCCTTTTACAACAAATACTTGTCCTTTATTTGAATAGTTAATCACTATCCTAGACTCCTATATTTGTACAGAACGGCACAAGGGCAGTTTTTATTTGAAACATGAATATTACTTAGTTAGATGAGGCTATCAAGGTAAATAAATATTAATTAGTCAACAACTGCACCTTTTACTTCTTCCTCCTGCAATACAGGTCCAGAAAAAACAATTAGTATTAAGAGAGTGGACAGAGTGTCGGTCTCTCGAATATCCAGGAAGATAATTTTTTTATACTCAAAAACAGTTCTATTAAGTGCTATATATGTTATATATCTAGCTTTGAATACAATATGAAGAGTTCATTTCCGAGAAATTCTATCCATCAAGATGTATGGTCCTTGAGAACCCTACATTTTAAGCCTAGGTTTCATATGATTCTTCTATTCTTTGCTAATTGAGCTCCCAATTAGATTTGTTATCTTAGACAAGCACAATTTCACAACCCTAGGATATTTACACTTGCACTAGCCTAATGGCCAAGGAAACCTAAAGTTAATATTCATTCAAAATTTCTGTTTGGAGACAGCCTAGATCAAAATTCTGCATAATAAGTGTAAAGGAACAAAGATCTTGTATCACTCATAAGTCACACCACTAAAATACAAATTCAAGCAAGAGGATGCAAACATTTACATGCCAAACAATGATCTTTTTTTAGCAAACAGAATTACATTTAACCTGAATACATCATACCTGTGAGGGATGTACATAAGGCACCTCCAAACAACCTGGCCACCCAAAGAAAAACATATTACGTAGAATTTGGCCCTAATCCCAATTTATCAGCAAGTTCTTCTATATCTAATGTCAGGCTCTTCAGTGTTTGAATTGGATCAGGATCACTTTCCCCATACCCGGGTCTATCAAAAGATACAATGTAGACCCCTAATTTCTCAGCAACATCTTGCAAATTAGCATTACAAATTAAGATAACACAAAGTTCAAAGATATAGAACAATTACAGGTGATAGTGTTTTGGCAACATAGGCATCATGCCTGCAAGCATCAAAACCATGGACAAAGATGATTTTATGCTTGGCTACATCTTTTGGGACACCATGCTCTTTGTATGATAAATTCCTTCCATCTCTTAGTTTGATTCTGGGTGCTGTTATAGTGGACCCATTAGGAGATCCACATATCTTTGAAGCAGGAGGTTGAATAGCTTGATAACCCCATGCTACAAACCCCATGAGCAACACTGCCAGCACTGTTCCAAAAATTCCTAAGAGAATGCAAAGTTAAATTTAAAAAAATAAAAACAAATTATTTCAATAAGAATAAGAATATCAATTATTCAATTTAGTACTGTCTTGGGTAACAAACTAAACTAGTGTGAACAAAATGAAAGGTGAGGAAGTCCCATCAAGACAAGTGAATATCATTGATAAATCAGAAACAAAAGGGTTGTGGCAGAGGAATATGCCAAATGCAGTGCACATGCACATTTCACAAATACATGCTTAAAAATAAAATTCAAAATCCATTAATTTAAAATGATAACTTAAAAAATGAAAATTGAGAATGAACGACTGTAAACTTGTATGATATTTGAATCATGAAAACCACTTCAGAACCTTATTATACTTTCCAAACCTTCAAAAACAACAATCTCTTTTCAAACTAGGTGGAAGTGGCTGCCTGGATCAAACCACTTATTGTTCTTAAAATTTAAATTTTAAATATTAGTTCTTAAAATTAAGAAATTGTTATTAGTTCAAGGAATGGTGTAACTTGTAAGGGGGTTATATATTTAAAATTGGAAAAACATTTTGTATTTCAAGGAATGGTGTAATTTAATCTGCGTATACTTTTTTTAATTGTTAATATCAACTCTAGACTTTTGGTTTGTGACTTTGTTTTTTCATCTTTTTAATAAATAGTTGTCCCCCTGTAAAAGTGTGTACTATTTGGAGCTTATTGGTCATACACAGTTACATAACATGTTCTTTATCATACAAAATTCTGATTTCTTGCAGTAAAAGTATGCAGACAGTGCAGTGTTTTGAACAATAAAATAAAGTACAACTGCATGGAACCAACATGATTAATAAATAATCTTAAGTATGTAATTAGGATTTGATTTTATGTTCATACATATGAAAAAAAGTAAGTTAGAAAAAATAAGTTTCTCAATCAGTACTTTGAGAAATTAATTTTTGATTAGTGATCAAGGAATAATGAGATACCCAAAGTTCAACAAAAAAGTAAAACTGCATGAATTTGAATTTGCTAAGATGCGTGTTAGGTAATTGGATTAACTTTGTTGCTTATGATGATCTTACTCGATTCTACTCGATTCAAGCAGAATTAATTAGGATACATGTATAGTCTTTAAAAAAATAGTGGACATTTTACTCTTCTTTGGGTTTCAATTAATTTACTTTGGTTCAGGTGCCAGAATGTGTAGTGGATAAGAGGTCAAGTGCATATAACAAAGGAAGGGTGTTTATCCATGGGGCTAGTCAGAGCACTTATTGTTATTTTAATCTTTAAACCTGAGACATTGGATTTTATTCCTCCACCACCCACTGCTATTGTGTAAAGTGCTACAAATAGCAAAGCCAATTGTTTTCCACTGGCCTGAATGCATTCATGGTGTTCTTTTCCGACACTGTTGCATACAGGAGGCCTCATGCCAGTACTGGTAGTAGCCATAGTTAACAAACACACCCCCTGGTCCAAGAGACAAGTGACAAGAAAACTAGTAATATGTTACAGTAAATAGTGTATGTACTTATTACATGTTATCCAATTACAACCACTTTCTCAGTTCTCGATTCTAAAGTAACACTGCCAGAAATTTGAATAAATTGATTGTATTACGCCACAAAATAATGTACACATTATATTTCTCTGCTTTAGACTGCTCTTTTTTTTTCTTTTGTGTACTAAAACAAGAAGAAAGGCCAAAACTTAACAAAGAAAAGGAAAAAAGGAAATTCCAAAAACAGAAACAAATCTTTCTCAACTGCAGCCACCATCTTCTTTCCTTGATCTCATTTATTATCCATCAAACTCCAATACTTAGGAAATAACACAGCCAGTTGGATTCTCTTCCACAGTTCTGCTATAGTAATAAGGGTATTGCAGATGTCTAGTCTGATAATAATTGGCTTCAACTACCTTCAGAAGTTCAGCATATTCCTCCTAATTGGCTTCACCTTTACACATTTTCACATTGTGCAATAACTTGCAGATCAATGTGATTCACTACTTGCTGATTTGTAGTATTGTATAATGATATACATTTGGCTGCTTTTTGTTATTATTTTAGCTAATGTATGTATGCAGGCAAAGTTTGATATCGCAGAAGCTGCAAAGGTGAAGACGAAGGTTATGTCAACAGTTGCGACGAGATGGCGCCAATTTAAGTCCACCTTGACTACAAAATTTTTGTTTGCTAAGAGTGAAGGCCAACAAACACAGGATGTTGTCACAAAATATGGACTAGATCCTGAAGCTTGGAAACAATTTGAAGAAACCCGGCTCACACCAAACTGGGAGGTTAGTTTAATCTGTCAATCGTAACTTGAAATGAAAATTTGTACAACTTCTTCATTATTTTGATTTCAAAAAACTTGATGGCAATTATGTGTGTCACATTACAGGGTATTAGGAAACGAGCACAATCAATTCAAAAACACAACGACTGCCCTCACGTACTTTCACGTGGGGGATATGATTTGCTTGAGAAGAAATTGTTAGACGAGAAAACAAAAAGGATACAAGAGGAAGCATTGTTGAGTGATAATCCAAAAAGTCTTAATGACCCCCCATCTCCAATTAAAAGACATGTTAAGTGGAAGGTTGCTCGGACCAGGCCTGTTGGCAGTATGACATCTGAGTCGACACAGGAAATAGCAGATAAAATAGTAAGTTCAGCCATGAATTTGCAGTGTTCATATGTTTAACTATTTTGTAATGACAATTACGGCACGTTGTGTTTTTGTGTGTCACTTGTTTTGTGTAGGACTCCTTAGAAGAGCAGGTTACGCAAGGTTCCTTTGTACCCCATGGTCGGCAAGACATACTGAACACTGCCATTGGGCGACCTGACCATGGGGGTCGCGTTCGTGCAGCGGGCTCAGGTGTCACTATTACTCAGTACTACGGAAGGGCATCAAGGACATGCAGCAACTCGTCCACATCCATCAGCCAACAACAATTAGATGAAGTTGTTGCAAGGCTTAGGGAAGACATGACTGGTCAGATTAGGGAAGAATTGAGGACTCAAATTAAGGAAGAATTGAGGGCTTAGCTAGAAGAGGAAAATAAAAAGAGCTTGGAAATAATGACCATGGCACTGAAAGAGGCTATTAAGAAAGAGTTTTCACATAAAAGATCCCCAGAGGCACCCCAAATTCAGCCGAACATACAACAATTAGGTGCGCGTGTCAGCACTAAGGAAAGTAATGTTGTTACCAATGTCCAGGCTTCACAAGAACATCATGCTGATGCCATACCATTGATGGGACTATATGTGCAACATAAGGATGGTACACTAAGGTTGGTGGCCATGGGGAAAATAATGGAAGGGGATTCAATCATACACACAGTGGCATATGCAGATGATGTTGTCAGGGTAAGTGTAGAAGCAGTTATCAATCCTGAGGCTGAGGTCCCCTATGCCACCTCAGAAATACAATATGTGAAGCAGGCCGTCGATACATTTGTAGCTTGGCCCACACACCTTGTGAAAGCTGTATTAGATGAGGTAAGATGTTTGATTTGACATACCTAAAGTAAAACATTCATAGATTACACTACAAATACTCACCCACTTTCATTAACCATGTAGGATCCAGAAAGTATTCCGCACAACGAGGATGCACATGTGCCAAAGCCGGCAAATATGGACGCAGATGATCCGTTGCATGGCTTGATAAAGTACAATTTCGATATTTACGACAAGCCAGTTGAAATCAACTTTGATGGGAGCTGCTTTGGAATTGTAGATGCACCTACATCGATATTCATAACATATTCAGATGTTAGTGAAATAATAGCAGGAGACAAAAGTCTTAACATATCTGTCATACAATTATGGTTAATGTAAGTGAAATCCTTCATTTATTTGTTCCTCATTCAATCTATATCATAATCCAGTACAATACTTTCAAATCACGTGAATAGGTATATGCATGAGTGGAGTCAGATATTCAGTCAAGGTTCCATGTATGCATTCCTTGAGCCACAGTCGTTGGTTTGTTCAAAGGATACACGCAGCGAATGCCAACAATATCTAGAAAGATGGCTTAAGGAATCTGACCGAGAGGTGTACATTGGACCTTACTTCCATCAGTAAGTGTTGTTTAACAAACATACTTCAAATGATGTTTGGGTGTATACGTATCTAATGAGCATGACATGCAGGGCACATTGGCAGCTCGTACTTTTGTGTCCTAGGCAACATGTTGTGGTTTGGTTGTGTTCATTGCATAGGAAACCTGATATGCATATCAAAGCTACAATTAATAGGTTCTCTCAAACCATATAACTTTTTACAAGCCTTCTTTAATGGTCATCATTGAACATGTTGTTCTATATGCGTTGATGTGCTTTTTTAAAACTAGTGTAATGACAAAATTGAAGACAACCTTGTCTCCTGGAACTAAGCCAGTTGCACCTAAGTGGATTGAAGTTAAGGTAAGTCATCTATGTACCATGCATTATTGTTGTCTAGTTAAGTCATGTAATTATGTAATGTATACGATATTCAATTTTTTTCCATATGTAGAGTCACGTTCAAACCGGATGTTATGAATATGGATATTACATAATGCATTGGATGTGGAACATCATAACCAGCGACATAAAGAGTGACTGGTCCATGGTATGCATAAACTTCAGTGCAATTGGAACTGAATTTTTATATTTGCAGTACTAACTTTAAAATATGAATACTTGCAGTGGTTTGCTGATGAGACACCGTTGGACATCGACAACATCACCATAATTCGAAAGAAATGGGCCACATTTTTTTAAAAGACAGCAATAACTAAAAATGGCTAATGATGGCTTCGGAGTATTCTTTTTTCCTGTATTTGAGACAATAGTTTTGTTATTTTAGACAACGGCTATTTTTTTTTTTTTAGTTATATGCTACTAATACAGTGACCATTCACAATTCCTATAATGGTGATGCGGCCAAACGTCGTGCTTTTCTGTTCTTAGTATTACCTACTGAATTTGATATAATTGTAGTAATATATTGTCATTACCCCCTTCTACTGCATTGCATCTGCGTTGATTCCGCTCCTAAAGTTCACTAGCAGCAAAATGACTAGCAGCACAAGCATTGAAGAGGTGTGTTTCCTCCTTGTTTGTGGATTGATGAACTATAAGTTAATACATTATACTCAAATGTTCTACTTCTAAAATTTGATCAGCTAGGCTTACATGAACTGTTGAATTGATCAGCTAGGCATACATTATATGAACTGTTAGTGTCACTTTTTCAGTCTAATAATATTTTGGTTTATAGTATCATTTTTATGAAGCTATCTGTTTTATATGGTATTGGTATAGAGATTGCAGGGATGCCAAGGGAAGGCGACCAGGGGATGAAAATTATGATTAAAGAGAGTTCTTGAGGAGTTTGTCAGATGCTTAGGTAATTACTGCTAAAGCAGTTGGGTGACATTCCAATTGTCACGGCTTCTACAATTTTTATATGTAATTAATGACCCAAATTTATTAAACAGAACATCTTCTGTTCAAAGTAAAATGGAGACAAATATATACACCAATTTAGATAGTTTTATCAAGGCCTTAGCTTCAAACTTTGTTTCTGTCATCATATACAAAACAGTATCTTTGTTCGAAGTAATATGGCATATGGATCACGCAATGCACATAGTTAAGGCTGTTCCTCAGGGAACGGGCTAGAGTTTGACATTTTACTTTGGGACAGAAAATGAATGAGCAGTGAGCACTTTGATTTCTTGAGTTTCACTCATTAGATTAATCTAAGGGTCACCGATTCATTGTTATTGTTGAAAAGGACTAGAAGTTCCAATTAAAAACCATGGAAAATTTTCAGAGACAAAAAAGGGTGAGAACATAAAAAATGGGAATGTTTAGTTCAAGTTACAATACTTTTGATTATGGGGTTCTACTTGCCTTTCTTCTGTTATCACATTTCTCTTTTCAACTTGGATTGTTTACTAATTTTTACTTTTGAGGATTGTTAGGAAAACAATTACTGATACACTATTTTTTATTGATTAAACTTATTGAAAACTTGGAAATCAGAAGATTCATTAAATCAGAAGAGTTGACCCTTAGATTTTTATGTTTACTCTATGTGCGTGTTGCAGGTCCCATTGCATTTAATCATGAGGAATATAATGGGAGCCTTCCCACTTTGATCTTGAGCCCACAATCATGGACAAAGGTAAGTGCATGCATCCATAGTCTTGTTGCCTAGAATAGATATATATTTTAGCTTTTATTGTATTTGTTTCATCAGATCCTTTTGGATATATATATATATATATATATATATATATATATATATATATATATATATATATTTGAATTTACTAAAGGTCTTGTTTGAATAAATTTTTCCATACACCTTTTATAGGAGAAAAAAACAAGAAAGTATATCAAATAAGCTTTTTCCATGAACTAACATTAATTTCTTGTTATCTGTTATTGATCTAATATTAGGTGTTTTTGATCTTGTTATATGTTATTTATTTGTATTTAATTTCTTTTTATAAGCGTATAATGGTTGATGAAGATGCACAGGTGCTGAAAATTTCCTAATTTGATTATGCTTTCTGCTTGAATGGTTTTAACCCAAATTTTGTTCACAGGGTAAATAGTTCAACGACGGTCAATAACACACCCGTCGTTATTGACCTAACATTTCTACGACGTGCCTTTCAACTGCCGACGTTAACGTTTCCCAAAACAACAACGGGTGTCATATACACCGACGTTGAAATGCTTAACAACAACAATGGGTGTCATAGACACCGACGTTGAAATGCTCAACAACAACGACGGGTGTCATATACACCGACGTTGAAATGCTCCAAAACAACGACGGGTTTACGATAATGTGCGTCGTTGATTTGATGTATATGACAACTGTTGTTGACTGCACACTGACGTTGTCTTCTCACATTACAAAGACGGTTGTAGGGTGACCGTCGTAGTTGTTGTCGACATACAACGTCACCTGGAACAAAGACGGTGGTGGGCCCGACGTAGAAACCTTATTTTAACCGATGTAGAAGCTCCATTTTGTAGTAGTGCCTTTTTCAACAATCATCGATCAACATCATCTACACAAGAGGTTGAATATGCTCTCTTATTCAAAGGAAAAAGACATCTGTCCAAGACAATAAGGAGGAAGTATATCGAAGTGAAACACTATAAATTGCTATAGATGTGGAAGGATGGGCCTTTTATGAAGAAACCGCAGAACTAAATTATCTGAAGCAATGTAGAAATGAAGAGTCACTCGAGTCGTTTAGGTGGGATTAATGTTTCACTATTGAGTATAAGAGGGTCGAACAGAAGGAGAGTAAATTACATAAATTACATAGTTTTTAGTAATTTTCTTATGTTTTATTGAGTTGTTGTAGGTTTTTATTAATAATGTATGTTGGAGGAGCCCTAAAGGCCAATTTATTTTTATGCGATGTTTTGTATCCTCTAATTTTCCTTCCTATTTTGTGTTCTACTAGACATTGTTTGTGAGACTGCAACGTGTTTGGCCTCGAGTGCACGAATTCAGACACAACATTGTGTAAACCTTGGGGAGCAAACTAGGTATTGGATTGCACCAAAGAGGTCCATCAGAATTTGCTTTCAGTGCAGTGAATATTATCACGACACAATTTTTTCTTGTTCCTTTTAATCAATTCTTTTTCCGATAATTCTAGCACATGTAATTTTCAAATTGTAGTCAGGATATTGTGGTTTTTAAATGTGAGCTTCTTTCCCATTCCGACTAACCTCGACTAGGGCCTATTAATTCAGCCAAACTTGGCTAGTGCTTTTTTAAGCTGACCTCGATCAAGGTTTCTTTTGGTTGAACTCAGGTAAGTAAATATCGACTAAGGCATTTTTCAATTGACCTTGACCAAGACTTTTTTCGACTAGCCTCAATCAAAGCATCTTTCAATTGACTTCAGCTAGGGAGAATATTTTCAACTTTTGGTCTCAACTAGAATATCTTTAATTTTATCTTGATTAAAGCATTTTCAACTCGATGTAACTTACAATATCTACAACTCGGCCTCCGCCAGAGTATTTCAACTTGACTTTGGCAAGAAAGTATTAAAAAATATAGATTAAATTATTTAGATTTAAGGCACATCAACAAGTACTATATCACAAGAAAAAATTGTCTTAATTTTCTAAATTTTAATTTTTAAAAGTTGATCAGCCCATGGGTTGGCCCTTTCCCTAAATGCTTTTGGGCCCTATGGGCTAATTTGGCCCTAACCCATGTGGAGCAAAACAGTAGTGAGAGTGAACGTCGAGAGCATCATTTTTAGAGGGGCATCATATATATACATATATATATATATATATAATTACATAAAAAATTGTTATAAAAAATAAAATAATTTTCAATAGATTTATTTAAGGAAACAATACTAGCAATTAGTCAATTAATGATGATATTTTCACTCATCAACAAAATTTATTCATAATTTTTTAGGAAAAGAAGCGACAAATTAGATACAATGATCAACATAAAAGAGAAGAGTATAACATGTTATTTCCTTCCATTAATGTTAATGTTAACATAATTATGTAATCAAAGTTGTTGAACCAAAAATCACAATGGTTATGATTCAAACTTCAACAATGAATCAAAATCAAATTTTAACATATTGAATTATTTGAAAACATTTAATTGTTTTTGTTAGTGCAAATGTAAAACTTACAAAATAATAATATTAATTATTGTTGTTACTATTGCATACACTAAAAAGGGCTAATTTATCAAATTTGAAATTATTATTAAAATTTTATTTGAAACCATTTAAGGTAAATTAAATAAATTTTCTTTTGATGTCTCTTAAATATGATATTTAAAAATCTTGATTATGAATAAACTATTAATTATTCAGTCATAAAAAAGTAAGAAGGATAAAATTCAATTGATTACCAAAGAATATGATTACCACAATTCTGTCTGCACACTAAAAATCACAAAGCGGGCCTTGAACCAAAGCCGAATAGATTATTGCTGGTGCACCTATCATTTTAAGTGAATGGGCGAAAATGCCCTTCACTCAAGTTGATCCGTACAAGTCATATGGATCACATAATTCATATATTTTATACGGATCGGATCATGTAATCCGTAAGTTTAATTTAAATATACAGATCAACCACGAACTCGTATACCTTCGATGCAGGATAATTTTAAAATTAACAAAAAATATTGAGTGCACAAATAATAAAACTAGTGCACCTAGCAACACTCCAACTCTAAGCATCATGACCATAGTTGTAATTGCATTTTAAAGTTGCCATTATGAGGATAGTTAACGTTTCGCTAGTTATCACCCCAAAAAGAGAAACTAGTCTCGCAGGTATACTTGTACAAATATTCATTCAAAGATCAAAGAACTAAGCCTTTGTTTCAATAGATCAATTATTCAAAATTCATGAGTTTTCGAAATCGTAATAGTTTTGAAACTTGCATGAAAGGTCCATTTTCTAACGCGGGGTGATTTTAAGGATATAGCTGTGAAACTTACAAACACCTACTACTCACGTAAAAATCCATGAATGCCTGTCTATTTTGGGGAAAATTTTCATGTGGCCATGTGAGTCATGCACCAACAAATTCTCGGAAAAAAGAGTTTCTTTTCTTTTTTTTCCCAACTAAAAAGTTCAGAAAGAAAACTGCACTATAGATCCTGAATGTGACCCTTATTGAAAGTTCAAAGTTTAAAGTTTAGATAAAAAAAAAAGTGTAAACCCTTGTTCAGCGTTACCTCATGAACCAAGGCGGCAAAGTAACCACGAGAGCGTTGGTAGCCTGTGACACACATTAATAAAAGGTGGTGATCATCACAAGTGAGGTGGAAATTTAATCACCCTTTGGCTCTCTCTCTGTCCTCTTCTGTGACCACCCACAAGTCAAGCCCAACCTTCCTCAGCGCCCCCACACTGCCACACATAACTATTGTTATTATTGTTATATATACATAACACACAAAAAACCATCACTATATACCACCCTTCAATTAAACAATAACGTACCCATTTTTCCATATCGTCCTCTTCTGGTGGTCTACTCGTGGGGTACACACCCCTTTCATGATTCTGTTCTACAAAAGTCTTCAAGTACCCCACTTGACTTTCTCCCTTGTCTCCTTCCAATTTCGATTCCCTCAATCCTACCAGGTTCTATATAGCCCATATTATCATTCATAATTGTTTCGTTTATTAGTCTTAATATTGATATATACATAAAATAAGCTTTGATTTCTGTGTTCCTTATACTTATTCGTATTACATGTTTGTTTCAATTTATTTTGAAGAAATAAGCGTCACCTTATTTTTTTATTAGCCAAGAGAATTTCAAAAACGGTAAATATTTCAAAAAAAAATTGTTTATATGGGTTTGCTTTCATTTATTAGTTTTAATATTGATATACATAAAATAAACTCTGATTTATATGGTAGTTTTCTTTGTTCCTTATTCGTATTACATCTGCTTGGTTGAATTTATTTTGACGAAATAATTATTACCTTATTTTTTTCTATTAGCAATAAGAAATTGAAAAATGGTAAATATTTCAAAAAATAATTTGTTTCTATGGGTATTTTTTTTCATTCATTAGTTATAATATTTGATATAGATTAAACAAACTCTAATTTATGATTTCTTTTCTTTGTTTTTTACAATTATTGGTGTTACATGCTTGACCCAATTTATTTTGAAGAAATAATTGTTTATTTTTTTTATTAGCCAATAGAATTTTTAAAAAAGCAATTGTTTCAAAAGAGTAATTTGTTTTTAAAGATCTGTTTCTTGTCCATGAGTTTATTTTCTATTTTCACTCTAAATTTACTAAATTGGCAGCATGTTTTCAATTTGTTTTTTATGTTTTTAAATATTTGTAAGGGAAAAAAATGTTTGAAAATAGGAAATAAATTGAAAAACGTTTGTTGATTTGTCTAGGAAACACAAAAACAAATGTTTGAAAAAGTAACAATTCTGAAAATTAAAAATAAAAACAGGAAATTAAACAAGTAAATATGCACTATTAGTGATTTTAACATGATGTATAAAACTTAATTAGTGGATATGCTAAATAATGCAGGTGGAGGGCCCTGAAGAAACTTCGGTGTGAGGTTTTGTCTTTACATGAAGTGAGGTCCATTAGGGTTTCTCTCGATTAAAGCCATCTTTATAGGCTAATAGGAATGGAGAAAGATCACAACTATTCGGTACAGACATATATATCTCATATATCCGTGGCTCTTTTATGATTTCGGATCCATTAAAGCTTTTTCTAATGTCAGATCTTTTCACTCTCTCATTTCATCATCATATGTTGGTTTGCTCCAATTTTGCTGAATCATATTCACTGCAGGCACCACCACCATCCATGCCTCCAATCTTCAACACATTAGACTACTCTCTAGACCAACATCATTTGTATGCACCAAATCAACACCAACAACACCTGATGAAGTTCCAAGGTTCCGGTGATGAAAACAACAATGGATCAATGGTGGATTACATGCCTCAAACAACACCCCCACATGGCTTTTATGGTGCTACTAGTGCCGCCACAACATCCTATGACAAACTGAGTTTTGCAGATGTGATGCAGTTTGCAGATTTTGGACCAAAGTTAGCTTTGAACCAAGCAAAAAACTGTGAAGAGTCTGCAATAGACCCGGTTTATTTTCTCAAGTTTCCCGTGTTAAACAACAAGATGGAGGAGGATCAGCAGAATATGATGATGAATAATGATGACCCTGATGGTGATGAAGCAGAAAATCATCATCATGATGAGAGGTTCAACAACTTGGTGAGTGTGGAAGACAAAGAGGGAATGATGGTGAGAGAGGATGAAGAGACTACACGGGTTTCCGACGACAACAACTCGGTGCAGATTCGGTTTCTTGGGCATGAAGAGCCTCAGCAGAAGAATAATTGTGCAGTGCAGGAGAACAAGAACGGCAAGAGGAAGAGGCCAAGAACTGTTAAGACAAGTGAGGAGGTTGAGAGCCAGCGCATGACTCACATAGCGGTTGAAAGGAACCGTAGGAAGCAAATGAATGAGCATCTTCGTGTCCTTAGATCCCTCATGCCTGGTTCATACGTCCAAAGGGTACGCATATCTATGCTTTCAAATCATTGTTCTTTAATTAATTCGGTTTCTATGGTACGCTAAAAAATTTAATGGTTTTGATATTATTATTGAGAAACTCTCTTTCTTAATCTTTCTTCTTTGGTGTGTCTAAACTCATTCAACTGTTGACTCAAAAACTAGCTATAATAAAACTTGTTATTTAGAAACTCTCTTTCTCTATCTTTCTTCTTTCGTGTGTCTAAACTCGTTCAACTATTGACTCGAAATACAACTATACCAAAACTCTTAGATTTCTCTGGTAACTATAGCAATTTCTCTAGTACGTTACTCTATTTTCCATCTTCAATTTTTGTTTATGTAAAGGGTGATCAAGCTTCCATAATTGGGGGGGCTATAGAGTTTGTGAGGGAATTGGAGCAACTTCTTCAGTGTTTGGAGTCACAAAAGAGGAGGAGGCTACTTGGAGAAGCTCAAGCAAGACAAGTTGGGGATCCATCTCTTGCAACACAACAACAGCCTCCATTCTTTCCACCTTTGCCTATTCCAAATGAGCAGATGAAGCTTGTGGAGATGGAGACCGGACTCCACGAAGAAACCGCGGAGAGCAAGTCTTGTTTGGCTGATGTTGAAGTGAAGCTTCTAGGATTTGATGCCATGATCAAAATCCTATCAAGGAGGAGGCCAGGACAGCTGATCAAGACCATTGCTGCTCTTGAAGATCTTCAGCTTATCATCCTTCACACCAACATCACCACCATTGAACAAACAGTTCTATATTCATTCAATGTCAAGGTATACATGGTTCCCCCATAAATTATGCCCCTTAAATCTTTAAGGATAATAATAGTAATAAAATAATCTTATCTCACTGGGTGAGGTCAGATACGTAAATCACTCGTATTGAACTTGATTAAAATCCAAAATGTGATCTATGTTTGAAGTTTTGATAAATTATATCTTTTACTTAGACATGACTTAACTATTAGACTGTTAGACTATTGGCAAGTTATTTAAGTCCTAAAGAAAAGAAAAAACAAAGAAAGAGAAAACAAGTATTACGATAAGTTATCATAAATTAATATCTGTGCATGATTTCCTTAATTTGAGATCCTTGTGTTAACTTGATTTATCTAATATGCCTGTGTAGGTGGCTAGTGATTCAAGGTTCACCGCAGAAGATATAGCCAGCTCCGTCCAGCAGATATTCAATTTTATTCATGCAAACACTAGCATGTGATAATAATTATATGTAGCTATTATATATGTTGTGTGGTAGTGTAGGTGCTGTAGTCGTACAAGAATCACTTGTGATTTCTATAGTTGTCTTTATGAGATAAAAATATTGATTTTACACCGCCGCTTGCATCCTAAGTCGTTTGGATTTACTATTGTCATTGTTGTAAGGGGTGACTGAACAAGATGATATGGCTAGTCTTTCTAGCTATCGTATATTTCTCTCTCCTAAAAGTATCACATTGTATCAAAGAGAAACTATGGATACGTTAAAGATGAATTAATTTTTCGACTTTAATTTTTTTACATCTCTTTCTTTTACATTTCTTTGACTATTTATTTTCTCTTTTTCATTTTTTCTCTCATCACTACACTTATCGTAATACTTGTTTTCTCTTTCTTTGTTTTTTCTTTTCTTTTTCTCTGTTTTCCACACTTAATTATACACTTCTTCAAAAGATACGAGATAATCATTGCTGTTAATTAATTTTTAAAGATGAGAAGATGATACGTAGGAGGAGTAATAAAATTTAGTCAATAATTAATTATTATTTTATATTATTATTTGTCTATTTTCTTTTCCTAGCTACCGTGTATATATACCACAATAAGAAATAATGTTTAAATGAAATGCTTTATTCTAATTTTCATATGCAATAAGAGATATGGTCACATGCATGCGGACTTAAAGAGAGTCGGTCCTGTAAGTTAAATTTTAAAAATGAAAATTTTAATTTATTTACTAATATTGAATTATTGATAAACTAACTCACTTTACACAAGCATCATTGTCCCGCACCTTTAGGTAGATTATTCTTAATAATAATAATAAGGAGGAGGAGGAATCAAATTATATAATTATAATTATGTCATTTTTATAACTTATTATAAAATATATTTTTATTGATCCAACCGTTGAATTATATTTACATATTATCAAGATTGTTTATACTAAATTTTATCAAAATTAAACAACAATAAAAATATAACCAGTTTATTCATATTTTAGTATATTTTAAAATTTGTATATTTCGTTGATTTTAATTTATGAATGAAATAATAAATAATTTTTTTCTTAATATGAATTTTAGATATGTGATTTATGTGAAAGAAACATTCAACCTAATGGTAAATTTTAAGAAAATATTATTCAGTTGAAAACTCTAGAATATAATAAATTATACTATTGTAATTTAATTTCTCCTTGATAATATATATATATATATATATATATATATATATATATATATATATATATATATATAATTTAAAAAATTGATCGGCTCGGAGCAATAAGCAACATATCAATCTTTCTATAACATTATACACCGATTCTGAGTAACAGAATGTTGATTTCTTATTAGTTAAGGAAAAAAAGTAAAATAAATCTATTATGAACCTGATCGACATGCAATAAAATGCATCTAGATAAATCTATATTAGGAAAAAATTGTAAACATTTAATTAACATACAAAATCAAATGAGAATCTACTGTTTTGTACAATAATATTTTGTACAAACTTTGTTCAAATTAACTGAATGTTTGCATTAGCTATCACACAAAATTCACGTATGGACAAGGGAAGTCTCTCTTGGAAATTAACCATTCATTAGCTGAATTACATATTCCAATCCTATAGAGATGAGGTTGACCAGTTCATCACATGTGCTATATTATGATTGGTGTTGGAGATTGACTTATCTAAATTTCCATGCACTCACTCCATGATCACTACTACTAGTCAGGTTCGTGGGAAATAATAAGGGCAGTGGCAGAAAGTCTACGGGACAAAACAAAATCTTCAATTTGGTGTTTGTTTCTATGAGATTCAGAACTTTATAGTAATTAGCTTGCAAGTACATGACTCTGAGGCGCAAAGTCAACGTGTCCCGTACCATATCCCTTTCCTTTGGTCTTTTGACCTGTCAGAAGTGAGACCAACTTGGAAGTATTAGGCTGGATTCAGATGTAACCATCTTTGTAGGGTCTTTCTCTACTAAAGTTAAATAGGAATCGGGTGCATGTTTTGTGGCTTATGAGAGGGTTACTATGAGATTGAGAATTACGTTCTAAACTAGCTAGGTTGTAATCTCAATCTACAGTTTTAATTAAAACACATTACCCTAGTGGGCATGCATGTCGTTGAAAAATCACTTTTCCATGAAATACTTTGTAAAAGTCTTAATGTAAAAAAAAAAGTGTGTTAGAACTTTTCGTAATTGATGTGTAGATCTATTAATTTGGAATGTTTATCTCACAATATAAATATAAAAGCATTGTTCTGATTATTATTCTAATCATGATTGGATTTCTATTTTAACTTAGTTTAAAAAAATTATCAGATGTGTTTTTACACTGTATATTATATAAGAGAAGAGGGATTATGCATTGATATAATCATTCAATTATTCAATTATAACCCACCGTATAATAAATTCATTAATAAAAAATGAATTATTAGTGTACACACTATGAGAAAACGTTTATAATACCATGCATCATAGTCATAATATTAAAGAGTGTCCTACAATACCTGAATAGTGACAAGTGCAGGCCTTTCATCCCCACATGTTCATCCTTCTCCTTCAAGAGCAATGGGTTAGTACCCTCCTCAGCATCTTCCACAGTCGTCAATATTGTTTTGACTTGCAGATGATAATATCAACGCTTTCAGCCTTAGAAGTTTAATTAGGGTAACGCCAAATTACATTTCTCAACCATGATTTGCTCTTTTAGGGATTCGGTTCATATGACTACTGCGTTTTTTTTTTTTTACAAATTAATGTTCAATCTTACTAGGGCACAACACATTCAAATTGCTAAAGATAATACACTTCTAATTGTTTCTGTTGGAGATAACAATTTACTCTTTGCTTCTAAAATAATTTTTATTAGACAATTATTTATTTATTTTTTTAAAATAAAATATCTTCATAAACAAAAGTCATGAGATTAACTCTCAGATAAAAATTATTAAAATGGATTTTTTTTCTTCTAATAGTTTTTTTTCATACACACGGACCAAAAAATTAAACTCTTATTAACATACTAAAAAAACTTAACGGTTTATCAACTATGTTTAACCTTATTGGACAATTAATTGTGGCACACTTGTTATGTGCAAAATGTTTAACCTTATTGGACAATTAATTGTAGCACACTTGTTATGTGCATTTTTCTCAAGTTGCTTGTCTTGCAAGATCAATAGTAGGGGAAGGTGACCATGAGAGGGCCTGAAGTGGGCAAATTGTTTCCGACCCAATTTACCCTTCCTGGTCTTTTGTAAAGGCTTGTAATGATGTAGCATATCAAAATGAAGTTTGACATAGACGGTTAGGTCATTGAAATTCACTATTTTGTCATCTCATTTAGTGAAACATGAGTTTTTAGGAAATTTGTCTTCTCTGTCATTGGACTATTTTTGCATGTAAACATATATAGAAGTAAAACTCTTCGATTTCAATATTACTTATGCAAAAAATGCTTCGATATTATATTTAAAGTGATGATTAGGTGTCTATTCTGTGAAGGACGAATCTAAAAGTGTATCAAAAGAGAATAATTTTTTTTTACATAACTATTTAAATATCTAATTTCTAATAAATAATTATTTAATAAATTAAAAATATTATTATTAATTTTATGCGTAAAACTAGCTATATGTTCCACTATTATAAGAAAAGAAAATTAAGTAAATATTAACTTAAAAATCGGTTTTTGTAATACATTTTTCTTTATAATATTTTTTAATTTTAATATCTTTTTCATATATATGTAAAAGGATTGTAATGGTGATACGAACCTGTCAAGGTCCAAATATCCTTTACAATGGATGGAAGGCTCATTGACAAACGCAGAAGCTAAAAAAAGCCAAAAGATTTTCTAAAGCTTAATCATGGAGGTACAAGCTAAAGAAGGTTTAGTTAAATTAAAGATCAATCTAAGAATTGTCTCATATCTACAATTTGAAGATTATTTCAGCAAACTTGAAGACAATAATTTGGAGAGCAAACTCAGCCCAACACTTAAGACTCAAGTTGCATTTGTGGACTGGAGTTTATTTGAGTGAATTCCTTAGCATTCAGGTTGAAGAGTTACTCAACCTCATTCTCCCTATTTTTAATATAATTTTGGTAATTTATTTTGGGGGAATAAGTTCAAATGTCTTTTCATATTTTCTAGGTCAATTTTTAGTGTTTTTGAACTTCCTAAGTCATTATGATGGTTGGTGGAACTTAATGAGCCATTGTAATGGTAAGTTGGAAGTACATGATAGTGGACAATTAATACTTACGGGGATTGTTAGTGGTACTTTATTTCTTTTGTTTTAAGGGTTGCCTGGAATAGCCTATAAATAGGAGTCTCTTGTAAGCTTCCAAGGTTGAATTTTTAGATTAATCAAATGGAGTGTTTTTCTATCGAGAGTTTTCCCTTTGTTCTTGGATTAAAGAAGTTTATAGTGTTGGTTCTACTGACAGATTGAGATTAGGATCACACTTTTTTTATAACTTTGGTTCTACTTGTAGGTCGGGGTTAGGATCAAGTTCATCTTTCTATCTTATACATGTTTTTAAGACAATCCGTTAGTAGATTCATATCATTTATAGCAAAGCTTCGGCTCTTAAATTCAAGTTTTATCTATCCTTTATTTGTTTGTTTTCTTCGATCCTTATAAAAATAAAAAATAAAAAAAGTTGTTTCTATTGTGGGTTTGTTTCTTCTATTGTTTCAACCTTTGCGTATTTGTTTTATTATGTTCGCTCTATTTAGTCTTCCTTTGAGTCATTTCATCTTCTTTGTTATCTTTCTTTTGTGCTTCTTCTTTTCTATCCTATTATAAAAGAAAAAAAGAAAGAAAACTTTGTGCAAAAAAAAAGGGAATAGTGAAAGAAGAAAAAGTTCTAGATTGAAAAAAAAACAACAGAAAAAGAAAGAAAAAGTTATTGGATAATAATCAATCTTTTGTTTCAAATTACATATTGCTCAATCAGAAAAGTTTAAAAAAGTATAAATTCTAGTCTTATTTCCTTTGTTAGTTCTATACACCTTTCTTTGATCTTGTCTTATTGCAAAAAAGAAAAATGAATTCCTTGGTTTTGTTCTATTGTCACTTGTTAGTTCATGTTCACCAATGTTATCATATCACTTTCTATACTGTTTCTTGTTGAGTAGAATCATCTTTAAAGGTTCTTATGTAAGAGCTCGTAAGGTAAAGTTGAGTGATAAAAGGCAAGAGTGACAAGGTTATTAGAGGGAAAAGGCCAAATTGAGTGAAACATGAGTGACTAAAATATTATTTGAGTTTAAACATGTGATAGAGTATTTGTGTGAGGATTTATTATTTTCTAACACGATTTTTACAGCACTTTAATCATGACTAAAGGAGAAGGGGAACCAAAAGTTGATCTTAAGTTTTTTATGATGGAATTTCAAGAACAAATCCAAGCCTTAAATGCGAGATGAGATACTCTTTAATGTTGTTCTAACTCTAGAAGTCCAAGGTGACACACATATGGAAAAGAAAAGAATGAACAAGAAAGTGAGAAGTCAAAAGAGAAAGAAAAGAAGTTAAGAGAAAAAGAGTTGACAGAAAAATAATTGAGAAAGATTTGAGAGAGAAAGATTTAAGAGAAAAAAAATTGAGAGAGAAAGATTTTCGAGAGAAAAAAAGTTAAAAGAAAGAGTTGAAAGAGAAAGAATAGAGAGAGAAAGATAAAGCAAAGGAAAAATACTCTTGTTTCTATCCTAACCTGTTGTAATGAGGAATGTGAAGTTTTATATTCTAACCACCCTTTGTTTATAGGTGATGAGTCACTTTTCAAGGGATTTAAAGAAGTATTTTCAAATAGGAATGCAAAACATTTAATAAAAATTAAATTGAGCTTTCACAAAAGAAAATTCCTCAAGGGTTGAAGGACCAAAAGGATTTTGTTTTTGTAGTTGTTCACAAGTTCTCTAAGATGGCACAATTCATTCCTTGCCATAATATAAATGATAAAGCTTATGAACTTGTTCTTCATGGTTAGTATCAAGTAAGTGTTACTTTTATTGTGACTAACTTATCCTTGTTTCATGTAGATGTTGAACTTGATTTGAGGATGAATCACATAAAAGAGAATGATACAAACCTATCAAGGTCCAAATATCTTTTGCAATGGATGTAAGGCTTATTGACAAAAGTAGAAGCTAAAAAAAGAAAAAAGGTTTTTCAAAGCTTAATCATAGAGGTGCAAGATAAAGAAGGTTTAACTAAATTAAAGTCCAATCCATGAATTGTCTCATATCTACAATTTGAAGATTATTTCAACAAACTTGAAAACAATAATTTGAACAACAAACATAGCCCAACACTTAAGACTCAAGTTGCATTTGTGGCCTGAAATTTATTTGGACGGATTACTTAGCATTTGGGTTGAAGAGTTACTTAAGCTCATTCTCCCTATTTTTAATGTAATTTTCATACTTCACTATAAAGATATTTGGACCTTTCAAGTGAAACTCTAAGGTCATGATGATGTTGGAGGAGAGACTTAGGCCTGTTTTTTTTTTAGTTTTATTTTGGGACTGTAAAGATCTTATGGGTTGTGACATCGATGATTGATTTTTTTATTACTTTATGTCTCTGTTTTTGAAACTAAATTAGTGATTTTATTTCTTAAGGTTGATTATGTTTAAGTTCTTGTAAGGCCAAATGTGGGTTAATATATTTTATTGACAATTAGAGCTTTTATTTGAGTTTCAATTGTTTGAGTTACGTATATGATAACCTATATTGCAAGTTTATGAAAGTTTTAAATTTACTACTTTATTCCATAACTAAAATTATTATTATTATTATTATTATTATTATTATTATTATTATTATTATTTAGCTATGTGGTAAATGGGTGTCACACCTTTTTGGACTGATATTTTTAGGAAACTATATATAGTTCTCTAGACTTTGTAAAAGCAATTTTTTTGTTTACTTTTATCTTTTAACGAATTTGAGAGACCTTGAAGGTTTTTGAAAGGTATGAAGCGTGGACAACATCATTAGGATGGATCGTGATCATCGCTCCTACCTATTGGTATTTCTATGTTTTTCTCATATAGCATTGTTAGTTTTTCTTTGATAATGAATGGCTAGTCCCCTTAGTCTGGGAGTTGTGATGTACCTGTCTAAATGTACTCCTCTCCTTGTTCTTAATGGAATTCCTCTTTGTTTTATGTTAATTAATATTTTTCCTTGTTTTTACTATTTATTTGTAACTGACCATTCTAATACTTAATCAATTTCATAATAGTAATCATTTGCATGTAATAGGTAGATCTAGGTAGAGAATGTTTTGCATCAAATTGTATGATCAAACTGTTTGGGCAACTTTTGATCGATTAGTTAATCTATAATTAATCATCCATAGAATTGATTTTATCCTTTGACTTAAATTGATAGAGTCATGATCATTAAGGTATTGATTTAAGGTAAAGAGCATCTTTTGACCTTGACCATAGGTTTTGATTGATTTGGGGAATCATTAATTAACTGGGGAAGGAATTTCATTGGAATTGAGATTGAGGGAAAATTGATACTAGTGAATTATAACCCTTTGTCATTCTTATTATCACTTAAAACCTCTTTTTGCATTTGTTTTCTTCTAAAAACCAAAACCATAAAAAATATTTAAATCCTTTCTTTAATCACCTCAATTGTTAGTTTAATAAATTTGATTAATTAGAAATACAACTAGTCTTTTGGATTCGATATCTGGACTTCCGAGTCCACTTTTAGTACTGCATAGGATACATTTGTCCTTGTGTAAGCCTTACATATTTTATGCATCAATAAGTCACCCATCATCCTAACTATAATAAGGTTTAATGTCAATATAGAACATTTCAAACTACAATTAATTAGTTATTTTGCTTGTTGTGTGTGTCTGTATGTGTATAAGACATTGGTTCATTTTTGCCTTTTCTTGTGGTGTTCATTCACCACTTGAGCCTACACCTTTGAAACCTTAAATATGAGCTCACATTTTTTGTCCATCAAATAGGTATGTATTAATCTCCAATAAACATTTTTTTATTCTATATCTATGTTCAACATTTTTATCCCTATAGTTAAGGATGTGTTTTAGGTACAAATAATGCAAGATGAGTTACAAGTACTCCAAGAGAATCATATATACTTGGGATATTTTTCCTCTCCTTCTTGGTGTTAAACCCATTAGTAGTAAATGAATATGTATTTTATTAAGTATACTTTTAATTGTTCTTTTAATTGCTACTCCCTTTGTTCTTTTGAATAAGAAAAAAATTGGTTTCACATATATTAAGGGAATCAGTTGACTACGTTAATTTTTACTAATCCCATAATTTTTCCTAAATTGCTCTTGTTATTAATAAAAAAAAACAAAAGAAAGAAAAATGACCCTCTTTATTGTACGTAAAGACATGAGAGTAGATGATAAGTAATTGAAACAACAAGCATTATTTATTTGGTACCAATTCAGAATTTAACTTCCTCCAAAATTTTGGGATATTACCTCCAATTTTTTTGTTGATTACTACCAAAATTAAGTTAAACTTTCATCTGCCTTTTCTTTTAAAATTTCCCTTTTCAATTTTTTTGTAATGTTGATTCACATTCCTTTTTTTGTTGAATGTGTTCACTATTTTTCTTTGCTTCCTGAACATGTTCACTATATGTTCCAAGTAAAAAGGAATCGATTGAAGTATATCTCCTAATGCTTTAACTCATCAAATTGATTTGCTCCCAACGATCTTGTTGTGACTCGTGCACCCCCGTAACTAATTGCTACCAGTGCTATGCCTTGTTGAGCGTGTTCACTATGCCTTCCAATAATGATTTGAGTAATCCTTGTAGTGATTCCGATCCAATTAATGAAGAAGACATACTCAACCCACTTAAAGAAGGAGCTGAATTTTAACTTTTCAATATTTATTTGTTCTTTTTTTTTTTCTATAGATGTGTCACATGAAAACAAAGTTCATCCATACCTTCCTAATTTATTGAATATCTCTTCTTCTTTTTATGGTATTTAGTACACGGGGAAATTGATTTTAATGCTCCTTGCAATATAGTTAATGTCATTGGTTTGAACACTGCTTGCAATGATGCTAATGTCATTGATTTGAATATTTCTTCACTTCTAGTTTTTTTATTTTTTTTATTTTGATGACAAGGAAAACAAAGCACCTTCCTTTCAATTAGGTTATCCTTCTTCAAGCACAAGTGGTATGTTTCCAATGGACTTAGATGTATGTCCATTGCATAAAGAATAATATGTCTCAGAAAATGAGGTTGAAGATGTTTTCTCTAACACTAATCAACAACATTAACAAGGAACTTCTCTAGATGAAATTGATGTTTTGCTCACATGTATGTGGAAGGAACTTGTAGAAGGAGCATGAGATTAACACCTAAGTTAATGTGTAATTTTTTAAATTTTAGGAACCCAATATAATCCAATCAATATATATGAAGAACAACTTGGTGATGACATTCTAACTGAAAGTGCATTCACTTCTAAAATTTTGCTTACTAATTTGTTTCCATTTTTTCTATTAATTGGTAATGAAAACAATGGCATCCACATTATTGACTTATATATTTGTAAAATATTGTGTAATGAGATATTTCTTTATTAATTTATGTATGTAGTAGGAAATATTGCTAGTTTTGACACAGAACCATCTAAGAGGTATTTTTTTTTGGACAATAATCAAAGAAATTCTATTTGTCAAGTATTCAAAAATTCAAGTTCTCATGGGAAACTTAAGCATGGCACTACTAAATTGTTGGCTTCCTCTTACTCAATGTCTCTAGATGTCATCTATTAGATTTTGAGGCAAATGAATCAAATTAGGGATGCTTGCCATAGAAAGCAAAAAACTGTGGTCGAAATAGAGTTGAGTAGGATGTTGATAAAGTGCATAATGATTGTTTAAAT
This sequence comes from Glycine soja, assembly GCF_004193775.1. Taxonomy (NCBI): domain Eukaryota; kingdom Viridiplantae; phylum Streptophyta; class Magnoliopsida; order Fabales; family Fabaceae; genus Glycine; species Glycine soja. The sequence continues at coordinate 27,618,047 of NC_041002.1, read as the reverse complement.
ATTTAAGAGATAAGGTTTTGTGTTGGCATTCAAATGGACTAAAGCAATTTTGGAAGGATGATAACAAGAGAGCTTGTCTTAGATTTTGTTTATCCATGCTTGAGAAAAGTAGTGCCACTTAAGATCCAATGTTTAAGCCAAAGTATAATATTGTTCACATTGATGAACAATGGTTCTACATATCGATAAAAGCTATGAATTATTATCTTGCTGCAAATGAGGAAGAGTCATACCATACTTTCTAAAACAAGAATTTCATTACTAAGGTCATGTTTTTAATTGTAGTAGCTAGACCTAGATTTGATGAAGAAGGTAATGAAACGTGGTCCCAAAAAATAGGTGTGTTTCCTTTAGTTACAAAAGTACTAGCTAAAAGGTCAAGTTTTAATAAAATTGATCACTTCTATAACTAAAGAAGTTAGCAATATGTTCTTGATAGATAAGGTTTTGTCAGCCATCAAAGAAAAATGGCTACAAGAACATGTGAGGAAAACATTATACATGCAACAAGATAATGCACCTTGTCATGTTTTTGTAGATGATGAAGAATTCTGTAGAGTGACTTTTAAAAGGTGGCTTCAATATTCGTTTGACACGTCAACCACCTAATTCAACTTATTTGAATGTTTTGGATTTAGGTTTTTTTAGCACCATTCAGTCATTGCAGCAAAAGCAAGCAACAAAATCAATGGATGAGCTTATTGAGGTTGTGCAAAAGTTTTATGATGTGTTTTCTAGCAAAGATTCAAATAAAATATTTCTCACACTACGGTTATGTATGATTGAAATAATGAAGGTTAAAGGGTCCAACAAGTACAAGATTTCACATATGAAAAAGAATGTATTGCTTAATGAAGTTAAACTTCCTACTCAATTGAAATGTGATTAGGAATTAGTTGGTGAATGTTTTGAATATCTAGACAATGTTAATTGGGGTATGAAATCAATTTTAAATACTCAACCAAATTATTTGTCAATATCTACTATGGCTTTTACTAATATTTGTTTCTTATATGTTTTGCACATTGTGTCTCCATGCAGGTTGATTTAACATGATTGTGACTGTTTGGAGTTAGAATCTATCCTATTTTGTAGTTGTTGATTCATTGCTTGAAGAGTCAAATGTGTTTCTAGGCTAGTCATTTCAGTGTATTTTTTTTAATAGGAGTTGGCCAATTAAGTTTGCTTGGTTGTTGGTCTTTGATAGCTTGTTGTATTGGGTAGATTAAGAACAAAGTCTGATGCCTTTGCTAATATTGGGTGGTACACTAATTTTACTAGCTTTGAAGTCCTTGGTGTCTAATATCTAAAAAGACCATTTTCTATGAGTCAGTTATGTTTGCTACTAAGTTAAACTAGTTTTATTTAATGAAAGGTGTATTGTTTACTTTAAATGGTCTTTTATAATGGTCTGTATTTCATTTACATTAAATTGGTATTATGTGATTTATGGTCATTTTGCATTGCCAATGAAAAGTGATAAGGCATGACATAGTGTCAAATTGTAATCAGGATACTATGGAATTTATGCTTTGCTGCCAAGATATAGTGCCAAAATGCAAAATGGCTTTAATTGTACTAATGTGACATGTGAAGTTTGTGTGGTGTTAGTGTAGTTTACAATTCAAGACTTTAATTGGAGAATGCTTTGTATTATTGTAAGGTCGTTGGAGGTGCTAATGGGTGAGATGAGATGAACTTTGTATTTAAGGTTTTGTTGGTGTACATGTAGAGAAATTAGATAGGCAATAGACCTTGGCAATACTGATATATCTATTGTTAAATTGTATTTTGTTCACTAGACTATCACTACTTGTATAAAAATACTAATTTGTTTTTATCAGCTAGGATACCAAAATAAAAGTATGTTATACAAATGTTACAAATAATAAAAACTTCTACCTAATAATACCAAATCAAGTTGTGCTTTAGGGACATAAAAGGACTAAAGAAAAACATCAAATAATGTTGATTCCAAATCAGCACAATATGTAGATCTTCAAATTTTCAAAGTCATATACTCCTTAGCTAAACAAGCTAAGTTTATTTGTGAAAGTATACAAAAGTGTGGCCATCCTAGAAGCAAAATTTTGTTTTACTTCAATTACAAGCATGCCAAAAATAATTTCAAGCATGCTAATCATCCAGAACCTACTAATAATAATCAATTACAGTAAATTGCATCCCTTCACATACATATCAACAATCTCATAAGCCATCAATGCTTTCTTCCTACAAATAAATCACCAACGCATCCCAATATCATAACTGTACCAGAATCTCAAAAGAATTTACCAACGTAAAATGCACACAACATCAAAGATCATCATACATAATAAATTTTCTTTATATAACCAAAGAGAATAAATATTAGAAAATACCAAACACATCTCAAAAGGTGACGAGTTTGGGCATGTTAGAAGTGTTTACAATGAAAAACTTATATTAGTATAGACCATGTCAAATTATGAAGATCTCATTTAGCTAACTAAAATGGAAAAAAAGGTATCACCATAATTCTACCCCCCACCCCTTAAAATGCTCACAATTTATATATACTCTATATGTGATTACCCTATGTGTTTGGTTCCAATACTATTATGACTATATTACATACCCCGAAAGTCACAACACAAATACTCCAATTTGTTATAACAACATGGATTTAGATTAGAAGAGAAAATAAAGCATTGTTATAATGATTCCAAATGTCCAAATAAAGGAATTGATAATATAATCTTTATTGTTTGGTCCATCACAATGATAAACAAAAGGACTACTAGAGAGCACAAATTATAAATTGTAAAAAAAAAAATCAAATTATTTACTTTCATATTGAAACAAGTCTAGTACAGAGAGTCTAATAAAAATGTTAACATGTCATCAACGCCTTTAAGCAACTCTTAACTTTGATGAATTCTGAATTTGGATTCATCATCTAGCAATATGTTAAGATCAAACACATCTTCCTTGGCTTCTTCATCGTCAGACTGGGAGTTTGCTCTAGTCAAAATCGTGCTTGAACCTACTTGTAAATGCATCACCTTCAACACCAACCTCATTTGATGACTCTGTTTTTTTCTTATAGTGACCTCACCATTGTGATGAGAAATCACTTCACCTGCAAACAATTGGTCTTGAACATGATCACCCCCTTCATCCTTATTTGATGATTTTATTTATTTTTTCATTTTTTTATACACAACAAAAGTATGATTTTGTTGTGTTCTAGGTTGAGGAACACAATAGAATCGTACTTATGTTGTGTTTTTTTGCTTTTGTTTTGCAAATCAACACAACTAAAGTACATTTTGTGTTTCTTAACCCAGGATGGAATTGTACTTTGGTTATGTTATTTTTCCAAAAACAAAAATTACACAATGGAAGTATAATTTCATTGTGTTTCTCAACCCAAAATACAATGGAATTGTACTTTCGTTGTGCTGTTTTGTGAAAAACACAACAAAAATATATTTTCGTTGTGTTCTGAGATGAAGAGCACAATGAAATCGTATTTCTATTGTGTATATAATTTTTTTAAAAAAAAATTATATAATTTATTGTTTAATTACTATTTTATGCTTCTAATTATAATTTTTAATTGTTTTTTCAAATGGTTTGCATTAAAAGAGCTTCCTACGTATCAGATGCGAAGAGGCAGAGGTGACATGTAACTGGACAACACATCGTGATGTCGATGTGGCTCGACAGTAGCTGCACCGGGTAGCACAACCTAAGGAACAACCTGAGACAAAACCATAGCTAGGGGTGGGAATAGGTCAGGCTAGGCCAGGCTTTAAAAAGTCTGAGCCTAGCCTACGATGAATTTTTGAGGCTTGAGTCTGGCCTATAGCCTATCAAAGGCTTTTATTTTGGTTCGGCCTGGCCTTTTTAAAAACCTAGCCTGGGCTGATAGCCTTTTTAAAAGCCTTTTTATATTTGTTTGCTTTGGAGTAGGAACGTAATAGGAAAGTTAATGGAAAAGGAAATGTTAACCATAATAGAAAAGCCAATAAAAATCATGGATAATATAAAGGGGTACATGACTCACACTTAAATTGTAATTAAAGTCTTACTTGATTATAGGAATGGAAGTTATGGAGCAGTAATGTGTAATCAAAGTCTGCTGGTTTCAAAAAAAAAATTAATTGTACCCAAAAAATAATATAAGTATAAATTGGTACCAAAAAATAATATAAATATATATACATATATATAGGTCGGCCTATCAGGCTTATAAGGCTTTTTAATAAGCCTAAGCCTGGTCTATTTAATTTAATAGGCTTTTAAAAAAGTCTAAGCTTAACCTTTTAATTAAATAGGCCCGTTCAGGTCAGACTTTATGTAGGCCAGGTCGTAGGCCCCTGTAGGCCGGCCTGACCTATTCCCACCCCTAACCATAGCCACAACCACATATATTGCCTGTTGACTGAGTGATTGTATCATCAGACCACTATTTGGAGGAGGTCCTAGGGATTTGACACTACTTCGATCCTATAAGGACCATATAGCTGACCATGTTTGGATTAGTAAGACTAGAGAGGAACTGAAGTTGGCCAGCCATGGTGGTATGGTTATATGAGAAGTGTAATAAGGAGTGGGACGAGTGTGAGCATCATTTGGTGTTGTTGGTCGACTTTGTGCCACATGGGTCTGTACTATAGACTACTTGTCTTGGTATGATGAGCATTCACATCTATATTTGATTTTGCCACATGAGGGAGAACCACCACATAGCCTTGTATGTAGTCTGCCACAGCCACAACCTAAGCCTTAGCCCCAACTTGGTGGTGAAGGTCAGATACTAGATTATGTGGTGCATACTACTTATGTCAGGTACTACAAACAATATTGTCATCATTTTGTTTTAATTTTTAATAAAATAATAATTACTAATTGTATTGCTAAGTACTTATGTAGGATCGATTCTAGATTATGTCAGCGTTCATGTAGAGATTGTTGGACATAAGAGTTGTACATGAAGGCACAAATAACCATCAGGTCATACAATTGTTTCTGAAGATGGTGTATGAGGGTCTTGCAGCTAGATGTAACTTAGCCAAGCAATGATCGAGCACAAATCCCAATAAAGATGACAAAGGTGGCCGTAAAGATGGTTGATCACTATGCAAGACATTTTGTCATTTAGTATTATTATGAATTCAACTTATGATGTTGTTTTCACAGTTTGTTTTATGTTCTATGAACTTATATTTAACAGTTTACGCTTGCCCTGTTTTTATGTTTAAACAACCTACGCCTAGTAATTTAATAAAGAACAAAATTTCGGTTAAATTCATAAAACAAACAAACAAACAACAACAACTAACATAAATTTCATCAATTAAAAACATGACTAGATAGAGTTATCTCTTCATTAGAGCTTGTTGTCACCATTGATCCACACATTAGAGCAATGATCTCTTCAGCAGATCTTGATTTTCTTGGTTTACGCATCAGGACAATGATTTCTTTTGGGGATCAACCAGCCATTGCATACAACTCGATCAATCCTTGAGAACTAAACCCTGAAAAGATGGAAAACATCTTTCCTACATCATTATTGTTTTAAGCTCCATACAGTGGTGCTTAACACAACCATCACTTATATATATAGGTTTATTGTAAAAAAAAAGTCAAGTAAGCTTCTTCCACCTCTAATGACATTTGTAATTGCTTTCCTCAAAGTAGGAAGCAACCTATCTTTACTAGTTTTAATGAGTTTAGGACCATTGGGATATTCAGATAATATCTCCTTAGAAGTTGATACTATATCACTTTCATAATATAGAACAACAACGACTCCTTCCATCTTTAAACCATAAGGTGAATATCAAAACAACACATTGAGTTGCCTCACACCACCACTTATATTTTTTAGCATCTTGTACTATTTATCTCATGAGTTGATTTTGAGCAACAAATAAGATTGTATTGACAAAAAGGACGGTCCAGACCACATCGATCTCTACAAGGGTATTGTTGGCTTAAGACTATCATGAATATGGTTGTTAATCACAATATAAAACATTAACTTTAACTTTTTTAAAATTAAAATACTTTTTATACATTAAACAAAAAAATAACACAATGAAATTATGATTGTTTATGTTATTGCACACAATGAAATCACGATTCTGTTACAAATTTGGGGTGAAAATTAAATAACAAAACAAAATTACATTTTCGTTATACATTTGGGGTGAAATAAGATAATTCGAAAGAATGATAATTTAGTTGTATTATTTGGAGGTGAAAATAAAAATACAACATAATCACGATTTTATTATGTTATTTGAGAGTAAAAAAATTATACAATAAAAATGTAATTTTGTTGTATAATTTGAGGGGGTGTATAATTTGAGAGGAGGGGGGGAGTAATAATAAAATCGTGATTGTATAATTTGGAAGTGAAACAAATATATGTAGCAAAATCATAATTTTACTGCACATGTTCCACAAAGGAAGTATGTTTTCATAAAAAGAATAATTTAAAACAAGTTATCTACACACGTGGGTAATCTTAATAGCAATTGTGGTACCGGAAATAGGTGTCCCCATCCCAATTCCCACCATACACATTCCACGACCCACACTATACCTCTCAGGACCACTACTGAACCCCCAAAACCAAGGGTCCATCGTTGACGAACGAACCATCAAGAAACATCAGTCACAAACAAACAAAGCAATGAAACCACCAACAAACGACTCGCGACGAAACGAAACCAAACATACACATACACACTCAAGCATTGTGCTAATTAATTTCTCCCCTCTCTCTCTCTCTCTCTCTCTCAGACACACACACAACAACATCAAATTTTACAAAATAATTAAAAAAAAGAAATGGTGATTATTCATTATTCAGCAGCGTCTTGTTGTTGCGTGCCATCGCTGCACCGCTCTTCGCCTTCTCGCTCGATTCTCGCACCCGCAATCTTTTTCTTCCGCGACGCCGCTCCGAACCTCAGGCTCGTCTCGGTTTGGTCCCAACCTCCAGGCTCGGAGGGCTTCGGCGAACCCAACAAACACTCTTCTCGTGATGCCTCCGTTGGGTTCTCCGCTTCTTCTTCGTCGGTCATTGATTTTCTCACTCTCTGCCACCGCCTCAAGGTAACCTTACAATCACTAACCACTCACTTTTCCTTCAATTTTTCCTATGAAATTTTACGATAGATTATGTTCTATCATATACTTGATCATGGAATTACCAATTTACCCCCTTTTGTGGAAAAGAAATATTGTGAAAACCTGTGAGGGAAAAATTTGATGTAATACTATATGATGCCATTTCTTTAGTTTAAGAAAATGTTTTATTTTTGCCCTAATGATTGTTGTGAGAGTGTTATAAAGGTCAAAATGAACTCTTTCACATGACCCCTTGTACTGGAAAATGGTGAAAGCAACGAAGTATTTTTTTTTTTTATTATTAATGGTTTAAATGCTAAGGAAATGCATGGCTTTGTGCATGAAAGTGTGTGCATTGTTGATTTGATTTGTAGTGTCTTTAAATGAGAGCAATGGGGAATTGGCTGAATTATGACAATGAGGGTTGAAAATGGTGATGGAGAAGAAGCTTAAGAAATTGGATGTGTGTAAGATGTTCAACTATGGCAACATTTTTTTTTTCTTTATAAATTTCAAGTGAGATGAAATTTGCTTAGGGGGGAGAATATTAGAAGTGTATTATAATAGAGCTTACAATGATTTTACTCCTCTGAGAAGAAACTGTGAAAGTGAGAAAGTAAGGATGTATTTACCGTTGATTTAAAGTGTTAAGTTTGTGAGATACTTAATTCAAATCAAGAATAGATGCACTCTTACTTTCTTATTTTCAGTTATTGTTAGCTGCTTCTATTATTTCTATTAATAGCCACTAAGGTTTCACGCCCATGCTCCCATTCCTATTTTTCCTAGCATAGACTCTCCTATTAGAGGTTTATTATCAATACATTTTTGCTAAAAGCACATAAATTAAGAAGACAATGATTATTCTCAGTAACGATTTCTTTCCCATGTCATTTACATATGCAGAAACAATATATATCCGTCATGAATGTGCTCACTTTGGTTAAGGAAGCTTAAATTTTTTCTTTGTATTTATTCTTACTATACATTTTGTATCCAAATATCGTGTATACTGTTGGAATTAGGTTATTTGTATTTGATATACAAAGAAAATAATGATACGGTATGAATTGAGAAATTGAGGATGTAGACTGGTTCTGCAACACAAATGAATAATAATATAGTCTTTGTCATATATGTATGCCTTGTAGACCACAAAAAGGAAAGGATGGGTTAATCATGGGATAAAAGGTGCTGAATCGATTGCTGACCATATGTACCGCATGGCTTTAATGGCCTTGGTTTCCGGCGATGTTCCTGGATTGGATAGAGAAAGGTTTGACATTGAAATTTTCTTGTTATGAGTTTTTATAATGCTTATTTGTGTTTTGATCTTGAATCTTCAGTTTGTTTTATTGTGAGATGTATCCGTAGATTCCATGATTAAGTAGAACCATGAAAGTAGGTACATTGCTATAGCACATTCTTTGATTGTACATTGAAATCACATTGCTTGAATCTTATGTGCCCCTTTTGGTGTTGTTGAAAGGCTTTGTTGGATTGTTTTGTTTGAGGAGTGCTAGAAACACACTCTTTAACACGCTCCTTCAAACTATTAGGAGTATGAGAATAAAAGACTGAGAATAAAAGACTCTCTTTTATTCTTTGTTAGTTGATATGTTCTGTTAAGATTTGTAACAGTTGTTAAACAGCTCATAGGTCTCCTTTCTGTTAGAACTGTGTAACTAACTTAGCCTTTGCTAAGTTATGCTGCACCTTATAAATAGGACTAAGATTCTCTCTGTAATTCAGTTTTTATCTTTCTCAGTTTTATACAATTGATTTTCCTAAGAGTTTCTCTCTTCTTCTAGATATTTTCTTTGGTTTCTTTCTCTTAATATGGTATCATAGAGCCTTTTTCCTTCCCCTGTGAGAAAATGGCGTCACCTTCCACAACTTTTTCCCAAACAGTAGCTTGCAAGCTTGATGAGAAAAGTTACATGAATTGGCACCAGCAAGTTAATGCTGTCCTTCGAGCTCATCAATTAGAAAAATATGTCGTCAATCCTGTTGTTCCTCTCAAGTACCTCTCCGAAGAAGATCGTGCAGCTGGGACAATCAATCCAGAATTTACGAATTGGGATCGTCAAGATGCTCTAATCATGTCTTGGCTTCTTTCTACGCTTTCTGATTCAATTCTCAGTCGTGTTGTGACTTGTTGTCATTCATTCCAAGTCTGGAATGCCATTTGCTCCCATTTTCATGGTCTTACGCGTGCAAGAACTACGCAATTACGCTTGGAACTGCGAACCATCAAGAAAGGCAACAAATCTTGCAGTGAGTATCTGCAAAGAATTCAGCAATTGTGCGATACTCTAACAGCAACTGGTGATGCAATCTCCAATCGTGAACAAACAGATGCTATTCTTGGTGGTCTTCCTCCTGAATATGAAGCTCTCATCTACAATCACAACATTTCTTACTCGTGATGCTGATGTCTCTGTTCTTGATATCGAAACCATGATTCTTGCGCATGAAGCGCGTCTTGAGTAACACAAGCAAACTGCTCTACAGGAGCCTCTAACATTGAATCTTGCTGAATCTACTTCAGTGTCACATTCTGTTCCAGCCAACATTCCAGAAAATCACGTAGTTGCGAACTACGTTTTTGCTCAAGGAGCTGCTACTGCAAATTCTACGCCGTTCTCCTCGAATCAAAACCAGTACTCCTCTCAAGGGAGCTTTCCGGCGAACGGCGGTGGCTATGGCCGTGGACAGAATCGCGGCCGTGGCGCACAAGGTCGCGGTGGCCAAGTCCAGTGTCAGATCTACAAGAAACGTGGCCATGAAGCCTCAACGTGTTACCACAGGTCCGCTGTGGCTCCGTTTGGCAACTTCGGATCCCCATACTCTTTCTTTGGACCATCTTTCTCTGGGCCATCCTTCTCTCAGATTGGTCCGTATGGCTTTCTGCTTCAACACAGTTTTGCACCACCCAACTTTGGTGCTCCGCAATTTTTTGGCAACATGCAGCAACCACACTTTGCTAATGGCACCACTCCCACTCCCTGGATGCCATACTTACCTGGTCCACATTTTCAGAACCCAGCGCCTCCTTTTGGTTATCAACCCACTATCCCACCCAATAATGGCACCACCCTCCAGCAGCAACAAATTCCACCTACTGCTAACATTTCCCAGGCTTGGTTTCCAGATTCAGGTGCTTCACACCATGCAACCAATGATCCACATAATCTCCTTCAGAGCAGTCAAGCTGCAGGAAATGAACATATCCTAATGGCTAATGGCACAGGTACAAGAATCTCTTCCATAGGCTCAAATCTGTTTAGGTCCCCCTATTTTCCAAACACTACTCTCTCCCTTAAAAATTTACTGCTAGTTCCCTCCCTTACCAAAAATTTACTTAGTGTTAGTAAATTCACTCGCGATAATAACTGTTTCTTTGAGTTTCATCCTTCCTATTGCTGTGTTAAATCTCAGGATTCACATAAAGTTCTTCTTCAAGGAGCTCTTGGAGAAGATGGCTTATACAAGCTTTACCCTTCACTTGCAAGAACCACTTCTCATAACAACAGCGCACACTCTTCTGCTAGTGTCCACAACAGTCTCCTTAGTCCAAAAGAAATTCATAATACTGTTGTATCTAGTTCTTTTAAACTTTGACATCAAAGACTAGGCCATCCTAACAAGGATGCACTAGCAATTGTACTAAATTAGTTCTTTTAAACTTTGGCATCAAAGACTAGGCCATCCTAACAAGGATGCACTAGCAATTGTACTAAATAAATGTAATATACCCTTTATCAATAAAACTAGCAGTGATTTTTGTAATTCTTGCTCTATAGCCAAATCTCACAAACTACCCTCTTCTCCCTCTTCTACTGTTTATACTGCACCTCTTGAATTAGTATTCTTTGATGTTTGGGGGCCCTCTTCAGTAGAGTCATCTTGTGGATTCTTGTATTTCCTAACTTGTGTTGATGCCTATTCCAGATTCACCTGGATTTATCTGCTTAATCATAAATCTGATGTTTCTAACAAGTTTCAGCTTTTTAAAGCTATGGCAGAAAAACAGTTTCGAACACTGCTTAAATCTATTCAAACTGATGGAGGAACAGAATTTAAACCACTGACACCTTTACTTCAGCAGCAGGGAATCATTCACAGGTTAACTTGTCCTTATACCCATCATCAAAATGGGTCTGTAGAAAGAGAGCACAGGCAGATTGTTGAGTTGGGTCTTGCTATGTTAAATCAAGCATCCATGCCTTTGGAATATTGGGATCATTCCTTCCTCACTACCACCTATCTCATTAATCTTCTTCCATCATCATCACTTAATTTTGAAATCCCTTACTACACTCTTTTTAAAAGAGTTCCTGATTACAATGCACTTAGAGTTTTTGGCTGTGCTTGCTTTCCGTGTCTAAGACCATATAATCAGTCAAAGTTACAGCCTAGGTCTGAAGAATGTCTATTTTTGGGCTATTCTGAAAATCACAAGGGCTACAAGTGTTTGAGCAAACAAGGAAAAATATACATCTCTAAAGATGTGATATTCAATGAAACTCACTTCCCCTTTCCTAGTCTCTTCTCTCCAAAATCTCCCAACACTAGCAGCAATTGCATTCCTGTACCCTTCACTAATACACAATCCTTTATCTTACCACCTTCCAATCCTCCTATACCTACTGCTTCCTCCTCATCCACAGAAAATTTCTCTCTTCCCTCACCTAGTCAAAATCCTTCATCAACCAATCAGTCTAATTCCGAAAATACTGCACCGGTTTCCTCTACCAATCCAGTCATACCTCCTAACATTCATCCTATGACAACTAGATCAAAAAATGGAATTGTCAAGCCTAGACTCCAACCAACCTTGCTTCTAACTCATGCTGTGCCTAAAACTGTCAAAACAGCACTTAAAGATCCTAAGTGGAAAGATGCTATGGATGAAGAAATGGCTGCATTACTCAAAAACAATACATGGGAACTGGTTCCTAAACCTCCTACTAGGCAACCAATTGGTTGCAAGTGGGGTTTTAGAGTCAAGCATAATTCAGATGGGCCTGTCAGTAAGTACAAGGCACGTCTTGTAGCAAAAGGCTTCCATCAACAACCTGATTTTGATTTCAAAGAAACATTTTCCCCAGTTGTGAAACCTATAACAATCAGAACTATTCTGACTTTAGCCACTTCCTTTCATTGGGATCTTCAGCAAATTGACATTAACAATGCCTTTTTAAATGGAAAGCTTGAAGAAACTGTCTATATGCAGCAGCCCCCAGGTTTCGAACATGACAGTAACCTTTTTTTTTTTTTGATCAGCCAAAATATATTATATTATAAATGAAAGAAAGTACCGGAGGTACTATAATTACAGTATTAGTGCTAGGTATGCTGCTGGAACCACTAGTGTGAAGATCCAGATTGCAGACCTGATAAATTACTACAGTGAAATACCCATCATTTCTATCCTATAAACAAAAAGCTACTGGTAGATTACTAGACCAGTAGGTATATGAGTCAACAAAATCTTTCTCAAACCCTCTAAGCCATGACCAGATTAGAAATATTGCATCTTCCAGCAGCTTGCTTCCATTGAAAGGTTCATTTAGGAAGACATTTCGATTTCTGTGCTGCCAAATAGACCAGGTTAGGGCCACCCACCAGCACTTCCATCTAGAATACTGCTTTCCACCATTTGTGCCCATTGTTTGCTGCATGAAATGTTGCCTGGGATTAATAGGTAAAGCTCCCATGGTTTGAATCCAGGAGAAGGATTCCCACCATAAGGGCTGTGTCTTTGGGCAATCAAAAAATAGGTGAGAGGCTTCCTCCTCCTTGCTTCTGCAAAAAGGACAGATTGTGTCATTCATCTGTATTTGTCTTCTTCTCAAATTAGCTTTGGTTGGTAGTCTGTCTTTGATCAGTCTCCATGCAAAAATTTGAGCTTTTGTTGGGATTTTTAGCTTCCATAGATCCTCCAGTGCCTCATCCAGGTTGTCCCCTACTGTGGCCTCTTGTAGCAGGTAATATGCACTTTTAGTAGAGTACTGTCCTGTAGATTCGGGTTTCCATATCCAGCAGTCAGTGATCTGATTTTGGATTTGAATCTATGATATGTCATCCATAAATCTGACAGCTGCATCTACTTCACTGTCAAATAGGGGTCTTCTCCACTCAAGATTCCATTCCCAAACTGTTTCGGTTTGTCTCCCCGCTTGCTGAATGAGTCTTTGCTGTTGGCAGGAGACTTGATATAGCCTGGGGTATTTCCTCATTAATGCTTCCCCTCCTCGTACCCATCTGTCCTCCCAAAATCTGAATTTATCCCCACAGCCTAGCTTCCATTCTGTTTCAGTTTGCAACACAGTATTCATCTTTTGTTCATGAATCACCGACTGTAAGTCCTTCCACCATATTGATGCCTTGGGGGCTCTTTTTCCTTCAGCTAATGCTCTCCACCCTCCATATTTTGAATCCAGTATTTTAGCCCATATTTCTGAATTTTGCTGCATCAAATTCCACCACCACTTACCCAGCAATGCTTTGTTGAATAGGCTGATGTCTTTTATTTCCAGTCCACCCTTTTGTTTTGGGAGACAAATTGTGTCCCATTTGACCCTTGCTATTTTCTTCTGATCTATTCCTCCTCCCCATAGGAACCTTCTCTGTATTTGAATCAGCTTGTCCGCTACCTTATTGGGAATCCTGAAAAAAGAGAGAAAGAAAATAGGGATAGATGTTAGGATGGATTTTATAAGGATCACTCGCCCCCCAAAGGATAAGTGTCTCTGTTTCCATCTCGCTAATTTTTTTTCACTCTTTCTAATGATCGGATCCCAAAGCTCACTACGCCTTGGATTAGCCCCTATGGGTATTCCTAGATAAGTGAATGGCATAGACAGAATTCTGCAATTCAAGTAACCCGCAGCCTGCATTATCCATTGCTGTGATTGTCCCATAGCCCCAAAACAGCTCTTCGCATAATTTATTTTAAGGCCCGATGCAAGTTCGAAAGCCCTCAGAATAAACTTGATTGTCTTAACATTTTGCATGTTAGCCTCTCCAAAAAATATGGTGTCATCAGCATATTGTAAAATGCTAACAGGTACATTTTTCTCCCCCACAAAAAACTCAGTGAACATCTCCTGGTTGACTGCTTCCCTCATAAGTCCAGTGAGCCCCTCAGCTACAATATTGAACAGTAGGGGTGCAAGGGGGTCACCTTGTCTAAGACCTTTTTGGGGAACAAACTCTGTTGTGGGACACTTCCATTAACTAACACCGACACCGTGGCAGATTTAAGACAGCCTTCAATCCAAAGTATCCATTTTTTGCAGAACCCCAACCTCCTCAGCATGTAAGAGAGAAAGTTCCATGAAACTGAATCGTAGGCTCTTTCAAAATCGACCTTGAATATCATGCATGACTTTTGTTCCCTCCTTGCCTCCTCTACTACTTCATTAGCAATGACAACGCTGTGTAATAAGTGTCTTCCGGCTATGAAAGCAGATTGACGTTCATCTATAATAGATGACATAGTTCTCTTCAATCTGTTGGCTAGCAGCTTAGCCACGATTTTGTAGACGCAGCCTATGAGCGAGATGGGTCTGAAATCGTTGAGGCATTGCGGGTCAGTCACCTTGGGTATTAAGGCAATAAATGAAGCATTAGCTCCCCTTGGGATAACACCATTTGCATGAAATTCATCTATAAATCGGAGGACATCTGGTTTCAAAATCTGCCAGAATTGCTTGATGAATTTAAAATTAAATCCATCGGGCCCTGGGCTCTTTTCGCTATCACAGTCCCACACCGCTGTCCTGATTTCTACCTCGCTGAAGCTTTCCACCAGCCTTTGGTTCTCTCGCTGTCCAATACTATGGAAGCTGATGCCATTTAAATTTGGTCTGCTGTGCATGGATTCTTGGAATCTTTGCTGAAAAAAACTGCGGACTTCCTCTTTGACTCTATTTGGCTCATCAATCCAGGACCCGTTAATAACCACACCATTTAATACATTAAATCTGCGGTGTGAGTTAATCAGCAGGTGGAAGTAACGGGAGTTACAGTCGCCTTCCTTGATCCATTTAGATCTCGCCTTCTGCCTCATTAAAGATTCGTGAGCTTGAGCTGCTGTCCAAAGATCTTGCTGTAGCCTCTTTCTAATTGTAATTTCTTGGGGAGTCATCTGCCTATCTGCTGCTTCAGATTCCAATTTATTAAGCTCTGCCGAACCCTCTTAAATGTATCTCCGAACTGCTCTTTGTTCCATGACTTCAGCTTTTCCTTAAGACGTTTGATCTTCTCTTTGAGTACAAAGCCACCCCAGCCACTCAGCTGTGTTTGAGTCCAGCATTCCTTCACTATCTTCCCAAAAGACTTATCCTTGAGCCAACAATCGAGTACTCTGAATGGTTTTGCCCCCCAATCTACATTTTTAGATTTAAATAATACTGGACAGTGGTCAGAGAAATTTCGTTCTAGGACAAATTGCGAACTAGCTGGCCATTTAGTGAGCCAATCTGAGGAAACAAAAGCTCTGTCTAACTTGCTTCTAGCTGTCCCATTTGGTCTAAACCAAGTATATTTTCTCCCAATACATGGTGGTTCAACCACGTCAAGATCCTCTAGCCATTCATTGAATTCATTACTGGGTGTGTCAGTCATCCCTCTTTGTGATATGCCCACCCTTTCCGATGCATTCCTTACACTGTTAAAATCTCTCACCAGGCACCATAACCCATTCGGATTTAGGATCTTGAGCTGTTTTATAGACTCCCATAAAACTCTTTTGTTTTGGCTATCGCAAGGGGCATAGATATTGATTATGCAGAGCTTCTGATCTTCGTTGTTCCACTTCCCTTCCAAAAGAATGAATCCCCTGCCGCAGACCCTCCTATCTACTTTGAAACTTTTATCACTCCATAAACACAGTAGACCACCTGCTGTGTTTGATGCAGGCTGAATCTCCCAACTCACATCAGAGTCACCCCATAAGGATTGACACATTGTGGAATCAATTTGTTGCTTCTTCGTCTCCTGCAGACATAATAAATCTACCTTGTGTTTCCTCACCAACCTTCTAATTGCAGACCACTTGACCCCCCTCCCCAGCCCCCTTACATTATAAGTTAAAATATTCATGGGGCACACTTCTATTTCCCAACTTTTCTGCCTCTTTCCTATCCCTGTTTTCCATGTCACTGATCATTTCAATGAATCTTTCGTGATTTGTATCAGCTGTTACCCCCATTTGCTGTATCATTTGCCAGTGATGTTCTGCCTCCTGTAACTCTTGTGGGTTATCATCAGGTGAGGTTCTTAGCTTGCTGTTGGGTGTTTCGGCCTCTTTTCTAATCATAGAAAAATTCTCCAGGCCCAGCTCGGAGTGATCCTGATTAGCGATGTCTGCTTTGTCTTCATTTTTCTGATTCTGTTGTTGCTTTTTGCGCCCCTTATTTCTGGAGTACACCATCAGCAAAGCCCTGTTTTCATTTTTATTAGTTACTGGGCTCAAATTTTGTTTTTTTTGTGTTACTGGTGTGTTAAGTTTAGTGAGGCCCAATATCGGAGGCCCACTTTCATCAGCTTCTAAGTCATCATCTTCCTTGCTGATATATCCTTCCCAAGCGGTGCCAATCTCTTCACGGGTATTATTTGTGAGGTTGCTTCTAGCATTCAGGGCACGTGGCCCTTCGAAATTGGTTAGGGCTGGCCCACCAAAACTTTTGTTTAAATGCACTGTAAATTGGGGTGCATGTTCAACGGATACCAGCTCAAATGCCATAGCTGCAGGGATTTTCTTTGGGATATCTTCCTCATAGACTTTCTTCTGGTCACTCCCTTTTTCCTCATTTGTGTAATCTGTACCGCCCTCCTCTGAAATCTGCTGTGCTGACGCTGCCCCTTTTGCAGCTTCTAGGTCAATTGCTACCGTGTCATTGGGGTTCGCGCTATGTTCCCATTGACTCGGGTTATTACCCCGCAGTTCGTCACATGGACCGATAGGTATCGGGCTTTGTCTTTGGTGCCCGGCGCGTGTGCTACCTTCAGAACAGTCACCGCCGATATGGTGTCGTGCATGGGCGGCGTCGATTTCTTCTACGGTGTTTCTGATCTGTTCCCCGGCGTCACTCTCTTCTGATTCAACCTCCTCCGACGAGCCACCACTATCTCGAGCATGGCATCTGCAACAATGGTTTTCAGGCCCTACCTCTTCAACGATATGCACTTGATGCGTCTCGTCGGCGATGCATATGTTGATTGTATGTTGCAGTGGGGGTCTCCAAGCGGTTCTGACTAGCACTCTTGCTCTGTCCAGTCTCCGGAGCTCGTCTACATCATCGTCTACCTCCACCGGTTCTCCGATTACCGCCACCATCTTCTTAATGTGCTCCACATCCCAGGCTATCATGGGTATGCCCCAACATTGAACCCAAATTAGCCGCTGCCCTGTTTTCATGCTGGGGTTCCACTTCTCCAGCATATAGAATGGCGTCGACCCGTGCCTTACTTCCTCCACTGATGTCTCCTCTGCCCTGGTGTCCGATAAGCCTAATAGTAAGAACATATCCTCCCCTATGTACTTCGGCACAACTTCTTGTCCAAACTCCCACACAATTTCTTCTTCAGCCTCATGGAGTGTCTTCATATTCTTTACTCGACCCACCCAGGCATCTGAAAACCATCTTTTAGCTTCTGCCGGGATATCAAGATGAATCGAGGTTTGTGACCCGCCTGGGCTGTATGTTGTGAACTGTGGGTCTCGGGTCTGCCCTGCCGCTGTTTTGAGCACGGCCTGTTTGTATGAATGCGAAACTACCCTGGGTTGTAGAAGATGCTGTCGTGATGCTCTGTTTTCATGGTGTCCCTTGTATCTTCCAGCTTTCCATGTTTTGGGTGCTGACTTTGTGTCTGGGCTTATGCCTTTCCCTCGTTCGAACTTCGGTATGTTTACATATAGCTTCATGCCGCCTATTACCAGGTTGTCGAGTTGCCTTTCTAGTCTTCTCACGTCTGTCACCCCACTGAACCTCACAAAACCGTACCTCCTCCCCCCCTTGTTCCGGTGTTTGGAAATGAAGACCTCGCGTACCTGCCCCCATTTTTTGAAGTGAACCCAAAGGTCCTTCTCATTTGCCTCTTCCGGAAATCTGGTGAAGTAGAAGCTGGATATGTCGGGTCTTTCCCTCCAGTTTGTTTGTCGTACAAGGCTATGTCCGGCGTAGCTTCGCCCGGGATCCTTCCTATCTCTCAGTCCTTCCCTCTTTCTGGTCCTTACCTTTACCCACCCATCAGCTCTCTCCCTCTCATTGTCTCTCTGATCGCTCTCCGTTTCGTATCTCTCATTTCCCTCACCTCGCTCTCTCTCTTTCCCTCTCGCTCTATCTCTCATCGTATTTACCTGTACATGACAGTAACCTTGTTTGTAAACTTAACAAGGCTCTCTATGGGCTGAAGCAAGCACCTCATGCATGGTTTGAAAAGCTTTCAGCAACTCTCATCTCTCTTGGGTTCAAGGCTAGCAAGTGTGACCCTTCCTTATTTGTCTCTTCCTCATGTGGAAACACAACTTATGCGCTTGTCTATGTGGATGACATAATCCTCACTAGAAATAACAGTGTTCTAATTCAGCAACTTATTTCACAGCTAAACTCTATTTTCTCTCTTAAACATCTTGGCAAGTTGGACTACTTCCTTGGGATTGAAATCAAGTATAATTCCGCAGGTTCTGTCATGCTTTCTCAAACCAAATACATCTCAGATTTGCTTGAAAGAGTAAATATGGAAGAAGCTAAAGGAATTTCCACCCCTATGGTTAGTAATCTCAAATTGTCAAAGCAAGAAACTACATGCTTTGAGAACCCTACGCTGTACAGATTTGTGGTTGGTGCTTTGCAATATGCAACAATCACACCACCAGAAATTAGCTTCTCAGTAAACAAAGTCTGCCAGTACATGTCCAAACCCATGAAAGAGCATTGGAGAGCTGTCAAATGCATACTTAGGTACCTTAAAGGAACTATAATGCATGGTTTGCTAATCAAACCTGCCAAGACCACTCCTTCTATCAAGATTTTTGGGTTCTGTGATGCTGATTGGGCTGCAGATCAGGATGATCGTAGATCCACTTCAGGAGCTTGCTTTTTTCTTGGGCCTAATTTGGTCTCATGGTGGGCTAAAAAGCAAGTTTTGGTTGCTAAATCAACAACTGAGGCAGAATATCGAAGTCTGGCTCAAGTTACTTCTGAAATTCTCTGGCTTGAATCTCTTCTCAAGGAGCTTCACATTCCTTTTGATACTCCTCTAATTTTTTGTGACAATCAGAGTTCAGTAGCTTTAGCTCACAATCCTATTCTTCATGCTCGTACTAAGCACATGGAACTTGACATTTTCTTCGTTAGAGAAAAAGTTCTCAGGAAGGATCTTGTTGTCTCTCATATTCCTTCTCAGGAGCAGGTTGCAGATATCATGACTAAGCCTCTCTCAACCAACAGATTCCTAAGTTTACGTGACAAACTCAATGTAGTTGATTGTGCCAATCAACCACCTGGAGTTTGAGGGGGGGAATGTTAGGAGTATGAGAATAAAAGACTCTCTTTTATTCTTTGTTAGTTGATATGTTCTGTTAAGATTTGTAACAGTTGTTAAACAACTCATAGGTCTCCTTTCTGTTAGAACTGTGTAACTAACTTAGCCTTTGCTAAGTTATGCTGCACCTTATAAATAGGACTAAGATCTCTCTCTGTAATTCAGTTTTTATCTTTCTCAGTTTTATACAATTGATTTTCCTAAGAGTTTCTCTCTTCTTCTAGATATTTTCTTTGGTTTCTTTCTCTTAATACAAACACGCTCTCCTTATTTGGTTAAAATTTTTTGAAAACTACAAAATTAGGAGAGTCATTAAATATGATTGGGACCCACCAAATTTTGTCATTTCCAATAAATTTCAGCCATGAGAAAGAGTGTGTTAGAGAGTGTGTTCCTAGCATTTTTCGTCTTGTTTATATAGTTGTGACCTTTCTGTTTTACTATAGTATCTTTCTATTCTATGCAATTTGTTATATTCAGCTTGGTTTGCTTTATTGGCCTCTTTTTTTTTATATAAATGTTTAGAATTTCAATGACCATAAAGATTAAAGGGTAAATTAAATGGTTTCTTGCATATATCCAATTTGAGGAATATTGTACTAGCTATTAATATTTCAATGTTATGATTTCATTTTGAGGCTTAAATTGCGTATTGTGCAATAAATAGCTTTCTTTTCATTATGGGTGAGCCAACAAGGTGACCTTGGGTTATGTATTTGCTAGAAAGAACAACTTAAAATTAGAAACAACTCTTGCAGCTAGAGATATTGACTTAAGCAAGGGCCAAATCATTCAACTGCTGGTCCATTTTGGGGCGTAGTTTCACCTCTTAAATTAAAAAGAAAATAAAAAGTCTTGCATTAAATTTTGGCTGGATAATGAATTGCCTTTTTCAAATTCTTGTTCAAGCTATACCCTCTAAGCTTGTTGCAAAGCTGCTACGTAATTTGTTGTTGTCACAGATTAGTGAGGCATTTCTTTGTCGGTGATATTTGTAATTTTGTACAGTCTAGATGGTATAAAGAGAATGCAAACTATGCACACTCGTCATTCGCCAAAATAACAGATTTCTTTTACCTTGTGAATACTGTCTGTCTAATAGTGTAATAGTGTCAGTCAGTATGTTTATATCTCACCTCACTGATTTTTGTCCTAAACTTCCTTATCTCTGTAAATTCATTTTTGTTGGAGTAATTTACTTTGTTTACTTGCCCCCATTCCTGTTATTTATATTTACTGGATTTGTTTTAGGTGATCCATTTGGGTTTCGCTTTACACTCTTTTTTCCTGCTGTACAGATGTATTAAAATAGCACTCGTGCATGATATTGCAGAGGGTATGTCTGATTTCCTCTGATTGAATTTTTTCTGCATTTCTTTATATCTTGGTGACAAATTTTACATTGGATGAATTGCTTGCTGTATTGGCTTGAAATCAATTTTTTCAAATTTCATTCAAAATGACTGGATGATGACTCATGTCCTTGAAAGCTGAAATCATTGGTAATTTTCACAATGCAGTGTAGCATAAATTGTAGAGGACGTGCTCATTTATTTATGTTATGTGAGCATCCCTCTCTGCCTGGAAGAGCAGTTAATTCTCAAAATTCAGTTCCCCAGCTTTATGAAAATCAATGGATTAATAGCATGTTGAATATTGCTAGGTAATCATTATTAAATACTGACTCTGCTTATTAAATTATTGAATAAGATGAAAAATCTAACTTGAATACTTAGGTAGTGTTTGGTGCAACCTTTTTTGAGCTTTTCTTATCCTTAAAAATAGCACTTGGGTCAAACACATTTTCTAAAATGCTCTTAAGAAATTAAGAACCTCCCCAGTTTTAAAGGAAAACAAGTTAAGGCTCCCTCTTCCCCCCGCCAATATCTCTCCTCTCCTCTCGTTCTCTCTCTCTCTCTGTCTGCTTTCTCAGTCTCTTTCTCCCCTTGATATTCCATCTCTCCTTCCATGCTCTCTCTCTCATAATCTCTTTTAAGCAAAAAGAAATGAAAACTGCTAAGCAGCTTTTACTTCTAAAACTCTTATTTTGAGTTATTTTAAAGTAGTTGTTCCTAAAAAACTAAGTTGGGCCAAACATAGCCATAGATAATAACATGTACAAGGAATGAAAAATTCAATAAAAGAATGTTGGATTAATTGACTTTGTTCCTCAAATTTTGACTTAGTTGTATGTGATTGTGAATACTCAACACATTGGTTTTCCTCAAGTATACATAAGAAAAAGATAAAAGGAATTGGATAAGGTATCAAGTCTTCTTTAATATATTGCTGATTATAATTTATTGAAGTTTGAGCATGGTTTTGCATTCAATAGCTATTGTAGGAGATATAACACCATCTGATGGTGTGCCCAAGGCTGAAAAGAGCAGAATGGAGCAGGAAGCCTTAAGCAAAATGTGTGAACTTCTCGGTGGAGGGATAAGAGGTATTGCAAATTATTTTTCTGGGAAACTTTTACAGAGATTCCAAATTTGGCATCAAATTTACTTGAGGCCACTTTGTTTTTATTACAGCTGAAGAGATCAAAGAACTTTGGGCAGAGTATGAAAACAATTCTTCTTTAGAGGCAAATCTTGTAAAGGATTTTGACAAGGTATCTGTTTGAATGGTGTGTTTTATGGTTATATTGAACTTCTCTTTGGTGGTTTCTTCCCTCTTGCAAATCAACTTCAGTGCACCACCAACTTTAAATCCTATAATTAAGTTTCCAAATCAGTTGTCCGTTTTCCTTAAATCAAACAGAATTTACCAAATTAAGAACATTTTAATTTGTCTTCTATGCATTGGTATGAAACTAGGTCAGATGATAAGTTCCATGAATAAACAAGAGAAAAGAATAGTTCTAGATTCTCTGAATTGTGGTTGTAGAAAAATAAACTACAGAGAATAAAATAAAACTATGTATTCAGCTGATAAAGTTTTGGCAAAAAATATTTCAGACATGACAAATGACCTCTAGGCTCTACATGATCAGTTTTGACAAATTTTTAACACTTACAGTGTTTTTTTAATCAAGGGAAATATTAGAATGTGTGGGTTTGAGCCTAACTCAACCCTACAAAATTGGCTTATAAGGTAAGGGTTGCCTCCTACCTATATACTCTATCTTGACACTATTTTTAGCTGATGTGGGACTTGATTTTTCCCAATAAGTCCTCTCACGCCCAGTACTTTTTGGGTTTGGTGCATGGATAATATGGTAGGTTATCGGTAATAGATTTAGGATAGGCTCCAATACCATCTTAAGAAAGAGGAAACAAAGGCATTGAACTGAAATTGTGTGTCTGTATGCACCACGGATGAGAGTTTATACTCCCTTCATCTCATTATAATTGTCGTCCCATACCAGTTTGTTTACTCAGACCAAGAAAAACTAATAAACAAATGAAAAAGAATAATAATTTTACAAAATTAACCTTATCATCATTAATTCATTTTTAGTTTTTGTAGTCCATATCATTAATATTATAAGGGATATAAGTGAAAAAAAACAATTAATATTATATTGAAAAGCTAAAATGACAATTATTTTGGGACAATTTTTTTTTTCTTACACGACTATTATTATGGGATGGAGGGAGTATAAGCTTATTGTATTAATTACACATAAATATATATTCAGTTTCCTTAATTAGAGGTTATATCCCTATAAACTACAATTATTACGATGAATGCAGTCTGATTTTCAACAGGAAACATGAGAGGGGTTAAATATAAGGGGTTTTGTAACAAATTTAGACAATAAAGTGTAATTTACATTACTATTTTATGTTTTCATAACATGCATCTCTGGAACTGTAATACCGGGACCATGTTCATTTCTAATTGCATTTGTCCTTGTTCATTCTGATCAGGTTGAGATGATTCTGCAAGCGCTGGAATATGAAACAGGTACGTTATAGATAGATATATTAGCATGTGAACATTGAATTCCTATCACCATTCCACCTTATGTTTGGAATTCTTAAACAGTTGAACTCCAACTTTTTGACGACTGATGAGTTGATAATTGATAGTTCTTCCTAAAGTGAATGCTATTTTTACTTTTGCTACATACTCTTCATGATACGTTACAAAGATGCCAAGTATCTCAGATTATATTCTACCTTGTGCAGAACATGGAAAAGTGTTGGATGAATTCTTCCTTTCAACTGCAGGTAGAATTGAAACTTTAGTCATAAATGAAATGCTCATAATTTTTATTTGATCCTGTGTCAACCTCTTCATCTTTTACTTTGTCTTCAGGGAAGTTTCAAACTGAAATCGGAAAAAGTTGGGCGGCTGAGATCATTTCAAGAAGAAAATCTTTATCAGCAAAAAGGCCACGTTGATATAGTGCCTGACAAGTCATGCCATCTTGGCTTGAGTGATCATGGTTGGTCAGATTAACAGAATAGCTAAGTTAACCAGAACCCATAAGCATGATTTCTTGCAAATCCTGGTTCTGGAATTTTGACATAATTTGGGGTGACACCTATTAGTTGTCCCTGCCTGATAATTTCTTTGGAATCATTTTTTGTCTATCTTGGTGACGCATTTAAACCTAGCCTTTATTTCTATTCTTTTCTTTTGTTAACATTGGTATGTAAATTAATATCAAATATTTAGGCAAGTTTTCAATAACCTGTAATTTGCCTAAGAAATAGTTGGAAGTTGTAAGTAACTACTTGATTTTAGTTTAGGAAGTCAACTTGAATATGAATCTTTTCTTAATCAAATAGTCAGGCACTGAAATTTCAACTAAACATTAGTTTGAAAATTCTGAACAATAATGACTATTTTTAATAGAGGCTAAATTACTCTTATAATAATTATGTTTTTTTTTTCACATCGACAATATTCTCTTATGACAAGGTTTACCGTATATCTCATGTAAAATAATAAGTGAAAACAACTAATTGTGAAAATTTTAGAAAATTACCACAAAATAGTATCAAATATGATTAAAATCGTGTCTCAGAAAACATATAATATTAAATAATTTCTTATTGAAAAATGAAATCTTAAATTTATGATAATTATTAGTTAATGGCACTGACAAAGCATTTCAATTCAATCTTGATTACACTGGGTGATTCAATTCAATCCAATTTACCGCAATTTGCAATTATAATTATAATTTTCTTTTTAAAAAACTTATCGCGTAGGTATTTACTTTTTGTCCCTTATTATCAATTTGTGAATCATGATTAGGCTCCAAAAGACCAGAACTTTCTATATATAAAACAAACATTTTCAATGAGAATCAAGAAATGATGTCATTGTATGTACAAATAGTCTCACATAACCGTGAACATCGAACTTGTGTATTGGCATAACACATTAGAAAGTGCAAAAAATCATTCCTAGTGAGTTCAATTGGCTGTCACCATCATCATATTAGGCACCGAATTTTGAGATGAGGTATTTTTTAATTTAACAACATATTTTTAAAGCTAAAGTAATTAATGAATAATTTGATTTATCGAATTTAATGAAGATATTAGATAAATAAAAAATGTTTCATATAATTAATTTGGTGAGAATCGAGTTATAAAGAAACAATATATTTAATTATAATTAATAATTAATTACTTTTTTAAGTATGAGATAATAAGAAAAAACTAATAGTTTTACAAAAGTAGATGTGAATTTTATTTAAACAGGATGAACCTCATTCTCTAGGAAAAAAAGCATATATTACTAATTTTTTTTGGTGAAATATTACTTTTTTTTTTAGAAATATTACTGCACTAGATTATTAAAAATTTATAAATACTAATATTAAATAATTTTTTTATTAGTAGGCATAAGTTGCCTTATGTTCGGCCTAGTGAAACATGGATTCAGTGCCATTTTTTCATCAATACTGTATTAATTAAAAATATACTTTTTTTTTACTCTACACTATCGTAATCATTTGTGGCAGACTTGCATTCAACACAAATTGAAAAGCTTAAAGTATGGACAACATATATAAATCCTTATCCAAAACAAAATTTAGGTCTCTTGATAACATTTCTACTTTGAAACAACTTGAAAATCCTTCTAAATAAATACAATTAATGGTGATGACCGACACTTAGGTCAACAGGGAATGGCATCTAACTCTGATTCTAAAGTTTAATGCAGACAACTTTTTTTTTCGGTATGCTATGCTGACAACTTTAATTGAAGGGAACAATGGCCTTCTCTAGTGTCGATTGAAAAATGAAAAAGAACATGAAAAGATAAGAGAATAATATGTGTGTGTATATATTTTATTTTTGACTTCAGGACCGTGATTCATGTTGAAGAAAGAAAATCACTGTCCAGTGGATTTTCCCCCCCTATAAATAGTATCATAAGGAGAAATGTATTCTTCTGCAAATTTAAGGGAATAGTTAGTTATTAATATCATTCTCAATTTTTTATAATCATTTTTATGAATACAGTATTATTCCATTTCTTAATATTGTAGTAGTATTTCTTTTAATTTTTTTTATTGATAAAGTTTAAAAAATCCAACCAACAGTTGTGTGAGTTAGTGAACCTAAGAAGAGAGACATAAAGCTGTCATCACATTATATAATTTTAAAAATGCTAATGAGTATTGGTAAAGAAATTAAAAATAGAAATATAAATATTTTTATTGAGAAATGGATAATTACTTTTTTTTATACTGTTCATGATCTTTTTTATACTTTCTTATGATTTATATAATAAATATTTTTTTTAATTCTTTAATCAATTTCTTAAAAATATTAGTTAACAAGATGCATATAAGTTACTGCGAAAATTGAATTATTTATTTCATTAACTTTTAGCTTCTTTTAAAATGACATGGTTGTTTTAGTGTGTTGCACCACTTAATGTGTTTGGGAAGTAATTGAACTAATTCAACGGGCTTTAAGATGAAGGCTTTTAACAATTTTATTTTGGAAAGTGTGATTTTGTTGTTCAACATGTATCAATTAATCCAAACACGTCCTTAAAACACGTCCTTAATGGTTGTGCATGATGAAAGAAAAACCAGACCAATGGTGATAGTGAGGCATCACTTGCGGCAAATTTACCTAAGGGGTCTTATTTTAAAAACTATTTACGTCTGAGGGTTTGTTTTAAAAGTAATGACGGAGGGGGTCGGTTTTTAGGGGGAAAACGCCATTGCCACTGGCGGCAAGGCTCAACCCGCCATTGCCAGTGGCGGCAAAGCAGGAGAGAGGGGTGTATCGCCCCTGGTAGTGGCGACATAGGCCACGTAGGAGTGAGAATCGCCATTCTCACTGGCGACACCCAATCTGTGGGACTCGCCATTACGATGGGCGGGATAGGGCTTCATGGCGTGCCGCCAGCCCTTCTGGCGAGACAGCCATGGTTCACGTGAACCTTGCAGGGCTTCAACTTTTCAGGCTTGCAGGCTTGGTTCTGCTCTCCATTGTTTAGGGATGCAGCATAGCGTTTAGGCATGCAGAGAGCTTTTGACCATTGTACGCTTTTTTTCTATAAAATAAGTTGAACGTAAACTTTGGATTCACATTTCTTTTCTTCTACTACCTTTCTTTTCTCCATTCTTGAATTTCTTGAGTGTTCTGCGTGCTTGCTGTTGGTGCTTGCTGTTGGTGCTTGCTCTTGGTGCTTTGCTTTTGCTGAGTTTTTTTCTTCCATAGTTCATAATTCTTAATTGGCTGGTAAGTGATTTTCTTAAATAACAGGTTAGCTAGATAAGTGATTTATATATTCTGTTTGTTAATATTTTTAAAATAATAGGTTAGCTAGATAAGTATTGTAAGTTTAGGTTAATTAAGATTAATAGGTATTGTAAGGTTAGGTTAGTTATTATTAATAATAAATTAATAAGTATGCTGTTATTTGTTATTAATTTTTATGTAGTAACAGATATTTGAAGAGTAGGTTAGGTTAGGTTAGGTTAGTTAGTATAAAAATATTATTTAGTTTGTAGTATATATTTTTAGATTTGTAGTATATATTTGAAGGTTAGTTTGTATAAAAATAAGTATGCTGTTATTAGTTTGTAGTATATATTTGAAGGTTAGTTTGTAGTATATATTTGAAGGTTAGTTTGTAGTATATATATGATATTTTAGTAAGCCACAGCCAAACGTTCCGACACACTTAATATTAGCCTTAGAAATATTAGGCACACACTTAATATTAGATAAGGTAGAAATATTATGTATAAATTAATATTAGCATACATATTTATAAATTTTAGGTAGACATAAATTTTTAGTTTTTATAATATTAAGCATGTTACACGTAAATAAATAATTGTAATATTAGAGATGCGTAAATTTGCTTTATTAGTGTTATATTTTTGTGTATTATATATTTTTGTATGTTATATATAGATAGTATAGTTTTAAATAAATGAATTAATAAGTTAATATTGTTTGAGTTAATAATTTTTAGTTTTTAGTTTTTAGTTATATATATATATATATATATATATATATATATATATATATATATATATATATATATATATATATATATATATATATATATATATATATATATATATATATATATATATATGATCACTGTTAGTTTTAGTTTGTAGGTTAATATTAATTGTTTTAGAAAATTTATGTTATTAAATATATGATAGATTGTACATTATTATAATTTTTGTATATATATTTTTAAATAATTTTTTGCATTTCAATATTTGTTTGTATTATAAATAATTTGTTAGTCCATATTTTATTCAATTATTTTTTTTAATTGTAGAAAAAAAATTATTTATTTAAAGTTTTGTTCACATGTATTTTAATTTATGTATAGAATATATTAAAAATTGGCCAGTTTGATTTTTTTTCAAATTTATTGTTAGATATTTAATAATGTTTTTATAAATGTGTGTAGTTTAATTTAATTTATATTATCTACAAATAATGTATTATATTTTTTTTTTGTAGTAGCAATGGCATCTTCATCATCATCTTCATCACATGTTAACATTAAGTCTGGTCCCATCGATGCTGATGTATTATGGATGCAACCTAAACATGTTTCAGAACATGTTTGGAATGGGGAAGAAGATAGGAAATTACATATCAGACGAGCTGTCCCCACGTATCAAGGGGAAGAACAAATTCCTGAGCAAATTTTTCCTTTTCTTCTACAATCTGGTTTCGCTTGGATTATCAAGATGGGGTACTTAAAAATAAATGCCTCATTAATTAGTGCTCTGATTGAAAGATGGAGGCCAGAAACACATACCTTTCACATGAGATGCGGAGAATGTACTATTACTCTCCAAGACGTCTCTGTATTGTTAGGTATAAGTGTGGATGGTTTACCATTAATCGGTCCAACAAATCTTGATTGGGCTGATTTATGTGAGGAATTATTGGGAGTCAGACCACAAGAAGATGAAATTAGAGGTAGTGTGGTTAAATTAAGTTGGCTGGCTCACCATTTTGCCCAAATAAATAATGACGACGACGAAGAACAAGTACGAAGGTTTGCCCGTGCATGGATATTGAGATTCATTGGAGGTGTCTTGTTCGTTGATAAAAGCAGTAACAAAGTTTCGCTAAGATACCTTCAATTTTTACGTGACTTTGAAGAATGTGGCAGATATGCATGGGGAGCTGCCGTACTTGGTTTTCTATACAGAGAGATGTGCAATGCCACCGATTATAAAACTAAATCAATCGGAGGTATGTGCATCTTACTACAAATGTGGGCATGGGAACGATGTCCAACCTTGGCTCCAAAGAGGACTCCTTCCCAAGTAGAAAATACACCACTGGGGCATAGGTTAGTCATTTTTAGCAGCGTCTTTCATTTCAATAGAATAAATGGTTTTAGCATATATTAAATTTTAATCTTTGTAGGTGGCTGCGACGTGGAAACCAACATATCGGCAATGATGATGTGAGAGTTTTTCGTCGCAAGTTAGATATTATGAAACGTCATGAGGTAAGAAGATGTTATTCTATTTGTAAAATAAAAAATTATATGTGTTATTTTACTAAAATGTTCATAACTATGTTGTTATATGCAGTTTGTGTGGGAGCCGTACCCATCAACCGTAATATCACTGTTGCCTCCCGTTTGTTTAGTCGGAAGTCTCGCGTGGTACGCGGTGGTGCCACTAATTTGTTTCCAAGTTATTGAGTGGCACCAACCGGACAGAGTATTGAGACAATTTGGGATGCAACAGCCAATTCCAGAGTCTCCTTCACAACCCTTAAACATTCATGGCATAACATTGAAAGGGAAACATGACGAAAATTGGGGGCAATTGTTCGCCCCAATGATTGATCAGTGGAATAATCGCCATGCATTCAGGGTCGACGCTTATCCCTGACAAGAAGGCCTATTGAGTTTTAACTCGGACTACATGGTCTGGTATAGGCGAAAGACAAAGATGTTTGTTGACCCAGCAAATGCAAAGACGGCTACATTGATATTTTTAAATTTTTTTCAAATTTTAACTTGAACTTTTATTTAATGATGGCCATTAATTTTCTTACCCTTATAAATGCAGGGTGAAGTTGCGGAGGCATTACAATACATGGTGTCTCCTCAAGGGAGGAATACATGCACATTTGATGATCTCGTGCCTTATGTGGAAAAAATTACAATTTTATCCGAAGAGCAAGAGAGAGTCACTGAGCCAGTGTCACATGGTCCCGCATCAGAGCGTCAATTTCCTGCACAACAGTTTCACATGCTTCAGTCAAGTATTGAAACTCAGGGGATAGACAGAAGAAGGGACACTGTTGAAGCGGAAGAATATTCCCAAAAAATGGCGGAGCGTGGCCATGGAATGTATTACACGCCACAAACATTTGCTGAGTATCCGACCCAGATGTATCAATATCCTTTTCAGGGTCATCACACTGATACTTCTGCAAGCCAGCAATCGTTCGGTGGTGTTGCGGAAACACAAGCTCATTTTTCATGGCCCACAATGACCCCTTCATAGCAATATCATGGCCCAATTCCAACACCTAATGCCCCGTTAAGAACACAATGGAATGTACCGGGACAAATACCTAATACGGGTGACTTATTCGGTGTTGATTTGCGGCACGCATTTTCTGCGGAGGCTGACGAAGAAGAAGCGGGGAGGCATCGGGGCAGAAGAAATCCTGATCGCCAAGCACGAAGATGGGATCGACCATGTGGCACATCCTCACGACATCACGGACACCAAAATGAATGATTTGCATGTCTTCGTTTATTAAGGCTTTGTTGTATATTTGTAATTTGACATTCATGGCGTAATGTATGATATTCAGTTTATTAAGGCTTACTTATGGATAATATTTATGTCGCGTATCAAACTATAATAATCAATGAACCCTAAACCAAATAAAACTCAAAAACTAACCCCTAAAATAAAAAAACCTAACCCTAATCCTAAAAAATAAGAACTAACCCTAACCCCTAACATGTTCAGAACTAAAACCTAACCCTAAAATAAAAAACCTAACCCTAACCCCTAAAAAATAAGAACTAACCCTAACCCCTAAAATAAAAAAATAACCCTAACCCCTAACATGTTCAGAACTAAACCCTAACCCTAAAATAAAAAACTTAGCCCTATCCCTAAAAAATAAGAACTAACCCTAACCCCTAAAATAAACATATAACCCTAACCCCTAACATGTTCAGAACTAAACCCTAACCCTAAAATAAAAAACTTAGCCCTATCCCTAAAAAATAAGAACTAACCCTAACCCCTAAAATAAAAATATAACCCTAACCCCTAACATGTTCAGAACTAAAACCTAACCCTAAAATAAAAAAACCTAACCCTAACCCCTAAAAAATAAGAACTAACCCTAACCCCTAAAATAAAAAAATAACCCTAACCCCTAACATGTTCAGAACTAAACCCTAACCCTAAAATAAAAAACATAGCCCTATCCCTAAAAAATAAGAACTAACCCTAACCCCTAAAATAAACATATAACCCTAAACCCTAACATGTTCAGAACTAAACCCTAACCCTAAAATAAAAAACTTAGCCCTATCCCTAAAAAATAAGAACTAACCCTAACCCCTAAAATAAAAATATAACCCTAACCCCTAACATGTTCAGAACTAAAACCTAACCCTAAAATAAAAAAACCTAACCCTAACCCCTAAAAAATAAGAACTAACCCTAACCCCTAAAATAAAAAAATAACCCTAACCCCTAACATGTTCAGAACTAAACCCTAACCCTAAAATAAAAAACTTAGCCCTATCCCTAAAAAATAAGAACTAACCCTAACCCCTAAAATAAACATATAACCCTAACCCCTAACATGTTCAGAACTAAACCCTAACCCTAAAATAAAAAACTTAGCCCTATCCCTAAAAAATAAGAACTAACCCTAACCCCTAAAATAAAAATATAACCCTAACCCCTAACATGTTCAGAACTAAAACCTAACCCTAAAATAAAAAAACCTAACCCTAACCCTAACCCCTAAAAAAATAAGAACTAACCCTAACCCCTAAAATAAAAAACTAACCCTAACCCCTAACATGTTCAGAACTAAAACCTAACCCTAAAATAAAAAACCTAACCCTAACCCTAAAAAATAAGAACTAACCCTAACCCCTCAAATGTTCAGAACTAAACCCTAACCCTAAAATAAAAAAACTAGCCCTAACCCTAACAAAAAACGAACTAAAGCCTAACCCCTAACAATTAAGAACTAAACCCTAGCACTTCAAATAAAAAACTTAGCCCTAACCCCTAAACCATAAGAACTACACCCTACCCCCTCAAAAATAAGAACTAACCCTTAAAATAAAAAAAATAACCATACACCCTAAAATAAAATGACTTAACCCTAACCCCTAAAATAAGAACTAAGCCTAACCCTAAAAAATAAGAACTAAACCCTTACCCTTTAAAAAAATAAAGTTTATTTCAACTTCTAAATGTAATTTTATTTCATTAGAAGTACACATTAAAAAAAAGAAATTTTATTTCAACTTCTAAATGTAATTTTATTTCATTAGAAGTACACATTAAAAAAAATAATTTTTATTTCAACTTCTAAATGTAATTTTATTTCATTAGAAGTACACATTAAAAAAAATAATTTTTATTTTAACTTCTAAATGTAATTTTATTTCATTAGAAGTACACATTAAAAAAATTAACCCTAAACCCTAAAATAAGAAAACTTAGCCCTAACCCTAAAATGTTCAGAAATACACCCTAACCCTAAATAAAAAAAATAAGCCTAACCCCTCCAAAATAAGCACTCAACCCTAACCCCTCATAATTAGGAACTAAACCCTAAGCCCTCAAAATTAAGAACTACACCATAACACTTCAACTCAAATAAAAATAAACACTAAACCTTAAAAAAATAAGAACTAAACCCTAACCCCTAAAATAATAAGAACTAACCCCTAACCCCTAAAACAATAAGGACTAACCCTAACCATTCAAATAAAAAAAATTAACCCCAAACACTAAATAACAAAAACTTAGCCCTAACCCCTAACAAATAAACACTCAACCCTAACCCCTCAAGTTAAGAACTAAACCCTAACCCTTCTAAAAAAGTTAGCCTTTACCCCTAAAATAAAATTTGTTTACCCTAAACCCTAAAATAAAAAGAACTTAACACTAACCCCTAATAAATAAACACTAAACCCTAAAATAAAAAATAAGAACTAAACCCTAACCCCTAAAATAATAAGAACTAACCCCTAACCCCTAAAACAATACGGACTAACCCTAACCCTGCAAATAAAAAAAATTAACCCCACCCCTAACCCCTAACAAATACGAACTAACCCTAACCTCTAAAAAATTTGAAGTTACCCCTAACAAATAAAAAATAAGGCCTAACCCTACCCCATACAATTATAAAATTAACCCTAACCCTAAAATAAAAAACTTAGCCCTAACCATAAAATAAAAAGAACTTAGCCCTCACCCTTCAAATAAAAAACTAAGACAAAATACTTAGACACTAACGTTTCTAACTAACGATCAACACCAATGTCACTCAACCTCGATTGATCCACTCCATTTATTTCAACTTCTAAATGTAATTTTATTTCATTAGAAGCACACATTCAACAAAAAGTAACTGACGATTTCATTGAAGACCAACAAGTAAATACATTGAACAAAACCTAAAGCAATACAAGTCAGGCATGTAACATACATAAATCAATTAAATGAATTACTCCCACGGTCAGATTGCATTGGACATCGACGCCTATTGTGCCCTTCAGCTCCACATCTACTACATTTTTGTCGGTGGTCAGATGGTTCGACCCAATCCATCTCATTCCTTATCCTTGTTGATTTTGGCCGACCTTTCGCACGAATTGTAGTTGGGTCAGGGATTAGTGTCCATGCCTCATCAGAAGGAGGAATTGCCGCTTCATTCCCAAGAGGCCACCACTGTGCGGAGTATGCTTTTAAGATGTGCTCATTGGTGTAAACAACATCTATATATTGGTAGTAGTTCATGCTCACGTAACCACAAGCTGCAATAATGTGTGAACATGGATAGTGAAGCGCAGAATACCTTCCGCATTGACAGTAATGGCCATTCAAGTTAACTGCCCATTTTTGTCCGCCACGTTGCGTTATAGGATTGAAGGTCTCCTCTACTTCAAACCTTGTCGAGTGGATATCATACACGCGAACGATGTGCGAACAAGCTTGTTCTTGATTTTTCCTAAGTTCTGTAACAAGCTTAGAACAATAAACTTGGCCTTCTCTTAATTGTCTTTGGGCTTGGCGACCACGATCAATAAAGTACTTTCGGCACCTACTATATGTTGACTTCACCAACGCTGTTATTGGAATGCTGCGACAATCTTTCAACACCTTATTCACACATTCTGATAAGTTGGTTGTCATGTGACCATATCGTCGTCCAGATGTATCGTAAGCCATGCTCCATTTTTCCTTTGAGATTCGATCAATCCATCTTGCTATAGCTGGACTCAATTGACGAAATTTTTCTAAGTTTTGATCAAACACATGCTTGCAAGGAGTGTACGCTGCATCAAATTTGTTATCATCAACAGTTGTACGTAGACATGAAACTCAAATTAAATTAATGTATAAAATAAACCTTACCCAATTTCTTGAACATCTCTTTTTGTTTCGCGTTGTTGAATTTGCGATTGAAATTGCTGGCTATGTGTCGGACGCAGTACACATGATAACCGTGGGGAGGTTGCCAACCAAGTGCTTCATTAGCGACAGCAGACTTTATACTCGCGTGACGATCATATATTAGACAAATTCCATTCTTATCTGTGACGTGTTCACGCAAGTGGGCCAAAAACCATGACCATGCTGTTAGCGTCTCGCCTTCGACCACGGCGAATGCTAGAGGAAGAACACCACCATTTCCATCTTGCGATGTGGCCATTAACAGGGTCCCACGGTATTTGCCGTATAAATGTGTGCCGTCAACTTGTATGATTGGCTTACAGTACTTAAAAGCCTCCTTGCATTGACCAAATGTCCAAAATACTCTATGAAATTGACGATGTTCGTGACTCACCCTATTGCCAACAATAAAATCGTCATGTAGTATTTGAAAGTAAGAGCCAGGAGAATGATTTTGCATGTGTGTTAGCCATGACGAGAGTTTCGCATACGACTCTTCCCAATCGCCATATTCAATTGCAATCGCCTTTTGTTTGGCCATCCATGCTTTTCTGTATGAAACCTTATAGGAAAATTCACTATTTATCCTTTCTTGAATCAAAGAAATTTTT
The DNA here is from genome assembly GCF_004193775.1 of Glycine soja. Classification (NCBI taxonomy): domain Eukaryota; kingdom Viridiplantae; phylum Streptophyta; class Magnoliopsida; order Fabales; family Fabaceae; genus Glycine; species Glycine soja. The sequence continues at coordinate 27,582,632 of NC_041002.1, read as the reverse complement.
ATTGATGGATCTTCTCTGATCATGCCTGTAATTCAAATAAGTAAATTAAATTACAAATTAAAATAACAAATAACACAAAAGTAGGATAATATGAACATAAAAAACGTACCTACTACGCAAGTCGCAATTAAATTTGAATCAAGCTTCTCATGGTCTTGTGTCATAGTCATATTTAGACATGTGTGCGGTCCACCCCATTGTGTCACTTTCCATGCATCAGTTTTTTTGGATAAAATTGCCCTCATATAAAAAGGGCAAGGAGACTCTTCGGTGCTGTTGGGGCAACAAACGATATATTTGTGTGATTTCGTTTCAACAACCTTAAAACTTTGATGCACCTTCATCACATATTGTTTGAGTGCATTTTTGACTGCATCTTTACTGTCAAAATCCATGCCAACATATAATTCTTGTCCAACATTAAAAGTCGTTGGCATGTCTAGACCACAAATGTCCTCCTCGTCCGGATGACTCCAGTTGATATTATTATAATGGCTAGCATCATTCCAAAATGGATTTTGAATTTCTGGTACACCTAATAATTTATAAAATAAAATCACGTCAACAAACTACTCCTATTTAATTACCATTAAATACAATTCTCATAAAAAGATAGATGTATTCAACTAATTTTGTATTTCACAAACATTTACCTTCGCTTGGGTGAACAATTGAAACTGGTTCAACGATGTCAGTGACTTCATCGTCTGTATGAGATATTCCATCATCACTATCATCTTCATCGAAAGACTCTTCAACGTATGAGTTAGATGCAAGATAATCATCATCATCATCATCATCATCATCATCTTCATCAACATGTAAATTGCTTATATTTTTTGGCAGTTCCGACTCATAATGAGATACATTACGTCCACATGACGTAACAAAATTTGCAGCATGAAACATAGAACCACCAGCAACATCCTTTTCTACGTACAACTCTAGAACTGACATTTGTTGTTGTTGTTGAAAACTTTCGATCATAGTTTCAACATCTTCGTCATCACAAATTTGCAACGCAACATATTTTCTTGAAACTAAAAATCTACAACTTATAGTAGAAATAATTTCATTATTTTCTAACTTTACCTTATCTCCAATTTTTTTTTTCAAAGCATTGAAACTAATTCCGCGTTTAATCTGAATGACCTTTTTACTGCCTTCAAATATTACACCATCATTGTCTTCATATACTCTTCCGTTGAAATACAACACTGTAATAATTGAATTCATGATATACCTACATCAACAAAATTAAAAATAATTAATCATAACAACAGTCTTTTTAAAATAAATAAGTGTATCTGCTTGCTGCATCTACTAAATTAAATTTAAACTTAAACTTGGGATACAAATTAAAATAAGTAAACATTATTAAAAAATTACTTCAACGTAAAAAACCTAATTACAAATTGGCTTAAACTTCATGTGTTAAAATTTGTTTCTAAATAAAACAATTATTACTTCAATTAACTATTTTGTGAATCATAAAAATAAAAAAATTTATTTGCTTCCTCTAGTAAACTTAAATAAACATTGAGACGTCATTCTAACAAAAAAAAAAACAAAATTACTCATACGTCAAATTAAATAATTCAAAAAAAATTCCTTCAAAAACTTAAAGACTCACATATAATATTTATAACCGGAAGGGTCACACGTCAAATTTCTTCTAAGCCACAAAAACCATGAACAAAGAGGATTACAAATAATTAGTCATACTAATTTTAAAAAAAAAATTCTAATTAAAAAAAATTCACTTAAACTTTACCTTCAAATTTTAGTCTAACAAATCAAATTATTATTTCAATTAAATATTTGTCAATGATACAAATATAAACTATTTATTTGCTTGCTCTATTAAACTTAAAATACACATTCATACTTTATTCTAAAAAAAATTAATCTAATTAAATAATTTATGAAAAATTCCTCAACTTTACCAAAAATTTCAGACACAAAATAAAAGGATTATAAATGAAAGGATTACACTTAAAATTTTTTAGACAGAACATAATTAAAATTACAATTTTTTAGACGGAACATAATTAAAATTACAATTTTTTTATTAACTTATACTATATTTTATAATTAAAATTACAATTTTTTTGTTGTTAACTTATACTATATTTTATCACAAGTAAAATGAAACTTCGTTTTTAACTCTAAACAAACCACAAAATAGTTAAGAAATAGCATCTAATTAGTTTTTGTCTTAAATTAAATTATATTTCAAATAATACCAAAACAATTCTATATGTCAAATACGGAAATTAAATTCATTCACAAAAACAGTTAAAAAAAGGCTTACAAATAATTACTGCTAATAATTTCTAAATTAAAAAACTAATTTACAAAATTAATGCAATTTGACCTCCAAATTTTATTCTAACCATAAAATTTATTACTTCAAAATAAAAAATTTATACATGAGAAATAAACAAAACTAAATAAGACTTATTTAAATAAATATAAAATACTTACTATAGAATCAACAAATTTCAAACTTCAAACGAACCTCTTTCTTCCTCTCTTCAGTTTCTTACTCTCTTTCAGTATGAAATTTTGCAAGTATTCAATATCATTGCAAGTGTTCTATTTAAACAAAATTTACAAGAAGAAAGCTGAAGCTATCTCTTAATTTACACGCCATTAAACTGTATGCATGTGAATATGGTGTAGCATCTTTGAACCCCTAACCTGTGAACATTTACAGCTACCTATAAACCCTATTTCAGACCTTATGTTTAGTCTCATCATGAACAAGGAAAGCATGCGCAACCTGTGAACATCTACAGCTAGCTTTGAATCCTATTTCAGACCTTATGTTTTAGTGTCATCATGAACAAGGACAGCATCTGCAACTTGATACGTTGAGTGTCATGCAACTGATTTATTTAAAAAAAATTTACACTGCCAATCCCGCCAGAAGGGCTGGCGGCACGCCATGAAGCCCTATCCCGCCCATCGTAATGGCGAGTCCCATAGATTGGGTGTCGCCAGTGAGAATGGCGATTCTCACTCCTACGTGGCCTATGTCGCCACTACCAGGGGCGATACACCCCTCTCTCCTGCTTTGCCGCCACTGGCAATGGCGGGTTGAGCCTTGCCGCCAGTGGCAATGGCGTTTTCCCCCTGAAAACCGACCCCCTCCGTCATTACTTTTAAAACAAACCCTCAGACGTAAATAGTTTTTAAAATAAGACCCCTTAGGTAAATTTGCCCATCACTTGCTCTCAGTGATGAAAATGTGTTCTAAGTTTCACGACCTCCTTGATTCGCTAAAACTGCATGTAAAACTATAAATAGTAGAAAATCAAGTGCACGTACTAGAGATATACTTTTTCCGTTCAAAAATAATAATTGTCTTAAGTTATTTTATATAGACCAAGAAAACACAATAAATAATAATAAATTTTTAAAATTAATCTTATATTATCATTAATTTATATATAAATTTTGTTGTTCATTATTAATATTATAAGGATATTATACGGTTCAGGGTCTACAAAATTCATGTGACAAGCTACATGACACTCTCATATATAGGTCAACATTGACATAGGAACACGGAGCACGGGAGACAACCTTTTAGCAGTCGGACTCCCAACTGTCAGGTTGTCTCTAACCTCTTATTATTTGAATATATTATCATCTCCTTATCACATGACAGGTAAATAATTATCTCTAAGCTACACATTATCTCTAACATTTATCTGTAAGTCACCATTATCTATTGGCTATTATCTACAAGCTGCTAATTATCTACAAGGGTTGTTATGTCACCATAACAACCCTTACAAACAAAACAAGGACCCACAACTCTCTTTCAACACTATAAGTATCAGGTTCCCTCGTACTCTCTTCGTACTCATTCGTACTCTCTTAATGCACGTACTTACTTGAGCATCAAAGTCTTTTGTTTTGCAGGTCTGATGCAATCCTCCCAAGAAGAGGATCCATCACCAGAGTCATGGCTAGGAGACTTCAAGAAGATTGGACTAGAGATGCAGGAGAAGGTCCTAGGGTTCTCATGAGTCTTAGGATAGATTTTGGGTCCATGGGCAAAGTATGAGCCCACTTATGTTTGTACATATTATATTTAGGTTTCATTATTTTTTGGCCTTGTATTTAGGACTCCATAATATAGGGAGGGTACCCTGATAATGTAGGATTTTTTAGCCCTTGTATTTTAGGGCACCTAGACTAGTTTTTGTATTAAGGGTAGTTTGTAATTTCACATGCATTAAGTGCACTATTTGATGTGTGTGTTGAGAGATAAATTTAATTGAATTGGGAGAAGCCCAATCCAATTAAATTTTGGACCATCTTAAGGGGGAGCTTGCTACACCCCATTGCCACATTATATAGTCACATTTTGTACATGTCCTTTATGCTTTACATACCTCATGACACCTAAGCACACTTAGTGAAGAATCTTGGACTTGATCTTGGATTAGTGGGCTGAACCATAACTAATATTCACTAATCATAATTAGTGAAATTTTGGCTCCACCAATTCAAATTCAAGTGAAATTTGAATAGAAATTCAAATTTCCCTCCAATTTTGTGTGACACTTAGACTATAAATAAAGGCCTTGTGTGTGCATATTTTCAACTTTGATCATTTGAGAATTAAACTTCAAAGTTCAGACCTCATTTGAGGCATAAATTTCGTCCTCCTTCTCTCCTTCTCCCTCCACTTATCTTTTCCTACCTTCAAGCTCTTATCCATGACTTCTTATGGCGGTGAGCTTGTTCTTGACGCATCTTCTCCTTGAAGTGGTGTCTCTTCTCCAATCATCTTTCTTTCTTCTCCATTCTGTTGCCATTGATTTTCAAGAAGCAAATGACTCCATTAATGAAGAAGATCCAAGGCCTACAAGCTCCACATGGAGCTACTTCATGTGGTATCAAGAGCATCTTCATCTAGGTGATGTTCTTTTGCTTCCTCTATCTTTTTGTTCGGCTAATTCACTTTAATTCCTTGTTATTCATCTTCTTCTCTATGTATCTCCTCCATTTTCTTGTGGTTTGATGCTGTTTAGAGTAGATTCAAAAAAATAAACCGATTAAATCTTAGATCTATACTTGTTCTTGCATTTCTATGGTTCAAATTTTATAGATCTACTCTTGAATCATGTTTTTGTGTTGAGGTTCTATTATTTTTCAGTCATAATCTTGTTGTTTTGAACCTTTAGATCTCAATTTTCTTGCAAAATATTGATTAGAAAAGAAAACACAAAAATCTAAGTGTAAATCACTTCATTCATGTTGTCTTAGAGTCATGTTTAGTCATAATAATTGTCACATTATGTTCAAGTTTGTGTTCAATTTTGATTTTGTTGATTGAAGTCTAGATATATTTGTTCATGTATTCTTGCAATTCTTAGCCTATCCTTTGAATTTTGAGTCTAATTCATGCATGTTATTTAGATCATAACATGTTTTAAATCAATTCCTAGAAGTAGTCTTGTAGAACTTTTTTTTGTTTTTGTTTTCTAAGTTTCCTATATGATGCCTATGAACAAATTGAGTTGTGGTGCTGAGTTGTGGCTGGATTTGTGAATCAAAATAAGTCTTAATCTTTCTTGAATTGTGTTATTCAAGATAATTAAGCATAATAAAACACAAATTGTAAATATCCAAGCCTTAAGCAACATAAACACTACTCTTGATTTTTAGGTTGAAATTCTGGTTGCTGTCAGTTTCGGCACACTGTGTTCTTAACTCCTCCATGGCTTGAATACTTTGATTTTTGAGCTGAAATTTTAACTGGATAAAATAGACATCTGGACGAAAACAATGGAAAAAGAATGAACAAAAACGAAAAAGAAATGAGCAAGAAAAGGTGATAAAGATTAACATCAAAATATACGTCTAGAACAACAACAAAAAAATGTATATGCTTGATTTGCTTGAAAATTGTTCATTATTTTGAGTTGTATTATAAGCCTATTTGACTCCTTGGAGTTTTTCATCTTTTAGATGTGTTTCTAAATTGACATAACTAGAATTTTTCTTTTAGTCTTGTTTTTTAATTTGTTAATCTAATCTAGTGCCATTCTAGGACTTTCTTTGTGTTTCACCTTGGCTTGTGGTGCTATCCTTTTGCTTTATTTTTTCTTGAATCTCATTGAATTAATGTCACATTAAATTTCCTTTTAGTTTAGATTTCATTTCATCTTTTGGTTTCTTGCTTGTCTTCTTCTTCTTTTTTTGTGTTTAAGTGTTGCCTACAATAAGGATTGGAAGAGGAAATCAGTGTGTTGCTTGAAGGAATATTTTTTAGTCTTGGAGGTTAACCATCCTAGGAGCACCATTGGATTTGAAGTAACCAAAGCCTCACCAAATTTTGAGTGAAACACTTGAGAAAACAAACAAGCATTGAAGACAAATTTGAAGACCTTAATTGCTTTGTTAAATTTATTGTAATAGAACAATTGAGTGTTGAATTTTTTTTTCTATTGCATTTCCTTGTATTTGGACATTCTTCAGGGGTGTATTGGGAGTCTCCAAGAGACCACCCAAACCTTTATTTGTATGTAATAGCTTAGTGTAAATTGTGTAGACTAAGTGAAGAGCTAGTTCGGACCTCCAAAGGGTCATCCAAGCCTTTACATGGGAAACCGTCTAGCTTGCTTTAAATTTCCTTTACCTTCAATTGTCAAATCGCCTAGATAGCTTGCTTTTTAGCAATTAGTTTTTACCTTATCTTTCACACCTCTTTTAGTGTTTATTTTGGCTAGTTTCAACCATAGTTTCTTTTACCTTTTGTTTTCAAACCCCCAACAAGAAAGAACCACAACTTAGGAACCAACATGAGTCTTCATTCTTCATCTAGTGTTAATGGTGAGGGTTCTACTCCTAAGGACCCCTTGTATAAGATATTAGATGAGTTGAGATCTCTTAAATTATGGAAATAAAAACAAGAGAGAAAAGAAAAAGGAAAAAAAGAGTGGAAGAAATAAATCAAGATGAAAGAGAGAAAATAAGAGAGGAAGAAAGAAGAAAAATAATGAAAGAAATGAAAAGAGAAAAACATGCCTACTATAGTAGTCATGACTCTTGCAAGAGTTTAAGTGAAGAACTTAACGACTATTATGGAGGGCGCCATAGGTCACATACTAAACATCACTCCTAAAGAAGAGAAAACGATAGAAGGCCTCAAGAGGTTAACATTAGCCTCCCATGTTTCCATGGAAAAGATAATGTTGAGGCCTACCTAGATTGGGAAATGAAAGTTGAACACCTCTTTGCTTGCCATCATATTTGTGAAGAGAGAAAAGTTTCATTGGCTACCCTTAGCTTTCAAGGGTATGCCCTCTATTGGTGGACTTCCATTGTTAGGGAACAAAGGATTCATGGGGATCCTCCAATATAGTATTGGAATGATCTTAAGAGTTCCCTTAAGAAGAGACACATTTCCTCCTATTATGAAAAGGAGCTTATGGACAAGCTCCAAAGGCTTAGACAAGGGAGTATGAGTGTTCAAGAATATAGACAACAAATGGAACTACTCCTTTTAAGAGCTGGACTTAGGGAGGAGGAAAGAACAAGCATAGCTAGGTTCCTTAGTAGGCTTAATATGGAAGTGAGGGACAAGGTTGAACTCCTTCCATATAGGGACCTAGATGAGCTAGTCTAACTTTGTATAAGAGTGGAGCAACAACTTAAAAGAAATTCTTCTTCAAAATCTTATGGCTTTCACTCTTATCCAAGGAAGGACCAAGCCCAAGGAATTTTGGGGGTTGCACCTTCAAAACCCAAGGAAGATAATGGTATGACAATAGAGAAACCCACCCCTAAGACAAGTTCCCAAGCAAGGACTAGCAACATTAAATGCTTCAAATGTCTTGGGAGAGGTCACATTGCCTCTCAATGCCCCACAAAGAAAACCATGATTATGAGGGGTCAAGAGATTTATAGTAGTCAAGAGGAGACTACTTCTTCCCCTTCTTCTAGTGGAAGTGAAGATGAAGTAAGGGATGAAGAGTCTAGCAAGAAAGTCTACCCCCATGAAGAAGGTGACCTCCTAATGGTTAGAAGGCTCCTTGGAGGTCAATCTTGTGATCTATCCCAATCCCAAAGAGAGAACATTTTTCATACAAGATGAAAAAATTTAAATAAAACTTGTTCTCTCATTGTGGATAGTGGATCTTGTTGCAATTGTTGTAGCACAAGATTAGTTTCCAAGTTGAACCTTACTATCATTCCCCACCCAAAACCTTATAAACTTCAATGGCTCAATGAGAAAGGGGAAATGATAGTTAACGAACAAGTGAAACCTTTCTCCATTGGGACATATAAGGATGAAGTTAATTGTGATATAGTTACCATGGAGGCAGGGCATATTCTTTTAGGAAGGCCATGAGAATTTGATAGGAAGATCATTTACAATGGCCTAACTAATGAGATTACCCTCGCCCATCTTAGTACTAAATTTGTGTTGCATCCTCAAACACCTTCACAGGTAGCTAAGGATCAACTTACAATGAAGGACAATAAGGATGAGGAAAAGTTAGAAAAACAAAAGAAAAAAAAAGGATAGTAAGGTCTTAGCTCCAAAGGTCAAGGAGAAGGAAAAAGAGGGAAGGTGTTCCTCTAAGAAAGTTGTAAAGAAGGAGAGTCATTTTGCAACAAAAGGAGATATTAAGAGAGCTCTTCTTCTCAAGAAATCTTTCTACCTTTTCCTCTCAAGGGAGACTTCCCTTATCACTGCCACAATTCCCCCACTTGAGACCATTCCCCTAAAGGTCCAAGAACTCTTACAGGAATTTGGTGATGTATTTCCCAAAGAGATACCCCCTGGGTTACCTCCTCTTAAGGGAATAGAACACCAAATAGACTTAGTCCTAGGAACAAGCCTTCCTAATAGGCCAGCTTATAGGTCTAATCCTTAAGAAACCAAGGAGATTGGACCCCAAGTTAAGGAATTGTTGGAGAAGGGCTGGGTCCAAGAGAGCTTAAGTCCTTGTGTTGTGCCTGTGTTGTTAGTGCCTAAGAAGGATGGTAAGTGGAGAATGTGTATAGATTGTAGGACCACCACCAACATAAATGTGAAGTATAGGCACCCCATTCCTAGGTTTGATGATATGCTTGATGAGTTGCATGGTGCAAATATATTTTCCAAAATTGATCTTAAAAGTGGTTACCACCAAATAAGGATGAGAGAAGGTGATGAGTGGAAAACCGCTTTCAAGACCAAGTTTGGGTTGTATGAGTGACTAGTGATGCCTTTTGGGCTCACTAATGCACCAAGCACCTTCACGAGGCTAATGAATCATGTCCTAAGGGAGTTCATAGGTAGGTTTGTAGTTGTTTATTTCGATGATATCTTAGTCTATAGTAGGGACCTAGATGATCACTTACGACATCTAAGGTAAGTTCTTTTAGTTCTTAGGAAACACGCTCTCTTTGCTAATATAAATAAATGCACATTTTGTGTCGATAGTGTAGTCTTATTAGGTTTTGTGGTTAGCAAAAATGGGGTCCATGTGGACCCTGAGAAAATCAAGGCCATCCAAGAGTAGCCCACCCCAAAAAGTGTAGGAGATATTAGGAGCTTCCATGGGTTGGCAAGTTTCTATAGAAGGTTTGTTCCTAATTTCTCTACACTTGCTTCACCACTCAATGAGTTGGTGAAGAAGAATGTGGAATTCACATGGAGAGAAAGACAAGAGCAAGCCTTTGCTTTTCTCAAAGAAAAGCTCACCAAGGCACCCGTTCTAGCTCTCCCTGACTTTTCTAAAACTTTTGAGCTAGAGTGTGATGCCTCTGGTGTAGGTGTGGGAGTTGTGTTGTTACAAGGTGGGCACCCTATTGCTTACTTTAGTGAGAAACTTCATGGTGCCGCTCTCAACTACCCCACATATGATAAGGAGCTTTATGCCTTAGTTAGAGCCCTCCAAACTTGGGAACATTACCTTGTTTCCAAGGAGTTTGTTATTCATAGTGATCATGAATCACTTAAATACATTAGAGGGAAATGCAAGTTAAACAAGAGACATGAAAAATGGGTAGAGTTCCTAGAGAAATTTCTATATGTTATCAAATTCAAAAAGGGAAAGACCAATGTGGTTGCAAATGCTCTTTCTAGGAGACACACATTGCTTTCTTCCCTTGGAGCTCAAATTTTAGGATTTGATAACATAAGGGAATTGTATGTTTCTGATGAGTACTTCTCTCCCATTTATGCTAGCTGTGTGGCTTGTTTACAAGCCAAGTCTAGGGTGATGCCTCATGGGCTATACATGCCCTTACCCATTCCATTTGCACCTTGGGTAGATATAAGTATGGACTTTGTCCTTGGGCTTCCTAGGACCTAGAGGGGTGTAGACTCTATCTTTGTGGTGGTGGATAGGTTTAGCAAGATGGCACATTTCATACCATGCCACAAGGTAGATGATGCTAGTCACATCTCAAGACTTTTTTTTAGAGAAGTTGTAAGGCTTCATGGTTTTCCTAAGACTATTGTGTCTGATAGAGGTGCTAAGTTCATTAGCCATTTTTGGAAAACTTTATGGGCTAAGCTAGGAACTAAGCTCCTTTTCTCCACCACTTTTCACCCACAGACTGATGGGCAGACAGAGGTAGTGAATAGATCTCTATCCACATTGTTAAGGGCTCTCCTAAAAGGCAATCATAAGTCTTGGGATTAGTACCTTCCTGATGTGGAGTTTGCCTATAATAGAGGGTTCATAGAACTACCAGGCAGTCACCTTTTAAGGTTGTCTATGGGTTCAATCCTCTCACACCTTTAGACCTAATTCCCCTTCCACTTGACACTTCTTTTATACATAAAGAAGGGGTATCTAGGTTAGAGTTTGTGAAGAAATTACATGAGAGGGTTAGGAACCAAATAGAGAACCAAATAAAGGTGTATACAACTAAAGGCAATAGAGGAAGGAATGAGTTGGTGCTTACTAAAGGTGATGGAAGCCTTTTTGCTGGAGCTTATATGGAGGCTGGATCTTTGAGCTTCAATGAGGTCCTTCAATGGTGATTTTCCACCATGGAGATGCAGCGGAAGATAAAGGAGAAAAGGTGAGGGGAGACACCATCCACTAGGGAATAAGCCATGAAAGAAGGAGTTTTGCCACCAAGAGAGTGTCTTGGATAAGAAGCTTGGAGAGGGTGCTTCAATGGAGGAAAAGAAAGAGAGAGAGAAAGAGAGAGCGGGGAGCACAAAATTGAAGGATGAAAAGAGGGAGAGAAGTTGAACTTTGAAGTTTGTCTCACAAGACTCTCATTCATCAAAGTTACAACAAGTGTTACACATGCTTCTATTTATAGACTAGGTAGCTTCCTTGAGAAGCTTTCTTGAGAAAACTTCCTTGAGAAGCTTCTTTGAGAGAACTTCCTTGAGAAGCTAGAGCTTAGCTACACACCCCCCCTAATTACTAAGCTCACCTCCTTGAGAAGATTCCTAAAGAAGTTAGAGCTTAGCTACGCACACCTCTCTAATAGCTAAGCTCACCTCCTTGAGATGAGAAGCTAGAGCTTAGCTACACACCCCCTATAATAGCTAAGTTCACCCCCATAAAAAATACATGAAAATACAAAAAAAAGTCTCTACTACAAAGACTACTCAAAATGCCCTAAAATACAAGGCTAAAACCCTATACTACTAGAATGACCAAAATACAAGGCCCAAATGAATAAAAAAAAACCTATTCTAATATTTACAAAGAAGAGTGGACCCAACCTTGGCCCATGGGCTCAGAAATCTACCCTAAGGTTCATGAGAACCCTAGGGTCTTCTTTAGTAGCTCTAGTCCAATCCTCTTGGATTCTTCTATCCAATACCCTTGGGGGGTAGGATTGCATCAAAAGGGGATTGGGTTTGGCTCTATCTTAGGAAGGATAGATTTCCCACTAAGAAAAAGTCCAAACTTAGCCCCAGAGGTGGTTGCCCTTTTTAGGTCTTGTAGAGGATAAACAATAATGCTTATAGGCTAGACCTCCCAGAGGAGTATGGAGTTAGAAACACCTTTAACATTACTAATTTGGTTCCTTTTGCAGGTGTAGCTGATTCAGATGATGAGGGGTCTACAGATTTGAGGACAAATCCTCTTCAAGAGGGAGGGGATGATGCAATCCTCCCAAGGAGGGGACCCATCACCAGAGCCATGGCTAGGAGACTCCAAGAAGATTGGGCCATAGATGCAGGAGAAGACCCTAGGGTTCTCATGAGCCTTAAGGTAGATTTTGGGTCCATGAGCTAACTATGAGCCCACTTATCTTTGTACATATTAGATTAAAGTTTCATTATTTTTGGGCCTTGTATTTAGGGCTCAATAGTGTATGGAGAGTGCCCTAGTAATGTAGGATTTTCGGCCCTTGTATTTTAGGGCACCTAGACTAGTTTTTGTTTTAGGGGTAGTTTTGTAATTTCATATGCATTAAGTGCACTATTTGATGTGTGTGTGTGTTGGGAGATAAATTTAATTGAATTGGGAGAAACCTAATCCAATTAAATTTTGGACCATCTTAAGGGGTAGGTGAGCATTTGCTTGCTACACCTCATTGCCACATCATATAGTCACACTTTGTGCATGTCCTTCATGCTTTACATGCATCATGACACCTAAGCACACTTAGTGAAGAATCTTGGACTTGATCTTGGATTAGTGGGCTAAACCATAACTAAAATTTACTAATCATAATTAGTGAAATTTTGGCTCCAAATTTGGCTCCACCATTTCAAATTCTAATTCAAGTGAAATTTGAATAGAAATTCAAATTTCCCTCCAATTTTATGTGACACTTAGGCTATAAATAGAGGCCTTATGTGTGCATTTTTTCCACTTTGTTCATTTGAGAATTACACTTCAAAGTTCAGACCTCATTTGAGGCATAAATTTTGTGCTCCTTCTTTCTTTCTCCCTCTACTCCTCTTCTCCTACCTTCAAGCTCTTATCCATGGCTTCCTATGATGGTGAGTTTGTTCTTGACTCATCTTCTCCTTGAAGTGGCGTCTCCAATCATCTTTCTTCCTTCTCCATTCCGCTGCCATTGATCTTCAAGAAGCAAATGACTCCATTGGTGAAGAAGATCCAAGGCCTAACAGCTCCACATGGAGCTACATCAAGGTCCTTCATCTTGTCCTCCTAACAAAGGCCACTCTCAGTCTGACGTGCGAAATCCAGGAGCCCATCTTAGCCACGTCCACCTTGATGTGTGCCAACTGCAGATTTTGGTAAGTACATTTGGTGCCCACTGTGGGGTCGCGGTAAAACATACCTTGCAATCTCTCTCTTTCTCTTTCTCTCTCTCTCTCTCTCTTTTTCTCCCTTTTCCACCCATGGTTAGCACGTGATCTAGCCTCAGACGTGAGACCTCTTTCGAAGGCTTCAATCATCCTCCAACAACCATGATGCATATTGATACTCTCCACCAACTCCAAAACCGCATTGGGAAGATGGAGCGACACCATGAGGAGGAGCTAACAAAGCTAAAGGCTAATTATGATTCCATACTGTCTCCGCGAGTCAAATCATGAGTAGGATTAGAATCGCATAGAATCGGGTGAGTTTGATTAGACTCGGGGCAAGTTTGCACCAAGTTTGTGAGTTTAACATAAAAAGAAATGACATCGCTTTGCAGCACTCTAAAATCCTTTTCTTTCTTCCTCCTCACTTCGGGAGTTCGTGTCGCACTGCTTCCTTAACCCTATTCACTCACTCCACATCTCCACTGATTGGCTGACCCTGTTTGCGTCGTTCCTCCTCACTTCGTGTCGCACTCCATGACGATTTCTCTACAACAGCGAAGGCGAGGTGTGTAACACCCTAAAATATTGCTAATTATAAGTCAATGTTTAATTGTATTTATTGTGTTATTTGACCATATGATTGACTTGAATGAGTTGAGGTATGGTGTGAATTAGTCATGTGTGATTTGGTCGATGTGGATGTTGAGTTATGTGGAGTTTTATTGAGCTAAGTTGAAATTATGAGATTTCAAATTTTACCTAAACATATTTCAGTACAATTGCGATCCTGGATTCGTTAACCGTGGGATCATCTTCAAATTTTGGCTGGAGGTTCCTAAGACAATTCCCCAAAGTTTGATCGTTGAGATTTTGAAAATAACAACTTTTGATCTCTTGGTTGAGCGAGAATTATCGTGCTTAACGCAAGGGGATTTGTGCTCAGTGTGAATTGTCATGCTAAGCGCGAAAAGTGTACTATCACTTAGCAAGACGAGCTCACTAAGAGATATTTGTAGATTATAAATACGTTCTTCAGCATGAAAAATATGATTTTTTTTCATTGTCCTCCTCTCCAAACGTCTACCCAAACCCTAACACCTTCTCCACCACCCACGACCACTGGTGGCCACCACAAGCCGTCATTGCTTGCCGCCGAACCCCCACACCAAGAGGAACATTTTAATCAGAGCGGAATCCTCAGAATCCACCTTAAGGATTCGGTGGAGAAAATTCCCTCAATCCTTCATTTCGTAGTTTCTCTGAGGTAATCTTGACTTCTAAGCCTTTCTCTTAGTTAGTTTGAGTTTCTCTTAGTGTCTCTTATGTTTTGGGTACTGCAATAGGGAGTTTTTACACTTCCTTTGAAAAACCCTTGAAAATGAGACATTGTAAAAGTTATCTTTTATAACATTGATGTTATTTTCGTGACCTTCACTGAACCCTGGTCACATTGGCGTAAGCGGAATTTCAAAATGACGTCTCCTTTTAGTAGAATCCGAAACACCCCTTTGCCCTTTATGTTTTGATAGGGATATTTGACTTTGAATGTTGTCATTAACCTTGTTTTTGAAATATATACTACATTTCCTTCAATTTGGTATATAGAATCTTGCATTTGGACAGACGAACGTGAACGAGAGAGGTCTCTGAGCGACGCAAAGAGGAACTGACGTAGAGCTTACAATAGGTGAAGGGAGTTTATTATAATTTAAGACTTTTAATACCATAGTTGGGGTCAGGGAACCTAACTATGGGGATGTATGCTTGTCCCTGTTACATGCTGGTTTTCAAGAAAAACAATGTTTTGACTAATGGGATGCGATATGTCTGTTATTGATAAATGACATTATTGTTTCTATTTAGACTTGTGTTGTTTGAAGACCTGGGGAGTGTGAATCTTAGGCATGAACTCTATATTTATGTATATGCGGAATGTGATTTATTGATGATATTGTTATTGATGATATTAACTGATTTGAGATGATGTTGTTATTGATGATTATGCTGATATGAGATGATGTTGTTATTGATGATAATATGGATATGAGATAATGTTGTTATTGATGATTATGTTGACATGAGAATGATATTGAGATGAGATGATGTTAATGTTGAGAATGACATTGAGATGAGACAATGTTGATGTTGATAATAACATTGAGATGAGATGTTGATCATGTTGAAAATGTCATTATGATGATGTATGTTGTGTATGTACATGGGTTGGATATATCCCTGGTGGGGGAAACATAGTGGTTAAAGAGTTTTAAGCATCTCTGGAGGGGGAAGGCTTAGAATCTTTAATTATCCATGGTCAGTGCATTGATGATGCCCATGTTTCATACTTCATATTGCATGGAAATAGTATAAACTTTGTCAGTAAGTACTTGTAGTTTCTCATGAGGAGGAATACTTATACTTTAGGGCATGTCACTCAGTTTGGAACTCCCTTAAGACTCAGGTTGATCACCATGGGGGGGGGGGGGGGGGGGAGTTGCCTGTGCACGATAGGGTGACCTTAACACTTCCTGCCTAGTTTTGCTAAGTGAGAGTGTCGTGTAGACACGCTTAGGATATTTCCTTTAGGATGGTACAACATTGCATTTGAGAGTTGAGGTCAAGTGCATGCATCATACTGAGCATGATTGATTGAAATTATGGATGGATGATGACTATTTGTTGAGTGTGTGTTGGACTAATGAATGTTGGTGTAAGCTTATGATATTTGTTAATGTTTTCTTACTAATTGTGGTTATTTGAATTTTGTACTAATTTCTTTTATAATAAACTCACCCCTTGCAATTTTTGTACCGTGTGGTTGGTACCTGTGATGATCGCGAACCTTTGTTCGTGGAAGCAAAATGACAGCAGTAGAGTACATGAAGTGAGATTCTTTTGTTGAGCCGCCAAGCCAACATGATGACGTTAGGATTATTTTGGGAGAGAGTTGTATTTTGTTAATCAACTCCTCCGTAGCTGGTTCCATAATTCTTTTTTTGAATTGAGGATGTAAATCACAGATTTAATTATATGTATGAACAAATGTACTTTCCATTATGTGAATGATGTGTACTGAGTTACTACACGTATATATATATATATATTCATTTAAGTAATGGTGCGTTGTTTCGTGAATGTATATCGTGAAAAATCTACTTTCATTTTTCATAAGCAAATTAATGGAGTTTTCAATTAAAAATTGAAATTTTCGCGGTTTAGAGTGGTGGTATCGTAGCAACGAGACGGGTCGTTACAAGGTGCGCCACAAGTGCAAGTGCAGCCATGATGGTAAAGATGACGGTGAAGTGCGTGGTGGTCATGGGAAGTTTCTTCCATTTTCGTATCTATTATCTTTTCATCCTCGGCGACAGTGAAGTGCATGGTCGAGGTGAGGTGCAAAGTAGAAATGCAACGTCGTGAGCTCGTGACTAGGTTTTCCTCTTTTCCTCTTCTATTTTGTTTTTTCATTTTCCTCTTTTTTTTTTGCATCTTTTTGGAAATTCATAGCTGAGTAGATATTGTGGTACTGATAGTTCAATTTGTAGTAAGATACAACAATGATGTACTAATGTACATATTTGGGAATTTCTCCAATTTAAATTATCATTCTTTACTCTTTGTTTTTTTGCACTTTGTTCTCTGTTATTAGTTTGTTAGTTTGATTTATTTTAGGGTTGAAATATTTATTTATGATTTTATATATAGGAATTTTAATATATTTTTTATATTGAGTAAACTCTTATGAGTTTACGAGTCGAGTTTATGGGACCTCCACGAGTTTATGTAGAATTGTGAGTTTAACAACCATGATCACACCCTCGACACACAGTCAACACTTAAGATGATCAAAGTTTCTCCCACATGCACTGTCCTGTAGGGCAGACTACTCGTCGACACCCCTTCATCGACCGAATCATGGAAGTCAACATACCCTTAGGCTGGAAAACACTCAACCTAGAGCGTTATGATGGGACCATCAATCTAGATAAACATCTGGATGCTTTCCTCACCCAGGCAAATTTGTACACCAACACAATGCAATCTTGTGTTGTGTTTTCCCAACGTCCCTCAAAGGGGGGGTATTGACCAGGTACGGTGAACTTCCTCCAAGGTCCATCGACAGCTTCAACACTTTTGTCGAGTGCTTCAATGTGCAATATGCAACTAGCCGATCACATCGTATGACATTGGCCGCTCTAGCCAGCTTGTGACAAGCAAATGATGAATCTCTTAGGAAATTCATGGATAGGTGATGTGCCATCATTTTCTTCTATTTTCTAAACCCTTTTTGCACCATTTTAATTATTGATTGGTCTTAATTGTCAATTAATTAGGCAGTTTTATTATTTGGGCTCATTTAGCTAATTTGATGTTTTTAATCTAATTTCAGGAATTAATGAAACATTGGGCTTAATCCGGATTTTGGTTGTGGACTTGAAGAGGGCAAATAAAGCAGCGCTTATCTTAGTTAATTTCTAATTAGGAAATTTCGCAATTTTATTTTATGTTGTTCAATGTTTATTTCGTTTTGGGCCAGAGTATTGTAATAGGGCCCAGTGACTTTGAGTGACTCTTTTTAAATAGCTGCCTTGGGATTCGTGCAGGGCATTCTATTCTGTTATGCTATTCATTATTCAGAGCTTTCTTTTAGGGTTTTGGTTTTTCTGTTTTGATGCTTCTGAGTTCGTAATGCAATTTTACGTTTTCTGCTTCTAATTACAATTTCGTTCTTGCTTCTTCTTCTACTCTCATTTACGTTTCTGTTCCATTTTACATTTCTGTTCGTTTACGTTTCTGTTCATTTACGTTTCCGTTCATTTATGTTTCTGCTTCATGTTTCAATTGCGTTTTCTGTTTGAATCCATGGAAGGCTAGATTTTCTGGTGTTGTTTCCTTTTGAGGACGAAGCCCAACTCTCTTTGAGGTTTCGCTTGTAATGTGGTTTCCTGGCAGTTCTCCCTTCACCAGTATCCCAAATTCGTGAATATTAATCAGTGCACGCTTCGTGTTCGATTAATTGCCTCTGAGCCTAACTTGCGTTCATGCTTAATGGACGAAGGGCTAACTGGTGTATGTGGTGCCTAATCACCTATTGAAAATCCTAAGTTGATTTTCGCGTAGTAAATTGAAATAGGGTTGGATTAAGTGGTTGACTGTTAGGGACGAATTCTCCATAACCCAGGATAAGAGAATGGCTTCTGAATCAGAGGAAACAACCCGTTTTTAATATTAGTAGTTTCGTATTCCAGTTTACTTGTTCTGCTCTTTAATCACAAAACAAACAAACCCCCCCCCCCATCGTTACTGTTACTGCAAGTATATTATGAACATTTGGCTTGTCACTGCTCGTTGGGAAACGACCTAGGATCACTTCCTAGTTACTGCATTTTCATGTTTATTTGATTCGGGTACGGCCTCGATCAAATTTGGCGTCGTTGCCGGGGAGCAGTGTCCAAAGGTTCATAATAGCTAGCTAGTGTTGTGAGTTTAATCCTTTCGTGTTTTAATTGTTAGTATTGTGTTAGTATGTGTGTTAGTGTTGATTAGTGTCCTGGTATTTTGTTTAATGTGTGTTCTGTTTCAGTTTTACCATTAAGTGTTTCCCCTGTTTCAGTCTTGGGTGTTTTGCTGTGAAGATTGTGCTTGAAAACAGAGTAGTAGTAGAAATCAGCTTGCGCAAAAGCAGAGTAGTAGTAGAAATCAGCTAGAGACGGATTTTAGCGACCACCCATTCTGAATTAATTGGGATTTTTTGTTTTAGTAGCTAGGGTTGTTATTTTTGGCTGAATTTTTTTGTGGTAACTTCTTTTAATCCATATTTTGTGGGAAAAATAGCTAGAGCCTTTAGTTTGGTCAGATTTGAAAGTTCCAAAAAACTAGCAAATTTTGTGTTTGTCAAAACTTCAAACGGCCATAACTTTTGCTCCGGTTATCAGAATCGCAATTATTATATATGCATTTGGGGTAGAAAAAAATTTCCTACGCCGTGGCAGCCGGCCATAGGCCGGCTGAGGTCTCCATCGTCCAAAAAAAGCGATTCTGTCAAAAGTTTTTTATTTTTCAAGTTTTATTCACTTATTTTTCTTAACCTACCAATTTTAGCTTTCATAGTTAGACTTTGAATTTTTGTCTGAAATTTTTTGTGCTATCTTCTCATCATTTTATAAGGTTGCTCACAAAATTTCAAGTCATTTGGATATCATTTGAGGGTAGCTGTAGTTCAAACCTACACCTTTATTTACATGACAAGGCAACTAGTTGTGTGCATGCTGAATGTAGTGTATGACTAGAGGCAATCCATCTGACTTACAACCCTTTGATCCTGAGATAGATAGGACATTTCATAGATTAGTTAGGCATCATTTTATACCTTTTGATCATTCTGAGCATTCCATAACTGGTGAATCTGTGCATTCTGTTATTGGTGATTTTGAACATCCTGATCTTGAGCATTATAATTTTGAGCATTCTGATTCTGAGCATTCTGATTTTGCACATTCTGAGAACATGGCACAACCTCCACCTCGTGAGAGGACTCTAAGTGGCTGCACCTGATTTCACCTATGAAAGCTTGTGCATCCAATACCCTGATGAGGATGTCCCATATGTTCTTAAAACTGGACTGATTCATTTGCTTCCAAAGTTTCATGGCCTTGCAGGTGAAGACCCGCACAAACATTTGAAAGAATTTCACATTGTCTGCTCCACCATGAAACCCCCAGATGTCCAAGAGGATCACATATTTCTGAAGGCTTTTCCTCACTCATTAGAGGGAGTGGTAAAGGACTGGCTGTATTACCTTGCTCCAAGGTCCATCACGAGCTGGGATGACCTTAAGAGAGTATTCTTAGAAAAAATTTTCCCTGCTTCCAGGACCACAGCCATCAGGAAGGATATCTCAGGTATTAGACAACTCAGTGGAGAGAGCCTGTATGAGTACTAGGAGAGATTTAAGAAACTATGTGCCAGTTGCCCCCACCATCAGATTTCAGAACAGCTTCTTCTCCAATACTTTTATGAAGGACTCAGTAATATGGAGAGAAGTATGATAGATGCTGCCAGTGGTGGAGCCCTTGGAGACATGACTCCTGCTGAAGCCAGAAATTTAATTGAGAAGATGGCCTCCAACTCCCAGCAGTTTAGTGCCAGAAATGATGCCATAGTCATTAGAGGAGTGCATGAGGTAGCTACAAACCCATCTGCATCATCTGAAACTAAGAAGCTTGAAGGCAAACTGGATGCGTTGGTCAACTTGGTAACCCAGCTGGCCTTGAATCAGAAATCTGTACCTGTCGCAAGGGTTTGTGGTTTGTGCTCCTCTGCTGACCACCATACAGACCTTTGCCCTTCCATGCAGCAACCTGGAGCAATTGAGCAGCCTGAAGCTTATGCAGCAAATATATACAATAGACCTCCTCAACCTCAGCAGCAACATCAACCACAGCAGAGCAATTATGACCTTTCCAGCAACAGATACAACCCTGGATGGAGGAATCACCCTAACCTCAGATGGTCCAGCCCTCAGCAACAACAACAGCAGCCTGCTCCTTCCTTCCAAAATGCTGCTGGCCCAAGCAGACCATACATTCCTCCACCAATCCAACAACAACAACAACCCCAGAAACAGCCAACAGTTGAGGCCCCTCCACAACCTTCCCTCGAAGAACTTGTGAGGCAAATGACTATGCAGAACATGCAATTTCAACAAGAGACCAAAGCCTCCATTAAGAGCTTAACCAATCAGATGGGACAATTGGCTACTCAATTGAATCAACAACAGTCCCAAAATTCTGACAAGCTGCCTTCTCAAGCTGTCCAAAATCCCAAAAATGTCAGTGCCATTTCATTGAGGTCGGGAAAGCAGTGTCAAGGACCTCAACCCGTAGCACCTTCCTCATCTGCAAATGAACCTGCCAAACTTCACTCTATTCCAGAAAAAGGTGATGACAAAAATCTACCTAACAATTTCCGTGCAGGTGAATCTTCTTCCACAGGTAATTCTGATTTGCAGAAGCAGCACATTCCCCCTCTTCCATTCCCTCCAAGAGCAGTTTCCAACAAAAAAATGGAAGAGGCAGAGAAAGAGATCTTGGAAACATTTAGAAAAGTAGAGGTAAACATACCTCTGTTGGATGCAATAAAGCAAATTCCAAGATATGCCAAATTCTTGAAGGAGCTGTGCACTAATAAGCGGAAGCTTAAAGGAAGTGAACGAATTAGCATGGGCAGAAATGTCTCCGCATTGATTGGTAAATCTGTTCCTCAAATTCCTGAAAAATGCAAAGATCCAGGTACATTCAGCATACCTTGTATTATAGGGAATAGTAAGTTTGACAATGCCATGCTAGATTTAGGAGCCTCTGTTAGTGTTATGCCTCTGTCGATTTTTAATTCTCTATCTCTAGGTCCCTTGCAGTCAACTGATGTGGTAATTCATTTAGCTAATATAAGTGTTGCCTATCCTGTTGGTTTCATAGAAGATGTCTTAGTTAGAGTTGGTGAACTGATTTTCCCTGTTGATTTTTATATCTTGAATATGGAAGATGGATTTTCTCAAGGATCAGTTCCCATCATTCTAGGCAGACCCTTTATGAAAACTGCTAGAACTAAGATAGATGTTTATGCAGGCACACTGTCCATGGAGTTTGGTGATATAACTGTTCATTTTAATATTCTGGATGCTATGAAATACCCATCTGAAGATCTTTCTGTATTTCGTGCTGAAATAATTGACCATGTTGTTGATGAATACATGACTGATCTTTATTCTAATCTGCATGCCTCTCACTCTTCATGCATTGAGTCTGAAATTGTACTTGATCATATGTCTGAATTTGATGTTGAGAGTGAATTTGAGAGTGATATTGATTGCATGCCTGGTGGTGGTGTTTTACCTCTTGAGATTGATTTTATAGAGTCAGATAGGACTAACCATGTTTCAGGAAGTACACATACCTCTGACTTTCTTTATGAGGTAAAGGCTGAGAAACCATCTCCTTCTACCACTGTCCAGCCGACCACACCAGAATTGAAGCCTCTGCCATCAAATTTAAAATACGCTTACTTGGATGATAGCAAGAGTTTTCCAGTGATTATATCTGCCTCCCTTGCTGATGAGCAAGAGGAGAAGTTGTTGTCAGTTCTCAAGAAGCATAAGAAGGCTATAGGTTGGACCCTGGCGGACATTCCTGGTATTAGCCCATCCACATGTATGCATCGAATAAATTTAGAGGATGGAGCTAAACCAGTAAGACAGCCACAGAGAAGACTCAACCCGGTGATTCTTGATGTAGTGAAGAAGGAGATAACCAAGCTTTTGCAAGCTGGAATCATTTATCCTATCTCCGACAGCCAATGGGTGAGTCCCGTCCAGGTAGTCCCGAAAAAGACTGGCCTCACAGTGATCAGAAATGAGAAGGAGGAGCTGATTCCTACTCGGGTGCAGAACAGTTGGAGAGTCTGCATTGACTATAGGAGGCTGAACCAGGTTACCAAAAAGGACCATTTTCCCCTGCCATTCATTGACCAGATGCTTGAGCGCCTGGCAGGTAAATCCCACTACTGTTTCCTTGATGGTTTTTCTGGTTATATGCAAATTACTATTGCTCCTGAGGATCAGGAAAAGACCACATTCACCTGCCCCTTCGGCACTTTTGCTTATAGGAGGATGCCTTTCGGCCTGTGCAATGCCCCTGGTACCTTCCAGCGGTGCATGATTAGTATTTTCAGTGATTTTTTTAGAAAATTGCATAGAGGTGTTTATGGATGATTTCACTATATATGGATCCTCTTTTGATGGTTGTTTGAATAGTTTGGAAAAAGTTTTGAATAGATGCATTGAAACTAACCTTGTTCTAAATTTTGAAAAATGTCATTTTATGGTTGAGCAAGGTATAGTTTTAGGCCACATTATTTCCAATAAGGGTATTGAAGTAGATCCTGCAAAAATTTCTATTATTTCACAATTGCCTTACCCCTCTTGTGTGCGAGAGGTGCGATCTTTTCTTGGTCATGCAGGATTCTACAGGCGCTTTATAAGGGATTTTAGCAAAGTAGCCCTTCCACTGTCCAACTTGTTGCAAAAGGAGGTGGAGTTTGACTTTAATGACAGATGCAAAGAGGCTTTTGATTGCCTCAAAAGAGCGTTGACTACCACCCCCATCATCCAGGCACCTGATTGGACAGCCCCTTTTGAGCTTATGTGTGATGCATCAAATTATGCATTGGGGGCTGTCCTTGCTCAGAAAATTGATAAATTGCCCAGGGTGATATATTATGCTTCTAGGACTTTAGATGCTGCCCAAGCAAATTATACTACTACTGAGAAAGAGCTTCTAGCCATAGTTTTTGCTCTTGAAAAATTTCGATCTTATTTGCTTGGTACTCGCATTATTGTTTATACTAACCATGCAACTCTAAAGTACTTGTTGAAGAAGGCTGATTCTAAGCCTAGGTTGATCAGATGGATGCTCTGGCTCCAAGAGTTTGACTTGGAGATCCGTGATAGGAGCGGAGCACAAAATCTAGTTGCTGATCATTTGAGTCGGATCGAACGTGTCTCTAATGCAGATTCACCTATTCGGGATGATTTCCCGGATGATCATTTGTATATATTGTATAGTATTTCTGACTCTCTTTCTACTCCCTGGTTTGCTAACATTGTCAATTATTTAGTTGCCTCTGTTTTTCCTCCCTTAGCATCTAAGGCCCAAAAAGATAAGATTAAAAGTGATGCTAAGCATTTTATTTGGGATGACCCCTACTTGTGGAAATTGTGCAGTGATCAGGTCATTAGACGGTGCATTCCAGATCATGAGATTGACTCAATCCTGCAGTTCTGTCATTCTTCCGCACCGGGAGGTCATCTAGGTGTTCAAAGGACAGCTCGCAAAGTGCTTGATTGTGGTTTTTATTGGCCCACCATCTTTAAAGATGCGTGGAAGATCTACAGCACTTGTGAGCAGTGTCAGAGAGCAGGAAATACACTTACATGGCGACAACAAATGCCTCAGCAACCTATGCTATTCTGTGAGGTGTTTGATGTCTGGGGTATAGATTTCATGGGTCCTTTTCCTGTCTCTTTTGGTTATGTTTATATTCTCCTTGCAGTTGATTATGTTTCAAAATGGGTGGAAGCCAAGCCCACTAGAACTAATGATGCTAAAGTTGTCGCAGACTTTGTCAGGTCTCATCTGTTTTGCAGGTTTGGAGTACCTAAAGCAATTGCTAGTGATCAAGGAACCCATTTTTGCAACAGGACAATGCATGCCCTGCTTAAAAAGTACGGGGTGGTACACAGGGTATCCACACCATACCACCCCCAGACTAATGGACAGGCAGGAATTTCTAACAGGGAAATCAAGAGAATTCTAGAGAAGATTGTGCAGCCAAGCAGGAAAGATTGGAGTACCAGGCTTGATGATGCTCTCTGGGCACATCGGACTGCCTACAAAGCACCCATAGGAATGTCTCCTTATTGGGTTGTCTTTGGAAAGGCATGTCATCTTCCAGTGGAAATTGAGCACAAAGCATACTGGGCAGTGAAGACTTGCAACTTCTCTATGGATCAAGTTGCCGAGGAAAGGAAGTTGCAACTGAGTGAGTTAGATGAAATACGCCTAGAAGCCTACGAGAATGCCAAGTTCTACAAAGAAAAGACCAAGAAGTTCCATGATAGCATGATAGTTAAAAAAGACTTCATGGTTGGGCAAAAAGTGTTATTGTATAATTCTAGGCTTGGACTCATGAGTGGTAAGTTGAGGTCTAAGTGGATTGGTCCTTTTGTTGTTACTAATGTTTTTCCTTATGGTACAGTTGAGATCAAAAGCGACTCCACAAACAAGAGCTTCAAGGTCAATGGACATCGACTTAAGCCATTCCTCACGAACCCTTCTTTAGTGGACGTAGTGGTGGAAGAGACTTCCTTACTCCACCCTACTCTTCCTCCACCATGACTTAGGGAGTTTTTCTTTTCCTATCTCCTTCTTTGCTTTTATTACACTTGTCCGATTCTCTTTGATGATTTAATTGTTTTTAATCTTTTAATTGTGCTACATTGAGGACAATGTGTTGTTTAAGTATGGGGGGGAGTGTTCTTTGGTTTTGCTAGTTTTGTTGGTTTTGTTAATTTGTTAGTTGTGTTAATTTGTTAATGTTGTTAGTTTCGTCGGATTTTCAGTTTAATATTTTGGGTCAATTTCATGTGCACGTACGACTTTGCATGTTTTTCTTTGAATTATAGGATATGTTCAAGAAATGGGTAATTGTTTTGAAAATAAAAGTTCTTGACATTTTGTGACTTGAAATCCTTGATTCTTCTCTACATGTCATGATAGTTTTGAAAGCTCAATTTGAAAGTGATGATTTTACCTTTGTGAGAATTTGAGCCATCCATCATTATAATCATTTGGTGTGTTTTGCCCCATTGATTGCTTGCACAATAGCCTTGGCTTGATTCTTGTTGATGCGTCCTAATTCACATGCATATTTGGAAATGATTAAGGCAATTTTGTTCTTATAAGCTTCTAGCCAAATGGACTTACCTTGAATTAATTCCTTTGATAGCCCTTTTGAGCCTTGTTTCCCTTTCCTTGTTTTGAAGCTCACTACAAGCCTTAAGTGAAAAACCATGATATTACCATATCCTTAAGGAATTTTGGAGCTTTGGAATTGTTTTGGGAATAAGTGTGGGGGGTTTTTGTTTCATTGGACAACTTGTTTTGTTGGCTATGCTTCATGATGTATTTTGGGCCATACTTGATGTACATTGTATATTTGTTAAATGTTGGACATGCTGAATGAAATGTTGTTTCTCAAAGGCCAAAGAGTAAAAAAAAAAATTCAAAAAAGAAAAAGAAAAGCAATAAAGTTGAGTGAATAAGATCTTAAATGGCACAAGAATGATGAAACTCTTGGTTCTACTCTTCATGTTTAATTTTTATCTTTACTTCTTTTTATTTTTTTCTTAATATGCACTTATTTCCCTTTGCTCCTCTATTCCTTTGGGATTTAGCCACTTATTCCATATTTCTCCATACCTTGTCCTTGGCCCCATTACAACCTTAAAAGACCTTTTGATCCTCATGTGCTTGTGTTTATGGGTTGATTGTCAATTTTAGAATCTTGCCAAGTTTATGTGGTGTTTGCTTTCATGGGTGCTTTGAGGGTAAATAGTAGCCTAGACACTTGAGAGATAGAGTGCATATCTTGTGAGGCTTTATCACTTTTCATTCTTGAGCTGATTAACTATTTTGCCATGATTGGGTTGCTTGGATGATTTTCATGAATGTCTTGACTTTTTGGATCTCCTTATGTTAGATGTTATCCATTCCTTTCATTCCCTGATGTTCATTGAGAAATATGTGAATGTTTTTGTTTGTCTTCCTCTGATATCCTTGGATTTTGTTCTTTGTTTCATTTTGCCCAGGAGTGCAAAAGGCTAAGTATGGGGGGTTTTGATGTGCCATCATTTTCTTCTATTTTCTAAACCCTTTTTGCACCATTTTAATTATTGATTGGTCTTAATTGTCAATTAATTAGGCAGTTTTATTATTTGGGCTCATTTAGCTAATTTGATGTTTTTAATCTAATTTCAGGAATTAATGAAACATTGGGCTTAATCCGGATTTTGGTTGTGGACTTGAAGAGGGCAAATAAAGCAGCGCTTATCTTAGTTAATTTCTAATTAGGAAATTTCGCAATTTTATTTTATGTTGTTCAGTGTTTATTTCGTTTTGGGCCAGAGTATTGTAATAGGGCCCAATGACTTTGAGTGACTCTTTTTAAATAGCTGCCTTGGGATTCGTGCAGGGCATTCTATTCTGTTATGCTATTCATTATTCAGAGCTTTCTTTTAGGGTTTTGGTTTTTCTGTTTTGATGCTTCTGAGTTCGTAATGCAATTTTACGTTTTCTGCTTCTAATTACAATTTCGTTCTTGCTTCTTCTTCTACTCTCATTTACGTTTCTGTTCTATTTTACATTTCTGTTCATTTACGTTTCTGTTCATTTACGTTTCCGTTCATTTACGTTTCTGCTTCATGTTTCAATTGCGTTTTCTGTTTGAATCCATGGAAGGCTAGATTTTCTAGTGTTGTTTCCTTTTGAGGACGAAGCCCAACTCTCTTTGAGGTTTCGCTTGTAATGTGGTTTCCTGGCAGTTCTCCCTTCACCAGTATCCCAAATTCGTGAATATTAATCAGTGCACGCTTCGTGTTCGATTAATTTCCTCTGAGCCTAACTTGCGTTCATGCTTAATGGACGAAGGGCTAACTGGTGTATGTGGTGCCTAATCACGTATTGAAAACCCTAAGTTGATTTTCGCTTAGTAAATTGAAATAGGGTTGGATTAAGTGGTTGACTGTTAGGTACGAATTCTCCATAACCCAGGATAAGAGAATGGCTTCTGAATCAGAGGAAACAACCCGTTTTTAATATTAGTAGTTTCGTATTCCAGTTTACTTGTTCTGCTCTTTAATCACAAAACAAACAACCCCCCCCCCATCGTTACTGTTACTGCAAGTATATTATGAACATTTGGCTTGTCACTGCTCGTTGGGAAACGACCTAGGATCACTTCCTAGTTACTGCATTTTCATGTTTATTTGATTCGGGTACGGCCTCGATCAATAGGTTTGGACGCATTGTTGTCCAGATACGCAATCTCAACCTAGAGGTAGCATTACGCTCTATGCTCCTCGCTCTAGGGCCTGGTAAGTTTACGGACAATCTGTGCAAAAAAAAACCCTAATAGCATGGATGAGTTGCGTGAACGAGCCAAAGGCTATATCTAGATGAAAAAGATGCCCAAGTTTAGGAATGATGTCCGACAAGCTGGACAAAAGCGCGACAAGCGAGAAGGAAGCTTCAAGACCAAATCACACTAGTTGGACAAGAGGCACAAGCCAGAAAAATGCCAGCCTCTCCCAAAAAGGCCCAAGTATAAACGCTACACACCCCTAACGACTAATCGTACTACAGTCCTTTAGGAGGCTTTCAATGCAGAGGTACCTATTAGTCGTCTTTTATGACTAACTTTTGTATAGAAAAGTTTTCAAAAATGTATATATTTCTCCCAATTTATGGTTCTTTTTGGTAGGATTGCAAATATTTCTTGTTTAGTTTTTATTTTTGCTCAGTAGAAGCTTTCCATATGAATTTAATGTAAATTTCACTTCAATTCTAGGTAAAAAGGAGAAAAATTTGAAGATGCAAAAGTTGTTGTCTCGCTAAGCTTGGATCGTGTGCTTAGCAAGACTCAACCGCTAAGCGAGACATCAACCGCTTAGCGAGTGAGATGAATATTGAAGAGAATCTGCCATGTCATCACATGCTCAGCGCATCATCAACTCGTTCAACAAGAACATTGTCTCTTCTGCGCTTAGCGCGAGAATGGCACTAAGCCAAATTTCACTTACTCGCGCTAAGTGCGAGAATGGTGCTAAGTGCACCTTCGTGAACAAAAAGGCCTTTTTAAGCCTGAATTGAAGAGAATGAAGGAGGGAGGTCTGAATAGACTATGTGAGCCTAGTGCTGAACGAAGAGCGGAGGAAAAGCTGAGCAAGGAAGAAACAGACCCTAACTTTTAGGTAGATTTTAGGTTTAGGAGTGATTCCTAGGTTCCTAGAGGTGGAGGAGACATCCCCGCTACTTTGTAATCTGGTATTTTCTCTAAAACCCTTCTCCTATTTGTGAAAGGTACTCCCTTTTAATGGAGGGCTAGAATCCTTTGTTGGGAAATTCCGCTGAGTGCTTGATGTAAATATTATTACTATCTATTTGAAGTTGTTTTTATGTGTTCAATGTTTCTATCTATGCTTATGTTATGCATGCTTGTGGCTTAATCACCCATTTGATAACGAAGTTTAATTTGAATTAGGCCAAACTCGCAAGACATCGGTGTTTGGTATTTATGCCTTCAGCATAGAACACAGAAATAATTTCAAGTAGAGAAAAACCCTAATTGCATCAAGTATCTCAATGGAAGGACCCGACGCTTTTACATATCTGTTTTAACACTCACTTGCTCACAATTACTGCTTTTACTTAGAATAGAATTACTTCTGTTTCTACTTCATGATAATCAATTCTTTATGCAAATGCCTATTTACTGAATGCTACTTTGCCAAGTAAAATAAGTTCCTTGAGTTTGATACTCGTTTCACACTATTTTAATTATTTACTTGACGACCCAGTGCACTTGCCGGTTAGATTTCACATCCACAAAAACTAGTATCAGGATGAGAGCAAGTATTTTGGCGCCGTTGCCGGGGAACTTCTCTTTATTTGGAAAAGTTTAGTTCAATTTGTAGGTGTTTATTCTTTATTCTTTGATTTGTTGTTTTGTTTTTGTGAATATTTGTATACGGCAGAATTTATTTTTCTTCGGAATTGGTTAACTATTGTTTATGCTTAGTTGTGTATGCATAGAAAGTCCTCTGCAGGTAATTTGGTTCCAATAGACTTGGAAATCGAAGCAACTTGTAGAAGGAACAGAGCAGAAAGACCTAGAAATTTTTTGCAGGATATAGAAGCAGCAACAATTCTTGAAGAACCTCAGTCTTCAAAGTCATCTTCTAGTTTTCCAGAGATAAGGGATTCTATACAACATTGCTTGAAGCCAACACAATGGCTAATGAGCAACCTAGACGCCTTGAAGACTACTCAAGTACAAGTGTGCCACAATTTTTCACTAGTATTGCGCGACCAGAGGTTCAAGCTCAGAATATCACATATCCACATTCTTTGATTCAGCTTATACATGGCAATCTATTTCATGGTTTGCCCAATAAAGATCCTTATGCACATCTAGCAACTTGCATTGAAATTTGTAACACAGTCAGAATTGTTGGAGTGCCAGAAGATGTCGTTAGGCTTAACTTATTTTCATTCTCTCTATCTGGAGAAGCCAAGAGGTGGTTGCATTCATTCAAAGGTAATAGCTTGAGGACTTGGGATGAAGTTGTGGAAAATTTCTGAAGAAATATTTCCCAGAGTCCAAGACTATAGAGGGAAAGGCTGTCGTCTCTTCCTTTCACCAATTCCTAGATGAATCTTTGAGTGAAGCCCTAGAAAGATTTCGTAGCTTGCTGTGGAAAACTCCTACTCATGGATTCTTTGAGCCCATACAGCTGAATATTTTCATTGACAGGTTGAGGCCACAATCTAAGCAACTTTTAGATGCTTCTGCAGGGGGTAAAATAAAGCTTAAAACTCCTGAAAAGGCCATGGAACTAATTGAGAATATGACTGTTAGTGATCACGCTATCTTGCGTGATAGAACACACTATCCCACTAAGAAGAGTTTATTAGAGTTGTCATCACAAGATGCTCTGCTGGCACAGAATAAGTTGTTGTCCAAACAACTCGAGACTTTAACAGAAACATTGAGTAAGCCACCAGCTCACTTACATGTTAGCCAGTCTTCACCTTCTTCTGTTTTGCAGGTTGCAGGTTGCACACTTTATGGTGGAGCTCATGAATCAGGCTATTGTATTCCCACCGAAGAATCAACACATGAAGTTAATTACATGAGGAGCTAGCCAAGGCAGAATTTTAATGCAGGTGGATTCTCTGGATTCCAACAGGGCCAGCATTACAACCAACAGCAAAATCAGTGGAGGACTCACCCTGGTAATCAATCATAGATGCCTGAACCCAGCGCGTCGCAAGCTCACCTAGTGATTCGTTTGGCCCTTCTCGCGCTCGGCGCACCCAGCTCGCTAAGCAAGAATTCACTAACTCGCGCTTAGCGAGAAAATGACGCTAAGCGAGCCTTCAGAATCTGAAACATCAATAAGCCTTTAAAACACTGAAGTTGAAGTAAAACAAAGG
This sequence comes from Glycine soja, assembly GCF_004193775.1. NCBI lineage: Eukaryota > Viridiplantae > Streptophyta > Magnoliopsida > Fabales > Fabaceae > Glycine > Glycine soja. The sequence goes on along the minus strand of NC_041002.1, from coordinate 27,551,582 downwards.
AGAGACACCCAAGAGATGAAAAACAGAGCAAGAGAGGAAGCTAGAATGACAAAGCCTCAGCCTTTAAGAGAGTTTAGGTTTTAGGAGTGATTTTAGGGTTCTAGAGGTGGAGGAGACATCTCCACCATTTGTAACCTTAGTTTTTCTTCAAATATATGTCCTTGGTGCTGAAAGTTGCTAAACTGCAATGGAAGGCTAAATCTCTTGTTGGGGATTTATGTTGAACTTTGATGTAATATTCTCTTACTATCTATTTAAAGTTGTTTTTATGTGTTCATTGTTTCTATCTGTGCTTATTTCTTGCATGCTTGTGGCTTGATCACCCATTTTTATGTAAAGTTAGGATTTTTAGCATTGGAAAGTATTTTAAATCCATAGAACTTGATAGAGCAAGTTAGAGAACTGTATGTCTGGGGACGGAGTACATGGATTTAGTTTATATTATGCTGTAATCTTAATGCAACTCGTTTAGACTAAGTTTGTTGAGAGATCAAGGACGAAGTTTAAATAGAGTTAGGTCCATTCACTCAAGGGATGTTGGTTTGAATAGTTGTTTTCAACATAAGAACACTAAAACAGCGTTAAATAGAGAAAAATATTTAGTAACATCAAAGTATGTTCAGTACAATGACCCAACATTTTTACTTGATTGTTTTTACCTCTCGCTTTTAGACATTTTAAATTTGTAGTTAATTGTAGACAAAAACCCTTCCTAGTATTTACTAGCTTTAAACAAATTTTTGCTCATTTAAACGCATATTTTCTAAATGAAACAAGTTCCCTGTGATTCGATACTCGGTTCTTACCATTTTATATTACTTGTGCGACTCAATACACTTGCTGATTAGCATCGCGCAAAGCGTAAACACCACCTTCGATCAAGGCCAACTCTTAAGGAGCTTTACAATTAGGTATTTAATCATCGATGCAAATACCTCTTACTTTGCTTTGATTAGTAAGAAAGCACTCAACGAGCAAGGAGCCATTGTCTCCACGCCGCATCTAAAGATAAAGTTCCCCACCTTGATCATGACTATCAAGGCCGATCAAAAGCAGGTACGACAGTGCTACGTAGAAAGCCTAAAAGCGACACCCTATTGATGTAGCTCCATGTGGAGCTTGTAGGCCTTGGATCCTCTTCATCAATGGAGTCCTTTGCTTCTTGAAGTTTGATGGCAGTGAAATGGAGAAGGAGAAAGATGATTGGAGACGCCACTTCAAGGAGAAGATGAGTATAGAAGAAGCTCACCACCATAGGAAGCCATGGATAAGAGTTTGAAGGTAGGAGAAGATGAATGGAGGAAGAGGGAGAGAAGAAGCACGAAATTTTGTGCCTCAAAAGAGGTTTGAACTTTGAAATGTAATTCTCAAATGATCAAAGTTGAAAAAAATGCACACACATGGCCTCTATTTATAGCCTAAGTGTCACAAAATTGGAGGGAAATTTGAATTTCTATTCAAATTTCACTAGAATTTGAAATTGAATTTGTGGATCCAAATTTTGGAGCCAAAATTTCACTAATTATGATCAGTGAATTTTAGCTATGGTTCAGCCCACTAATCCAAGATCAAGTTCAAGATTCTCCACTAAGTGTGCTTAAGTGTCATGAGACATGTAAAGCATGAAGGACATGCACAAAGTGTGACTATATGATGTGGTAATGGGGTGTAGCAAGAAAATGCTCACCTCCCCCTCTAAAATTTAATTGGATTGGGCTTCTCCCAATTCAATTAAATTTATTTTCCAACACACACATCAAATATTCACTTAATGCATGCAAAATTACAAAACTTCCCCTAATACAAAAACTAATCTAGGTGCCCTAAAATACAAGAGCTGAAAAATCCTACATTTTTAGGGTACCTTACCTACATTATGGTGCCCTAAATAGAAGGCCCAAAAATAATGAAATCCTAATCTAATATGTACAAAGATAAGTGAGCTCATACTTAGTCCATGGGCCCAAAATCAACTCAAAGGCTCAGGAGAACCCTAGGGCCTTCTCTTGCGTCTCTAGCCTAATCTTCTTATAGTCTTCTATCCAACGCCCTTGGGGGGTAGGATTGCATCACCTATCCTCCCACCAGGTAGCCTCTAAGGCCTCACCCCACAGTTGCTAAAGGTACTATAGTCATGAGCATGGATGAAGGGTCTTTAGTCTGAGCCCTAACCGTCTACCATGCAAGCCTGGACAATGCATTCAATGTAGATTCACGGGATGACACTTTTGATAGATGTCCAAAGCCTATTGAAGAACTTGTCAAGCTACAACTTGGACCCAAACCTGGACAATATACGTGGCTCAGCAGGGATCTCACCAGCCATGAGCAGAGACACATAGTTGATGTCTTACACAGGAATACAAACCTATTTGCCTGGCAGCCATTTGGCATGCCAGGAATCCACAGGCCAAATCGGTATTACAAAAGAATAGGAAGATGGAAGAAGAATGATGCAAAGTGGTCAAAGAAGAAGTGAACAAGCTCCTCAAAGTCAACTTCATCATAGAAGTCAGGTATTTCACCTAGCTTGCCAATGTTGTCATGGTAAAAAAGGCCACTGGAAAATGTGCACCGACTACATTGATCTAAACGGGACGTGTCCCAAGGATGCATACCCTCTACCTAGCATCGATAGGCTAGTCTATGGAGCGTCCGGGTTCCAAGTACTAAGCTTCTTGGACGTCTACTCTGGATACAACCAGATCTAGATGCATGCTTCACACAAGGAAAAAATGCCATTCATCACTGAATATGCCAACTTTTGCTATAAGGTCATGCCTTTTAGCCTTAAAAAAATGGGGCGATACATACCAGAGATTTGATGGATCGGATTTTCAAATAGTAGATTGGACAAAATGTCAAGGTCTACGCCAACAATATGGTGGTCAAATCTCAAAGCATATTCCAACATGTGGCAGACCTAAAAGAGGTCCTTGGAGAGCTCCACAAATACGACATGCACCTTAACCTGGAAAGATGTACTTTCGGGGTTGGTGGAGGCAAGTTCTTGGGCTTCATGATCACGCATCGATGAATAGAAGCCATCCACAACAAATGCATAACCATATTGGAGATGCATAGCCCTACCAATGTTCAGGAAGTCCAAAAGCTGAATGGTAGACTAGCATCCATATCTAAGTTCTTCCCCAAGCTCGCCGAAAAGTGAAACCTGCGAGACCTGAAAGCCATTCCTATGGGATGAGACTTGCGAGCAAGCCTTCTTTGCTTTCAAGAAGATCATTGCCACACCACCAATCCCGAGTCAACCCAGGCTAGGAGTACCCTTCCTCTTATATCTCTCAATAGCTGGCAAAGCTTTTAGCTCAACCCTTATACAAGAAAAAGGGAAGCACCAGCTTCCCATTAACTTTACTAGTCGCATACTCTATAACACCGACAAGTGCTACCATGATAGAGAAGGTGGATCTAGCACTCATTAACTCAGCTCGACGTCTCAAGCCATACTTCCAGAGTCACCACGTGATAGTCAAAACGAAATACCCTATCAAACAGGTTTTGCGAAAGCCTAAATTGGCAGGGAGGATGGTAGCATGGTCAATAGAACTTTGAGAGTTCGATCTCCAGTATGAACCTTACGGCCCCATGAAGACACAATCCATGGCAGACTTTCAGGCAAAATTTGTTGGAAACGACCAAACCACCCCAGACTGGTGGAGCCTCTACGTTGACAGTATGTCCAACGTGAAGGGAAGCGGGGCAGGAATCATTCTCGAAGGCTCTAACAATGTCACTCTAGAGCAATACCTCAAGCTTAACTTCAAAGCCTCAAACAATTAGGTTAAGTACGAGGAACTTATTGTAGGTCTAAAACTAGCAAGAGAAGCTAGGGCTAAGAACCTACGATGTTACACAGACTCGCAGCATGTCCAGGGGTAAGTTGCTAACAGATACCAGACCAAGGAAATAGTGTTGCTCAAGTACTACTACATTGTCAAAACTCTCATTAATAACTTCGAATGCTTTAAGATGTACTATATACCCATGGAGAGCAACACCAGAGTAGACTTGCTCTCCAAGCTGACAAGCACCAAAAAGATCGGGCACCACAAGACTATCATCCAGAACACCTCAAGACTCCATGGCGAGCTATTCAAAAGAGGGTTGACAACACCCTTATTAAAATACCTGAACAGCCAACAGGCAGACTATGTCATGAGAGAGCTTCATGAAGGGATTTACGGTCTCCATACTGGGGGACGCTCCCTTGCAACCAAAGTGGTCCAGGTTCCACAAGTCTAAACGACCTACCACCAAACTAGTTAGCAAGACCTTCAACCAAGTGCATGTCATACTAGCTCCTCATAACCATTAAGGGAGAAACTCCATAGGTCAGAATGAACTACCACCAAACTGGTAAGCAAGACTTTCAACCAGGTGCAAGTCATACTAACTTCTCATAACTTTTAGGGGAGACGCTCCATAGGTCAAAATGATCTACCACCAGACTGGTCAGCAAAACCTTTAACCAGGTGCAAATCAAACTAACTCCTCACAAGCATCAGGGGAGAAACTCCACTAAGCAAAAGGAAGAATCACTAGATGAGTGACAAGACCACCAAAGTCTTGCTTCATACACCGTCAAGGTGTTTCTTCCTACGCTGTCAAGATTCCACTCTTATCAAGGTGACCTATTTATGCTACCACAAGTAACATATCATTGCATAAACAAAGGCAACATAAAAGACATACAAACAGTGAAAAATTCATCAGCAAAGGAAATCATATACATTGAAGAAAAATAATCATTGTCATAATTACATAGCCATTGCGGCCAAAATCAACAAAGAAGAAAATAAAGAAATAGCGGCCTTAACACTGGCCCTAACATCTCGCTCCTTGCCGGCATCCTCCTCCTCAACAACAATATCTTCCTCATCAAGTAGAACATCGAACATCGTCCTCCATGTCCTTGAAAGGGTCAAAAAGACCCAACTGAAGGTCCTTGGTGAAGAACTCGGCCTGCCTAACGGTCTTGTGAAAATCCTTTTCATGCTGCTCCATGGCCTCCTTCTTGTACATTAGCAGCTCTTCTTCAAGTTCCTTATTGGCCCCCTTCTCCTTGAACGCAAAACAGAGGAATGAGCGTTGAGGGAGACCTTAACAACAATAGTAGCAGGGCCAACCTCACCGGTAGGATGACCCCCTTCTCCAGCAGCAGGGGCAACAGAAGATGGTGGCATAATCCGACCTTCTTCATGAGGGGCTTCCAACCAAAGTCACCCATGATACCTGGAAAACAAGTAGCAATAACACAAAATGTGTTAGTTCAAGCCAACACCTACCTTAGATATAAAAGAGGGCAAGGTAAAGCACTTTACCATCTAAGGCAGCGAAAGGATCATCCATCGAGGGCAGAGACAAAATGACCTGCGCGTCTAGTGAGGCTGGGAGCTACTCCAATATGTCCTTGTCGACCCTTTCCACAAGGATCAACAAATCCTCATTAAACAACTTGAACTTGGTGGGGTCAGACTGCCAGCAGAATTGTAAGTAGGGCTCCTCATCTCAGTTGAACATTAGTGGCAAACCATCAGCCACGACATTAGTAGCCAGGACCTTGAAGAAACGGCCCTTGAAGTGGCAAAATATGTTCGAGTCAAACTCGAACAACTTCTTGGACATACTGTTCATGGAGACTGTCAGACCCTAATTTCATCCAGGGACTATCATTCATTGATATTTTGATTCTCGCTAGTCGAATTACGGTGTTAGACACCAGTTTCCACACGAAGCAAGGAATCACTCAATGTCTTGATCAAGAATACAAAAGGATACCAAGGAAGGGGGCAAAATGGTCTATTTTTGGATTTTCCTATACCCCAGCTCGCCCAGGCTAGCATCTGGCTCGCCTGGGCCATGAAATAGCTTCATGGCTAAGCAACCAGCTTGCTTGGGCGAGCTTCATTTGCCCCAAAATGGATTTTTCTCTATAAATAGCCATGATGGGGGGTTAAAGGGGTTGGAAGGTTCATCACTTGAGGGAATTGAGAGAATTGAGAGAGAAGAATAAGATAGAGAGAAAGAAGAGGAAGAAATAAGAGGAAACAAACCCGAGGTGCTACCGAATCGCGACCGTGATCATTCCCTATGTCGTTTCTTGTTTTGTGTTCTCCGTGCGACAATCGGTTAGTTTTATTTTTAAGGATTGAATGTGATCTATGTACCCTTAGGGGTCCCCCTTGTTATTATATGCACATTCATCTTCTTCATCTATCATCGGTAATCTAATTTTTTTTGTAATGTTTAGTCTTAACCGATCACTAGTGTTGTAAAGTTGTCTTTAAAGAGATTGAAAGTTAATAAACAAAACCAAAATAAAACCAACTCATAACCGAATTTCTCTCCATCAAAAGTCACTTGAGATCATTCAAGATCCAACTCCTTAACGACCTTTTTGTTTTTGTTAATTAAAATGAATCTTTCAAAAGCATAAAGCCAATTCAACATATAAACTTTCTCACTTTAAAGAACTACGTAGGTTTGAATTCCTCATCGCACCTGAGGATACGTAGGAGTAAGGGCACCCCCTTGTCGACCCCAAAAAATAAAGAAACATAAAAAGGGAAAATACATAATTTTGAAGTCACGTTACACACACTCGATTAAAGGCTACCATCCCTTGTGATGGGGGCGTGGGATGCTAATACCTTCCCCATGCGCAAACAACTCCTGATCCCTTATTTTCAAAATTCGTAGACCTCTTTTTGGTTTTTTCTAACATTTTCCTTAAATAAATGTTGGTGGTGACTCCCACGTGTTTTTTTGGAAGACGCACCTTTTTCTTTTCACCTTTCGCACCCCCGTCGTAGGGTAGGTTGCGACAGAGACCCAACCGATATTGCCCGTCAACTTCATTTGGAAAAAATGTAGAAACACCAGCACATTGGGCTGAATGTTGAAGACAGGGCATAGAACCTCAAAGGCTCTCACCATGGTCTAACTATTAGGGTGGAGTTGAGAAGAGGCCACATTCAAGTGCTCAAGCACAGCACACTGGAATGCGATCAAGGGGAGAACCAAACCCAAGACCTCAAACAAACACCTATACATAAAAAATGGGTGGACTGCCCGACGTCGCCCCAGAAAAGGAAAGTCATCATTCCCACAAGCTTAGATGACTATCTTGTAGGAGTTCTTAGGGCTTCCCTACTGCACTTGGTGCTGCAAAGCTGCGACACTCGCCACAGAGGTGACATAGGACCTATACTTCAAAACATCATCCCTCCGCCATTCAAAGCCAGCAACGGTAGAGGGGACGATGGCGACCCAGAACTATGGCTATGCCGCACATGGTGGGATGCCCTAATATCCCCACCACCACTTCTCCTTGCTCCTATAGAAACAGAAGGGGGAGAATCATAGTGATCGAGATGGGCTCCCCAGCCGGGGAAGCAACAGAAGGCTACGACCTTTTACGGAGGTTAGAAGTGCCTCCACCAGTACGACGCAAAACCCTCAACCTCTATGAGGAAGAGGATTCACTGTTAGAGGCCCCACGACGAGTCTCCTGTGAGGAGGAACCACTGATGGACATGACTTCTCAGTCCACCAAGGGTTGTTGAATCGAACCCTCGGAGTCAGAAATGAAGGAAGACATTGTCATTAAAAATACCTTGAAAGCAAAGAAAACAAATGAAAGGGAAAAGGAATCACAATCGCAAGCAAGAAGATTCAAGAAGAGAAGGCAGAAATTCGAAGTGATGGTGATAAGAAATTAAATGTCCACTCTATTTAAAGTGGAGGCAGACTTTTCGATAAATGGCGGGAGCTTAAATGGTGCCCTAATTTTTTGTACCATGACACAACCCCACTCACTTGTGCACCGTGTCTCTAGTGCATGCCTATTTCACAATTGAATTGTATGCAAGAGTATTGCGCGTGCGTTGTACACGCTTGCAGCAAAAGACAAAACATAACGTTTGTCTTCAATGCACTCTCTAATGATCAGAAAAGGGCAGAGTTGTCAAATACAAAGACTTCCCTCAACTGACATGTTGAATCTCGCCTGTAAAACCAAAAACAGGTCCACCCCAGACAACTTGACAAAAGCAACCCAGACAACACTTGTCTAGGCTGGGGGGCTTGACAAGTTTGACAAACCTGTAATTCTCACACCTATCGAGGTTACCATTCTCGACACCAGACAACTCCTGTCCATGCTTGGGGCCTCGAAAAAATCACGATCCTCCTATTTGTCAAGGATACTACCCCAACATCAAACAGTCTCCCTTGACATAGGACAAACTCCTTTGACACTGGATAATCTCTTTCGCCCGCATGCCGGCTCAAAGCTTGGGGGGCTTACGTACTATCCAAGCTCCACAAAATCCACGTGGCAAGCTACATGGCAAACATCAGCCTTCCATGTCAGCCATGGCACAAGAGCACGGACGACAGACCCTTAACAGTCAGGCCCCCAACTAACAGGTTATCTCTAACCTCTTATTATATGAATATATTGTCATCTTCTTATCACGTGGTAGGTAAATAATTATCTATAACAGTATCCATAAGCCACCATTATCTATTGGCTATTATCTACAAGCCGATAATTATCTGCAAGGGTTGTTATGTCACCGTAACAGCTCCTACAAACAAGGACCTACATCTCCCTCTGCACAGTATAAGTACCAGGTTCCCTCATACTCTTTTCATACTCTCTTAACCCGTGTATTTACTTGAGCATTGAAGTCCTTTATTTTGCAAGTTCATCCTCTTGTCCTCCTAACAAAGGCCACTCTCAATCCGACATACGAAGTCTAGGAACCTATCTTAGCCACGTCTACCCTGACATGTGCCAGCTTTGGATTTTGGTAAGTACAAAAAAAAATGTAATTAATGTTACATAAAAAATTTAAAACAACAATTATTTTTCGATATTTTTTTCTTTTACACAAAAATTATAATGTGAAAAGGAATTATTAGTTAGTTAAACATTTGTTAGAAATTAGTTAGTAATTGGTTACTTTTTTTAGTTTTTTTTCTTTTAATTTAACACATGAAAATGTGCTAATGGAATTTACCTTACCTTCTCATTTTATTTTATTTAATTTTCAATTTTTGTAACTTTTTCTTCTTTTTTTTCATCTTCTTATCTCTTATGCTCAACTATGAATTTTAACATAGTACCTTTTACGAAAAAAAAATCTAACATAATATTAAAGCAATATGATCCTTTTTCTTTAATAAAATAAGTGTTCAGTTTAAATTACATATTTATAGATAGTGAAATTAAATTTTTAAATATTTTTTCATATATTACCTTCGTCTCTATTTGTAAGACAATCAACAAATTTCTTGTCTCTTATTATAAGACTTCATCTCATTTCTCTTATGCATTAATTATTTTTTTTACTAAAATATCCTGAATTATCTCTTTCTCTTTCCTATGAAGATTGAAGAAGATGAATTGATTTCTAATAAAGTTAAGGATAAATTTGAAAAGGTATTATATATTTAATATTAATAACTAAGTTAACTAACTTTCTTAATAAACATAAATTAGTCAACTATGTTTTATAATTAGGGATAAATGGAATATAAAATTTAAATTTGAAACTTTATTTAAAGAAATTACATATTTATTATTTAAATCAACCACTTTTCTAAACATTTTAGAGATTAATTTAAGTGTTTAATCAAATTATAATAACACCCTCTGAGATTTTATGTAATTACACAAACATCCTTTTCTTCTTTAATCATTACCTCCACCTTTCATGTAAGGAGTCTTAGCGTAATATTTGACGGGACGTTACTGTAATGTTGTCAAACATATATATAAGGGGATGTTAGTGTAGGAAAATAATAAAAAAAAAAGGATGGATAATGTGTTATTACACAAAACCTCAATGAATACTGTTATAATTTGCTCTAAGTGTTTGTGTAGGAAGAATCATTGTTAATCAATTTTTATTTGTTTTTAATCTATAACTATAACTATATATAAAGGAAATACTTGTTTTGATATATAAATTTACTTGGACATTTTTGTTTCCTTATTGTTTCAGTGTTAAAATAAAATGTGTATTAGTTAAAGGATAATTCGGGAAAAAAAATCTCTAAACAAAAAATCACGAATAGTTAAATTCATAAGACCGTAACTGCACAATCTCTTGGTGCTTCATGGTTTTTCCATCCGCAAATGGAGTAACTGACAAAACTTTCCACTCTCTTTCAACCGTGCAATTCAGTTTTTTCCTTCTCTTAAATGTAGGTCCAACACAACTCCATTCCTTCGGCCTTCTGGCTTCACTCTTCTCTCTTCTCTTTTTTTTTTTTTTTTACATTTTTCATATGACTGCACATGAAGAGAATTCTTTTTCTTTCAAGAATTCTTCTTTCTTGCTCCTTTCACGTTTCTAATTCGTTTTGATTCTTCACAGGTCGATAATGTGTTACCGCTTTGCCAAAGCTAATGCTGCCAGATAAAAATTCCAAGGAAAATAGGAATGTGTTGAGCAACATTTCAATGGGGAAACACAATGTGCAGCATTGGAGGGAGGCACTTCATGAATCACGTGGTTGATGAAATTCCAGGTGATTTCACACTTGTAGCTTTCTCATTTTTTTATGAAGTACTCAACATTTCTTAATACTAAATTTCTTAATAATTAGTTATTTTGTTTTTCTTTTTTGTTGTTGTTTTTATTGTTTCAATTAGAGGCATTGATCATTATTCATTATTATCAATGATTGTGCATGCTATGCACGTGAGCAAAAAAGACTGAAGTTTTTAATCTTTTTTCACTTCCTTTCTCATCTTTCTCTTTTAAACACTTTCTCATCTTCAAGTAATTTCATTGCATTTTTCTTCTTTTTTTCCTGCCCTTTGTGTTCACTTCTACTGTCATAGGCATTCTATTTCTTCTTTCTTTCTATTTTGGTAAAAAAATTGGACAGAAACTAGATAAAATATATTATTTATCTTTTTTCTTTCAAGTTTGATCATCCACTTTTTAACATCTATTATTTTAGATGAAGTAATTGTTTTGAATTCTAAACAATAAATTGACAATTAGCTTATACAATATAAACTTCATTTCTCCATTTAGCCTTCCCATGTTAAAGGATATATTATATGCACATTTTGATTTACAAGTATCTCTTTCACATGAAGCATTTAAACCAAATTGGATGAAAGGCTTTGGACTGTGAAGTTGAGTCATCATCTTCTGTTAAGGAATTGCTACTGCAAGTTTTCTATGTTAATTAAAATTTTATCTTCCATATCTTTCCAACATTTTAAAAATTAAGAATCAATATTTACTCAGATTTATAAATTTAACAATCTATTTTATGTGAGACAGCATTAAAGCAAGATAGTTTATTATCATCAACCTTCTCTGCACAATAGGAAAAGCATTGGAGTTGAACACTATGTCAGACACTATTGCACATTATTGTAAGTTGTAACCTTCTCCCTTTTAATTGGAATGTATTATATCTATTGTGGCAAAAAACAAGATGGTCATAGTAACCAAATAAATAAATAATTGGATACTCTGTCATGACGATATTTTTTGTTGTTGTACAAAGATACAAGGAGGATCTATTTTTAGTGTACACATCTAACAGATATACAAGTTTATGTACAAGGTGAAAAGAACAAAATGTCTCATTCCCAATGCACCTCCTTTACCATCCCATCATCATTTCAACAATCATGATATTCTAATATTCATAGAATTTGGGTAGACACGTTATATTAGAAAAATTGGAAAAAAATGTATGTAATAAACAAAAAGTAGGGATGAGAAACGTTGAAAAAATGCATATTGGTTCTAATGTTCAAATAGTTGGATTGACACACGAAATGAGAACATTTGAGAAAAAAATTGTTACAAACAAGATGAAGCATGAATCAAATATAAAAATAAAGGTTAATGCGATTACACCTCCAAGAAGCTTGCCAACAAATCCGTATTTCTTTAGAGACATTTTCATATAATTATTCCATTTGTCATTTTAATTAGAATATTGCTTTTACATTCCGCAATTCAATTAAAAACTATTGTAAGTATAACTTTAAAATATTTATTATAAAATTTAACAATTTTATTATACAAATGAGAGTCTTTGATTGAATGACAACTATATTCACATTAAATTCTTTTATTTTTATTATTTGAAGCATTTAATTAAACTTTGAACATTACAGCTCTTAGTATGTTTAAAACTTAGTTTATTTATTTAACTTTCCAATAGACAATGATTTCTTTGATGATAGAAAAACCACACAAAAAAAGCTATTTAATTGAAGAAAAATCAAATTAAAAGAAAAATAAAATAAAGATTTTCTTTATAAAAACTAATTTTATCTCTTTTATATCTTCTTATTTTTAATTAAAATTCAAAAACTAATTAATAAACTGCCATGAACATTTTGATGGACCTTTTTTCTGAACCTGACACAACTAATTCTATTTTGATGGACCTTTCTTTACTCTGTACCTAACACAATTAATTCTAGTTTGATGGACCTTTTCTACGACCATACATAACTAATTAATAAACTGACATGAACATTTTCTAATAACACGAAGCCTTCAAATGTCATGCCTTGAAATGGAAGAAAAAAGAAAAGTGACCACACTAAAATTAAATTAAATTAAAATAAATTATTAAATGAAAATTAATATATATGTTAATGCATAATAAGATAAAATTGTTGCAATGTATCAAGAAGTAAAAAAAAAAGAGCATAGATTAACGTGAATTCAAAATATTGAACTAAAATTAATATATACTTGCGGGGAATGAATTGATCTATCTGACAACTAGCCCAATCAACATTTGACAATACCTATGTACCAAATTGTTGATAAATTGTATAATTAAATTAATCTATAAATTTATTTTTTTACTTAATGCATGAAATAAAAGTATAAAAATGTCACATTTACTTAATATTAATAAAAATAGAAGTTACATTTGTTAGAGAATAACTTTTCATATTCTCATGTAAATATCACATTTTCATCTTATTTCATGAGATAAAAATATAAAAAAGTACAATAAAAAAGGATGATATAACATTTCAAGAATCCAATGGTGTGAAAACCAGACCATTCGACCAAAATCCAGTGGCTTAATCGGTCCTGTCTGCAATCGGATCGGTCATGCAGTCTGTCCAGCATGGCCCCGAATAAACTCAGCCGATTTTATTGAAAATGGGTACGGATTGCGCTCATTTATTGTTTTACGTTTTTTAAATCAAATAAAAGCACTTGCGTGTGTGCTGTTGTAAATTGACAAAAAGTTTAAACATTTCATACCAACCAGGTTTCAAGGTATGACCTTAGAGTCAAGTGAACAAAGTTATCCACTAAGCTATCGTATTCGCTTAGTTTTAAAGCGTGAAAAAATAGTAGATATATTTTATTTTATGTATTACAAAATGTCATAATATATATATCAGTTCAAATAATGATCACAGGTTAGACTATCGACTCATCAACTTAGTACTACTGGTTTTCACAAGATTAATTTCGATCTTTACATTCCCAAGAAATAAACTTTTTATTCGTGAAACAAATACACTCGTTGTAATATTTCTCAAAAGTTCATTCACTTTTTTTTTTGTCAATTAATTAAGATGAATCAAGAGGACTAAAAGCGACAAAATGCTACTCTTACGAATTATTTTCTTGCAACTTTAAGATTGAACGAGGATTAAGGTTAAGATTCACATGCTTTATAGGATGCAATATAGGCCCTTCGTTCGATTTGCTATTTGTACGTTAATACCCAAACGTAAAAAAGTTAAAACATTCGAATGTAAAAAGCTGATTATTTTACCTAATTATACCTTTTATTTTTTTTTATTTTCCAGACTATCCCCTTCCCGTTTTATTAACAAAACTCTCTCCTCATTGTTCAAGGTGTATATTCGGGGATGGGGGACTCGAAATCACATTGCATTTTTCAAATTGCTTTAAACACTGTTTAGAATTTGGGACCCCAAGAATTCAAAACATTTTTTTCCTTTTGTTTTTTAAATTATTTTTCTTGTAAATTTTGATTGAAATTTTTTTAATACAAGTAGAATAATAATTATTAGTAATATATTTAAATAATATAATTAATTATTATAATTGTTAAATATTAACATATAATTTAATTAAATTGTAATCATAATTATTGATAGTTACTAATATTTTTAAAAAAATTGATAAATTTCAAAAACTTGTTGTAAACATTACTAAATGTGATTGTGATAAATTTTAAAAACGGTACATGCTATGTTCACATGTACTTGTGGCATGTAAGTATGTCCACGTTGACTACAAATACTTCATCAATGATGTTTACATGATCAATGTGTCAAACATTTACAGGGATCATTTGATCAAATGAACCACACATGATATTGGCCAAAATATGAAGTGCCAACAATGCACCTTGATCCTTAAATGCCGAGGAAAAAATGTGGCGTTAAAAGCAATTTAAAAAATGTGGTATGGATTCGGGTTCCATATTCCTAAATTCACACCATGAACGGTGATGGGAGTAGCTTTGTTAGTAAAATAGGGAGGGGAATAGTCTAGGAAATAATAAAAAATTAAAAGGTATAATTGGGTAAAAAAAATCTAAAACTTTCTTGGCAACCAAACAAACCAACTATGTGCTCTGAATTAGCCATCCTTAGTTTTTAATTTATCCTCTATTTGGTAGAGAGGATGAAAAAAGAGAAAATATATATGAATTGAAGTGTAGGATGCGTGGAACCCACGTGAGATCCATACTATTTATCCTCTATATTCCTCCCCTTATTTCTCTTCTACCAAAAGGAGGCTTAATATCTTAAGGGAGGCAAGGCTTCTCACTAAATCCTTTGGATGAGGAGAATGTGTGTGTTAAGATGCTTTCTCGGCAAGTATATATAGGAACTTTAAGAAAGTTGACAAGCACATGTACCATGACATGTGCATGAAGGTAAAGGGTAATGTTTTCAAGAACAAAAGGGGTTTTAATGGAGAGCATACACAAGTTCAAAGCTGAAAAGGAAAGAGAGAATGTTATGTTGTGTTTTTTTTAATTGATTGTTCAACTGATTTAATTAAATTATAAGATAAATTTAATTTCATTTAACTACTTGAATGAATTAATTAATAAATTTGGTGATTTGATTTTATGTTGTGTCTGGCTAGTGAATTTTTAGTGTTTTGGACTTAAGAAGATGAACTTTAGTTTATGTTTGGAGATGCAGGTGTGTAAAGTAAGGTTTAGGTGTGAAAATGAGGAATTAGAAAAGTCATAAACTCTCCTTCAACTCTCAAAAATCTAAAACACAAACACAAAAGAGTTGAGAACTTGGTTGTCTTGCTCAAATGAGGTCATTTTCTCCTCTCTTTAGTGTTCATTGGCCATCCCTTTGTGTGGTAAGCACCTCTCCTCCCTTTTTTATATTCAATTTTTGTTTTTCACTAGGGCACCCATGGGGGTTCCATTGAAAAAGCTTGGTTTTTTGGTTTGAATCTGACTTTGGGTTAGTTTTGGATATGGATAATGCCCTTGTAGTTTGAATTGCTAGTGGAGTTGAAGAAAGCTTCCTCCTTGGACTCAAAGTTCCCACATTTCTTCCTTTTCTTCATCTCAAAGCATGTTCCTTCGGTTTGATAGGTAAGAGAAGCTTTATCTTTTTCTATGCTTAGGTTGTTGTGGGTTGGGTTCAAGATTGCTGGAAAATAAATCATGTTAAAAATGGAAGTTTGAGCATTTGAGGTTTTGAGTTTTGAAATTTGAGTTGTTGTTTATTTAATGAACATTGATCAAAGGTTTCTATTTGTGAAGAGTTTTGATGTTGTTTATGTATTTGGAATTGATGGAAAAGGGTTTGAATTTGTGTTTGGGATGATTTGAAAGCCATGAAAGGCAATTCTACAAAAATTTTGAAATTATGCAAAATTCGCGTTAAGTGACCATTTTCACGTCTAGTGACCATTGTCACATCTACTGATCAGTTTTGAGTCTAGTGATTAGTTTTGAGTCCAATGATCATTTTGAGTCCAATGACTAGTTTTGAGTCCAATAACCAATTTTGAGTCCAATGACCAATTTTGATGTGGATGTGATTAATGTTTGTTTTCCTTGCACAAATTAATTATTTTGATATCTTAATAAATTTATGGTGATATGAGATGCGGTTGAGATGATGTTATTTTATTATTAGAGTTAACTTTATGTTGAGATCATGAGATTTACATTCATATGAGTTTTTGGTGAGTTTGCAAGAATTCAAGGTGTTGAAATGTCTTGCTATGCTTATTGAACTATATGTTGGTTCATGAGTGTGATGAACATATATGAATGGTAAATCTATGGTGTTATAACCTCTTTTGATGTTGAGATTGGTGAATGAATTTGTGATGAGTATGATATTAATTTGAATGATCATAACATATATGCATTGATGAATGACATTGAATGTGAGTAAACATGTAAGTTGGGGTGCTAAGAAGGTCCTCAACCTAGTGCTAGAGGTTGTTGTGATGGCTAATGCCAAATGGACCTATAGAATGGATGGGTGGATAGATCCCTAGATAGGTTAAGGTCTTTGCAAGCCTTACCAAGGTAAGTCACTACCCACGCTCGTCCATTTTCCATAAAATCACATTTCTCTTGTAGGGTTAATTCAAGTCTCCCTAAATGGTTAGATCATAGAGTGCGACTATGTTAAGGGATGTACTTGAGTTAATTACTGAAAAGATGAAATCTTCCCGGAGTAAAGAGTTAGCATGCATGACATGATAGTTAGATATGCACATTGATAATTGTGACTTGAAAATGATGTGTTACTTGAGAAGTTGTATTAGTACATAACTATTGGGAAAATGAAAGATTTATATATCTCTTTTAACATAGTGATTTTATATTTCTCTTATATGTTATTTTATTTTAAAACGAACTTACCTTTTGAGATTATGATGTGATGATTGTGTCATTTGACATGAGAACAGATTATGACGTAGCTTCTGAGGAGCATGTCACTTATGGTTGATATGGACTTCATGGTAGACTTAGGGACGAGATCTAACCCTTGGTCTTTTATTTATGTTTTGTCTTAGTGGAGACTAACTTAGGATTTATATGTATTTTCATGAACTTATGTTTTATTTATTCCCTTAATAAAACCCTTAAGTTTTATTTAGAGATTTATTTATGATGTTCGACGATGAAGTAACCTATGTTATATTTATTCCCTTAATAAAACTTACGTTGTTGTGACTTATTTAGTTTGGGATATATGTGTTGTCTATTTGTAAATCTTTTATCGCAGAGAACCTAAGAAACCTAAGAAATCCAAGAAGTGATCCACATATTCTAATAATGGCTGGTAGAAATTTTGGAGCCGACATTCTATGTTATTGTTCTAAAGTAGTTTTGACGAGATTCTATGTTGATTTAGACCTTTAGTTTTTATTTAAGTATATGAAATTATAACATTCCATTCTTTTCGTTGGTGTTTGGCAGTGTTTTGTATGGATATTATCATTATTGTTGAAATACTTGTGTTACTTTGTTTTTGGTTATGATGGGTTTACGGTTCTTGAATCGCCTAACCCCAACTAAATTGATTTGTTCGTCACCGTAACAATTCTACTACAAAATTACGCTTTTCGGTCCTTTTTTTATAATAAGACTTAGTTAATTAATTTTTTAGAATAAAGAAAATTGCAACATAAATTTTATCTTAAATTTATGTTTTTTTTTCTAAAATTACTTCTAACATTAGTAAGACATATTCATATTTTTTAATGTTTTTATTGGCTTTAATTTTTTTAAACTTTTTTCATTATTAATTTGTATGGGCTAAATTCGTGAAGAGGAAACTAAGGTTTTTAAATGACTTTATGTGAGATAAAGTTAGACTTTCAAAGTATTTAAAATATTAAATTATTTCAGTGTTAACGAGGCTAAATAAATGGTAACTTGTGTGTTAAATTTTGTTAATTAATTTATGTATTTATAAAAAGAATATTTTATTATAAACTCTTTAATAAATAAAATTAAATCTAAATTGTTTAACAAATAAAAATTAAATAATCACTATTTAAAATAATTATTTTGGTGATAATAAATTAAATTTAAATATTAATATAAAATATTACAAATTTTATTTTTAAAAATATTTTGGTGATAATTTATTTCTTTCATAATCTTCTTTTTAGTGGTTGTTTCTATTCTTTTCCATGATTTTGAAATTAAATTAGAAAAGACTACATATCTTGCATGAGTATATTTATAAAATATAAAAAAATAAATTTAAATAATAAATAATTGAAATTAGAATTTTTATATTTCCAAAATTTAAATATTAATTTTATTAATATTTAATTATACATGGGATGATTTATGTCATGTATAATTATTTTTAAAATAATTTCTATTCCTTTAAAATTTAAAATTACGTAATCAAACATCTAATGTATTACATGGGTATTTATTAAAAAATTTAAAATAAAATTTCATTAAAAAATATATTATTTGAAAAATTTAAAGTGTAAAAAAATATTTATTTATTTTTATTTTGTAAAATTTAGAAATTAATTAAATTATTGAAATTAATTTCAATAAATTCCAATTTTGTCACGCAATATTCTTATTTTTAAATTTTCCTCTATTTTAATTTCACTTTGAAATTTAAAATCAAGTATCATGTGTATCTCCTAGGTATTTTTCTTGAATAGAAAAATTAAATTAGAAAACCTAAGTAAAAATTAGTTGATAAAATTATACAAATGCTATAACAATTCTTTTATTATTTTAGAGGATTATTAATGTATTATCATACATATGATATACAAATCTAGAATCACACTCAATTTCTATTGATAAATATCTTGAATTCACTAAAGAAACTAAAATAATTTGGGTATAAATGCTATGGTTGAACTTGAAGTTTTAGGTTGGTTAGGCATACTAACAATTTATCACTATGGTCAAATTGCAAAATAAAAAAATATTATAGACAAAAGAAAATTATTTACACAAATACCAAAATGATCTGTGGCACAATTTTTATGTTGTTGGAAAAATATTTTTGTCAGCTGCAAACTAGAAAAAGTAGTATTCAATTTGGTTTCGGGGAGAGGGATAAATGTGCAAATCTTTAAACTATGTCAAATCTGGGAACCACTCTGTCCTACTGCCTTGTAGAGGTTTTAGGAATTTCTATAGATTTTTGCTAATCAATTGAATTACCATTTTGGAAAGATGAGAAAATTATCTTTAAGCATATGTAAAAATGTTCTCTGTATAAAATCTTTAGCTAATTTTAAGTGTGCTCTATTTTTGCTCTGATTTCTAGGACTTAGGGTTTTGGTGAATTGTGCTTTGTTTGTGAAAAATTGCTTTTTTTTTGGCTTAAGTGTGACTTGCTGTAATTTTTTGTTGGTATATGAATTGATGCTTTGTTTTGAACTGATTGAAAAACTTGATAAGTGTGAATCCCAAGAAATTATTGATGTTGTGTGCACTATTTTATTTGGAGGCTAAGAGGTGTGACCTCGAGCACTGAAATGTATGCGATTATCTTGTGTGGCATGGTTGGTTTACAACAGTAGTAGGTAATTACATTGTTTGTTAGATGTTGTGTGTGGTAGTTTTAGGGACTTGAGCATGAGTCCTGATGTTGACTAGAACTCTGTTATAGTAGGCATTATACATCTTGAAAGACGTGCATCATTGTGTGATAAGTCCATAGGAACTCAAGCACAAGTATCGATGTGACTAGAGTCCTATTCCACTGAGAATAGTGCACTTAAAAGACATGCAAGAAAACGTGAATATGCAGTGGAATGAAAAATGTCAAAGTTAACAAGAATCATGTGGGGCATTTTGACCGTGTCAATGTACATGAAATGAATGTCAAATGGAAATGTTCATCTAGAGTGGTGATGAGGATATGGCCCTCAAAACTATATGATTATGGAGCTAGAAGTAATGTCTCAAGGTCATGCACCAGTTCGTCGTCATACAGTACCAAAAGTAGTGGAACCCCACTGTGACAAAGAAAGAACGGTATAAGTATGATGGATCATTGAGGAGAAAATAGAGTTGTTGGATGAATACTCAACCCAAACTATTTGGGTTAGTTTGAATCAATTTGGATTTGAGAGTAACCCATACCTGTGAACACCCCTTTTTGGTATGTTGTTTATGTATGATTTGGCTATTAAGGGACATTGCCTGATTTTATTTCTAATCAGTATCAAACTTATTTCTTTTTTAAGAAGAAAAAAGTTCCATCCTAGAGTCATCTTATTAATTTGATACATGATGGTTTAAGCTACACTTGGAGTATAGAACTATAAATAACAAAACTATGTTTTGGATTACTTTTTTCATTTTAATAATGTTTTAGATTTGATAAAGGTCAGATTGTAGACTTAGTTAAATATTTATCCTTTGGATACTTTCTTCTAAGACTTTTGATAGAAGATTTTATTGTTCTTCTAAGGATTTAATTTCACACAGGTAGTGCACAGTTGGGCTTTAGAAATCTACCATATATGTTACTACAACTTCTATTTTGGTTGTTTGATATTTTTGTTGCACCAAAATTTTGTTTTGGTTTGTCTCTAGTTTTGTGAGTTGAAAAAAGATGTCAACACCTGAAAGTGCAGGAGGTAAAGAATGAGGAGGGAATGGAGCTAGTGAACCTCCTCCACCTAAAAGACATATAAATGCAATTGGAATGAGGAGTGATGTGGGAGGGAAACATTGTATTTCTATTGATGGGGATCCAAGAAGGATCTTATGCAAATAAATTAGGTCAAAGTTCACAGGAGGGGTTTATCATTTAAAGCATCATTTAGAAAGAACAAACAAAGATGTTGTAGCTTGCAAAGATGTCCCTGGTGATGTTCAGAAAGAAATGTTTTCCATTGTTTCGTCACTGCAGCAAAACCTCCTAAAAAATCAAGTGACTTTAACTAATTTGGTAGCATTTTAGGTAAAAATTCATTGTGTTTGTATTATCTAATGTGTCATTGTGTTTGTAGCAACTAGCAAGTTCTCAAATAAAGACTTTACTAATCTCGTCTTAACTCTTAAATATAATTGCAAATTGCATGTGCATCTCCATCACAAGAGATAGGTAGTGGTGCTAGTTATGGTAAGCAAAATTTTTTCAGGAGAAAGTTCACTCAAGTTCCAGTTCACAAGTTGTTGAAGAAGAGTATGAAGGAGTGATGCAATCCTACCCCCAAGGGCATTTGACAGAAGACTTCAAGAAGATTGGGCCAGAGATGCAAGAGAAGGCCCTAGGGTTCTCATGAGCCTTAGGGTTCTCATGAGCCTTAGGGTAGATTTCGGGCCCATGGGCTAAGTATGAGCCCACTTATCTTTGTACATATTAGATTAAGGTTTCATTATTTTTGGGCCTTGTATTTAGGGTTCCATAATGTAGGTAGGGTATCCTAGAAATGTAGGATTTTTCAACCCTTGTATTTTAGGCCTAGGGTAGCTTTGCTATTCTTAGCCGGTCCCAAGCCCGGATAAAAGGAGAGGGTTGTGTTAGGTTTTCGACAACCAACGTTAAACTTTGTCGAATCTCTATGACATGGATCAATTACGTAATAATGTGAATGCTAGGTCGTTGCCTGGAAGCAACACACTGTATGGCTCGAGTACAGTGTCAAAAGAGCAAGGGCCGCTGCATCGCCGCCCGGATGTAGTGAAAAGTAAGCAAGGGTTCCCACATTTTCGTGAACGGGTGTGGGTAAAGAAGCTAGTTCATGACAGGAGGATTCACTTTGGTACATGGAATATAGGCACACTTACTGGAAAATCTATGGAAATAGTGGATGTTATGGTGAGGAGGAAGATCAATTTTATGTGCCTACAAGAAACTAAGTGGACAGGTGAAAAAGCGAAAGAATTAGACAACTCGGGATTTAAGCTGTGGTATACGGGAAAAATCAGATCAAGAAATGGGGTAGGGATTATTGTGGACAAGGAGTGGAAGAAGGATGTCGTGGATGTAAGAAGAGTAGGAGATCGTATCATAGTCTTAAAATTGGTAGTGGGACAGGACACCTTTAATGTTATTAGTGGGTACGCACCTCAGGTTGGGTTAGCAGAACACTTTAAGGTAAAATTTTGGGAGGATCTAGAAGGGGTACTTCAGGATATACCCCAAGGAGAGAAAGTTTTCCTAGGAGGGGATCTCAATGGACATGTAGGTAGCGTGGCTAGAGGTTTTGAGGGGGTGCATGGGGGTTTTGGCCTAGGGGAGATGAATGGGGAGAGTAAATCCATCTTGGAGTTTTCAGAGGCTTTGGATCTTTCTATAGCCAATACATGGTTTAAGAAAAGAGAGGAACATCTTATCACTTACAAAAGTGGAGGGACATGTTCTCAGATAGATTTCTTCCTTATCAGGAAGTCTGATAGGAAGTATTGCTTGAACTGTAAAGTTTTCCCGGGAGAGAGCTTGACTACCCAACATAGAGTTTTGGTTATGGATGTAAGAATTAGAGATAGGGCAAAGAGAAGAAGTCCTATGGTAGCACCAAGGATCAAATGGTGGCACTTGAAGGGTGAGAAACAAGGAATCTTCCAACAAAAGATATGGGAGGGTTGGTGTGGACAATCACAAGGAAGTGCAAATGATATGTGGAACAAGATGTCCCAAGAGATTATTAAAGTGGCTAAAGAGACGTTGGGTGAATCTAGAGGTTTTGGACCTAGGGGTAAAGAATCGTGGTGGTGGAATGAAAATGTTCAGAGCAAAGTTAGAGTAAAAAAGGAGTGTTTCAAGGAGTGGTCTAGGTGTAGAAATTCTGAAACTTGGGATAAGTATAAGATAGCTAGAAATGAAACCAAAAAGGCGGTGAGTGAGGCAAGAGCCCAAGCTTTTGACGGACTATACCAAGCTCTAGGAACCAGGGACGGAGAAAGATCTATATATAGGCTTGCTAAGGGTAGAGAGAGGAAGACTAGAGATTTGGATCAAGTAAAGTGTGTTAAGGATGAAGAAGGCAAAGTCTTAGTGCATGAAAAAGATATCAAGGAAAGGTGGAAGGCGTATTTTCACAACTTATTTAATGATGGATATGGATATGACTCTAGCAGTCTAGACACAAGAGAAGAGGACCGGAACTATAAGTACTATCGTCGGATTCAGAAACAGGAAGTAAAGGAAGCGTTGAAAAGAATGAGTAATGGTAAGGCGGTGGGGCCAGACAACATACCTATTGAAGTGTGGAAAACTCTTGGAGATAGAGGTCTTGAGTGGCTCACCGAACTCTTTAACGAAATTATGAGGTCAAAACGCATGCCGGAGGAATGGAGGAGAAGCACGTTAGTGCCAATCTATAAGAACAAGGGGGATATACAAAATTGTGCAAATTATAGGGGAATCAAGCTCATGAGTCATACCATGAAATTATGGGAAAGAGTGATCGAACGGAGATTAAGAAAGGAGACTCAAGTTACTGAGAATCAATTTGGTTTCATGCCGGGAAGGTCGACCATGGAAGCGATTTATTTATTACGGCGGGTGATGGAGCAATATCGCATGGCCCAAAAAGACTTGCACTTGATTTTTATTGACTTGGAGAAAGCGTATGATAGAGTGCCTAGAGAGATTTTGTGGAAAGCTCTAGAGAAGAAAGGGGTTAGGGTTGCATATATTCGAGCTATCCAAGATATGTATGATAGGATATCGACTAGTGTTAGGACACAGGGTGGAGAGTCAGACGATTTTCCCATCACAATTGGTTTACATCAAGGGTCAACCCTTAGCCCCTACCTTTTTACCTTAATTCTGGATGTCCTCACGGAACAAATCCAAGAGATAGTGCCGAGATGCATGCTTTTTGCAGATGACATAGTCCTCCTTGGAGAGTCGAGGGAGGAGTTGAATGAGAGGTTGGAAACTTGGAGACGAGCTCTAGAAACACATGGCTTTCGCCTAAGCAGAAGCAAATCGGAGTATATGGAATGTAAGTTCAACAAAAGAAGGAGGGTTTCTAACTCAGAGGTGAAAATAGGAGACCATATTATCCCTCAAGTCACACGGTTTAAATATCTTGGGTCTGTAATACAGGATGATGGGGAAATTGAAGGGGATGTGAATCATCGCATTCAAGCAGGATGGATGAAATGGAGAAAAGCATCGGGGGTGTTATGTGATGCAAAGGTACCGATCAAGCTAAAGGGAAAGTTCTATCGGACTGCGGTAAGACCGGCGATTTTGTACGGAACAGAATGTTGGGCGGTCAAGAGCCAACATGAGAATAAAGTAGGTGTAGCAGAGATGAGGATGTTGCGGTGGATGTGTGGTAAGACTCGACAGGATAAAATTAGAAACGAAGCTATTAGAGAGAGGGTTGGAGTAGCGCCTATTGTAGAGAAGATGGTGGAAAATAGACTTAGGTGGTTTGGGCATGTAGAGAGAAGACCGGTAGACTCTGTAGTGAGGAGAGTAGACCAGATGGAGAGAAGACAAACAATTCGAGGCAGAGGAAGACCCAAAAAGACTATAAGAGAGGTTATCAAAAAGGATCTCGAACTTAATGATTTGGATAGAAGTATGGTACTTGATAGAACATTATGGCGGAAGTTGATCCATGTAGCCGACCCCACCTAGTGGGATAAGGCGTTGTTGTTGTTGTTGTTGTTGTATTTTAGGGCACCTAGACTAGTTTTTATATTGGGGTAGTTTTGTAATTTCATATGCATTAAGTGAATATTTGATGTGTGTGTTGGGAAATAAAATTAATTGAGTTGGGAGAAGCTCAATCCAATTAAATTTTAGAGGGGGAGGTGAGAATTTGCTTGTTACACCCCATTGCCACATCATATAGTTACACTTTGTGCATGTCCTTCCTTCTTTACATGTCTTATGATACCTAAGCACACTTAGTGGAGAATCTTGGACTTGATCCTGGATTAGTGGGATGAACCATAGCTAAAATTCACTAATCATAATTAGTGAAATTTTGGCTCCAAAATTTGGCTCCACAATTCAATTTCAAATTCAAGTGAAATTTGAATAGATATTCAAAATTCCCTCCAATATTGTGTGACACCTAGACTATAAATAGAGGTCATGTGTGTGAATTTTTTCAACTTTGATCGTTTGAGAATTACACTTCAAAGTTCTGACCTCATTTGAGGCACAAAATTTCGTGCTCCTTCTCCCTCCACTCATCTTCTCCTACCTTCAAGCTCTTATCCATGGCTTCCTATGGTGGTGAGCTTATTCTTGACTCATCTTCTCCTTGAAGTGGCGTCTCCAATCATCTTTCTTCCTTCTCTATTCTGCTGCAATTAATCTTCAAGAAGCAAAGGACTCCATCGATGAAGAAGATCCAGAGCCTACAAGCTCCACATGGAGCTACATCATGTGGATAGAAGACTGCAAGAAGATTGGGCCAAAGATGCAAGAGAAGGCCCTAGAGTTCTCATGAGCCTTAGGGTAGATTTCGGGCCCATGGGCTAAGTATGAGCCCACTTATCTTTGTACATATTAGATTAAGGTTTCATTATTTTTGGGCCTTGTATTTAGGGTTACATAATGTAGGTAGGGTATCCTAGAAATGTAGGATTTTTCAGCCCTTGTATTTTAAGGCACCTAGACTAGTTTTTGTATTAGGGGTAGTTTTGTAATTTCACATGCATTAAGTGAATATTTGATGTGTGTGTTGGTAAATAAATTTAATTGAATTGGGAGAAGCCCAATCCAATTAAAGTTTTGAGCGGGAGGTGAGCATTTTCTTGCTACACCTCATTGCCACATCATATAGTCACATTTTGTGCATGTCCTTCATGTTTTACATGCCTCGTGACACCTAAGCACACTTAGTGGAGAATCTTGGACTTGATCTTGGATTAGTGGGCTGAACCATAGTTAAAATTCACTAATCATAATTAGTGAAATTTTGGCTCTAAAATTTAGCTCCACAAATTCAATTTCAAATTCAAGTTGTATTTGAATAGAAATTCAAATTTCCCTCCAATTTTGTGTGACACTTAGGCTATAAATAGAGATCATGTGTGTGCATTTTTTCAACTTTGATCATTTGAGAATTACACTTCAAAGTTCAGACCTCATTTGAGGCACAAAATTTCGTGCTCCTTCTCTCCTTCTCCCTCCACTCATCTTCTCTTACCTTCAAGCTCTTATATGTGGCTTCCTATGGTGGTAAGCTTGTCCTTGACTCATCTTTTCCTTGAAGTGACATCTCTAATGATCTTTCTTCCTTCTCCATTCTCCTGTCATTGATCTTCAAGAAACAAAGGACTTCATTGATGAAGAAGATCCAAGGCCTACAAGCTCCACATGGAGCTACATCAAGGAGGAAGCACACTAGGATATTGATTTACATTTTTATAATAATGCTATCCCTTTTAATGTTGCCAACAATGCAGAGTTTAAGAAGATGCTTGATACAGTTTCCTAGCATGGTCCAGGATTTGTCCCTTTATCATACAATGATATTAGGATGAAGGAGAAAACTCATCTTTCTTTGAAGAATCATATAGCTTATTGGAAGAAATCTAGATGTACAATAATGACAGATGGATGAACTGATAGGAGGAAGAGGAGGACTATTTTAAAATTTTTGGTAAATTATCCACTTGGAACTATGTTTTGAAGTCTGTAGATGCATCCAAAATATACAAGACAACTAACAAAATTTTCAAGATGTTGCATGATGTTGTTGAGGAGGTTGGGGAAGAAAATGTTGTCCAGATTGTCACAAACAATGCAACAAATTACAAGAAAGCTGGGGAAAGGTTGATAGAAAAAGGGACTAAGCTATATTTGACACCTTGTGCAGCTCATTACATTGACTTAATGCTGGAGGATTTTGAGAAAAAAAAAATTGCAAGTCCTAGGAAGATTGCAACTTGCATATATGGTAGAACAAGCCTTATTGTTTTATTGCATAAATTTGCAAAATAGGTGATTTGATTAGACATGCCTTGACCCATTTTACTACTTCTTACTTGACCTTGGGATGCTTGAATGAGAATAAGAGTCTATTGACTAGAATGCTCACATTTGAAGAATAGTCAACAAATTATAGTCAACGAATAAAATCAAATTTTCATTAAAAATTATATTTAATGTTTTACTAATACATACCTATTATTATTTCAATAAATGTTTTTTAACATTTGATGGTATTATTGTTATGAAACATAGGGAGGATGCATTAAAATAGTCCTCTCATTTAATACTCTAGATTTTAAAATTTTTTTACCATCATATGTTTGTCAATATTTATATTAGTTAGCAAAAAAAAATATTTATATTAAATATTATTCATTGAATACATTTAATTAATTAAAATAAAATACCTTTAATTGAAAAAATTAGAAATTATTAATCAATTTATGTCTTTCTATGAAAATATTTTATTATTGTTTAATTAATCTTTAGATGTCCAGATGAATATTATTTGTTTTCCAACAAATATTTTTAAATTATTTATTATAAATATAAAATATAATCTATGTATTCAAATATTTTTTATATAAAATATAATTTTTAATTATAATATAAATGATATATTCCAAAATATTTATTGATTATAGATTATAGTCTAGAAATTATTTGTAGTTGTGAGTGATTCACTTGTTAATTTATTAATAATATCAAATGTTTGTAATCAATTAATATTTAATGCTAAAAGTTGGAAGATTAAATATTTCAAACTTCAACCATATTAAATATCTATTCGTATTAAAAAAATTTATTGTAGTCAAACTTTATCAAAATAGTGAAAGAAATATTCAATCAAAATTGCACACAAACACCTATTTAATCACTCTTACTCAACATTAATTGGTCATTAATGTTTCATCCAACTAAATTTTAAATTTATAAACATTTAATGTTATTTTATATTTTAAATCTATAAAGAAAAACCAAAATGTTTGTATAAGAAAGCATATTTATTTAATAGTTTTAGGTAAAAACAATTATCAATAGGACCAAATCTATAAAGTTTTATAAATAGATCAACGTTTCACAATATGGAAGTTTAATATCCTCAATGCGTAATTCAAAGTAAAGAAACTAAAAGTATTACTATTTTTTAAGTTAAAAAAAAGACAAGAAAAAGTAAGGAAAATAGCACAAAT
Organism: Glycine soja; assembly: GCF_004193775.1. NCBI lineage: Eukaryota > Viridiplantae > Streptophyta > Magnoliopsida > Fabales > Fabaceae > Glycine > Glycine soja. Next base: position 27,523,451 of record NC_041002.1, on the reverse strand, counting down.
GCACAATTCATTGAGTAACGTCTGTAACGACCCATCCTCATAAGCAAAAAATCAGACACCAAAACGACATCATTTTAGTGGTGAGAACTAGGGAAAGAAAAACACATAAAATGAAATAGGAGAAAAACCCTTCACTTATTCGTTGAACCCTGAAGAACACTGTTTTCTGAACCCGTGATCATGAACGCGAAGATCACCTTCCTCTTCGCACTTAGAATAGTCGCATAGTTCTGAAATTCGACGCTCAAAGTAAGTTATTTGAATCTCTACATTTGTGTTCTAAGAATGCCTTTTTCTCTTTTCGGTTTTTGTTTTTGGATTAACTTTACTTTTAAGTCCATTTTAGTTGTGAATTCCTTAAATACATTTAGTTCGTTGCATAATAGGCCAGACAACTACCTCAAAGGCATAATTAACAGGTGAGTGTTGTTTTTCAATAAATTTGCATTAGCATTAGTCATGAACATCAAAATTTTAATTGTACAATAAGCATCAATGTTTGTATTCAACAGTGCTTTGAAAGGACTTGATGATACTCAACAAAGTAAATCCAAGCCTGCTGCTAGGTGGATTGTTGTTAAAGTAAGTCATTTAAACAATATGCTTCTACTTATATTTTAGTACTGTGTAGACTAATTTGTACTTAACGTTGAATATCTAAATTTCATAATGTATTTAGTGTAATAGACAAAAAGGAATCACTGAGTGTGGGTATTACGTCATGCACTGGATGTCAACTATAATCTTAGAAAATTTCAAGAATAATTGGGAAATGGTAATTTTTAATTCACCAAATTTCAATTTTTTTATGAATGCTATTATATTATTAACTTGTGTTTTATTATATCATGCAGTATTTCATTGATGCTAGACCATTGGAACCAGAGAGATTGAAGGCGCTTCGCATCCAGTGGGCAAAGTACTATTTGAAAGTTAAAAATGAAACTTAGGATGTTTAGGCAATTTTGTAATTGTAGTTTATATTTAGTTACTTTACATTTTTTACAATTCATGTCTCAACATTAAATATGCTTTTAATTCATAGTAATTAGTAAATTTCTCATGGAATTTTTGGTAAAAGTTGTTTCAAAACAAAATGAAAATTATATGTTGTGTGGTCTGGTTTTAAAATTTGTAGGTTAATTTTGGATTTATTGAAAAAACAAATAGCATATTAAAAAAAAAGTTCTAAAACATCATCGGTTTTTTAAAAAAATCGATGTTGTTAGTGCCAGTTAACATTAGTTTTTTAAAAAACCGATGATGATATGTAGATTTATAACTTTCTTTTTTCATAATTTTTATCATATAACATCGGCTATTCAAATAAACGATGTTGTATTTATTATTTAACATCGGTTTTGAAAAACCGATGTTAACGATATTACTTTCAACATCGGTTAATAACCGATGTTGAAAGTCTTAAATAACCGATGTAAAAACCTTATTTTCTAGTAGTGATTGCACACAAACACTCACACTGTCTTTTTGTTGACCCCATTCAAGTCAAGGGCCAAAAAAAAAATTAAAACCTTCACAAACAAAAAAATATTATCAAATCATATATATTGTCAAGCAACTCTCTTGCCCTCTTCATCTCCACTCACACTCTCTATGTATCTTGTTTGTGTCTCTTTTTGGATTTGTTTCACATGCATGAATCTCCTGGTCACTTGATTCTGGAGATCTTATAGAAATCTTTGATCTGTTGGACAGCGTCAACTATTATCAATTTCCAATAATAATAAGAATTTTAGGATTGAGATAATGAACTTTGAGATAAAACAAAATTTCAATAGACAAACACATAATAAATAAGGATCAAAATTATTTAAAATCACTTTGACATATATTTTTTTAATGAAAACTAAACTAATTATATATGGTATCACTAAAGAAAAAGATGGAGCTAACACCTTGCTTGGATTGAAGTCATAGAGAATCTCCAACAATTTGAAGAGCCTATACAGAAAACATGCATGTAATTAGATTTCAGACTCAAGAAATTGAAAATCACACTCATTATTTATGATCCTAGATATTATTAATATTTCAGCCAAAATTAATGTTGTAAGAATTTTCGGTACTGATGCATAGGCTAATTATCATACCTAAGGACATCTACTTTTGGAAGCACTTTGTTCCAACAACCAAATATAAAAATAAATAAAATGGCTTTGTCAATATATATAGCTTCTCAAATGCAAACATCTATAAATCGATTCATCAACTTAACCCAGCAATAAGTACTTCTAGTGTTTCAATAACAATAAAAATGAGGAGGCCAAGACGAATTAGAATCTAAGGGCAAAAGCACAAACCTGAAACAATTGAATCCAGCACAGCAGCAACAATAACACGAATTAGCAAACATTAGGGTTCAACACAAGCTCCTTTGATCGAACCTTTTCCTGAAATTGCGTTTGCCGCTAAACCTTCCTCCCCTAACCATCTACTCTCACACACAAATAGATAACAAAAATAAAGCAATATATTAGAACCCCATTCAAGTCAAGGGCCAAAAAAAATTAAAACCTTCACAAACAACAAAATAATATCAAATCATATATATTGTTATAAATTGTGTGATTCTTCTACAAAGGTTTCCTGAAATTGCGTTTGTCGCTAAACCTTCCTCCCCTAACCATCTGCTCTCACACACAAATAGATAACAAAAAGAAAGCAATATATTGGAACCTCCTTCAAGTCAAGGGCCAAAAAAAATAAATTCAAACCTTCACAAACAACAAAAAATATCAAATCATATATATTGTTATAAATTGCGTGATTCTTCTACAAAGGTTTCCCCTTTCAACCTCAACCCTAAAAGGGGTATAGCAAAGAGGTAGCGAAATAATAGCATTCATAAATTACCCCACCACGGATCTGATTCACCAATAAACCAAAAAATAACAGGGACGAAATTAACTATAAGAGATCCCACAATATGTTCCCGCATAAATTGACCAGGATTGTGCCAGACACGCAAAACCGTGCCGATCAATAGAAACATGGAAAAAATAATCAATAATTATTAGGCATCATTTACCTTCAGTAGGTAGAGAGAAAAAAACCTTCCCTGCAGAAGAGTAAAATTAAGGAGAGAAAAAAGGAAAAGAAAATCACATGAATCAAACCCGCAGCAATAATTGAAAAGATAAAGACCCAATTAGATATTTATTGGAATTGAAACGCGATAAGATGTAGAGTTGATGTGGAATCTTCTAAGGAAAAGAAAAATATGAAATTAAAGGAGAAAAAACCGAATCAAAAGATGGAAATTACCAAAGTGAAGGTGGAGAAATTCGGCGCAATTGTCACGGTTGCGTTGAGTTGGAGAAAAGAGGGGAGAATGGAAGTTTGGAGAGTGGTAAGATGAAGGCAGACTCGATCTCTGTGTGGCACACGTCTGAGATGAAGGCAGAGGAAATGCACGCGGCGACAAATGAAGCAAGGCCAAAATGACATGGAGCAACCAAAGACTGAAGCAGAAATGCCCAAAAAACCAATAAATTGGACACATGTCAACAGCTGGAGCATGGACATAATAGCCTTTTCCATATACATCTCATTTATAAGACTTAGTATAGATACATACATATATATATATATATATATATATATATATATATATATATATATATATATATATAACATAATATAACGGTAGTCTTTTATATATGAAATCTAAACCTTTAATTTTATGCCCTCCGTCACAGTGAGTCACTCTGCACCCTCCAACTATTTGGATGACGATCTTCTACAATTTTAAATAAGTTACATAAAAGTTCAGTCATAAAAAATATTTATTATACTTTATATCAAGATATAATTTAATAAATATAAACCATGATATGGAAACTGTATTATTCTGCTTTATTTTTTGACAAAAAGGATTATAAGTTGATAGTGTAAAAAAATTTATTCAATTATTCAATCATAATCTAATATGTATGGTAAATTTATAATTTATTGACTTTTAAAATAATTATCTTAAAATAATTTAAATGATGATATAAAACTGTTTTACAGAAACTCTTGGACAGACATAAACTCAACACATCATTCTTAAGGGGGATGTCAGAATTGACTTAATTGAGAATTCCTAATAGTTAATATTACCTTGATATGTCAATAGGAAGTCCTCGATAAAAAATATAATAGTTTCTTTTTTACCTGAGATTATCATAATAATTAACAAGTTATTTGTTATATTTTAATTTCGGACACCTAATGTCTTAAGGCACTAGTTGAATGAATATTGGATATGATTAAATACTTGTAGAATTAATAATTAATCAAGAAGGAATCCATCAGATATAGGTAATGAGTTTGAGTTCTACGATAGAATTAAAACCTTGACCGAGACAATTGAATGAGAGAAGAAAAGAGTTTCTCACGTCATTCATAGATTAAATGTGTTTGCTTATTAGAGTTTGACAATAATGTTATACTCTAGAGTTAGCCTTGAGCTATAAATGATGGAAGAAAATATTACATTATTATTTTATTGGTTCTTGACAACAAAAGATGTTATTTCATGCTATCCGGACGTTAAGGAGTGTTGCTTGACGCCTATCTTGATTAGTAAATCAATCATGATTAATTTACTACCGGTTTAGTATTTGAACATATGAGATCACACACAAATTTTTATCTTTGCAAAATAAAATAATTTATTTGATAATTAAATTAGAAAATTTAATTTATTCAAGTAAATATTTGAGTAGAATATTATTATATTTTTTGGTAGCACCAAGAATATAATTAAAATAAAAAAAAGGAGTATTACTTTGTAAATGTGAAAGTTGTCCATAAAATAAGAATAATATTCTATTGCTGCATATTAGGATCATATCATGTGATTAATCATCATAATTAATCATGCAATTAATTATGAATTATCTTTGTCTTATACCAGGAAGCTTCTTAAAATAAAAGATATGAGATAATTTTTATTTTTATAAAGATAAAGAGATATGAAATTATTTTAAATAAAATCTTTCTTTTTTTTTGAAAAAAAAGGACCCAAATCCATATCTCTTTAACATTATAAATAGAAGCCTCAGACAACCACACAAACTAAAAAAGTTCAAGCCTAGTTTAGACCTGAAAAGTAGAAAGATGATTTGCTCTTTAGAGTTCCACTCATCAAATAGTTGATAGCAGAGTTTAGTTTCGGTGTGGATACACGTAGAGTCTTCACATTATTGAAGGAAAATTTTGTTGCTTCAAGAATGCACATCTGGGTACACAAACCTATTTTTCTCTATTTATTATTGTTGTATATTTTTTAATGCAAAATAGATCATACTTTTCCGCTACAAGTGTTGGGAACACTTCCATGTAACTATCACACGGGTTCGGTGTTATTTCCCACCATGGTGTGGTTTGTTCTCCTTTTGTATTTGTTTTCTCCCTTCTAATGGTATGGGCTTTGTTGTAGAGGTTTAAAGGGAGCCTTGGTTCCGACCTAGTAGGTATCTTGTGCTCCGTCTTTGAAGCTTTCCAAGACATGTTTTTGCTATAAAAAAAAGAAAAAGAAAAAGAGTTGACACAAGTGTTTCATAAATAATAAATGTTTTTAATAACAAAAAAATTTCAATGTTAAAAATTAATAAATAAAACATTAAAAAATATTCTTGCTTCTTTTAAGGGTAAAATCAATTAATATTGTACCCTCGACCTCTTGATACCTTACTCAAAATATCATAATAATGATAATATAATTATAATATTATCTTACCAAGATGATAAATATCATCATAACATTATAGGACCCATGGATCTAAGGCTCATTAAAATAGTATATATATGATGAAATTCTCGAGGTAAAGTTATCTATTCATTATCATTATTGCTCTTATTTTACTATATTGAGTAATATCTGACTTGAGTGTCGGAGTACCTTCGTAGGAACGCCCCTTCTCGATGCTTGGAGGAGGGTAATGGACACGGACGTTGACACACAACTTGAAACATCAAAGGAGAATTTCAATCATACCCTTAGACAGATACATTTTGGCACCCACTGTGGGGCCGAGTGAAAATTTCCTACGGTCCATAGGTAATGGTAGCGACAAGGAGCTAGGTGAACTTGGAAGACGATGTTAACATAGGAGCACAAAGCCTCAACAATGCACACTTTGTGCATGTTGAGGACGTGATCAACCACTTAGACGCGATTCAAGAATTGCGAGCTGAGATGGAGGCCATGAAAAAATGTCATGTGAAGGAAATTGAGACCCTTCGACAACAATAAGAAATCCAAGACCAATGACAAGACTCAACTTGGAGACCATCCCATCATACGAAAGGAAACCAAGGTATCCCGGACGTACCTAACACCACTTGTATGCCTAGGACTAGTGAGGTACCTTGACATCAACAAGCTTGGTAGTTGGAACCCGAAGGCATCCCTTTGTTGAAGACATCGTGGAAGTTCACCCCTTCCTTCTTGGAAGGGTCTAACGATGGACAAATATGATGGTGTCGCGGGTCCGGATAAGTAGTTGGATGTCTACCTTACCCAAATCAACCTATACATAAGCGATGACTATGTTTTATGTCGAATCTTCCAAACTTCATTGAAGGGCCCACCATTGAGTTGGTTTACAAAAATTCCTCTGTACTTCATCAATTTGTTCGACACCTTGATAACCCAATTCGACACTTAGTTTGTTGCAAGTCAACCCTATCACTTGACTTCTATGGCACTGGTCAATATTAGGCAAGACAAGAAGAAACCTATTAGAATGCTCAACGAAAGGTTCAACAAGGTCACCCTTAATATTAGAGGATTGAACCCTAACTGTTGCCTTACACCACTTGATCACGACCTTATGACTAATGGCAAGCCATGTCCTACGGACCAGGTACTATTGGCCAACAATCCAAAGTGATTGCATAAAATATGTGAATAAATGTTTCGAGTGCCAAAGACATGGCAACCTATTGCATCAACCAGCTGATGAACTACACAACATAGTTTGTCCATGGCCCTTTGCAATCCAGGGGATGGACATACTTGGACCATTTTTGCCTGCAAAAGGACAATTCAAATTCTTATTTGTAGTAGTGGATTACTTCACTAAGTGGATTGAGGTTGCACCCTTGGCTTAAATCACAACTCAATGTACAAAAATTTGTATTGAAGAACATCATTACCCACTTTGGTATTCCTCGTGCTATCGTCACCGACAACAGTAGACAATTCATAGATAAGAAACTTGAAGAGCTTCTTGAAGATTTGGGCATTCGACATTAAGCGTCATCAATAGAAACACCCTTAATCTAATGGACAGGCAGAAGCTGCTAACAAGGTCATCTTGGGAGAACTTAAAATGAAGTTGAGACACGCCAAAGGAAGATGGGTTGAAGTCTTGATAGAAGCATTGTAGGGGTATCATTGTACTCCTCAGTCGCCAACTAATGAAACACCTTTTAAATTGACATATGGGGTGGATATCATGCTCTCGATCGTAGTGGGAGAACCTTCAGTATGTCGTACACTCTACAATGAGCAAGAGAACAAAAACTCCATCAGAAGAGAGTTGATCTTGTTGAGGAACTTAAGGGTATGGCTAAGGTAAGAATTGAAGTTGAAAGGAAAAAAGCCTCAAAAAGATATAACTCAAGGATAATAACTAGGGACTTCAACATCGGAGACCTAGTATAGAAAGTTCAGAGTGCAGCAAGAAAGGATTCTAAGGAAGGGAAGTTATCATCCAACTAGGCAAGACCAAATATTTCACATCAATTGAAATTTGAACAACGGAGCGTATAAGTAGGAACACTTGTCAGGAGAGGTGATTCCTAAGACTTGGAATAACACTTACTTAAAGTTTTATTATAGTTAATATGTAATGTCAAGGGTGATGTACTATTTTTCATACCTTGGTCTTTTTTCCCTATAAGAAAGTGAAAGGATTTTGGCCAAAGATGTTTTAATCAAGCACACTGTCACATCAATGAAAGTATCTATTTTACATCATACAATGACTATGTTTTTTGTTTTTACTTGTCTAAGACAAAATGCCTTGCCAAGGACTCCTTGGTGTAGTGTGCAAATCCAAGAGAAATGCCTTACTAAGGTCGCTCCTCAATGCAGTGCACATAAAAACTATAAGGCTTACCAAGGTCCTACCCCTTGGTGTAGATGGCATAATCTTATTAAAATCTCTACCAGGGTCCTATCCCTCGATGTAGATGGTGCAATCTTATTAAATGCCCTATCAAGGTTTTATCCCTCGATGCAATGTTCAAATGTATCTAAACTAGTCCTCAGATGATATAAAATATGAGACCTAAGTCTCGACCTCACACAACAAAAGTGAGACTTATGTCCCAACCTTGCAAATAACATAAAAAATGAAACCTAAGTCTTGGCCTCACATAACAAAAAAATGAGACTTATGTCTCAGCCTCACAAATAGCATAAAAAATGAGACCCAAGTATCGGTCTCACATAACAAAAGTGAGACATATGTCTCAACCTCTTGGCATCATAAACACGAGAAATGTGTCTTGACCATATATACAAACATTGTAACTTGTCTTAATTACGAACATCTTGTAGTTGAAGCATATGTGTAGATTAATAAAATGGAAAAAACGCCTAAAATGGAATATTAATTTTTAGTTGAAGCATATGTTTTGACTATCACAATATTAATTCACCGAAATAAGCATAAAATCTAAACACTAGTACATTAATAAAATGGAAACAACGCCTAGCCAACATTCATTACCAAAAATAAAAAGACCAAAGTCATTACAATAACTTTCATGAGACAAAGCAAATACATAATCAAAAGCTGCCACAAAAGGGTCAATGCTAGTACAAAACAACGAAAATATAAGACCCTAATGGACATGAAACATCATGACATACTAAGTGAAATAAAATCAAAAAAGCTCTACAGGGTCAGGCAACAACAAGATCCTAGGTTTCTCGATCACCACTAGCAACCTAATCCTTCTTCTGCTCACTCTCGCCCACCTCTCTAGATTCCGCAACACAAGTCTCGATACGAAGGCACATTAGAAGCCTCCACCACTGGCTTAGGTGCATGAGTATCATGGATGTTGCAAAGTATCACCATGATAAATGTTATTCTCGATGCCGTGACTAGCATCATTAATAAAGCCAAGAAATATAGCCTGTCTCTTGGCCTTCTCAAACCCCTTGGTATGTTATTCAAACACTTCTTGTTTAATTGTAGCCTCCAACTTCAACTTAGCCAACTTCTCATCATCTACCATATGACTAGCCACTTCTAAAGACTTCCTCAATTTCTTTATCTCATCCCGATCAGACTGACGTTGGTCCTCAACCTCCTTTAATTTTAGCTCTTTGTCTACCTTCTCATTCTCAAAAACCTTTACTTGGCCATCCAAGGTCTCAACCTTATGATTAAGCTCATCAAAATTCCCCCTCTCAGGCCACCCAAATTGACCCAGGGCCCATGCACGAGCCATAACATCGAAAAAAGATGAAGCTCCATGCTTAGCATTTGCATTGGGCAATAACTCCATATCGGATGAAGACAAGGTACCTAGGCTCATGACAACAAGGGGATTAAATTTTTTACCTAGGAATGGAAAGCCTCTCGGTGGACAAGGAAAGAGACCTGTCATAGCCATGGAGCGAGCACAACCACCACTACCAAAGTCAAAATGTAGTGCCTATTTCACCCTGTGTCTTGACCTTTTGTGAGAAAGGATGTCGAGACCCACATCTAATACTTGTGCAAGCAGGTGCACAAATAGGAGGGACTAGGTCCCGACCCCTTGGAGGTGAACACGATGGAAGTGGGTCTCAGATTCAAAGAATGGGCACACCTGTCTTGGCCTAGTATAGACTATAAGGGTGAATGAAGGTGAAAAAAGAAACGTAATGGTAAGTAGCTTATAAGTAGTCAGGCCCATGAAAGCCTAAATAAGACCAGCTCTTATGACCATCATAGAAAATCTACTATATACTTAATAATGGAATAGGCTGTCAAAATGTCCAAATTGCCCCTGCCTCCAATGCTGACATATGGCTTCTCCTTTGTGTTGGCTTGCCCAATGCACTTCTTTTGTTTTCTTTGTTCCCCATGCTCCTTGCCTCCAACGCTGACATGTAGCTTGATCCTCTCCTATCCGTTTCTTTTGTTTGTGTGTTGTGTAAAAAAAAAAACAATTTCCTTTTTGCTCTCTGCTCTCAATATCTGAATATCTACTTTTTGCACCCATCTTTTTCTCATCCTTTCCATTTTCCTAGGTTAAAAATGACAGAGCTTAAACATTGGGGTGTTAAGCTTGGGTTTAAACTCTCTGTAGTTGCTCTATTGTTGTTCTTCAGATTAAACCAATGAGGAAGGTGAAACTGACGACGAAGGTGCTTTGAGTTTTTTTTTTCCTTTCTTTCTTTTCATTTGTTCTTGTTTGATTTTATGTGTTGGGGTTTGATTTCGACGATGCGATGTGTTAGGATTGCTGACGTTGGTTTTTATTTTGTTCCGACGAGGAAGGTGAAACTGATGACGAAGTTGTGCTGAGGTTTATTTTGTTTTTTCCTTTTGTTCTTTTCGTTTGTTCTTGTTTGATGTTATGTGTGGGGATTTGACTTCGCTGGTGCAGTGTGTTAGGGTTGGTGATGTTGGTTTTTATTTTGTTCTTCTTTGATGTTGGGTGTTGGGCTTCGATTTCTCAAGTGGGGTGGGTTAGGGTTTCAGATGTTGCTTTTTCATTTGTTCTTGTTTGATGTTGAGTGTTGGGAATTAGTTTGTGTTTTGTTTGTTGGCTAGTCCAAGTTAGTTTTACGTTGTGCTCTATTTGTTTGTGATGTAGCTGGAAATTCGTTTGTGGGTTGAGGTTGGGTACTAGCTTTGATTTTTTGGGAGTTAGGTCTCTAGATTCCGGAGTTGGAAGTTACATGTTTAGGGTTTAGGTTTTGGGTCTTATTTTTAGGGTCTAATGGTGTCTACTAATTTAGATTAATTTTTAATGTTTTGATTCCCAATATTCAAGTGTAATTTTTGGGGATTTGGTTAGTCAATTCAGAGAATGGGTTTTAGGTTTACTTTTTGGGATTTTAGGTTGTCTTTTGTTGTTTTGTAGTGTTTAGCGTGACATGATTGTTAAATGAATTTTTTTTCATGGTCCATATGACATGTTGAATGAAGAAGGTATGTTAGTGTTGTTGTGTTTGAAGTGACATGTTGAATGAAGAAGGTATGTTACTATTGTTGTGTTTGAAGTGGCATTTTGTGATCATATTGTTTATTAAAGTTTTGTTGTAGGAGATGTCTCAGAGTTTTGATATGATTGGAGCTATTGATGATAACAAAGAATCATTCAAGCTTGTAGTTTGGATTGTGGATCGGTGGTTTGTCCAGGTGCGTGAAAAGTCTAGGCACCTTGAAATGGTCTTGATGGATGGAAGGGTATGATGTGATTTAGCTTTTTCTTTGTTTCCTAATGTGATAGAGTTTATGCTGTATTTTTTTTGTTATGCTAAAGGGATAGAATCCAGCCCATTGTTAAGAAAGAGGATTTGGAAAGTTAAGAAGCTGAACTTAAGGAAGGGAAAACATATTATATGTATAACGTTAGGGTTGTTGTGAATGATGGCTAGTATAGAGTTTGTGCACATCCATTCAAGCTTTATTTCACTAATGGTACAACTTTGAGGCAAGTGGATTTTTCTGAAATTCCTCTTTAATCATATGAGTTTAAGAGTTTTGAAGACATCGCTAATGGCAATTATGATCCTACTATGCTGATTGGTGAGTTGGTTTCACTTCTTTTCAAGTTAGTTTTATGTTCTTAAATTTGCCATGTTTAGTAGTGTACTAATACATCCTTTACCGTAGATGTAATTGGTGTTGTAGAGGAGGTCAAATTTAAGCTTCCTAACCTACAAGAGTAGTTTTTAATCTTAAGATCTGAGGTAGTATGTATGCTTCAATTTTTGTCATCTAACTAATTCTCTATGTTTGACATTTGTTTTTTGTGGATTTTTGTCATGTAATTAATTCTCTGTGATTCATGTTTGCTTTTTTTCATTTTCTTTTAGTGGCCAAATTTTTGGATGCACTCTGTGGAGTGACCATGCCACCAAATTCATGTTTTGGTTTAAGGAAAATCTGGATTTAAGTCCCATTGTTATTATATTAACTTTGGCTAGGGTTAAAATGCCACAAGGTATGCTTTCATGGTGGTTTTTCGTTTGTTCCTGTTTGATGTTGAGTGTTGGGCTTTAGTTTTTGAGTTTTGTTTGTTGGCTGCTCCAAGATGGTTTTACAATGTGCTCTATTTGCATGTGATGTAGCTCAGAATTTGTTTTTGGGTTTTCAGGTTGGGTATTAGGCTTTGATTTTTTGCAAGTTTGGTCTTAGGATTCTGGGGTTGGAAGTTACATGTTTAGGGTTTAGGTTTCAGGTCATATTTTTAGTGTCTGATGGTGTCTACAGATCTTATTAATTTTTTATGTTTTCATTCCCTATATTGAGGTGTAATTTTTGGGGATTTGGTAAGTCAATTCAGAGACTGAGTTTTAGGTTTGCTTTCAGAGATTTGGTTTTAGGTTTTCATTATGCCACAGTTGGAATCTATTTTCCTTTTTTTTTTTTAACTTCTTACTTTTTCCCCATCTTTGTAATCTTTGGTATATTACAGTTACTCATGGGTTAACCATCTCTAACTCACTGTATGGATCAAAGTTGCTCATCAATTACGAAGTTCTTAATTTTGCCATCTACATAGAGAGGTATGGTCTTATTTGGGATTAAATCTTATTTCACCTTTAAGTTGTTTTATTAATTTGTGTGTAGGTTGAGTTTTGTATGTTTAGGTGAACCATCAAATGTTAATCAATCATTTAGTATAAGGCAATCCTCTCAAGGTTCAGACTTTTCAGAGCTTGATCACTTTTTGTACAAGTCCAAGATTCTCAGTATTTCATACGTTCATGATGTTGCTAATGTATGTTATTGTTTGGTGCAAATTTTGAACTCATTATATGCCATGTTATTTTGCTGCCTTTTATATTATTTTTTTGATGAGTTCATTTTCTTAGTTATTCCTGTTTTAAAAATCTTGCATTTTGTTTCAATGTTCATCAGGACACTAATCTTTGTACTATTGGACTACTACCTAGTTGATAGCTAGGAAGGGTGGATGGTTTTATTATTCATGTGGCAGGTGCACTAAAAAATCAGATCATGTAGACGTGGCTTACACATGTTCATGCGGAAAATTTAATAAAAAATCTATTATGCGTCTTTTATCAAAAAGTGCATTTTTTCGCTTGTCCCTATTACCACGTTATTGAATTTATGTATAATTTCATGTATAGGGTGGAGATCATGCTTTGCCATAGAAAAGGATCAGCCACTTTTGTTTTTTAGGATCGTGATTGTACTAGAGTAATTGGAATGTCTGCTACAGATTTGAGGACTGTTATGATTCAGGCAAATTTTGAAATACAAATCGTATGCTTTTCTTTTATTCAATTTCACAATTTTTATTAACTTTCATTGTGACCATCTATTTTAGACTAGAGAAGGTGGACCTAAACACTTTCCTAACCCTCTTGATAAAATGTTTGGTCTAACTGTTGCGTTAAGGTGTAAGTACTAGCACAAATTCAATTCCTCTTCTGTGATGAAGATGTTAGATGATGCTGGTATTATTAAAACTATCAGAGAGAAAATTTCATGATTGATCAATCGAAGCCTACTAATGTAGCTGTCCAACAAGTGCACAAGGACCAATCAATCTAAAAAGTTGTGCAATTAAAAACTCTTGATTTAATACTACAGGCCTATAACTCTATTTTTACATTACACCACCTTGCACTATGATTTCGAACAAATAGTAATGGAAAATGAAAACAAAGCAAATAAGGATGTTGCATTTCAAGCAAGGATCTAGAGAAAACTTTTGTTGAAAGAAAAAAAATATGTTGAAAGAAAGCACTTACAATGTCCATAATCTTTTTCCCAAATTATGCAAGCAATCAATACTTCTATAATAGATATCCATTCCGGCACTCTGTTGCGATAGGGAAGTTCTACAAAATTACTCACTATTCAACCTATTCACTTGGGCAAAAGGTTTGGACAAACAACTAATCGATTACATTTGTTTCATGATATTGGGGGTTCAACATCTCAATTAGTATACCATATTGAATCTTCTATTCAACACCAACTTTCCACAGGTAATGAAAACATTGTTAGATATTTAACCATTTTGTTTTACTACTCTATCTTATTTTTGTGTATATATTAGAATTCAGCTATGATTTAACTTCAAATTCTTATGACGATGAATCATGTAACACCGTAGAAGAAGAACATACTTTAGAGCACATAATAATAGAGGGTATAGTCGGAGACAAAAAAAAACATGTTGTAGCTGAAGCAAGGATGAAACAAAGATATAAGATGAAAAAAAGAAGAAAAAAATATGTTGAGAGAAAACACTCACATCTTCAACAATCTCAATTCCATGTGATCTAGCCAAGCAGTACTCCTATGATGCATATTAAATCCATCATTTTCTTCCAGTAGGGAACTTCCTCCAAGATAGTACACCTACAGCCTCTTGACCTGAACAAGAGGTTTGATCTTACTTATCAATTTAATTTTTATGATAATGTTCAAGGCTCAATATCTCATCTTGCACACCATAATGATTCTACTATTGAGCAACAACTTAATGTAAGTAACCAAAATAGTGTTCCATACATAAACATGTTATCTTAATGTTTCACCTGACTTTAGTTTTATCATATATTAGGATTCGAGTTTGTTTCAGCTTCAAGCTCTTATTAAGATGAACCATCTAAAAGTGAAGAAGGTTATATTCATCATTTGTTGTTTAGCTACTAATCTTTTAAGTCTCATTTTTAAATCTGCTCTTTGTGCAATTTTTTTATAGCTAATGGGAAGTACATTTTAACAATGAATTTGATAGGATATTTTGACATAGGCGAACCACTCATGCAATGTACATACTGCAGTGCAAACAAGTGGTATCAAGAAAGGATTCGTAGGCATACAGACACTACAAACCCAAAATTCCAACTATGTTGTGGTAATGAAAAGGCTCAACTGCCATTCTTGAAACCACCTCCACCATTTCTCTAACATCTACTGTGTGACAGCAAAGCGGCCAATAGTAGGAATTATCAGAAGAACATCCGCCTATATAATATGATGTTTTCTTTCACTTCACCTGGAGCAAAATTTGATGGTTCAGTGATGGGCAGACCTGGGTCAGACCTGTCATAGAATTGGCAGCTTATTGCCAATAGAAGGAAAACCGTCAAAGTATGCACAACTATAGATTTATGATCCGGAGAATGAAATCAGTAATAGAATTTTATCAATAAGGTGGGATCACTATCATGTTTTAAATATTAACTGTCCAATATTAATTCCACTTATAATTTAATGACTCTTTGCAATTACAAGACCAACTACAAACATATACATGAAGAAACAGTTATCAGATTAACAAATATGTTAGATGAACATAATATTCACACAAAATCTTTTCATACGGCTAGAGACAAATTGAGGAATAAATCAGTTTATGATCTAAATTTGAGGCTTATGTCCAATAGATCACATGATGAAAGGATCTACAACATACCCCATGTATTTGAGGTTGTTGCACTAATTCTAGGTGATTTTGATTTTCCATCCAAAAAAGATATAATTTTGGAAACTCATACTGGCAAGCTACAACGGATTAATGAACTGCACACGAGTTACTTGGCTTATCAGTATCCACTGCTTTTTCCTTATGGGGAGGATGAATATCGACATGGTGTTCTTCACAGGGTTGAAGGTTGCTTCAATGGTAGCAACAAGAATAAATTGACAGTTAGAGAATGGCTTTGTTTCAGAATCCAATCAAGAGAAAATGAAGCACATACATTATTTAGATCAAGGAGACTATTCCAACAATTTTTAGTTGATGGTTACACTATGGTTGAGTCAGAGCGACTTGCTTTCATAAGAATGAATCAGTCTAAATTGAGAGTTGGCAAACATGACAACCTCAACCACACATCTAACAATGATGCAGAGAGACAAGGCTCAAATAAAGGCGAACGAGTTATATTACCTTCATCTTTTGTTTGTGGGCGGAGATACATGGATCAGTTGTATTTTGATGCGATGTAAATCTACAGCAATGTTGGTTTCCCATACCTCTTTCTCACTTTCACAAGCAGTCTAAATTGGCTTGAAGTGCAAAACATACTATCATTAATGAATTTAAATGTTGTTGATAGACTTGGCATTGTTGTTAGAGTATTTATAATTGAATTTGAACAACTTTTAATAGATTTGACCAAGAAAAACAAGCTAGGCAGAGTTATTGCACGTGAGCTCAGTTTTGTTGAATTCAAGTTTATTATGAACAATAATCGTTCCAGTTGTCCTTTATAACACCACACCTTTTCAATAATCAAATCTCTTTTTTTGGTGCAGACATGTATACAATAGAATTCCAGAAACATGGATTATCGCATGCACATCTAATTTTGTTCTTGCATGCAGCCGACAAATATCCAACACCTAATGATATTTATAGAATAATTTCCACGGAGATACCATGCCTTCAATCTGATAAACACTTGCATGATTTGGTAAAAACTCACATGATCCATGGTCCTTGTGGATCAGCCAATAAATATTTTCCATGCATGAAGAATGGAAAGTGTTCTAGGTACCACCCCAAAAAATTCCAGCAACAAATAATTATTGAACAAGATGGATTTGCAACATACAAAAGAACAGACAATGGGCGAACATTGATTAAAGGTGGTGTCTCCATTGATAACCATAGTGTCGTTCCTTATAATACATGGTTGTTGTTGAGGTACAAAGCTCACATTAATATTGAATGGTGCAACTAGAGTACCTCAATTAAATACTTATTTAAATACATTAATAAAGGCTATGATCATATCACTATAGTGATTGATCCTTGAAGTGAAAGCACATCAAATATGGTTTATAATGCTGATAAGATTCAACACTACCTTCAATGCAGGTATATATCACCAAGTGAAGCTTGTTGGCGTATTTTCGCATTTCCAATTCATCATAGAAATCTAGCAGTTGAAAGGCTATTTTCCATCTTCCAGGTCAACAACCAATCTACTTCCAAGATGATGCAGATGTTCAAGATGTGCTCTCTAAACCAAGTGTCAGTTAATATATGTTTACTCATGGATGGAAGCAAACAAAGTGATGCAATCCTACCCCCCAAGGGCATTGGATAGAAGACTCCAAGAAGATTGTGCCAGAGATGTAGGAGAAGGCCCAAGGGTTCTCATGAGCCTTAGGGTAGATTTTGGGCCCATGGACTAAGTATGAGCCCACTTATCTTTGTACATATTAGATTAATGTTTCATTATTTTTTGGCCTTGTATTTAGGGCTTCATAGTGTAAGGAGGGTACCCTACTAATGTAGGATTTTTCTATCCTTATATTTTAGGGCTGATCGAAGCCGTACCCGAATCAAATAAACATTAAATTGCAGTAACTAGGAAGTGATCCTAGGTCGTCTCCCAACGAGCAATGACTAACCTAATGTTCATAAGATGCTTTGCTATAACAGTAAGGATTGGGCGGGGGGGGGGGGGGTTGTTTGTTTTGTGAATTAAAGAACAAGTAGACTGGAATAGAAAATTAATAGTATTAAAAACATGTTGTTTCCTCTTGATTCAGAAGTCATTCTCTTATGCTAGGTTAGGAGGATTTCATCCCTAACAGTTGACCACTTAATCCAACCCTAATTTAATTTACTAAGCGAAAATCAACTTAGGGTTGTCAATATGTGATTAAGCAACACATACACCAATAAATCCCTTGTTCATTAAGCACGAACGTAACTTAAGCACAGAGACAATTAATCGAACATGAAGCGTGCATAGATTAATAGTAACGAATGTGGATTAATTGGTGAAGGGAAAACCGATAAGAGAGCAACATTAAAAACAGAACCTCAAAGAGAGTTATGCTTCATCCTCAGAAGGAAACAACACTAGAAATTTAGCCTTCCATAAATTCAACAAAAGCAGAAAATGCAAGTGAAGCTAAAAGCAGAAAACAAAAATGAAACTATAAGCAGAAAACGAAAATGAAACTAAAGGCAAAAGAAGAAACAAAAATGAAATTGCAATTGGAAGCAGAAAATGGAAAATGAATTCACGTCCTCAGAAGGAAACAACACTAGAAATTTAGCCTTCCATAAATTCAACAAAAGCAGAAAATGCAAGTGAAGCTAAAGGCAGAAAACGAAAATGAAACTATAAGCAGAAAATGAAAATGAAACTAAAGGCAAAAGAAGAAACAAAAATGAAATTGCAATTGGAAGCAGAAAATGGAAAATGAATTCACGTGAACAGTAATACAAAGCTAAAAACGTAAAACCCTAAAACTCCATGCACTCAGCTTGGGTATTCTCTCCTGAAGAATAGAATCATCTCGAATCCCAAGGTTGTGTTGTTTTTAAATGTCACTCCAAGTCACTGGGCCTAATTACATTATTTTTGCCTAAAACAAAATAAAAACTGAATGCAATAAAAATGAAATTAGACGAAATCTAATAAAATTGTCTGCTCTCTTCAAGTACAATCTGGCTTAGCCCAATTGCTTATAATTATCCTGAAATTGAATTAAAAACACCAAATTAGTTAAGTGGGCCCAATCGATAAAACTGAATAATAAATTTGACAATTAGAGTTAATCCGTAATTAAATTGGTGACAAAAAGGGTTAAGAAATAGGAGAAAATAATGACACATCAAGGGCACCTAGACTAATTTTTGTATTAGGGGTAGTTTTGTAATTTCACATGAATTAAGTGCACTATTTGATGTGTGTGTGTTGGGAAATAAATTTAATTGAATTGGGAGAAGCTCAATCCAATTAAATTTTGGACCATCTTAAGGGGGAGGTGAGCATTTGCTTGCTACACCCCATTACCACATCATATAGTCACACTTTGTGCATGTCCTTCATGATTCACATGCCTCATGACACCTAAGCACACTTAGTGGAGAATCTTGGACTTGATCTTGGATTAGTGGGCTGAACCATAACTAAAATTCACTAATCATAATTAGTGAAATTTTGGCTCCAAATTTGGCTCCACCAATTCAAATTCTAATTCAAGTGAAATTTGAATAGAAATTCAAATTTCCCTCCAATTTTGTGTGACACTTAGGCTATAAATAAAGGTCTTGTGTGTGCATTTTTTCAACTTTGATCATTTGATAATTACACTTCAAAGTTCAGACCTCATTTGAGACATAAAATTTCATGCTCCTTCTCTCCTTCTTCCTCCACTCATCTTTTCCTACCTTCAAGCTCTTATCCATGACTTCCTATGGTGGTGAGCTTATTCTTGACTCATCTTCTCCTTGAAGTAGCGTCTCCAATGATCTTTCCTCCTTCTCCATTCCACTGCCATTGATCTTCAAGAAGCAAAGGACTCCATTGATGAAGAAGATCTAAGGCCTACAAGCTCCACATGGAGCTACATCACAAAGTTTACCCTAAGGCCAGTGATCTCACTTATAGCCAATTCGTAACTAGATTTGTTTATGTGAAAAAAAAAAAATGTTGGAGATGTAGGGAAAATGGAAACACTATAGGTAGACTAATTTGGGTTCCACCAAGAACTCAAGAACTTTTCTATCTAAGGATGATGCTAATTGTTTCAAAAGGTTTGACGGCCTATGAGGAAATACAGACTGTTGCAAATATTGTTTACTCTACTTTTAAGGAGGCAAGCTTTGCCATAGGATTCCTCAAAGATGATAAAGAATTTGTAGAGGCAATCAGAGAAGCTAAGAACTAGAGTTTGGGATGCTTTCTAAGGAAATTATTCGTGACAATGTTACTATCAAACAACATTAACAACCCTAAAAATGTTTGGGCAGAAACTTGGGAATGGCTATTAGATGGCATTCTTTTTGAACAAAGAAGAGCATTACATATTCCAGGTATGAACTCTCTCTTAATGATCTACAAAACATTAGGTCATAGTCCAGCTCTAAATCTTACTTAATTTATTTGATAGACTTGCAACTCACACAAATGGAACTACTGAATCTAACCTTAATTGAAATAGAGAAACTGCTGAACAAAAATAGCAGAAGTTTAAAACAATTCCCTTCTTTACCTTATCTTGATAGTTGTTTTATTGCCCAAGTTAGCAATAGGCTTATTCATGTAGAATTGGACTATAATGTGGCTGATATACAACTCCAATTTGAGAATTATTTTCAATCACTAACAAGTATACCAACCATTGTTTACAAAAATGATGACATACTATGAATCATAACAACTCGTTCTGCTATTGATTTTTTTCAACAAGTGAACAAATGGACATTTTCAAAAGATCATGGGTGTTGTAAACAAAAACAAAGGTGGGATGTATTTTTGTATGGCTAAGGCAAAACAGGCAAAACATCCATGTGGAAAACTTTGTCACCTGCATTATGTGCACAACACAGTATTTGTCTTAAATGTAGCCTCTAGCGGTATAACTTCCCTGTTGTTACTTGGTGGTCGAACTGCTCATTCAAGATTCAAAATTCCTATCCCTACATTAGACAATTCTATTTACAACATCCATCAAGGAAGTGAGCTAGCAGCTTTGCTAAAAATGACAAGATTAATTATCTGGGATGAAGCTCCCATGGCACATAAATTTTATTTTAAGGCTCTTGACAAATCATTGAGAGACATCATGAAAACTAATAGCAATGAGCCAAAATTTTTTGGGGAAAAGTTTGTTGTATTTGGAGGAGATTTTAGACAAATTTTGTCTATCATTCCAAGAGGAAGCAGATCAGATATAGTTCATGCCACTGCGAATGCATCATATCAATGGGACAGTTGTGACGTCCTCACTCTCACAAAAAATATGTGAATCTTACAGGATATAGACAATTCAAGTAATTCAGAGCTTCAAAAATTTTCACAATGGATACTTAATGTTGGTGAAGGAAAATTTTCATATAACAATGATGGATATGACTCAATTAACATTCCTTCTAAATTGCTAATTTTTGTTTTCACATACCCAATTCATGCTATTGTTGACAATACATATTCATGCTTAGAGATTTAAAGATCCATAATTTTATGCAATAGGGAAATTTTGGTTTCCACAATTGAGGTTGTTGATAAAGTCAATGAATATATTCTTAGTTTGATCCCAGGTACATTTCACCTACCACAACAAAAAAAAATTGTCTCTTATGTTTGCTATTATTAATTAGGAAATCTAAATAAAACACTTCATTCAATCAGGAGAACAAAGAGAGTATTTAAGTTGTGACTCTATAGAGAAATCAGAGACTGTTCAGAGCCAATCGCTAGAAGCTATTACCTCATAATTTCTTAGTACATTATCCACATTAGGCCTTGCAATTCACAATATCAAACTCAAGGTTGGTTGCCCTATTATGCTACCTAGAAACTTAGACCAACCTGAGGGATTGTGCAATGGAACAAGAATGATAGTAACGAGACTTGCTAATCATGTTATAGAAGTAAAATTGATGTCTACAAATAACATAAACAGCTTGGTCTACATTCCACAAATGTCAATGTCACCCTCACAAAGTCCATGGCCTTTCAAACTAAGAAGACAATTTCTTATAATAGTGTCATATGCAATTGCAATTAACAGATCTCAAAATCAATCTTTAGCATGCATTGGCCTTTACTTACCTAGACTTGTCTTTAGTCATGGGTAGCTCTATGTGGCAATTTCAAGGGTTCAGAGCAAACCAGGCTTAAAAATATTAATCCATGACAAGGACAATAACCCACTGCAGACAACTACCAATGTTGTTTTTAAAGAAGTATTTTAGTTTGTTTGCTTAGAAGCAATTGACGCATGCATAGATCTCACCTTCTATATCCATGATTGTTGAGAGCAATTAACACATTTTTGTTGTGTTATGATTCGTACCTTTTATTTGCATGCACCTATCCAGAACACTGTTGCAACCCTTTCTGCAAATCTATATCTACCCACTTCATCTTTCCTGATATTTCAACCATCCAACTGCTACCTCTGTGTTTTTCACATTTTTGACATAACCATTTTTTGTTACTAGCAAGAGATTTAATTCAAGAATAGTATCACAATGCTATTCTTTAACTAATTCTTTTTACCAGTAGTAGATTTAGTTAAAGATGTAATTTGTAAACTAAGATGCTACTTTATCCTTCTTCATCTTCTATTTAGTGTCTAAACTGTTTTGATTTCTACAATTTCATCTTTGCTTCAAAAACCACGCATACATGCCATAGGACATGACTTGCTACAAATTCAACCATAATTAACATATTCCAAAACATTAATAGTAACTAACATATGTGGAAACAATGTCTTCCAAGATTATTTTGATGATGCCAAAGAATCAAGAGTCAAACAAGTTTCAAGAATCAAAGATCAAGATTCAAGATTCAAGTAAAGAATCAAGACTCAAGATTCAAGTAAAGAATCAAGAGAAGACTCAATCAAGATAAGTACTAAAAGAGTCTTTCAAAAAATATTGAATAGCACAATTTTGTTCAAAAGAATTTTTCAAAAGAAAAATATTTTAACAAAGAGTTTTATTCTCTGGTAATCAATTACCAGAAGACAACAATCGATTACCAGTAGCCAACATTGTTTTCAAACTGATTTACAAAGTTGTAATCGATTACTATAATAATGTAATCGATTACCAATGTTTTAAAACGTTAGATTTCAAATTCAAGAGTCACAACTTGTGATAAAACATTTTCATATCATTTCAAACTTGTGTAATCGATTACACAATACTTGTAATCGATTACACAATACTTGCAATCGATTGCCAGTGTTTCTAAACATTTTAATTTTTAAATTTAAACATGAAGAGTTACATCTATTGATGTGTAATCGATTACACTATGATGGTAATCGATTACCAGTGACTTATTTTGAAAAATAAATTACCAAAAGTCACAAATCTTAAGGTGACTTGTTTCTGAAGATTTTTTTCAAAAGTCACAACTTTTAAAGTGACTAATTTTCAAAAAGAGTCACAACTTTTAAGTGACTAGTTTTCACAAGAGTCACAACTCTTAAAGTAACTAGTTTTGAAGAAATTGCCAAGAGTCACAACTTTTAACTTGAGTCATCAAATGACTATAAATATGTGACCATGACACGAATTTCAAAAAAGTGATTTCTTTTCATTCATTTACAAACTCAAGAGAGACTTTCTGATTCATTTCTCTTCATCTTTCTAAAAGTTTTTGTTCAATATTTTCTTTGTCAAAGAAAAGTTCATTGACCAAAAACTTGTGCTATTCTTCTTCTTCTTTCCTTCTCCCTCTTGACAAAAGATATCTTCTATTTCTTGCCAAAAGATTCAAAGGACTAACCGCCTGAGAATTCTTTTGATTCTTCCTTCTCTCTTTTGTCAAAAGATTCAAAGGACTAACCACCTGAGAATTCTTTTGATTCTTCCTCTTCCCTTTAAACAAAAGATTTCAAAGGACTAACCGCCTAAGGTATCTTTTGTTTCCCCTTACAAAGATTCAAGGGACTAACCACTTGAGAATTTTTTGTCTTAACACATTGGAGGGTAAATCCTTTGTGGTATAAGTAGAGTGTACATCTACTTGGGTTGTAATACTGAGAACAAGAGAGGGTACATCTCTTGTGGATCAGTTCAAGTGGAGGGTACATCCATTTGGTTGTTCAAAGAGAACAAGGGAGGGTACATTCCTTGTGGATCTTTGCTTGTAAAGGATTTTACAAGGTTATTGGAAATCTCAAGAACTGGTGGTTGCTTGGGGACTGGATATAGGCATGGGCTGTTGCCGAACCAGTATAAAAACTTGTGTTTGTTTTCTTCTTCCCTACACTCTTTAATTTTCGTTGTGTACTTTTTATTTCCGTTTTACTTTTGTCTAAGTTATTGTTTCTGTTCTTTACTTTCTCATAACTTAGTAGTAAAGCCTAATTGAATCTAGTAATATTAAGAAGGATAAATTTTAATTAATCAAGACACGTTCATAATTAATTCAACCTCCCCTTCTTAATTATTCCAAGGCCACTCGATCCAACAACATAAACAGAAAAATCACAAGCAACATCACTCACCAATAATTTACTTTCACAAACACAAAGACCTATTTGACCCTTTTGATCGCCTATAAAGACAAATATACTTTCACAGCTTTACTAAATCACCCCAAACCTATACTAACATGACTTCCTCACAAGTTACATTTATCAAATAATAATAATAATAATTACCCCTACAAGAGAATGTTGCACACTTGAGATTCGAGGCCTAAGTCATTCGATTCTCAATTGGATGCATAGTAGATTTGCAACACGTGCCTATAGATAGACAACTAAATACTATCTTTTTACTTTTCCTATATTATGTTTCCTAGCATTGAAGTTCAATATATACTTTCCACAATCCACCCCAACAATTTATATTCAAACTAACCTCTTAAATTTTATTAACTAAACATTTAATCATCATCTGGAACAGAACTATATTGTCCTCTCTGTTTCTCCTCCCGAGCTATTTTGTTTTATTTGTAGTATTTGGAAAATTCAAGATTACTGCTCCTCTTTAATTTGTTCTAATATTTTATCATTTTTCCTATCTCATTTTTTTATATGATTTTCATCTTTATCCTTCATCTAGAGTACCTCTTTTCTCTATTCTTTTATTCTTCTTCTTCTCCTATCCAATTCTCAGTTTTCTTCTTATGTTTGTTTGGTTTTTTTTCCCTCCTCAAGGGTGGAAAGGGGAATGATAAATAAATCTACTAAAAAGATAAACAAAGCATCCACAAGAAAACATGGGGTGTGTGCTTTCTTTTCTTATTCTTTCCTTTAGTCATCCTATGTTATTTTTCTGATAGATAGTTTTTTTTCTTTTGTTCCTGTAACTTTTCTGCACCTTTTCCTTCATTAAGCAAAGTCTAGTCATCATGATACGTGATATCATATTGGATTTCATATTTACACTGTTGAAATACTTCTCCTATTATGTACTACTACAACCTTTTCTATATGCGATTACTCTTTCACTTTCCCAGTACAACTATGACTAGTCAAAGGTATGTAAAACCATACCCATACCATTTTCCAGTTTTGATACATTGCTTTATTTTTTTTCATTTCCAACTATATTTTGTTGGTATAACATTTTGTTTCATCCACTTTTCTCTAATGTCTTGTGATATGTTTTCCATTTCAGTGCTACAGTTTGGTTGATTCATCATTTTACAGACATTATGAAAGGGAACTGACACAACTATGGCACCTGATGGATTTCAACAAAAACGAAAACTTCATCTACTTCAAATTTAACCGTTAAGACCAACGATTAACTATTGGCTGAGAAGAGCTCTGCCACTACTACAACATTACAGCAAATCACTCCATTTGCTTTCGCTATTTGGGTAGATACAAAGAAAAGTCAGTCTTCAATATCACAATTTTCAAGCAAGAATAGGTGACATAAGACATCCCACAACTTGTTCAACCGTAACAAAATCAGCAAATAACAGCCCCTGCAGAATCGAGTGCACAAGACATAATACAGTGGGAAGTTACACTCACTGATTATAAAGCTAGAAGAAGTCAATTGGTTTGATTTTACCTTATTTCATGTTTACACCATTTCATTTTCCTTTCAAATTTGTTTACTTCTAACATTGTTCCTTCTCATTCTGAAAACACCATTTTGGTAGAGTCTACCAAAGGATATTGCAGATATGTTAAAGGTGTGGAAATTACACTCGCTTATCCTGTTTTTCAACAACAATGAAAATGGGATCCGCTACAAATTAAATATTTGCTACACCCATAGGAAAACTGTCGTTAAAGGATGGAAGGAATTTTGCACAACCAACAACATTTTGAAGGACACAACACTTCGGTTTGATTTCAATCCTGCCAACAACAATAGGATCTATGTCACTCAAGTCTGATAATTAAAATTCTGCCTATGACTGCTTAATTTTTTTTTGTATATTTTGTCTGACGGAAATATTATATTTGCAATGTTAATTTCCTTATTTTCTGGGTTTGTGCATTTATTTAATTATTTTCCATTCTATGTGTTTCAGTTATTACAAAAAACGCACAATCTGTGTGTATGCAGGGCTCCAATACTAGTTTGATCTATAATTGAGAATTCAAGCTCCCTAAACAATATAACATTAAAGTTTTATTAAAATTGAGCACAAGAAAGTTTAATCCTTTGCATTCTAAAAATCGAATGGCTTGGGGGCATGTGTACCCCTCGACCTCCTAATACCTTACCCAAAATATCATAGTAATTATAATATAATCATAATATTATCTTACCAAAATATCATCATAATATTATAGGACCTATTGATATGAGGCCCATTAAAATGATATATATGGTGAGATTTTTTAGGTAAGGTTTAGTTATTTATTATAATTATTGTTCTTATTTTACTATATTAAATGATATCTGACTTTGGAGTACCTTCGTAGGTACCCTCTCTCGGCGCTTGAATGAAGGTAATGGACAAAGACACGTACACACGGCTAGACACATCGAAGGAGAATTATAACCGTACCCTTGAACAACTACAAATATATTGAAAGTTATCTAAGTTTTTATAATTGTCTTAAAATTGACAACACGATGTTAATACTTTTTTTTTTTCGAAATCAATTTCCAAACTCAAAATTTGGTTTTGATGGTCATCTTTTAAAAAAGGATTTTTCCTGTGTTTTCTTACAAGATAAACCTCGGTGGAAATACTCTAATTTTTTAAAATTTTCATCATCCCGTTGTGGCTCTGGTTTCAACATTATCAAATCTCATTTTTTTCTCCTTAAGAATATTTATATCATTTTACATAAACAGTTTTATTTGCTTTTACTTTCTATACAACAAAGCATAAAAAATATTTTTTTTCTTTCCTATCTTAACTTTAAAAACCATATCATTTTCTACGTACATGTCATATCATATGTCTCATTTTAGTAAAATGTCCCGTTCCAAATAACTGGTAATGTAATGGTCAAAGTACGACGCCAATCAATGCGATATTTTGTAAAAAATAGTTCAGCGAAAACAAGTTAAGCTTTTATTAAATTTAGTAATATACAAGGACATATTTATTACTTTATAAAGAATTAGGCACTTTTTTAAAAAAAAATTACAAGCTTAACTTGTTTACAATTTATGATAAAAAAGTAAGGAAAATATTTTTTAGTAATATATAATAAGGTTTTTTAATATATCCCCTTGACATAAATTATTAACAAATAACACCATTTAATATTTTAAAACTATTGGAAATAATTCAAGTCTCACATCGATTAAAAGTAATCCCACATTATAATATATGAGTGAGGGGCAACCCTCACCCCTTGAGCTAACTTTTAGAGTTCAGTTAGGTCTCTCACATTATTCATTCTGATACGGTATCAGAGCAAACTCTGATCCTGGGACCACGCGAATTCTTAATGTGAATAGTAAGATTATTATTTTCCTTTCAAAAAAATAGTAATATTATCAAATGTTAAAGCATTTCACATATAAAAAATTTAAGAAAGTAAACAAAAAAATAGATTAGAGTTTACATGAATATTTTCACTTCCCTTGTGCATATTATTTAGGCATGGCAATGGGGCCTAAACCCACGAGGCCCGCTCCATACTCGAGTTGACTGGGGTTGGGGTCGGGTTCGGGTTTTCCTCGATAGTCAAAATCGGGTTCGGGGTCGGGGATGAGATTATTAATATCTGACTCGAATCCGCCCCCAAACTCGCTAATAATTAATTTACAAAAATATCATTACATATATGTAACACACTAAAACATGAAACTATTGGATTGGATTTTATGCTAGTGTTGGATTGGATCTTATGTTGTCATGTACAATCTAAAAATATGTTATGGTTGTTATTTAATATTATATTTTTCATTCTATGAAAAATTATATTTTTTTTATAAAATTTTATAAGTATGTCTAGGGCGGGGAGGGAAAAACCCGACCTCGTCGAGGGTGGGGATGGGGTAAATCTACACCCTCGTTGGGTTTCGAGGGCAGGGGTGGGGTAAGCAAAATCCAGTGCCGACCCACCCCGTTGCCATACCTAATATTATTCTCATGGTTGATATAGTTTTATAGAGAAGATAATATATATATATATATATATATATATATATATATATATATATATATATATATATATATATATATATATATATATATATATATATTATGATATGATTCCTGTAAGAACATTATCTTATGTGAGAACATGAAAACAACAAATAATAATCATTCAGATCAAGATTAAAAATAATGATTCAGATTAAAATATTTAAAATTTCAAATTAAAATCTCAAATATCATCAAATATCTAAAAGATTAACCAAATAACAAATAAATCTATACATATCTCAATTATCACTTCATAAAATATCTCAACTCATCATCATCACCAACATGATTGTCACTTCACCATCATGATCATTGTTGCAGCCACTATCATAATCGTTGTTGCTACCACCAACGTCGTCAATTGCCACCACCTCGGTTGTTATAACTTTTTGTTGTCACCACCATGATCATCGCTGCAACCACCACCATGATCAACATTGCTACCACTATCATCAATCCTCACCACCACCATTGTCAACCACCTCCATGACCGCCATCGTCATCATGATGATAGTGGTGGCAGCAACAACAATCATGGAGACAAAGGTAAAGGTGGTGATCATCATGGTAATGGTTGGTTTATAATGATTAAAATATTTTAGAATATGATTTATTTGGTAAATCTTTTAAAGATTTAATGTTTATATTAGATTTTAATTAGATTTTTTAAATATTTTAATCTCAACCGTCTAGTGTCATATTAAAAATATAACAAAATTTATTGATAAAAAACATAGATTTGTTTGATGAAAGAGAAATAAATATAATTGATAGAAATAGAAAAAGAATATATAAGTGGATAAAAATAAATAAAAAATAAATTAAATTTTAAGAATGATTGTTTTGAGAGAATATATAGAATCACGAAAGGAGAAATGTAATCTATAATTAAAACATCATGTGTAAAATAACATATTTCTCTCCTCTTTAGTCATTTTTACTCTTTTCTCTACTCATTTTCACTCTCTTTTGAAGACAAATTATCTTGCGTGTGTTTGGAAGCTATCAAATACCGCAGAAGAAAAGCGAAACGGAGAGAAGTTATATTTAAAAAGAAGAAGAAAAAAAAAAAACAATTTGGGATAAATAATGCGTAAAGAAAATTTTGAAATTATAAGTAGACCCACCACTAAAAACTTCCTCACAAAACAGAGGAGAAAAGTGTTCTCTACTCCGTTTCTTTTTGTGTTTTACCAACTTTTTTTTCTCTCAATATTTTATTCAATATCAAAGTTATGTTTAATAAGATATTTTAATTAATTTTAAATTTTTTTATTAATTGAAAAATTAGTTTAATTTTGTAAATAGTTTTTAATATTTTTTGAAATTTTAATTGAAGTAACATTTTTTATATTTTTTTAACTTTTATTCTTAATATATTTATCTAATTTCTTAGTTACCTCTCTAAATAAATTATGATTTTTTTTATTTATCATTTACACTTTTTAACTACTTCAATAACTAATTTTATCAAACACTAATAATACAAACTAATTTTTCAGCTAGTTTTACTAACATAGTCTAAATTTTTTTCTCTTTCATCTTGGTGATGTTTAACAAAACTAGCTGGTGATTAAAAATGGAAAAGCTAACCTATTAAATGATAAGTGTTTCATAAAATTAACTGTGAAATAGTTAAAAAACATACAATGATAGAAAAATAATAAAATTATAATTTATTTAAAAATGGTAACTAGAAAATTAGATAAACATATTGAGGATAAAAATAAAGGAAAATATAAAATGCTAGAAGATAGTTTTTAAAAAACATTACTTCAATTAACATTTAAAAAAAGGATAAAAACTATTAAAAAAACTTATTTATCGATCCGTCAAATAAATTTTTTAGGTAATAAAAAAAATTAAAAACTAACTAAAATATCTTGTTAAATATAACATTTTCCTATCAATTAACTTTAATTAAAACATTTATTCTTCATTTCAGTCAATTTCTTTTCTATCAAACAACTTTTATTTCCATTTTATTCCTGATTTATTTCTCTTCTTTTCTTTTCCCACCTACCTACTTCCTCTCCCACTATTTCTTCTTCCCTATTAAACACACCTCTTAAGTACCACTGCTATAATTATTTTCCTCACTCATTTTCTCCTGACGAAATAACTAATTTCTTTTTTCACCTTATTTTTTTTCTCAGCTTTCACATTTCCTTTCTACCAAACAGAGTATAATGAAGCATCCAAAAATTCAGGAACTAAAATTACTTAATTTAAAATATGAAAAACAAACTTACACATGAAAATAAAAGACCAAAACTATGCTTAAGACTTTTATTTAGTTATTTTAAATATGATAATAAATTTGTTTGTTTTCTTCATTTTCTTCTTTATTCTCTGTAAACTAGATAAAGATGTACTTTTAGAAGTAACCAGTGCATTAAGATATTTTGTGGACATAAAAATAAAGCAAAGACAAAAAATCAAAAGAAGAAAGAAAATAAAGGAAGAAACCCAACTATCAAGGAGACTGAAAAAAGTAAAAGGGGAAAGCGATTAAGTAGGACAAATTTGAAGGTTTCCATTCCAATCAGTGTTAATAAGCTCTCGATCCGAAATCTTACCATAATTTAAAGGATTTCACATTGCCATCGCATATTTGATCTTCACGGGCTGCCAAACATTGTTTGATAGGACAAGCTGGTCCACATTCCCACATTCGAATTTCGCTTGAGATCCTCATCCTAGGACCGCTTGATGATCTAATGCATAATTAGTTTCTCATTCATGTAAATCTAGGCTGTGCACTATCAAAACCTATAATGATTTTTGCACCATGGGAAAGATGTCCTTGAATCAATTTTTACATTAAAATAAGAGAAAAGAAGAACACTACAAAATAATTTTACATCCTTATTTAATCTTTAACTCATCATTTACTGATTAAACTCTTAGATCTCTAGTGAGATACTTATATTTAACTTTAAGTAATGTTGTACGTTAAACTTTTTTTTATTAACGTAAATAATATAAAATTGTTTATATAAATAACTATTATTTAACAACATTATATCATAAATAATATTTTTAAGTAACCTTAGTGTTGGAGTAAATTTTTATATAAAATATTTAAATTTATGTAAAATTGTAAAATCCAAAAAATTAAGATAAATAATTCATATAAATAATTATGCATTATAGATGTTCTTAAAATAATGATTTAATTACCTTTTTGACCTATAGTTGCAACAATTTTTCTTTTTAGTTCATATAATATTGTAAAACATCTCATTTTAATTCTTATAAATATCTTTTAATCTGCTACAAAATTGGAACTAGAAATGTAAAATTGTTAAGAAATTTTGGCGGTTAAAATCTGCGATAAATTAGAAAAACAAGGGTTGATTGTGATGATATATGTGAACCATGGCCAAGGCAGAACCACGCACCACAACTTTCACGAATGAGTCAAGGGCATTGGACCTAACCTACCTTGTGGTGATTGTGTTTTTTTATTTTAGGTAGTTTTACACCGCCATCATTTTTTAGTGATATGAATGTAACTATATTTATGATTTTGGACAAGAATCAAAATGATTAAATTTTTCTATAAGTATTAAAATGAGATGTTTTAAACTATAAATATTAAAAAGAAAAATTATTGTAACTCTAAGGAGAAAAGGGTAATTAAACCATAAATAATACCAATTTCTCTTGTAATATTTTCTTATTAATTAATTAAAAATTATAAAAAATTATAAAAGGATATTATATGACTATAATTATAAACCTGTTTCCTTTCATTGGATTATAAGCAATTTTATGTGATCCAGTAGTCTAGCTTGTACATTTAAAAGAACAAATTTGTTGTTTTAATATATAAATTTAAATAATCAACATAAAACAATAATTTCTTAACTACTAAATTGACTACAAAAACCACTCAGGGCTATGTTCCTGCGTGCTGCAATAATATAAATTAAAAACAAGAATGAGAAAATAAAAAAAAGAAGAAAAGTACCTGCTTACTATCTGTCCGCCTTATGGTTTATTGTCTTTAGTCTTCATTAATTAATGGTGAAAACATATTCATGTTATGCTCTGAGCTTATCTTTTATTCTTAAGCTCATGCATGTCCAAGTTCAATTTTATATCCCCACTTTGCTAAATAATATTAGTAAAATGGTTCATTTCCACAATCCCTAAAACACAAAATAAGCTGTCTACGAAACCAAAGCTGGATATTATGCACTAAAA
The DNA here is from genome assembly GCF_004193775.1 of Glycine soja. NCBI lineage: Eukaryota > Viridiplantae > Streptophyta > Magnoliopsida > Fabales > Fabaceae > Glycine > Glycine soja. Next base: position 27,490,981 of record NC_041002.1, on the reverse strand, counting down.
AATGGAAGCCAAGAACCAAAAGGTCATTAGTAATGACAAATTGCATTAATTAGTAGTATTGATGATGGTATCTTACTGTGAACTTGTTATTATTAATTACATATTTTTATGTACTACTTGTTCTTAGCATCAAATAAATGTTGCGAAAATAAATAATAGTATCCAACGCTGCAGAGTATGAAGACAAAACTAACATTTAGGGGAGATGGGTCATTTATTTTATCTCTATTAATTAATTATTTTTCATTCACATTATTTATTTAATTGTGCTTTAATCATGACACATATATAAACTTTGGAAGTTACGGTAAATATGTAGATAAATTGGGAGTTTAAGGGCGCTGACAATTCTATGAACGGCGCCTTCACGTTACGTGACCCTTTTTTATTTATTTTTGCCATAACTTAATGTCAAAGTTAGAGGAATAAACTTCGATTATAAAAACAAAAGTTTGAATATCATTAAGTTATAACAGTGAGACACGGGAAAGAAGACAGAAATGGTCTATTTATGAACCATTCCTGGTAGATGCATAATCTTAAAAAAATTCAAAAATAAAATATTCTGTAGTTTTAAAATATCAAAATCATTTCCAAATATGTAAAAATGTTGATATCAAGACAATATCACATGAACAACGTTTTACCTATAAATATATCACAGAGAAAATTTCAAGAGTTGCTGATAGTATAAAAATGAAAAATGTTTCTTCTAGTAATATTTAAATTATAAATTAAAATAAATTTAATGTAAAAACAGATGAATTTTTACTCGTTAGTAACTTGGATGGTTTATTAATTATACAATTTAAATGTAAACTTTTAGATACTTTTGATGCTATTTTTCGTTTAGAATTAGAGTGTCACCTGATTAATTTACACTAACCTTCAATAGAGTCTTTACTTCATATTTAAATCAATTATCAATAAAGCTTTAATTACGAATGAATCATTGTCAATTGAACACAAATTGTACAAGTAATTAAGATCTGGTAAGTTTTAATCGAGTTTTGCTTATAAAAAAAGCACTATAAGTAAAAGGAAAAAATATATTAAAAGTGATAAAGTAAGTTTTTTTTTTTATCAACATTATCTATTGATAAAGTTAATAAATATTTTATATCTTTTTTTATATCCTATATCAGATAAATAAAAATACTGTTTGCGATATATGGTTGCTGTTCACCTAATAAAATAAAATTTTGTATATAATAAAAATAAAATTTAAACATTTCCATTAAATAAATTATGTTACAAACATTTAAATGCAATGAAGTCTTATAACATGTGATGACCTTTGGGTTAAATATTTTGTATCTTTCACATGATAAAAAAAAAGTGAAGCTTTAATTCGAAGGAAATGCTTGTAACTCTTTTGTACTTTAGTAATATGCCGATATGCTGTGTATGGCGAAAAATGATTGAAAATCTCAAATTTATTTATTTTTATTTTTCTACTATTGAGGTTGATATTGTAAAAGAGAATTTGTGAGGAAGCATTCTCGGGAGTCGCTTTCACGTGGTTTTTGGATTTGCGACCCCACACCACAATCCGTGTAACCGTGTTTCTTACCTGAGTGAGAGGATCCTAGCCTTTTGCACACACGACACAGACAAACACACCCTCAAACAGGTTCTCATAGGTTGAATTGAAAATTTCATTAATGTTTTATTATTACCACCTTCAACTCAGAAAAAAGAAACAAACTCGTTGAGGTGGGATCGAGATGAGAAAAACAACAACTACTATTCAAACAACAACAAAGCAAAGGTATTTGAGGTTTTGAGGGAGGACCCTTTTGGTTCTTCATAGTGGTGTTTTAGGTGCTATGCCGTACTTCCACTGTGTAAGCACAAAATCTGACAACAACAACAGAATCTTCATAGATTGTGGGGAACAAAAAGGGTACAATAACCATAGTGTTGAAATTGAAGAATATTTTCTGAGTTTTTTCAATCAGAGTTGTGTGATGTAGAAATTGGCACTGATGTTGTGATAGCTGATCTGGGTGTTGCTCAAATCACTTTTTGTGATATGGGTTTTGTGATTTTGAAGTGTGATACTTTTGAGTTGAGACATTAGTTTTGGTGGTTAAAGTTTGGTGACTCTTCTTCTCCATCGCAAGCTTTCATCTTTACTTGGGGTCTAAGAATTTTGGTTGCTATTGTTATTGTTAGTATGGTGTCTAAAGTTTAGAGCTTTGATTTGTTTGAGTTGAGTTTGCCACGTGACATGTCGGCAGCGTCGCCGTCGCCGGCGACATCAACGGCTGCGCCACCGCTACAAACACCACCTTCTTCCAACAATACTAGTCCTTCACCGTCCACCGCTACCACTCCACCGTTGCAACAAACCCCTCCTTCCACTTCACCGCCACAACAACCGGCTTCTCCGCCGCCGTCGACCCCTTCTCCGGCGAATCCGCCGCCGTCATCACCACCTAGTTCTCCGCCTCCCCCCATGTCAGGAACCCCACCTCCTTTAGTACCTCCACCATCTCCACCGCCATCACCACCGCCGTCTACTCCGGCGGCGCAGCCAGCGGTGCCACCGAGCTCTCCACCGCCACCACCATCACCATCACCATCAGTTCCATCAAGCCCTCCACCATCAAACCCTCGTAACAACACATCTCCACCACCTTCACCACCACCACAACCACCAGCTCCACCACCTCAACCACCAGCTCCACCAGCTAACAACACTTCACCACCACCACAGCGAAATTCGCCACCCCCTCCAGCTGCCACGCCGCCCCGGACCTCCCCACCGCAAACTTCACCATCCCCTCCGGCTGCACCGCCTCCTAGAAACTCCACTAGGTTGCCGCCACCGGTTAATTCACCACCACCGCCGGTGGATGCACCTCCACCGAGGTCATCGTCGCCACCAGCACCAGCACCATCCACCCCTCCTTCTAGGACTAGTCCTCCTCCCACACCAAGTTCTCAACCAGCTCCACCTTCAAATTCTACACCAAGGTCATCACCTCCATCGCCACCTTCAATTACTAATTTGGCCCCATCCCCGCCATCACGAATTTTGTCATCGCCACCACCGCCACCGGCTCAGAATGGGACAGAAAACTCAAGCCCTGATGGAGGTGGAGATGGAATTGGCATTGGTGGTGTAGTGGCTATTAGTGTGGTGGCTGGATTTCTGCTGCTTGGCTTCATTGGTGTTCTTATATGGTGCATGAGGAGAAAAAAAAGAAAGGTGCTTGTGAGTGGTGATTATGTCATGCCATCCACTCTTGCCTCATCTCCTGAATCCGGTAAACATACATTTTTGTTTCTTTCTTAGCTTGTCATTATGTCTCATTATTGGTAGTTTGGTGCTTTTGAAATTTAATAAGATAGAGCTCTCCCATTATTTCTAGTGCGTAATATGTTAGATTAGTTTGGTTGAACCAGTCTATAAGGCTTTCTTAATTTATCATGTCCATACTTCCTGACTTTATAAAAAATTCAAACATTTACCAATTTGTTGCCATTAAATTAATTCAAGTGCGTGACTTTGTCCAGATTCATCCTTTTTTAAGACACACTCCTCAGCTCCTCTTGTACAAAGTGGCTCTGGCAGTGATGTTGTGTACACACCATCTGAACCTGGTGGACTAGGCCACTCAAGGTCATGGTTTTCATATGAAGAACTAATCAAGGCCACAAATGGTTTCTCAACTCAAAATCTTTTGGGTGAGGGTGGATTTGGATGTGTGTATAAAGGGTGCCTTCCTGATGGGAGAGAGATAGCAGTCAAACAGCTGAAGATTGGTGGAGGCCAGGGGGAGAGAGAATTCAAGGCTGAAGTGGAAATTATCAGTCGTATACATCATCGCCATTTGGTTTCTTTAGTGGGATACTGCATTGAAGACAACAAAAGACTACTTGTCTATGACTATGTCCCTAACAATACCCTTTATTTTCATCTACATGGTAAAACTATATCTGAGTGATAAAAGATTGTTTCAGTTCATTTTGATTGACTTTGATTGTATTAACTGAAATTATAATTTGCAGGGGAAGGTCAGCCTGTATTAGAATGGGCTAACCGTGTGAAAATTGCAGCTGGTGCAGCCCGAGGACTAACTTATCTCCATGAAGACTGTAATTATCAATCCTTATTATTTTACTCTTGGTCTTGACATGCACATAAATGCCTATCAGTCCACTTTCCTTTTTGCAAATTTGAATTTTTGCAATTGGCTAAAAACTGTTTCAGAATTTGAATGAATGTGAATTGATGATGGGTGCTAGAAAACATTGTAGTGCAGACAGTAGACGTGGCTTGGTAGCTAGAAGATTGGACTTTATGTATATATTTTTCCTGACAAAGAAGGATGTCATTATTCTGTATAAAATTTCTACTTAGGTTTAACTCAAATATTCCCTAGTAAAGTTACAATTGGCTGATCCGATAAATCATTTGGTTGTTATAAAATACAATATTGTGAGGTCATGAAATCCTGAAAACAGCTTCTCCTTTCATGAGGGTAAGGCTGCGTATATCTATCTTACCTTCCTCAGAGCCTGCTAGGTGGGAGTCTCATGCACTAGGTTGTGCTTTTAAATGCAATATTGCAGTGGATATAGAAAACATAAAATTGAAAGTCACTGCATCAAGGACATCTTTATTGCTGCTCTGTTCTATCTACTTAAGTGAATGTATGAATCAAAGGATATATTGCCTCATAAACATGACCATAAACATGAAAGTCTCATACTTTTAACGCAGATGATATGTTAACAGAAGTACAGAGAATAGTAGCCTGATTTATAAGCTTTCTTTGTGCTAGTTAGTGTTAATTGGCAAAATGGGGAATCCACATAACCTAACATAGAGCATTTTAAGTATGAATACCAAAATTCTAATTTTGAATCCACATAACTAGACTGGACAAAATAGAAGAGCTGCGTTAGGCAGTTGGCAGCCAACATAAAATCTTGTTAAATATGGATATTTTATGACATGGATCAATGTTACAACATAATAGCATCAATTGATGTAGCTACTTGAACCATCTTGTAGAATACTGCATAGATGTTGTATTATTAATTTATTATTGATGTAATTGTATGTTATGCACATTTCAGGCAACCCTAGGATCATTCACAGGGATATCAAGTCATCAAACATTCTTTTAGATTTCAATTATGAAGCCAAGGTATCTGTCATTCTACGTACTTATTTAAAGTTTGATAGTTTGTTCTATTTTTATCCATCCTAATCTTAGTACTCCAATTTTTAATGTTATAGGTCTCTGATTTTGGGCTAGCCAAATTAGCTCTTGATGCAAATACACATATAACCACTCGTGTCATGGGAACTTTTGGGTTGGTATTCATCAATATGTCTCCAAACTTCTCTTTTTCTTTTTCACTTTTTCATTAAGACCAAGATATTTTAGTGCAAAAAACTGGATTTAATATTGATTCCCTCCCCCCCCCCCCCCCTTTCTTAAAGGTATATGGCCCCTGAGTATGCGTCAAGTGGCAAATTGACTGAGAAGTCTGATGTATATTCTTTTGGAGTCGTGCTTTTGGAGCTAATTACCGGAAGGAAGCCAGTAGATGCATCCCAACCTTTGGGAGATGAGAGCTTAGTTGAATGGGTATATATAGATTCCATGCCAGTCTTGCTTGCATCTCTCTTGTTTTTGCTAATCTGTGTTTGAGAAGGCTAATATTAGTGACTATTAAATCAATTGATTGGGATTAAAATCTATTTCTTCATTTTGCTTTTCTTCCCTTTGGAAATTGTATCATTTATCTTTGTAACTTATGTATGATAAGATGCCAAAATGCTTACTATTTTTCCAGCCTTGCAGTATAGCCATGGTTGCAATCAAGCTAGAAAAGTGGAATGTTTTGGTTTTAAGTTTAGTATGCATAATTTAGTTCATATATTTGTATCTTAAACTTTTAGGGCACTTGATAATTTAATAAGATAATGACTGTCATCTTCAATCATACTGAAGATGATTGAAGATGAAAAATTGATGTCCTGGATATTGCTTTGCTATTATACTTTTACTTATGGAAAGGAACATTTTGCTTGACCTCGACATAGTACTTGTGTCAATAATTACACATGCATACATGCTAATAGCAAACTATATAGTTTAATAGCCAGAAAATGTCTTAAACTTGTAAAAGTCAAACATTTTCACTCAAATCATCCTTGAATGTTCTCAAGTCTGGTTCGACTTAAAGATGCTACTATCTTTTTTCAGGCTCGACCTTTACTGAGTCATGCACTCGACACTGAGGAATTTGATAGTTTGGCAGATCCAAGGCTAGAAAAGAATTATGTTGAGAGTGAATTGTATTGCATGATTGAAGTTGCTGCTGCTTGTGTGCGGCATTCAGCTGCAAAGAGACCTCGCATGGGACAGGTAAATAGTGGATATTGTAAAAATGGCAAAATGTTCTTTTTGATTATCAACTAGCAAATGCACAAACTACTGACATGGTTTTTCCTTAATTATTATGTTTCATAGGTTGTTAGAGCTTTTGATAGCTTAGGAGGTTCTGATCTAACTAATGGAATGCGACTTGGGGAAAGCGAGGTGTTTGACGCACAGCAATCTGAAGAAATAAGATTATTTCGGAGGATGGCATTTGGTAATCAAGATTATAGCACAGACTTCTTTAGCCGTGCTAGTTTGAATCCATGAAAGGCCACTGTACATACTGGAAGAGCTTATTTTGGACCAAAATATCTTGTGAAGAAGCCAAGGGGAGGCCCTGGTTAAGTTTTCTTGGTTGCTTGCAGATATGGCTAAGGTGCACTGTTGGTTTTGATTCTGGAATTTGACTGCATCAGGTTCAGATCCTCATTCTTGTGCCTGAATTTCATTATTCTTTTCATTAGCTGGTTTTTTGGCAGCAATTTTGCTTTTGTAATTAGAATTTGTAAAGTTAATTTTTACACTCACGATAACAAAGATTAACATATTAGTTGTGTAATGATAGAAAAGATGTGACTCCTTTTTTCATGTCTTCTACATATTCTTTTGAATTTCTAACGCAAGAGAGCAAGAAGCTATATGATTTTGTGTGAGACTCTTAGTATGCCTTAGGACAGTTATATGTATCTCACTTCATGAGTGAAAATCAGAACTTGGATATTGAATTTTTGGATTTTTCCTATTGGAGAGAACTGATTCTCTTGGGTTCTTCATTAAGTCAACCTCTGACTTTATCAAGTGGACTTAACCCTTGCGGCAATCTCTTCCCATGGCTTATCAATTCTACAGAATTGTGGCGTCCTCCGTCTTCTCTCTTATCATTTGTTGTCACATTGGCTACATAAAGAAGATACCCCTCTCCCCCCTCTCCCACCACCACCACCACCATTAATAAAGGTGTGAAAACATTGCTACTGATCAGGTGGTTAACACAGTGATTATGGACTTTCTATAAAATTGTGATAGTAGTGGACATTGTGGTAAAGAAGATTAGATTTGAGATGACTTTGTATTGAAAAAAAAATTGAGCATTTGCAGCTAAATTTAGTTTTATCAACAGCATATTGTCCTACCTAGGCCTAGGAGCAGGAAACTGATAAATCGACCCAAATACCATAAGAAAATATGGAAGGTTAATAGGTTATCAAATTGACTTGAGAAACCCATTAATACTTAGACTTCACAATATTTTATTGTTTATATTGGAATCCAGACTAAAGTTTTATACACGGTATACTTGAGTCTACTCATTCAATTCCCACTTGCTGTTGGTAGATGAGGCCATAAATTCTTGCTTCATGGGGAAGTCTTCTTTTCAGTGTTGGGTCAAGCTCTCAGGAGTTATTTAATTTTAGAATCTTGTAACTATTATAAGCATCAAGTTGGATGATGATATTGTAAAGAAAAGTGTCTCGGTTAACTTTGAACGCAAGAATGGTTGGCTCAATGTTCGGATTCATTTTTTTCACAAAAAATTATTGTTAAAACAATTACCTTGGTTATATATATATATATATATATATATATATATATATATATATATATATATATATATATATATATATATATATATATATATTAAAAGGTTAACTTGTGGTATGATTGAAGAGTTTATTGAATTTTTTTTTACACATTTATTTAGTTTATGTGCCTCCAAACCAAAAGCACAAATCAAATTTACCAACTTAAAAAGGTTCTTTTTATACATGCTCCTTTATGAAAAATTGTGTTAAATTTTTATCTGAATTTCATCCCTCTTTATTGAATGGAATGCAACATTGTCGTCAGGGTGTCCCTAAATGGCAAAATGAAGAAATATTAGAGATATTGTGCCAAAGGAAGAAAACAAAAGGGTAGGTGAAAGTTGTTGCTTCTAAAGAAAATTCCTTTTCTTAATTAATTAGGGACCTATGCTAGTTCTAGGAATTGACTAACAGATTCTGATTCAAGTGTTTGAGAACTCTCTAATTATCTTTATTGTATAACTCTGTCATTTGTTTTATATCACCTTAATAACTATGGCTTTGCTGCTTGTTGAGTGTTAAAAGGCCTGCCTTAATATTAAGGCTTTATATGATCCGTCAGTGAGGCATTAATTGTGGATTAAGATCTTATACTGTTGAGTAATGTGATGTAATTATATTAGAGAAAAAAATTACTAAGATATAATTAATGAGTCTTACAATTAATAAACAATAGATTTCAAATTCGTTTCCTTATTTTATCTATATAATCACCATAAAAGTATAATATAAATAAGATTGTGTTGTGCGTATTACTTGATTAAAGTTTGACCTCGTTGAGTGCAAGTTGTGCGATCTAATAATATTCACCTCTTCAGCCACTGAATAACTTTATGCTCGCAGATGCGTGAGATGAGTCTGACTTTCTTTATGGTAACTTTCAAACCTTCTTTTACGTAAGAGTTGGCTTTTCATTATTTTTTTTGTTTTCAAATCCACCAAATCAAACAACATAAATATGATAAATTTCTAAATGTCTCATCACATTTATTTCTGCTTGATCCATTTTATAGACGCAAACATATCACCAACCACAATCCATTGCCGGACTGTAGCTGAAATAAAGATATATATATATATATATATATATATATATATATATATATATATGTCATATAACAATAAAGAGGCTAACTAGGTTCAAATTATGAACACCATTGACCTTACGGACTTTGAACACACTACTAATACTACAGAAGCTGAAACCATTGCATATAGTGAAAATAACGTGAAAATAACCTCTGCTAGAAAAGTCAATTCTTTCTTCACTTTACTGGCTTTATTATGTACACTGAATGGCTACTAAAAATGTGTATGGCAACTACTTGACTTGTTCCCTGGCCATTCCTTTCTTCAGGAGAAAAGTGTACTCTTGATTAGGCTCCATGCTGTCTAAGGTAGCACAGGTCTCTTGTCTTGGTATTAACATGTGATCTTGTTAGAACTCGAGAAAGGTGAAGAAGAGAACCTAGCTTCGAGGGCCGGTACCCTCCTAAGCAAAAGAAAAGGAAAGAAGAGAATTTCACTAAGGTATATTTTCATTGTCTGCCTTATTACATGGTTCATATATTTATAAGCAATGTTTCTAATAGAATTTGGAATTTGGTGCTAACAGAATCAAAATCGTGCTAGTGGAAAGCAAAATGAAAAAACAAAGTGGCAAACAAGGCTACGGCAGACAGGGTGCCAGCTCAACTCTAATAGAAACCGTTAGATGTAATCCTTCAAGTATCCAGGGTGTGGTCATCTTCCTTATAGACTTTTTCCTTAATGGTGGCTGGCCTTCATTCTTCCTATCATCCCGGCGGCTTCCGAGAGCACCTTGTCCTCAAGGTGGTAAGTGGTCTTCAGTTGATCCCAATCCTCCATGTTGTGTTGTTAGGTGATAAACCTTCCCATTGGACCAAAACCTGTAACTTAGAATCAACACAAACAGGGTCTTGATGGGTACCCAAAATGACCAAAGGAGCAATGATGGGTTGATTGTTGAGAACGATTGCCGGTAAGGGCAATGGCGTATTGGAATCATCTGTAAAATGATGAAAAGGTTTAAGCATGGAGCAATGAAAAACAGGGTGAATACGGGCACCCTCCAACAATTCGAGCTTATAAGTGGCTTTACCGGTACGTTCAACAACTTTATATGGACCATAGTATCTCTTGTTGAGCTTAGAGAAAGCAGGAGAATTTCTAGAGAATGAGGACTGTCAATGAGGACGAAGTTTTACCATTACCCAATCGCCCTCATTAAAATTGACATCCCTTCTCTTTGTGTCAGCAATTTGTTTCATAATGACTTGAGCTTTCAAGAGCTTCTTTCGAATTTCAGCGAAAATAGCTTCTCTGTTTGTCAACATGTCGTCAACGGTCGCCACATAAGAAGTTCCAGCAATATATTGAAGAATGTTGAAGGGCTTCTTACTAAAGATGATTTCATATGGTGAAGCTCTAGAACCCAAATGCCATGATGTATTGTAAGACCATTCTACCTAGCTCAGGAATCTAACCTATTCTGTTTGCCCACCAGTCTGTGGGTGATATGTGGAACTCATCCGCAAACGAGTGTCACTAAGCCAGAATAGCTCCTGCTAGAGGAGGCTGATGAACAAAGGGTCACGGTCGAAAACCAGGCTTCAGGGCATACCATGAATCTTTCCAATAATGTCCATGAAAAGGACGACGACACTGTGTGTTGTATGTTGAGTTGGTAACATTCCCAAATGTATACCTTTTGAGAAACAGTCCATGGCAACTAAAAGGGTGGTGTGTCCTTGTCCTTGAAATGCCAGAAAACCTATGATGAAATCAAGGGATAGATCTTCCCAAGGTTTGAATGGAACTGGTAATGGACATAACGACTTGCCATTTTTTTTGTTTCATACTTTGTGTGCTGACAATCCAAACAAGCTGCAACAAAGCACTCCACATCTTTTCAACTCCCTGTCAAAGTAAAATTTTCACTTAGCCGTGCCAGGGTCTTGGCTACCCCCATATGACCCCCGGTTGGTGAAGAATGGTATTTCGTTAGTAATGTCAAAAAGAAGGGAAAACCAGGAGGCAACCAAATACAACCATATTTCAAAATCAAGTCCTGGGCAATGGAGTAATTTGGGTATGCCGTAGGATCATTTATCATATCCTGACGTAATTGAACGAAGGCGTGGTCGTGCTTAAGCTTCTGTTTGAATTCTTCTAAAAATGTCAGGCAAGGGACTGACAAGAACAACAAGGAACTTGAAATAGATTTTGGATGTTGGACAAGTGGCCTCAATAAGTTAAGAGGAGGGGTGAATTAAGTTTCAAAATTTTCCCACTAACAAACTTTAATCCCCTTCTAAATGATAGACTCATAATGTAGAAGAAGCAACAACAATCAATTTAATAATGTTCTTTAAATATGCAAGACAAAATTGATTGCAATAACATAAATGAGATGAGGGAAGAGAGAAATGCAAACTTGATTTGTACTGGTTCGGCCACTTCCCGTGCCTACGTCCAGTCCTCAAGCAACCCACTTGAGATTTTTCACTATCTTTGTAAAAGTCCTTTTTACAACTTCTGAACACCCAATGAATCCCTTTCCCTTGTGTTCAGGAAACTCACAATTCAAGAGACAACCAATCTCTTGATTACAATGACTTTCTGAGAAGAACAAAAAGATTTCTCTCCTTTAAAGTGGATAATACAATTTGAAGTTCTTGGATGAACTCTCAATAGATTTGCAAGTGTTTGCCCAAGAGTTGTTAAGAGAGCATTTGATAATGAAGTTCTCTTGGAATATCTCTCGCTTTTTGAAGTCAGACACACATATATATAGGCCCTTCGTGCCTTTTCAAAATGGTTTGAAGAGATGTGTCTTTTCAAAAAGTTTTTTCTGAAATTTTTCACTGGTAATCGATTACAGGTTTCTAGTAATCGATTACACAGTTATATTTTGAAGGGTCATGACTTTTCAAATTGAATTTCAAGAATTCTGTTGCAGGTAATCGATTACACATCAATGGTAATCGATTACAACTTTCGAAATTCAAATTTCAAACCCTTTTAAGAAGCTGATTTGCAAACTTGTCTTCTAGTAATCGATTACACTGCCTAGTAATCAATTACCAGAGCCATGGATGTTTTGGAAACACTTTGTTTTGAGGCAAGGCTTAATCTTGAGTTAATCTTAAAGCAAGGGTTTATTTGTTGAAGCAACCTTGTATTAATCATGAAGCAATGCTTATCCTTTGAAACAACCTTGTTTGATTCTTCTTTAGCATCATCAAAATCATGTATTCATACATTCACATCGGAATCCTCGATAAAGCATCCACGACCACGCTAGATTTTCTGGAATGGTAGTGAATGGAATAATCATAGCCCATCATCCTGGCAAGGTACATCTATTGTTGCGTCAATAGCTCCTTGAGACTACGGTGATCGATAATAATGGTGAAGTGATGGCCCAGGAGGTAATGGCGCCATTTCTTAATTGTGATGGTGATGGCGAACAACTCCTGGACATAAGTGGAAGCACGAAGAAGTTTGGGGCTGAATTTTTTACCAAAGAAGGCGATGGGATGCCCATTTTTTGAAAGAACCGTGCCCATTCTGACACCGGAGGCGTCTGTCTCCAAGGTAAAAGGAAGAGTGAAATCTGGCAAAAGCAACACCAGGGTCATGGTCAGAGCAGCCTTTAATGTATCAAAAGTGGTTTGAGCAGTAGAAGACCATTTAAAAGGTTCATGTGTCATCACTCTCGTCAAGGAGCAACTATGGTAGCATAGCCACAAATAAACTGTTTTGACAATGGCGCATTGCATAATCCAAAAAGCATCACCTTGAATTCATAGTGACCATGATGAGTACAAAAAGCTGTTTTTACAAACATCATCCTCATGCATCAATATCTGATGATAACCCTGTAGGAGGTCTAACTTCGTAAACCAATTCAAATCGCCAAGTTCATCAATGGTTGGGATAGGAAAATGGTCTTTTATCGTAATTGCATTCAAGGCACGATAATCAACACAAAATCTTCAGGTGCCATTATGTTTCTTGACCAGGAGTGCAGGCGAAGAAAACAGGCTGGTACTGGGGCGAATGAGGCCTCTCTGTAACATTGAATCAACTTGAGCCTTGATTTCCTATTTATGGAAATGTGGGTAACGATATGGCAGGACAATCATAGGTTTAGCATTGGGAAGGAGGTGTATGTGATGATTGGTAGGGTGTGAGGGAGGTAAGGATGATGGTGGTTGAAACAAGAAGTCGAATTTAGTGATGAGAGCCTGAATTTTTAGCAAGAGTTAGGTTGGTTCTATTTGAGTCAAAGGGAGGTCTGTGGAAATCATACGAATATGGAAGAAGCCACTGGCACCATTTTTGCGAACCAAACGGCAAAGCTAAGGTGGGGTGATGAGGTGAAGATGAGAAGCACTGTCACCTTTCAGTTTGATGGTTCGTTCTCCGTGGGAGAATTTCATTGATAAATCATTATAATCAGTCAACACTGGGTCAAGGGATTTGAGCCACTGTACACCTAACACCAGGTTGGCACCACACAAGGGTAAAATGTGAAGGTCAACCATGAAGGAGATGTCTTGGACATTAGCCCAAGTTAGTAAGTCCAAATGGTGCACCAATTGCTCCTAGATGAAGTTTTGGGTACTCCTCCCCAACTAAGATCACGACTTGTTGATCTGCAACACAGCCCAACAGGCGCAAGGTTTCCGGGGCCAAATGACTCGAAAACATATGTAAACTTAAGAAATACCTTGGTGGCACATTTGTGGGTTAGGTAGTGGATCCACGATATGGTTATCCTCTAGAAAACCCTCATCGTCATTTGCAATTAGGAGAAATACCTTGGAGGCACATTTGTGGTTGCGATGGAATTTCTCATCGCAATTGAAGCAAAAACCATGTTCGCGTCTTGAAACTAATTCCTCAGGTGAAAGTCTCTTGATAGGCAAAGTGGAAGGTGGTTTTGAAGGGTTTGACAGTAAGGATAAAGGTGATGGTGAAAAAGATGAAGTAGATGGTAAGGAATTGGAAGAAGAAATTGGAGCAGGTCGACTGCAAAAGGAACGTCGACTGTCCAAGAACATTTCTTCCTGAAGTCTAGCAAACCCAACTGGTTGCACCAACGTCAATGGCTAAAAAGCTTGAACCTCGCGACAAATTTCTAGTGATAAACCGGAAATGAAGCAGCTCAAAAGGAACGACGACGAAAGATTAGTGATACGGTTAGCTAGGTCTTCGAACTCTGAAAGATACGTACTGACTAGGCCCCGTTGTGTCAATTTGAACTAGGCACTAGTAGGATTTTCATACTGGGAAGAGGCAAAGCGAGTCGGAAGGGCCTGGAGAAAGACAGGCCATGAAGTGAGTTGGCCATTGCTGGTCATCCATTGGAACCAAGAAAAGGCACGACCCTCCATATAAAATGATGCGATCGTGAGGTGCTCATGCTCAAGAGTGGAATGGTACTAAAAAAATTGGGTGATCTTGAAGATCCAACCCAGGGGGTCCGTACCATAAAGCCTCGGAACCTCAAGTTTCATACGGTGTGATGAAGATTATGAAATAGGAGGTGGAATGGTAGACGAGGATGAAGGTGTGACTGGATGTGTCTGGTTTATGAAGTTGGTGAATAAGTTCATCAAGCTTGAGGGTCATATTATGAAGTGTTTCACTAAAAGATATTTGGTGTGTAGTGAGCTTGGTGATGGCCTCCTCGAGTCTGTCAGAGTTGGCCTTGGACCTAGTGGATTCTGTCATCTCGATATGACAACGAGAGCACCAAATTGTTTGAACTCGAGAAAGGTGAAGAAGAGAACCTGGCTTCGAGGTCCAGTAACCTCCTAAGCAAAAGAAAAGGAAAGAAGAGAATTTCACTATGGTATATTTTTATTGTCTGCCTTATTACATAGTTCAAATATTTATAAGCATTGTTTTTAACAGAATTTGGAATTTGGTGCTAACAGAATCATAACCGTGCTAGTGGAAAGCAAAATGGAAAAACAAAGTGGCAGACAAGGCTATGGCAGATAAGGTGCCAGCTCAGCTTTAACAGAAACCGTTAGATGTAATCCTTCAAGTATCCAGGTGTGGTCATCTTCCTTATAGACTTTTTCCTTAATGGTGGCTGGCCTTCATTCTTCCTATCAAATCCACACCTTTGACAATTATTCATGCAAGGATGTTGACTGTTGATTCGGCTATCAAAATATACACTTTGTCATAGGCAGTGTTACATACAGTAGATGCTTATTGCAGAGTATCGGATTGTTAGCTTAACAGTAGAAAACCTTTTTGCACATAGTGCACAAAAACTGTATACATATGAGCCCCCATGATTTTAATCAAAGTTTCCTATTTTTATTTTCCTTTTCCATTCAATTTTCACTTTTTAGCCAATAAAAACAAGTAGGTTGTTTCCTACTTGATTCGGTAATCAATTTTTTTGTAACATGTAGCATTTCTCATCGCATTCAAGCAGGATGGATGAAATGGAGAAAAGCATCGGGGGTGTTATGTGATGCAAAGGTACCGATCAAGCTAAAGGGAAAGTTTTATCGGACTGCGGTAAGACCGACGATTTTGTACGGAACAGAATGTTGGGCGGTCAAGAGCCAACATGAGAATAAAGTCGGTGTAGCGGAGATGAGGATGTTGCGGTGGATGTGTGGTAAGACTCGACAGGATAAAATTAGAAACGAAGCTATTAGAGAGAGGGTTGGAGTAGCGCCTATTGTAGAGAAGATGGTGGAAAATAGACTTAGGTGGTTTGGGCATGTAGAGAGAAGACCGGTAGACTCTGTAGTGAGGAGAGTAGACCAGATGGAGAGAAGACAAACAATTCGAGGCAGAGGAAGACCCAAAAAGACTATAAGAGAGGTTATAAAAAATTAATGGTTTGGATAGAAGTATGGTACTTGATAGAACATTATGGCGGAAGTTGATCCATGTAGCCGACCCCACCTAGTGGGATAAGGCGTTGTTGTTGTTGTTGTTGTTGTATGTAGCATTTCTCATCCACAATCTAACCCGTATTGCCATGATGCTTGAGGATCCTAAGAACACAACACATTGTATCCACAAAGTAGCTGAAAAATATTGAATAATCAGCTCTCATATAAAGACCATCAACTACAAAAGTCAGACAGCCTGCTTGGGTTGTAGCAACTAGCAATGGTGTGTTTGGTTCCATATCTCGGAAGTGGCTTTTCACATTTATCGAGAAGCTAATAGTTTGACTTCCACATCATAAGCATGATCTCTTACTTCTCAATGGACTTTTAGACACGCTACAAACAAGCTGATTGAGGGGTTTCAATCATGAATTAATGCATTTCTCCCCTGCGGATATATAGGTGCATAAGGCTTCCACAGCATGAGACGAATAACTGGACGGTTCTTGGGATCATAATTCTATCCTCTGTACAGAAGCAGTATATTAATGTTGCGGTAGATAACTTTCCCACCAGACTTGTCCTGTGGACACAACAATAGACACATCAGGGGCAAAAAGAAATGCATTGTGAGAGTCTAGATCTGAATGAACAATTTAAAACGTGCAAAACAACAATGTTGACCTCAATCTAGAAGCAAACATTGTCCATGTCAAGAGTTGGCACACCCAAGCATTTAATCTTCACAGCTTCAGCCTTTTTCCAATTGTTATGGATGTCATCCAACATGTGGTGTGTGACTCCCCCTTCCCTAGCGTAACACAAACATCATTACCTAATTGCATAACAACTCATCAATATAAAATAAAGAATTTGTCTTCTCTAAATGCCCTTTAAATAGAAAAGTGAAGAGTTATAACTCTTAGGTAATGCTTGCCCCAACTTTTCTTGAGTTTACAAACTATTTCAAAGTTGAAGTTAAAACTAAGAACTTTAAAAGTAAAAGCTGTTTGGTAATTTACAATTTTATTTTTAACTTAAAAGCTACTTTAAAACTAAAAGTTTTTTATAAATATTTTTTTATAAAAGTTCTTCCTTTTCTCCATCTTCTTCTTTCTTTTACACTACTCCATTATCGCTCAAACCCAATAACCCTGACTACCAATGCCATTAACTATGGTGCGATTCAACTACAAATCTGGTATACCAATTAGTTAAAGCTACCACATAAAGCAAACACAAATCTGGTATACCTATTTTTTTAAAGTTGCCAAAGTGAGTGAAAAATGGATGTCCAAAAAATATAATTTGAGTGTAAACACGTAAGAGAGTGTTTGCATGATGATTTTTTTTTTCTAACTTAATTTTTGCAGCATTTTAAACATGAGTGGAGGAGAAGGAAAAAGAGAGGCTGATCTCAAATTATTGATGAAAGTTTTAAAGAGGGATTCCAAGCCATAAATGTAAGGTTGAACTATCTTCAATCTCATCCAAACTTAGAAGTCTAAGACAAAACACTTATGAAGAGGAGAAAGAGGAGTATCCAAATAGAAGCACTAAAAGGAGAAGAGGAGGTGAATCAAGAAGAGACAAGTTTTTGAGAAATATTAAGATGACAATGCCATTATTCCAAGGTAAGAATGATTTTGAATTGTATTTAGAGTGGGAGAGAAAAATTGAACTTGTGTTTGGTTTTCATGATTTCATGGAGGAGAAGACTAGCAATTTCTAAATTCATTGATTATGCTAGTATTTGGTGGGATCAATTTGTGAGTAGTAGGAATAGACTTGGAGAAAGGCCTATTAATTTGTACATGGGATGAGATGAAGAGTGTTATGAGAAAGAGGTTTGTCCTGAGTCATAACATAACCAAAGGGATCTGCATAGAAAACTACAAAGTTCTTCTTTTGTTCACAATGAGCATAAAATGACTCCTTTGTTTCCAAAGCAAGACTTAGAAGACCAAATAAGGATGAGAAAAGCGAGAATGTGAGCAATCAAAAGAAAAAAAGACGAGAGAAAAAACTTTGAGAGAAAAATAGAGATAGAAAAAGAGGAGAGAGAAAAGGCATTGAGAGAAAAATAGAGATAGAAAAAGAGTTGAAAGAAAAAGATAGAAAAGTGTTGAAAAAAAAAAGAGATGGAAAAGAAAGAATTGATAGAAAAAGATAAAGAGAAGGAAGAGTACTTATGTTTTTATTCTAACCCATTGTTTAATTGTGATGATACATTTTTGAAGGAAATTGAAAAAGTGCTTCCAAAGGATAATTACAAAGTCTTATGTTCTAACCCGTTGTTTACAAGTGATGATTCTATTTTGAAGGGATCTAATGAAGAGTTTCCTAAGGAAGAAGGAAAAGCACCAAGTGAAGTCCTTAATCTTCAAATTGTGAAAAATAAAATAAACTTTTGAAAAGAAATGTTCTGAAATGCAAGTTCCAGAAACAGATTTCAAAACATACAACAAATATTTATTTTTGTGATAGAAATATAAAACTGGATGCAAAACATGTAATTTTTCGATACAAGATGTTCAATCAAACTATTTTGTAAAATGAATTCAAAAAAGCAGTAAATTAAAGAAAGATTTATAGATGAAAGAAGATGTTATAGAAAGATGAACAATTAAACGTAAGATAAAGGCATATAGGCAGAAGAAGGGGTCATAGGAAATGAGGGAGTCATAGGCAAAAAAGGTATCATTGAAAGTAGAATCAGAGATGAGAAAAGAATTTCACCAATGTAAGAAATAGGATAGAACATAAAGTTTTCTACAGGTACCTGCAACTATTCTGATTGTCGATATGATGGTGTTTAGAAGTGTGCGCAAATGATTCTAAGCAAATGAAAATGGTTGTAGGACATGTTATTTGTAAATCTCTTAGTCTAACAGTCAAATCATGTGATTTTCACACATGTACATGCTTCCAAACTCCCTATCTATGATTTTGACATGCATGTGTCCTCGGAGTTTTGAATTTGATAATTGTCCATAACTTCCTTTTCATTTTGTTGACAATTTTTGAATGATAACTACTAGTAACCACTTATGGACAGTTTTTGAACTGCTCCTCGAAATGTCTTCTGCGAAAACATGCTTAGTATTTAATTTACAAAAATCTTCAAAGTCTCCCTATGATCATTTAGTACTCAGACATTTTAGGCTGAAAACTCAATATACTTTAGAAAATTTAACTTTCGAGGAAATGCACTTTCAAGGAATGCCATTTTCGACAAATTTCACTATTGCAAGCTAATACCTTGAAAAGTAATTCTTCATAGTTGCATAAGTCTTGGACTTGCCTATCATCTCATTTGAGTCAATTTCGATGACTCCTTGAAAATGAACTTATACAAATTTTACTTAGCACCCACGACATTGTCTTAATCATATCTCTTTTAATTACGAAAACTATTTCCTCCACCTTTTTGTATTTACCTCTATCAAGCCTGGATTCAGTGTGAGTTGATTCTTACTCGGACAACCATCTTACTCGGACAACCATTGAGTACGGGGTTCTCAACCCTCAGTAGTACACATGACCCTAAGCTCTAAAGCTTTCAACAAGAGTCTTTGACTTCACCTCACGGATGTGACACCCTCTACCCAGACATACATATTTATATAGTATCATACATGAAAATACAAAACTAATTAAATTGATTTTATTCAATAAGCATAAAGGATCTCATGTGAGTAAAAGGTTCACATTCACGTTAATCACCAAATTAAAAACTTATCAAATAAGGGTATGAAAATATCTATGGCCCAAAACAAGGCCATCCATTTTTTTTGCAAAAAGAAACAAGTTAAGCAACGAAATAACATAAAGTAACATGTTTAGAACATTATACAAATAATATAGAAACTCATCTCCCAATGTCACATCCTATCAGAGCATTGTGTTCTAGCATCCTCAAGCATGAGGTTCTCCATAGCCATTCACCTAATCATCCGCTCCAACAAACACAAAGTTTGAGATCATCACAGGATTCAAACACAAACAACACATAGGGAGTGAGTTATCACATTCCTAACTAATAGAAAGAAACATAACAACATAGATATACATATCATATAAATGATATACAACTTACTTAAACACAGGTCATGTCCTTCCACCACTTATCGCGTGACATCACATCTCAACACTATAAGTCTCAAACATTTTCACATCATTCACGTACTCAAGGATCAAAACACAATATCACTCAACCAATCAATATTGATCAATACACAAGCGTTATACAAAAAATATACTAAGACTCAATCCTATATGCAATGTGGTACCATGTCAGTGAAAAACCTCGTCGGATGCCTAGGAGTACATGATAAGACAGACCACACACTGGTAAGTTGGGTCACTCTCACTAGGTAAAATCATAGGAAAACCAGTCAGGGTTACGCTGTTTTGCGAGAATGCTCCAACCATGTGGGATCGGCATAGACTTAAAAGGAGCACTCAAACCAGGTGTATTTACCCCTAAGGCCTACACTCCGAATAGTCTATCAAGGCCTCTCCCTCTTGATTCAGGTCTAACCTAGAAAATATTTTAGCACACAGACTCTATCTATGAATTGTACAAAACACACAACTCCTCAATTATTCTCAAAATAATTTCAACTCATAATTCTCAAAGTGATTAAACTTGTCAAGTTCCCACAGTGGATCCCATCACAATATTCGTCGCGTATTAACTCGTCGTCCTTAAAGGGTCTTAGAATCATGTGATTGTATGATTCATAGCTCACAACTCAATGCACACAACATCTCAATACATGTGTGATCTCAAAATTCAATTGGCTTGTCAAACATAATAATCTCATAATTATAATCGTAGAGGCAGAATTACAATACAATAAACATCCCAAAATAAATCCAATTTGATCCTCTAAGGATCCCTGCACATGTTCATTTTAACCCCAATTGCGATAAACTCATCACTTACCTCTAAACGGGCTCATGTATATAGCCCGATAGTGATATAGGCATCTCTAGCAGTTCCCTAAGATTCCTTAAGCTTTTCCTCTGGTTGCTCTGCTAGGGTTTCCAAGCCTTAGAGAGAAGGAGAAGGGATTGAAGCCTTCATTTTACTCTCTCCGTATGAGGGAAATTTATCTCATCACCGTCAATATTTGATAAATCCCAACGGTGGGAATATGAGAAAATGAGTTCCAAACTTGTTGCTCAAATTTGACAATGATCCAACGGTTAACGAGTCCAGGATTTTAGTTTTAGTAAGATAGGTTTGGGTGTATGCGAGAAAAAGAGAGCTACATTCGAGGGCAATTTCCCTCACCATAGACAGTATTTAGAAAATCCCAACAGTGGATATGTACGAAAATGAGTTCTAGACCTGGTGCGAATATTAAAATGATCCAATGGTTAAAACTTCCAAAATTGTAGTTTTATTGGGATAGATTTGAGTGTTTGCGGAAAAAGTGAGGGTTTTGGGAGAAGGAGAAGAAAAAATGAATTTGAAAGAAGAGATAGCGTAGAGACGTATTGTAAATGTAAAAGCTAACCTAATATGTCTTTATTTATAGTTATGGTACTTTTAGCTTATTATTTATTCTATTTTTTTATTTTATTATTTTATAATAAAGAATTCTATTTTACTTTCTATCAAATGAATAAATAAAATATCTTTTTTATTTTCTAAGAGCATATATTTATTTTATTTACCTTAAAACCATTATTTTAATTAATAAAACTATTCCTTGTTATTTATTTAATTACAAAAAATCTCATTATTTTCCTAAAACTCTATTTATTTTCAAATAAAATCCTTTTTAATTTATTTTACGAAAAATGAGATGTTACAATGGATACACACCCAAATTTGAATCAAGGGCTCTGAGGCTCTGTCCCCCACTTCACTTCTTCTACCCATGTCATATTTCAATGGGGGTTTAGAGTGTTCCAATGGTGACAGGATTTTGTCCTTAGATATTCATCCAATCAGGAAGAGTTCTAACGGCGAACCCTCTCATCACCATAACAACTCCGATGTTGGCCCTACCATTGTCAAGGACAGTGTCATCTATCCCTCGATTGTTGGTCATGAGGCTAAGTCACCTTAATTTGAACATCCTAGTTTATGGTGTCATCATTCTTGATGATTCAAATGCCACATTGTTACAATTGTCGGTGCATGGTCCTGTTATTTGGCCACCATATCACCTCCTTCGAGAAAGGATCCAAAAGTCTTTCCCCTATTAATCTTGTCGATTACCACTAGCTTCACTGTGAAGTTGATATCTACTTTTCCAAATAACAAATATCACGCTAAAGAGGGGGGGGGGGGGGTTGAATAGTGTGTTAGACAAAATGTGAATCTTTTTCGGAATGGATAATGTTTACAAAAAAAAGTTTGAATAAGATGTGGAAAACAAATTTTTTATGTGCGTCCGATAGTTGTGAAAACAATTTTATTGAGATAGTGTTTTGTGCCTATTGTCCAATGTTGTATAAAAGGTTTTCACAAAGATTTTCAAAATAGACTTATGTGTCCAAATGTGTAGAAATATGTCCAAGAGCATAATTGTGAACCCCGGTCCGGTCATTGATCCAGTCGAGGTAGTGGGTTAATGGGTTAGTGGGCCAGTAATTGGCCAAGTTTGACCCAATATATATTAAAAAGGGAGCTAAAGAACATCAGCAAAGGAAGCACAACAACAAATAATATTATAAAGGGAGCTAAAACTTCCTACTCACCTTCATCAATAGCAACAACATATACTGTAAAAAGAAGCAGAAGAAAGTGTTCGGCCATTGTGTAAATCTCCCTAACAAGTTCTACATCCAGCTTGATGCTAAAGCTCAAAGCCAAATAGGCATAAATCTATTCGGAGATTAATTAAATTTCACATATAAAATCATAAAGGATAACAATAACAATGCAGAGAATGATAAGCACAACACATAATAATAACAATCTAGGTTCACATAGTAAAATCGAAATTGGAACTTTCTTGTTCAGGCAGAGAACAATCTGCTCATTGTCCCCTTTGTTTTTTTTAATACATGTCATGCTTAAGATACTAAACACTATTTTATATCAAACAAGTTTCACCTAGGTTACAAGACTTGATGCAAGACACAGGAGGACCCAGAAAATATGAACTTAATATGAAGAAAGAAACTTTGACAAATAGGCAATTGCAGTTCACAATTCTTATAATGAGAAGAGAAACTAATACGAGAAAGAATTCATATTAAGACTTGATATTTTCATTAAGTTCATTATTGGATTGCTCATACACAGGACCTTGTTGTCCTATTCTTCACAGGAGTTAGATTAGATAAAGAGCCAAATCAAGTAACAACCACCAAATATATAACCCCACCTTACACAAAAGAAATGTGGCAACGCACAAAACCTGAGAAACCTTGGATTGCACACATTAATCTGCCATTGTCATATCTAAACCTCCAACAAATAAAAATTTAATAAATAAGTAATATAGTATGCAATCATTTTTCAGAAATAGGGAGGGCAGAGCTGACATCTAAACTACAGACTTGGGTTGAATTTCAAGAAGCATCATCGTCAAAAAGAACTCTGTAAAACCGTTTTTAATTTTTTGATTTTGAGGACAGTCTCTTGTTGAGGGTTAGCATAAGGAGTTTAGCTAAGATGCAAGTGAAGAGGGGCTCTTGGGAATCGAGGAGGGATTGTTCCTCTGCGATGAGGTTCATTATGCGTTTAGTGAGGCGACAACGATTGTCATGGATTTGGAAGCAGCAAGGGTACTTGGAGAGCTAGTTTAGGGCTTTGCCTTGGAGATCTAGGGTTTTGAACTTGTTCTGGAGGGTTTGCTTAAAAAATAAATCAAAACTTGAATGCCTTCTGCCAAATCCGCCACCAAAATTGAAGTCCTGTGTTAGGCAGAAGTGAAACAGAGTTTAAAGAAAATTGTGAGAGCGAAGAAAAGGAAATGGCGAGGGATATTGGCACTTACATCACCAAAATGAGTTGGGGAAGCCATAAGGTTGAAGAAACCCTAGAAAGGAAGGAGCACGATTATGGTTCATTAACCTTTTCGACTTCGTAAGCGATCTCTGATCAGTGATTCAGTGGTGAACGGAGATGCAACGAGTATGTGATTTCTGGTGCAGCTTCATCCTCATAGAAGTCTACGCACAATGAAAGAGTGAGGAAGGAGTTTGTATAGTTGAGGATGATGAGAGGTGAATGGGAGAGAAGTTCTATAGAGAAGTGAGGCTTGAAGTGTGGCCATAATGGTTATTGTTTCTTCTTCGTTTGGAGCAGAGGAATGAATGTGTTGTGAAGGAAGAGTGTCGCGCTGGAAACCCTAAGCGCGAGAGAGTAGAGGAAGAGTGTTGCGCGCATCATTAAAGATCCCAGTCACTTCTAAGATGGTTTTGTAAAAACCGTCTTAGAATGACAGCCTTCTAAGATAGTTTTACGAAAACCGTCTTTGTTAAAAGTCTCATATTTACAAAATTGTCACTGCCTTACCTATTAATACGGGTTTTGGAGAATTGTTGGCGTATGCGCGTCGTAAAAAATTATTTTTTTAGTAGTGTTTGGATCTTTTATATGACTATACGGAAAAACCTAAAATTTTTAATTCAAATGGTTCACTATTCATTGCAAATCTTATCCAAGGATATCAAGCATATAGGAGCAAGTTCGCATAAAGTTGAGTGTTGTAACACTTATAAGATGTGATGAGTGATACATAACACGATCGACAGAGAGAAATAATATACTTTGGCTTTAGATGGACTAATAAGTAGTAAACATGCAGTAGTACACATGAAAAGGAAACAGGGAATCACAATTATTTATTTAATTAGATTCTGAAAATTTTGACTTAGTGCATTTTGTCTTGTGTCAATCTAAATATCTAATTTTGTCTCTAATGTTATATGAATCAAGTTAATGTTACCCTAAAGTGACTCCTACAAATATGTTCTCTAGGTCATTCTTCATGATGAATTGCTTGAAATTTATGTTATGAGCATGCTATGGAGAATTGATCACTGTGTATCTCATGCAATGACAAAGGAAAAAATACATTATAGTACTACTGATGAATTTGATAGTGACTTACCGAACTTGGAGAGTGTTGAGATGGTGGAGGAGAATATTCAAAATTCGAATCTACAATTATTTGCATAGGAGGATTTGGTGGAAGAGGTTTTGGATTGCATGACAATTTAATTTCTATGTTCTAGAAACTGCTAGCGTGAATGATGGCATTCAAAAGGAGGGCGTTGTTATGGAGGGCAAATTGAAGTAGGTAAGTCTACAAGCCCAAGTGGATCAAAATGCTTTAGTGCACAAGGCAAGCTCTGAACCCGTTGGATATATTATGGGTTCGACCCATCACATCCAATTGCAATGTCTGAACCTCTTTTTGGTCAAGTGGATGGTTTTAGGTGGGTATCAAAACGCCAAAAAATAATTTGAGAAGTAAAGGGGTGTAAAACCCCTTGTTACATTAACTCGTACTCATTCTTTGTTTAATTTTATATAAACTCTTAATTAATTTATTCATGAAAATCTGTGTAATTTTTTGCGTGTTAAAAGCATCACTAGACAAAAGCAAAAATTAAAACATAAACACTACAATGGAATAACATGACTTTTCCATTAATCAAAAGATGTGTCAAGATAGTTAATAAATATAACTGAAAACCAAATACAATTGAAGGTACTTCATATCATTGAAAGACCACTAATCAACTCCTTCTAACAAAAGCTTAACAGAGTAGTGACACTAACATACTAGTCCCCTCCCTCAAAATCAAGCTCGATAGGATGACACTTGTCACCCCAAGGAATAAGAGGTGATCTAATCAGGCACATGTACTTCTCAAGAATGATAGGGGCCTCCACATACTCGGCCTCAAGGATGTTAAATACTCCAGTTGCAAAGGTAAGCTAAGTTGTAACCAACAGTGCACCTAAGATGGTAGGTTACAAATGATGAGACCTCCAAAATAGTGATATATACCCTCACCTCTATGGAAATACCATTGTCCAATCAGGTCAAAAGATACTTCTAGATTCCACACTACGGGGTCCATCTATGTTCAAAATATAAAAGGGAAATGGGGTGAGGTCGTATTCTTTCGATGTCACCCCATGGAAATAAAAAGATCTTTTCTCACTTTAGCACACAAACAAACAACATATAACATACAGGGCTAGTAGAGGGAACTCTAGAATAATATAAGTCTCATCTCGTCATCATCATCGTCGTCGTCATCACATCATTCTCTTCACAACATCATCATATGGATCCATACACTTGGTTGATCAATCATCATCACAAATCATCCTAGGGAAGTAATGAGGAGTAAGTATACCTCAACTTGCCACAATTCCATACCTATGCAATAAACATGTCATAGTCCCATACTTGTGCATTAAACATCCAACTTGGTACACTGACACCAATATCAATTGTCAGATAAGTAATCTCACTATGCATAACTTTCAAGAATGCTTGCAAATGAGGTATACTCATCATCATAAGTTGTCTATGCGTTTATTGGGATGTACAAGCTAGCACTATCAGTCCAAGAATGTAAGGGATCGACCTACCCTTTGGGACATCAAACACTCGATGCCTTCCATCCCTTAAACCTCTTGCTCGGGCTAGACATATCAATTCTCAGTGCACCAAACCGTAGCTTAGCTTCCCGCACCACATCTAAAACCTTCCACCTAACTTGCCTAATCCAAGTCTTTTAGGCTCTAAGGTTCATAGGCGCAGATTAACCGTCAAGATCAACACACAAGGGTCATTCTCACCCTTTAACAACAATAATATATAAAGATATGGTACAAGAAACATCATCAATATTAATAATAATAATAATAATAATGGAACATCATCACATATTTCTAGGCATAAATTCCATATATAATGATAACACATAATCATTACGTGACATACTTCATGCATCCTTATAATTATATTAAGATTCCTATCTTATCAGATCATTTCCTTAATATTCTTCCCTTAAAATAATTACAAGAGCAACATAATAATAATAATAATAATAATAACTTTCTTATCAAAATAAATTTATAAGAATCATTCATATTTTTATATAATTACAAATAATTTAATAACTCAATTATATTTAATTTATTTGTTAAAAAGAAATAGTCATTTATAAAAATCACTTTTTATACTTATGTGTATATATAAATACACGTGACACATATGTTATAATAATAATAATAATAATAATAATAATAATAATAATAATTTATTTCTATCTAATCCTTTATCTTTGATAAAAGAATTTTCCATATAAAATAAACTTTGATATAAAGGTTACTTTATGATAACAACATTTTCTTTATAAAATAAAGATAATAATAATTTAGCCAACTTATACAATTTCAACACTTATTTGTAATAGAAGTTTATCATAAGAGTTTATAGTAATGATTATCATGACTTTTATATTATAATTTAGATAAAAATATAGAACTCCAAAACTTATTTTCCTTCTTGAATTAAAGATATAAAGAGCATTTGTTGTCTTAAAATAAATACTATCAATAATAATTTAAATGAGTAAATACTAACATTAGTAGCTAAAGTCACACCTTACATGAAGATTAAAGGGCTAGGTCTTTTCAATTTCTCTTATATATTCATCTTGTCCATAGGCATTCATACAAGTTCATCATGATGTTTATTCAAAATCAACACTTTAATCCACACAAATTAATAATGATAACATACTAACAATTTTTATAGCAAGCATTATAACAATATAAGATTAAACCATGGAATGAGAGGGTCTTAAAGTCCATATCTACACTCTTATAAAATGACATCCTACTGAAAAAAATACAATTTCACTCATACCTATTTCTTCAAAGCTTGGGTGAAGTTAAGAATCTTCTCTTCCTTTCATCTCTCAAACACGTGCCACTCTTCCACCACCACCAAAGGAGAGTTTCAAACTTTGTTCTCTCTAGCTTTTTCTCTACTTACACTCAAACTTCTCTACTATGACAATTTTGGTATGAAGAACTAAGGAATAAAGATGGTATTTGTAGGCTAGGTTGGAACACAAGGTGATAAATAGAACAAATGATGGATGAGAACTTGTAAGTCCCATGGTTACTGAGCCTTTAATAGTCCATTGCTCACTCTTTCTCACCTCTTCATTTTCTAACTTATTTTGTTTTTATTTTAATAATTTTCTTGCATTTATTTACTATTTACATTCCCATAAATTCTATCTACATCCGTTGTAGAAGCTGTCCAGTTGTACTTTTAGAACCCCTTTTCTGGGTTGTTGCTAGGTGCACCCAGCAAAATTGCTGGTGCACCCAGCAATTCATTGAACTTACAAAAATGCCCTTCGTTTAAAAATCAAAAGTTAATAAATTTTTTTAAAAAAAGTTTCTTCTTTCGCGCTCCTTCTCCTTCCTGGTCTGTGCACCCAACTCCCCTTTTTCGCCTTCTTCATTGTTGTTTCTTGGTCAGCAGTCTTCTCCCTCCCGCGGTTCGTGTTCTTTATTGGTCTTCTTCCCAGCAGTCTTCTTGCCGGCCGGCACAAGCTTTGGTTCTCCATTTTGGTTCCGTCCCTTCGTCTTCTTCATTGGCTTTCTGTGAGCATTTCTGCCGCCATCGAGGTTAGTGTTCTAACCCCATTGGCTTTGGTTATCTGTTTGAATCGCGTAAATGGCCTTAGGATAGAAGACATTGTTGTTGTTTGGTGCTGGAGGTTGAAGACGAAGTTCTTCTGCGAGAAGAAGCTTCTTCCGCCCGTGTGTTAGAGGATGAAAATGGAGCCTGCGGAAGAAGGTGTTCTTCCGCGGGCTCCTGTGGAAGAAGGTGTTCTTCCGTGGGTTCCTGCGGAAGAAAGGTGAAAGGTTCTTCCGCGGGTGCCAGCGGAAGAATACCTTCTTCTGTAGGCTCCATTTTTTACTCGCGGAAGAACCTGCCAAACTTCTTCCACAGGATACATTTCGCTGTATATTGGTTTTTTTTCTTGAAAATTATGTCTGAACCAACAATTTATTGATATTATTAGTTAGTTTTATTTATTTATTAGGTGTTACAAAGTGTATATGGTATTTAAGTTACACAAACTCCCTAATTTTGTGTTTTTTAGTTGCTATTAGGATGTCTAAATTGAATTGTTATTTGTTGTCATTTGGTTAGGATGTGTAAATAACTGTATACACTGCATAAATTGAATTGTTATGTGGAACACAACATGAAAGAGCAAAATTAAATTGGTTATCCAATTCCTTTTCACAGGAAATATGACACTATGGTGAGGAACCTCAGCTACAATTTAAAAGAAATGTTGTGCTATGCCTGTTACGGGACAGAGATCGAGCATGAGACGAGTCTAGCTAGTAGCATCATGTGTTAGTAGAAGATAATATTGTAAAATACAACATAAATAGCTAGTTAACAAATTGAACACGAAATGATGGAGCACCTTGATTCCTCTAATTTGATGTATTGAGAATTTTGAATACAAAATGATGTGTTGAGAATTTTGAATACAAAATGATGCACTTGGTGATTACAAATCCAAGCACCCACATTTGTATTAGTTACAAATCCAAGCCATTCCAAACCAAATGCACTCTAAATGGTATGAAAAAGTTTAGTAGGAATTTCTTTACAAAGCATATACCTTGACATAATTAGCTTAATTAAAATTTAAAAAATAAAAATAAGGCTAGAAATTGGCAGGAATTATGGGTAATTAGTATTACTAATACTCAATACAAACCAAATATCCTTATTTGCTGATAAAGCCTAGCTGTCTATTTCTGACCATTAAATCCCTTCCTTGACAAGGATGAAAAGCTCTTATTGAAAGAATAATAGATAACTAGGACAAATTAAATGACAAATGTGAGCTATGTATCTAGTCCTTCCTAGTAAGAACAAATGCTTTGTTCGGGTGCTTACTCTTTTCTCCATACCTTACCATATGAACTAGAAAATTGTAATAGTTCACTTTCATTGTAACTAAGATTCATGTGCAGTTGGTGATTACAAATCCAAGCACCCACATGGATCCCCAAGCCTTGTGCCCTTTTTGAATATTTTACCATACTCTCTATTTTTATAAATTCTCAATTCACAATCAATCAAAGTGTTTGACTCCACATGAATCTAATTCAAAAAATCCACCCCTAAGTAATTTGAGTTTCAGGGTGGGGATGGAAAAACCCCGTCATCATGCCTACTTGAATAGCAGTGGCTCTGCTATTCAAGAGACACAGGGTTACCACTGTTCAAGGCTTGTCAGAACCATTTGCACTGTGAGAAATTGCTTAGTTAATGAAGTTTGTGTGATGATATTAAGCTTTTGCATCAACCCTTTTCCATTCATTTTCATTTGATCACATGACATCATTGACATGTGCTTCTTGTTTCATTGTTGATGTTAAGTTAGACAGTTCATATAATTTCTTTGATTTAACTTGAACTTAGAGATCAATTAAAGGAATTTATACCACAATAATTGATTCTAATAGAAATGTATAAAGGAAAGAAAAATAAACCTTGTGGTTTAATAACTAGAATTGTGTCTTGAGAGAATCACAATGACAGGATTTGAGTTCTACTAATCAATTGAATTATATTTGGTGTGATTTATATATGCATTTGTTATATATGCATTTGTATGTCAATTATTTGGATAAATTATGTTGAACTAAATATATAATCTGTGGATTTGGATAAATTATGTGGATTAGTTAAGATTCCAAAGCTTTGTTACACAAATTATTTGAGTGTTTAATTTGACGAATAAAAGTAAATGTTCTTCATGATTTCAGATCATGGTTAGAACACGAGGTTTACGTCGTGTGGTAGGCACAGGTAGAGGCAGAGACCTTAGTCAGGATGTGCCTGAGGATGTTCCTCGGCGTCGTAGGCCCACTGCCTCAGCACGTAGGCAACGGGTTACCCAGAGAGTCGAGGATGTTCCTCAGTTGGCTAAGGATGTGCCTCATGCGTCTGATGGTAGCCCAGAGAGGACAGGAGCTGCCGATGGTGCTGAGATAGATCGATTGGCTAGTGATGGGATAGTTGATGATGATGAGGGGTTCCCCGGTGGGCCACGCGATCCATCTATTTTGATAGGATTTGCTGATCATGTGGCACATAGCATATGAAGTGGACAGGTACGTACTTATTTTATTCCAGTAATTAGAAAGTAGTTTCTTTTATTTTGAAATACACAAATTTATAAACTATTATTCAATTTAGGAGCGACCCGATCTCAAGTTGGTCTCCCATGGTAGGAAAGTAGATAAATTTGGGAGACCGGCTGCTGAGATCGAAGGTATGATTGCGGCCACCGGATTGGATCCATTGATCAGGTGTTTTGTGATCACCACTGATCCTGGACTCATATCCGCCTTTGTTGAGAGGTGGCATAGGGAGACAAGCAGCTTCCACCTCCCAGTAGGGGAGGTGACGATCACTCTAGACGACGTTTTGTCACTGCTGCACATTCCGATTACTGGCGCGCTGCATTCATTTGAGCCGCTGGTTACATCTGTCGCAATCGCCCTGTTGACGAAGCTACTTGAGGTCACCACAGACGAGGCTACAGCTAAGACACGTCAGGCAGGTGGGCCTCATGTTCGGTTGTCCTGGCTTCGGGACATGTACCAGAGTAGGTGCCGGGCCAGGCAGTGGGGTGCTGCAGCTCGGACGTACCTACTTCATTTGGTTGGTTGCACTCTTTTCGCTAACAAGAGTGCAACCCATGTCCATGTTGTGCACCTGCAGGAATTCAGAGACCTGGGCCTGGCAGGGGCATTCTCTTGGGGAGCGGCCGCTTTGGTCCACTTGTACGATCAACTTAACGAGGCGTCGCAGGCCCCTACACGGCAGATGGCTGGTTACATTTCACTACTTCAGGTGAGTATCGCTGCTTGTAATTTAAATTAAAGTAAAATTCAATCCATGTTTGTTTGCTGATGTTGACTTTGTGTTTGTAGTGCTGGATTTACGAGCACTTTCCATCAGTCCACAGGTGTGTTGTTGACGATGGTTATGCTGAGGCTAGCCCACGTGCCTGTAGGTGCCTTACGGGTAAGGCCTAGATGACCGGGATTAAGGGAGCCCCTTACAGAGCATGTATTGATGCCCTGACAGTGACCGACGTCTGTTGGATGCCATATGATGAGCATCGGGGAGTTCGGGGCTATGACTTGATATCCTCGTACACGGGGCAAGTAAGATGGGGTCCGATCATCGTCTACATTCGACCAGAGTGGGTGGTTCGACAGATGGGGTACATTCAGACCGTTCCTCCGTCACCGGTTCGTGATTCGTTAACAGGTACTGATATAGATGACCGGTGGGTACACTTTTTAGATCATGTGGCGCCTACAGGGGAGCTCTGTGTAGTTCCTGGGCAGGTGGCCCCAGACTACATGGAGTGGTTTTTCCAGATTTCGCACCCTTTTGTGACGCCGAAGGAGGACACTACTGAGCCGAGACCTACGCCTCCCCCTCCCACTCATGATGATGACTTCGTCAGATCCCCCTACGCATTTTGTGTAAGCTGTGTACTTTTTGTTAACTTAATTATTTTTTATAAATTCATACTGACTTGTTATTTTCACTAAGACAGGTTGATTGCACAACATGTGTCAGGATGGGAAGGATTGCTGAGCATTTGGAGCGTGTCATCAACCTCAGGATGGTGACTGCAGAGACTGACTTATATGATATCATGGATCTTTTTCTGAGGATAGCTAGAGATGACAACCCAGATGATAGTCTTAGGCCGCGATAGAGACCCCGCATAGATTAGGATTTATCTTTTTTATTGTATTTGTTTATGTATTTAAATTTTAGTATTTGTTTTTGTATTTGTTAAAACACATTGACTTAGATAATGTCTCTATTTCTTTATGTATTTAAATTATCTTTTTACTTAAATTGTTAATTTTAGTATTTGTTTATGTATGTGATAAATATAAGTTAGAAATTTTTAAAAATAAGTTACAAATTTTAAAAAATAAGTTAGACATTTTAAAAAGTAAGTTAGAAATTTTAAAAAAATAAGTTAGAAATTTTAATTGATTGAAACAAATAAGTTAGAAATTTTAATTAAATGTAATTGATTGGATAAAATAAGTTAAAAATTTCAAAAAAATAAGTTACAAATTTTAAATAAATAAGTTAGAAATTTAAAATAATAAGTTAGAAATTTAAAAAAAATAAGTTTGTCATTGAAACAAATAAGTTTCAAATTTTAATTGATTGAAACAAATAAGTTAGAAATTTTAATTGAATGGACAAAATAAGTTAGAAATTTTAATTTATACTAAAAATTAATATATAATTTAAACAACAATAAGTTAGAAATTTCAAAAAAATAAGTTACAAATTTTAAATAAATAAGTTAGAAATTTAAAATAATAAGTTAGAAATTTTAAAAAAATAAGTTAGTCATTGAAACAAATAAGTTCCAAATTTTAATTGATTGAAACAAATAAGTTAGAAATTTTAATTGATTAAAACAAATAAGTTAGAAATTTTAATTGAATGCAATTGAATGGACAAAATAAGTTAGAAATTTTAATTGAATGCAATTGAATGGACAAAAAGTTATTATATAATTTAAACAACAATAAGTTAGAAATTTCAAAAAAATAAGTTACAAATTTTAAATAAATAAGTTAGAAATTTAAAATAATAAGTTAGAAATTTTAAAAAAATAAGTTAGAAATTTAAAATAATAAGTTAGAAATTTTAAAAAAATAAGTTAGTCATTGAAACAAATAAATTCCAAATTTTAATTGATTGAAACAAATAAGTTAGAAATTTTAATTGATTGAAACAAATAAGTTAGAAATTTTAATTTAATGGACAAAATAAGTTAGAAATTTTAATTTATACTAAAATTTATTATATAATTTAAACAACATTAAGTTAGAAATTTTAAAAAAAATAAGTTACAAATTTTTAATAAATAAGTTAGAGATTTAAAAAAATAAGTTAGAAATTTCAAAAGAAATAAGTTACAAATTTTAATTGATTGAAACAAATAAGTTATAAATTTTAATTAAATGTAATTGATTGGACAAAATAAGTTACAAATTTTAATTTTTACTTAAAATTATTATATAATTTAATCAACAATAAGTTACAAATTTCAAAAAAATAAGTTAAAAATTTAAAAAAATAAGTTAGAGATTTCAAAAAATAAGTTCCAAATTTTTAAAAAAATAAGTTAGAAATTTTAATTAAATGTAATTGATTGGACAAAATAAGTTACAAATTTTAATTTTTACTTAAAATTATTATATAATTTAATCAACAATAAGTTACAAATTTCAAAAAAATATGTTAGAAATTTAAAAAAATAAGTTAGAGATTTCAAAACATAAGTTACAAATTTAAAAAAAAAATAAGTTAGAAATTTTAATTAAATGTAATTTATTGGACAAAATAAGTTACAAATTTTAATTGCTTTTTGGTTCTGTAATTCCTTTTCAATTGCTTGTAATGTAGTGGATAAAAGTATTGTTTGCACTTTTTTTTCTCTTTGTAACTCCTTATAATTTTTTTTGATAAAAGTTGATAATAAAACTTTTATTCCTTTTTGATACATACTACACATTACAAACGGGTCACAAACATAACAAATTGACACACTAAGACATATTACATCGACTAGAACATCATGGACACAAATTTAATTTGCACGAAACAGCCTAACATTTAACTAGCATTCAATCACGCAAAGACGTAACCACATTGTCCTCATTTTCCATAACCACTTTACTAAAGAGAGCCAAAATTTCTATTGGCACAAATTGTTTCCAGTAATTGGATTCTACCAGCACCTTTAGCACGTCGTCGTCACATTTCAGCTCAATAATTTCAAATTCTAAAACTTTCTCAGAATACTCCAAATGACTAGGTTGTCGATAAAACAAACACCTTACAACTTGGGATTCGTGAATCCCATGAGGAGGATTCCCTTTTGGTGCTACTTGTTTGATCAAATCCTTCAGTTGATCTATGCTACATCCTTTTGGAATATCAATTTTTTTTGGATTTATTCCGGTGAACGCGTAACCCACAAAGTTGTTTTGGCATGGCATGTTCCACCTTCCTTTGTAATACAAAACCGCATCATGTGTAGGGATGCTAGGGCGTTCAAGTAAGTTTAAAATTGCATCTGTTGTTCTACCAACGGTACATAACAACTCAATCGGTCCAACAAATGAAAATTGATCATTATACATTAACATGGTGTTCACATCCATGTCATTTTTCAATTGCATACTTTCAAAGCGAATGTTGTTACCTGTATCTTCCACTGGTCGCCAGTAATGAATTTCATCCACAACTTGATTGTTGTTTAGCTGAAGGCTGTTGTGTATTCTGCTTTTGAGAGTTGAAAAATCGCATAGGTTTGGTACTCACATGGGCACTGGAGTAGAACTTTGAAAATAAACCCCACACTCGTTGTGAATGACGGTTCCATTTGGAAAAATGAATGCCAACCTCGAATTCACGATCGTCTGGGACGAAGTCTCTCCTAAGAATGCCATTATTTATCGAAAATTAATTTGACAAACTCTGAATACCAGTTGCTGTTGAGTACCATGGACATCCCCATCTGTCATTTATATAGATGGCCCAGCCAGGCACATGACTTCACTTTTACCAGACCCGTGACTATTTTACATTGTGAAGCATAAAACTAAAGCAACCTCCTGTCACGTCGTTCACTGTTGGGTCACGTCAGTCATTGTTGTCTGACGTCATTAACTATTGTGTAACATCAAACCCAGTTCACAGAACTGCTTATTTCATCAAACCTTGTGTGGAAGAGTCAGCAGAAGGAAGTCCCAAAACTCAGAAAATTTGGTTTCAGGCCATGTAAAGTTGCCTAAGTACCCTTGTTCGGGGATTTTTTAAAATTATCTAGGAAAGTCGTGAGACTCTCCAAAGGTGGTATGTCTCATGTTTGCACGTCAACGAATCAAAAAAAAAATAACAGGAGACACCGGTTCATTCAAACAGGGCCTGCAACGGAAGGCCCAAAACTCAAAAAAGTTAGTTTCGGGCCATGTAAATTTGCCTAAGTACCCCTGTTCGAAGTTTTTTTAAAATTATCTGGGAAAGCCGTGAGACTCTCCAAAGGTGGTCTGTCTCATGTTTGCACGTCAACGAATAAAAAAAAATAACAGCAGACACTGGTTTATTCGCGAAAAGGGCCTGCAACGGAAGGCCCAAAACTCAAAAAAGTTAGTTTCGGGCCATGTAAACTTGCCTATGTACCCCTGTTCGGGGATTTTTTTAAATTATCTGGGAAAGCCGTGAGACTCTCCAAAGGTGGCCTGTCTCATGTTTGCACGTCAACGAATAAAAAAAAAATAACAATAGACACCGGTTCAATCGAAAAGGGCCTGCAACAGAAGGCCCAAAACTCAAAAAAGTTGGTTTCGGGCCATGTAAAATTGCCTAAATACCCCTGTTCGGGGTTTTTTTTTTAAATTATCTGGGAAAGCCGTGAGACTCTCCAAAGGTGGCTTGCCTCATGTTTGCACGTCAACGAATCCAAAAAAAATAACAGCAAACACCAGTTCATTCGAAAAGGGCCTGCAACAGAAGGCCCAAAACTCAAAAAAATTAGTTTCGGGCCAACATTTCCTCTTTAGGGACGACACGTGGCCTGCTACTCTGGCCCTTATCTGGCATGTCCATCCTTTTTGGCGCGGCATTTAATTCGTCGTCAAAAAAAACTGAAGGACACCTCACTTGTTTCTCTTTCGGCCGCCACCGGTCTTGTCGTCGTCGAAGGCGCCCTTGCGCTTGCTGGCAGAACCTTTTCCAGTGACCTCCTTGCCTTTTCCTTTGGCCTTGTTTGTCATTTCTACATAGAATGCAATGAGACCAACGCTAATTGCATGGTCAGAGTTAGAGAAATGGAGAGAGGAAGAAGTGTGTGACTGGAGTGTGTGAAACTGTGAAGAACGAGGAGTCCAAAATGAATTTTACTGTAAAAAATTTGAGGAAAAATGTGACCGACACATATCATGCGGTGCGTAGAAGAATCGGCCATTAGTCAACTTCTCAGAGGAAAAAATCATTTAACTAGTACAAAATAATCTTAAAATTAACAAAATAATTTAACTAAGTAACCCACGGAAGAACCTTCTTCGGTTGAGTCTTGCGGAAGAAGTTCTTCCGTGGAGTCCCACGGAAGAAGGTTCTTCCGCAATTCTTCTGCAGTTGACAGTGGCGAAAGAATTCTTCCGTGGGACTCCATGGAAGAACCTTCTTCCGCAGTTATAATGTCAACTGCGGAAGAAGGTTCTTCCGTGGAGTCCTACGGAAGA
The DNA here is from genome assembly GCF_004193775.1 of Glycine soja. Lineage (NCBI taxonomy): Eukaryota > Viridiplantae > Streptophyta > Magnoliopsida > Fabales > Fabaceae > Glycine > Glycine soja. The sequence goes on along the minus strand of NC_041002.1, from coordinate 27,453,726 downwards.
ATTCTTCCGCCCTTGTCAACGGAACAAGTTTGCAAAAAAGCATGAAGGGCATTTTTGGGATTTTGAAAATTTGCTGGGTGCACTAACAATTCTACTGGGTGCCCCTAGCAAATCCCCCTTATTCATGCCCTTTTCAACTTTTGATTTTGTAGGCCCAAAACTAATATCTTCTCATTCTAGGCCGAGAATAATTAACAATTGAATTACTAAAACATATTAGATGTAATCATAACACATAGTCTAAATATTACACACTTCATACAATAAAATATTTTAAAAGAATTACTCGTAATTTCTCTTGATAATAATTCTTTAAAATCAAATAAGTAATATTTTAAGAAATATTAAATTTCCTAAAACATAAATTCCTATAAAGTAAAAAATAGGATGTTATGCTAGTTCCTAAAATGTAAATTTCCTAATACATAAATTTATTTTCTTAATTAATTAGAGACCTATGCTAGTTCTAGGCATTTAGAAACAAATTTAAATTTAAATGTTTGAGAACACTCTAATTATCTTTATTGTATAACTCTTGTCATTTGTTCATTTATGTTTTACTATATCAGATTAATAACTTAGACTTTTCTTCTTGTTGAGTGTAAAAAGTCATGCCTCGATAGTAAGGCTTCATTTGGTGTTAAGTTTGGTTGCGTTCAAGTCACATTGGAATGTACCAAACAATTAAATCTCTAAGATTTTGATGTTAACAAAGTATAAATTTAATGTATTAACCTTGCATGCTTAAGCTATAGGTTCATCTATCTCTATGAGATACAAGCAAAAAAGCATGAACAAAAAGGCTCTGGACGATAGCGAATGTATCAGTCATTGGACAATACTACTTTAGCATCCAGTCTTGAGAAGACAAGTGCTTTAGCACTTGGCTCGTAGTACAAAAGCAATGGAACAGTTACTCAGTCCTCAAGTACTGAAAACAATCATCAGAAAGTGACATCCATAGGTTCAATAAGAAACTCGGGCCATAGCATACAAAAGGAAAGATTTAAACTGTTTTGTCTTGACATTCTTAATTCTTTTTTTCTTATGTTATTAATGTTTCTTTCGATTTGTACGCTTAAAGTTAGCTCTGAGCACTAGACAACAATGACAGATTGTACTTCTCTGAAGATATATTGTAGAAAGTATTCGCGGTCCCCACTCTCTCTCTCTTTGCATAGTAGTAGTCTCGTGTCAAGCACCAAAGCTATTATACAATGGCTAGTTGGAATCTCCCAACGGATCAAAGTTTTGAAGTCTATATAAAGTTTGAAGATGTTTGTGTTAAGTCATCGAATCACCATAGAATAATCTGAGACAAAATGAGCAAAGTGTTGTAACCTGTTGTCAGTTTGCTGGACGAAGGAAACTTGAACGAATTGAGTAAATCTTAACTTTGCTAAGATAGCGAGTTTCTTTGTATTCGAGCTTATTGTGTAAACACTCTTTGAGTAATTAGAATACATTTTCTATCAAACATATATTGTTTGTGAAAGGCAAGAGTGATTTAGTGACAAAGAATACCTGGGTCTTAATCTCAGGGGGAGATTAAGGGTAGTGCTAAAAGTGGCCTAGAAAGTATTCATTGTAGCCAAAAGTGACAGAGAATACTTAGTTGTAATCAAAGGATTAGTCAGTGGAACCCTTCAAGGTTTGAAGAAGAACTAGACGTAACCCAAGAGTTGGGGTGAACTAGTACAAAACCTTTGCATTTTTTTACTGCTTTTATATAACTAGTTTTCTTCTATATACACTACTATATCCAAGTTTTTTGAACTAATTTTCTAAGCACAACCTGATTTTGAACCCCTTGGATGAAACCTATCGTCCATCGATATCTTTTTGAGAAAAGTTTTTGAAAGACAAAGTTTTATCCATCACACAATTCAACACCCCCCCCCCCCCCCCCTTCTAGTGTGTTTCGGGTACTCCATTTGATTCGCCAACAAGGCATTAATTGTGGATTAAGATCTTACTCCCTCCTATCTTGAATATATGCAACAAAAATCTCTTATTTTTTGTCCCAAATATAAGCAAACCTCAATTATCTATACCTTATTTAACGAGTCTCTCTCCAAAATATCCTTCATTTAATAATATCAAAGACTATTTTATACTTGATATTAAGTTCCAATAAAAGATAGTTTACGAAACATGTTTATTTTTTAATTGAAAATGACATAGTTTAATAAATTTAACTAATTTTGTTAAGAAGTATAAAGTATGTCTTTTTTTTTCTTCTTATAATTGAAACCGGAAGAAGTATATTGTTAACTAATGTGGTGTAATTATATTAAAGAAAAATAAATTACTAATAATTCTTACAATTAATAAGTATAGATGTCAAATTCGTTTCCTTATTTTATTTGTATAATTTCCATAAAAGTATAATATAAATAAGATTGTGTTGTGCATATTACATAACTAAAGTTTGACCTCGTTGAGTGCAAATTATGTGATCTACTATTCGCCTCCTCAGTCACCGAATAACTTTATGCTTGCATGTGTGAGATTGAATTTGACTTTCTTTATGCTAATTTTCAAACCTTTTACATAAGAGTTGGCTTTTCATTAACTTTTTTCTTTTCAAATCCACCAAATCAAACAACATAAATATGATAAATTTCTAAATGTCTCATCACATTTAATTCTTCTTGATTCATTTTTGTTGGAGTACAAGTATATGTTCAAATTCCACATTGGGTAGGAATGGAAAAATTGAACACAATATAAGTAAAGATAAGACTCATAAACTTAAGTCTTAAGGTTTTTGGTTAAAGTATGATGCTAAGTGTGCTTATATGGTTTGCTCATGTCTCATTGGTGAAAATCTCTCTAGTGTTTACCCTCCTTAAATTATACAACAATTGGTATCAGAACTGATGTTCGACTTGGTGACCAACTCAGACGAGTAAGATGATAGTGATGGATCCATGGACATGGAAATCCCTTATATCGAAAATCTTCCTAGCGGATGAGTCTATGCATGAATGTCAGGCAATGGGCTTCACAAGTGTTGCGACAGTATAAGGTACTAGAGCATGCTGGCAACAATGACTAGGTGAGCCAGGGGCAATCACAGTTAAGTTCTAAGGGTCACCATTAAATATTCATGGATTGAAAATAATTTTTGCTCGAGGGAGAGATTACCATGTTAAAGAGACTCACACTTGAGGAAGAAATTGTTGGAATACAAGTGTGAAGTAAAATCTCACATCGGATAAGAATAGAAAGATTGAACACAATATAAATAAGGATAAGACTCATAATCTTGAACTTTAAGGTTTTGGATTAAGGTACGATGTCAGTTTCACTTATATGGTCACTCATGACTTATTGATGTAAATTTTTCCAGTGTTTACTCTTACCCTCCCTCAAACACATAACAATGTTAAATGCAAACATATCACCAACCACAATCCATTGCCGGACTGGAGCTGAAATAAAGATATATAACATGTCATTAGCAATAAAGAGGCTAACTAGGTTCAAACTATGAACACCATTGAGCTTACGGACTTTGAACACACTACTAATAATACTACACAAGCTGAAACCATTGCATAAAGCGAAAAGAACCTCTGCTAGAAAAGTCAATTGTTTCTTCACTTTACTGGCTTTATTATATACACTGAATGGCTACTAAAAATGTGTATGGCAACTACTTGTCTTGTTCCCTGGCTATTTCTTTCTTCAGAAGAAAAGTGTAATCTTGATTAGGCACCATGCTGTCTAAGGAAACACAGGTCTCTTGTCCTGATATTAACATGTGATCCACACCTTTGACAATTATTCATCTAATCTTTCAGTAACAAGGGAAACGAGAACTTGTGATTTATATGATTTAAGATCATAGATGTTGACTGTTGATTCGGCTATGAAAATATACACTTAGTCATAGGAAGTGTTACATATAGTATATGTTTATTACATAATACCAGAATGTTGGCTTGACAGTACAAAATTTCTTTACACGAAGAGCACAAACTGTAAACAAATGAGTCCCACGATTTTAATCAAAGTTTCCATTTTTCTTTTCCTTTTTTATTCAATTTTCAGCCAATAAAACAAGCAGGTTGTTTCCACAAACAATTATTTTTGTAACATGTTGCATTTCTCATCAACAATCTTACCCGTATTGCCATGATGCATGAGGATCCTAAGAACACAGCACATTGTATCCACAGAGTAGCTGAGAAATATTGAATAATCAGCTCTCATATAAAGACCATCAAGACAGTCTGCTTGGGTGGTAGCAACTAGCAATGGTGTGTTTGGTTCCTTATCTCAGATGTGGCTTTTCACGTTTGCTGAGAAGGTAATAGTTATACTTCCACATCACAAACATGATCTTTTACTTCTCAACAGGCTTTTAAACACGCTACAAACAAGCAGATTGAGGAGTTTCAGCCATGAATCAATGCATTTCTCGCCTGCAGACATGGAATTTAGCATTCAATTATAGTTTGATGAATACAAATGTGATCAAGAAACCCATTCAAAACCAGATCCATTAGTCAAGGAAATGGTACCATACAGTAATTTCGAATAACAAAAGTTTGCATTACTTGCTAACATTGTGAATCTGAAGGTTGCTCTTCCTTGAAATTTCCTCTCCAGAGGATTATCTGCTCATCCTTAAACAAGATAGGGACACATGGCACTAAATCCTGCAATAACAGGATTACCATTAAATGCTTATGCACCACATGGCAGATGTATTCAACACAAAGACAGAATCAGGGAAACAGTGAAATTTATCATGAATCGAATGTCAAGTAGACATACCCTTAGCTTCACTCCAATCTTTTTGCAGTCGCTAGTTCCCACATGGATACAGTCCAGTTTCACAACCTCCTGAGTCTTAAAAGCCTCCCTCACCCTCTCCACCACATTCACATAAACACCATTTCTAGCTGAACATTGAAAGCACAATTTAGCATATGTACCAATCCAATACTACTTTTAAACTAGATTAGGACCAAAAGGTAACATTTTGTGAGCCCCTACTCCCCAATAATTCACTTACTGAGTTTCAGGAGAGGATCTGAATTCAACCCACTTTTTCTCATTTCTTTTGTTTCCTCATACGTCAAACCCTCAATTACATTCTTCACAAGCCTAGGATATATGGGTGCATAAGGCTTCCACAGCATGAGAGGGATAACTGGACAGTTCTTGGTATCATAATTTCGTCCTCTGTACAGAAGCAGTATATTAATGTTGCGGTAGATAACTTTCCCACCAGACTTGTCCTGTGAACACAGCAATACACATCAGGGAAAAGAAATGTAAATTGAGAGTTTAAATCAGAATGATCAATCCTTTAAAAGTGCAAAACAGCAATGTTGACCTCGAGGTGGAAGCAAACATTGTCCATGTCAAGAGTTGGCACACCCAAGCATTTAATCCTCACAGCTTCAGCCTTTTTCCAATGGTTATGGATGTCACCCAACATGTTGTGTGTGACTCCCCCCTTCCCTAGTACAACACAAACATCATTAGCTAATTGCATAACAACTCATCCATATAAAATAAATTTGTCTTCTCCAAATGCCCTTTAGATAGAAAAGTGAAGAGTTATAACTCTTAGGTATTGTATGGCCTAACTTTTGAGTTTAAAAACTGTTTTAAAGTTGAAGTTAAACTATGAACTTTAGAAGTAAGTCGTTTGATAATTTTCAATATATTTTTTAACTTAATAGCTAATTTAAAGCTAAAAGATTTTTATAAAGTTCTTCCTTTTCTGTCTTCTTCTTCCTCTTCTTTCTTCTACACCACTCCATTATCACTCAAACCCAATAACCCTAACTACCAATGGCATTAATGTAGGTGAAACCCCAAATCTGGTATACCTATTATTTAAAACTACCACAGAAATCGAATGTTAAGTTTATCTCTGAATTTTAAGTTTACAGCTCTGTAATTTGTTACAAATTTAAATATGTATATAAAGTTTATTACAACTTTAGCCATTAATAATCAACACGTATAATTCTACACTTCTTTATCAAAAAGTGCAGCCATCACTAAATCAAATCAAGTATCATCAATAACCTCAATAAGAAATAAGCAAATAAATTCCCAAATTGAGTAGAAAAAAAAAAGAAGAAAGAAACATTGATACAAGTAACAACAAATAAACCAAAAATAAGTCATTCAGATAAGCAACCAGCAGGAATTTTACAAGAATTTACTTAGAATACAGTGCATTAAGACTTAAAGAGATTTTTTGAGAAATGCTAGAAAAACACTTTGTGAGACATTCTTTTTAGGGTAAATACTCATTTTGATCCTTGAAAGTGTGAAGCGGTGACAAATTGATCCTGAAAAATGAAAAATTCAAATTTAGTCCCTAATGTACAAAAAGTGCGACAGATTGGTCTTGTCGTTAAATTTGTGAGATCATTTTGTAATGTGCAAAAATACCAATTTGTCACTGCCTCATACTTGGAGGGATCCAAGTATTTACCCTTCTTTTAAGCACGCCTTATATTGTTAGCAAACAAGTCTCACCTGTGATTTTGTAGTTGTCAACAAATTTTAACCAATGGCAGAGTATATTAAAAGGAGTGCATTAGAAAATGATGCTGCTAGCGTTCAGATTTTTTAAACTATCATCTAATCATGAATACTTATGCATAGTATAATAAAAATATTGACTTTTTTAATAATTATTTTAAAAACAATTACTTACTGGGTTCACATATTCGTTCATCAATTCAAGCATTTTACAGAAGCATCTCCGATAGTATATTAACCCAGATATATGCATAACAGGAATAACCATCTAAAAATTCAAGATAATAAAATAAAACGAAATCAATTAATATTTAAAAAAACAAAAACATCTTTTTGTTCTTTTCTCCAGTGAAAAAAAAAGAAAAAAAATGAAAATAGTTGAGGGAATAAGGAGACACCTAAATTGATTTGCCTGGCACAGTCACTGTGCCGGTAGCGTTCGATGAGCTCTGCCACCTCCACCTCACTAAGCGGTTCTCCGAGAATCCGGTTCCGCTCCTCCTCGACCCTCTCCCGGTCCGGTTCACCCTGAACCGGAGCGGAAACACCGGTCCATTTCCGGTCGATCCGGCCCGGCCCAAAGGGGGAGAACTTGGGCGATTCGCGGAAGCTGATGGGCCCAACGGAAGGGTCGGACTCCGAATAAGAGTATCTGAAGTCGAACGGAAGGTTCGACTTGAAAGGGAGTTTCGGGGCTCCGTTTTTGTTCGGATCACCGTTTTCGGAATTGTTCTTTTTCTTCTTCTCCGCGTGGTTCTTCTTTGATTTGTAGTAGGGTTTTGGGGAAGGGGAGAACGGCGGGTCGTATTGGTGGTCGGGAATGAAGTGGCTGAGAAAACGACGCTGATGGAGTGGTAAACGACGCGTTGAGAAGCAGAGGATACGGCTCTGCATTCGGCAGGGTTGTTGAAGGAGGTGTGACGTTTTGGTTAATTAGACGCGAGGGCGCAACGACGTGCAAACATTTTAACATAAGCTAAAATATAAATATTAGTCAGAATCTCTCTTCCATTCTTTTTTTAAGACATTTTATTATAATTTTTATAGATTTTTCTTTTTATTTAATGATTTTCTTTTCTGATTTATATTAAATAATAATCAAAACTCATAAAAATTAATAATTTTAAAAAATTCTAATCAATCATAAAAAAAATTCAAAGAAAGAGTCAACAAGAAAATGCTACTAATATTTCTTAAACTAGAATTGTGACCCTTATGCATTTATGTTAAGTAAATATATACTTTGCAACAAATAAAACATCTACCAAGTAAAACACTAATTATTAATAATTTTTTATTTTCATTCAATTTTTTCAAAAAATAAAGTTATCTTGAAAAAAAATAAAGAAAATCTCAGTATGTTTTGACTTTTTTGAAATTTGAAAATTGTTACTTCTTTTAGGGTGAGACCAAATTGTTAAATTCCAATGCTATATCAATAAATCTTAATTGACGCTTAATTTTCACTAAGGTAATTATGTTTGTTGAATCATTTTTTTGGTAATTTTTCAATGGGAAAAATAGATCCTATTTGGGTCCCAATTCCATATAATAATTGTTCTATCTGTTTCCAATACAAGGATCATAATTATCATTTGTGTACATTATGGGTATAAATATGTTTAGTTTCTTATAAAAATAAAAATAAAAACCACACACTACCAAAAACGCTTCTTTTTTTATCTTTGTTCTATGTGAATCTTTGTTTCTTCTTTCTCATTTTTTCTCTCGATTATTCACCTTTCATTTTCAATCTATACACAATAAAAAACTTTTCTCTACGACTTGCATCCTGCCTTTGTAAGTATTAACATTTTTTGCATGCTGAATATACTTACATGCATATTATCTGAATCTATTGTTATATAACGCTCATGATTTTATTTTTTTTTACCTATAGTTCTTGAGTCTAACACTTTATTTTTTTTCAACTAACAATCCAGAAAAAAACAAGAATGCCTAATTTATTCAACATGGAATATTATGGTCAAATAGCAAATAAAGTTACTCTTGAGGATCCAAATAGTACCAAGATTAAACATGCTATGGATAAGGAAAACAGAAGAGTATATTTGAATGAAGGAGAAAAAAATGGTTACAATATTTGAAGGAAAAATATTTTCAATTAACTTTGCAACTCTGTTTTTTAAAAATTTTCTTCAACAACCTTTAAATCTGGAAAGTTTTTAATTTAAAGCCATTAGATTCAATTAAATTAGTTAATTAGATTGAAATTACAATTAATATGCAAGTCTTTTCTGAAAGCATCAAATTTATTTTGACAGATTTAATTGAATAATATACAAACAATCGGAATATAAAATGCAACATAAAGATTAAAATGGAAAAAACACTTCAATTGTAATAACCAACCTGATATTCTATGTCGGCTCCTCCTTAATATTTTATTTGAGTCAATCCAATTCTTTTGGCCTGATCGACATAGATGTGTGAGAACCTATTCAAGCTGGTCCAAAGTATTGCTTGATTGTCACAATAGCAACAGTCAGTACATCCTAACATCCATGGACCACAAAGCTACCCTATGCAGACTGCTCTTCCAGGGAATCCTGCAATCAATAAAATATGAAATTGTTTATAGACTATTGTTGTTATTATATATAATGACCATTGAAACTAAAAATTAACTTACAATCCTATCAGTAATTTGGCGTGCCACCTGAGATGTCATCTGACTCAATTTTTTTGTGCGAGCCATCTTCCACTTCACGTGTTGTCTGATGGGAGATGGATGATTAACAATTGTTTCAGTGCTTCCGGATTGGGCTGCTTGCTCCAATCATTTTTTTGTTTTTCTCCATTAACTTTTTGTTCAAGAAAATCATAACCCCCACGAGACAACACATGAGGGGCAGTGTTTTGTTTCTGGATGAATTGTGCCTTCTTTCTAACATCCTGTGACAAATAGACAGTATATAAAAAAATGCTTAAATCATTTGAAAATGTCAGTTTGAAAAAGTTGAAGAACCACAATGATGAAGCTCCATGTGAAGCTTATAGGCCTTGGATCTTCTTCATCAATGGAGTCCTTTTCTTCTTAAAGTTCAATGGCAGCGAAATGGAGAAAGAAGAAAGATTATTGGAGACGCCACTTCAAGGAGAAGACGAGTCAAGAACAAGCTCACCACCATAGAAAGCCATGGATAAGAGATTGAAGGTAGGAGAAGTGTTGGATCGAGTGGCCTAAGAATAATTAAGAAGGGGGGGGTTGAATTAATTATTCCTAAACATTTACTAATTAAAAATTACTCTTCTAAGGCTCTTACTAAATTGTTAAGAGAATGAGAAGTAGAAGAAAAACTTAACAGAAAGTAAAAGCGGAAATTAAATGCACAGCGGAAAGTAAAAGAGTAGGGAAGAAGGAGACAAACACACAAGAGTTTTTATACTGGTTCGGCAACAACCCGTGCCTACATCCAGTCCCCAAGCGACCTGCGGTCCTTGAGATTTCTTTCAACCTTGTAAAAATCCTTTTACAAGCAAAGATCCACAAGGGATGTACCCTCCCTTGTTCTCTTTGAAACCCTAGTGGATGTACCCTCCACTAGAACTGATCCACAAGAGATGTACCCTTTCTTGTTTTCAGTCAAATCCAAGTAGATGTACCCTCTACTTGTACCTCAAAGGATGTACCCTCCAATGTGTTAAGACAAAGATCTCAGGCGGTTAAACCTTTGATACTTTGTGAATGGGGATACAAAAGAATTCTCAGGCGGTTAGTCCTTTGAACACTTTTGTATTAGGGAAAGGGAAGAATCAAAAGAATTCTCAGACTGTGTCGTTTTGAATTCTTTGACAAGGGAGAAGGGAGACACAAAAGAATTCAGGCGGTTAGTCCTTTGTTCATTTGGAAAAGGGAGAAGAGAGACACAAAAAGAATTCAGGTGGTTAGTCCTAGGCGAATTCTTTTTGGCAAAAGGAGAAGGGAATGAAAAAGATGAATAGCACAAGTTTTCAAGGTTTGGAAAAACCAGAAAACTTTGGAAAGCTTTTTGCAAAAGGAAGAAGAAGAAGAAGAAGTTCAAAGAGATTCAAGGCTTGTAAAGGATTGTATAAGATTGATTGGAAAAGTGTTCAAGATTGAAAGATTGCTTAGAAAGATTGATTGAAAATACAAAACAAAGCCTTGCTTTTATAGACTCTTCATGTCTGGTCAAGACAACCATTTAGAAGAGTTATAACTTTTAGAGAAACTTAAAACCAATTTGAAAAAGTCAAAAACCTTTTGAAGAGTTACATCTTTTGATTTATTCAGAAACAGTCATTGGTAATCGATTACCAAATCAGTGTAATCGATTACACAAGGCTTTTATGTGAAAGGATGTGACTCTTCATATTTGAATTTGAATTTCAATGTTCAAAGGCACTGGTAATTGATTACCAAACCATTGTAATCGATTACAAATTTTTGAAATTAATTAGAACGTTGTAAATTCAATTTGAAAACTTTTTCAAAACAATTTTGCTACTAGTAATCGATTACAACAATCTGGTAATTGATTACTAGAGAGTAAAAACTCTTTGGTAAATATGTTTTGAGAAAAATCATGTGCTACTCAATTTTTGAGAAAAAAACTTTTTATACTTATCTTGATTAAGCCTTCTCTTAATTCTTGAATCTTGAGTCTTGAATCTTGATCTTGATTTTGGAGATCTTGAACCTTGAATCTTGATTCTTGACTCTTAACTTTCTTCATGAGTCTTGAATTCTTCTTGATTCTTATCTTGAACTCTTGAATTGTTCTTGATTCACTTGAGTTGTTCTTTGATTGATCTTTTATTCACTTGAGTTGTTCTTTGATTGATCTTTGAGATTTTTGTCCTCACCTTTGTCATCATCTTTTGTTATCATCATTGTTATCATCAAAACACCTTTGAATCACCTTTGGTTCACCATGAAGATTTGTTTCTACAAGAAGATGAATGGAGGGAGAAGGAGAGAAAGAGCACAAAATTTTATGTCTCAAATGAGGTCTAAACTCTGAAGTATAATTCTCAAAATCAAATTTCCTAAAAAATGCACACACATGACCTCTATTCATAGCCTAAGTGTCACATAAAATTGGAGGGAAATTTGATCTTCTATTCAAATTTCACTTGAATTTGAAATTGAATTTGTGGAGCCAAATTTTGGAGCCAAAATTTCACTAATTATGATTAGTGATTTTTTGTTATGATTTAACCCACTAATCCAAGATCAAGTCCAAGATTCTCCACTAAGTGTGCTTAGGTGTCATGAGGCATGTAAAGCATGAAGGACATGCACAAAGTGTGACAATGGGGTGTAGCAAGCAAATGCTCGCCTCTCCCTCTAAAATTTAATTGGATTGGGCTTCTCCCAATTCAATTAAATTTATTTCTCAACACACACATCAAATATTCACTTAATGCATGTGCAATTACAAAACTACCCCTAATACAAAAACTAGTCTAGGTTCCCTAAAATACAAGGGCTGCAAAATCCTACATTTCTAGGGAATTCTACCTATATTATGGAACCCTTAATACAAGTCCCAAAAATAATGAAATCATAATCTAATATGTACAAAGATAAGTGGGCTCATACTAAGCCCATGAGCTCAAAATCTACCCTAAGGCCCATGAGAATCCTAGGTCTTTCTCTTGCATCTCTGGTCCAATCTTCTTGGAGTCTTCTATCCAATGCCCTTGGGGGTAGGATTGCATCATTCCCTCCCCCTTGAAAAGGATTTGACCTCAAATCCAAAGGTTCTTGAAACTCGGAGCTTCTTCCCTCAACGCCTGTAAAAAGAATAATAACATATATCTTAGTGGTGTTTGGCATGTTGGAGTAGGGTAAGGTCTGAAAACCCCTTTCCTGGGCATTTTCCCATGAGGGAACATGGTTCCTCACCAACTCAATGAGTGGTGCTACAAGTAGAGAAAAATATGGGACAAACCTTTTGTAAAAGTTTGTTAAGTCATGGAAGCCCCAAATTTTCCTTATACTTGGTGGAGTGGGCCACTCAAGAATGATCTTTATTCTCTTAAGTTTCGTGGGAACCCTTTGATCGCCATTTAAGAAATTAAGGAAAGTAATGCAATAAAACATACCTTTTTTATATTTTCATGTTGTTTACTCCTACCAAAAAGTATGACAAACCTAAGGTGTCCCATATGAGCACCTAGGTTTGTATTGAAACAAAAAATAAGAATAAACCTACCTAATAAGTCCCTATGTATATGAATCATGAAGATGTTGGATGCATGGGTGATTTTACAAAAGAGGGTTGCACCACTCAACACATTCATCATACCACCTATCATAGGGATTTGGTGCCTCATAATACCTATTTTGGGCACCGGCAAAGCACAAAGATTTAAGCTCTTATGAACTAAACCCTTATCCAACAACTCCTTTAGTTGAGGAATAATCTCAAGCCCAAGATGTGTGACAATGCTAACAAGTGTCTTTTTACAAAGGAGAAGATGTGGAGGTTGTCTAAGAGGGAAAAATTCTTTAATGTTTGTCTTTATTGCAAAATGACTTTCCTTCTTAGCTAACCTCTTGGAGGAGACACTTACCTCCTTACACTTCTCCTTAACCATTAAAGTTTTTCCATCTTCTTGGGGGTAGATTTTTTCACTAGACTCTTCTCCTTTTACTTCTTCACGTTCACTAGAGGAAGGTGAAGTAGTAGCCTCATCTTGGCTACTATAAATGTCTTGGCCCTTCATAATCATAGTTTTCTTGGTGGGGCATTGAGAAGTAATATGTCCTCTTCCAAGACATTTAAAGCACTTTATAGAGCTAGTCTTCTCTTGTATACTAGCCTTAGAAGGTTGCTTTTCTATTGTCTTCCCCTTATCATCTTTGGGCTTAGAAGGTGTCGCCCCTAAGATGCCTTGGCCTTGATCTTTCTCTGGATAAGAGTGAGGGCAATAAGATTTTGAAGTAGACTTCCTTTTAAGTTGTTGCTCTACCCTTATTTTCCAATCTAAGTAAGCCTCTATGTTGTCCTTCCCATGGAAGTATGGAAGGTTAATGTTAGCCTCTTGAGGCTTTCTTTCCTATTCTCTCCTATGTGAGTGAGGTCTAAGATGTGACCTATGCTTTCCTTCATAATTGTCACGAAGTTATTCACTTAGGCTCTTGCAAAGGTCATGACTACTATAGGAGGCATGTTTTTCTTTTCTTAATTCTTTTAGTATTTTCTTTCTTTCTTCTTCCCTTATTCGTTCCCTCTCATCTTGATTTATTTCTACCCTCTCTTTTCCTTTTTCTTTTCTTTCTAGTTTTTCTTTCCATAACTTGAGGGAACTCAACTCATCTAAGATTCTAGATAGAGAGTCCTTATGACTAGTACCCTCACCATTAACACTAGATGAATGATGACTCCTGTTGGTTCCTAAGTTGTGGTTCTTTCTTGTTGGGGGTTTGCAAAAGGTAAAAGCTAGGGTTCAAAAGAACTCAAGATAAGCAAGAAGAAAGTATTATGTAATAACAAGATTAACTAGGCGTGACTAGTAAAGAAAATAAGCTATGAAAGTAAGCAAGAAATTAAAGTGCAAGAAATGTAAACTAGGCGGATCCTAAGAGTGTTTGGATGACCATATTTAAGGTTTCCAACAAAACACTAACTATCCTAAGGGAAAAATAGCCTAAAATTATTACACACAAATGGAAGTTTGGTAACCTATTGGAGGCTCCCAACACACTTCCAATGAAAGGCCTTTTTGTTACACAATTTGAAAGTAATGAAGGTAAGTAAATTGTCAATTACAAAACAATCCTCAATTTTGGTGGTTGTGCTCTCTTTGGTGATTCACTCAATTTGGAGTGCTTCTTAGTCCAATATCTCTTAAGGTGGTTGGCCCCTTGCTTCTTGACTCAAATTCTTCAAGGGATGACACTAATCCTCCTTTCCAATTCCCTATATGGCAATTCACAAACAATTAAACAAAGAGACAAACAATAACCAAATACCAAAAAATTAAATAAAAGCTAAACCAATAGAGTTTTAACAAGACAAATTTTTAATGATTATTCAAAAATTAAAGCAATAAAAAGCACACAAAAGCAAGTTAGGACTCAAAGAGAAACCTAGAATGACTCTAGAGTAGAGTAAAAAAAAACTAAAAAAATAAGACTCAAGAAACCTCTAGTTTTGGCACTTTTTTTCACACTAATTTTCAATTGAAATTTCAGAACTAATATTGGTATAAAATAGGCACCAATTGTAGAACAAATTTTGAGCCAAAACAACAAGCACACTTCCCTTTCACTTTTTTTTCCTAGACACCGATTTTCCTGCTAAATTGTGTGATTTTTTGTATGTTTTCTTTTATCCAAATCACTTGGTTCTTTTTTTCTAATTTTGGTACAGATGTCTAGAAACTTCAGTAAATATTTTAGCTCAAAACTCGTAGTGACCAATTCCTAGTAATTTTTACAAGTTCGTATGTTCAAGCTGCCAGTACCAACAATTGAAACCTAGAAATCAAGAGTAGTGTTTATGTTGCTTAACGCTTGGATAATTACAATTTGTGTTTGCTTATGCTCAAATGTCTTGAATAACACAATTCAAGAGAGCTTAAGATTTATTTTGATTCACATATTCAGCCACAACTCAACACCACAACTCAATTTCTTCATAGGCATCATATAGGAAACTTAGAAAACAAAACAAAGTTCAACAACAAGACTACTTCTAGGAATTGATTTAGAACATGTTATGAACTAAATAACATGCATGAATTATACTCAAAATTCAAAAGATAGGCTAAGAATGACAAGAATACATGAATAAATGTATCTAGAATTCAATCAACAAAATCAAAATTCAACACAAACTTAGAACATAATGTGACAATTATTATGACTAAACATGACTCTAAGACAACATGGATTAAGTGATTTACACTTAGATTTTTGTGTTCTTTTTTTCTAATCAATATTTTGGAAGAAAATTTAGATCTAAAGGTTCAGCACAAGAAGATTATGACTGAAAATGATAGAACCTAAAATCAACACAAAAACATGATTCAAGAGTAGATCTATATAATTTGAACCATAGAAATGTAAGAACAAGTGTAGATCTAAGATTTAATCGGTTTATTTTTTTGAATCTACTCTAAATAGAACCAAACCACAATAAAATGGAGGATATACATGAAGAATAAGATTAAGAACAAGGAATTAAAGTGAATTGACCAAACAAAAAGATAGAGGAAGCAAAAGAACATCACCTAGACAAAGATGCTCTTGATACCACGTGATGAAGCTCCATGTGGAGCTTGAAGGCCTTGGATCTTCTTCATCAATGGAGTCCTTTGTTTCTTGAAGTTCAATGGCAGTGGAATGGAGAAGGAAGAAAGATTATTGGAGATGCCACTTCAAGGAGAAGATGAGTCAAAAGCAAGCTCACCACCATAGGAAGCCATGGATAAGAGCTTGAAGGTAGGAGAAGGTGAGTGGAGGGAGAAGGAGAGAAGGACCACAGAATTTTATATCTCAAATGAGGTCTGAACTTTGAAGTGTAATTATCAAAATCAAAGTTCCTAAAAATGCACACACATGGCCTCTATTTATAGCCTAAGTGTCACACAAAATTGGAGGGAAATTTGAATTTCTATTCGAATTTCACTTGAATTTGAAATTGAATTTATGGAGCCAAATTTTGGAGCCAAAATTTCACTAATTATGATTAGTGAATTTTAGCTATGATTCAGACCACTAATCCAATATCAAGTCCAAGATTCTCCACTAAGTGTGCTTAGGTATCATGAGGCATGTAAAGCATGAAGGACATGCACAAAGTGTAACAATATGATGTGTGTCATACCCTAATTTCGTCCGAGGACCTTTGCTTGGTGGCATGCAACTTGTGTTTGGTCATTTTGAGGTGCTTGGCACCCATCATTAGGCAATTTGTGAAATTCCGTGACGTGCCGGAAATCAAAAGAAAATATTGATGCACAATCCGTAAGGTTCCGTGACACACTGGAAATCAAAAGGAAGCATCGTTGCACAAATAGTGAGGTTCCGTAACATTCCGTAAGTCAAAAAGGGGATGATTATGTAATCCGCAAGGTTCCGTAACATTACGGAAAGAAAACAAGTATCGTTACGAAATTCGTAAGTTTCCGTAATTTTACGAAAAAAGAATCACCAAAAAAAGGGCAGGGGGGTGTATTTAGTAAAAATGGGAGTGCAAATAGCAACCAGGCTCACTTGGGCCCTCCAGAAGATTCCTCCAGAAGGATATTGCTTCTGGAGGAAGCAACCTTGCTCGCCTGGGCGAGCTGAGCTCGCCTGGGCGAGCTGGGTGGCAAGCTTCTCCCCCAATTTTCTATAAATAGGGGGAGAAGTGAAGTAGAAAAGGGTTCATCCCCTTAGGCACTTCTCTCTTTCTCGAAATAGCTGAGGAAAATTGGTTCCGTGAAGAAAATCCAAGCCGAGGCGCTTCCGTAACATTTCCGTGAGTGATTTCCCGAAGGTTTTCGACCGTTCTTCGACGTTCTTCATTCGTTCTTCATCATTCTTCAGTCTTCAATGGGTAAGTACCTCAAACTAAGCTTTTTAATTCATTTTATGTACCCGTGGTGGTCCACATTTGGTTTCATGTATTTTTATTCTCGTTTTCATTTACTTTTTATACCCCCTTTTGACGTGCTTAAGCCATTTATTTAAGTCATTTCTCGCTTAATCTAAAAATAAAATAAATTTCCACCGATCATTTGAATTGTATCATCCGTTAATTTCGGTTAAAATGAATTCCGACCGTTCGGTCGTGCCGTAACCCCGTTGGAAATCAAAAAAAGAGGTAAAATAATAATATAATAATAAAAAAAATACCTTTTAGTAAAGTAAAGCGTAAAATCAATCGGACGTTTTCTCTTTGGGATTTCTCATTCTTAATTGAATCGACTAATAACTAAAGTGAAACTAAGGCTAAAATCAAACTTGCCTAGTCAAGCTCGTTCACAAAAATAGGTTTTTTTTGAAAGTTTCTTACTAAGTAAAAATGATCATTTTAAGTCCAACGCCTTAAAATGATCACCTTTCAAGTAAAAAAGAATCACTTGATTCACGCATAAGCAAGAACTACGTAGGTCTGATTTCCCCATCACAATTGAGGAATACGTAGGAGCAAAGGGGAACACCCTTGTTGACCACAAAAAAAGAAAAAAATATAAAGGATATAAGGACATAAAAGGGAACATAAAAAATCAAAGTCATGTTTTCACATTCGATTAAAGGCTGTTGTCCTTTGAGACAAACGTGAGAGGTGCTAATACCTTCCTCAAGCGTAAATACAACTCCCGAACTTAGAATTTTCATTTTGACCAGTTTTCCTTCGGTTTTTCCGACGTTTTCCTCAAATAAACGTTGGTGGCGACTCCGCGTGTATTCCTTTCGTGGAATACGCATCCCGCGAGTCACGCGTCGCCCGCCCGCAAAAGGGCACGTTGCGACAGTTGGCGACTGTTTTTAGAGAGTTAGGCCATTTAATCTTGTGCAATGTTTTACCATGACTTACTCCTTTGTTGGTTTTTCTTCATTATGTTCTTGTATATATAACTCTTTGATGCTTTTAGTACATTTTTTGTATGCTTGAGGTAAATATTTATTCATTTGATGCACACAAACACTAACACTATTTGCACACATGGTGAGTTGAAAAAGGACCCTATACCCGGGTTCGTGGGAACATAAGGAGTGGAGGTGAATCCGTGATCATGCTAGGTCTTCGACTTGCTTGATTACAGTGAACCCTCATCTAGAGTTTTTCTCTTTGAAAACATATTGTTGCTAGTAGTCCCTACTGCTGCAGTGTGTTCTTCGAAGGGGATGATACCTCTAGAAACCATCAAGAGAGATATGACTACCTTGGGGGTTATTACTAAAAGCCTAGTTAGCTCTCTCCCTTATAGGTCCCTTAAATAGGGGCACGGAGCAAACACGCTGCGTGCCATTTTTCACACTGCCATGCATAAGTGTCATATACCCTTTTGCTTATATTCAGTGAGTATTGTCATACTATGTACATTCCCGTGTTGCGCCTTTTTGCATATGCGTCACACACGGGTTCTGTCTTGATCCCCTCTATAGACAAATCAACCGAGGGTCTGGGTCACCGTCTTAAATACATACGTTGGGGCACTTTGCTACCCCTAGACGTTGTGTCTAAGAAGGAGACAGTTCCCCGGGCTCCCGCATTCCTAAAATACATCTGTGTCATATGCATTCCTTCATGCATTCATCCATTCCACCCATGAGATGTCAGAGTTTTGATTTGCACCAGCTTTTTTTTCTCACTTTAGTAAGCATGGGGACAAATCAAACCAGCAAGAGGTTTTACCAAGTCAAGGTTAAAGGCCTAGATACCACCAGCATCAAGGAATTAGGGCGGTTGATGGAACCTCTCCAAATGCAAGCCTTCTGCAAGACTTACGGAAAGATCTTAGATTTGACCATAGCAGAGGTATCCATAGAGGCCATTGCATCACTCACCCAATACTACGACCAACCTTTGAGATGCTTCATGTTCGGAGACTTCCAATTGGTACCGACCATTGAAGAATTTGAGGAGATTCTAGGATGTCCTCTCGGGGGAAGGAAACCATATCTTTTCTCCGGGTGTCTCCCCTCTTTGAGCAGAATTGCGACCGTGGTCAAAGATTTAGCAAGAGGTTTGGACCGCGTAAAACAAACTCGAAACGGCATAGCGGGCCTACCACGAAAGTACCTAGAAGACAAGGCGAGGGATATGGCAAATCAAGAAGATTGGGTCCCGTTTATGGATGTGTTAGCATTTCTAATCTTTGGGGTCGTCCTCTTTCCAAACGTGGATGGCTTGGTGGACCTAGCCACCATCGACGCTTTCCTTGCATATCACCATAGCAAGGAAAGCCCGATGGTAGCTGTCTTGGCAGATTTATTTGACACATTTGACCGAAGGTGCGAGAAGAGTAGCGCACGGATCATCTGTTGCTTGCCCGCTCTCTGTGTTTGGTTGGTTTCACACTTGTTCCAGCAAAACACGAGGCATCCATGTCCGCTCCAAAGCCATCGCTCGTGTGCTGAAAAGAGAGGAATAGATTGGGACCAACTTTTGGCCGGGATAGGAGGTAGAACAATCAGTTGGTTCCCCCGATGGAAGGAAGGAAAGGAGGGAGTCCTTTTCTCATGTGGAGGGTACCCAAACATTCCGCTGATAGGAACGAGGGGTTGTATCAACTACAATCCCGCGCTCGCTATAAGACAACTAGGGTACCCCATGAGGGGAGCACCGATGAAAGAAAGCATGTCTCCTTTCCTTGTGAGAGATTTCGGCACGCAAAATTTCAAGGCTATACAAAGAATCCATAAGGCATGGGAAACCCCGTTAAGGAAAGATCAAGAACTTAGGGGCATTCGTAACGGCATCATTGGTGGTTATCATGAATGGCTGAAAGTTCATATACGAGGTTTAGATTGGCTCGCCAAGTTAAAAGTCGTCAGCGAAGACAGTTTTGAAGCACCGGAAGAAGACGAAGAAGTCCAAGCTCTCATAAATGAGTTAGGAAAAGCGAAACTTGCCAAAGAGAAGTTCAAGTTAGCCGCTACACACATCCGGAAGGAGTGTGCCGAATTACAGGAAGAGAATGCAACTACCGCAAGAGCCCTTGAACAAGAGACCAAGAGGGCTCGCAAGGAAGAGTATGGCCGTAACAAATTTCGCGGAGCTCTGTGGAGTAGCAACAGTGAACTCAAGCTGCGAAGGGAAGAGAGGGACCAGTCGCGAGCACATAGCATGGTCTTGAAAGAGGAGTTAGTTGCCTGTTCAAGGTCCAAAAGGAGCTTGTCTCAGCGTTTATGCGAGACGGAGACCAACATGCTAGCTATCATCGCCAAGTGCCAAGAAGAGTTAAGTCTAGCCACGGCCCACGAGCATAGGGTCGTGGACGAGTATGCCCAAGTATACGCGGAAAAAGAGGCTAGAGGAAGGGTGATCGACTCTTTACACCAAGAGGCAACCATGTGGATGGATCGGTTTGCTCTTACCTTGAACGGGAGTCAAGAACTTCCCCGATTGTTAGCCAAAGCCAAGGCAATGGCGGACACCTACTCCGCCCTCGAAGAAATTCATGGGCTTCTCGGCTATTGTCAGCATATCATAAACTTAATGGCCCATATAATTAGAAACCGCTAGGAAACTTGTATGGTCTCTCAGATCTTGACTAGATACGACTTTCTGAAATAAAATGAGTTGGTCCCATGTTTCTACTCCAAAAAGCTTGTGCGAATCAAATCACTCCTGCATTTTATCTCTAGCATGCATTCTTTCTTTCTTTACCTACTCCTCACGTTTGGTTTTTTTAGGGAAAAACACCATAACTAAACGCGCCACAAGGCATCCCTATCGCACCAGATCCAAATCTAGAACGATGGGTGATCAAGAGGAGACACAGGAACAGATGAAAGTCGACATGTCTGCTCTGAAAGAACAGATGGCTTCCATGATGGAGGCCATGTTAGGAATGAGGCAGCTCATGGAGAAAAACGTGGCCACCGCTGCCGCCGTCAGTTTGGCTGCCGAAGTAGACCCAACTCTCTTGGCTACCGCGCGCCATCCTCCCTCAAACACAGTAGGACGGGGAAGGAACACGCTGGGGCATGACAACAACCCTCATCTGGGATACAACCGAGCAGCTTACCCTTATGGATTGCCGCCCAACTACTCACCACCAGTCCTGCAAGACGATGCGGGCCATTTTGCTTCCCCCGTCCTTGAAGGGGAGCCTCCTCAACAACCCGACGAGGTCCACGAAAACCCTCAAGACTATGCCCGAAGGGATGTCGAGTTCTATCCCCCGATCCCCGAAGGGCCGGCACCCAACGCGTTGCCTCAACCCAACCTCACAGCACAACCAATAGTTTTGTCCATGGAAGGACCGCCCCCGGCAACTGAAGAAAGGAGGAAACTCGATCTCCTCGAGGAGAGATTGAGGGCCGTAGAAGGATTTGGTGACTATCCGTTCGCAGACATGACGGATCTCTGCTTAGTACCTGATGTTGTTATTCCCCCGAAGTTCAAAGTACCGGACTTCAACAAGTATAAAGGGACAACTTGTCCCAAGAACCATCTCAAGATGTACTGTCGCAAGATGGGCGCACACTCTAAGGATGAGAAGCTATTAATACACTTTTTCCAAGATAGCTTGGCCGGAGCCGCAGTAGTCTGGTACACTAATTTGGAAGCTTATCGTATCCGTACTTGGAAGGATCTGATTACTGCCTTCCTAAGGCAATATCAGTATAATTCCGATATGGCTCCCGATCGCACCCAGCTGCAGAATATGTTCAAGAAAGAGGGCGAAACCTTTAAAGAATACGCACAGCGGTGGAGAGACCTGGCAGCACAAGTGGCTCCTCCCATGGTCGAGAGAGAGATGATCACTATGATGGTAGACACTTTGCCAGTGTTCTACTATGAGAAGCTAGTAGGTTACATGCCGTCCAGCTTCGCGGACCTAGTGTTCGCCGGGGAAAGAATCGAGGCAGGATTGAAAAGAGGAAAGTTCGATTACGTTTCCTCCACGAGTGCGAATGCCAAAAGAATCAGGACAACGGAGGCAAAAAGGAAGGAAGGAGATGCCCATGCCGTCTCTTCAACGCCCGCGTGGGTCAAACCCCCGCAGCCACCTCATGGTACCCATCAGTACGCGCAACATCACCCGAGCTTCTCGGCTCACACCGGGAACGCCTCTAGTTCAACACCTGTGCAGCCTAAGGCACCCACCCAGAGGGAAGCTCCCCAAGTTCCAACTCCGAACACGACTCGCCTGGCCGACAATTCCAACGCAATGAGGAACTTCCCTCCGAGGCCATTTCAAGAATTCACCCCACTCCCAATGACGTATGAAGACCTCTTGCCGTCCCTCATCGCCAACCAATTGGCCGTGGTAACTCCCGGAAAGGTCTTCCAACCCCCTTTCCCAAAGTGGTATGACCCTAACGCGACTTGCAAGTACCATGGGGGCGCCCCGGGGCATTCCATTGAAAAATGCTTGGCCTTTAAACACAAGGTCCAACATTTGATAGATGCTGGATGATTGACTTTCCAAGAGGATCGGCCCAATGTGAAAACCAACCCGCTCGCCAATCATGGAGGGGGAGCGGTTAATGCCGTTGAGTCCAATAGGCCGCGCAGGTCTAAACCTTTAAGGGATGTGGCAACCCCTAGGAGGTTTATCTTTGAGGCCCTACAAAAGGGTGGTGTGATTCCCCATAGTGGGCGTAAGGAGGATTCCTGTTTGCTGCATTCCGGCAAGCGGCATGACATAGAAACGTGTTTGGGAGTAGAGGAATTGTTACAGCGGATGATAGATCAAGGTCGACTGGAAGTTGGCAGTGAAGGAAGAGAGGAGCAGCACATATGCATGCAATCCACGGATGGGAGCACTGTTGTAAAGCCCAAACCCTTGGTGATATACTTCACCAAGGGCACAGCTTCACAAAAGCCCGGACACCCCTTGGAAGCTAAACCTGTGCCTTTCCCGTACCAAAATAGCCACGCAGTCCCATGGAGATATACACCTCCGAGGGGGAAGGAAGAAGAAGTCACCGACGTCAGCTCGTTGTCGGCTAAGGTAACAAATATCACGGGACCGAGTGGTGTGACCCGTAGCGGTCGTGTGTTTGCACCCCCGGACCTACCAGTCCAACCCGCGAACGTCAAGGGGAAAGCAAAAGTGGTGGAGGAACAAGATGACGAAGCACCCCTTACTTCGAATAAAGATATTCCGGCGAAAGGTCTTCCGGAGAAAAAGGATGGTAAAATGGAGGTGTCACTAGAGGAAGCCAGCGAGTTCCTCCGTATAATTCAGCAGAGCGAATTCAAGGTTATTGAACAGCTCAACAAAACCCCGGCCAGGGTCTCGCTGTTGGAGTTACTCATGAGCTCCGAGCCTCATCGGGCTCTGCTAGTGAATGTTTTGAACGAGGCCCATGTGGCCCAAGACATCTCGGTAGAAGGTTTCGGAGGGCTGGTCAATAATATCACTGCCAACAACTATCTCGCCTTTTCCGAAGAAGAAATCCTCGCCGAGGGGAGAGGGCATAACAAAGCTTTGCATGTATCAGTCAAGTGTATGGACCATATCGTAGCCAAGGTGCTCATCGATAATGGTTTCAGTTTAAACGTGATGCCTAAGAGCACTTTGGAGAAATTACCATTCAATGCCTCCCACCTAAAGCCGAGTTCAATGGTGGTTCGTGCCTTCGACGGCACCCGCCGAGAAGTTAGGGGAGAGATCGATCTCCCAGTACAGATAGGCCCTCACACATGCCAAGTTACCTTCCAAATAATGGATATTAACCCCCCTTACAGCTGTCTGTTGGGGCGTCCGTGGATCCACTCAGTGGGAGTTGTTCCCTCTACACTCCACCAAAAGTTGAAATTCGTAGTGGAAGGGCATCTGGTCATCGTATCAGGCGAGGAAGACATCTTGGTGAGTTGCCCATCCTCTATGCCTTATATGGAGGCCGCAGAGGAGTCATTAGAAACCGCTTTCCAGTCTTTCGAGGTGGTAAGCATTTCCTCCGTGGATTCCTTCTCTGGGCAAGCTTGCCTGTCCGATGCAATAGTAATGATGGCCCGAGTTATGTTGGGGAACGGTTACGAACCCGGAAGGGGTTTAGGCAAAGACAACGGCGGCATAACTAGCCTGATAAATGCCAAAGGAAATCGTGGGAAGTATGGGTTAGGCTATAAGCCCACTCAGGCAGATATAAAGAGAAGCATCGCGGGAAGGAAGAGCGGTAGTCAAAGCTCACGGTTGAGACAAGAAGGTGAAGGAAGCCCACCCTGCCACATAAGCAGGAGCTTTATAAGCGCGGGTCTGGGGGACGAAGGTCAAGTGGTCGCGATATACGAAGATGATGTTCCGAGTACATTGGATTTGGTACGACCATGCCCTCCTAATTTCCGGCTGGGAAATTGGCGAGTGGAAGAACGCCCCGGCATTTACGCGACGAGCATAATGTAAACCTTTACGGTTTTAAAAGCTCTATAGTTGGGCCTAGGCTTTAGAGTTTTTCTTTTGTTAAGGCTTTGTGTCTTTTGTTTTTGGATTTATAATACAAGGATCTTTCTTCATCTGTTCCTACGTCTCTACCCATTCTCATCCATTTGCATGTTTACTTCTTTATTTTTAAAACGGCAGATCCGATGACGAGTCCCTCGAAGGTACTAATACCTGGGACCCGCCTATCAACTTCGAGCAAGAAACGAATCAAACGGAAGATGAAGGGAACGAGGATGTGAGACTTCCCCTAGAATTAGAAAGGATAGTCGCCCATGAGGACCAATAAATGGGGCCTCATCAAGAAGAAACAGAACTAGTAGACTTGGGAATTGGCAATGGAAAAAGGGAAGTAAAGATAGGCACAGGTATTACCACACCTATCCATGAAGAATTAATAACCCTGCTAAGAGACTACCAAGACATCTTTGCTTGGTCGTACCAAGATATGCCCGGTTTGAGTTCTGACATTGTACAGCACTGATTACCTCTAAATCCCGAGTGTTCCCCGGTAAAGCAGAAACTGAGAAGGATAAAGCCCGAAACATCTTTGAAGATAAAAGAAAAAGTGAAGAAGCAATTTGACGCTGGTTTCCTGGCCGTCGCTCGGTACCCAGAATGGGTCGCCAACATTGTACCGGTCCCTAAGAAGGATGGGAAAGTACGAATGTGTGTGGATTATCGGGACCTGAATCGGGCCAGTCCCAAGGACAATTTTCCTTTACCATACATCGACATCCTCGTAGATAATACGGCCAATTTCGCTTTATTTTCCTTCATGGATGGTTTCTCCGGTTACAATCAGATAAAGATGGCGCCAGAGGATATGGAAAAGACTACCTTCGTCACCCTGTGGGGAACATTCTGTTACAAGGTGATGTCCTTTGGACTCAAGAATGCCGGGGCAACTTATCAACGGGCCATGGTAGCTTTGTTCCATGATATGATGCACCAAGAGATCGAGGTCTACGTGGACGACATAATTGCCAAATCTAAATCCGAGGAAGAACACCTTGTCAACCTGCGGAGGTTGTTTGAAAGGCTTCAGAAATATTAATTAAGGTTGAACCCCGCCAAGTGTACCTTTGGGGTCAAATCAGGGAAATTGCTTGGTTTCATTGTAAGCCAGAAAGGGATAAAGGTAGACCCCGAAAAGGTGAAGGCTATCCTTGAGATGCCGGAACCCCGTACAGAGGGGCAAGTCCGAGGTTTCCTGGGACGCTTGAATTATATTGCCAGATTCATATCGCAGCTCACCGCCATTTGTGAGCCGTTGTTCAAACTCTTACGCAAAAACCAAACTGACCGCTGGAATGAGGGTTGCCAAGAGGCTTTCGGAAGGATCAAGAAGTGCCTCATGAATCCCCCTGTGCTTATGCCACCAGTACCTGGAAGGCCTCTCATCTTGTACATGACAATCTTGGACGAGTCCATGGGGTGTATGCTGGGGCAACATGACGAATCCGGAAAGAAAGAACGCGCTGTCTATTACCTGAGTAAGAAGTTCACGGCCTGTGAAATGAATTACTCTTTGCTCGAAAGAACGTGTTGTGCTTTAGTATGGGCATCCCATCACCTAAGGCAGTACATGCTGAGCCATACTACCTGGTTGATATCCAAGATGGACCCGGTCAAGTACATCTTTGAAAAGCCAGCTCTCACAGGACGAATCGCCCGGTGGCAAGTCCTGCTATCCGAGTTTGATATAGTTTACGTCACCCAAAAGGCGATAAAAGGAAGCGCCTTGGCAGATTATTTGGCTCAGCAGCCTCTTAACGACTATCAGCCCATGCATCCCGAATTCCCGGATGAGGACATCATGGCCTTGTTTGAGGAAAAATTGGATGAAGATTGGGACAAATGGACCGTATGGTTTGACGGAGCGTCGAATGTTCTAGGCCATGGCGTTGGAGCAGTATTGGTCTCTCCGAACAATCAATGCGTACCTTTCACAGCCAGGTTAGGATTTGACTGCACCAACAACATGGCCGAATATGAAGCATGTGCCCTGGCCGTCCAGGCAGCGATTGACTCCAATGTCAAACTACTCAAGGTGTACGGCGACTCAGCGTTGGTAATCCATCAGCTGAGAGGGGAATGGGAAACTAGAGATCCCAAGCTGATACCCTACAAAGCCTATATCAAGGAATTGGCTAAGACCTTTGATGAGATCTCCTTCCATCATGTTCCCCGCAAGGAAAATCAAATGGCGGATGCGCTTGCTACTTTGGCGTCCATGTTCCAGCTAACGCCGCACGGGGACCTACCATACATTGAATTTTGGTGTCGTGACAAACCCGCGCATTGTTGCCAAGTAGAAGAGGAACGGGGCGGTAAGCCTTGGTATTTCAACATCAAGCAATATGTCGTAAGCAAAGAATACCCACCAGAGATTGCCGACAATGATAAAAGGACATTGAGAAGATTGGCGGCCGATTTCTTCATGAGCGGAAGCATACTATATAAGAGAAACCACGACATGACACTCCTGCGGTGCGTGGATGCCAAAGAGGCGAACCACATGATCGAGGAAGTCCATGAGGGCTCGTTTGGAACGCACGCCAACGGGCATGCTATGGCCAGAAAGATCCTAAGGGCAGGTTATTACTGGCTTACCATGGAAAGTGATTGTTGTGTCCACGTAAGGAAATGCCACAAATGTCAAGCATTCACGGACAATGTCAATGCCCCGCCGCATCCTCTGAATGTCATGTCTGCCCCTTGGCCTTTCTCCATGTGGGGAATAGATGTCATCGGGGCCATTGAGCCCAAGGCCTCGAATGGTCATCGCTTCATCCTCGTAGCGATAGATTATTTCACCAAGTGGGTCGAGGCGGCTTCCTACACCAATGTCACGAGGGGTGTAGTGGTCAGGTTCATTAAGAGGGAGATCATCTGTCGGTATGGTTTGCCAAGGAAGATTATCACGGACAATGGCACCAACCTGAATAACAAGATGATGGGGGAAATGTGCGAGGAGTTTAAAATCCAACATCACAATTCCACGCCCTACCGACCAAAGATGAATGGAGCCGTGGAAGCGGCCAATAAAAATATCAAAAAGATTATCCAAAAGATGACTGTGTCGTACAAAGATTGGTACGAGATGCTCCCATTCACGTTACACGGTTACCGAACTTCAGTAGGAACGTCAACTGGGGCAATGCCGTTCTCGTTGGTGTATGGAATGGAGGTTGTGCTACCATTTGAGGTAGAAGTCCCGTCATTAAGGATCTTGGCGGAATCCGGATTAAAGGAATCAGAATGGGCTCAAACCCGCTATGACCAGCTCAACCTCATTGAAGGAAAGCGCTTAATGGCCATGAGTCATGGGTGCTTGTACCAGCAAAGAATGAAGAATGCATTCGACAAGAAGGTATGCTTGCGCAAGTTCCATGAGGGAGACCTTGTGTTAAAGAAAATGTCCCATGTTGTCAAGGACAATCGAGGAAAATGGGCCCCAAACTATGAAGGGCCTTTTGTTGTGAAGAGGGCTTTTTCCGGAGGAGCCCTGGTGCTTACCAACATGGATGGCGAAGAGCTACCTTCACCCGTGAACTCTGATGTCGTCAAGCGATATTATGCTTAGAATCTGGGGCAATTAAAGATGTCGCTGCATGTTTTTATCTTTATGTGTTTTCTGGGTATCCCCCAGGGATTCCCCGTCTACTGTATCTCTCGTTACAATCTTTCAAAGAAGTAAATGGGGGTTCGAGGCTTTAGTCCTCACGTTGGTTTTAAACTTTGCGTTAATTTGTGATCACCTGAGCCCTTCCGCTCAATTCATGGGATGCCCCAAGCGCTTAATTAAAATTGAACCTAAACCAACTTTCACTAAAATTTGCTGCGTTTGAAAACATTCATGCATACGCATACGCATGCATATTGTTGTGGTAAAACAGGGGCAGGATCATCTCGAGCTACCTTTTGGGGTAGAGACAAAGTTAAAGTAGCAGAAAACCAATCAAGGTAAGACAATAACCCGGTCATGATTGGCCGCACATTGTTTGTTTCCTACTTACGGGTACTTAGGAACGGACGCAAATGGAGGATAGGGTCATGACTGACCAATCGTCGTCTCTTCCCGGCGCTGGACAAGCAGAGAACGTCGCTGCAAGGCAGCCCAGTATCCTTTGAATTCACAGTGATTACTACTATTTTTTGTTTTAAATAAGTAAAATGATGCCTAATTCTAACTTAAGTAAGTTCGAGTAGGCGAACGTTAACCTGTAAAGAGAGGGGGGCCATGGTTATGTTTCCTCTAAAAAAAAAAAGTGCAGGTTAGCTCGCCTGGGCGAGCAACCCTTACACCAAAATATAAAAAATGACGAAAGTGGGACGTTTTTGCATTCAAAAACTTCTTTTCCCCCCCATTCAAAAGCCATACCCACGGAATTTACGAGTTTGCAGCCCTAGGATCTATACTTTTCGCATTTTTTCGATTCCGTTTTGCGCTTTTATTCATCACCAACAAGTAAGTATTCCATCTTTAAGCTTTCTAGCTTTTCATTGGGGTATTTTGATCTCCTTTTGGTGCTCTAAATTGTGGGGATGTGCTCAAATATGTGGGGCAATTTTGGTTTGTTTTCTTTCTTGGTTGGGTTGAATTGGGGGTTTGTATGAGATGGCCCTAGGCCTATAATGTATTTTGAAGTAATGGGGCATGCCACATTGTCCCCGTTCTCTTGCTATTGATGCCTAAACGCGCGCCCACCAAGTGTTCGGTGAAATGCCTCAATGGCATTAGCGCGTGATTTTCGTAGGGAAACAACCCATGGGACAATTTGGTTTGCACATGTTTTCTATTTTTTGGGACATGCATTCAGTTTCGTAAGGGCTAGAGTAATTGCCCCACATATATCCTAGGCCTAGGAACCAAAGTTTTTCATCAGCATACTCTCCTTCCCCGGTAGACGCATTGTTTTTTACTCAAAAAAGCATATGCTGCTCTAATCAGTTGGAATATTTGTCTCTTTGCTAAAGCATGTTTGCATTTTAGTGGAGAAAACACCGAGACTTTTTCAAGTCTCACAAGTTATCCAGAACTACGTAGGTCTGAGTTCCTCATTTGAGGATACGTAGGAGCAAAAGCCTTGCTTTTGTCGACCACGCCGCTTTTTGTTACCATGACCCAAGAGCTGGTAGCCCGCGGAGATATCTTACGGTTATCTGCACCTCGTCATTCAGTGACCCCAAGTGTGGTTGATGGGTAGAGGCCAATGTGGTCATCTGCGCCCTTTTCGGAGATGTCAGCATCTTCCGGTGGAGACTTTTTCAAGTCTCACAAGTTATCAAGAACTACGTAGGTCTGAGTTCCTCATTGGAGGATACGTAGGAGCAAGAGCCTCGCTTTTGTCGGCCACCTTCACAAGTTCTGTCATGCTGACACTTGAGTCATGTGACATGCGGAGATACCCAAGTGGTTGTCCGCACTTTCAAAACTTTTTGCTGTCTGTAAGACGAAAAGCCTGATAGCACGCAGAGACTAACGTCGTCTTCTGCGCCCTTCGTCAATCGCGGCCGACAAGCCCGTTGACACGCGGAGATTTACGTCATCTTCCGCGCTCACAAGATCTGTCATACTGACTTTTGAGTCACGCTGACGGGCGGAAATACCCAAGTGGTTATCCGTATAAACATTCTTTTTTGCTATCTGTAAGACGAAAAGCCTGATAGCACGCAGAGACTAATGTCGTCTTCTGCGCCCTTCGTCAATCGCGGTCGACAAGCTCGTTGACACGCGGAGATTTACGTCATCTTCCACGCTCACAAGATCTGTCATACTGACTTTTGAGTCACGCTGACGGGCGGAAATACCCGAGTGGTTATCCGTATAAACATTCTTTTGCTATCTGTAGGACAGAATGCTTGATAACATGCAGAGACTGACATCGTCTTCTGCACCCTTTGTTCCCCCGGGAACAACAAGTCATTTGCACGCAGAGATTTTATGGTCACCCGCGACTCTCGTCAACTGAGAGGAACGAAATTAGTGTCTTATCTTTACTTCCCTTTTATCTCCAATAAAAGACAAGTAAAGAGGGGCAACTGTCATACCCTAATTTCGTCCGGGGACCTTTGCTTGGTGGCATGCAAGTTGTGTTTGGTCATATTGAGGTGCTTGGCACCCTTCATTAGGCAATTTGTGAAATTCCGTGATGTGCCGGAAATCAAAAGAAAATATTGATGCACAATCCGTAAGGTTCCGTGACACACCGGAAATCAAAAGGAAGCATCGTTGAACAAATAGTGAGGTTCTGTAACATTCCGTAAGTCAAAAAGGGGATGATTATGTAATCCGCAAGGTTCCGTAACATTACAGAAAGAAAACAAGTATCGTTACGAAATTCGTAAGTTTCCGTAACTTTACGAAAAAAGAATCACAAAAAAAAAAGGGCAGGGGGGTGTATTTAGTAAAAATGGGGGTGCAAATAGCAACCAGGCCCACTTGGGCCCTCCAGAAGATTCCTCCAGAAGGCTGTTGCTTCTAGAGGAAGCAACCTTGCTCGCCTGGGCGAGCTGGGTGGCAAGCTTCTCCCCCAATTTTCTATAAAATAGGGGGAGAAGTGAAGTAGAAAAGGGTTCAGCCCCTTAGGCACTTCTCTCTTTCTCGAAATAGCTGAGGAAAATTAGTTCCGTGAAGAAAATCCAAGCCGAGGCGCTTCCGTAACGTTTCCATGAGTGATTTCACGAAGGTTTTTGACCGTTCTTCGACGTTCTTCATTCGTTCTTCATCGTTCTTCAGTCTTCAATGGGTAAGTACCTCAAACTAAGTTTTCTAATTCATTCTATGTACCCGTGGTGGTCCACATTTGGTTTCATGTATTTTTATTCTCGTTTTCATTTACTTTTTATACCCCATTTTGACGTGCTCAAGCCATTTATTTAAGTCATTTCTCGCTTAATCTAAAAATAAAATAAATTTCCACCGATCATTTGAATTGTATCATCCGTTAATTTCGATTAAAATGAATTCCGACCGTTCGGTCGTGCCGTAACCCCGTTGGAAATCAAAAAAAGAGGTAAAATAATAATATAATAATAAAAAAATACCTTTTAGTAAAGTAAAGCGTAAAATCAATCGGACGTTTTCTCTTTGGGATTTCTCATTCTTAATTGAATCGACTAATAACTAAAGTGAAACTAAGGCTAAAATCAAACTTGCCTAGTCAAGCTCGTCCACAAAAATAGGTTTTTTTTTTTAAGTTTCTTACTAAGTAAAAATGATCATTTTTAAGGTCCAACGCCTTAAAATGATCACCTTTCAAGTAAAAAAGAATCACTTGATTCACGCATAAGCAAGAACTACGTAGGTCTGATTTCCCCATCACAATTGAGGAATACGTAGGAGCAAAGGGGAACACCCTTGTCGACCACAAAAAAATAAAAAAATATAAAGGATATAAGGACATAAAAGGGAACATAAAAAATCAAAGTCATGTTTTCACATTCGATTAAAGGCTGTTGTCCTTTGAGACAAACGTGAGAGGTGCTAATACCTTCCTCAAGCGCAAATACAACTCCCAAACTTAAAATTTTCATTTTGACCGGTTTTCCTTCGGTTTTTCCGACGTTTTCCTCAAATAAACGTTGGTGGCGACTCCACGCGTATTCCTTTCGTGGAATACGCATCCCGCGAGTCACGCGTCGCCCGCCCGCAAAAGGGCACGTTGCGACAATGTGGCAATGGGGTTTAGCAAGCAAATGCTCACCTCTCTCTCTCTCAAATTTAATTGGATTGGGATTCTCCCAATTCAATTAAATTTATTTCCCAAAACACACATCAAATATTCACTTAATGCATGTAAAATTACAAAACTACCCCTAATACAAAGACTAGTCTAGGTTCCCTAAAATACAAGGGCTGAAGAATCCTACATTTCTAGAGTACCCTACCTACATTATGGAGCCCTAAATACAAGGCCCAAAAATAATGAAATCCTAATCTAATATGTACATAGATAAGTGGGCTCATACTGAGCCCATGGGCCCAAAATCTACCCTAAGGCCCATGAGAACCCTAGGGCCTTCTCCTACATCTCTAGCCCAATTTCTTGGAGTCTTTTATCCAATGCCCTTGGGGGGTAGGATTGCATCACACAACATAACCTCCCATGAAGGGTCTTTACAGCTTTGACAAAATTGGTTCCACTTCTCTTTGCTGATACCATACTTCTCATAGACTTTGTCATCGTCGTCCTCTTTGCCTTGTGCTAAAGCTCATTTGGAGGTCAAATCTGACTTAAATTGCCTTAATCGTTCTCCTACAATCTGGAGGATTTTCTTCTTCATCCTTTTATCGGACGCTTCCAGAATATCAAATTCAGCCTTAGATACAAAAAGACATGTAATAGTTAGGGAATAACAACAATGCAAGAAATTTAATACAACCAATTACAATAACATACAAGGTTTAATTGAAATACATGAATGTCCTCCCAAATCAAATCCTCCTAAGTTGCAGGAACCTATTTCCAATTAACATATGTAACATTCACCTTGTCTCGAGCGATGACTCCCAAATGGGTCCTTAATTTCTTTTTGTGGGGACCATCAACTTTCCTAGTGGTAGGATCCATATGAACTAGTGATCTCTCCACCCCCACGGGTCTGTCAGACACCGATCTGAGCCATGTGGCTTTTCTAGTCCTCTTCGACGTAGACAATGAAGGTGCTGACTCGGGAGGAAAGGAATCTTAGTGGTGTAGCCATGTGCCTTTCCAAAAAATAATGTTAGACAAGTGGCCTTAGATATCTTAAGATGGGGGGGGGGGGGTTAAATTAAGATACACAAGCTATCCCCCAATTAAAATTTAACTCTCTTTTTTATTAACAATGCAACCCTTATTATGAATTACTCTAAGAACAATTCAAAAACAAACTTCTTTAAAGCAAAATATAAACAATAATAAATAAAAGAAGTTTAAGGGAAGAGAGAATGCAAACTCAGTTTTTATATTGGTTCAGCCATGCTCTGTGCCTACGTCTAGTCCCCAAGCAACCTACTTGAGATTTATCTTGTAAAATGCCTTTTACAAATTTTGAACCACACAGGGATAACCCTTCCCTTGCATTTAAGAATTCTTATAACTTAAGAGACCCTCGGTCCCTTAATCAATCTCTTTGAATAAGAAGAAAAAGAAGAAGAATTCTATTTTTAAGAGAAATATATTACAATTGAAGATCACTCAAGATTCCTTATTGAATTTGCAAGTGTTTTGGCCAAGGAATTCTTTTTGAGAGTTATAAGACAATTTGGTATTGAGAGGATAAGACAATTTGTTCAGGAAAAATCTAAGGAATTTCATGTCCCAAGTTGCCTATTTATAGGCCTTTGATGGTCATTCAAAAACTTCTTGAACAGTTGTGACTCTTAGGAGTTATTTTAGAAAAATCCTTACTGGCAATCGATTACATAACTGTTGTAATCGATTACACAGTTAGTTTCTGAAGAGTTGTGACTCTTCAGATTTGAAATTTGAATTTTCATGTCTGGTAATCGATTACACACAAGTTGTAATCGATTACAGGATTTAAAATTTAAATTCAAATTTCTAAAGGTTGTTACAAAACGTTTAAAACTTCTGGTAATCGATTATAAGCCTTGTGTAATCGATTATAGGCTTAAAATTTAAATTCAAATTTTGTAATAGCATTTTAGAAATTATTTTGACCACTGGTAATCGATTACATCCTCTAGTAATCGATTACCAGAGAGTGAATATCATATTTATGAAATCTTAAAAAAAAACTTTTGGAAAATATCCTTAGGCCAAACCTGTGCATCATCAATTAAGAAACTCTTCCTTAGATTCTAGGAACTAAGTTCATCAATTATCTTGAATTTCTGGATTCTTGACTTGGATCAAACGTGAGAAGCGCTTTTCTTTGGCATCATCAAAACCTACAAATAACATTAATTAAAGTCAACTCAAAAGTATAGTAGGTTATGTAATTGTAAATATGGAAACAAGTATATATAAAAAATGATTACATTATGTGATGTTAATTAATTCTCCTTCATCATGATCATTATGATTTGCATGGACGTCGTCAACTTCTTTTTCTCTATTGACATTAGGCATGTTTTTGGAGAAAGGAGTGTGACAAGTATCAAGGGTTGAATCATCATCTTTAAGATGAACACCAATGATTTTCTGTGTAGAACCACTGACCACCTTTCATCACAAGGATCTTGAACATAAAACACTTGCTTAGCTTGTTCTACCATGATGAAAGACACATCCTGATAAGCTAACTTATTTAGATCTACCAAAGTAAATCCAAAATCATCAGTTTGCACACCGATATTGCTATCAACCCACTTACACTTAAAAACACACACAACCAATTTAACATAATTAAGCTCCCAGATTTCTTCAATGACTCCAAAGTAAGTCATGGATGCCTAACGGAGATTGTCATCATTTACAATAACAAAGTGTTAGGATTCAGCCTTAAGACTAACCCCATTGTTTTTCACTTTACTCTTGCCATCTTATGATTTGGTGTAGAACGAATACTTGTTGATATTGTATCCCTGCCAAGTTCTAACATTTCTTTTAAGCCTATCAGCTAACTTTCTTAATGTTTCTGAAGCATTGTCGTCACCAAAGATTGTATCTTTAAACCAATTTAGGAAAGTCTTGTTATGCTCTTTTAACACCTTATTCTTGATCCTTTTTAGGTGACTTTCCTTGACTAAGGCTTTGTGACAAACTATGTATGGCATAACTTCATTATTGTTATTCAATATATAGAAATAAGCTTGTTTCAATTCCTCTAGACCCAAAGTTATAACATGCAGCCCTCATGAACCCTTACCTCCCACTCTCTCTTCTTATCAACACTTGGGAAGCCCAATAGGTTTTTCCTTTTCAATGTACTCTAAACAAACTCAATAGCTTCTTCTGCAATATACCTTTCAACAATGGATGCTTCAGGATGGTGTAGATTCTTTGTATACCCTTTTAAGATCTTCATGTATCACTTAACTGGGTACATCCATTGTAAATAAATAGGACCACACAATTTAATTTCCCTCACCAGATGAACAGTTAAGTGAACCATAATGTCGAAAAATGAAGGACGAAAATACATCTCCAACTAACACAAGGTAATAGTAGTCTGATTTTCCAAGTCATCCAACTTTAGAAGGTCAATGACTTTGTTACATATGGCATTGAAGAAAAAGCATAAGTGAGTTATGGCATGCCTAACTTTGTTAGGCAAGATGTCTCGTATCGCCACGACCAAGAGTTGTTGCATCAAAACGTGGCAATCATGAGAATTTAAGCCAACTAATTTCAGATCTTTCACCTACACAAGACTTTTAATATTTAAAGAGTATCCCTGTGGCACTTTCACACGCCGCAAACATTGACAAAAATTTGTCTTCTCATTTCTTGATAAAGTATGACATGCTAGAGGTAAGTATATTTTCTTACCATCAAACCTTGGATGTAACTGGTCACGTATACATATCTTAGCTAGATCTTGACAAGTATTCAAACCATCCTTTGTCTTGTCTTGAATGTTAAGAAGCGTGCCGATGACACTATCACACATATTTTTCTCTACGTGCATAACATAATACAATGTCAAACATCTAGATCAAACCAATATGGAACATCAAAGAATATCGACCTCTTTTTCCATATGCAAGTTTTACTTGTCAGCTTCTTTTGGGTCTTTCCAAATATAATATTGATGTCCTTGACCCGCTTAAGAACATGCTGACCAATTAAGGGTATTGGCACAATTTCATGTTCTTGACTTTCATTAAAAGCTTTTTCAATCGCCGGTAAGGGTGATAATGTTTCAGAAAATGTCAATGCCAAGTGTACACTATTTTTCTTCCATATTTCAGTTTTACATAGCTTGTATCATCTTCACAGATAGGGTATGCATGATGGCCCTTGTCACAACCTACCTCACGACGGGACAACAAAAGAAAACGGACAAATAAAAGCATGTTCGTCTCCTAAGGAGAAAACGAGTGGCAGTCACCACCAACGTTTATTCGAAAAAAACGTTACAAAAACCAAAAGAGGTCTACGAATTTTGAAAAGAAGGGTTCCGAAGTTGTTTACGCATAGGGAAGGTATTAGCACCCCACGTGCCCGTTACGAAGAACGACAACCTTTAATCGAGTGTGCAATGAAAATAACGTGACTACAAAATTAATTATTTTTCCAAGAGTGGTGAATTTCTTTTCTTTTACTATATTTATTTATTTAATTTTTTTTGAATCAACAAGGGGGTTGCCCTTGCTCCTACATATTCTCAAGTGCAATGAGAAAATCAGACCTACGTACTTCTTTAAGTCTGAATGTTTGTGTGTTGAATTGATTTTATGTTTTCGAAAGATTTATTTTAATTGTGAACGAAGATTCATTAAGGCGTTGGACCTTGAAACGATCTCAAGTGATATTTGATGAAAAGAAGTTGGGTTGTGAATTGATTTTTTTTCATTTTCTGTTGTGTTTATTACTTTTCAGTCTCACTAAAAAAACAATTTTCATAACATTAGTGATCAACTAGAATTAAGCCTTACGAATAAAATGAAATTACCAATGATAAGCGGAGAAGATAAATGCACACATAATATCACAGAGGACCCATCAGGGTATATAGATTACATCAAAATCTTAAGAAAAACTAACCGACTGTTGCATAGGGTACAAGGCTAGCAAGAGAAAGGATGTGGGAAATGATCCGCGGTTTGATTTGGCGACGCCTCGACTTTGCTTTTTTTTTTCTTTTTCTTTTTCTTCTTCTTCTTCTCTTTCTCCCTGCGTTTTTCCTTATGTTCCATCAATTGTCAACCCCTTAACCTCTTCCCCTGAATGACTATTTATAGAAAAAGCCATTTAGGGTAGGGGAAGCTCGCCTAGGCGAGCTAGTTGCTTCAGGCTGAAGCTTTCCCATGGCCCAAGCGAGCCAGATGTTGGCCTGGGTGAGTTGGCCTAGAAAATTCTAGAAAATGACCATTTTGCCCCTTTCCTTGTGGCTTTTGTTTCTGGATCTAGAAATCAAACATCAACCCTTAGTGACCCTTCGGCCTTGCACCGCGACCAGTGCCAAACACTGTAATTCGATTAGAAATGAACAAAATATCATATCCAAATGATAAAAACATTATCCCCAAATGAAATTAGGGTTTGACAACCCTTAACATTGTATCCACTCAAATTCTCATATGTTGGAAAGTCATTAATGGTACAAAATACCATTGCATGCAACTTAAATGTCTCATTTCGACTCCCGTCAAACACATCAACCCCCTCGTCCCACAACTTTCTCAAGTCTTCAATCAAGGGGCTTAGATAAACATCGATGTCATTTCCTGACTATTATGTCCCCGATATCGTCATAGACAACATCATGTATTTTCGCTCGATGCACAACTAAGGAGGCAAGTTGTAAATTACTAGCAAAACAGGGCACGAATTGTGCTTAATGCTTACACTACCAAAGGGATTCATTCCATCAATGGTAAGTCCAAGTCTAAGATTTCTTTCCTCTTTCCCAAAATCTGGATACAAATGATTAATCTTCTTCCATTAGTAAGAATCAGTCGGATGGCGGAGCATTCCATGACAATTTCTCCTATCTGCATGTCATTTAAGGTCTTTTGCATCATCTCTATTAGCAAAAAGATACCATAACGCATTTGTTGGGGGGCCTTTCTTTGTGCTTTCATCACGACTACACTCGTCATCATCCTTCACTTTGTATCGTGATGCCCCACGCCTGGAGCATTTATACATTTCTTCAAACTCATCTTTATGTAGTATGCAATCATTAAGGCATGCATGAATTTTCTGATACTTCATACCCATTAGACACAGTGTCTTCTTCGCCTCATAGTAAATTTTTGGCAACATGTTTTCTTCTTGAAGCATATCATGTGTAACACCCCATTTTTCGTAAAATAAATAAAAAGAGTTTTATTTAAAAATTAATAGAGTTTTTAGAAATTACATAACGAGAGAAAAAAATTGTTAATTCAAATAAGGGTTTCATAGTATTAGAAAATAAATAGAGTAAAATGATGTTTTAGAAAATAAAATGATGTTTTAATTAGTTATTTATTTAATGAAATAGTAAAATATAATTCTTTTTTATAAAATAATAAAATAAAGAAAAATAGAGTAAATAATAGGCTCAAAGTACCCTATTTATTAATAGAGACTTATTTGGTTAGTTTTTACATTTACCCAAATTTGTTCTCCCTTCTTCCTCTCCCAAAACCCTCTATTTTTCCTTCATATACCTAAAATTGTCCCAATAAAACTATAATTCTAGAATCGTTAACCGTTGGATCCTCCTAAAATTGGAGTACCACCTTCAGAACTCAATGTCTCAGATTCACACCGTTGGGATTTGTGAAACAATGTTTGCAAAAAGAGAAATTTCCCTTGGATAGAGATAATGAAATTGAGGCTATAATCCCTTCTCCTTCTCTCTAACGCTTGGAAACCCTAGCAGAACAAACAAAGGAAAAGCTTGAGGAATCTTAGGGAACTACTAAAGATGCCGCTATTTTTGCCAGACTACACACGTGAACCCGCTTAGAGGTAAGGAATAAGTTTACCACAATTGGGGTTAGAGTAAACATGTGTAGGGATCCTTAGAGGATCAAATTGGGGTTAATTTTGGAGTTTTTTTATGTGTTTTAATTTTTCATGTACAATGATAACTAGGAATTGTTCATGTTTGATGAGTCAATTGATGCCTTGATGTGAATTAGATGGTTTAATTTAGTGTTTAGCTTTGAATGTTAAACCTAGAAATTTGGGAATTCTTGATTCCTACATGTTTTCTCGAAATTGATTGAGAGGTTTTGTTCCCCATGATGTGATCACATATTCTATGCTATTCATTTTGAATTTGGGTGTGTTTTGAGGTGTGAATTGTGCCTTTTTGTTTCACAAAATGGGAGTTTTTTGCGAAGCACGACTGTGCTTTGTGAAAATAAGTTGCTTTAAGCCCTTGCTATTTTCCTAACAACGTGACTTAACTTGTATCCTTAAATCCCTAATAAAATGATTAAATTAGGTTTTGAGATCTGCATAAAAGTTGTAGCCCTAGATGTTATCTAACAAGTTTCGTTGGTTTCACCCAATTTGGAGTTGTATAGCCCTCTATAGAGTCATATTACTGAGCATAGGTCTAGCTGTCAGGATTAGGCATTGATCTAATGTTTACCTTAGGTTTAGACATAGTTAATGGTCAAAATGGTTTTTGTGATCAACATAAGAGTTGTAGTTGTCTTAGCTTTCAAAGGTTGTAGTAACTTAGGAGGAAATGTAAGGATATGCTTGTTTAGAGAGTTCTAGAGAGAGAAAGGTCCAAGTTCCAGAGAGTTTGAGAGATTTTGTTGTGTGAAGATCTGCAGAGACCAAAGCTTGAAGAGGAAGCCATCCTAAGAGCTTGAGATGAGTTTGTGAGTGATTGTGAGGTCCTAGAGGTGGAGGAGACATCCCCACTACTTGTATTTCTGCAATCTTTCATCTTTCTCTTCTCTTTGTTGTAAAGGAAGCTTCCCAGTTATGGAAAGCTAAATCCTCTATTGGATCTTCCTTGTAGGTACTTGATGTAAATATCTTTTTATCTATTTAATGATGTTTTGTGTGTTCACTGTGCTATCAGAACTTCATTCTACCATACTTTTGCCTTGATGACGTAGATGCATGTGTTTTTAGGATCATTCAACAGTGGAAACTGGTCTGATTCTTAGAACTTGATAGGACGGGGCTAGTTTGTCGTATTATCACAAGGGATTGGGGTACGGTAACCTAGTTGTTGTATGTTTGTCTTAATGCGGTCTTGGCCGAGTTTAGTCCAACAAGAGGAATTTGCGGATGATGCTTGATCAGGACTAGGCTAGACTATCATGAGAAATCGGGATTTAGCATT
This sequence comes from Glycine soja, assembly GCF_004193775.1. Classification (NCBI taxonomy): domain Eukaryota; kingdom Viridiplantae; phylum Streptophyta; class Magnoliopsida; order Fabales; family Fabaceae; genus Glycine; species Glycine soja. The sequence goes on along the minus strand of NC_041002.1, from coordinate 27,413,229 downwards.
TCAGGAGACACCATAGAACGCATAAGCATTGTTAAGTAGAGAATGTCCTTTTAACATCAGGCATCTATTAGGAAGACCAACGTGTCGTCTATTTGTCTTTACACATCATTATTCACGTGATTTTCCTTTTTAGTAATTAGTTTACACACCTGTTCATAGTAAACACATCTCTTTTTACACTAGACACATATTCACTGAAATAGCTTTACCAAGTAACACAAGTTCCCCGAGAGTTCGATACTCGGTTCTTACCATTTTATACTACTTTCACGATTCGATGCAATTGCCAGAAGCAAACAAGTTTTTGGCGCCGTTGCCGGGGAACTTCTTTTTATTTGGAAAGTTAGTTCGTTATTAGGTGCCTATTCTTTATTCGTTATTCTTTGATTACCTGTGAATATTTGTTCTCAATTCATATTTGTCTTCTCTTATTGAATTGGATAACCGTTGTGTCTATTAGTATTTTATATGCATAGATCTCCTACAGGCAATTTAGTTCCTCTGGACTTAGAGATTGAAGCTACATTGAGAAGGAACAGGGCCCAGAGGAGAAGGAAACTTCTGCAAAATAGAATAGTTGCATCCATTCTTAAGGAAGAAACTCATTTTTCTGATTCATTATCGCCTGATTCCCCATCATCAAGGGAATCTACTACTCAATTGCCTGAAGCCACTATCATGGCAGACGAGCAACACCAGAGGATCACCCTTGAGGATTATTCAAGCAGCTCAGTACCACAATTCTTTACTAGCATTGCACGTCCTGAAGTGCAAGCTCACAGCATCAACTACCCACGTTCTTTAATTCATTTAATACAGGGGAATTTAGTCCAAGGATTACCTAATGAAGACCCCTATGCACATTTGGCAACATTCATTGAAATATGCAACACTGTTAAGATTACCGATGTGCCAGATGAAGCTATTAGACTCAGCCTATTCTCATTCTCATTGGCAGGAGAGGCCAAGAGGTGGCTTCACTCATTTAAGGGTAACAATCTGAAAACCTGGGAAGAAGTTGTTGAAAAGTTTCTAAAGAAATACTTTTCAGAGTCCTAGACTACGGAGGGGAAAGCTGCAATCTCTTCATTTCATCAATTCCCTGATGAATCTCTGAGTGAAGCATTGGAGAGGTTCAGAGGTTTATTAAGAAGAACTCCTACCCATGGGTTTTCCAAGCCAATGCAATTGAATATGTTCATAGATGGGCTGAGACCACAAACCAAGCAACTACTAGATGCTTTTGCAGGGGAAAAAATAAAGCTGAAGACCCCGGAAGAAGCAATTGAGCTAATTGAGAATATGTCAGCCAGTGATCATGCCATTTTGCGCGACAGAACCCATCAACCCTCAAAGAAAAGCTTGTTAGAACTATCATCACATGACGCTTTATTGGAACAGAATAAGTTTCTTTCTAAGCAACTTAAGATTTTAACAAAAACACTTGGTAAGTTGCCAACTAAACTGTTTATTGGTCAACCTACACATTCTTCTGTTTTGCAGGTTACAGGTTGTACCATCTATGGTGAGGCTCATGAAACAGGCCAATGTATTCCCATTGAAGAAAACACTCAAGAAGTTCACTATATGGGAAATCAACAGCGACAAAGGTATACTCAAGGAGGATTTTCCGGCCAGTGGAGGTCACACCTTGGAAATCAGTTCAACAAAGACCAGGGTGGACCTTCGAACAGGCCAATCCAACAAGGGCCTAACATCTTTCAGAGGACTACTAAGCTGGAGGAGACTTTGACTCAGTTTATGAAGGTAACAATGTCAAATCATAAACTGAAGAACCTTGAGGTCCAGGTGGGACAACTGGCCAAGCAGATAGCTGACAAGTCATCCAACAATTTTGTGGCAAATACAGAAAAGAATCCCAAGGAGGAATGCAAAGCTGTGATGACAAGGAGTAAGAGGTTTGTGGAGGCTGAGGATGAGGAGAGTGTTGTGCACAAGAAGAAAGCTGCTGAAAAGAAAGGTACTGATGGCAAGAAAAATGATGTGAGAGGTGAAAGCAATCAGGAAAAAGAGAAACAAATAATGGTCAAGAAAAAATAATTTAATGACCAAGAAAAATAAAAAGAAGTAGAAAAAGAAAAAGAAAATAAAAAAATTGAAAAAATTGAAAAAGATGAAAAAAATGAAATGGAGGAGAAGAGTAGAAGTGATAAAGTTGTGAACGAAAGTATGGAAGTACCATATCCTGTGGTACCTTCCAAGAAGAAGAAGGACCGTCATTTGGCGAGATTTTTAGATATTTTCAGGAAACTAGAAATAGCCTTGCCCTTCGGAGAAGCTTTACAGCAGATGCCACTCTACTCCAAGTTCTTGAAGGATATGTTAACAAGGAAACATAAGTATATTCACCAGGAAAACATCGTAGTGGAAGGAAATTGTAGTGTTGTGATGCAAAAGATCCTTCCACCCAAGCATAAAGACCCTGGGAGTGTAACTATTCCTTGTTCAATTGGAGAAGTCACTGTGGGAAAAACTCTTATTAACCTGGGAGCCAGCTTTAATTTAATGCCACTCTCCATGTGCAGAAGGTTGGGAGAGTTGGAGATCATGCCCACTAAGATGACTTTACAACTGGCTGACCGCTCCATTACCAAACCATATGGAGTAATTGAAGATGTGCTGGTCAGAGTGAAACATTTTATCTTCCCGGTAGACTTTGTGGTAATGAATATCTGTGAAGATACTGCCATTCCTGTAATATTGGGAAGGCCATTCATGTTAACTGCAAGCTGCATAGTTGATATGGGTAGAAAGAAGCTAGAGATGGGTTTTGAAGATCAGAAAATTGATTTTGATTTGTTTGTTGAAGACAAGCCTGCTCTAGAAAAAAATGTTTGCTTACAGGTAATGGAAGTGGGTCAAGAGGTTCTGGAGGTAAGAACTAAAACATGATATCACCCATTGAGGTAAATGCGTCAAGCTAATGACGTTAAAGAAGCGCTTCCTGGGAGGCAACCCAATTTTCATTTCTGTTATCTTTGTTTTTCATGCATTATATCATGTGGAACTTGCTTTATAATCTGTACATTGGAGTATATCAGCTTATCCTTGAGTGTTAGATAAAAGGGTTTCAATTTCTTGAGAAAGGGACTGCAAAATAACTTAGAAAATATTTTTTCTTCTTCTAAAAAACAGTCCTTTTGCTAAGCGCAAGCCTCGCGCTAAGTGCATCTTTGGTCATGCACTAAGCCGCGAGTCTCAAGCGCTTAGCACCCAACCCTTGCATCTGAGGCTAATTTGGTCCGCTAAGTTGGCCAAGGCTGAGCTAAGCCAATTTCAATTCGATCTGAATTTGGCTAAGCGACGACCTGACCGCTAAGCGTATTGTATTCTTTGGCTAAGCACGACTCGTTGCCGCCAAGCTCAATTCCTTGCGGCCTAAACTGGGTTTCATGGAGCTAAGCGCCAGTCATGGCGGCTAAGCTGAATTCCTTGTGGCAATGTAAGCGCTAAGAGATTCCTTATCCGCTAAGCGCTCTCTCCTCTATACTTAAGATGCATCATTTTAGCTAAGCCGGCCAGAGCCCGGCTTAGCGAGAGTTACAGGTTTTTTGATCTGCAGAACTCGCTAAGCGGTCTTATCCGCACACTAAGCCAAGCCCTTTGTTCTAAAAAAAAAATCTGATTTTGAATTTCAAACATTGGCTAAGCGTGCGGATTCACTAAGCAAGCCTCATTGAGAAACCAAATGTCTCTCTGGCTCGCTTAGCGCAGCGGTCCGCTAAGCGAAATTGTCGAAAACTGCTTAAGTGAGTGTAACGGCAGTTACACCCACAATTGCCAGATTTTCGCAAACTCTTTCTTTGCATTTTCTCTCTCAAAAAATTTGTGCATTTTGCATCTGTGATTTCTTTTTGCATTGCCTACTTCCAATCACAAAGCATCAATGATACAAGTAAGTTCCTTACTTCCTTTTCTCTTTTACTTTGTTAAACTTTAGGGTAGAAAACCTTAGATTTAGCTTTAGATTTTTAGGGTTTTAATGTTTTTTTAGAAGTAGTTAAAGATTAGGACTTTATATGCGTTTTTACTGTATTGATTATTTTGGGAACATTGTATGTTTGATATGCCTTTTAGAGGCTTGAAAAGTGCAAGAAAACAAACTGCGTTTTCTAGAAAATGTGATGAACTCGCTAAGCGAGCATGCTGCACTAAGCGAGTTCTTCAGTACTCATTGAATATACGTGTTCTCTGAAGAACTCGCTAAGCGCTCTTACCGTGCTAAGCGAGTTCATCTTCTGAGGATGAACACTCATCCTCTTGCTGAGATGCCTGCGGCTAAGCAAGGCTGAATCACTAAGCCCAGATAACTTATGTTGGATCAAGTGGCCTCGGAATAATTAAGAAAGAGGGGTTGAATTAATTATTACTGAACCATTACTAATTAAAAATCTACCCTTCTTAGGCTTTTACTATGTTGTTAAGAAAGTAAAGAATAGAAATAAAAACTTAACCAAAAGTAAATGCGATAATTAAAGTGCACATCGGAAATTAAAGAGTGTAGGGAAGAATAAGACAAACACAAGAGTTTTATACTAGTTTGGCAACAACCCGTGCCTACATCCAGTCCCCAAGCGACCTGCGGTCCTTGAGATTTATTTTCAACCTTGTAAAATCCTTTACAAGCAAAGATCCACAAGGGATGTACCCTCCCTTGTTCTCTTTAAACAACCTAGTGGATGTACCCTCCACTAGAACTGATCCACAAGAGATGTACCCTCTCTTGTTCTCAGTCACAACAACCCAAGTAGATGTGCCCTCTACTTTTACCACAAAGGATGTACCCTCCAATGTGTTAAGACAAAGTTCTCAGGTGGTTAGTCCTTCGAAACTTTGTGAAGGGGGAAACAAAAGAATTCTCAGGCGGTTAATCCTTTGAAATCTTTTGTTTTAGGGAAAGGGAAGAATCAAAAGAATACTCAGACTGTGTCATTTTGAATTCTTTGACAAGGGAGAAGGGAGACACAAAAGAATTCAGGCGGTTAGTCCTTCGTTCTTTTGGAAAAGGGAGAAGAGAGACACAAAAAGAATTCAGGCGGTTAGTCCTTGGCGAATTCTTTTTGGCAAAGGGAGAAGAGAATGAAAAAGATGAATAGCACAAGTTTTCTAACAAAGAACTTTTCTTGGAAGAGAAAGTTTTGAACAAAAACTTTTAGAAAGATGAAGAGAAAAAGAATCAGAAAAATTCTGTAGAAAGAAATGAAAGAAGATGTTGAAAGATAGATTGAAAGATAGAATGATTGAAAGAGATGATGGATCAATAAATAATGTTTCATGCCAAGGTCACATATTTATAATTTCTTGATGACTCAAGTCAAAACTTGTAACTCTTGGCAATTCCTTTAAAACTAATTACTTAAAAAGTTATGACTTTTGAAAGAATCTTCAGAAACAAGTCACTTGAAGAATTGTGACTTTTGGAAATGAATTTTTTGAAAACAGTCACTGGTAATCGATTACCATTAAGGTGTAATCGATTACACATCAACAGATGTGACTCTTCATTTTGAATTTTGAAAATCTTAACATTTTGAAAACACTGGTAATCAATTACTGCATTCTGGTAATCGATTACCAGAGAGTAAAACTCTTTGGTAATGAGATATTGTGAAAACTTCATGTGCTACTCAATGTTTTGAAAAACTTTTTAGTACTTATCTTGATTGAGTCTTTTCTTGATTCTTGAATCTTGATTTTGATTATTCTTGATTCTTGATTCTTGAAATTTGAAACTTGATTCTTGAATTGTTCTTGACTCAATCTTGAAGTTCTTGACTGAATCTTGAAGTCATTCTCTTGGGCTTTTTGTCATCATCTTTATTATCATCAAAACACCTTGAATCAATCTTGATTCATCATCATGAATCAATCTTGATTCATGACTCATTCTTGATTCAATCATGAAGCTTGCTTCTACAATCTCCCCCTTTTTGATGATGACAACCCTGAAATCAAGAAACACATACACACACTTTTTCCTAGTCGATCTCTCACTTAATTCTCCATATTCTCCCCCTTTGTTTTTGAGTTTAAGCTTCACTTAAAATTAAGTTAATTACTTATGTGAGTTCTTGATTTAATCCCTATTTCTCTCCCCCTTTGGCATCAACAAAAAGCCAAAGTGCGTAACAAGTAAAAAACATGCATACACTACTAATCATACACAAGACGTTCATTAAAGAGTATAAATCAATCATGAAGCAAGAAACATGAATAGATCAAATATATAAAAACCACGTAGTCATATAACATAATTCATAATTGTTCAATCATACCATGCAAATAAAAGAAATACAAAATTGTTCAAATGTCATAATAATATAGATTATTTGGATAAGTCACTAGCATCTAGCAGTCCTAATTCTCTTGTAGAAAGAATCTTTGTTTAGTGGTTTTGTGAAGATGTCTGCAAGTTGATTTTTTGTATCTACAAATTCTAAGACAACATCACCTTTTAGGACATGATCTCTAATAAAATGATGTCTAATTTCCATATGCTTGGTTCTAGAGTGAAGGACCGGATTTTTAGATATGTTTATGGCACTTGTGTTATCACATTTGATGGGAATGTGATCTAATACAATTCCATAATCAGATAGTTGTTGTTTCATCCACAGAATCTGTGCACAACAACTACCAGTAGAAATGTATTCTGCTTCTGTTGTAGACAATGCTACACTATTTTGCTTCTTGCTATTCCAAGAAACAAGAGCAGACCCTATGAATTGACATGTTCCACTAGTGCTTTTCCTATCTGTTTTTGATCCAGCAAAATCTGAATCTGAGTATCCTACTAAATTGCATAAAGAATTCTTAGGGTACCATAATCCTAAGTTAACTGTTCCTAATAGATATCTTATGATTCTTTTTACTATCATTAGATGTGAGTACCTTGGATTTGATTGAAATCTTGCACACATACATACACTAAACATAATATCTGGCCTACTTGTAGATAAGTAGAGTAGAGATCCAATCATACCACTGTATTGCTTTGCATCAATAGGTTGACCGGATTCATCTTTGTCATGATAACAGCTGGTACTCATAGGAGTAGCCAAGTGTTTTGAGTTTTCCATTCCAAATCTGTTGATGAGTTCCTTGCAATACTTTGCTTGGTTGACAAAGATTCCATCATTTGTTTGTTTGATTTGTAGTCCAAGAAAGTAATTTAACTCACCCATCATGGACATCTTAAACTCACTTTGCATATCAATAGAAAACTCCTTGCACAAAGATTCATTTGTAGATCCGAAAATTATATCATCAACATAAATTTGTACCAATAAGATATCATTATCCTTCCTTTTTATGAATAAGGTGGTATCTACCTTCCCTCGAGTAAAATTCTTTTCTAATAGGAATTTACTTAATCTTTCATACCAAGCCCTAGGTGTTTGTTTTAAACCATAGAGTGCTTTCTTTAATCTATAGACATGATCTAATTTTTGTGAGTCTTCAAACCCAGGAGGTGGTTCTACATATACCTCCTCTTGAATTAGACCATTTAAGAAAGCATTCTTGACATCCATTTGATATAGTTTAAAATTCATAATAGATGCATAAGCTAAAAGCATCCTAATGGCTTCTAATCTGGCTACGGGTGCAAAGGTTTCTTCATAATCTATACCTTCTTCTTGGTTATATCCTTTTTCTACAAGTCTAGCTTTATTTCTAACTACTATACCATTTTCATCCAATTTATTTCTAAATACCCACTTAGTTCCTATGATTGGATAATTTGAAGATTTCTCTACTAATTCCCATACGTCATTTCTTTCAAATTGATTTAATTCTTCTTGCATAGCTATTATCCAATGATCATCTATAATGGCTTCCTTAAAGTTTTTAGGTTCTATTAATGAAACAAAAGCCATATTATTGCATAAATCTTTGAGAGAGTGTCTAGTTGTTACCCCTTTTGAGATATCTCCGATGATGTTGTCAAAAGGATGATTTCTTGAAGTTTTCCATTCTTTGGGAAGATTATCATCTTCTTGGGATATGTCATTTTGATCATCCTTGTTTTCTTCATCTCTCTTCCTTTTTAGATTTCTTTCTTCATTGTGTGTATCTTCCAAAGAATCTGCATATATCATCAAGAAATTCCTTTCTCTGAGAGGTAATATTTGTTTCATCAAAAGTAACATGTATTGACTCCTCAATTGTCATTGTTCTTTTGTTGTATATCCTAAAGGCTTTGCTATGTAAGGAATACCCAAGGAATATGCCCTCATCTGCCTTAGCATCAAATTTTCCTAGGCTTTCTTTACCATTGTTTAGGACAAAACATTTACATCCAAAAACATGCTGTCATACCCTAATTTCGTCTGGGGACCATTCGTTGTTGGGATGCGACCCTCGTTTGACCACTTCAAGGTATTTGGCACCCATCGTTAGGCAATTTGTGAAGTTTCGAGACATGCCGGAAGCCAAAAGAAAAGCGTTGTAGCACAATCTGTGAAGTTTCGTGACATGCCAGAAATTAAAAGGAAGTGTTAGTGCGCAATCCATAAAGTTCTGTAACGTTCCGGAAGGCAAAAAAGGGATGATTACGTAATCCGTAAGGTTCTGCAACATTACGGAAAGAAAACAAGTATCGTTACGAAATTCGAAAGATTCCGTAACTTTACAGAAAAAGAATCACCTAAAAAAGGAAGGGGGTGTATTTAGTAAAAATGGGGGTTCAAATAGCAACCAGGCCCACTTGGGCCTTCCAGGATGTTCCTCCAGAAGGCGGTTGCTTCTGGAGGAAGCAACCTAGCCCGCCTGGGCGAGCTGGGTGGCAAGCTCCTCCCTTATTTTCCTATAAATAGGGGGAGGAGTGAAGGAGAAAAATGTTTAGCCCTTCTGGTATTTCGAGATCACTTGAAATTAGTGAAAAAAATTGTTTCCGTGAAGAAAATCCAAGCCGAGACACTTCCGTAACGTTTTCGTAACATTTCCGTGGGTGATTTCGAGAATATTTTCAACCGTTCTTCGTCGTTCATCGTTCTTTCTTCGTCATTCTTCGGTCTTCAACCGGTAAGTTCCCGAAATCGAACTTTTCAATTCATTCTATGTACCCTTAGTGGTCCTCATTTGTTTCGTGTGCTTTTATTTTCGTTTCCTTTACTTTCCGTACCCTCTTTTGACGTGCTTTATTCATTTACTTAAGTCATTTTCTCGCCTAATCAAAAAATAAAATAAATTTCCACTGATCATTTGAATTGTAACATCCGTTAATTTATGTTAAAATGAAATCCGACCGTTCGGTCATGCCGTAACCACGTTGGAAACCAAAAAGAGGTAAAATAATTATATAATAATCAAAAATATCTTTTAGTAAAATAAATCAAAAAAATCAATCGGACGTTTTTCTTTGGGATTTCTCTTTCTTAAATCGAATCGACTAATAACCAAAGTGAAACTAAGGCTAAAATCAATTCATAAACCAAAATTTTGTCATCGCCTAAAAAAGCCATTTTCAAAGGTCCAACGCCTTGAAATGGTATTTTCCGCTTTTATTGGTTAAGTGTAGATTTCTAAAAAGCCTAAAATAATATGTAACTTTGTTATCTCTTTCAAAAATAAAGAAATCATTAATGGTCCAATGCCTTAATGTTTTCTCACTTTTCAAAAGAATCGAAAGATTGTCTAATGGTCCAACGCCTTAAATGACCTTTCATTCAATAAAAACATATCTTGCAAAAAAGGATAAAAATAACTTAACCAAAACAGTTTGTTCACAAAAGAACTACGTAGGTCTGATTTTCTCATCACAATTGAGGAATACGTAGGAGCAAAGGGAAACGCCCTTGTCGACCACAAAAAGATAAAAACATAAAAAGGCATAAAAAAAGACATAAGAACGTAAAAAAGGAAAATAACATAAATTGAAGTCATATTTGCACATTTGATTAAAGGCTGCAGTCTCTTGTGACAGGCGTGTGGGGTGCTAATACCTTCCTCGGGCGTAAATACAACTCCCGAACCTTTCACTTAAAGTTCGTAGATCACGTCTTTTCCGGTTTTTCTGACGTTTTCCTCAAATAAATGTTGGTGGCGACTCCGCGCGTATTCCTTTCTTGGAAGACACACCCGCGAGTCACGCGTCGCCCTCCCGCCGAAGGGTAGGTCGCGACAGTTGGTGACTCCACTGGGGAATATTTTTTGAGAGTTAGGCCATTTAATCTTGTGCAAAGTTTTATCATAACATCCCTCTTTGTTGGTTTCCCTCTATTTTCCTTATGTTCTTGTGTATATAACTCTTTTATGCTTTTAGTGTGTTTTAAAATGTATGCATGAGGTAAATATTTTCATTTGATGCACACAAACACCAACACTATTTGCACACACGGTGATTTGAAAAAGGGCCCTATACCCAGGTTCGTGGGAACATAAGGAGTGGAGGTGAATCTGTGATCATGCTAGGTCTCCGACTTGCTTGATTACAGTGAACCCTCATCTAGAATTTTTTTCTTTGATAACATATTGTTGCTAGTAGTCCCTACTGCTGCAGTATGTTCTTCGAAGAGGATGATACCTCTAGAGACCATCAAGAGAGATATGACCACCTTGGAGATTATCACTAAAAACCTTTTTAGCTCTCTCCCATATAGGTCCCTTGAATAGGGGCACTAAGCGGACACGCTGCGTGCCATTTTCACACTGCCATGCATAAGTGTCACGTACCCTTTTGCTTATATTTTGTGAATATTGTCATACTGTACATTTCCGTGTTGCGCCTTTCGCATATGCATCACGCACGAATTTTGTTTTGATCCCCTCTCTTTGGAAAACCAATGGAGGGTCACCTTCTTAAATACATACGTCGGGCACTGTGCTACCCCAAGACGTTGTATCTAAGAAGGAGACAATTTCCCGGGCTCCCGTATTCATAAATTGCATCTGTGTTATATGCATTTCTTCATGCATTCATCCATTCCACCCATGATAGATGTCGGAGTTTTAATTTGCACCGATTTTTGTTCACTTTAGTAAAACATGGGATCAAGTTAAATGCCTTCACTTAAAAGGAGGTTCTATCAAGTCAAGGCCAAGAGCCTAGGGACCACCAGTCTAAAGGAGTTAGGGCAGTTAATGGGTCAGCTCCAGCGGCAAGCTTTTCGCAAAGCTTACGGTAAAATCTGGGACTTAGCCATGGTAGAAGTCTCCACATAGGCCATTGCCTCCCTTGCCCAGTATTATGATCGGCCGTTGAGGTGCTTCACCTTTGGGGACTTCCAGCTATCACCAATGGTGGAAGAATTTGAAGAGATCCTAGGATGTCCTCTAGGGGGAAGGAAACCATACCTCTTCTCAGGGTTCTACCCCTCATTGGCCAGAATTTCTAAAATAGTCCAAATCTCGGCATAGGAATTAGACCGCCAAAAGCAAGTCGAAAATGGGGTGGTTAAGAATACCGAGAAAATGTTTGGAGGCAAAAGCAAGAATCTTGGCAGGTAAAGGCGAGTGGGCCCCGTTCATAGATATTCTCGCACTGTTGATTTTCGGGGGAGTCCTCTTTCCGAATGTGGATGGGTTGGTGGACCTGGCAGCGATCGACGGTTTTCTCGCCTATCATAACCACAAGGAAAGCCTGGTTGTCGCTATGCTAGCCGATCTATATGACACCTTCGACCGAAGATGTGAAAAGAGTAATACAAGGATTGTTTGTTGTACTCCAGCTCTTTATGTATGGTTAGTTTCACACCTTTTTCGCCAAGAGGTGAGGCATGCTTGCCCGCTAGAAGGCCACCGTTCATACACAGAGAAAGGAGGGGAAAATTGGGACCAACTCTTAGCAAGCAAAGAAGGAGCATCTGTCAATTGGTTCCCTCGATGGAAGGAAGGAAGAACTGGAGTTCTTATTTCATGCGGAGGATTTCCAAATGTTCCCTTGATGGGGACGAGGGGTTGCATCAGCTATAATCTCGTTCTTGCTATAAGACAACTTGGCTACCCTATGAGAGGGGCGCCGCTAGAGGATGAGCTTGCGCCTGTCATTTCACGAGGCTTCAATAAGACCAACGTGGAGACACTTCAGAAGGTCCGCAAGGCATGGGAGGTGTTGCAAAAGAAGGACAAGGAACTCAGGGGAAGTAACAATGGGCCCATCGGTGGCTATCGTAAGTGGTTAAAAGCCCACGTGCAAGGTTTGGATTGGCTTCCAAGTTTGAGAACCGCTAAAAGAGAGGAAGTTGAGGCACCGGAGGAAGACGAAGAAGTGCAGGCCCTTAGGGAAGAACTCGAGCAAGCCCAAACAGTTAAAGAAAGGTTCAAATCAGAAGCTCTGAAAATCCGAAAAGAGATGTAAATATGGCTACCACCAAAGCCTTGGAACGAGAAACCAAGAGGGCTTGTAGGGAAGAACACGGTTGGAACAAGTTCCGAGGGGCTCTGTGGGGTAGCAACAACGAGCTTAAACTCCTAAGAGAGGAAAGGGACCAATCACGAGTAGACAGTTTAATCTACAAACTGCATACCTTTTGTTTTCATGCATGATCCTTGCATTTTCCTCTGCAAAATGAAAACAAAAAAGGAAGCATGAAAATTCACGCTGCATTCTTAGTTTCATATATTCGGTACCATGAGCCAACCATGTTGGGATCATAAACCAGTTTGACTTAAAAACAAAATGATTGAACATGGTACCTAATGCATGGTTAACTAGGAAATGATGTTTCCTCGGGCATCTCAATTTCATAATTACATTTTCCATGCACCGCTTAAAGTATGCCCGAGTCATTCATCCCTATGAAAGGTTGTTGAAGTATTGGCGATCAGAATTGCCATTCCTTGGATTATAGGGTTGAACTAAGCTTATGCTTTTTCGAAAAAAAAGTTCATCAAGTCAAGTTGAAGTATGGAAGTAACCATCTTGCAAAAATTGGGGCAAAAGATGAATCGAGTTACATCACTGCTTCCAAACACATTTAGGACTTTTGATGTCCTTGTTACTTCCAGTTTTACCTTGACCAAGATGTCATGAACCATGTTGAAAAATCTAAATTGATTCAACCCCATGTCCTGCGTAAAAATTCGCAATACTTCAACTGTGTATCATTCACATACATCCAAGCTTTTCATTGGTTGCATTGCTCATTGCATTCTTTCCTTGAAAAAAAAATAAAAAATAAAAAAATAAAATAAAATAAAATAAAATAAAAATGAACTTAATCATTGTCAATCGAAAGAAAAGGACACACTTTACGGCACCCTTACCGAACTCGTGCTAGAGCTAGAGTAATGAGCAAAGTAGAGGAGGTGCAAGAACAAATCAAGGCTGACATGGAGGCCATGAAAGAGAAAATGGCCACAATGATGGAGGCCAATATGAGCATGAAGGAGATAATGGAGGTCAATGCGGTTGCATTGCTGAGGTGAACCCGATGCCCCCATCTGGCCTCAACCAAATGAATCATCCAACCTCAAATATGGTAGGCAAAGATTTGGGAAGTAGGGATGACCCCCATAATGTGCAAATTCAAAACAAGCACGCCTTCCCGCCATATGGCCTGCCTCCCAACTATACACCACCCAATGTGGCGTACACTCCTAGTGAGAATGTCAATAACTCCACTCCTATACCCATTAAGAGCCAACAACCCCAAACTGATCATGCACATGTCTTTTAAACTGTGGGGGAGACACATGAAATTCCCCACCACAATCTAGCCGATTTCGAGCCTTGCCTCGGATATGCCACTGGAGGGCAAGAAGTTGGTGGTATACCCATGCCAAACACTTTGGAGGGCCCTCAGTTTTGCCCACAACCACAACCCTTGCATTTTGCGGTGGGAAGAGCCCCTCCTGCTATGGCTGAAAAGGGAAAGTTGGATCATATAGAGGAAAGGCTCAAGGACATTGAAGGAGGCGAAGATTGTGCCTTTGCTAACCTAGAAGAGTTGTTCCTAGTACCCGAACATGGTCATTCCCAAGTTCAAGGTGCCAGACTTTGACAAGTACAAGGGGACTACTTGCTCCAAGAACCATCTAAAGATGTATTGTCGGAAGATGGGGGCATACACAAAAGATGAGGAACTACTGATACATTTCTTCCAAGAAAGTCTTACTGGGGTAGTTGTTACCTGGTACGCTAACTTAGAACCTTCCCGAGTCCATTCTTGGAGGGACCTAATGGTTGCCTTCGTTAAGCAGTATCAATACAATTCTGATATGGCTTCAGATAGGATGCAACTATAGAACATGTAAGAGCATGAATCCTTCAAGGAATATGCCCAGAGATGGAGAGACTTGGCAACTCAAGTAGCGCCCCCAATAACAGAGAAAGAGATTATTACAATGATAGTAGACACGTTACCGGTGTTCTACTATGAAAAATGGTGGGTTACACACCTTCAAGTTTTACAGATTTGGTCTTCGCCAGCGAAAGGATCAAAGTGGGTATGAAAAGAGGCAAATTTAATCATCCTACTTTGATGAATGAGAAAACTGGGGCAAATGAAGAGGGTGAGAATGAAGGAGAAACCCATGTTGCAACTGCCATTCCTGCATGGCCAAACTTCCCACCAGCCCAACAATGTCATTACTCAGCTAATAACAAACCTTCTCCTTACCCACCCCAGTTATCCACAAAGGCCATCCCTAAATCAACCACAAAACCCACCTACCACACAAACAATGCTAAACACCACCTTTAGCACAAACCAAAACACCAACCAAGAAATGAATTTTGCAGCGAAAAAGCTTGTAGAATTCACCCCAATTTCGTTGTCCTATGCTGACTTGCTCCCATATCTACTTGATAATGCAATGGTAGCCATAACCCCTGCTAGGTTTCCTCGACCTCCATTTTTCTAAGGATACGACTCGAACACAACGTGTGCTTATCATGGAGGAGCCCCGGGGCATTCCATTGAGCGTTGTATGACCTCGAAGCGCAAGGTGCAAAGTCTAATTGATGCGGGCTGGCTGAAATTTGAGGAGAATCGCGTGTAAATCCTGACATTGACAAGAGATGTCACACATGGGGCAATTTTGAAAGTTGTTGTTAGATGTCTCTAATGACTCATCAGGATTTTCAAGTTTATACCATTATTGTAAACCATAGTTACAATGTTAAATAAAATGGATAAATTTGATATCTTTTCACAAACGCATCTTTTCTTATTCAACTTTCACCGGAATGTGGGTGCAAGCCATTGGTTTGTTTGCTCAAGCGACTTGTGCTCCTGAGTTTGGACTTCCAAGAGCGTTCAATCAAAAATTACTCATCTTGCACGTTGGTGGGGTTGCCGTAAAACAACGAGTAAAGTTCAAAACAAATAAGTTTCAAAATAAAAAAAGTTCAAAAAGAAAAAGAAAAAAAAAGCATTTGATTGACTGTGTTTTCAAGACAGTTCATTTGACCTCATTTTATCATTCCGGAAAGTTTGTCTTTTTAGAGAGAAGTGAGTTATCAAGAATAGGATGTTGGACAAATGGCCTCAGTTATCTTAAGAAGGGGTGGGGGGTTGAATTAAAATACAAAGACTATTCCCCAATTAAACTTTCACTCTCTCTTTTTGGATTAACAATGCACCCTTAACATGAATTACTCAAAAGACAATTCAAAATAAACTTCTTTAAAGCAAAAGATAAATAGCAATAAATAAAAGAAGTTTAAGGAAAGAAGGAATGCAAACTTGATTTATACTGGTTCGGCCACTTCCCGTGTCTACGTCCAGTCCTCAAGCAACCCACTTGAAATTTTCCACTCTCTTTGTAAAACTCCTTTTACAAAGTCTGAACCACACAGGGACGACCCTTCCTGATGGAAGCTTGCTTGTGGGGCTTCTATGGAGGCTGGATCTTTGAGCTTCAATGGGGTCCTTTAATGGTGATTTTCCACCATGGAGATGCAGCGGAAGACAAAGGAGAAGAGGTGAGAGGAGGCGCCATCCATTAAGGAATAAGCCATGGAAAAAGGAGCTTCACCACCAAGATGAGCCTTGGATAAGAAGCTTAGAAGGATGCTTCAATGGAGGAAAAGAAAGAGGGAGAGAAAGAGAGAGGGGGGAGCACGAAATTGAAGGAATAAAAGAGGGAGAGAAGTGGAACTTTGAAGTGTGTCTCATAAGACTTTCATTCATCAAAGTTACAACAAGTGTTACACTTGTTTCTATTTATAGACTAGGTAGCTTCCTTGAGAAGCTTTCTTGAGAAAACTTCCTTGAGAAGCTTCTTTGAGAAAACTTCCTTGAGATGCTAGAGCTTAGCTACACACACCCCTCTAATAACTAAGCTCACCTCCTTGAGAAGCTTCCTTGAAAAGATTCCTAAAGAAGCTAGAGATTAGCTACACACACCTCTCTAATAGCTAAGCTCACCTCCTTGAGATGAGAAGCTAGAACTTAGCTACACACCCCCTATAATAGCTAAGCTCACCCCCATGACAAAATACATGAAAATACAAAAAAAGTCCATACTACAAAGACTACTCAAAATGCCTCGAAATACAAGACTAAAACCCTATACTACTAGAATGGCCAAAATACAAGGCCTAAACGAAAGAAAAAACCTATTCTAATATTTACAAAGATAAGCGGGCTCATACTTAGCCCATGGGCTCAAAATCTACCCTAAGGCTCATGAGAACCCTAGGGCCTTCCCTTGGATCTCTGGCCCAATCTACTTGGAGTCTTCTATCCAATGCCCTTGCGGGGTAGGATTGCATCACTTCCCTTGTGTTCAGGAATCCTCTAAAACAAGAGACCCATGGTCTCTTAATCCCTTTTCAGAAATAAGAAGGAGAGAAGAAGAAATCTCTCCTAAAAGAGATAGATTGTACAATGAAGATCAATCAAAATTCCTTATTGAATATGCAAGTGGTTGACCAAGGAATCTTTTTGAGAGGATAAGACATTTCAGTTCAGAAAAACTCTTAATCTTTTGAGAGGATAAAACTTTTTGGGCAATGAAAATTCTCTTTAAATTCGTGTTTCCAAGTTACCTTTGATGGCCATTCATAAACCATTTGAATAGATGTGACTCTTGGAAATCATTTTCTGAAAATCCCCTCTGGTAATCGATCACAAGACTTGTGTAATCGATTACAGGTTTTAAAATTTGAATTAAAACGCTCAATAAACTGCTGGTAATCAATTACCATCCATGTGTAATCAATTACACATTATAAATTTTGAATTCAAATTTCTAGTGACTGTGATAAACATTTTCAGCTGCAGGTAATCGATTACCAGAGAGTAAATCTCAATTTAAAATGATTTAGATAGAATTCTTTGGCCAAACCTTTTGCTTTTTCAATTTGGAAACTTCTTCCTAAGATTCTAGAGATCAACTTGATCATATATCTTGATTTTCTTGGATTCTTGGATTCTTGTCTTGAATCAAACTTAGAAGCACTTGATCCTTTGGCATCATCAAAACATCAAAACATCTTGCTTCTACATAGGAGTCATTTGACTTAATCCGTCAACTGAAAAAAATCCTTCAAACTATTTCTCGTCCTTGAAAAATTCTTTTTGCGAGAATCAAACCGCCTCTTTCATTCTTCCTTGCTACAAGGTTGTGAAAACAAAAATGGATACCTTAAAGCCCTACACTGGGGCAATAAAAGGCACCATGCATAAACCTCAAACGAACCTAGGGGTTGATTAGAAGTTCTCACCCAATAGGTTCTCTGCTACAAGGTCATGACGAAAGGCAACGATTGGTACCTCAAAGCCTTACACTGGGGCAATGAGGGGCACCGTGCAAGAGCCTTAAGTAAACCTAGGGGCAGATTAGAAGTTCCCACCCAATAGGTTCCTTGCTACAAGGTCATGACGAAAGACAACGATTGGTACCTCAAAGCCTTGCACTGGGGCAATAAGGGGCATCGTGCATGAGCCTCAAGTGAACATAGGGGTAGATCAAAAGTTCTCACCCGTCGATGTTTTTAAACAAAAAAAGGGGGGGCAAACCCTGGAATTTCAATGGATTGATTAAACGTCAAACGGCTCCATTATTGTCACTCCAAAATGGTCAAGTGACTAAATCAAACAGAACATACACTCCGAGTGAGTTCCCGGAGAGATTTGCAAAAAGATAGGATAAGGTTGCATGAATTATCACCTCTTTCAAAAGGACACTCAATCTGTGTTTTCCAAAAAAATTAAATCAAAATCAAAATCACAAAACAAGGAAAGAATGACATGAACATTGTATAACTTTCCATTGCATTGCATTCTTTCATATGAGGTCCGCATTAACCAAATTTCACAACAAAGGTTGCATGCATCTGCATCCCTAAAAATCATGTTAACTGCATAGGTTTCCTACATCTAATGTCCAATCTTGTGAATTTGGGATGATCGGCCCTCTCGATGAGTCAATCTCTTGCTTTTTCATAAGGGTGGACCCTTGGGTACACGCCCTCGCTTTCAGAGGACTACACGTCCTCACCTTCAGAGGACTGCATGTCCTCACTTTCAGAGAACTACACGTCCTCACCTTCAGAGGACTACATGTCCTCACCTTTAGAGGACTGCATGTCTTCACTTTCAGAGGACTGGACGTCCTCACCTTCAGAGGGCTACACACCCTCACCTTCGGAGGACTATACGTCCTCCCCTTGAGAGGAATACACGCCCTCGCCTTCAAAGGGCTACATGCCCTTACCTTCAGAGGACTACACGTCCTCCCTTTCAGAGGGCTACCCGCCCTCACCTTTAGAGGACTACATGTCCTCGCCTTCAAAGGGCTATACGCCTTCGCCATCAGAGGGCTACACGGCCTCACCTTTAGAGGACTGCACGTCCTCACCTTCAGAGGGCTGCACGCCCTCGCCTTCAGAGGGTGACACATCCTGAACTTCAGAGGGCTGCACGCTCTCGCCTTCAAAGGGCGACACGTCCTAAACTTCAGAGGGCTGCACGCCCTCGCCTTTAGAGGGCTACGTGTCCTCACTTTCAGTGGGCTCCATATCCACATCTTAAGAGAATTTAAGGTCCTCTGCCCTTAAATGCTTAACCATGTTTAGGTAGCAAAATACCTCATGAAAAAAAAAGAAAAAAAAATAAACAAGAAAAAGAAATAAACACCTGATAAAAAGGAAAAGAGAAAACAGAAAAAAGTTGTCTAGCTAAAAAACCAACATGCTTTTGAAAAGAGATGACTTCCAGCTTTTCTTTGAAAAAATTCACTGATCATAACCAGTTTTTGAAAAAAAATGTGTATACAACTAAAGGGTGAATGCTGTGAAAATTTTCCTGAACACCCAAAAATAAACTCGGATGAATGCACAAATTGATAAAAGAACATATTTTGGAAACACTCGGTTGACTTAAATAGAGGAAATTAATCTTGAGCCCTAGCATCACATGACCATAAAAGTTTGACACTTGAGTGTCCGCATAGGTGCATGCATGACTAGTTTTGCATACAATTTCCAAATCATCATTGTTGCATTTGTGTCATGGAAATAATGTGGGACATCCCCTTTTATCCTTGAACCAAACCTAACCCTGACATATATCATGTCCAGCCGTGCTACAAGCCTTGAGCCAAAATCCCAACTTACCATAAACCTTGACCCAGGGTGAGAATATCAATCCTTGCCCTCGGAAGAAAACACAAAAAGAACGAAAATTCCCAATCAAAGAAAGGGAGAAAGCAAAAAAGGAAAGAAAATTCCCAATTAAAAGAGGGAGAGAAAGCAAAAAAAAAAGACGAAAGAAAATCCCCGATCAAAGATCGGAAGAAAACAGAAGAAACATGCAGAAAAGTCTTTGGACCAGACAATATTTGAACAATACAGAATTGCCACAAAAAAAAAAAAAGGAAACCACGACCTAAAGTGGCCCTCTCCCTTTGATTACCAACCAAAATCCTGTGCGTCGGTGACTTGTTCGCCACGCGCTAAACAAAAACAGAAAAGGAAAAGGCCAAAAATACTCAAAGCCAAAGTTCCCACCAAAAAATACCATTCCCCAAGAAAAGTCCTATTGATCCATGATCACGCATGTAATCTTCGATTTGATAGGAAATGATTTGCAAAATCAAGTCATGACATATCTATGGTTCAGAATTAGGATGAAACACTTACCTGTGTGAGATTGATACACTTCGTGTGATTTTCTTCTATTTTTGTTGAACCCAGTGTTTCCTCTAAATGGTCATTTAGAAGCGAAATGCTAAACATCCAAAATCTGATTTATGGTTACGAGAAAATTTCATCAGCATACTCTCCTTCCCCGATAAACACATTGTTTTTCATCCAAAAAACATATGTTGCTCTTATCAGTTGGAAATTTTGTCTCTTTACTAAAGCATGTTCGCATTTTAGTAAAGAAAACACCGAGACTATTTTAGTCTCACAAGTTATCCAGAACTACGTAGGTCTGAGTTCCTTATTGAGGATACGTAGGAGCAAGAGCCTTGCTTTTGTCGGCCACCCCACAATCTCTGTCATACTGACCTTGGAGTCATGCGACAAGCAGAAATACCCTAGTGGTTACCCGCACTTTCTTTTGCTATCTATAAGACTCAAAGCATGATAGCATGCAGAGACTAATGTCGTCTTCTGCGCCTTTTGGCATCCAGAGGCGGCGGGCCTGATGACATGCGGGAACCATTTGGTCTCGCACTTTCTTTTGCTATCTATAAGACTCAAAGCATGATAGCACGCAGAGACTAACGTCGTCTTCTGCGCCTTTTGTCATCCATAGGCGGCGGGCCCAATGACGTGCGGGAACCATTTGGTCCCGCACTTTCTTTTGCTATCTCTAAGACTCAAAGCATGATAGCACGCAGAGACTAACGTCGTCTTCTGCGTCTTTTGTCATCCAGAGGCGGCGGGCCTGATGACATGCGGGAACCATTTGGTCCCGCACTTTTAAAAATACTTTTGCTATCTATAAGACTCAACGCATGATAGCACGCAGAGACTAACATCGTCTTCTGCGCCTTTTGTCATCCGGAGGCAATGGGCCCGATGACATGCGGTTATCCGCACGCTCGATGAGTGATAAACGCGCAGGGACAGATTCTGCGCCCTTTATCATTCAGGAGCAGCGAGTTGAGTGGTAAACGCGCATAGACGAATTCTGCGCCCTTTTCCATTCAGATTTCACAAATTGGGTGATAAACACTCATAGACGAATTCTGCGCCCTTTATCATTCAAGAGCAGCAAGCTGGGTGATAAACGCGCATACACGAATTCTACGCCCTTTATCATTCAGGAGCAGCGAGTTGAGTGGTAAACTCGCATAGATGAATTCTGCGCCCTTTGCCATTCAGATTTCACAAATTGGGTGATAAACGCTCATAGACGAATTCGGCGCCCTTTATCATTCAAGAGCAGCAAGCTGGGTGATAAACGCGCATAGACGAATTCTACGCCCTTTATCATTCAGGAACAACAAGTTGGGTGGTAAACACGCAGAGACAGATTCGGCACCCTTTATCATTCAGGAGCAGCGAGTCGAGTGGTAAATGCGCATAGACGAATTCTGTGCCCTTTGCCATTCAGATTTCGCAAATTGGGTGATAAACGCGCATAGACGAATTCTACGCCCTTTATCATTCAGGAACAACAAGTTGGGTGGTAAATGCGCAGAGACAGATTCTACGCCCTTTATCATTCATGAGCAGCGAGTCGAGTGGTAAACGCGCATAGACGAATTTGCGCCCTTTATCATTCAGGAACAGCAAGTTAGGTGGTAAACGTGCAGAGACAGATTCTGCGCCCTTTGTCATTCAGATTTCGCAAGTCGAGTGATAAACGCGCAGGGACAGATCCTGTGCCCTTTGTCATTCGGGGACAGTAAGTCGAGAGGTGGGCGGAGAAAAATTATGGTCATTCAGCACACCTTTTTGCCATCCAGAGGCGATCGTGTCCGGTGGCACGCAGAGACAAATTATGGTCATTCTATGTCTCGCCGCCCAAGCTCGATAGTGTCCAACAAAACGCAGAGACAAATTATAGTCATTCTGTGTCTTGTATCAACCAAGAGGAACAAATTTGACAGTATCAAGATGATGTGTCGATACTGATCATTTTCAAATTTTTGCAGGTTTCGCTGGCAGGGAGATTCACTGGCCGAATGGTGTTTCGCTTGAACGAAATTAGTGTCTTATCTTTACTTCCCTTTTATCTCCAATAAAAGACAAGTAAAGAGGGGCAACTGTCATACCCTAATTTGGTCCGGGGACCATCCGTTGTTGGGATGCGACCCTCGTTTGACCACTTCGAGGTATTTGGCACCCATCGTTAGTCAATTTGTGAAGTTCTGAGACATGCCAGAAGCCAAAAGAAAAGCGTTGTAGCACAATCCGTGAAGTTCCGTGACATGCCGGAAATTAAAAGGAAGTGTTAGTGCGCAATCCGTAAAGTTCCGTAACGTTCCGGAAGGCAAAAAAGGGATGATTATGCAATCCGTAAGGTTCTGCAACATTACGGAAAGAAAACAAGTATCGTTACGAAATTTGTAAGTTTCTGTAACTTTACGGAAAAAGAATCACCAAAAAAAGGCAGGGGGTGTATTTAGTAAAAATGGGGGTTCAAATAGAAACCAGGCCCACTTGGGCCTTCCAGGATGTTCCTCCAAAAGGCGGTTGCTTCTGGAGGAACCAACCTAGTTCACCTGGGCGAGTTGGGTGGCAAGCTCCTCCCCTATTTTCCTATAAATAGGGGGAGGAGTGAAGGAGAAAAATGTTCAGCCCTTCTGGTATTTCGAGATCACTTGAAATTAGTGAAAAAAATTGTTTCCGTGAAGAAAATCCAAGCCGAGGCCCTTCCATAAAATTTCCGTGGATGATTTCGCGAAGATTTTCAATCGTTCTTCGTCGTTCTTCGGTCTTC
This sequence comes from Glycine soja, assembly GCF_004193775.1. Taxonomy (NCBI): domain Eukaryota; kingdom Viridiplantae; phylum Streptophyta; class Magnoliopsida; order Fabales; family Fabaceae; genus Glycine; species Glycine soja. The sequence goes on along the minus strand of NC_041002.1, from coordinate 27,390,418 downwards.
AACCGGTAAGTTCCCGAAATCGAACTTTTCAATTCATTCTATGTACCCTTAGTGGTCCTCATTTGTTTCGCGTGCTTTTATTTTCGTTTCATTTAGTTTCCGTACCCCCTTTTGACGTGCTTTAGTCATTTACTTAAGTCATTTTCTCGCCTAATCAAAAAATAAAATAAATTTCCACTAATCATTTTAATTGTAACATCCGTTAATTTCTGTTAAAATGAAATCCGACCATTCGGTCATGCCGTAACCACGTTGGAAACCAAAAAGAGGTAAAATAATTATATAATAATCAAAAATATCTTTTAGTAAAATAAATCAAGAAAATCAATCGGACGTTTTTCTTTGGGATTTCTCTTTCTTAAATCGAATCGACTAATAACCAAAGTGAAACTAAGGCTAAAATCAATTCATAAACCAAACTTTTGTCATCGCCTAAAAAAGCCATTTTCAAAGGTCCAACGCCTTGAAATGGTCTTTTCCGCTTTTATTGGTTAAGTGTAGATTTCTAAAAAGCCTAAAATCAATATGTAACTTCGTTACCTCTTTCAAAAATAAAGAAATCATTAATGGTCCAATGCCTTAATGTTTTCTCACTTTTCAAAAGAATCGAAAGATTGTCTAATGGTCCAATGCCTTAAATGACCTTTCATTCAATAAAAACATATCTTGCAAAAAAGGATAAAAAAATAACTTAACCAAAACGCTTTGTTCACAAAAGAACTACGTAGGTCTGATTTTCTCATCACAATTGAGGAATACGTAGGAGCAAAGGGAAACGCCCTTGTCGACCACAAAAAGATAAAAACATAAAAAGGCATTAAAAAGACATAAGAACGTAAAAAGGGAAAATAACATAAATTGAAGTCATATTTGCATATTTGATTAAAGGTTGTCGTCTCTTGTGATGGACGTGTGGGGTGCTAATACCTTCCCCATGCGTAAATACAACTCACGAACCTTTCACTTAAAGTTCGTAGATCACGTCTTTTCCGGTTTTTCTGACATTTTACTCAAATAAATGTTGGTGGCGACTCCGCGCGTATTCCTTTCTTGGAAGACGCACCCGCGAGTCACGCGTCGCCCTCCCACCGAAGGGTAGGTCGCGACACATGCAAATGAGCAATGTTTGGTTTTCTATTGTTAAAAAGTTCATATGGGGTTTTCTTAATAATGGGTCTTATTAAGGCTCTATTCATAATATAACATGTGGTGTTGACTGCTTCTGCCCAAAAATATTTTGGAAGTGGTGTGTCATTTAAAAGAGTTCTAGCAATTTCTTCTAGGGCTCTATTTTTCCTTTCTACTACTCCATTTTGTTGGGGTGTCCTAGGTGCAGAAAAGTTGTGTTCTATGCCATGCTCATCACATAACATTTCAAAATCATTGTTTTCAAATTCACCTCCATGATCACTTCTGATGGAGATAATTTTGAGATTTTTCTTGTTTTGGATGATTTTGGCAAGTTTTCTAAATGCATGAAATGCATCATTTTTATGAGTAAGAAATAAAGTCCAAGTATACCTAGAATAGTCATCAACAATTACTAATGCACAATAACTTCCACCAAAACTCATGACCCTAGATGGTCCAAACAAATCCATGTGCAATAATTGTAATGGTTGAGTGGTAGAAACAATATTTTTAGATTTAAAAGATACTTTTGTTTGTTTACCTTTTTGGCATGCATCACATAACTTATCTTTTTTCAAATTTTAATTTTGGTAAACCAATAACTAGATCTTTTGAAATTAATCTATTTAGATGATCCATGTTAATATGAGCAATTCTCTTATGCCATAACCATGGATCACAATCTCTATTTAAAAAGCATCTATCATTTTTAGATTTTTGTTTTAAATCAATCATGTAAACATTATTTTCTCTGAAACCTATATGTTTAATATCTTTGTCATGCTCATGCTTGATGAAACATTTTTCAGAATCAAAAGATACTTTATATCCTTTATCACACAATTGACTAACACTCAGTAAACTATTTTTTAACCTTCTATGAGTAACACATTTTCAATGGGAGTAGAGGAACTCGTACCTATTTTACCGACTCCAATAATTTTTCCTTTGTTATTGTCGCCATATGTAACGTGTCCACTTTTCTTAGGAGAAATGGTTGTAAATTTGGATACATCTCCTGTCATATGCTTGGAACATCCACTGTCAATGTACCACTTCTTCCTTATAGATTCTTCTTTGTTATCTTCATGAGATTTTGTCATGAGACACAAATTGACTTAATTTTCATCATGATCTTGGAATAACCTATTCCTGAAAATACTTTTGAAAAAAAAAGAATTTAAAGAGGCTATTAATCTTGAAGTGGTTAAACTTTCTACAAGATACCTGCTCTGATACCACTTGTTGGATCAAGTGGCCTCGGAATAATTAAGAAGGGGGGTTGAATTAATTATTGTTGAACCTTTACTAATTAAAAATCTACCCTTATTAGGCTTTTACTATGTTGTTAAGAAAGTAAAGAATAGAAATAAAAACTTAACCAAAAGTAAATGCGATAATTAAAGTGCACAGCGGAAATTAAAGAGTGTAGGGAAGAAGAAGACAAACACAAGAGTTTTATACTGGTTCGACAACAACCCGTGCCTACATTCAGTCCCCAAGCGACTTGCGGACCGTGAGATTTCTTTTCAACCTTGTAAAATCCTTTACAAGCAAAGATCCACTAGAACTGATCCACAAGAGATGTACCCTCTCTTGTTCTCAGTCACAACAACTCAAGTAGATATACCCTCTACTTGTACCACAAAGGATGTACCCTCCAATGTGTTAAGACAAAGTTCTCAGGCGGTTAGTCCTTTGAAACTTTGTGAAGGGGGAAACAAAAGAATTCTCAGGCGGTTAGACCTTTGAAATCTTTTGTTTTAGGGAAAGGGAAGAATCAAAAGAATTCTCAAACTGTGTCGTTTTGAATTCTTTGACAAGGGAGAAGGGAGACACAAAAGAATTCAGGCAGTTAGTCCTTCGTTCTTTTGGAAAAGGGAGAAGAGAGACAAGAAAAGAATTCAAGCGGTTAGTCCTTGGCGAATTCTTTTTGGCAAAGGGAGAAGAGAATAAAAAAGATGAATAGCACAAGTTTTTGAACAAAGAACTTTTCTTGGAAGAGAAAGTTTTGAACAAAAACTTTTAGAAATATGAAGAGAAAAAGAATCAGAAAAATTATGTAGAAAGAAATGAAAGAAGATGTTGAAAGATAGAAAGATTGAAAGAGATGATGGATCAATAAATAATGTTTCATGCCAAGGTCACATATTTATAATTCCTTGATGACTCAAGTCCAAACTTATAACTCTTGGCAATTCCTTTAACACTAATTACTTAAAAAGTTATGAATTTTGAAAGAATTTTCAGAAACAAGTCACTTGAAGAATTGTGACTTTTGGAAATGAATTTTTCGAAAACAGTCACTGGTAATCGATTACCATTAAGGTGTAATCGATTACCATTAAGTTGTGATCGATTACACATCAACAGATGTGACTCATCATTTTGAATTTTGAAAATCTTAACGTTTTAAAAACACTGGTAATCGATTACTGCATTCTGGTAATCGATTACCAGAGAGTAAAACTCTTTGGTAATGAGATATTGTGAAAACTTCATGTGCTACTCAATGTTTTGAAAAACTTTTTAGTACTTATCTTGATTGAGTCTTTTCTTGATTCTTGAATCTTGATCTTGATTATTCTTGATTCTTGATTCTTGAAACTTGATTCTTGATTCTTGAATTGTTCTTGACGCAATCTTGAAGTTCTTGACTCAATCTTGAAGTCATTCTCTTGGGCTTTTTGTCATCATCTTTGTTATCATCAAAACACCTTGAATCAATCTTGATTCATCATCATGAATCAATCTTGATTCATGACTCATTCTTGATTCAATCATGAAGCTTGCTTCTACAACTTAGTCCAATTTTTTATAGATAGCCGCGCGCTAAGCTGAGCTTTCTTGAGCTAAGCGCATTTCTTTGCGGAAAATCCCATACTTAGTTTATTTTCTGAACTGTATGGTGCCGCTAAGCGCAGCCCTTGAGGAGCTTAGCACAAATCCTTGCGACAGATGTTCGGCTTAGCGGGCACTTGCCAGCTAAGCCAATTATGAAGAAGCTGAATTTCTGCAACTCCCGTTAAGCAGCTTCACATGTCACTAAGCGGTAGTGTGTTTTTTGTGAAGGTCAGCTAAGTGGGCCATGTCTCGCTAAGCCACCAGTGCCTTTTTCAATCTTATTTTTCAATTTTTGAATTTGAATAACTTGTGTCCTGTTTAACTGTTTGGTTCCTTTATTTGCATATGACTTCTAGGAAACGCAAGAGTATTGGTTCAAGACCTACACAACAATATGATACAAGGAGATTTTCCTCCTTATATGCTTGGAACCGGTACACAGATAATGTCCTGGGGAGAAACATCTTGCCTGAGAGGAAGGTGGAGCTCTATCACACTGAGCTAGATGATTTTAAGACTGAATTGGAGAGGTGTAATTTCCATAAACGCCTCACCAATTTGCCTGATGGGAGCATAGACTTGGCTTTGGTGAAAGAGTTCTATGCAAACTTATACAGCTCTGAGGGCCCTTCACCAAAGCAATCCAGAGTCAGAGGCCACCTAGTGAAGATTGATACTGACAGCCTTAACACATTCTTAGAGACACCTATGGTGTTGGCAGAGGGTGAGACTTTGCCCACATACTCCAGATATTGCAGGCTGCCCATAGACTACAAAGAGATTGAGGCTGCCTTACGCATACCAGGCCGAGGGTTCATCTTGAACACTGAGGGCCATCCTGGGAAGATTCTCAGGAAGGATTTGACTACTTTAGCTCAAGTGTGGAGTGTTCTCTCATACTCCAACCTGGCCCCCACATCACATACCTCTGATTTGACAGTGGACAGAGCTAGGCTGATCTTTGGCCTAGTCTCTCGCATGGACATGAACATAGGAGCTCTTATTCCTGGCCAGATGACTTCTATAGCCCAGTCTAACACTTCTAGACTTGGGTTTCTGCTCTGATCACCGCACTATGTAGAGCCAGAGGGGTTGTCTCTGACGGCTTTACTTTTGAGTGCCAAAGCCCGATTATTAACTTGGCCTACATCAGGAAGAACTGTTGGAATCCCGAGGATCTAACAGTTTCTATCCAAGGGGCTAGGAGGGCGAGGGCGAGGCCAGTTGAGCTTCCTTTCACATCTGCAGCTCCTACTCCAACATCCACATTAGCAACTCCTTCTGTCCCAGCTCAGACAGATTCTCAGTGCTTTGAAGCCATGCTTCAGAGCATTCATCAGGGACAAATCATTTTATTACAGAGTTTACAGGTGGTGGCACCTCTAGGATCTATTCCTTCAGTTAAGCAGTTCAGGGAGATGGTAGCCTAGCCCGGGACTCAACCTTCTCTTCACAGGGAAGATGAAGGTCCCACAGCCCAGGTACCACAGCATGTGGAGGATGAATCATCTGAGGCCACCATTCCAGAGCCATTTGCTCTAGGGGAGGAGGCAGGTGAGACATAGGTGAGACAGGTAGTTGCTGCCACTCCTGAAAGATCTCTTGAGGCCACTTGAGAGCCTCCTACACCAGTAGTGGACCTACCCTCGCCTCAGCGTACAGCAGACCCCTCCACTCCTATTCTAGAGATGCCAGAGGACCCGACCACACCAGTCCTGGCTATGGACACTTCTCTAGCTACTCTAGTACTTCATCTGACAGATGAGGAGGATTTTTAGACACAGGATACTCAGGACCAGTCACTGGAATTCTAAATTCCTGATGATGCTTCTTGTTTTTTTTTTGGATTATTATTATTATGATTATGGTTTCAGTACAGTGTTTCTTTTATGTTTATATACACTGCTAGTTTTGTTTATGGGTAGTTGGTTTGCTCATTCTGAATCATATGGAATAGTTTAACTTGATTTTGATGATATGGCAGTGAAACACTTTTATCTTTTTGTGAAAATTGGTGTATAATGTGATTTTGAATTGAATGCATGATTGTGATGGAGTTTGTGTTTCTTTTCATGAGTTTGAGCAAGTGTGTATGTTAGACAAAGAAATAACAAGAATGAGAACTTGCAATTAGAATTGTTAGTCAGTAGATAGATTGATTGAGAAAGAAAAGCTTGAACCAAAACCGGTGAGAGTGTGATCTTAAACTGTGAGTGAACGACTAGCTGTGAGTATTAATCTTTGTATCAATCTTTGAATTTTAGAATAAAATGTATGAATGAGGACATGATGAAGGCCATGATTGTGCATACACAAGCCTTTTGACCAAAAAACTTACCTTGAATTATAATTGTATCATTTGCACCCTTTGTGAGCTGAATGATGTTGTCAATAATTGAACCCCGAACCTAAATGATTATCTCTAGATACCTTGTTTAGATTCTAGGAGAGCATATGGTTCAAGGCAAATTTACCCCAAAATTTGGGGGAATGGAACTGATTGGGATGCAAAGAAAAAGGTAAAGCATCAACACACACAACAAATAAGTTGTATGTTAAAAAAAAAGAGCAATCAAAGAAAATATGTGCTATTGTAATAAGGCCAAAAGCAAATGAAAGTGAAAAGCTAGTGAGCAAGCTAATTGTATTAAAAAGATCACTTGGATAAGTCTAGGATTTGTGCTCTCTTAGAATCTAAGCCTTTGAATCCTAGAAAAACCAATGAATTTTTGTAGCCAAGCCTCACTACAAGCCTGGGAAAGTTCTTATGATTCTGTTTATACATTTTTTACTTTATGGCATGAGACTGTGGTTTAAGCTACTTTCCTTGATATCTGTCTTATGCCTAACTTCATCTAATTATACAGGTCACATTTTATTCCTCTCTTTGGATAACTGCATGCCTTGTAAAAGACAAGTGATGAGGGCATTTTGCTTCATTCTCTTATCATGTAATCAGTAACTTTTGTTGCATACACCTTTGTACATAGTCACTGCATGTCATTGTCACTTGGGGACCAGTGAATTGTTCTTTATTTGCTTGAGGTCAAGCAAAACTGTAAATTTGGGGAAGTTGTTAGTCGGTGAATACGACTAACTTTTGTGTATGAAACTTGTGTAAATTGTATCAAACTCCTCCAATTTATGGTTATTTTGTAGTGTTGTAATTACTTTTTGTTAAAGATAGGTAATAAATACTTAGTACTTCCATTTTGTGTGTTTAATAATCATTTTCTCTCAATTTCAGGATAATTAGGCAAGTTTTGAAGTGTTGATTTTCACCCTCTCACTAAGCTAATCTGTTGACTTAGCGAGTCATTCGCTGAGCGCAACAATCCTCGGCTAAGTGGGAGGAAGAATCTGGAAGAACGATGAGTTGTGCATGTTTGCTGAGCGAAAGGTCATCCCGCTAAGTGCACCGCTTCAGTCCATCCGCTGAGCGAGAAAAGCCGCACTAAGCCAAAATTCACTAATGCGCACTAAGCGGTTCATAATTGCGCTAAGCGCACGAGCACGAACAAAACCACCTATATAAGCCTAAAATCAGATTATGGAAGGGGAGTTTGGCCTTTTCTTGAAGCTTTTGCATGTCTAGAGAGTTCTAGAGAGAGAAAGGTCCAAGTTCCAGAGAGTTTGAGAGATTTTGTTGTGTGAAGATCTGCAGAGACCAGAGCTTGAAGAGGAAGCCGTCCTGAGAGCTTGAGATGAGTTTGTGAGTGATTGTGAGGTCCTAGAGGTGGAGGAGACATCCCCACTACTTGTATTTCCATAATCTTTCATCTTTCTCTTCTATTTGTTGTAAAGGAAGCTTCCCAGTTATGGAAAGCTAAATCCTCTATTGGATCTTCCTTGTAGGTACTTGATGTAAATATCTTTTTATCTATTTAATGATGTTTTGTGTTCACTGTGCTATCAGAACTTCATTCTATCATGTTTTTGCCTTGATCATGTAGATGCATGTTTTTTTAGGATCATTCAATAGTGGAAACTGGTATGATTCTTAGAACTTGATAGGATAGAGCTAGTTTGTCGTATTATCACGAGGGATCGAGGTACGGTAACCTAGTTTTTGTATGTTTGTCTTGATGCGGTTCTGGCTGAGTTTAGTCCAACAAGAGGAATCTACGGACGATGCTTGATCAGGACTAGGCTAGACTATCATGAGGAATCGAGGTTTAGCATTTCAGGAGACACCATAGAACGCATAAGCATTGTTAAGTAGAGAATATCCTTTTAACATCAAGCACCTATTAGGAAGACCAACATGTCGTCTATTTGTCTTTACACATTATTACTCACGTGATTTTCCTTTTTAGTAATTAGTTTGCACACCTGTTCATAGTAAACACATTTCTTTTTACACTAGACATTTATTCACTGAAATAGCTTTACCAAGTAACACAAGTTCCCCGAGAGTTCGATACTCGGTTCTTTACTTGCGTGATCTGGTGCACTTGTCGGAAGCGAACAATAGATGGTATTTTTTTTGTGATTCCTTGTCCATAGCAATGCTAATGCCTTATAGTTCGATGACCTGTATCAAGATATATTTCATAAGTAATATTATTTTGACCATACCTTCCGGTTCTGGTACAACTCATTTCTTTGTGTCGTATACTAAAGTCAAGTGATTTGACTTTACTTGTAATTCCTAGCATAATTCATTCCCTATTCTATGTGTCTGTGCTATACATTTTGCTTCTTGATGATTCCATCATAATCAAGCGATTGTCGACATCTCCATATATATGTACAATATATTCATGTTTTCATCTCTAAAATTTATTTGAATATTTGTTATTGATTCCGAATGGATAATCCTTCTTGATTAAAAATTTTTCCTTCTAGTTAATGGAGTGTTAGTCTTATTGTGGGCTGGTTATCTTCCAATCCTTCCTCGTTAAACTACTTGGTAAACACATTATGTCATTGTTTTGTCACTAGTAAAGAGACTTTCGCATTTGTCAGTCACGTTAAGGTGTTTCGAGAGGAAATACTCGAGTATGCATGATCCTTGTTACCTGTAGACGGAAGTCAAGCTTAATTAGGAAGTCTTGTACCTGTGTTCCTTAAGAATGTGCTTAGTTTACCACCTAAGTGTGAGATTGAGAATCTAGTAGGTCTAGTACCCATAGAAAACTGTAACCCTAGAGATGTTTGGTATAGAGTTGTAGAGCATATAGAGTTGTTGGGAAAGTTGTGAGGAGTAGTTAAGAGGTTTAGTGTGAAACCTTAAGAAGAGTGTAAGGTCGTTATTAGGGTGTTGTTTGCTAAGCATAAAGGGGTTTGAGAGTGAGTGCTCTTGCGTAAGGTAGGCAACCTAAAGGATTAGTGATGATAGTTGTATGATTAGTGAGATAGGATCTTAGTTCTCTTCACCTTTTGATCCGGGAAAAGTCTGAGATGCTCTGAGGACTACCCTAGGAATCGTTGTGGTCTCTATATGTACCTAATCATGTCTTGACATGATCGATGCCCCTGTGTGTTCATGGGATGCATGAACAGGATCTCCCACCCTAAGTTAGATGTGGTAGTGAGCCTTCTGTTACGTGCTTTAGTGTGTTTCGAGTTAGGTTGAAGTATGTGGGGTATCTTAAGGTTGTTGAAAACCCTTAGGGATCACCTTTTGTGCTAGGCGTCTTAGTACACGTTTTAGTTAGATGATGATAGCCCTTAGAGTCTGCTATGTCTAGATGAGAGGTAGTTATAGATCTTTCTTAGGTAGAAGTTGCTTTAGGGTGAGAGGAAACCTAAGATTGAGATTAAACACCCTTGAGTAGTAGTCGAACTAGGAAGTTGTTATAGAATTCCTTGAATTAACCTTAACCCTTGTTAGAGATGACTCGAGTAAGTTTAAGCTTTTTGGTGAGATCCATGTAGGAAGTAAACCTTAAGTTCATAGAGAAGTCATTCACCGTAAACGATTGAGTGTTATCTTAGACAAGTAGGTCCTTGTTGGGGTAGTGTTGTATCTAGAGTAAGCTTTCAATTTAGAGGAATGCTTATGCAAGAGGCCAAGTAGCAGCCAATGTTTTCTCGACAACTTAAGACTCACGAAATGATTCATCCTACACATGATCTAGAGTTGGTAGCCATGGTGTTCGCCTTCATGTTTTGGAGGCATTATCGTTAGTCTGATACGTTGTGAGAACCTTAGGAGTTGAATTCAAGGTAGAAGAGATGGGTAAAATTCTTAAGAATTTTGTTGTGAGTTTAGTTTCAACGTTAGAGCTAGCTTAGTAGTTTGAGCTTGAGTATGAAACCTTTGATGTGACCAGTGTCCTAATTAGAGAGTTAGACATCGTAAACAATAGTTGAACCCTCAACCTTAAGTGCGAATTTATATAGTGGTGTGAGTATAGGTGCGCCAAGATTACCTTTAAGCTTGAACAAGTTTAGGGAAGTAAGGAGTTGTCTGCTTTGCTTATCACTCGGTTAGTATCAGGTAGGAAACCTTAGAGTGAAACCGTTAGAATCCCTTGAACCTAAGTGAGAGTTGTGAGTCAAGTATATTGAAGTGAGGAAGATCGTGTTGAGGAAAGAGACCTAGATATGAAGATAGGTAAATCATGTATTCTCTAGAGTCATGTGTGGACTAGGATTGGCAGAGCGTTGAAGTCTTGAAACTTATACCTCTTTTCTTGAATCGTCCCATGTTTGAAAAAGAGTCAACCATGTGGCCAATCGTATTTCCTTGTGTCTGTTTGTTCGTTTTAGATTCTCATTAGTGTCTCCTATGATATTACCCAACTCTAAATAGTATGTCATTCATATTCTATTATCGTTGAGATGTCACTTTTTTGAGAAAACTTGACTTACGAAGTACTATCATTGAGGAAGTGAGAATCGCCAGGCTTAGTCGCTAAGTTTAAAGGAGTCTTATGGTCGAAGTCACTGAAAAACACTTTGACTGGGCACATAGCCTGGTATTGGGAACCATATGTGTAATCTTTTCCATCTCGATCTTTCGATGAAGTTTCGGAGAAGAAACTTCTTTTAAGAGGACTGGAGTTGTAACATCCCATTTTTCGTAAAATAAAAAAAGATTTTTATTTTCAAATTAATAGTTTTTAGAAATTAAATAAATGAGGGAAAATGATTTTTGTTAATTAAAATAAGGGTTTCATAGTATAAGAAAATAAATAAAGTAAAATGATGTTTTAGAAAATAAAGGGATGTTTTAATTCGTTATTTATTTAATGAAAGAGTAACACGGAGTTTCTTTTTATAAAATAGTAAAATAAAGAAAAATAGAGTAAATAATAGGCTCAGAGTACCCTATCTATAAATAGATACATATTAGGTCAGCTTTTACATTTATGATACTTTTCTACACTCTCTCTTCCTCCCAAATTCGTTCTCCCTTCTTCCTCTTCCAAAACTCTCTTTTTCTCACATACACCCAAACTTGTCTCAAAAACACTATGATCCAAAACTCGTTCACCGTTGGATCATCATGAAATTCGGCACCACCTTTGGAACTCATTTTCGCACATTCCCACTATAGGGATTTGTGAAATAATGTCTATAGAGAGAGATATGCCCCTCATACAAAGATAGTGGAATTGAGGCTCCAATCCCTTCTCCTTCTCTCTAATGCTTAGAAACCCTAGTAAAGCAACCAAAGGAAAAGCTTGAGGAATCTTAGGGAACCACTAGAGATGTCGTTATCGTTGTTGGACTACACACGTGAGCTTGCTTAGAGGTAAGGGATGCGTTTATCGCAATTGTGGTTAGAATGAACATGTGTAGGGATCCTTAGAGGATCAAATTGGGGTTTATTTTGGGATGTTTGCTATATTGTAATTATGCTTTTATGATTGTAATCATGAGATTGTTATGTTTGACGGGAAATTGATGCTCTAATGCGAATTGGTTGATAATATTGAGATTTTGTCTGCATTGAGTTGTGAGTTATAAATCATACAATCACACAATTGTAAGACCCTTTAAGGGCGATGAGTTAATGCGCGATGAGTATTATGATGAGATCCATTGTGGGAACCCGACAACTTGAATCACTTTGAGGCGTGACGAGTTAAAATGATTTTGATAACAATTGAGTAGTTGTGTATATTGCATATTTCAAACTCCAGTCACACATAAATGATTTTAAATGTATGTTTTAATTAAATGATTAGTCATATGAACATAAAATATTAATATTATTACTGTGTGATATGTATATGATGCATGAGGTGTGATAACGTGATGTCTTGGAATTATGAAAGTGTGATGAATTGTGTGCAAGTGACAAGTTGAGTATGTGTTAAATTGTGAGATAACATATGTATTGGGATGTTGTGTGCATTGAGGTCTGAGCAATGAACCGTACAATCACACGACTGTAAGACCCTTTAAGGGCGACGAGTTAAAGCGCGGAGAGTATTGTGATGAGATCCACTGTGGGAACTCGTCGAGTTGAATCACTTTGAGGTGCAACGAGTTAAAATTATTTTGAGAACAATTGAGGAGTCATGTGTTTTGTATAGTTCATAGATAGAGTCTGCGTATTAAAATGTTTTCTGGATTGGACTTGAATCAAGATGGAGAGGCCCTGACAGACTCTTCAGAGTCTAGGCCTTGGGGTTAAATACACCCAATTTGAGTGCTCCTTTAAGCCTGTGCCAATCCCATTTGGTTGGAGCATTCTCAGAAAACAATGTGACTCTGACTGGTCTCCCTATGATTTCACTTAGTAAGAGTGACCTGACTTACCGGTGTGTGGTTGTCTTGTCATGTACTCCTAGGCGTCCGATGATGTTTTTCACTGACATGGTACCACATTGCATAGGATTAAGTCTTAGTCTATCTGTTGCATAACGCTTGTGTAATAAACATTGTGACTTGCTATGTGAGGGTGTGTAATGAATTCTGTAAGTGTGAGATGCGGTATTGTATTTGAAATGTGTTGTCTTGAATATGTAATTAATCGTGAAGGCATGGAATGTGATTTGTGATTAAATTCTAGGACAAGTAATGTTACGTGTTGAGTGTTGAAATGATGTGAAATGTGCCAAAGTTAAGCCTTATTATACCTATGTTGTTGTTATAATTATATTATTGTTATATTTATATAATACTTGTATGTGTTTGTTTATCTTTATTTGATGAGGAATGTGATGAATCACTCCCCGGGTATTGTTTATATTTGGATCCTGTGATGATCTCGAACCTTGTGTTCGTAGGAGCAAATGACTAGGTGGATTGCTTTAAGGAACCTCGTGCTGGAGGACGTCAGGACACAATGTTGTGATAGGATGTGACTTTAGGGCATGAGTTTTTGTTTTAATTGCATGATGTTTCGAACATGTTATTTTACTTTATTTTATTTTATTGCTTAACTTGAGTTCAATTGTAAAATTGAATGGCTTTGTTTTGACCTGGAAATGTTTATGAGAAGTTTTATTTGGTAACAGTGAAGCAAATGTGGACCTTTTATCCATGTGCATTTACTGACAATTTTATTGAATAAAATTGATTTAATAAGATTCCATATTTTATATGTTTTTTTTTCATTTGTATGCATGTTGGGTTAGAGGGCGTCACAACCAGAACTTCCATCGTCGTTGATAAAGCTTTATTTAAATGATTGTCAGAAAATCGTGTCTTTGTCAAAGCTTCATCGTCCCTGACAAAGCTTCCTATAAATAATTGCTTGAAAGTTGTGTCTATTCTAAGACATCCACCATTAGTGAAAGAGGTGAGCACCTTTAACTGCATTTCTCTTAATACAAACATCACACAAGGGCTAGTGTTAGAACATATGTGTTAGAGTTGCATAGCTTACTTACATGAACAATATCTTAATGATCTTGAGTATAATCATGTTGATTATTTCATCTTCCCAGGAGACCATGTCACCAACGAGTCTTGTTTTCATACAGTTGACAATTCACTAACTATTTCCTATCTTCCCAAATTTGACTTGTTGGGTTTCATTTGCATCATTTTTCATAAAAATCTACATTTTGATGTTTCAGATGATGATGTTTTGGTTCGAATAAGTTGGGAAGACAATACCAGGATACAAGATATTTCGATTTATATCTATCAAGATGGCAAGTAGATCAGTCGGCAACAAAAGGTTATAAAATGCCCCAAAAAATCAATTATAGATCACAAGTTCTTTTACTATGTTGACATTAGCTGATTTGGCAGAATAAGTAAAGTGAATGATCAATTCAACATTACTTTCTTTATAAGATGGAGATGACAAAAGGATGTCGGGTCTTGCCAGTATATGGCACAACATCGGGATTGAAGTTGGCTAATAGCAGTACCAAGGTTGGGCATGATCAACAAAGGCTAACAAGGTGTGGGATGTTTCCAGCATTGGGGGTCGAATCTGGTCAGTAGTAGAAGCAAAAACTTTTTGAATTGGAAATAATTTCTCGAATCTCTAATAATGAGTCACAGGCCAAAGAAATTGGAGTTGGAGGTTCAGGTAATGAAAATGAAAGTGACCAGCAATTTCTTGAATGGTGGGAGTCAATTGCTCAAATCTCTGATAATGTAGCGCAGGCCAGAGCAATTGGAGTTGGAGGCTCAAATGATGAAAATGAAGATTTTGGTGGAGAATGTTTAGAAATTAGAAACAAAAAAGGGACATAAGCATTCATTCCACAGTATCTTTGGATGCACTAAATGAGCGATATCAAGTTTTGATGGTAATTGATTCATGACTCACAATTTAGATGAGGAGTGCAGTATATATTTTGCTAATGACTTTTATAATTGACTATGATTAGGGGTGGGAATAGGCCAAGCCAAGGCTTTGAAAGGCCTGCGCCTAGCCTACGATGAATCTTTGAGGCCTGAGCCTGGCTTATAGCCTATCAAAGACATTTATTTTGGCTCGGCCTGGCCTTTTTAAAAGCCTTCTTCGCAATAAATATTTAATATTTTATGGAGTAGGAACGTAATAAGAAAGTTAAAGAAAAAGGAAAGTCAATCAAAATAATGAGGAATATAAAAGGGCACATGACTCACACCTAAATTGTAATTAAAGTCCTTGATTATAGGAAAAGAAGTTATGGAGCAGTAATGTGTAATCAAAGTCTGATAATTTTTAAAAAAATTAATTGTATCCAAAAAATAATATTATATATTGGTACCCAAAAAATATTTTATATATATATATATATATATATATATATATATATATATATATATATATATATATATATATATATATATATATATATATATATATATATAGGTCGACCTGGTCTATTTAATTTAATAGGCTTTTAAAAAAGTTTGAGACTAACCTTTTAATTAAATAAGCCAATTCAGGCCAGGCTTTATGTAGGCCAGGTCGTAGACCCCTGTAGACCGGCCTGGCCTATTCCCACTCCTAACGATGATTTTGTGTTCAGTGTTAGAATTAATGTCTCATGTGAGAGGCATGTGACTTATGTAGGGACTAATAAATAAATAATTAACAATTAAGGACTAAATTGTAATTGGGTTAAATAGGAGAAGTTTCTAGAGGTAACTGCTACTTGATTCAAGGTTCTATTGGCTTCTTATAATTCATAATCTAGGAAACCCTTAATAGTTTTACATATCACAGCATGTGTTATGAAATGTATGATTCTCCAAGACTGATTTATTGTCTCTCAATTATGCATGAACCCTAATTATAAAATTTAGTGATTATTTTCCGCTGCAAGTATGAAATTTTATATTGAAAAGGATATCAATTAAATTTACTTTCAAATCACAAGTATGAATACTTAAAATTATATTATTTTGACTGTTTTTAATGGAAAAAGAATTGTGATGTTTGTACATATTAAATTTGGAGAAAGATTTAAAATTTGTATCTTTGAGCAATCTAATTTGATTCGATGATAATGGTGGCTGGTGTTGGTATTTTTTTCTCCTTTAACATATAATGTGGGAAAAGCCATTGTCGTGACTCACCGCAAGTTTCCAATTCTTTGAAAAGCAACTCACTGCAAGTTTCCAATTCTTTGAAAAGCGTCGCTTGCATGTAAGTTGTTTGCAGGGGTAAAGGATTCCTTTTCTAATTGCTATTTGCAAACCCCATTTTGCTATTCTCAATCTCACCTGCTCATGTGACATTGCTAAACATTATGGACTAAATAAATAAATAGATTAAACTAACATAACGTGCATTAAAAAGATGACTAAATCGTTCTATACATTGGGTACATCATAATTTCATGATTAAGAATACGAACCAATTTGAGTCATGGCGGTTGTACATTACCTAATCGATATAGTCCCTTCCATGTACTACAAATTAGTCTTCTCCTTAATATGACCATTAGTTAGGAGTACATAATTGGTCCAACATAATATCTTTATTCAAGACAAAACCTGTTAACATTACTCTAATACAAATATGCATGCAAACATAGAGAACAGGTAACAGAAACATATCATAATTGAGCTCAGAGTGTCATTAAAAATACATAAGGTAAATTGCACTTAATGATCATCAATAACAATAATGTCCATACTTTCAACATGTTCTATAAATGTCTTGGGCGGTAATCCTTTTGTCAAAGGGTCAACTATCATAAGGTTTGTGCTAATATGTTCTATTGACACTCTTTATTTCTGAACTTCTTCCTTCACGACAAAGTACTTCAATTCCATATGCTTAGCACCCTTAGAGTACTTGTCATTCTTAGAAAAATATTGATGCAGAGTTATCACAATACATTTTTAGTGGCCTGACAATACTGTTGACAATTTCAAGCCCTAAAATAAAGTTTCGCAGCCAATTAGCCTAAATTTTAGCCTCAAAACATGCTACAAATTTAGCTTTCTATCATTTCTAGGACATTGTGTGAGACTAAATTTGTCTTCTTTCTAAATTGGAACAGGTGATGTTGAACACCTTTCCATCTTGAATCTCTCTAGTACTTTATTGATGTATGCTTTTTGAGATAAGCCTAACAATCCTTGTGATCTATTACGAAATATTTCTATCCCTATCGCATAGCTTGCCTCACCCATATCCTTCATTTCAAAGTTACTAGAAAGAAACTTCTTAGTCTCATGAAGAAGACCAAGATCATTAGTTGCAAGCAATATATATCATCAACATACAGGATTAGAAAAATAACCTTACTCCCACTGACCTTCAGATATATACACTAATCAACAGTATTTTCCTTAAATCCAAAGGAAACAATGGTATCATTAAACTTCAATCCCACTTGCTCATTTTTTTTCTGAATACTATTGTTAAACGTGATTAAAGGATTGAAAGTTTATGTTCTGCAATTAAATTAACGTGAATGCTTGGAAATTGTTAGTAGCAATAAATATCTATATGCTACACATTTGCTTGAACGTGTTTGAATACAAAAGGCAAATAAATGTGAATATTATTTTATTAGTTAAAATGTGAATGCATGATATTTATTTGGCCTGGAATGAAATTAATAAAATGGCTATGAATTGCTAATAGCATTAAGTATGTCCAGGCCATATATTTGATTGGAATTAAGTGTATGATAGATTTGTTAGTCACCAAAGTGGCCAAGTCTATCAGGTTATTTAATTCCAAATTAATAATTATTTCAATTACTCATAAAATAATGGATGCTAAATTATATGATTATTGGTTTATGGGTAATTGAAATTCATTGTTATGAGGCATTTATGGATCGCCCAAAGGTTGATTAGTTGTTCTTATAATTAACGAATATAATTGTAGGCGATTTTTGTGTATCATCAGTTTTATTTATATGCCCAAAGCAAATAGATACTACTAACTGGTGCATATTTCATTGCCAAATAATGTTAAGAATTTTATTAGCATCATCATGTTTGTATGTTGTGTGTTGGTGTATCACCCAAAGGAGAACATCAATATACATTGATTGTTATCTGAATAAATCATATGTATGACATGTATTTTATGTCTCAAAACACTTATGTGAATTTTATTATGCAATGCATGTTCCCAATTCACTGAAATGACCAGGTCCAATTTCACATCAGTGTTTTGGATCTTGATCTTGATATGTTGGAAGAGAAGTTTGTTACTATTATTGATTCTAGTAGAAATAAAGAGAAAACTCATTACAAAGCTTGGGAAAGATCTAACAGACTCAGCCTAATGTTCATGAGAATGACTGTTGCAGACAGTATTAAGACAGCTCTCCCTAAGACCGATAGTGCTAAAGAGTTTATGGGATTAGTGGGAGAGCGCTCTCAGACAGTTGATAAGTCTCTTGCTAGGACATTAATGAGTACACTAACCACCATGAAGTTTGATGGTTCACGTACTATGCATGAACATGTCATTAAGATGACAAACATTGCAGCAAGACTTAAGACCTTGGGAATGGCTGTGAATGATAACTTCCTTGTTCAATTTATTTTAAACTCATTAATGTCTGAGTATGACCCGTTCTAAGTGAGCTATAATACCATGAAAGATAAATGGAATGTGCATGAATTGCACAGTATGTTAGTTCATGAAAAAACAAGGCTTAAAAATCAAGGAAGTCATTCTGTCCATTATGTAATTCACCAAGGGAATCAAGGAGCTAGAAAAAGATTTGTGAAGAAGCATGATAAAGGCAACGAGCCATTAATGATCAATGACGGTCTTGTGCAAATCCTAAATTAGGCATTAAAGGGCAATAAGTGCCAATTTTATGGGAAATCTAGACATTCCCAGAAGGATTGCCTAATGTGTAAGTCTTGGTTCGAAAAGAAGGGTGAGCTTAATGCTCATGTATGTTTTGAATCAAACATAACTGAAGTTCCCTATAATACATGGTGGATTAATTCTGGATGTACAACTCATGTTTCTAACACTATGCAGGGATTCCTTACAATCCAAACCATAAGCCTAAATGAGAAGTTCGTCTTCATGAGAAATAGAGTGAAAGCTCCAGTGGAAGCAGTTGGGATTTATTGTTTAAAACTCAATACTAGACATCATTTAGATTTACTGGAAACTCTTTATGTACCTAGTTTATCTAGGAATTTAGTTTCATTATCTAAGCTTGATGTTACTGGATACTCTTTTAATTGTGGTAATGGATGTTTCAATTTATTTAAGCATAATCATCACATTGGTACTAGTGTTCTTTGTGATGGTTTATATAAATTGAAATTAGATGGTTTGTATGTTGAAACCATTTTAACTCCGCATCATAATGTTGGAACTAAACTTAGTTTAGAGAATGAACTATCTGCTTTCTTGTGGCATAAACGTTTAGGTCACATTTCTAGAGAAAGAATGGAAAGATTAATAAAGAATGAAATTCTTCCTGATCTAGATTTTACAAATCTAAATATTTGTGTGGATTGTATCAAGGGAAAACAAACAAAACATACAAAGAAAGGAGCTACAAGAATAACTCAGCTTCTTGAAATTGTGCATACTGATATTTGTGGACCTTTTGATGTTAGTTCTTTCAGAAAGGAAAGATACTTTATTGATGACTATTCACATTATGCTTATGTCTACTTACTGCATGCGAAATCTCAAACAATGGATGCCTTAGAAATTTACTTGAATGAAGTAGAAAGACAATTAGACATAAAGGTGAAAATTGTTAGATCTGATAGAGGTGGTGAGTATTATGGAAGATACGATGAAATTGGGCAACACCCAGTCCATTTGCTAAGCTTCTTCAAAAATGCAGCATTTGTGCACAATACACAATGCTTGGTACACCGCAACAAAATGGTGTATCAAAAAGGTGTAATAGAACTTTAATGGATATGGTTAGGAGTATATTAATCAATTCAACTTTATTCGTATCTTTGTGGATGTATGCCTTGAAAACTGTCATGTATTTTTTGAATAGGATTCCTAGTAAGGCAGTTGACACCTTTGGAACTATGGACAAATAGGACACCTAGTATAAGGCACCTACATGTTTGGGGTTGCCAGGCAGAAATAAGGATTTATAATCCGCAAGAAAGAAAATTGGATGCAAGAACAATCAGTGGATATTTCATTGGTTATCCAGAAAAGTGAAAAGGGTATATGTTTTATTATCCTAATCATAGTAAGAGAATTGTCGAAACTGGAAATGCAAGATTCATTGAAAATGGTGAAATCAGTGGGAGTACAGTTCCACGAGAAGTGGAAATTAAAGAAGTTAGAGTGCAAGTCCCTTTAGCTTGTACCTCTAACAGTAAGGTGATTGCTTCTTTAGTTGTCGTTCAAAACAATAATGAAGAAGAGCAACACAATAATGAACCCATGATACATAATGAACCTATTATGGAAGAACCACAAGAAGTTGCATTAAGGAGGTCTCAAAGAGAAATGAAACCAACTATTTCGAATGGCTATGTGGTATACCTACATGAAACAGAAACGAACTTAAGCATTAATGATAATGATCTAGTTTTTATTTCAGAAGTTGTAAGTTGTGATAATTCTCAGAAATGATTAAATGTCATGAAAGAAGAGATAAATTCCATGGAACATAATGGTGTTTGGGACCTTGAAGAATTGCCAAAGGATTGTAAGAGAGTTGGTTGTAAGTGGGTCTTCACAACTAAACATGACTCTCATGACAACTTTGAATGTTATAAGGCTAGACTTGTTGCTAAGGGATTTACTCAGAAAGATGACATTGATTATAAAGAGACGTTTTGACCAATCTCACAAAAGGATTCTTTCAGGATTATCATGGCATAAGTTGCCCATTATGACTTGGAGCTACATCAGATGGATGTGGAAACTATCTTTCTTAATGGAGATTTAGAGGAGAATTTTTATATGGACCAACCAATGGGGTTCTCAGTTGAAAGAAAGGAACACATGGTGCGCAAATTAAATAAATCAATGTACGGTCTTAACCAAGCTTCCCGCCAATGGTATTTGAAGTTAAATGGTACCATTGTTTCCTTTGGATTTAAGGAAAATACTGTTGATCAGTGTATATATCTGAAGGTTAGTGGGAGTAAGGTTATTTTTCTATTCCTGTATATTGATGATATATTGCTTGCAACTAATTATCTTGCTCTTCTTCATGAGACTAAGAAGTTTCTTTCTACTAACTTTGAAATGAAGGATATGGGTGAGGCAAGCTATGTGATAGGGATAGAAATATTCCATAATAGATCACAAGGATTGTTAGGCTTATCTCAGAAAGCATATATCAATAAAGTACTAGAGAGATTCAGGATGGAAAAGTGTTTAGCATCACCTATTCCAATTTAGAAAAGAGACAAATTTAGTCTCACACAATGTCCTAGAAATGATAGAAAGTTGAATTTGTAGCATGTTTTGAGGCTAAAATTAAGGCTAATTGGCTGCGAAACTTTATTTCAGGGCTTGGAATTGTCGACAGTAATGTCATGCCACTGAAAATGTATTGTGATAACTCTACAACAATATTTTTCTAAGAACAAAAAATAATCTAAGGGTGCTAAGCATATGGAATTGAAGTACTTTGTCATGAAGGAAGAAGTTTAAAAACAAAGAGTGTCAATAGAACATATTAGCACAAACCTTATGATAGTTGACCCTCTGACAAAGGGGTCACCACCCAAGACATTTATAGAACATGTTGAAAGTATAGACATTATTGTTATTAATGATCATTAAGTGTAATTTACCTTATGTATTTTTAATGACACTCTGAACTCAATTATAATATGTTTCTGATTACTTGTTCTCTATGTTTGCATGCATATTTGTATTAGAGTAATGTTAACAGGTTTTGTCTTGAATAAAAACATTATGTTAGACCAATTATGTACTCCTAACTAATGGTCATATTAAGGAGAAGACTAATTTTTAGAACATGGAAGGGACTATGTCGATTAGGTGATGTACAACCGTCATGACTCAAATTGGTTTGTATTCTTAATCATGAAATTATGATGTACCCAATGTATAGAACGGTTTAGTCATTTTTTTAATGAGCATTATGTTAGTTTAATCTGTTTATTTATTTAGTCCATAATGTTTAGTAATGTCACATGAGCCAAGTGGGAGAATGTTAGAATTAATGTCTCATGTTAGAGGCATGTGACTTATGTAGGGACTAATAAATAAATAATTAATAATTAAGGACTAAATTGTAATTGGGTTAAATAGGAGAAGTTTCTAGAGGTAATTGCTACTTGATTGGAGTAGTGGTTATAAAAGGGGATTAATACCCACTAACGTGAAATAAGGTCTCCTTCCTGACAGAAAAGTGATCTCTCTCATCT
Source organism: Glycine soja (assembly GCF_004193775.1). Taxonomy (NCBI): domain Eukaryota; kingdom Viridiplantae; phylum Streptophyta; class Magnoliopsida; order Fabales; family Fabaceae; genus Glycine; species Glycine soja. The sequence continues at coordinate 27,368,260 of NC_041002.1, read as the reverse complement.
ATAGCCATCACAAACATAGAGAAGTAGAAAGAATAGTCAAGGAGTGAAACCTTATTTCTCTCATCTTCTAAGGAAATCAAAGTACACTGGAGAGAAGCCTTCCTATGGAGAAATGTACACATTATTTGTTTATTTATTATTTGTGAGAATCATAGGTTTCAAGATTCTGTTGGTTTGCTATAATTGATAATCTAGGAAACCCTTAATAATTTTACATTAAGTTATTGTGTTTGTGTCTTATTTCCGTTGGTGAGTTTTATACATTATGACGTAGTAACAAGATTCAATTTTCCAGCACATTTATTTTATATTAGTTACTATGAAGATTGGTATTAAACCCTAAAAGTAATACAAAATATCATATCGTGAGATTGCCTATTGAACCAGCAAAGAAGAGCTGCAAAATCCTTTTTAACAAGCTATGGTGATTGAGCCCCAAAATTTTAGCATTCTTGTAACAATTAACAAATCTCCACTATGTTAGAATTAATATCTCATGTGAGAGACATGTGACTTATGTAGGGACTAATAAATAAATAACTAATAATTAAGGATTAAATTGTAATTGAGTTAAATAGGAGAAATTTCCAAAGGTAACTACTTGATGAGAGCAGTGGTTGTAAAAGGGGTTAATACCCAATAATGTGAAATAAGGTCCTCTTCTTGATAGAAAAGTGTTTTCTCTAACCCCTAGCCATAAAAAAAGTAGAAAGACAAAAAGAATAGTCAAAGGAGCGAAATCTTGTTTCTCTCCTCTTCCAAGGAATCAAAGTTGCACCGGAGAAAAGTCTCACTATGGAGAAAGGTATGCATTGTTTATTCATTATTCGTGAGAATCATAGATTTCAAGATCCTATTGGTTTCATATAATTGCTAAACTAGGAAACCGTTAAGTTTTACAGGTGACATCAGAGCATGTATTATGAAATTTATGATTCTTCAAGAATAAATTATTTTCTCCAAATTATGCATGAATCCTAATTATGACATTTAAGGATTTTTACTCCGCTGCATATATTGCTTTTATCTATCAAAATTATGTGACTGAATACCATAAACTATTAGATTCAATTTATTCACTCCTTTCTTCACTAAACCAAAATTGAATTGAATGGATGTACAGTACGTGAATTCACGTGAGGTTTCCAATTTCTTTTTGATATATTATCTTGAACGTGGAGAAAGAATGAAAGTCGAAGTCCTCTTTGCCAGCGTACATTTATTCTTTAATGGAAAGGAATTCTTTGGAATTGCTATTCTTAACCCAGTTTTTGTTATTCTCAATCCCACATGTTTTTTAATCTTATTATTAAACGTGATTAAAGGATTGAAAGTTTATGCCCTGTAATTAAATTAACATGAATGCTTTAAAATTTTTGGTAATAGTAAATATGTATATGCTATATATTTGCATGAATGTGATTGGATTTTTATTATTTTATTGGTTATAATGTGAATGTTTGGTATTTATTTGGCTTGAAATGAAATTAATAAAATGACTATGAATTATTAATAACAATAAGTATGTGTAGGCCGTATATTTGATTAGAAGTAAGTGTATGATGAATTTGTTAGTCACCAAAGTGGCCAAATTTATAAGACTATTTAATCCCAAGTTAATGATTATTTCAATTACTCATAGAATAATGGATGCTAAATCATATGATTATTGGTTTATAGGTAATTGAAATTCATTGTTATAAGGCATTTATGGATCGCCCAAAGGTTGATTAGTTGTTCTTATAATTAATTAATATAATCATAGGCGATTTGTGTGTATCATTAGTTTTATTTATATACCCAAAGGAAATAGGTACTACTAATTGGTGCATATTTAATTGTCAAATAATGTTAAGAGTTTTATTAGCATCATCATGTTTGTATGTTGTGTGTTGGTGTATCACCCAAAGGAGAGCATCAATATACATTGATCGTTATCTGAGTGAATTATATGTATGACAAGTGTTTTATGTCTCAAAATGCTTATGTGAAATTTATTATGCAGTACCTGTTCCCAATTCATTAAAGTCTCATGTGTCATCTATGCCAATTTTTTAATGGGCTTAACTTCTCTTACTGGAATGAGCAAGTCCAATTTTATCTCGATGTTTTGGATCTTGATCTTGCTATATTGGAAGAGAAGCCTGCTACTATTACTTATGCTATTAGCAATGAGAGAAAGCCCATTATAAAGCATGGGAAAGATCTAACAGACCCAGTCTAATGTTCATGAGAATGACTATTGCAGACAATATTAAGATAACTCTCCCTAAGGCCGATAGTGCTAAAAAGTTTATGGGGTTAGTGGGAGAGTACTCTCATATAGCTGATAAATCTCTTGCTAGGACATTAATGAGTACACTGACTACCATGAAGTTTGATGGTTCGTGTACTATGCAAGAACATGTCATTGAGATGACAAACATTGCAACAAGACTTAAGACCTTGTTCAATTTATTTTGAACTCATTACCATCTAAGTATGGACCATTCCAAATAAGCTATAATACCATGAAAGATAAATGGAATGTGCATGAATTGCACAGTATGTTAGTTTAGGAAGAAATGAGGCTTAAGAATCAAGAAAGTCACTCAATTCATTATATAAGCCACCAAGAGAATCAAGGAGCTAGAAAGAAATTTGTGAAGAAGCATGATAAAGGCAAATGAACATTAAAGATCAATGACAGTCCTATGCAAATCCAGAAGAAGCCATCAAAGAGAAATAATTGCCATTTTTGTGGGAAATCTAGACACTTCCAGAAGGATTTCCCAAAGTGTAAGCCTTGGTTCGAAAAGAAATATGAGCTTAATGCTCTTGTATGTTTTGAATCAAACTTAACTAAAGTTCTCAATAATACATGGTGATTTTGGATGTACGACTCATGTTTCTAATACTATGCAGGGATTTCTTATAATCCAAACCATAAGCCTAAATGAGAAGTTTGTCTTCATGGGAAATAGAGTGAAAGCTCCCGTGGAAGTAGTCGAAACTTATCGTTTAAGACTCGACACTGGACATCATTTAAATTTACTAGAAACTCTTTATGTACCTAGTTTATCTAGGAATTTAGTTTCATTATCTAAACTTAATGTTACTAGATACTCTTTTAATTTTGATAATGGATGTTTTTGTTTATTTAGCATAATCATCTTATTGGTACTGGTGTTCTTTGTGATGGTTTATATAAATTGAAATTAGATGGTTTGTATGTTGAAACTCTTTTAACTTTACATCATAATGTTGGCACTAAACGTAGTTTAGTGAATGAACGATCTGATTTCTTGTGGCATAAACGTTTAGGTCACATTTCGAGAGAAAGGATAAAAAGATTAATAAAGAATGAAATTCTTTTTGATCTAGATTTTATGGATCTAAATATTTGTGTGGACTGTATTAAGGGAAAACAAACAAAACATACAAAGAAAGGAGCTACAAGAAGCACTCAACTTCTAGAAATTGTGCATAATGATATTTGTGGACCTTTTGATGTTAATTCTTTTAGAAAGTAAAGATATTTTATCACCTTTATTGATGACTATTCACGTTACGGTTATGTCTACTTACTACATGAGAAATCTCAGGTAATGGATGCCTTAGAAATTTACATAAATGAAGTAGAAAGGCAATTAGACAGAAAGGTGAAAGTTGTTAGGCCTGATAGAGGTGGTAAGTATTACGGAAGATACGATGAAATTGGGCAACACCCAATTCCATTTTCTAAACTCCTTCAGAAATATGGCATTTGTGTTCAATACACAATGCTTGGTACACCACAACAAAATGGTGTATCAAAAAGGCGTAATAGAACTTTAATGGATATGGTTAGGAGTATGTTAAGCAATTCAACTTTACATGTATCTTTGTGGATGTATACCTTGAAAACTACCATATATTTGTTGAATAGGGTTCCTAGTAAGGCAGTTCCAAAGACACATTTTGAACTGTGGACGAATAGGACACCCAATATACGACACTTGCATGTTTTGGGTTGCCAAGCAGAAATAAGGGTCTATAATCCACAAGAAAAAAAATTGGATGCAAGAACAATCAATGGATATTTCATTGGTTATCCAAAAAAGTCAAAGGGGTATATGTTTTATTGTTCTAATCATAGTATGAGAATTGTCGAAACTGGAAATGCAAGGTTCATTGAAAATGGTGAAATCAATAGGAGTACAGTTCCACGAGATGTGAAAATTAAAGAAGTTAAAGTGCAAGTCCCTTTAGCTTGTACCTCTAACAGTAAGGTGATTGCTTCTTTAGTTGTCATTTAAAACATTAATGAAGAAGAGCAACACAATAATGAACCCATGATACGTAATGAACCTATTATGGAAGAACCACTAGAAGTAGCATTAAGGAGGTCTCAAAGAGAAAGGAAACCAACTATTTCAAATGACTATGTGGTATACCTATATGAAACAGAAACAGACTTAAGCATTAATGATAATAATCCAGTTTTGTTTTCACAAGTTGTAAGCTGCGATAATTCTGAGAAATGGTTAAATGCCATGAAAGAAGAGATAAATTCCAAGGAACATAATGGTGTTTGAGACCTTGTAGAATTACCAAAGGGTTGTAAGAGAGTTGGTTGTAAGTGGATCTTCAAGACTAATCGTGACTTTCATTGCAACCTTGAACGTTACAAGGTTAGACTTGTTGCTAAGGGATTTACTCAAAAAGATTGCATTGATTATAAAGATACGTTTTCACTGGTCTTGCAAAAGGATTCTTTATGGATTATCATGGCATTAGTAGCCCATTATGACTTGGAGCTACATCAAATGGATGTGAAAACTGTCTTTCTTAATGGAGATTTAGAGGAAAATGTTTATAAGGACCAACCAATAGGGTTCTCGGTTAAAGAAAAGGAACACATGGTGTGCAAATTAAAGAAATCAATATATGGTCTTAAGCAAGCTTCCTGCCAATGGTATTTGAAGTTTAATGGTACCATTGTTTCCTTTGGATTTAATGAAAATACTGTTGATTGGTGTATATATCTGAAGGTCAGTGGGAGTGAGGTTATTTTTCTAATTCTGTATGTTGATGATATATTACTTGCAACTAATGATCTTGGTCTTCTTCATGAGACTAAGAAGTTTCTCTCTAGCAACTTTGAAATGAAAAATATGGGTGAGGCAAGCTATGTGATAGGGATAGAAATATTCTGAAATAGATCACAAGGATTGTTAGGCTTGTCTCAGAAAGCATATATCAATAAAGTACTAGAGATTTAGGATGGAAAAGTGCACAGCATCACTCGTTCCAATTCAGAAAGGAAACTAATTTAGTCTCGCACAATGTCCTAGAAATGATCTGGAACAAAAACAAATGGAAGAAATTACGTATGCGTCAAATGTTGGGAGTATTATATATGCTCAGATCTATACTTAACCAAACATAAGCTTTGCAACTGGAATGTTAGGAAGATATCAAAGTAATCCCGGAATGGAACATTGAAAAGCTGCAAAGAAAGTTCTCATATACTTATAGGGAACGAAAGATCACATGCTTACATATAGGAGGTCTGATCACCTTGAGGTGATTGTGTTTTCAAACTCAGACTTTGTTGGATGTGTGGATACGAGAAAATCCACTCTTGGTTATGTATTTCTCTTAGCCGAAGGAGCAGTATCGTGGAAGAGTGCAAAACAATCGGTTGTTGTTGTATCTACCATGGAATCTAAATTTGTAGCATGTTTTGAGGCTACAATTCAGGCTAGTTGGCTGCGAAACTTTATTTCAGGGTTTGTAATTGTCGACAGTATTACTAGGCCGCTAAAAATGTATTGTGATAACTTCGTAGCAGTATTTTTCTCTAAGAATGACAACTACTCTAAGGGTGCTAAGCATATGGAATTGAAGTACTTTGTCGTGAAGGAAGAAGTTCGAAAACAAAGAGTGTCAATAGAACATATTAGCATAAACCTTATGATAGTTGACCCTTTGACAAATGGATTATCGCCCAAGACATTTATAGAACATGTTGAAAATATGGGCATTATTATTATTGATGATAATTAAGTGTAATTTACCTTATTTATTTTACTAACACTCTGAGCTCATTTATTATATGTTTCTGATCACATGTTCTCTATGTTTGCATGCATATTTGTTTTAGAGTAGTGTTAACAGGTTTTGTCTTGAATATAGACATTATGTTTGACCAATTATGTACTCCTAACTAATGGTCATATTAAGGAGAAGACTAATTTGTAGTACATGGAAGGGACTATGTCGATTAAGTGATGCACAACTGCCATGACTCAAATTTGTTCCTATTCTTAATCATGAAATTATGATGTACCCAATGTATAGAACAATTTAGTTATTTTAATATGCATTATGTTAGTTTAGTCTATTTATTTATTTAGTCCATAATGTTTAGTAATGTCAAATGAGCCAAGTGAGATAATGTTATAATTAATGTGTCATCTAAGAGACATGTGATTTATGTAGGGATTAATAAATAAATAAATAAATAATTAAGGACTAAACTGTAATTGAGTTAAATAGGAGAAGTTTCTAGAGGTAACTACTACTTGATGGGAGTAGTGGTTATAAAAGGGGGTTAATACTCACTAACGTTAAATTAGGTTTTCTTCCTGATAGAAAAGTATTCTTTCTAACCCCTAGTCATCACAAACATAGAGACACAAAAAAAATAGTCAAAGGAATGAAATCTTATTTCTCTCTTCTTCCAAGGAATCAAAGTGTATCGGAGAAAAGTCTCACTATAGAAAAAAGGTACACACTGTTTATTCATTATCTGTGAAAATAATAGATTTCAAGATCCTATTTGTTTCCTATCATTGTTAAACTAGGAAACCCTTAAGTTTTACACACCTTTCATAGATTTTTAATTTTAAAATAAAATAGTTATCTTCGTTTTCATTTTCCTTAAAATCTTATTCTCAAATATAACCATTATGTTCGTGAGGAAAGGCGTGGAAAAGATCTTTTTTAAGGAAAATAGAAACATTGGAGAACTTGGAGTCTTGTAGATGTTATTCAAACAAAAGTTACCGGGGTTGGATTTAGCTGTTTTGTGTTGGTATTGAAGAGAATGTAGCTGACTTACTAGTTACGATACAAGCACACATATGAAACCAATTGCAAATGGGAGTGGTAAGGCCGAATGATCAAAAGGGGCAATTCGTTTTGAAATTTATCAAATGGGACAAATTTTGAATTAATATGCAAACACGGATAAGTTATAGGATATTTTATGACTTCTTCTGGTGATGAAGTGGCACAAAATTCATGACTTTTTTTTTTTTTTATAAAGTCGTAAAAATTGAACATTTCAATTTTTTTGATTTTTTATATTTTATGACTTCAAAGTCGTTTTATTTTTTTAATTATTTATTTCAAGTCATAAAATTTAACGACTTCAAGGTCGTGCTTATTTAAAAAAAAAATTGAATAACTCTAAATTAGTTTTAATTTATACTTTTGTATATTATTTTATTTAATGTTTTCTATGTTTTTGTATTTTTTTATTTAATATTATCTATATTTTTTATATATTGTTTTATTTAATATTTTATATATTTTTGTTACTAATGTTAAGGATTTTTATTTGTTTTGTAAATTAGAAAAAATAATGTAAATAAAAGACTTAAATTTAAATAAAAAAAATAAAAAGTACACATATTTGTTCAAATCATTCGAAGCGACAAGATATAGCAAGAAGGTCAATCATCAATAGTAGATGGATGAATCAATTCTAAATAGGCCTAAAAAATACTTATTGTGTAGAATTAAAGAACTTAATCGTAGTAATTATCCATATAAACAAGTTAACGATTATTATTGTTTCTACTTTTCAATTTTATGTTTGTGTTTAATTGTATTATTCGTTTTATATTAATATATTATGTTGTTTTTATTTTAATAACTACTTTTATTACAAAATTATTTTCTGTTGTTAATATTAAAATAATTTTATCAAATAAAATTAATTAATAATACTGTATGAAATTATTAATTTACTTAATGATAAATGTAAAAACTAATTAAAAATAATATAATATTATTTGATAAATTTTAAGTTAATATTATTTGTTATTATTATTAAAAATATTGAAACAAAAACACTAGAAACTAAAAAGAGTTTAAAGTCGTTAAAGTTTAATTAAAAAAAATAACTTTAAAGTTGTAAAAGATTTTACGACTTTATATTTTTCTTTTTTTCTTTTGTTATTATTTTATGACTTCATCACCAAAAATTATAAAAAATCTTAGGACTTATCCCTAATTAGATATTAATTCAAAATTTATCATCATTTATTAAATTTAAAAGAAATTACCTCCTCTTGGTCATTCCACCATGCATATTATTTTGCTAAACAGTGATGTATAATGTTTGGCTCGTAGTCAAATAGGTTTTTCCTGAAAACACCAAAAAGCCTCTTGTTACAGATTCTAGATAATTTTGTTTCACATGATTAGTTCCATATAATTCTGATTAATCAACCAACGATTCTAATGATAAATATAATAAAAATTCAAGTAGTTCAAGCCACAGTTGATAATGTTAAAATTTTAGTCAGCAACAAAAGATATAATTCTTGTTTGAGGCTTCCCCAAAAGTAGTGATATAAGGGTGAGGAGCATTTCACACAATTCATTTCTCAATTATTTCCACAAAATGAAGAAAACAGAAATGAAGAAAATCATAAAGGAGTAACGCGGGGATTTCTAAGATGACAAGTGCAATAAAAGAATTACTGAAAAGGAATGAAGGAACTGATTTCTATAATATGAAGCTATGCTATATAATCCTACAAAGAATTCAAGCTATACCCAGTAACGGCTACTATCTATGATACAAAAAGCAGACTATAAATTAACGCTATACAGCCTCAAATAGCCAAAAAAATAGGTATACATTTTTATTCGACTGTCCAACTTCACTGCCAAATGATGGTTTGGTTGTGTGCACCATGCCATTACCATGTAAGTGGATGTAAGCAACATCATATTTCTGGTTGAGAGGAGCCAGTAAGCAATTCCATAACTATAGGCACAATAAAGCTGGCACACACCATTGACTGTTGAAACAAGAATATGTCAAGATATACTATCTATGGTTAGTGCCACTGTCTCTAAAGTCATTATCCTTGGCCGCTAAGCGAGCTGTTGAACCGACAGTTGTTGGCCGCAATGATCCTTGCCGCACCATAGCGACAAATTGAGGATCATTTGTCTTTCCCTCGTGCCTTATCCACTGTACCATTTCATGATACATGGGAAAGAACTTCATCTGTATTGCGGAGTAAGAGAAGTATGGGATAAGTGTTGAGATGGAAACAAACAATGTCACAATCCAAAAGGAAGGAGATGGTGCAAGAGTTTCAATGAAGACTTTGTAAGCATTTCCGGAAAAGCTGGGAGACAATGCTCCATATACCATGAGGAAAAGGTACCATAGAGCAATGGAGCCCCAGATGAAAATATGTTGAATCAAGGTGAAGTAACTTATAGAAACAGCCATTTGCAGGTTCACAACCCAAACCACACAAGTATACATCGTTGCTCCAAGTATATCCCTCCCAGCAGTTCTTCCCTTCTCATCAAAGGCTTGAATCTCCATTGCCTTTGTGCAGAAGAAGAAAATTATTATGGCACTAATAAAGCCATTAAGCATCCAGCTGAAAATTCGACGCCAGCTAAAGAGGACATTTTGCACACCTTCTTGATATAACATAGGAAACTGCCATGTGAAATGCAAATAACACGGAATGATCATCAGAGAAGTAAACCAGGAACCCCAAATAAAGTAAATTAATGCATACTGTGTTTACATTGCATGCAGCCAAAAGAGGGCTTATTTAGTGCTGGCTTCTGTGTTTTAACATTATTGCTACCCTTGACAATGTGTTTAATCATGATGCAACTAAAAGCCAATAGGAAAGGGTAAAAGCTAATTAGGTCTACGGGCTGAATTAGGTCTAATGTAGATGTAATCATACGAATTATTGCAAGGTTTTGTTTTCTTATTTCATGCTGTGTTCTCTCTACTTTTCCAATCAATCAGCACACTATTTTACACCAGAGTAAGGAAAAATTTAATTTCATAACCATTATGAGAAAACAATAGCTTGCTGTAGGGTGAACAGTAAGCTTACCCTTAGACAGTACCGAGCAGACACATCCTGGTCAAAGACCCCAAGAGCAATCACCGGAAGTGACGAAAAGAAGACATTATAGAGTGACAAAAACCAGTCATTGTATGCAGGTTGCCCAGAGAATGATGCATACACCTCATATAAGAATAGAGTAAAGCCAAAGGTGATGTTTTTGTAGAAGAAATAGCATATCTGTCGGAAGAAGAATGAACGAGTTAATATAAATACCAAAGGTTTCAAATTATCTTTTATGGCCTATGGGTCAGTTTGGCAACTCGTAAAACTGGTTTAGAGGTTTAAAATTGTTTAAGATAATCTAGTCATAAATTTATGTTATTTTTAAACTAGTTGTTTAACTACAATTTAGATAAATTATCATTAAACTAGATCTTCTCTAATCTAATTTAAATTCAAAAAACTAGCATGCTTATTAACCTTTGGACGAATGAGTGGTTCCTAAATTATTTAATCAAAAACCACCCCTAGATCTAGCTGAACTAGAGAAATGGAAAATTGGAAGATTTAAGTAGTTTTATTTCAAAATTGGCTTCCATAAGAACCAATTTTTTAAAATATTGTAAGTTACCAAACACCTTATATTTAAAAAATAGACCCATTGCTTTATATATAATTTTTTTTCAAAGTTCCAAACATCCCCTAAATCTATAGAATGTTGAGAAGTGGATATAAGAGTGGCAATACCATTGATGAGATCCTTCTGTAACACCAATGTCCATGTACAAGAAGTAATCTTTCCAAATAACAGAACTGTGCAATCGCAATATCACTAGACATAACCGCCTGCCAGGAAAGATAACAGAAAGAATTAAAAAAAAGTTGTGTAATAAAAAAAAAGGAAACAAAAACCAATTGAAAAACAAAATCCAAATAATTTACAATTTGCTGAGTACCTGCATTCCTTCAACGCCACTGATTCCAATCCCTATATCTGCTTCTTGAAGCATTCCCACATCATTAGCTCCATCACCAATAGCTAATGTAGTTTTACCAGTACCAGATTTGACTAGTCTAGTGACCTTTAAGAGAGGAACCAATAAATAAAACATTAATTTTAAATGCTAACCAGAATCATTATCAAAATTGCAACAAAAAAGAGGACGTGATGTTAAATAGAGAGGAAGAAACACAATAGATCGAAACATACCAGTGCCTTCTGCTTCGGTGAGGAACGGCAGCAGATAACAGATGCACAACGAATTGCAAGGTCTAGAAACATGTTCTTCATATTATCCTCTAGAGCATAAGTAAGTGATTTTCCATCAATAATTAGAGCAAATGCTTGCTGAGAGGTTCCTCTGGAGGCAGTAAGCTGTTGAGCAGCTTCAGATATTTGATGGCGGATACTTTCTCTTGAAGCCTAATGCAAGAATCAGCATAAAAATATCAGAAACTCAATTTTTAATTCTGATTTCACTAAGATACTTACACATCAAACAATCCCTTCAAACACATTACACAGGCAAAGAAAAGTTTTAATGTGTAAAAAAAAGGGGAAAGAAACAGAATTACAGAACCAATTCATCTTCCTTCTTGCATCTTTTGAACAATGTCATGCAAATGCAGTTATTGGAAATTTAGAATTATTAAAATCACTCTGTCAAGATTCTTTGTTTACAAAACTTGAATGGAAAAATCCAAGAAATATAAGTTCAAATCATCAGCAATGTAAAGCAAATACAATGCACACATCAAGTCACCATGTAAGAAGATCATATTGGTTTATCATAACAAGTAACCATTTTGTTAACATGCAAACTACACATAGTATGCAAAGTGTAAACTGCATCATCTTAGATAAAAACGAAATATAGAAATTTATTTTACCTTGACAATAGCACCCTTGTCTCCAGCCTTCTCCAATGCTTTAATATCTGGAGTTTCCAAATGAATGATAATCTGTTTCATTCCTTGTCTAAGTAAACTACAAGCAAACCTGCAATTGTATATTGATGTCAGACATCTTGAGAAGTATTTATCATGCTGAAGCCAATGTTAAAAAGGCACAATCACTGTATTATACCCAATATTGATAGCAGTCTCCATTTTATCCCCAGTCAAAACCCAGATCTTAATTCCAGCTTGAGCAAGTTTGTCAATGCAATCAGGAACCTAGAAAAATAATGAGGCGCATTTCAAGTCCAGTTACAGGTGATAAATCTTCATATGTAAACATTTCTTTCTCCTAACTCACCCCATTTTGGAGCTTGTCCTCTACAGCAGTGGCACCAAGGAGGATTAGATTCCTCTCAATCTTATCAGATACTTCCTCAATCAGTGTTTCCCGATCTTCGCTAATCAAATTCTTCGCTTGAGAAATTTCATTGTCAAATTCCTTGTATTGGTTTTCATCAAGTTCACGATATGCTAGGATCAAGGTCCTTAGACCTGCATCAGCATATTCATGCACATGTTCCAAGGTTTTCTCTTCAAACTCCCTCCCATCCTTGGCAAGCCTCTCAAACATGACACTGCATGAAAATATGACGGGTTAAATGCAATTGTAAGAACTCCAAAATGTTATGGTTACAGACTAGTATATCACAAACCTGTCAGCACCTTTACAGAGTAGGAAAATTCTCCCTTTTTCATCTTTCACTATCACTGACATTCGCTTCCTTGAGCTATTGAATTCTAAAACATTAAGAAGCTTGTACATCCTGAAAAAATAAATTAGTTAGTGTATATTGGATGCATTCTGCATTACTTGGATTTCAAAAAGAAGTACCCATAAACAATATTTGAATTAGGCACACTGCATTATAGAAGTTATTTTAGAAGCTACACACAACAATTGTAATCATGTATAATGTGAAATCCCCAATTTCAAACACCATCACAAAATTATAAATAAATTTGCCAGGTGGAAAAGATGACCAGGCCAAAAGTTTAACCAGTTTTTCATCCATATTAACTATGAAGATGTCCACATCAGTTAGAAATATAGCCAAAATACTCCTTATACGGCTTGGAAAATCATCTAACCTCAAGCTAGCTATGCGGTCATGTTAGGCCTAGCCCATTTTTAATTTTAACTAAAAGAAATTTTTTCCTCCATTTATACCTTGTAAAACAATATCAAAACATCTTTGGGGTCCACAGATCTAAAACACGAGTTCACTTATTCTATAAGCAGATTTGGTCTACTTGGTCAGTCATTCTAGGAGTTGAAAAATACTGTAATTTATTGACTAAGATCAGCAGCAGAAGGTAAGAGCTGCTACTTCCAAGCACTTTTTGTTGAAATTAACTGCTGTTATTACAAGACTTGTAATATGTAATTGCATGTGCCTTTTTCAGTTAGAATTCAACTTTAAACTTCTTATGTTGATTAGCACTGAAAAATTGATGGGAATCAGCCCAATAGGTTTGGCAAGTTTTATACTCGTAGGCCCAAGAGGGCCATTATGTCTAACCAGTAGTGGACTTTTGAGAGGAGAATAAGTTAGTTAGAGGAGAGAGAGTAGTAGGAAGGGGAATTACGGTTATATGTAAGGGAGTCATGATTGTAAGGGGAGTTATGGATGATTATGAATGAAAATTGGAGTCTAGAGAATCTTCTCTGACTTGGGGGAGCATTGCTCTCATCATATTTGTGTGCCTTCTCTGTTTTATTTTTCTCTTGCTTCCTATTTCTCATCTGACCTTTGATGCAGAACGTATCATCCATAACCCCCCTTACAATCATGACTACCTTACATATAACCGTAATTCCCCTTCCCACTACTCTCTCTCCTCAAACTAACTTATTCTCCTCTCAAAAGTCCACTAATGGTTAGACATAATTGCCCTCTTGGGCCTACAAGTATAAAACTTGCCAAACCTATAGGGCTGATTCCCATAAAAAATGCAGCATTAAAAATCTGTAGCTACTAAAGAAACAAACCAATTAATAAAAACTGACCTTTCAATTTTGTCACCAGAAACTGGATCCAATTCATACATTGATAAACTAGTCTGAGTCCTTTTATAGAATTCAAAACCAATTTCTCTCGCTGCAATCACAAATGCTGCTTCATCTGGAGATTCAGTTTCATATGAGACATTTCCTGTGTCTTCATCAACTTCTGGTATGGCTGTATGACAGATTGATAGTAAGCGGAAAAAATTCTGGATGACATTAGCATAAGGCTCATCAACCCATTTTCCATTCATTATCCTTTCATCTGAAAAGTTAAATCCTTTGACGGGAGAATTTCTGACAGTAGAGCCCCTTGTGTCATCAACCAAAGGATAACCATTTTTTCTATTCATTGCCCTCTCAACCTCTGTAACACCACGGCCATAAGCTACCCCAGCAATGGAACACTTGATGAACTCCATCGAGTTGCAGGTCAGAGTTCCAGTTTTATCTGAAAGTATTGTGTCAACTTGGCCAAGTTCCTCATTCAAGTTTGAAGTACGGGCATGGGCTGGTTTATCTGCATCTTCATAGTACATGTGGATATCTTGATTGATGAAGATGCTCTGAAGGACTTTGACAATTTCTATTGAAACATACAATGAGATGGGAATGAAGAAACCATATAACATTAAGGCTGTCAAAAAATGAAATATAGCAGCAGCAGGTGCTCTTTTAGGATCAAAGAAAATTGTAGAATCATCTGGTCTTAGGTACCACCTTTTCATCAATCCATTGTCCAAGTCATCTTCAGTAGCAATGCCAAAGAAAATAGATCCAACAAATGCCATTAGAAACAAAATACAAAACAAGAAGTAGATAACCCTATCCATCTTCTTCTCAACCTTGCTTCTCTTTGAAGGGGCATCAGTGGAATTTTGAATGACCTTCGTGTCATGACCAGAGAAGATGACAGCGCCAAATATGTAGTCCGTGTTACGAAGTTTAGAGTCTCTGAGAAGAAGTTGCAGAGGAGAAAGGGGATACTGTTGTTCTTCATACTCCATGCCCCCAACAAATGAATATAAATTTGCATTTGGGTCTTCACATTTGATTGTAGCTTTAAAATCACCGAAATGAAAGTCCTCATGTAAGGAAGAAGTTACTTCCAACCCTTGTTTTAACTTCAAATTTGTCTCCCCATCCAAGTTCATGGTTTCAACATAGCAGAATGCATCCTCATAACTGGATGAGAGCAGTAGGAGGTCTGCAGGGAAGAATTCATCCTTCATTATCTTCACTATATGCCCCACCTTCAGATTCTTCCACTCAGTATATTCAAAAGTTCCATGCCCTGTATGCACTTTAACTCTTCTATTATTCACCTCAATATCCTGCAGCAGGATTCCACTAGCTAGGTTATAAACCACAACAAATCTAAATGATTATCGTATCCCTTTAGTTTTTCTTAATATAAATAACTAATGGTCTATTACTTTAATTTCGTATAGATATTTAATTAAACAGGAAAAAAAATGAAAATCACAATTATATTAGTAGACAACAGGACTTAAAATGTAGGGAAAATTGTAGCAGAAAAAAATATTATAGATACTATTTTGAACTTTCTGGTTTCTTACCTCACAGTCATTTTATCAAATTAAGACTTTTCAACTCCAGTATTAAATTTAATTTGGAATCTGGGAGATAATGTTAACAAGTACTGGATTTATGAACAAAGAGTTTAATAATAGCACTACATCCTTTTCAAACAAGACATAGCAAGGATCTGAACAAGAAAGTTGGAATCTTCCATAAACTGACTGCCATTCCATAAAAGGAAAAATAGAATCATTTATAACCTCCCTCCGCCTTCCAAGAAAACAACAATTTTCTTTCAAAAATTATTGATATTCATCAAGCCATGGGGGTCCTATCTATCCCCCAATAGATTTTACAGATACAATAAGTTGCTAAAAAATATAAATCAAATTAAATTTAAGAAGAGAATCAGATTCATTTATAATTCACACAATTGTGCAGCAGGGTGGAAGACTAAAAGGTTCAACAACCTCACTTTTAATTTAATAAAATGAAACTACACTCACAAGCCACTATGAGGATAAAGTAGAAGACAGGATCTAGTACCTGCTTTTTCCTTTGGAAATCTTCAATCCCCTCCTTGATCATAGTTGCCCCAACAATAATAATAAGAGGAAGGATAGCACTGACAGCTGTATAAGGAGCAAGCTTTGTGAAGGCCAAGATTCCAGTTACCAAAAAATAGAAATTAGCCACCCTCCTAAACTGCTCAAAAAGTGACTTAGGCAAGAAAGAAGCAAGAGTGTACTTTGTGGAGCTCACAGAATTATCAGCATAACTCCTAATCCCAGCCTCAAAGCTCTCTGGCTCATTGCAAAACACCACCCTGGAATACCCTCTCCCTCCAATCTGTGAATAGTCCTCCTTGAGTGATTGTTTCCCACATGCAAATGAATAGATCTTACTAAGATGCAACTTCCTTCTCCTCTCACCCCTCATTCTCCTCCTCCCCAAGTTCACCATTCAATCCACCAATATCCACAATCACAAAGAAAAAGAAAGTAAAAAACCCTTAGAAAGAAGAACACTACTTGCTCCAACACACCTAAACACCAGCCACCAAAGACAACAAGTACCAAAACTAACAACCTCACCAAGTCCTTGTCAAACCCAAGCTCACTCCTCAAATTTCAAAATATAATAAAATAAAACCCTCAATGCACCCTACCACAACCCCCTCTTCAAGCTCAACCACAATTCACAACCCCAAAGACTCAAAACCCCTCTACCCAATTAAGGGTCAAAGAAAAACTGAAGAAAACAAATCAAACCAACAACCCCAGAACTAAATAAAAAAAAATAAAAAAAAAAGGCTGATCACAGAAGAAGAAGAAGAAGAAGATTACAATAGCTGACAACAAAATAACAGAAAGGTTCAGAGATGCTAGAATATGTACGTATATATATTGTTGAGGAAAAGAATCAACTATATATATTTGCAGAAAACAATCAACTATATATATTTGCAGAAAACAAAAAACACCCAGAAGAAGACACGTCAAAGGGTGCCTAGAAAACCGGTCAAGGAATCAACTTGGGAAGAGAATGTTCGATGAAGCCAACGACACCAACAAAGACAGCGAGCGAAAATTCACCATTTTTGGTAATGATTTATCAAAGTATGACACATTCAGAAGAACACGGTAATGGTGAAAATGGTAACAAGAATGTTGAACAAAGACTAGGATTGGATCTCGCATTTTTCATTGGACGCGCATTACCCTTCAGAAGAATTCAAATTTGCGCCACTTTTCCACAGTGTCATGGGAAAATGGGGCATCCAAAAAGTTCAACGAAGGGGAAAGAAAATTCAAAAAAAAAAATCAAAAATTAAAATTATAAAGAAAAAAAGTGAAATGAAAACGAAGGAAGAGAGAAAGAGAAAGTTCTGTTTGTTATGTTTTCTTCTCCGTTTCGCGGGAAAGCTATGAAGCTCGTCAATGGTGTCGGACAAGTCTCTCTCTAGGAAACTTCACAGCTAATTAATGCATTGAAGAACAAGAAGAAACAACCAAGTAAATAACTAATTTTATATAATATTAACAATAATGTGGTGTAATAATAATAAATATAAGAAAAAATAGAAATAAATTAATAGAGTAATTATCAAGTACACGATAATGGGAGGAAAATAGATAAGAAAACACGCGGGTTTTGACTTTAGGCAAAATTGGACTAAGAGAAAAAATTGGGTGCGTGCAGAATTGGATTTGGTCAAGTGGCATGTTAAGGTATAAAATTGAGAATAATGGAATGAAAAGTAGTTAGTGTTTTGAATCTAGAAGTGGTGTTCAGAAGAAATTTATTAACAAGATATTTTTTTTAATTATAACAAGATCTATTTTTAAGTTTAGAATTATATTTTTTTTAAGTTAAAATATGTTTGGGATCTTTAATAAATAATTTAATTTTGTTTTGATTTTTTGATAAAAAATTGTATTGAGTCTCAAATAAAATAATAATTTTATTTTTTATCCTTGATATATATTTAATTCCTAATAACTTAATAAAATTTGTATTTATCCCTAATAAACTTTTTTCATTTGTTATTAATCTTTGTCAATGTTAAAAAATTAAGTGTGTTTGAACCGAAATAAATTTTGTGATAAAAAATTTTTTAAAATATGAAAGTTTTTTTTATAAAAGACTGAATTATAATTATGATTTATTTTTTATTCTTGTTGATCGATTTTGATTCTTTTATTATTTTCCACAATTTCAGTCATCACATTCAAAAAAAAATTTCCTTGTCAAGATCATCTTCAAAGGTAGTACGGGAATTGGATATGAGGGGGTTGAGTTAGAGGTGGCCATGAAAGAGAAATCGAAGATGAAAGTTGAGTTCACGGAGGTCCTTCTTTGTAGTGGTCTTGCTTCGCGATGACGAAGGAACCAAAGATGGGGAGTGTTGGAGGGGAAACAGAAAAACCAAAGATGCGGAGGTTGAATTCGTTGAGGACCTTCTTGTGATGGCTTACTTTTTGGCAGAGGTGGCTTGATCGTTGGAGATTGCAAGGCAATTGAAGCTGAGACTCCATTTGGGTTAGAGGGTTTTAGATTTGAAAAAGAAAGAATCGTTGGGTTAGTCGAGAATCTAAAAGGGGAGGTTGAATAGATACCTACAAAAACTTTACCGCTTAATTTCTTAATTCAATTAAAACGACTCCTTTTGATTAATCAATTTTTTCTTAAAAGTTTGTCAGAAAAAGATTATCACAATCAAGAAACAATGAAATTAATATCATATGAAAAAGCAGAGTTTTATGGCCCTTTAAGATCAATTACATTAACAAGATTGAAATACAAGACTAAGAGGTTAAAGAAAAAGATAATCACACATAGAATTTATGTTGGTTCAGTCCTCAATAAGACCTACATCTAGTTGTTCTAAGATTCCTTAGAACTTCCACTAATAAAGAATCAAGTACAAACATTATGCACATGCAATTCCCTAATTCTACTCTTCCCTTGAACCATATAGGGGAGAAAACGGGAGTTGAAACCCTATCAACTTACACAGACCTTTGGTAACCCTAACCAAGATCAAAAACAAGAAAGAAATCAGAGTTGGATTGAATACACCTTTATGTGTAGATCAACATCTCCAAGCTCTTCTTCAAAGAATGATCAAATCATGATGAAAATTGAATGAATCTTGATCCACTTTGATGCAATCCTACCCTACAAGGGCATTGGATAGAAAACTCCAAGAAGATTGGGTCAGAGATGTAGGAAAAGGCCCTAGGGTTCTCATAAGCCTTAGGGTAGATTTTGGACCCATTGGCTCAGTATGAGCCCACTTATCTTTGTACATATTAGATTAAGGTTTCATTATTTTTGGGTCTCGAATTTAGGGCTCCATAGTGTATGGAGGATACTCTAGTAATGTAGGATTTTCCAGCTCTTGTATTTTAGGGCACCTAGTCTAGTTTTTGTATTATGGGTAGTTTTGTAATTTCACATGCATTAAGTGCACTATTTGATGTGTGTGTATTGGGAGATAAATTTAATTAAATTGGGAGAAGCCCAATCCAATTAAATTTTGGACCATTTTAAGGGGGAAATGAGCATTTTCTTGCTACACCCCATTGTCACATCATACAGTCACTCTTTGTGCATGTCCTTCATGTTTTACATGTCTCGTGACACCTAAGCACACTTAGTGGAGAATCTTGAACTTGATCTTGGATTAGTGGGTTGAACCATAACCAAAATTCACTAATCATAATTAGTGAAAATTTGGCTCCACCAATTCAAATTCAAATTCAAGTGAAATTTGAATACAAATTCAAATTTCCCTCCAATTTTGTGTGATACTTAGGCTATAAATAGAGGTCTTGTGTGTGCATTTTTTCAACTTTAATCATTTGAGAAATTAGACTTCAAATTTCAGACCTCATTTAAGGCATAAAATTTGTGCCCCCTTCTCTCCCTCTCCCTCCACTCATCTTCTCCTACCTTCAAGCTTTTATCCATGGCCTCCTATAGTGGTGAGCTTGCTCTTGACTCATCTTCTCCTTGAAGTAGAGTCTCCAATCACCTTTCCTCCTTCTCCATTCCATTGCCATTGATCTTCAAGAATCAAAGGACTCCATTGATGAAGAAGATCCAAGGCCTACAAGCTCTACATGGAGCTACATCATGTGGTATCAAGAGCATCTTCATCTAGGTGATGTTATTTTGCTTCCTCTATCTTTTTGTTCGGTCAATTCACTTTAATTCCTTGTTATTCATCTTATTCTCCATGTATCTTCTCCATTGTCATGTGGTTTGGTGTTGTTTAGAGTAGATTCAAAAAAATAAATCGATTAAATCTTAGATCTACACTTGTTCTTGCATTTCTATGGTTCAAATTTTATAGATCTACTCTTGAATCATGTTTTTGTGTTGATTTTAGGTTCTATCATTTTTCAGTCATAATCTTCTTGTGCTAAACCTTTAGATCTCAATTTTCTAGTAAAATATTGATTAGAAAATAAAACACAAAAATCTAAGTGTAAATCACTTCATTCATGTTGTCATAGAGTCATGTTTAGTCATAATGATTGTCACATTATGTTTTAAGTTTATGTTGAATTTTAATTTTGTTGATTGAATTCTAGATACATTTGTTCATGTATTCTTGCAATTCTTAGCCTATCATTTAAATTTTGAGTCAAATCTTGCATGTTAATTAGTCCTTAACATGTTCATGCAAAATTCTTAGAGAGTCTTTGATTGTGAACCTTTTCTTGAACTTTTAGGTTTCCTTATACTTGTGTCTATTGTGAATTTGAGTTTTTGTGATTGAATTGCTAGTTGAAATTTTGATCCCAAGTGAATATTGAACTCCTAAAAATGTGGTAAACAAGCCTAGTGAGTTCAACATACATAGGAAGGTTGAAAGTAAGCCTAAGGCAATCAATATACCATGCTTAAAAAAATTCGAAGTCTGAAATCGCCGGTACTGGTAGCTTGAACATACGAACTTGTAAAAATTACTGGGAATTGGTCACTATGAATTTTGAGCTGAAATTTTTACTGAATTTTCTAGACATCTAGATAAAAATTATGAAAAAAGAACCAAGTGATTTGGATAAAAGGAAAAATAAGAAAAATCACACAAGTTGGCAGGAAAATCGGTGTCCAGGAAAAAAAAGTGAAAGGGAAGTGTGCTTGTTGTTTTGGCTCAAAATTTGTTCTATAATTGGTGCCTATTTTATATCAATCTTAGTTATGATATTCCAATTGAAAAGTAGTGTGAAAACAAGAGCCAAAACTAGAGGTTTCTTGAGTCTTTTTTTTTTGTTTTTCTACTCTACTTTAGAGCCATTCTAGGTTTCTCTTTGAGTCCTAGCTTGCTTTTATGTGCTTTTCATTGCTTTAATTGCTGAATAATCCTTGAAATTTTGTCTTATTAAAACTCTATTTGTTTAGCTTTCATTTCATTTTTTTGGTCTTTGGTTATTGCTTGTCTCTTTGTTTCCTTGTTTGTGAGTTGCCATATAGGGAATTAGAAAGGAGGATTGGTGTCATCCCTTGAAGATTTGAGTCAAGAAGCAAGGGGTCAACCACCTTAAGAGCTATTGGACTAAGAAGCGCTCCAAATTGAGTGAATCACCAAAGAGAGAACAACCACCATAATTGAGGACCTTTTAGTAATTTTGTAATTGGCAATTTACATACCTTGATTGCTTTCAAATTTTGTAACAAAAAGGTCTTTCATTGAAAGTGTGTTGGGAGCCTCCAATGGGTTAGCAAACTTCCATTTGTGTGTAATAATTTTAGGCAATTTTCCCTTAGGATAGTGAGTGTTTTGTTGGGAACCTTAAATGTGGTCATCCAAACACTCTTAGGATCCACCAAGTTTACATTTCTTGCACTTTAATTTCTTGCTTACTTTCATAGCTTTTTTTTTTTTACTAGTCACACCTAGTTTATCTTGTTATTACATAATACTTTCTTCTTACTTATCACGCTTATCTTGAGTTCTTTTGAACCCTAGCTTTTACCTTTTACAAACCCCCAATAAGAAAGAACCACAACTTAGGAACCAACATGAATCATCATTCATCTAGTGTTAATGGTGAGGGTACTAGTCATAAGGACCCTCTATCTAGAATCTTAGATGAGTTAAGTTCCCTCAAGTTATGGAAAGAAAAACTAGAAAGAAAATAAAAAGGAAAAGAGAGGATAGAAATAAATCAAGATGAGAGGGAACAAATAAGGGAAGAAGAAAGAAGGAAAATAAAAGAGTTAAGAAAAGAAAAACATGCCTTCTTTAGTAGTCATGACTCTTGCAAGAGCCAAAGTGAAGAACTTCGTGACTATTATGAAGGAAGGCATAGGTCACATCTTAGACCTCACTCCCATAGGAGAGGAAAGGAAAGAAAGCCTCAAGAGGCTAACATTAACTTCCCATACTTCCCATACAAATTCAAATTTCCCTCCAATTTTATATGACACTTAGGCTATAAATAGAGGCCTTGTGTGTGCATTTTTTTAACTTTGATCATTTGAGAAATTAGACTTCAAAGTTCAGATCTCATTTGAGGCATAAAATTTGTGCCCCCCTCTCTTCCTCTCCCTCCACTCATCTTCTCCTACCTTCAAGCTCTGATCCATGGCCTCCTATGGTGGTGAGCTTGTTCGTGACTCATCTTCTCCTTGAAGTGGCGTCTCCAATCACCTTTCATCCTTCTTCATTCTGTTGTCATTGATCTTCAAGAATCAAAGGATTCCATTGATGAAGAAGATCCAAGGCCTACAAGCTCTACTTGGAGCTACATCAAACTTGAATCTCCAGAAGAAATGCAGTAAAAATCCCTTAGTTGACTCTCTTGAAATATTTTCTCAAAGATAAAAATGTATCAAGAGTCACTAATGAAAAGAACAAGCGAGGGTATTTATAATTTTAACAGACAAAATTAGTTTAATCGATTATCAAACTTGGTAATTGATTAATTCGTTAAAATCCCTATTGTTCTTTGTAACACCTTAAAATTGTTTTGGTGAAATATAACTTTAAAATCGTTTAAATACTAAATATTGTGGAATACGTATCATTAAATTTTAGTTTCTATTTCTAAGTTGACAAAATATCTTAATATATTTTTTTTCTTTAGGGAAAAGAAGGAACACACACACACACACACACACACACACACACACACACACACACACACACACACACACACACACACACACACACACACACACACACACACACACACACACACACACACACACACACACACACACACACACACACACACACACACACACACACACACACACACACACAGATATATATATATATATATATATATATATATATATATATATATATATATTGTGCTTGATTAAAACGTGTACATATAATTAAATGCTAGTGAATAAAAGGTACGGTCAAAATGCGTAAAAAAAATAAACATTTTAAAAGTTGTTGCAATTTTTCTTCTGTCCTTACGCAATGCTATAATAAAGCACAAATTATAAAGAAATAACTTTCACAAAATTAAATGATGAAAAGAACTTGAAGGAATAATAAACATTCATATCGAGTCTTAGTGACCCTTAAGGTTTAAACATAAGTGTACTAGAATCATTACAACCGTAACAAGAAATAAACATCATTGCCCCCCCCCCCTCCCCCCCCAAAAAAAAACATCACCCACAAGACCCCCAACTTCCTAGGGTGAAGTCATATCTTCGGAAGGGTCGCTCTCGTCTCCCAAGGAATCGCATTCTTCATTGGATGAAAGCATCTCTCCCTCAAGTATCTCCTCACCAATAACATCCCAATAGAAGGCAATCCCGGAGGGGTGAGATCCTCATCATCACTGAAATCTCCCACATCCTCGTGAACTCCAACGGCTGTGTCCTAGTGGAAAGTAGATCTAGTAGGTTTCCCATTGACATCGTGCCTGAAGAACTGATGCACAAATCGCAATGGGTTGTTTGGTCGTGCAAGTCCAAAGTAAGCGTAGTAGACAATGATATGGGCAATATCACACTAAAAGTTATGCTCGAATGGGTAATGATATGAATCATTTTCCTCCATGGTGATCAGTGGCACATAGGGCATGTCTAACAACAAAATATGGCACCGGATGTATCCAAAATGTGTGTGGAAGTGTGCCTCTTCCTCCATCGTGTAGTTGTAGTGGTAGCGGTAGCTACTGATCCATCTCAGCATCCTCTATTGATGCTCCATGACCTCTACCTGAAATTGGTGGTTGTAAGGGTGAGTCCTCTGCTCCTCAAGTGCCACAAACAACAAGCAATAATAAAACAAAATTAAAACATACAATCTACATAATCACTAGGTGTGGTTATCTAAACAAACAACACTCTCACATACTAAGTGCATAAGTATCACACTTAATTCACCATTGGGTCCAATCATTGCCACCAATCCTCTCAAGTCTTGGTGGTCCTACAAAATCATGTGGATGATAGTCAAGAGCGATCACTACAAACAGATACATCGTACACCAACCCCTCATCTCCCAACTCAAAAAGCGTAGCCTTGGGGCTTGTCAGGAGTAGCAAAGTGAGGCTTGTTAGTTACCCGCGCTAAATGAGTGCACCAAATGTCAAGTAGTCACCACTCGCTAATTCCCCTAGGTTCTTCAAATCTTTTGGCCTACTACACCCCAGTGTATCTCTGTCCATCATCCACTTGCTCAACGCAATCTCACTTTCTCACAAAAGGAAATAGAACCAGTGGTTTTTTTACTCTCGATCCAGTCCTCTTGAATCTTGTCATCGTACCACGTGTGCAGTTCTTGTACCACGTACATCAACGAACGTGTACAAAGAAGCAAACAAGAAAGAGAGACGAGGCTTAAGCCTATGTACTACTCTAAGGGAACCAATCAGATCCCTTAAGTAGTAGAAACCACTTGCCACACAAACAAACTGACAACATAACAACTATAATTATAGTCATCCAATCAATCATAATAAACAATTTACCTAGGATCAAACACCCCCGGACCCAAACCACAGTGCGTACAGATAAAAATGACAATATGCAGACAATATATATATTATAAAATAAATTTGCATGCCACAGATATAATTGTCGTAGTTCGCACTATGTCGGTCTTATTATTTAATAATCATAATAGAATGCAGATAATATATATATATATTATAAAATAAATTCCCATGCCACAGATATAATTGTCGTAGTTTGCACTCTATTAGTCTTATCATTCAATAATCATAATAGAATACAGACACACATTTAAGTAATTTTATCAGTAGAGAATTTAGAACATGCATCAGTCATCAGATCTTGTAGATATCTTAGCCATATAATAGAAAATAAATGAGCAGTTCTAGAAAATAAATAATTCTAAGACAATTTATATGAAGGCACAAATTCCAAAGTTAAGTTATTTACTGTCTAAAATCATTGTCACTCGGTTTTTCACAGTTTTGCTCCTAACTTATTTGTAGCGCTTTTAATGCTCCGGAAGTCGTATTTTCACAAATCTTATATGCTTCCCAAAATTTTTAAACCTAAAAAACTCATTTTTGAGGTCAAAACTTTAATAAAAACAATCCATGCTGTTGCAACTCAATTCAAATTTGTAACAGATTTTTCATTTTACTAGAGGTTCTTAAACTTGTTTTATTTGTAATTTTGCTAGGAAACTATGATTTGGGTGAAATTTAAGGCTAAATCTATGTTTAAAAATGCAAAGAACTCATTCTTGGCATCAAAAACTCAAGGAAAACAACTCAGCACATAGATTTAGGACATGACAACAAGTTTTAAAATTTCAAAGCAACATGTTCAAGGAAGTTCAACAACAAGCACATGGTTCAAGAGTTGGAGAGACCCCCCTTACCTCTTGAAGAACTCATAAGATCTTGAAGGAGAATGAAGAATATTCAGGTTCTTCAAAGTTTCCATTCATGAGTAAAACCAAATGATAGTCCAAGTTATTAGAGAAACTAGAACAAGAGAATGAAGAGGAATCAAGTCTAGGATGAAGAATGGGGCTCATTTACCTAAACTTGGTGACTCAAGGGATCAAGAACACAAAGACCCAGTTTGGAAGAAGAAGAAGCACAATTGAACTCCCCTCCCTCAAGTTTAATTTTGTGCAAAATGAAGGGATAAGGTTCCAAAAGATTTTTTTCTTCACAAAAGCCAATAAGCTATGGTGTAGGCTCTCATTGGCAAGTCTTGTTGACACTTTGAATGACCCCCTTGGCAGCCAATTTGAGCGTGCCAAGCCATACCACAAATAGGTTGTTTTCCTTTTTTTTTTGCAAAATAACCAAAAATGGGTATTTTCACTTTTTACCAAAACTAGTAAATTTTATTTTAATCACCTAGGTTATTGTGCTAATCTCCCTAGGAATACATGTATCCAGAGTGATCCTCAAATAGAGAACACTCTCATAGAGAGTTAAATTACACTATTGCTTAGTGTGCAGTGCAATTTTGCTACAGATGGAATTTTTATTCAAGTAGTTTCCAAATTTACCATTGAAGGGTATGAAGGATCAAACATTAGTTGACTTCCTAGCGCACATCCATGTTTAAATTCTCCAAACCCATTTAACAGACAAACAAATTGCATAGGAATTAAGTCATGGATCATGTAATTTGATGGATCAAAAGCACAATTAGCTACAGTTGCAAGGTTGGTAGTAACTAGCCTAGATGAAAGAATGAGGAAATTCACAAGTGAATTATCAACCGACTGTTCCAATAATTAGGTAGAATATGAATCCTTGATCCTGGGTTTAAAAATATTATTAGTCGAAGACGCCAAATCAGTTCAAATTATGGGTGATTTGCAACTAATAATTAAGTAGTTAATCGACCAATATAAATATTGTCATTCGAATTTGATTTCATTTATGAGTTGGTTGTCCAATTCTTATGGAAATTCATGGACACCGGAATCTTATATATTCCACAAGATAAAAACCAAGAAACCAACGAGTTGGCCCAACATGCTTCCAAGTACTAATAATTAGAGGTCAAAAAGCATGAGTACAAATGGCCTAATGTGGTTGCCCAAGATGTACCAACGGTTGATTGGTGATACGACCTGATAAACTTAGAGGAGCCGTCAGCCAAGGTAAGTGCGGTGTTAAAAAGAAAGGCTCTAAAATACACTTTATGAGAAGATGGTATGTTGGAACAAGTGGCCTCGAAATAATTAAGAAGGGATGGTTAAATTAATTATGAACATGTCTTGACTAATTAAAAATTTATCCTTCTTAATGTAACTAAATTCAATTAGGCTTTACTACTAAGTTATGAGAAAGTAAAGAACAGAAAAAATAACTTAGACAAAAGTAAAGCGGAAATAAAAAGTGCACAGCGTAAAAGTAAAGAGCGTAGGGAAGAAGAAAGCAAACACAAATTTTATATTGGTTTGGCAATGACCCGTGCCTACATCTAGTCCTCAAGCAACCTCTTGAGATTTTCTTTCCTTGTAAAAATCCTTTACAAGCAAAGAGCCACAAAGGATGTACCCTTCCTTGTTCTCTTTGAACAACTAAGTAGATGTACCCTCTACTTGAAGCGAACCACAAAGGATGTACCCTTCCTTGTGTTCACTATTACAACCAAGAAGCTACCCGCTTCTTACACAGAATTCTCAGACGGTTAGTTCTTTGAATTCAGTATTTGGGCAAAGAATTCTCAGATGGTTAGTTCTTTGAATTCTTTGTTTAGGGAATCAAAAGAATTCTCAAACGATTAGTTCTTTGAAATATTTTGGCAAGAGGGAGAAGGAATGAAGAATAAGAGAAAAACAGAAGGATAGCACAATTTTTGTTTTTGCAGAATTTTCCTTTCTTCAAGGAAAGATTGAACAAAAACTTAGAATGAATTTGGCAAAGATTTTTCTGTGTTATTGTATATTGTATTGTGTATTTAAAATGCGCGTCAAGGTCTTATATTTATAGAACCTTGATACCTTTTGAGAAAACTTTGTTAAGAGTTATAACTCTTAACATTTTCTTCAAAAACATTCACTGGTAATCGATTACCATAATGGTGTAATCGATTACACAATGTATTTTATGAAAAGTTGTGACTCTTCACAATTGGATTTGAATTCCAACGTTCAAATTCACTTGTAATCGATTACTAATATAGTGTAATCGATTACACTATTTGAAAATCATTTTGGAATGTTGCAAAGCATTGAAACCAGTTTGAAAACTATCCTGGTAACTGGTAACCGATTACTACCAAATGGTAATCGATTACCAGAGAGTAAAAACTCTGGTAACTTAGAAGATTTTAGAAAATCCTTTTTAAAACAAAAAGTGTGCTATTTGATATTTTTTGAAAAATACTTTTTACTACCTACTTTGACTTGGCTTGATGCTTCTTGATTTCTTCATTTGATTCTTGAATCTTTGAGTGGAATCTTGAATGCTTGATTCTTTAATCTTGAAACAACTCTTTAAGCTTTGGAATCATCAAAACATCTTGGTGAATCATTATGGTAGCTTTGCTTCCACGTGATCTATTCAAAAGGACAATCGATGGGGTTACTATTGAAATGTATAAGTACGACTAAAGCTCTAAGGGTAATGGGAGAAGTACATGAGGGGATATGTGACTCCCATAGATCAGGGCCAAAGGTGAAGTGGTTGATTCATAGGCATGACTATTTTTGGCCTATCATATTAGTCGATTATGTGAAGTACTCCAAGGGATGCGAAGGGTGTCAATGGCACAAACCTTTGTAGAAAGTCCTATGAGAAGAACTTCATAATGTAATTAAATTGTGGCCATTTCGAGGATGGGCCATGGATTTGTAAATCATGCAAGCTTTGATGGTGTCAAGAAGAAATCACAAGTTTGTCATCATCAAAAAGGGGGAGAATGTGAATGTATGTATACATGATTTTGATGATGTCAAAAGAAGAATCAACCAAGGCTCATTTGCTTCAAGATTAATACAAGATTGTTTCAACAAACAAAGCCTTGATTCAAGATTTCTTCAAGATCAAGCCTTGCCTCAAAACGAAAGGTTTCAAGTCATCCAAGGCACATGTAATCAATTACCAAGGCACATGTAATCGATTACCAATAGTTTGAAAGTGTGTAATCGATTACACATCATATGTAATCGATTACCAGAGACTCTGAACGTTGGGAATTCAAATTTTAAATGAAGAGTCACAATTGTTCAAGAAAAATAACTGTGTAATCGGTTACACTAATGCTGTAATCGATTACCAGAGAGAATTTTCAAGGAATATCGCCAACAGTCACATCTTATCATTTGGATTTTGAATGTCCATCAAAGGCCTATATATATGTGTGACTTGGGACGAAATTGTAGAGAGTTTTGTTTGCTCAGAATGTCTTATCCTCTCAAAACAAAATTAGAGAGATTCCAAGAGAACTACATTGCCAAATGCTCTCTCAAAAGAAACTCTTGGGCAAACACTTGCAAATCCATTAAGAGTTTCTCCATGGACTTTAATTGTAATATCCTTCTCTTCAAGAGAGAATTCTTCTTTCTTTCTTCTCATTCAAAGAGATTGTTTAAGGGACCGAGGGTCTCTTAAGTTGTAAGGAATGCTGAACACAAGAGATGAGTTGTCCCTGTGTGGTTTAGACTTTGTAAAGGTTTTTACAAAGGGAGTGAAAAATCTCAAATGGGTTGCTTGAGTACTAGACGTAGGCATGGAATTTGCCAAACCAGTATAAAACTGTGTATGCATTCTCTCTTCCCTTATCTTATTTATTTTGTTGCAATCAATTGTGTCTTGCACGTTTAAAGAACATTATTAAATTGATTGCTACTTCTTCTGCATTTTGAGCCTATCTCTTTTAGAAGGGGGGTTAAAAGTTTGTTAGTGGAAAATTAATTCACCCCTTCGTAAGTTATTGAGGCCACAAGGTCCAACAGGATTTGATAGGAAAAACCCACCCCAGTTCTTCTAAACATCACACTTTTATTATTATGACAATAGATTACATCACAAAGTGGGTGGAAGCACAACTGATGGTCTCTTTTACTCAAAATGACATCATCAAATTCTTCTAGAACAAAATAGTATATAGATTTGGGATACTATTTTCATAGGCGACAAGGTATGGCATTCGCTCAAAAGTTTGGCATCAAGATTTTGCATTTTGTGTCTTACAATGTCCAAGATAATGGGCAAGTGGAAGCCACTAACAATATTATTATAGATTTAATTAGAAAGTTCATTGAAGAGAAACCCAGGCATTGGCACGATACATTATCCCAAGCATTATGGGCTATCATAAATACTAAGAATAATGCTACAACTATGACACCATTTTGGCTAACGTATGGTCAATATGTTTTGTTACGTCTAGAGGTTAAAGTCAAATCCCTAAGGGTGGCTAAGCAACACCTCTTGTCAACTGATGATCATCAAAGATCATTGGTTTTGGAATTAGAATCAGTTGATGAGGATAGCTTGATGGTTTATGAAAATATTAAGCCAAATAAAGAAAAGGTAGCATGACATTATAATAAGCATTTTCACAATAAGGAATTCGAAGAAGGTGATTTGGTTTGGAAAACAATGTTGCCTCTTGGGTTCAAGGATACTAAGTTGGGAAAATGGTTGCCTATCTGGGAAAGGTCCTTCATCATAAGTCAAAAATTTTCAGAAGTTGTCTATTGCTTAATGGATATACAGGGTAATGAGCATAGTAGAAGCATTAATGCAAGATACTTGAAGAAATATTATTTGCTACCATATATAAAGAAAAATAAAGCAAAAGAAATTGTTGTGATGACTACAAGCCAGCCACCATAGCTAAACGAGGTACATAGGCCCAAAAAGTTATTATTCAAAAGGCAGAAAGATACTGATCGAGGCCGTACCCGAATCAAATAAATATTAAAATGTAGTAACTAGGAAGTGATCCTAGGTCGTTTCCCAACGAGCAATGATACACCAAATGTTCATAACAGATAGTAGGAAATAGTAACAAATTGGGGGGGGGGGGTTGTTTGCTTTTGTAAATTAAACAGCGAGTAAAATTGAATTAGAAATTATCAGAATTAAAATACGTTGCTTCCCCTTGATTCACAAGCAAGTCTCTTATCCTAGGTTGTGAGAATTTATCCTTTATCAGCTCAACCACTTAATCCAACCCTAAATTAAATTACTAAGCGAAATTTAACATAAAGCATTCATTATCTGAATAAGCATCACACACACCAATTACTCATAAACGATCATTAAGCATGAACGTAAATTAAGCGGAGAGACAATTAATCAAGCACTAAGCATGCATGAATTAATAGCAACAAATTCAGAGTAATTAGTGAAGAGGAAAAACTGAACAGAATTTAACAATAGTAATAGAACCTCAAAGAAAACTGTGCTTGATCCTCAAGAGAAAACAACGCTGCGGACTTAGCCTTCCATTAATCAAATAGAGAACAAAATTTTATTGATAAAACTAAAAGTTTGAACTGGAATTGTAAAAAACAAAAATAAAAGAGAAAGAGAAGAGAGACTAAAACTGAAAACGAAAAATAGAAGAGAGAGAGAGAGAGAGAGAGAGAGAGACAGGAGAGAGCTAAACTAGAACCTGGTGCTGTTATATAGTTTTTCAGCCCCAAAGCTTACAAATCTGTTTTAAATCCAAGCCCATAAGTAAAATCAAATCAAATCTAGATAAGATAAGATCTAGATGAAATAATATCTAGATGAGATCAAATCTAAATAATATCTAGATAAGATAAGATAAGATCTAATTTTGTAGAATAAATTAGTCTGCCTTCTTCAAGTCCAAGCCCAATTCTAGATTCAAGCCCAATGCTTCATTAATTCCTGAAATTAGATTAAAAACATCAAATTAGTTGAATGAGCCCAAATAATAAAACTGCCTCATAAATTTGACAATTAAGACTAATCAGTATTTAAAATGGTGCAAAAAGGGTTAAGAAATAGGAGAAAATAATGGCACATCAAAACCCCCCATACTTAGCCTTTTCCACTCCTGGGCAAAATGAAATAAAGAACAAAATCCAAGGATATCAAAGAGAGACAAACAAAAACATTTACATATTTCTCAATGAACATCAAGGAATGAAAGGAATGGGTAACATCTAACATGAAGAGATCCAAAGAGTTAAGACATTCCTGAAAATCATCCAAGCAACCCAATCATGGCAAAATAGTTAATCAACTCAATAATGAAAAATGATTAAGCCTCACAAGATATACACTCTATCTCTCAAGTGTCTAGGGTACTGTTTACTCTCGAAGCCTAGGTAGTAAAAGGTTGTCATTTTTGGTGAGATTTGGTTTCAGGTTTGTTGTATGTTTAAGGAGCTTGGTAATGGTAGGCTTATGTCTAAGGGGAATACCTTTATCATCCATAATGAGATTCCTTGCTTCACTAAGAATGAAGGATCCTAGATTGATAACTAAATAGTTGTCAAGATAGTGGTGTTCAGATAAGGAAGGTTCTGTTTGGGCTTGGCTGGTGGATGATTGATCGTGTTTGGCTTTCTGTTTGGATAGAGGATGAAGGTTGGTCATGGTTAGAGGGAGGAGTAGGAGTAGAAGATTGAGGTTGGATTAGAGAATAACTTATTGGTTCAAAAGGTGGAGGTGGGGGTGTCCAATCATCATCAAGGTTTTCAGTAGGCATGGATAGCTTCCTGATTACCTTTCTTTAAGGCCTAGCTTCTTATTCAACTTGCGTCTTATCTTCTTCAACCTTCTAGATAGAACCTCAAGTTCTATGAGCAATGTGCTTTACTCTTGGACACCTTGGAACATTAACATTAGAGTAGTCACTTTTTGCTTCTTGGATGCAGGTACCTCACCTTGTGTGGATGCTTATTCTCTTGTCCTTTTTCCATGTATGAAGTTGATAGGTTTGTGGAGATCTCATCATTGGCATCTAAGTATGAGACATCAGAACCAATGTTGAAACTGATAGATAGAAACTCTCACTACCATGAAAGTGAACACCATGAATCTTCTTTCCTTGCTTCATTCCTAATCTTGGTTGGGGGAGGGGGGGTTGAATAGCGTGTTAGTTAAAACTTAAAGCCTTTTTGAAAGATAAAGAAATTTACAGAACAAGCTTATCAAATAAAAAGAATGCTCTTAACAAGAGTGTTTGAACGTCAAAAACAATTTTCCGTGCAAATATTTTTCACAAAACTTGTGCATCCACAAATATGATAGAAGCAATTGAAGATAAACAAGTTATAGTAAAAGTTAGAGTAAAAGCAAAATGTCTATATTGGTTCGCTCGACCTAAGCTACATCCAATTCACTTTCACAAACTGTAAAGGGTTTCACTAATCACAACTGATTACAAATGAGTTTTTACGTGCCACTCATGACTACAAAAAATATTCTCTATGCCACTTCTGACTTACCCTTAAGCTCCCTTTGAGATTAAAAACAACCAAGTATTCTTTTATCACTAAGCCACTCTTGGCTTTCCAAACAACAATTTGAACGAATACAATATTCAAATCTCTCAACGAGAGGATATACTTTTAATCTCAAATACAAGCATATAACTTTGCTAACCAAAGGATAAACTTTCTATTTTCTGGTGTTTGAGCGTCCAATACTTTTGACAGAATTTCAACACTTGTGAATTTTTATCATAGTCTTTCCTTTTTTGTATTGAACCTCAAGACTTCTTTTATAGACTTCAGTGAAAGTATTCATTACAAGGTTAAAGCCTTTCTCTGATAGGACCATTGTCTCACAACTATAATTCTTGCAACGTGGGAGTATGGAGAGGATAAATGAAGGGGACAAAAGGTATAGTGTTTTTTTGTCTAGGCACATTCTCTCCTTCACCTACTTGTACTATTTATTTTTGTCTGTTGTGATATCCTTCCAATTTGTATTTGCCTTTGTACACTTGAAATTCAAAATTACAAGAGGCAACATGATGTCATCAAGATACGAATAAGAATATTCGTTTTATGGCAGCTAATATGAATCCAATACGTGAATGGACGTCACTTTGCTTAGTATAAGACAACTTAAACTCTTACTTTAGCCCCCTAAAAAGTTATTTAACATAAATATATTTATCAAGTATTGTGGTAATTAATGTATGTTTTTTCTTTGGTAATTGGAGTATCTTGCTGAAGAAAAAATACTTGTTTTGCAAGGTCCCTGATTTTTATATTATTTTATTAGTTTTGAAAATGTCTCAACTCAAAGTTTGTTTTAAGTTAAATATGTGTGTGCCTATTTTGGGTTTGATTTTCACAAAACTTAACCTTGAAGAAAGGCAATGGACTAGTTTATATTAGTAAATACACATTTAACCCATGAGTTTCCTTTTAATAAGAACAAAACCGTGATGAGTCACATTGAGCATCAAAGCAAATAATATATATTGGAAGCGGTGATCCTAGTGATGCTAGCGAACTTGAGATTAAAACGTCGACACTAGAAAAATGGCTTAGATCACTTTTGCTCCTTAACCTTGATGGATTTGTCAACAGTCTTACATATATCGCTTAGGTGTGAAGGTCAATGATAGTTTATATAAATATCCTCAACCCACAAAGACATTTTTTTCAATGTCAAAATTTAAATTGATAATAAAAAAAATCCAACTCAAATCTTATTTATCTAATCAACTTGTGCCACATCATATACACAATGCCACATATTGGTCAATGTAACTAGATTTATCAATAAACATTCACAATTGGACGAGAGGACAAAAATCACAAGTTTTTGAAAATAAAAAGAACTAAATGTTTTAATTTTAAAATAAGAACATCAAAATTACATATTTGTAAAAATAGTAGAAGATAAAAATTACTTTTATCCTATTGTATTATAAAAAAATATATGATTATATTATTTTATTATTATTTATGCAAAATTATTAATTCATTTTTTTATTTATTTCCTTTTAATAATGTGACATTATTTTATTTCTTGCAAACCTGACGAAACGGGGATCCTAACTAAAGTGGATTAGTGGTATTTGACATTTGTGGCACACCCAATTGTTCACAAAATAAAGTAGGCCTTAGTTAAGTGAATGATGAACTCTAATAAAATAATGTATTTAAACACAAAAGTAATGTAAACTTATAATATTCTTTATACAGTGCATGATTTGCTCATAGTTTTTCTTTTTAATTTTTATGCTTATTCTTCAATAAGATCGAAAGCTTATACGTGCATATCTGCCTTACGTATGAGATATTTGTTGCACTCAATTATAACTTAACTAAACTATATAAGTTGCAGCTTTGTCTGGATTTTTTCTTCTTGTTTTATTTGGCGTATGTCTGCTTATTTTTCACATTGTGTTTACTTTAGCTATCATTAAAAAATATTTCCTTTATTCTAGATTAAACAAGCTGTTTTATTTTATTTTTTGCCTTTGTTTATTAACTTTGAAGACAACTTGGTGCGATTGTAGTGCTCATAATGATTGACATCTAGAAGATCGATTATCCATTCAGCAACATTATTGTACACTCATCTATTACGGTAATTTGTTCACAAAAACACACACAGTATAAAAAGCATGACACTAATATTTTTTTTTAAGAGAATACATGTATATCTTCTATATGCAAGATAATTTTATTCGAATGGAAGAAAATTGTTATGGATATAAAATTTACCTTTTACATAATTCAAACATTAATGTTGTTGATACATTAAATTTGTAATTTACAATGCAGTTGCTTTCAGAGAACCGATAGAGATTCAAAGAAGTACCATGCATATTGCTTGTAGTGCTTTTGTTGTCTTTTTAAGTGCCGACTTATTTTTGAAAAAATGTATTTTTATTTATAGTTTTAAAAGATAAGACACTACTATATGATCTTTAATAATATTTTTTTTGTCTAACACTTACTAAGATAATATTAACAATAATTTTGTCAAATATATTTTTTAACCAGTTTTTAATTATTTCCCACATTTATTGTGAAATTAAAGGAAATGTGAAAATAATAAAAGACAAAAAAATAGTTAATATCAATTAATTTTGTGTGTTCGGTGTTTCTAATTAAGACCAATTTGTAAAACTAAAAAAGAAAAAAAGTTCATCAAACACGTTTTTACTTCTTTTATTTTTCAGAATAAAAAATAATTTTGAAATAGAAATCAAATATGACCTAAATAAGTGATATTTGTCCCGTCTCCTACACTCTCTTGGAATCATATGCTGCCGTTCATTTTTATGTATTATTTTTCATGAGAAAGTTGGTTTTGAAAGGATTGATACTATATAATTAGTCTGAGAATCTGCTAGTGCGGGATTGTGGGGCCTGTGAAATATTAATCATTTATTTTAGTTGCATTATGATAATGATCATAGGAATAAAATATCCAAATTAGATGTGTCTCTCGTCATTATGCTTTTAAGATTTGGCTTTATCCTTTTGGTCTCAGTCTTTTGCTCTTATTCTTCATACGAGATGGTGAAATTAAGTCATTTCATGACGACCCTTCTTCTACTCCACGTACCATGTCTCTGGAAATTAGGAACACCTTTTTCAGGTTTCGTTCATTCATGCATTTAGAGGATAAATTCGATAATAGATTTAAATATTTTTTAATTCTTATAACTTAAAGTTTTTTACTTTTTAAAAAAATATATTTTTAATTCTTATAAATTATATTTTTTTTCTTAAACACTTTAGATAACGCTTTAAAGAATAAAAAATACATTATGTGGATAAAAAACATAATTTATAATAATTAAAAACATAATTTTTTTTTACAAAGATAAAATTAAAATATGACTAAAAAGATATTTAAACCTAAAAGCATGTAAGAAAGAAAATACTAAAATATATTTATCCAATACCTGTTAAAGAAAAAAACTAAAAGTATTTATTATTATATTAAAAATATAAAAAATTATTTAATACTTTTTTAAATTAACTAAAAAAATACTATCACCTTTTATTTATAGAATTTATTTAATATGTTTTTATCAGCACATTCAAAACACTTATTAAAAAGAAATTTTCCTCCGAATCCCCATCAAAAAATAGTTAGACAAATAGGGAGTTGTGAAATAATGGTGGATTTGATTAATTCCCGAACACAGGCATTCATGAAATGTCAGACAATTCAATGATGTGGAAAATGCAATTGTAGTAGTTAGGAAGAGCATTAAATAATCGATTTACAATTAACATGACCTGGAATGGTTAATAATAGTATATATTATTTCTATTTTTAAATTGTCGAGTTTTGAAAAAAAAACTATTTATTTATTGTTGGTAAAGTTTAAGATTACATTAATTATTTATTTATCATTTATACTCTACTCTTAGTAACTAATATTTCTTAATTTTTAATTATTTTATACATACATTTATTATGAAGTAGAAAGCAAAATGAATCAAATAGAAAACCTCATAACTATTTTATTAGAATAAAAATTTATTATATTTGTTAATTTTTACCTAACAACCTTAAAAAAGAAAAGAAAAGGAGTATATAAAAAATAATATTATCTTTTTAAATATGTGATTAAGGGCTCTATTTTTAATCTTCAAATTAGTTAAAAAATTTATGACCTTTTATTTTTAATTTTTAGTTTGTTCATAAATAATAACATTATAAAAATATGCAACGAAAAAATTCTACAATTTAATTTAATTTTTTAGATTATTTGAATTTTATAATTTTCAAATTTATGACCTTTCGTTTTATTTTTTAGATTATTCATAAATAATAAAATTATAAAAATTTGAAAAGAAAAATTTCTTCAATTTAATTTTATTTTTGAAATTACTTGATATTTTATATTATAAAATTTTAAGTTAATTTTTTTCATAAAAAGATAAAATAGAAAATTATATGACAAAGCAGAA
Source organism: Glycine soja (assembly GCF_004193775.1). Lineage (NCBI taxonomy): Eukaryota > Viridiplantae > Streptophyta > Magnoliopsida > Fabales > Fabaceae > Glycine > Glycine soja. Next base: position 27,330,335 of record NC_041002.1, on the reverse strand, counting down.
AAATCTTTTTCGATAGGGTGTTGAGAATAAAAATATACAAAACACTTTAATCAATTTAGTTTTTATCATTATTTAAAAATTATACATTAAAAATTGCTTTAAGGCAAAAAATTTATCCGAAAATTTAAAATTTTAGAACTATTTTTTTTCTTTTTAGTCCATAAATAATAAAAATATTATGTTTTAATCCTTAAAAGTATCTTAATAGGGACTAAATTACATTTATTTAGTTAAATAAAAGGATTATGAAAAATATAAAAAACATTAATTCTAAAAGTTGGTATATTTTCTTGTCAAAACTTATTCTAATTTTTGAAACAATAATTATAACACCCCGGGTTTTAAGCCTGTGATTATACCTTAATTAGTTAATGTCTTTATTTTATAGTGTGTTAATCCATTTAATTTTCACAATCAAATAAAACTAAGAAAGCATGAATGAAAATTTTAGTGAATTTTTAAAACTTTCATTATTTACTTTCTAAGATCAACTTCACATAATTAATAAAATACTTATAATAATTAAAGTATAAAGAAAGAAATAACACATATGAAGTTCATAAAATATATATAAATATGCATAAGTGTTTTCCTCGAATAAAATAACGAGCACAACCTCAAGGCACAACTGTATTAGAAAAAAAAAAGTAGATTACTAAATATACACATGAGAAAAAGTACTAAAACCTAGTCCTACCCATATCAAATACATATAAAATAAAAAGGGCTCTAGACTCAAAGTAGTTATCTCTAACACTTGACCCAATGTGGAAACAACACAAAAACATAAGTCAGCAAACATCCGCGCATAACCGGGATACCCCAAGTAGTGATCCATGCCTTTGATCACGTTGGGTATCCACCACCTCCAAGTGCACTCATCCTCTAGATGGAACATCGACTCCTCACCCGCCATCTAGTTCTAAAATAAAAACGAAAGTGGTGAGTGTTCTCACTCCATTAATAAGACACAAAAGGACTTAAACAAGAACAAACACATATAATCTATCAACCACGACGATGTGGTTATCTACCGAATCTTAATCAAGTCATAAGGCATTTCTCTTAATATCTCAACATATGTTTCTTACTGGCCAACTGCCACTGGAACTCTTAAAACTCAATGGTCTTAAGAAATTTGGTTTTTGGATGACTATTGGGAGGATACCTTTACACCATGGTACAATGGGAAACTCTCACCAACTAAAAATTGCTCGTAGTCAGTCAGGGTTGCCAAGTTGGCTCGGTGACATTAGTTACAACTCGGCACCTCACTCGTAAGGACAATTTTATCCTACGATCATTTCCCAAGTACTGTGAGACGATGAACTGGCGCATGAGCTTGCTCCATAATCATATAGTTTTGAGGACCCATATCCCCTTCATCTCCCTAGGTGACATCATCATATGAGCTTCACTTTCATCAATGTTGCTTCATCAAAATCGACACAGTCAAAACACCCCACACGAGTCTCTTTAAGTTGCACGTTTTGTAGTCCGTTGTGTATTTACACTTACGCGCACGTCTCTCAAGCGCATTAGTTTCTCTGAAAAGAATCTTAGTCACATAGGTACTTGTTCCCAAGTCCCTGTGAACTATCACACAACATTGCATATCCTTCGAGATGCATGATGCCCACTAGAATGGGGTTCTAGTCAACACCAGGACTCATGCCCGGGTCCCTATAACTATCACACAACAAATTCTAACACACAAGATAATTATAGTCCCCAGTTTTAAATCAACTGAATCACACACAAAATATCATATGCAATAGATGTCCATAGTCACACCTCCCATTCTCCAAGTATAGCAACACATTCCACAGTTATAATTGTCTGAGATTCACACTCCCCAAGTCTTTTAATCATGAGAAAGCATGTTTCATGTCATATAATAACAATTAAAATCAAAATACAGCACAAAGAAAAAAATTAACAATTCCACATAACAACCCTTAGTTAAAATAACAATTTAACATAACAAAGTAACCATGCATTAAAAACCTTAACTTTAGAAAATAGAGGAGATTCAAGCCTTTGTAAAATTTAGCAAACAATTTTATCAACATAAACTTTTTATATAGCCTTAAATAGAATTTTCTTATCTTTCCAACAAGGTAAACCAATTCATTAGAAAAAATCTAAAAAAAATACATAAAAATTCTACAAGATAGAAAAACAGAGAGTGTTCTAGTTTTGACATAGTTCTAAGTTTTGTAAATTTTTACCTCTTCCCACAACCAAACTGACTTCCAATTTATATAGTTTAAAGCTAACAAAACCCTCTTTCTATCAAGGTAAAAATCATACAAATATTCATTCTGAGTTGTTCCTAGTAAAATTTTCTTTCCAACCTTTTTTTTTCAGACTTCACAAAATGTCCTCATTGGAACCATTTTGTTTCACGTTGACCTTTTATTTTCGAAAATGAAACAATTTTTTATATACATGTTTCAAAAGAATTTTCTCTCTAGTTTTATAATATGTGAACAACATTTCAAGGTGATAACTACAGAGCTTAAAATGACTTCATCTCTCAAGGGCTCCTACATGAAAGTTGTTTCAAATTTCATCTAGAGTAAAACAAGACAAATTTCATGAAAAAAATGAGTAAATTTTATTTTAGGCTCACAATACCAAGGCTGGTCCAGAGAATAAAGTCTTCTTGCCAGTCTCTCCCTTCTCATAACCCATATTTTGAAAATCAAAACTTGTTTTTATATTGTAAGGAAATTTGGATAGAGCCTCCTCTGTATTTGGATTTCTTCGAAAGCACAAAAAAGAGAAAATGAAAGGTAGGAGATATGCTTGCAAAGGAAAAGCCCACATCTTTCTAAAATAGTTTGCATAAAAACCTCTAAAAATACTTTTTTTTTAACATGCATGTATTGAAGGTTCATCCAACCGTGGTTGCTTCCTCTCAAAGGCAACCATGGACTGAGTCCATCAAAAAGGACTCCCCCTTACACTTGAAGAGCTGGATATGGAAATTAGAATAGGAAGACAAGGGTGCAAGCTTGTTGAGGTTTAGCCAAGACTCCAACAATGGAAGCATGCAAAGGTGTAGAATTTTTGGGTTCTCCTCCTTGGTGTGCTCACGATTTTGGGCTGTTTAGGGGAGAAAAATGGTGGTTTGCTTTGTGTTTAGGCATTTGGATTGTGTTTCTAAGTCACCAAGTGAAAAAAGAAAGAAAGAATGAGGTAGTGTGTGTCCCTTCTCTCATTGGCGAGTGAAAACATAACTATGATTACCAATTTGAATTTTTACATTGTGTAACCTTGCACCTTGAAATATTTTTTGCAATAGAAATAAATCTTGTACTAGCTTTAGGAATTAAATCTAACCAATTAAATTGTTATCAAACATAATACTTAAAGTGTGTAATTAAATAAATCCTAATGATCAAATATATTTTATTTCTCTTAAAAAAGATTAAATCAACAACAAAATAATTTGTGGACAAACACTCATAGCCAATTACTCACAAAGAACTCAATTATTTAAAGATGGGTTAACTAAGTTTTTAGTTCCTAAACTTTTTTTAAATTCATTTTTTAGTCCCTAAACAAAAGTTTGATTGATCAAAGTCCCTTAAATTTTTTCCGTTAAGATTTTTAGTCCTTAAACTTTTGTTTGATCGGTCAAGGTCCTTAAACTTTTATTAATTTCAATTTTCAATCCCTAAACAAAAGTTTGAACCCATTATTTTATTTATTTAATATGATTTTAGGAATTAAAAATTGAGTTTTTCAAAAGTTTAGAGACTGTAAACCTTAATGAAAAAAAATTGAGAGACCTTGGCCAGTCAAACTTTTGTTTAAAGATTAAAAACTAAATTTCAAAAAAGTTGAGAAACTTTGACCAATCAAACTTTTGTTTAAGAACTAAAGACCGAATATCAAAAAAGTCCAGAGACTAAAAGCTTAGTTAACCTTTTAAAGACATTTCACTCACAATAAAATAACTTAACACTGTAATTTTTAATTAGATCACAGTTCACAACTAATTCAATCATTCGCAAATACTCACAAAAGACTAAAAACATATATACAATGAGTTGTAATTTTTAGGATGTTACAACAATATTAATACTACATATTCAATAATGATGCACACCTACATATATATTAAGAAATCCATAATGGTGAACTCTAAACATAGGCTCTTAGGTTTTTTTTTTTTTTTTATCCCACCGTTGAGGAAAATACACATATATCTCTTTTATAGCGCACAACATGAGTAAGAATACACCATAAAACAAAAGGCCTACACCATGAAAAAAAACAAGAAAGATAACAAATTTGCTTAATGTGGTTCAAACCACCTCACAACAATATTTTAGGATAAACTTGCAAACTTTCTCTCATATGACCATCAATTTCTCACTTAGGGTGAGCCCTCTTCAGTTGGATGATTATTCTCATCTCAAAAAAATTCTATTTATAAGCCGAACATCCTAAACTTAAATAAGGAAATAAATTCATAATTTACAAATAATATTTTTAAAATCTAAACAAATTCTAAAAATAAAATAATATCTTGTAAATCTAAACACTATCATATAAATTTGAAATTACAAATTTTAATTGGTTCCCAACACCTACACTATTATATGATTTAAATTTTTTTATCAACTTTCTACTCCAACAATGAAAAAAACTTAAATTGACTCCACATATTATTTCATTCTCATAAATAAAATTATTATTTTTTAATAATAAGAACATGTTCCAGCAGAAGAACGGTTCTTCCACCTTGTCAACTCCTCGAGACACTCCAACAATCGAACTTGAAAAAGGTAGGTTCATCCATATAAAAACTACGAGACAAACCTCTGCTAAAGTTGCTATAAGTGATAAATTTCATTAAAACATTATATCAATACTAAAACATTTACATATATCGTTGATGGGTTGTAGCACCTCTCAACATTAGAATGAGACAACTTTCATTTTTATATATTAAAATATATCAAGAATAATCTAAGATATGCTTTAAAATTATTGTGTCAAGTTAATGTAGTAAACTCTATCTTTTTTAGTCTTTGACCAGGATATTTTTTTAGGCATGGCTAATAATTAAATTAAATCTGACTCTTTTGAGGTGTTGTTTGACATGTCAACGAGGGCCTTCCAAGTTCCAACAATTATGTATTTTATTTTTGGGAGAGCTATTTGCTTAACAATGTATTCAATCTTGTTAGTCTAATCTTTAAAGCATGAATTAGAGTTAAAATAAATATCTATGAAAATTTCTCTTATATTTTAACTTGTTTCTGTAATTGTTGTTTTAGAGTTCGTTGAAGCTATGTCAATATTTATTAAAGCTACGTTAACATTTAGGACATAAAAAATGGTTTAATATTTATTTTAAGTTTTTGACACGAAATATATTACAGAAAAAAGTCACCAAAGACTGCAATAATGAAGACGGGACAATGTGGAATGCTATGCTAGCCACACAGTCCAGTATTATTAATGTTATTGAAATATATATATATATATATATATATATATATATATATATATATATATATATATATATGTGTGTTATAAATAATTTAGTTGCCTTAAGGTACCGAGGTGGCCGATTTCAATATTTTAAAACAGTAAATTACGTTAACAGTAGATAAATATGCCGTATCATTATTAATTTTATAATTTATAATTTTTTTATACCACGATATTTATATGAAATATCCTACCGGTCTTATTAATGATTAATAAACTTAACTGATCATCTTTAGTGGGATCTCTCTTCTAAATCCACATTTTTTTTATCATCCACAACGCTTAGATCGGAAATCTTGCTTAAGAGGACTGAGTCCAAGACCGTTCAAACTAACGACTTATTGATTTATAATTTATAATTTTAATATGACTTAAATATATTTTTAGTTCTTTAAATTTGAATAATTATTTTTTTAATCTTTCAAAATAAAAAATGTTTTATTAGTCCTTCAATTTTCAAAAAATTGTTTTTACTCCTTCTCATTTTTTACGTTAATAGTGTCACAATTTATAGCAATTTTTCAGTATGAGGAATGTTTTTTAATTTAATTTAAAAATAATTTATGATAGTTTAAAACAGCAAAAATATATATATAAAAAATCATCGGTTTCATATTCATGATTTTATTTTTCTTCTTTAAAATCATCATAATGTGTAAAAAAACATGTCATCGAAAAATAATACAAATATTTGGATAGTTTAAAATGATCGCAAATCATTTTTATAAGATTGGATTAAAAATAAATAAATTTTGGCACACACTGCATATTAGTAAATATGTCAAGTTACTATTATTTTGACACGTGCTCCAATATATATATTCATAAAAAAATAAATAAAAGGTATATAATATAACAACTTAATTAGAATAAGAAAACCAAACATTGAAGAACACAAATCGGTTGAAAAGAAAAGAAAACAATCACTCCCACATGCACCTAATTTAATGTGTGTGCATGTAATTAATCTTAACTTAGCACCAATTTTCTATCCATTCTCATTAATACAAAACTTTCCACCAACACATAACAGCAAAATTTCCTCCAACCGTTTGTTCCTCCGAACTCCTCAACTCTTTCCATTTGATTCCTACCAATCCATCCAACTCTTTCTTGCTCTCATTTCATTCTATCAACAATTTTCAAACTCAGTCCAACACTTGTTTGAAACCCTACATCATAAAAACTCTTAAACCACACCACCCTCCCACGATTCTCATTCCAAATAGCTTCCCTTGCTGATGAAACCATAATTTGGCACTACTAAAAAAAAAGCCTTCTACATCGATTCTAACGGTCTTTCTACATCGGTTATGACGCGTGGTGGTAACCCGGGGTCGTTGAATCACAACATCGGTTTTATGACCGTCTTTGAAGGCTGACTTTTCTACATCGGTTGTCTAGCTACAATCGATGTAGAATGGGTAGCTTTCTACAGCGGTTCTAAAGCTGAAACCGATGTTGAATGGGTAGATTTCTACATCGGTTATCAGTCAACCGATGTAGAAAATGAAAGGTTTCTACATCGGTTATAGTTCAACCGATGTAGAATGACTAGATATGGTAACGTGGCTACATCGGTTATCAATCAACCGATGTAGAAAATGAAAGCTTTTTACATCGTTTATCGTAAAACCGATGTAGAAAATGAAAGCTTTTTACATCGTTTATCGTATGTAGTATGAGGAGATTTTCTATATCGTTTATCACCAAAACCGATGTAGAATGGGCACGAATGGAAAGGTTTCTACATCGGTCTACAATCAACCGATGTAGAATTTGAAGAGTTTTTACATCGTTTATCTCCTAACCGATGTAGAATGAGGATATTTTCTACATCGTTTATAATTGAACCGATGTAGAATATGCTGATTTTTTTTTTAATTTTTGGAAATTTATAAACTCAGGTTAAATTAGTACAAGAAAAGCTATGAATTGAAATACAATACAAATAATGAAATTCAACAAAATATTGAAAAGCTATGAATTGATCTATCTTGCTCACTCCTTTTAAGAATGTTTGTACCAATGATGTAAAAAAAATAAAATAAAAAAGACTGAATTTCTTTTTGACAAGGCTCTAATTTAAATCATGCTCCAAAGTTCAGACAAAAGTTTGATCTAGTCAAACCTACTTCTCATGGAGATCTTTGATTTGTCTTTCCAAATCACCATCAAGAACAAGTTTCTTCCTTCTCCTTAGAGCAATTTGAGATTCGTCTTCCATCAATTGCTCCCCACTGTTATGTCCAAGTAAACCAAGTATCAGAAACTATAAAATCTCAAGTAAAATTTGATGTCAAGTTGTCAACGTACTTATGATCATCTTTGTCACTGTTACTGCCAGAGGTAGGTGCAAAGCCTTTAATAACATCAAGCTTGTCTCTACAGAAGAAAGAAACAAAAATAAGAGTATATTCATTGTAGATAATTCTTTGCAGTGATCAAGAATAATTATGAACCAATCAATCAAGAAGTATAAATTGAAAATTGATCCCACATTCTAAAAATGGTCATCTCAGTGCTTCAAAAAAATTTCCCAAAAGAAATAGAAAGTACAAAATCATACATAAAAGCTTAGAAGCAAAGTTTGAGGGTTTTATCTTACTTTTGATATCCTGTGTCCACACCTTTGCTGGGGATGAACCAATTTCTTCATCTCCCTGAGTGTTATTCCAATTGGCACTTTCTTTCTTCAAATGACCAAGCTCGCTCAACAAATATTCAGCATTGATGTAATGGCATTCCCTCCGAGTCTTCCAGAAAAGGAGTTCCACAAACAAGAGGGGTTGCTTTTTCATTTTCTTTAGCATCTTTCTGACCAAACAAGTAGAGAAAAGGATCAAAATGTAGGGACATCAATGCTGAATTTATAGACACCTTGAATTTATAAGATATAAAGTAGAGAAAAGGATCAAAATGTAGTAAAATCTTAGTTGGTATGCTTATATTTACATCTGAATAACTATACCTGCATAGTCCTTGCAGGGACATCAATGCCGATTGCTGTGTTAGTTAAGGAGAAGCACCCCTTGATTCATATTTACATCTGAATAACTATAAATGTTACTACAATTTATAGTTCAACAAATGAATTAAATACCCATGAATGTTAATAAACTCAATTGTCAGCCTAAATAATCATATCAAACTAGCAAAAGTGTGCTATTGCAACAAGAAATCTTTTCCCATTAAGTGGTAAAAGTTTGCCATTAGTCTATATTAGCAAAAATGAATCTCATTGACATCATTATACACTAAATAAAATTCTATAACCAAAAATAAAAATGATGGTGACGACAAAGGCATACCCTTCCGAAACCTCTATTATGCCTCCATTGAAAGAATCGTCGCCCATTATTCTCTCATGAATTTGGATATTTTCAAGCTCAACTTGCTTTGATTTAAGAGATGGTCGTCTAGTTCTTCTGCATCCAGAAATTATACCAATACAAAGAAAATTAAATCTGGTACGAACAGTGCTGGAATAAACAACTAAAATTACATGTGATATAGACAATGGGTAATTAATTTTAAGAAATTAACAAGAGAAAGGAATTTTTCCATAGATACAAACTTAACTAACATTGTAGCAAGATTTCACATAAAAAAAATAAACAATTCAAACTAAATTCGTCATATGCACATTTATGTTCCTATCATTGATCAATAATATCCAAGAAAGAAAAGTGAAAGTATGGAATATTTTACTTGAGAGCAGAGCTGAGCATTTCATCATCAGAATCATCTCTTGACGATGAATCCACATTAATGGGTTCAAGTAATTGTTCAATTGATACTTTACTATTTATTTTTTTCCTAAATTAAATAAAAGAAAATTAATTACAAATAAAACAAAAGTGGTTGATGGACGAGACAAATTCATGATTTTTTAAGTCAAAGTAAATAGAAGCAGGAGCCGGAAGAATCACCAGCTCAAAGTAAATTTGTGAACATCATTATTGATCCTATCGTTAATCAGTAAAGTGGTGATCCTATAAACGGGAAGGTAAAGGAACATTACTTGAGAACAGAGCTGAGCATTTCATCATCAGAATCGCCTTTTGACAATTTATCCTCACTGGTTTGCCCATGTAACTGTCCCCTTGATAATTTGCCACTCTCCATTTTCTTCCTAAATTTATATAAACATTAAATAATAGTTAAAGGGAGGACAGCTAGGAGAGACTCATCCATCTGGACAGCACAATAAAATTGCATTTGACAAAGTATTGAAATTCAACTATGTATAAAATTTGAAACAATGTAAGGCATTTTGAAAGAAGTTACACATGTCAATGAGTGAATATTATTTTGCAAACAGGCAGAAGTATTAATGGCATGGCTTTGCAAAACTACAGACCAAACACATTACCTTTTTACCAGTGATACCAATGTCTCATCATCAGATTCATCCATCCTTTCATTTGAACGATCCATGAGATCTGCACCCTTTGGGTGCATTTTTCCTCCAGAACTCTTCAGAGGAAGATACAAACCAAGTTGCTTAAGTTTTCGAGAGACTTGGGCAGTAGTGAATTTACCATCCTTATCCAGTGCATTGGCTATCATGTAACTACATCTTCTGTGGTCCTTGAATCTGCAGAAATAACAACCCAGCTATTAACAGCAAAATCAAAAGGTAAATTGAAATGCTATTTGTCATCTTGAGCAAAATAATATAGAAAATTCAGAAAACATTGAATTTTCTTATTTAACTATCCATTCAGCAGTCATCAAGCAAAGAGCAGAAAGAGATCAAATGCAAGGCAACCAAGTGGTACTCACTGCTCATATAGAACTTTGGTTAGAGCTTCCTGATCTTTATTGAAAGCCTGGACTCTTTTTTTTTTGCCTATAAATATGAAATTGAACACAAACTTAGAGAAGACTTAAACACATTCGATGCATCAAAATGTATATAAAAAAATTGTCAAATTAAGATGAACAATAATGACAACATTTCATTTCCTAGAGGAAACATAAATTTAATAGAAGAAAAAATAACAGTAATAATTAATAAGCATAAGAGTTCAGTATAAACTTACAGGTGCTGAACCAACAGGCTTCCCTCCAAATTCACGGATTTATGATTGGTAGCTCCTGTTATTTTGTCACCGTCTAACTGATTAGGGCTAGTAGACAAAGGTCCTTCAGCATCAGCATCAAAGTAAATTTGTGAACATCATTATTGATCCTATCGTTGATCAGTAAAGTGGTGATCCTATAAACGGGAAGGTAAAGGAACATTACTTGAGGACAGAGCTGAGCATTTCATCCTCTGAATCGCCTTTTGACAATTTATCCTCACTGGTTTGCCCATGTAAATGTCCCCTTGATAATTTGCCACTGCTTCTATCTGCTTTAAAATATTATCCAAATGAACTATAGGCCACACAAAATTAATTCCAAATAGCAGTAACTTCACCTTCTCAAAGAGCCTGCCATTTTCAGTGAGCTTGGCATTTTCATCAAGTAGGACTTTTTCCTGAATTAAATTACAAACACAATAGTCAGAATCTTTTATATGTAATCCTTATAGGGAACTTTTCAACTTTCAGAACTAATAGAAAAGGAATTTAACCTTGAAGCATTTTTTTCATGGCATCATAAACTCAGAATTATACAGAAGTATGTATTTAGAATTTTTATATTTTCTCCCTCTTATTTTTAGATATTTGAACTTTACTGTCCATAATTTCTAATTCTGTTGTCAAGAGTCAAATTTTAATCAGGTTTAAGAAGTAAAAGGAAATGTCTTTAAGTAAAAGGTTTTGTAACTAAAGAAACTTTTTTTCAGATGTAACTATATGTAGAGACTAAAGGTCTTAAATCTGTTAGTGCCTTAAGCACTAGGAAAAAGTTGTTTTTGAAGAAACCTAAGACCAATGTCAAATTTGAATCATGTTTAACATTCTAAGCACATCAAACTTCTCCAACTTGAATATGACTCCACTCATTTCCAGTAGAATAGACCATAACTTCGCAAACCATAACTAACATCCATAACTTAATCGGTTTTTCCTTTCACTAAGCTGCAATGACAAATATAGTGATCTCTACCCTCCTCGCTGACTCAAAACAGGTTATAACCATTTTCATGAAATGTAAACAACTTACCTTTTCTTTTAGTTGCTCGATTTGTTCTTTGAAAACCTGGATCTGAAGAAATGAAAGTTGAGATACAAATATATATTAACTTCAAAATTTTAATAATAAAATGATGGATTTGGCTCTTCTAAAGTGAAGGTACACTTCAGAAGAAAAAAATACAATAATAACCATTAATTAAAAAATGTGAGATTTGTGATACAATAAAATATACATGTAATAAAATCTAAAATTAATTATAATATTTTGAACTTCAAATTAACATTATTATTGTATTTTATCCTCTGAAGTACACTCCCTTCACTTTGAAGAGTCAAATCCTAAAATGATACATGCATGTTAATTAGTCATTCTAACCTTTCTGGCTCTAACATTACTTAAACTCCTCTCCAACTGTTGTTCTATCCATTGCAGTTCCTCAATGGAACAAGCCCCCAACCCTTCCCCCAAGAACTTCCTGAGGGAATGAAATTACAAATGCAACCATGTTCTTCCATTGTGAGTGAGTGGAATTAAACATTGAATGTACAAAATTAATTAGTTAACATGAATAGAAATTAAAAAAATTAAACCGTTTTGCAGCTTTAAGAAGGCCAATCTTCTTCATCATGTTTGCTGCCTCTTGCTTCAAATGCTGTAACATAATAAACAATTTATTCAAACTTCAGGACTCAAGTGTCTATGATATGCAAATACAGTAAGCAAAAGTAGAAATTAACAAACTCCAATTAGCCAATTCCCCTAACATTAACTTTTAAAATGTGCATATTTACAGGGATTGATAAAGATGAAAACTGCATGGCCACAATATGACATTTAAAGATCAGCTTAAAGTCTGTTACTACTTGCATCATGAATCTATGCAAAATTAATTTAGAAATGCAGGCATGAAGGGCTAGAATTTATGTGATTTACAACATAGGTCAAAAAGTTTTCCCAAAATTCACTGTTTACCGTATTCTAACAAAGAAGCAAAGGTGATGTTTCATGTGTGTGAGAGAAAGGGGATTTCAGGTATTATACTATCAGTATTATGATTTCTAAGGATAAATATGTTGGCAAAAACCTTTTTATTAACTAGCTAATTAATCTACTAATGGTTATCATGATATGTGCTTCATAGTGTCTCACCTACCTGTGCATCTGGCAAAAGAATCCATCAAATACAAACAATAAACACAACACAGACTTCTGTATCATTTGTAAGGGCAAAGAAAGTAAGAAACACCCTTGAAAATGAGGTTACTTGGCTTCAACTGACACTATTCTTTTGCATTTTTATACTTGCTAAAACATTTGACATTTGTAACTAGAAATTATATTTATGTAAAAAAAAACATTATTCTGTATCTAACCAAAACAGGATTCCTTGCAGGTGGCTATATGACTGGTTTTTTTTTTATCAGTGGCTATATGACTGTGTTGGGTCCTGCATTCAACATCTAATGGTTTTGATACTTTTGAGCTTATATTTTATTATTAAATTTTTAATGTACAAAAAAATTAAGGCTAGAGATTTTTTTACTTTCTCTCTCTGACTGTACAGAAAGAGAGAAAGAGTGGGGTGGTTTTGTAATTATATTAAAACAAAATGTTAAAAAATTAGAGAGAAAAAATACTAAGTTTTTTTTTTAAGGAAACCCAGCCACCCCCTCTCATTCTCTCCTCCCTCTGTTGCGAATTCCCCCTTCCTTGTTTTTTGGACTTTCTTCTTGTTCCTTATTTTTCTTCAACTTCCTCATGGCAACTATTGGTAATCAAGTTTAAGGTAAGTTCTTATTCTTTGATTCATGCTTCCTTTATTCAAATCCCATAATCTCTCAAGCTACAAAATCATTAAAAATCATTATAAGGGAAGAAAGGAACTTCTGATTAAAATATGAACAAGGGAAGAAAGGAACATGAACATAATAAGGTGGCTGTAAAAAAAATGGTGACTGTGACTATTTTTCTTTCATTCAATTGCCTTTTAAATGATATTAAAAACAATCTAGGTAATAACCTTGCAAGACTTTGACAAGGTTAAAACATGGGTAAGTGGCCTATATGTAAAAAAGCAATAATAGTATATTTAATTATTTAGTCAACAAATAAAAGATAGTGCTTGTAAAAGAACTAAGGGTCCTCAAAACAAGTCAAACTAAAGTATGTTTGCACATTACTGATGAAAGTTGGCTTAATTATGCCATTAGTGACAGGAAACATGGAGCAGAATTTATGCTCTTATACAGTCTACTAAAAATATTGAAGTCAGTATTTTTGTGTGTTGATACTCAATTCAGATGGTCAAACAATGTTTTTAAATAGCTACAACATAGATGATACTCTATGGTGGGAAATGCTAGCAATGAAGGTAAATAGTAGACATATATGAATACTGACTCAATATTTGTCAACAATGAAAGCCTTAACTCATTAGGTGTGACTGGCTACATGGATTGCACCACGTAGTTGGATTTAGTTGGACTTGTAGTGGTTGATCTGATAACTATTAGTTTAGCATATGTCCATAAAATCAGAATTACAATTATGCAACAATTTTTAAGGAAAAAGAATAGAACCTTGTAGGCCCAATTTTAACATAAATATAGCAATATTTAACCAAATCAATATACAGAATTACAGATAGCAGGTGCAGGCAAACATATACAACTTTACATGTATACAATTACAATATACCAAAAAAAACCCTGAGACAATCAAGTTTCAGAATGTCACCAAAACAAGTGGACACATATATTATATTAATAATTCATGGCAAAAGAACATGTAAGTGAAAATAAAAAAGCAGGAAATAACCTCCGTTCTTTTTTCTAAAATGTGGAAACCAAGCCGCATCTCTTCTTGAAAACCTGCAAACATTTCGCATAAAATATGAGAAATATGTATCTCCCTTCCACATATGCCTAGTAAGTAAATAGTAAAAACTTACCATAAACCATCCTCGCTACATAATTTCACTTCCCACTGGATCAACAGAGAAATGAAGAGAAAAAGATTTGTGGACAATAGTCTGGAACTTAGAATGCCATACCTGTTTTTCAAATTCAAAGATAACTTAGAATCTAGCTGGGCATGTTCCCAAGTTATGGTTACAGTGTTAATATTTTAGTTTTGTAAAGATAATATCTATTAAATTATATTTAAATTTTGCTCATTAAAAGTTCATCTTAATAAGTTGATATGATCAAAAAGGAAAATCTCAAATGGGTATGTTTGGGAGTGGGGTTTTGGAAGGAAAAGGAGAGAAAAAAAATCATTTTAAATTAAGTATATAATGTTTATTAAAATAAACAAAAGATTAGGACATTACATTTATACTAATCTATCATTTTATGTCTTTTTTTTAAATATTAAATTAGAGAATATTTATTAGAAATTAAAGGTTTACCCTCTCAAACATACCTAAAAATGACTGTGTCAAACAACAAATTAGAATTGTATTTTACCGAGAGAAAATGACAGCATGAACCCAAACAAAATTTAGAATAATATTGTTTACTAAAGGGATACATTCAGAAACATTTTCCATTTAAAACGTGGCATGAAGATGAAATTAGAATCGGTTGCTAAAGTACAATTCACACTACTTTAGACCAATATCTGGATGGCATATAACAGCCCAAGTGCAGAAATCTAAATGTGTAAGAAACAATAAAAGGTTTCTTACATTTTTGTACTCTTTGCTGTTTATAAATATCTCAAATGCCTCAACTGCAAAAGAAATGCCATCATGAACCAGTATCAGTCAGCAAGACCTTGGTGAAAGAAAATCAAATGCTACAGATCATGAGACTGAGATCACCGGATCGAAATCGAATCACAACTCCATGAGTATATTCCTTAGAGCTTAGACTCAAATTCAAACCTGGCAATATAGTAATAACCCAGTTAGGCAGTTACAAAATCAAAATTCAGTGAAAAGGATATTCTTCATACTATTATAAAGGGCAACCCAGTGCATGAGACTCCCACCTAGTGGGGTCAAGCACAGATGCTGTTTTCAAGATTTGAACTTGTGACCTCCTAGACTCCTAGTTATAGGTAGCAACCTTTCCATTGTGTCAAAGCTCACACTCATTTTTATACTATTCTTTTGTGAAAATTTTGAACTTTTGATGAGCCAACAAACTAAGTTAAGTGACAAGGGAACAATTGTATAAGTGATGGTGGAACTGTAAGCATACCATGTGTAAATTGGACTATGAAGGAAGGAGATTCCAACATCATCGATGCCAGAGAGGCTAATGCATGCTCTGCTTGGTTACCCAATGCATCCTCATTAAATGATATCAGAAGCAAATTTTTAAAATATAGACCATAGTAAATCACTAGTGTCTCTTAAAAAAAATCAAATAAGATCATCTGAGAAGCCAAGTCATCAGGCAATTTGTAATTATAAACTTATAAAATTTGAAATTAAAAAAAAGGAGAGAGGTCATTATTGCAGCACCTGAGGAGCTTTTCCGATGATTTCTTGGACCAATGTATGAGAAGGTTGCGGCGGACTGAACGACCCAAGCAGGAACATGTCAAACGCTGACCTGCATACAATTAGAGTTGCACAACAAAAAAACTGATCCTATATTGGGACCAATACCAAATGCAACCCAAAAGCAGTGCACACTAATAACGTAAACAAGTCCCATAATCATGTAACGATGCCGACTTAAAAGTCATGACCAGACATAATGATGTGTCTTGTGCAATGAAAATTTTACGTTACAAAGGGGATTAATGTTCCTATGTCATCTAAATTTGTCTAATTTACATCCATTTTCCAACTTCTAGAAAATAGGCTGCCCATTTCTTGCGTATTGTCGTCATGGTGTCAGTGTCTAATGTTGTTCCATCTGAAAAATACTACCAAGGGGAAGAAAATAAAATTTAGTTAGTACATCAGCCATTTAAGTACGATTTCATACTACACAAATTGATTTGTTAGTCTAATAGAGGACATACGTTGTGGAGTTCATTTTTCAAACCGGCACTAACGATGCACCACATCCAATGCATCACATAATATCCACACTCATATGCTCCTTGTTGTACATGGCTCTACATGCAATATAAGCGCTCAATAAATGCTGGATCATTCCAATTGAAACATCAGACTTATTTCAAATTTTAAAAAAAAAACAGGGACTACAACATACCTTAGCCTCAATCCATTGAGGTGGAGGTGGAGGTGCATTGTCCTTGCCTTGGAGATTACTGCATATTTTCTTCATTGCACTAAATTTGACAATAACAAAAGCCGAAGTTAACATGTAATGTTTTGAGTAGTAAACTACAAGTAATGACCAATGCTAAATTGAATAAGGTTGCGAAGTACTTGTTCACTGCAAACTTAATGTGAACATCAGGCTTTCTTCGTACAGAACAGAACCATACTATAATGTTCTCTCGTGGACACAACACAAGAAGTTGCCAATGTGCCCTGAAGTGAACAACATGAAATTCACCATCAAACTGATGCAAACACATTGATAACAACCACATGAATAGACTTACTGATTGAAGTAAGGTCCTAAGTAGATTTCTCGATGTGACTCCTTGACCCACGTTTCTATGTACTTTTGACATTCTTTACGCGTGTCCTTTGTGCAGCGTATAGACTGGGGCTCAAGGAAACCGTACACTGGAAAAAAACCAATGCTTGTACTCCAATCATTCATAAACCTGTTTTAAACACAATCAACAATATTCTTAGACAAATATGGAGTGGACAATAAGATATGACAACCAGTCAAATAATATGATTTACTTACATCATCCACAGCTGCAGTACAGATATGTTTAAACATTTGTCACCTAAAATTATTTCAGTCACATCTGCATGTGTAATGAAAAAACCATTTGAGGCATTAGGTAACCCAAATTTCGCCTCGTCCCATGCCAACTCCATTGGCTTTGTGTAAACCACATATGACTTCTTAACCAATTCTCCCAATGGGTCATCTGTGGCCACAGATGTTAACCTGTTCAGCTGTCCAACAGACTTTGATGGAGGCTTATCGGGTCCTACGACCACCTATGATAATTGAAGTTAGTGTACAGCATGAAGAAGCATGTCAACAAATAGAACAAATTCATAGGAGAAAAAAACTAACCTCATTAGTTACTTCCCTAACAAGATGGGTCGGCCATGCGACGAATGTGCCAACGGTCTGCTCAAGATAATGAACCTCTGATGTAGGAATAGGGACCTCAGCATGAGGCATGTATGTTCTGACAACCTGAACCTTAACAACATCATTTTCATAATGAACATTATGTATGGTGGATGAATTCTCAAACACTTTTCCCAAGCCCGCAAACACAGTATTTTCCCCAACAACTACGAACAAGCCCATCAGATCGTCACCACCACTCAAAAGCTCTTTAAGTAATCCGCTTCCTTCAGGTCCAGCGCAGCTACCCTTTGTGCTAACACGCCCAAGTAGAGCTTGTATTTCTGGCGCCTTAATAGGGGCTGACTGATGTGATGCAATATGAGATAGCTCTACTTTCAATGATTTTTTTAACTCTTTCTTCATCATCTCCAAATTTTGCCACTATTTTTCTTCAACTGCCCTCATCCAAGTCTCTTGTTGCTGCTTGTGTTCTTGTTGTACCTCCTTTCTTATCTCATCTTGTACCTCCTTTCTTATCTCATCTTGTAGCTGCTTTCTTATGTCATCCTTAATTACACCGATGATATCAGCCAATTGTTGTTGGTTGATCGATGGTGACGATGTGCTAGAAGCACGTGAGGCTTGGCCAAAGTATTGGCTTATTGTGACACCTGTCCCTGCGACGCGAACACGGCCTGGATGCTCAGGTCGGCCAAGGGCCGTGTTGAGTATGTCTTGTCGCCCATGCGGAACAAAACTCCCTTGTGTTGCTTGTTCCTGTAATGAATCCTGCATGCATATACAATTGTTGAATTTGAATAAAACAAATTTGACTAGGTTAGCTAACCATTATTTTCCAATGACAGTAACCAAAAAAATATATGAACTGACAATTTTGTCTGCAATTTCTTGTGCCACTTTAGACGTCATTTGGCCATGCCGCTTAGTGCGGGCGATCTTCCACTTCAAGTGTCTTGCAACTGGGGATGGTGGGTCGATGTTGAGCGTTGGGCTTTCAGTACACGAATGTTCCTTATGTCCACGCTTGCTCTTCTCCTCCATAAGTTTCTTGTCAAGCAGTTCATACCCCCCACAAGACAGTACGTGAGGGCAGTCATTAAATTTTTGAATTTCCTGGGCCTTCTTTCGTATACCCTGAAAAAGACAAGCTTGTACTAGTCATATATATGTTACAAAACAACGAAAGCAAAAATTGAATCGATTATTGCAGATACAGAAATACTTAAACAAACCTGCCAATTAGGAGTTTTGTGGCTTTTTGCAAATTCCGCCCATGTTTCTGGATCAAGGCCATACTTGATTGCAGGATCAAATATTTGCTGACCTTCATTGTCAGCAAAGACAAATTTTGAAGTCAATGAAGACTTAAATTGTCTCCATCTTGCTGCAACTATTGACATCACCTTTTTTTTTGCATTTTCACCTTCAGGGATATCAAATTTGCGCTGCACAACAAAAGGAGTTATGTAACAGTATGTAAATGAATCCTTTAAAATTAACTTAACAACAAAATCATGAATACAAGTGTATTTAGAATTACTTACCAAAATATCTTTCCATATTAAGCTCTTTAGATCGTCGGGGACAACATTCCAATTCGCGTGTACAATAGGAACTTTTTCCCTTGCGACAACCCCTAAATAACTGTGAAATTTCTCTTTATGAGGCCCTGACCCTCTACCTGTAGCCGGATTCACGTTCACAACTGGCCGTGGGCCATCTAAGCATCTAGACGTCAAACTTCTGAGCCTCGTGGATTGTCTTGTCCTTTTCAAAGTAACCTCAGGAGGGTTTTCTGATTTTGGCGGGGACGGTGGTGGTGTTGCCATGGCCCTGCGGAAAAAAACAAGTGTTATAAATATGTCAAATTCAATGATGTAATAGGGTGCATGATTTTCAAAACAACTTAGCAATTTATGCATGACAAATGTTAGAAATGTTAAGTAATACTTATATGGTTGTGCTTACATAGTTACGTAGGAATGTTCTCCCATAAACCCTCGTCATGATCAGTACGATTTGCATATACATCATCCTCTTCTTGTTCAATAGTACTTGAAGGCATATCTTTGGAGAAAGATGGCATGTCAGTGACATCAAGTGTTGATCCATCAACATGGTGACCGATACAAATTGTTCTCCCTTGCAAAACCACTGCCCATCTAGAGTCGCATGGATCTTCTACATAAAACACCTGTCAAGCTTGCACTGCCATTATGAATGGGTCGTCCTTGTAACCAACTTTTTTAAGGTCTACTAAAGTGAATCCCATTTTGTCTTTACGCACACCTGTGTTTCCATTGACCCATTTACATTTGAAAAGAGGTACTCTAAATTCACCGTAATCAACCTCCCAAATCTCTTTAATGACTCCATAGTAAGGCATGCAAGCTTCAATGGGATTATTGTCAGCAGCACTACAAAAGTGCTCTGATTGACCATCAACACTGACCCC
This sequence comes from Glycine soja, assembly GCF_004193775.1. Taxonomy (NCBI): domain Eukaryota; kingdom Viridiplantae; phylum Streptophyta; class Magnoliopsida; order Fabales; family Fabaceae; genus Glycine; species Glycine soja. Next base: position 27,310,118 of record NC_041002.1, on the reverse strand, counting down.
GCTATTTTGCACACTACTTTTATCATCCTGGGACTTTGTGTAGAAAGAATACTGATTGATATCATATCCCTTCCAAGTTGGAACATTCATATTTGGACCCACGGCTAGCAATCTTAATGTGTCTGAAGCACTGTCATCGGCGAAGATTGTTTGTCTTAACCACGATATGAAAGTTCTATTGTGCTCTTGCAACAACCTCATCATGTTCATTTTTGGGTGAATACGACACAGATGTTGTTTGTGAGCATCTATGTAAGGGATTACCTCAGTTGTGTTGTGTAATACATATAGATGAGCTTGTGCCAGCTGTTGGCGATCCATGGTTACAACATTGAACCCCCGTGTACCCCTACCTTCCATGGTGGAGCCATGACAACTTTGAGGAAGTCCCACTGGTGTAGCCATTTCTATATATTGTGAACAAAACTCAATAGCTTCCTCAGCAATGTATCGTTCAACAATGCTAGCCTCTGGTCGATATGGATTTTTTGTATATCCTTTCAACACCTTCATGTAACGTTCAACTGGATACATCCATCATAAAAACACGGGCCCACACAACCGAATCTCACGTACAAGATGAACAATTAAGTGAACCATGATGTCAAAAAACGATGGAGGAAAGTACATTTCTAATTGACATAGGATAATGGCTGCCTCGTTCTCCAAATCATCCAATTGTTTTGGGTCAATGACCTTACGACAGATTGCATTAAAGAAAAAGCACAAGCGGCTGATTGCAACCCTTACCTTTTCAGGCAATATACCACGCACAGCCACTGGCAACAATTGTTGCATTAACACGTGACAATCATGAGATTTCAAGCCAACCAACTTCAAATCATTAACTGACACAAGGCTCGTGATATTGGAAGAGTATCCTTGTGGGACTTTCACATTTTTAAGACAATGACAAAATTGTTTTTTCTCCTTAGTTGACATTGTGTAACATGCTGGGGGCAAATAAGTTCGCTGACCTTGTGATTGCGGATGTAACTGTTCTCGTATACCCATATTGACCTGTTAGACAAGTGGCCTCAGATATCTTAAGAAGGGGGGGTTGAATTAAGATATTCCAAACTGTTTCCCCTAATTAAAAATCTATTTCACTTTTTACTCAAGTTATGAATTCCCTTAATGACAATCTTCTTAAATATTAATTCAAATGAAGCAACTTGAATATGAATATAAAGAAATAATAACTAAAGGAGATTAAGGGAAGAGAAAATGCAAACTCAGTTTTATACTGGTTCGGCCACACCCTTGTGCCTACGTCCAGTCCCCAAGCAACCCGCTTGAGAGTTCCACTATCTTGTAAATTCCTTTTACAAGTTCTAAACACACAAGGACAATCCTTCCTTTGTGTTTAGAGATCCTTTACAACAAGAGACTCACAGTCTCTTAATCCCTTAGAGAATGAGAAGAAGAAGAGGAACAAATCTCTCTAGAAAGAGATGGATTTTACAGATTGAGCACTCAAATAATTCCTTAATGAATTGCAATTGAGTCGGCCAAGGAATTCTTAAGAGGATAAAATGAATTTGCTCTTTGAGAGGATAAACACTTTGTTGTACTGAAAATCTCTGAGCAATTTCGTGTTTTAGTCACATATATATAGACCATTGGTGGTCATGAGTAAAGCCTTTGAAAAGTTGTGACTCTTGAAATTATTTTTCTGAAATTCCTGTCTGGTAATCGATTACAGTAATTGTGTAATCGATTACAGCTTTTAAAATTTGAATTAAAACGTTTACTAACTGCTGGTAATCGATTACCAAAATTGTGTAATCGATTACACAGTCTAAAATTTCGAATTCAAATTTTTATAGCTGTTATAAAACGTATTTGGCCACTGGTAATCGATTACATCCTCTGGTAATCGATTATCAGAGAGTAAAACCTTTGAAAAACACTTTTTATTTTAAATCACTTGGCCAAACCTTTGCTAATTCAATTAGGAATTCCCTTCCTAATATTCTAGTGATCATCTTGATGTTGTGACTTGTAATCTTGAAGTATTGTCTTGAATTTTAATCTTGAAAAACCCATTTGCATCAATTACAACACATCATCATGATCATCATCAAAACATCAAAGCCAATTGCATCTACAATCTCCCCCTTTTTGATGATGACAATACAATACCTGAAATCAAGATTCAAGCAAGCAACAAACAATTGTATATAGATAAAATGTGCATCCGTTTTCTCCCCCTATATTTCGGAATACATGATCACTTGATTTCTAAGTTTGTTAAGCTTTTTCTTAAGCTTTTGCTACAACCTTTTTCTCCCCCTTTGGCAACATCAAAAAGCCAAAGAACTCGGAAATCAACACAGTTATAACAATGGAGTAGCAAGATATAAGTATCAGAGTATTAAATACAATAAGCCAAACTCATAATCAAGAAATAATCAAACCAGAATTCAAATAACATAAAATGTCAACAACCACAAAATATCCAAGACTGAAATTTAAAAACACAAGATAAATAAGCAAAGTACTTAGCATAATAATGTAAATTCTAAGAAACTAAAAGCCAAAATACACGGCTTATAAAAGATAAATAATCAGAATCTAAAATCTAAGAAGACGGAGGAGGTGGTGGAAGATCGAAACTCTGACGAATGTATCCGACATCCTCTTCAAGCTGTGTAAGACGAATGTCCATACCGGCAAAGCGTGAATCTAACGAGTCAAAGCGGTCACCAACATACGAACGAAGACCCCGTAATTCGGAGAGGACTTCATTCATGAGTGCGGAATCTTCACGTTGAGGAGGAGGTGAAGGAGTACGTTCATCTTGAGGAGGGAGTGCATCCTTCTTCAGCCATTGTCCATTCCGATCTTTACGATACCCAAAGGAGGTCACTGCTCCAGCACCAATTGCAAAGGAACGCTTGACTTGAACAAAGGGTTCATCATCAAGCGGAATTTGAAAATGACGCAAAAACAGAGTAATCAAATGTGGATAAGGAAAAGGTGCATTGGCCCGTAATGCCTTATGCATTCGGTACCGAACCAAATGGGCCCAGTCGATCTGACGACCGGTTAGAAAAGCCCACATAAGAATCAAATCCTCCTCAGAGGCTTGTGCTAAATTTGAAGACCGAGGAAGCAAAATTCTAACAATGATATAATGCATGATGCGATTATCAAAAGTTAATGACCCGGCCAACAATCTACCGGTCATGTCAGCTTGATCATTGCAGACCATGCGACGAGCATCATGACTCGAATAATCGAATTTCCAGTCATCAACAATGGTGCCCTCAAAAGGTGCACCTTGACTTGGTAAATGAGTCAAAAAAAAGAAAAGTGACTGATCAATGACCATAGAAGTACCATGCACCTCAGACATAATAATACCATCCTGAATTTTTAAATTGCAGTAGAAGACCTTTACAAGTTCAGGATAATATGGCAATTTTAATGACATGAAATCAACAAGACCAGAATTTTGAAACACTTGATAACAATCAAACGTTTCATCATTAAAGAACTCTACGTCTAGGTACTTAGGGTCTAAGATTATTCTAGAAGAAAACTGAGAAAGGTACCGTAGACGTTGATCATCGGATGAAAACAGTGTTGATGATCTTGGAGATGACAAAGAAGGAGGAATAGGTGCTGTGGGTGCTCCGGATGGGCCGTGACGGCGATGGGCAGCAGCGGTAGCGGTGGAGGATGATCCCTTTCTCTTCTTTGATGGCTCTGCCATTTGATGAAGTTTTTCTGGATTTTGATCGGTGGAAGTGAAAGAGGAAGATTGGGCTTTACGGGACGTGATTTGGTGAAGAATTGAGTGAGAATCGAAGGTTTGAAGTTCTAGGTATGGAGGAAAACGTGGAGGAAGCTTTGGCTGCGCAGCAGCTCTGATTTCGTGAGTATTTATAGAAGATGACGCATTGTAATCGATTACAGGTATTGGTAATCGATTACAGGCCCAATAAGCCTTCTGGTAATCGATTACAGGATGTTGTAATCGATTACAGGCTGCCTGTTCATGTGTAATCGATTACACTGGATGGTAATCGATTACCAGAGCCTATCCTAGGCTAGTTTCTAAGAGAATATCTATATTTATGCTCAAATACATCCTATATGACTAATTTTCACTACTAATACACTAAATTCAATCATTCAATTACTATATACACAAGAAATCATAAATTCTATCATAAAAACAAGAATTCAAACAAGATCAAACAAAATAATCTACAATCAAAAAAGTAAAAAGTAAATCAACCAATCAATCAACCAATCAATCCCTATTTTTCTAAATCTCTTACATCTAAGAGACCTAATTCTCTTCTAATAGAGAAAAACACTTCCTTGGGGAGAGGTTTAGTGAAAATATCAGCAAGTTGATTCTTAGTATCAACAAATTCTAATACACAATCTCCCTTTAAGACATGATCTCTAAGAAAGTGGTGTCTAATCTCTATATGTTTAGTTCTTGAATGTTGAACTGGGTTTTTGGATAGATTTATGGCACTAGTATTATCACACTTAATAGGTATGCGATCAAGAATGATGCCATAGTCAGATAATTGTTGCTTCATCCATAAAATTTGTGCACAACAACTACCGGCAGAGATATACTCCGCTTCAGCAGTAGATAAAGCAACACTGTTTTGTTTCTTACTATGCCATGAGACAAGAGCCGATCCAATAAATTGACAAGTTCCACTTGTACTTTTTCTATCAGTTTTAGATCCGGCAAAATCAGAATCAGAATATCCTATTAAGTTACATGTTGAATTCTTAGGATACCATAATCCTAAATTGATTGTTCCTAATAGATATCTCATGATTCTCTTTACTGCACTTAGATGTGATTGTTTGGGGTTGGATTGAAACCTAGCACACATGCATACACTAAACATAATATCAGGTCTACTAGCAGATAAATAAAGAAGAGATCATGATTCTCTGGAGAATTCTTTTTCAAGAAGAAAATTACTTAATCGTTCATACCATGCCCTAGGGGCTTGTTTCAAACCATAAAGAGCCTTTTTGTAATTTATAAACATGGTTTGGTTTATCAGAAATTTCAAAACCAGGGGGTTGTTCAACATATACCTCTTCTTGAATTAAGCCATTTAGAAAGGCACTCTTAACATCCATTTGATAAAGTTTAAAGTTCATTATGGATGCATATGCCAAAAGCATTCTAATGGCTTCTAATCTTGCAACAGGAGCATATGTTTCTTCATAGTCTATCCCCTCTTCTTGATTATACCCTTTTGCTACTAACCTGGCTTTATTTCTAATAATTATACCATGTTCATCTAATTTATTTCTAAAAACCCATTTTGTTCCAATGACAGGATAATTTTTAGGTTTTTCTACTAATTTCCATACATTGTTTCTTTCAAATTGGTTTAGTTCTTCTTGCATGGCAATGATCCAATTATCATCTACTATGGCTTCTTTTATATTTTTAGGTTCAATCATAGATACAAAAGCCATATTATTGCATAAATCTTTAAGAGAATGTCTAGTTGTTACCCCTTTTGAGATATCACCAATAATGTTGTCGAGGGGATGATCTCTTGAAGTTTTCCATTCTCTTGGGAGTGCATCATTGGATTTGCCTTCTTCTGGAGGATCTTCATTGTTTCCTTTGTCATTTCCTTTGGAATCTTGTTCATGAATGTTCATATGTTCTAAAGAATCTGCAATGTCATCTAGCATATTCTTTGTTGACAATATAGCATTAGATTCATCAAAGGTAACATGAATGGATTCCTCTATATTCATAGTTCTCTTATTATATATTATATATGCTTTGCTTTGTAAAGAATATCCAAGAAAAATGCCTTCATCAGATTTTGCATCGAATTTTCCTAGATTATCTTTACCATTATTAAGTACAAAGCACTTGCAACCAAAAACATGTAGATGAGAAATATTAGGTTTTCTACCGTTAAATAACTCATATGGGGTTTTCTTTAAAATAGGTCTTATCAAGGCTCTATTCATGATGTAACATGCAGTATTGACAGCTTCAGCCCAAAAATACTTTGGAAGAGAAGTATCATTTAATAAAGTTCTTGCAATTTCTTCCAATGACCTATTTTTCCTCTCAACAACTCCATTTTGTTGAGGAGTTCTTGGTGCAGAAAAATTATGTTCAATATCATGTTCATCACAAAATAATTCAAAATCTTTATTTTCAAATTCACCCCCATGATCACTTCTAATGGATGCAATCTTGAGATTTTTCTTGTTTTGTATGACTTTAGCAAGTTTCCTAAATGCATGGAATGAATCACTTTTATGTGTAATAAATAATGTCCAAGTATATCTAGAGAAATCATCAACTATAACTAAAGCATAGTAATTTCCTCCAAAACTCATGGTTCTAGATGGACCAAATAGATCCATATGCAATAACTGTAATGGTCGAGTGGTTGAAACAACATTTTTAGATTTTAATGAGACTCTTGTTTGTTTGCCCTTTTGATATGCATCGCATAATTTATCTTTTTCAAATTTCAATTTAGGCAAACCAACTACTAAATCTTTTGAAATTAATTTATTTAAGTGATACATGTTTATGTGAGCAATTCTTTTATGCCATAACCATGGATCATCATCTTTACTAAGAAAGCAATGATTGTTTTCTTGTTTTATGCTTAAGTCTATCATGTAAACATTATTGACTCTATGTCCTACATGCTTTATATTAATGTCATGCTTATGTTCTATAAGACATTTCTGAGAATCAAATGATACTAGATAGCCTTTGTCACATAGTTGACTAACGCTAAGCAGTCTATGCTTAAGGCCTTCAACAAGTAGAACATTTTCAATGGAGTTTGAAGAATTTGTACCTATTTTACCCACTCCAAGAATTCTACCTTTGTTGTTGTCACCATATGTTACATGCCCGCTTTTCTTTGGAGATATGTGTGTAAAATTTGATGCATCTCCAGTCATATGTTTTGAGCATCCGCTATCTATGTACCACTTCTTTCTCAAAGATACCTGCATAATCAAGTTTTTGACTTAGGTACCCAAATTTTATTGGGTCCTTGCATGTTAGTATAAACTGAGGATCCTTTTGGGACCCATATCATTTTAATATTACTGTAATTTTTCTTGAAGTAGCAAGTTGATATGCCATGTCCTCTTCTTCCACAGTAAAAACAAGTGATAGAATTAGAATTACATTTTTGTGTGGAAGTGGAAAAGTTTTTATGAACCTTTTGTAGTTTTTCAGATTTATACCCTAGTCCATTTTTATTAGACACATATCTTTGTTTACTTAATATAACATCTAAATTATTTCTACTATATGAAAATTTTGCAAGTGAATTTTTTAACTCTTTAATTTCTTTTACATATTTATCACAACAACTACAAGAATCTGTTATTTTCTTGTCATTAATAGTGGAGATATTAACTTTTTCATTTGTTTTAGAGATTGAGACTTCATTTCTAAGAAGATCTAATTCTTTGTTTAATTTTGAAATTTCATTTTCTAAATTTGAAATTGTTTTCTTTGATGATGAAACTAATTTTGCAAGTTTAATTGATTCTTTATGCAAATCAGCAAATGCATCTTGCAATTCATCAAAAGAAATAGATAAGTTGTTTGAAGATGTTACCTCTTCATCACTTTCGTAACTTTTTGCCATAAGGCAAAGATTTATCTCTTCATTTTCAGAATCATCAGAGGATTCCAAATCATTTTCATCCCATGTGATGTATGCTTTCTTTAGTTTCTTCTCACTATGATTTTTCTTTTCAGATTTTTCCATCTTTTTCTTGAAGATGGGACAATCAACCCTCAGATGTCCAGGTTGATTGCATTCAAAGCATTTTAGAGTAGAGGATGAATTTTCTGTTCTTCTCTTTGATTTAAAATTTGGTCGCCTCTGATTTCCTCTTACTTTAAGAAATTTGTTGAATCTTTTTACAAAGAAACTTAGATCATCATCATCATCTGCATCATTATCCTGATCACTTTCTTCTTGAATTGAGGATGATGCTTTAAGAGCAATTCCTTTCTTTTTCTTGTCATTTTCTTCATTTTGGTGCAATCTCAATAGTTCCATCTCGTGTTCCTGCAACTTACCAAATAAAGTGGCAAGAGACATGTTAGACAAATCTCTTGATTCAGAAATAGCCGTTACTTTGGGTTGCCATTCTCTACTTAAACATCTTAGCACCTTGTTTATAAGATCTTCATTTTGAAATTCTTTGCCTAAGGCTGCTAGATGATTTACTATATGTGTAAATCTCTTTTGCATACTCTGAATATTTTCATTTGTATTCATTCTAAATAATTCATACTCATGAGTTAGTGCATTTATCCTAGATCTTTTAACATCTGTAGTTCCTTCATGTGTTAATCGAAGAGTGTTCCACATTTCCTTAGCACTCTTACAATTTGAAACTCTGAAATATTCATCCATTCCTAGGGCAGATGTTATTATGTTTTTGGCTTTTAGGTTGTATTGTACTCGTTTTCTATCCTCTTCAGACCATCTATCTCTAGGTTTTTCTATGGTTATGCTTTCACTTGATGAACTACCATCTATTGAAACTCTTTCAACTGTGGTGGGTATATAAGGCCCTATTTCAATGGCTTCCCAGATATTTAGATCTATTGCCTCGATAAAAATTTGCATTCGGGTTTTCCAGTAGTGGTAACCTTCTCCATTAAAGATTGGAGGTCTATTGATAGAATTCCCTTCTGGAAATAAGGAATTTGCTGAGGCCATCTTTTTCTTGAAGCTTCTAAACTTTGTACAAGAATGAAGCTCTGATACCACGTGTTAGACAAGTGGCCTCAGATATCTTAAGAAGGGGGGGTTGAATTAAGATATTCCAAACTGTTTCCCCTAATTAAAAATCTATTTCACTTTTTACTCAAGTTATGAATTCCCTTAATGACAATCTTCTTAAATATTAATTCAAATGAAGCAACTTGAATATGAATATAAAGCAATAATAACTAAAGGAGATTAAGGGAAGAGAAAATGCAAACTCAGTTTTATACTGGTTCGGCCACACCCTTGTGCCTACGTCCAGTCCCCAAGCAACCCGCTTGAGAGTTCCACTATCTTGTAAATTCCTTTTACAAGTTCTAAACACACAAGGACAATCCTTCCTTTGTGTTTAGAGATCCTTTACAACAAGAGACTCACAGTCTCTTAATCCCTTAGAGAATGAGAAGAAGAAGAGGAACAAATCTCTCTAGAAAGAGATGGATTTTACAGATTGAGCACTCAAATAATTCCTTAATGAATTGCAATTGAGTCGGCCAAGGAATTCTTAAGAGGATAAAATGAATTTGCTCTTTGAGAGGATAAACACTTTGTTGTACTGAAAATCTCTGAGCAATTTCGTGTTTTAGTCACATATATATAGACCATTGGTGGTCATGAGTAAAGCCTTTGAAAAGTTGTGACTCTTGAAATTATTTTTCTGAAATTCCTGTCTGGTAATCGATTACAGTAATTGTGTAATCGATTACAGCTTTTAAAATTTGAATTAAAACGTTTACTAACTGCTGGTAATCGATTACCAAAATTGTGTAATCGATTACACAGTCTAAAATTTCGAATTCAAATTTTTATAGCTATTATAAAACGTATTTGGCCACTGGTAATCGATTACATCCTCTGGTAATCGATTATCAGAGAGTAAAACCTTTGAAAAACACTTTTTATTTTAAATCACTTGGCCAAACCTTTGCTAATTCAATTAGGAATTCCCTTCCTAATATTCTAGTGATCATCTTGATGTTGTGACTTGTAATCTTGAAGTATTGTCTTGAATTTTAATCTTGAAAAGCCCATTTGCATCAATTACAACACATCATCATGATCATCATCAAAACATCAAAGCCAATTGCATCTACATGACCAAATCCTGTCGACATTTCAGACCATCCTTTGTCTTTCCTTTGATGTTAAGAAGGGTGCCAAGTAAACTATCACAAACATTCTTCTCCACATGCATAACGTCGAGACAATGCCGAACATGTAGATTGGTCCAATGAGGAAGATCAAAGAACACTGACCTTTTCTTCCAAATGTTCTTGTTAGCATGATCCTTCCGTTGTGTCTTACCAAAAACAGTTACGATGTCTTTCACCCGATCATACACTTCATGGGGGGCTAACGGTTCTGGGGGTTCTTCAGTCTCTTGGCTACCATTAAATGCTTTCTTCAATCATCGATAGGGGTGATAATGTTTTAAAAACCTACGATGCCGTGTATAAACTGTCTTCTTCCCATGTTTAAGTTGGATGAAACTTGTGTTTTGCTCACAAATAGGACAAGCCTGGTGACCTTTCACACTATATCCACTCAAATTCCCATAAGCTGGAAAGTCATTGATGGTGCAAAATATCATCGATTGCAACCTAAAAGTCTCACCCTGATTTGCATCATACACATCAACCCCGTCTACCCACAACTTGCGCATGTCTTCAATCAAAGGAGTAAGGTACACATCAATATCGTTTCCTGGCTGTCTTGGACCCGATATCATCATAGACAACATAATGTATTTGCGCTTCATGCATAACGAAGGAGGAAGGTTGTAAATCATTAGCAACACAGGCCATGAACTGGGATTAGTGGACAAGTTACCAAATGGATTCATGCCATCCGAAGCAAGACCAAGTCGAAGGTTTCTTGGTTCGGCTCCAAATTCAGGATACAAGTGATCAATTGTCTTCCACTGTGGAGAATCAGCTGGATGTCGGAGAAACCCATCATTTATTCTGTCAACTGCATGCCATTTAAGGTTAGAAGCATCGTGTGCAGTAGCAAACAATCGCTTAAACCTGGGTATAATTGGAAGGTACCAACAAACCTTTGCTGGACGAGGGTTGGATGTGGCTACATCATCAGTGTATTCCCCGTCATTTTGTTTGTATCGTGATACCCCACATGTTGGGCAATTCCGCAATTCGGCAAACTCTTTTCTGTACAACACACAATCATTACGGCAAGCATGAATCTTCTTGTACTCTAGACCCACAGGACATAATATCTTCTTAGCCTCGTAGTGACTATTTGATAACTTGTTATCATTGGGAAGCATATTCTTCAATAAGACAAGCAACTCAGTCAGACTTTTGTCACTCCACCCAAATCTAGCCTTCAAGTTGACCAAAGCTAGCACTGCAGATAACCGAGTGAAGGTTGTGCACCCCAAGTACAACGGTAACTTGGAATCTGTTTCCAAATCTTCATAATAGGGTGCATGAGCTTCCAAAAATCCCTCTTGCCCAAGATCACGTATCATGTCTTCCATTCGATCTCCGGTTTCTAACGGTACCGCCTCATTATCGGCAGGTAATGAGACCTCTGGCAATTCACCATGCCATATCCAATTTGTATAACTCCGAATGAAGCCATCACAAATTAGATGTGATCTAATGACAACTAATGCCTGACACCTTCCATTCACACAGTTTACGCACGGGCAGAAATACTTTCCACCCACAGTTGGTGCATGTTGTTTTGCAAACTTCAAGAAATCTTCAACCCCCTTTTCATACTCATCGCTTATGCGGGGTGCTTGAATCCAACTTCTATTCATGTTTCTTGTTCTACAAGAGGGGGTCAGTTATGGCATATGCATGACAGTCTCACTTTTTTATATGAAGGTAGGGTCCTATCCCATTCAGGAACAATCTTTTTTGCTTCATTCATATGTACAAGTTAAGTATGTTATGCTAAATTTGATGAAATTTTGGCAGCATTTCGCATTGGTCTCCAAATACACAAAATGAAAGCGGTCACCTAAATTGACCATAATCAAGTATGCACTCGGAGAACAAAGCAATACGCAATAAACCAAAATCAAATCAAATATACCACAACATACTTAACCTATAACTATGAATGAAGTAAAAAAAGAGAGTTCCCAAACTGCCCGAACGGACAATTCAAGAATCCATACCACAACTAATCCAAACTATCCGTATTAATCATGGTATGGAATCTCAAACAGGAAATTAGGGTTCACTCACAATGCACATATTTTTTATGAACAATAATAGTAATTTATGGAACAACAAACTTACAATCCAAATAAAATTCCTATTAACTTACATACCTAGATAGATGGTTGTGGTAATGGAAGCTTCAAATACTATCAATTTTCTCGTGGGTTAACCAACAAAGTTTGAATTGTCAAATACAAAACTCGTAAATTGTAGCCACGGAAACCACAACAATGTGTAGACAGCTGTGAAGCACAACAAATTATACATCGTTTATCAGCAGTTGATGAAAATTTAAATAAAATCATACATTGCTAACTCAATTGACAAACAAATTTTATGATAATAAAGTGTTGAACCATATACAGAGGTGCATACTTTTACGGTAGGAGATTTGTAAGATGAAATTGCAAATAACATGACTTGGTATTGACTTGTTTGTGTTAGCTAATTATGCTGTATATTTACCATGTCTTTGTCATTTCTTGTTAGTTATTATAGACATAGTCAATGTACATAACAAAGAACAATAGTAACCAAACAAAAATCAGCAGGCTTTAAAAAAGTGTGTGGAAGAGATCAACCGTTTGGAGTGGGAGAGTTTTGCTTTCCATCCCAGCCCTTTAATTGTCCTTGTCTTTGAACGCTATAACAGGTAATTTCTACTGTTTTGGGTTTTACTTGAAATGATTTTTGGGCATGGATTTGGTGGAGCTAAAGAGAGTACAATTGTTGATAATAGTTAAGGCAAGAGTGGGATGGAACAAATGGTAAAACTGAATGAGATGGTAAAAACTTCACAAGGTGTGCCAAATTGTATGCTTTATACATAAGTGTAATACCAATTCAAATACTAACATCTTAATCGTAAAATTAAATTAATAATATCTTAACTAAATGATTATTCATAAAAAGAGAACAAGAACACTATGTAAAAAAAAAAAATTGGTTCATTATAATATGATTATTCATATACTATGGCACCTTTCTTCACATCAGAGCACAAGCATTGTAATGTACAGGCAAGTAACAGAAGCCTAAACAAGAAAACAAAAGAGGAAACACAACTGATTAATAATATCTCAATGATAGGATAAGAGAGGATAAGCATAGGCATCAATGATGGTGTGGTTGCCGGTTGGAGAGGGCTTCTGCCATATGGGGCCAGACTAGACCTAGCGAAGCTTAATGTCGTCAAACTCAGTCAACCCCAGATCCAGTTCATTAGTAGTAGTTTGCTTTGGCAGAGAATGTTTCACACAAATTAATTAATGTGGTTTTTTTTTTAAATTATGAAACAACTTCACCATCCATCAGCATTAGACATGTTTGACAAAATTATTGACGCGTCAAAGGGAAAACAATTTGTCATGTTTCTGGACTATGATGGCACGCTGTCTCCTATAGTCGACGACCCTGACCGTGCTTTCATGTGTGATTCGGTTAGTTTCATTACTTACTGATGTTTTTGAATTTGACCGTGCTTTCATGTCTTATATACTAAATCTATACGTAAAAATTTGTTGTGTGTATCAGATGAGAAAAACAATGAGGAAACTTGCTAGGTGTTTCCCTACTGCTATAGTGACCGGCAGATGCAAAGGCAAGGTACAATATTAATTCAGAAGTTGGTTAGAGTAAATTTTCGTGCTCTTATTATGTACTTCCTCTTCTCTCCTTTCCTTTCCTTTGTCAACCTGCCAGTGATTTTCTTCCCTTGATAGATGAGGTTCGTCTATTAGTATATCAACCTGCCAGTGCTTTCAGTCCTTTGATTAAAGGAGAATGAGAATAACATTACAAGTAGAACAGGGAAAGCTTTTCTTTCTTCATGTTTCTCAGTGTTATCGCTTTTAAATCTATAAGTAAGAGTTAGGATACTTTACTTTTAAAAGTACAGAGATAGTTTCTGCACTATTATTATGATCTTGGATTATTAAGAACCAAGGTTTACATAAGAAGGCTTTAGTATTGGGTTCATCAGGAAGTTGATGCAATTGATGTATGGATGGGCACTCCTAAGGGCTATATAGTGATAAGAACCAATCATTCAGACAAAGCACATGTTTGGTTTAAATTAAGTTTAAGAGAGTTTATATCCAAATGTTCTCTATGCAGTATTTTAATTATAAGCTTTTTTTTATCACAAAATAAGCTATTCCAAACATGTACTAAAATGTTTATCACAAAATTAACTTTTCTGGTAATTTCAAATGGTGATATTGATGTAGATGCATGACTTATTTTGGAACTTGGAAGCAACAGGTCTAGGAAATTATGACAAATATCTTTTGTTGCAGCTCCCTTTAATTTCACAGCATAATTCTAAACTTTAGTATAATTTGTATGCAGGTATGATTGGGATAGTTGATTATACCAATTATGATGATATGAAATATGCTGTAAGTGTTCTAAACAACTAAACCTGTATCTTGTAATTGTTATCAGGATCTGTGTTTTACTTGCCTTGGTGTCTTTTTAACTAGTACTTTTGTTCTACTTCTTTAACTTTGTATTCTGTTACAGATCAGGAAACTTGATGACTCAGAATTCCGCAATGCCTTTTCTCGTGCTTTCATACGGGTGGGTGGATATTATATTTGGCTACATTCTGCTTTCAATATTTTTTTAGTTGCTTTTGTTAATGTACATCTCTGATTGGTCCAGGTGAGGGAATATGATTGAGGTTATTCTAGAAGTCCTAGTCGTGATTCAAGGAGGAGCTATTCTAGAAGCCTCAGCCGTAGTCCATATATCTCACGAAGCCGCAGCCATAGCCGCAACAGAAGTCATAGCTATAGTGACAGGAGCAGAAGGTTCACTTTGGTTGCCTTGGTGAACTATGATTCAGTTTATATTTTTGGTAGCTTCGAAGAATTGACTAAGTCTTAATTTATGCAGTTGGTCTCCGAAACCAAAACACTCTCGACATTCAATATCTCTTTCAAGGTCAGTTTCTACCAAGTCTGATACATATGCAGTTTTGTGCTATGCTTTGAATGTTGAAATTTTAAAGTTTGGTTAATGTCATTAGTGAATGAGTATCCCTGCGTTATTGTAACTAGGGTGTTTCTCTTGGAGTCTATGTTTCTATCATCGTTCCCAATAGGTAGTATCATGTGGCTCATTTAATGTAGAAATGTTTTACATCTATGGTGGATCAAAATTAAATGATTGATCATTTTGCGTAATAATAATAAGATTTATTTGGGTGAATACTGTGATCTTTCTTACTACTTTTACTCAATTTATACTCTTTTGTCTATGAGTTTTGGTTGAGAAATAAGAGCTTGATTTGTTGTTTTATTATTTTATTTGTTATTGTTGACTCATGGTTGGGTACATCTTTGCTCATGTAAACAAATTGACTTGTGTCAACTTTTGTCCCCACCATGTCAGGAATGTTTGCTTGCTTTGCTTCTCATGTATCTCTCTGCCAGATTCAGGCATTTCTCTATCTTTTAGTGTATTTTGAAACTATCTTTCAACCACTAAGTATTCCTTCTCCCTGTTCTCAAACAAGGAGAAATGAAAACTTAGTTTGTTTACTACACATGCAAAAATATTTTATTTATTATGGTCTATACTAAAATTTGATAAAATATAATATTTATATATTTCTAACAAAATATAAGATTACTATTGATTTTATAGTTTACAAAAAAAATCAAGAAATGAAAACAATTATATAATAACTAATTAATAAAATATATTCTTAAGATAAAATTTCTTTTTTAAAAAAAGAAAATTATTATAAAGTTATAATTTAAAAAAGCCAAGGATAAAAACTGATTGTATATTTAGTAACTAAAATTTAATAAAACTGATGGAGGCTAAGGGATTAATTGTACCCTGGAGTTGTTACATTTCCATCAATTTTGTGCAGGCTGTCCCAAGATGGCAGGATAAGGGATGCAAACAAAGTCTTGAATGAGATGACTGAAAGTAAAATTGAAGCTCAGAACATGCAACACACTAATTAATGCTTACTACAAGTTTGGAGAATTGAAATCAGCTTTGAAATTTAAGAACAAGCTGTTAGAAGCTGGTCTAAAACGTGATCCATTTACATATAAAGCATTAATTCATGGGTTCTACAAGACGAATGAACTAGAAAGGGCAAATGAGTTAATGTTCAGCATGGTTGATGCTGGATTTACACCCAGTTATTGCACATTCTCATGGATTGGAGATAGCTACAATAAGAAAGACAATATGGATGCAGTTTTAGCACTTCCAGATGAGTAAATAAAGTAGTGGTCTTTGTCTTCATGTTTCACTACTATACATGGCATTTATAAACTAAATAGGGCAGTAAAAGATAGGCGAGACTCAGACAGGGATCTAATTCAGGTAGAGTTTAAGCAAAAAATTGATGCCTTCATATCTGAGATTGAAAGAACAGGCATATAATATGAAGTTTTTGGCTGAATTGGACCAATGTAAGGCTGGGAATTACCAAAATATGGGAATTACTTCATTATGGTACGAGTGGCAACATGAAGCATCAAAGTGGTCAAAGACTCATGGATGATACAAACTTTGAGGTTTTTAAGAAAGGATATACCTACTTATAAGAAATATGTGTAAATATAGATTTCTAAATTGTGCCATAGTCATGCATAATTCATATATATTGAAGAGGTAAACTTAAGTTATGCTAACCATGTGTGCAACCACATGCATAAAATCTTATCAAAGGTTTCAAATGTGGACATTCTCTCACAATTGTTTACTGTGTAATTTCATTTTAGTTCTGATCCTTTTGTCTATATCATTATTGTTTTACTTTGCTGGAAAATGTAGGATGAACCAAAAGTAATACTTGAAGTACCTTCTCTAATGAATTAATAAATTGATTTTACTTTCCTAATATATTTTATATTTTATGTTAAGTTTCTAATAAAATAAAAAATTATTTTTTATTTTTGTTATTTTGTTTTAATCCTTCTAATATTTGCAATTTTGTCCCTAAAATTTGACGATGATTTCTTATTAATCCATATTAAATATTTATCAAAGGAGCTCATAGAAATGAACAAAACATTATAAAAATAGATATATTTAAAGAATTAAGACAAAATAATTAACCTTATTAAGGACGCAAAAAAAAAATTAGTGACTCAATAAAATTTATTAACTTACCAGAGACTTAGTATAATTAACCTTATTATATATTTATTATTAATATTTCAATTATAAATTATATTATTTCTAAATAAGCTAGTCTATTAACCCCTTTGGACTTTTCTAAAAGCCCATAGTTTAGCCTACTTTACTATAAATATTTTTTATTAATAAAATATGAATTCTTTACCGAATAGGTTAAGTCAAATCTGATTGATCTTAAAATAATGTAGGTTGTAAGTAACTCCTTGACGAGGAGCATATTGTATTTTCTAAAAGAAGAATTATCCTCTGGAGAAGGCAAGCAGATTCTTAAGGGGTGGTTTCATAAAGGCTAATTTTAAGGTTTGTTTTGTGGGATCACTGTGGTGAATTTTTTGTAACTGTTACGATCTGCACATTGCAGAAGCTATCGCGTTCAGATGGGCTGCTGAGCCTGTTCCTAACCTTTCCTTTCTCTCCTTCCAAATTGAATCGAATTATCAAACATGTTAAAATATAAGTGCGAGATAAGGTTTCACGTCAAATAGAAATAGAAAAATTGAACACTATAGATAAGTGAAAAGAAAACTCATAAATCTGAATTTTTCTTATCTGATTGCTTTGGTAGAGGGAAAAGGTTGTTGGGAATAATTATTTGGATATTGTAGTTAAGGATTGCTCTAGTTTTGTGAATTCTAGATTCTCCAATTCTCTGGTTTTTGTTCACAAATCAACTAATAGAGTCACAGATTTCATGGCTCATTTTTCTTTTGAGTGTAAAGAAAGATTTTGGATTAAGGACATCCCTCACCAGTTAGAACCTATTATCTAAGGCTTTCAACCATTTTCTTTGTGAATGAAATATCAAGCTTAAAAAAATAAATAAAAATTTATAAGAACCAAATTTTAAAAAAAAATTATAAATTTACAGGGATTAAAAATATATTTAATTCAAAAGATTTAAATTATTATAGAAAGTTTGCGCCTAAAAGGCAACATTATCATAAGGACAACATTCATAAGCATACCAAATTAAACATGCCTGATTAAAGTGCAACAGGACTAATAGTCGTGTATGATCATAAGACGAAATCAAAATGCTTATAAAAAAAATAAGATGAAAAAAGAAATAGAAAGGTTATCAAAGGATTGTAAAATCAAAAGCTACATGTGATCAGGAAACATGTCAAGATGCAAACTGAATTAAAAACTTTAACATATCTACATTTTTCAGAAGTAGCATATGCCATGCAATAAAAGAAAAAAAAAGTCTTAAATTTGCTTTGAAACATGTTCTAAAAGCAAAGATATTATATGACAAAATAGTGATGCAAACCAATTATTTTGTTTAGTCAGAGTGTTAACCTGGTTGTTGTTTAGTGTAGGTGTCCGATATACTTGGTCCTCTGCCGTTTGTAGTTGCTGCTCCTTCTATCTGACAATTAACAATTGCTTCTTACAGATCAGTAAGTTAAGAGAAGAGATCTCAACAGTTTGTAAAAAAATTAATTTATAAGGTAAACCCCTAATATGTACTAACCAAAGCAACCATAACTTTAGTATTACACCTTTCAACTTGAATGATGAAGTTATTAGAAGTTCACAAGTACAAAGGATAAAATTGTTAGCAAGTTGAAACTTTCATACGGAACTTTATAATGATCATTTTAAGGGACCAAAACAACAAAATTTGTCACACACCGAAATGTACATCATATTTATTAAATAATCAGAAAATTTGAAACACACATACAACATATGGCTGTAAGCTAATTCAATATATGACACAAAAGCATCTGCATATGCCTTTTCAAATTAACACATTAAGGAAGAAATTGTGTATAAAAGTAACTGTGTTTTTGTTTGCTATGTCTAATAGTAATTCCACATTAGGAAGTGCTGATTGTGGTGGGGTTTAGTATACAACATGTTTACAGGCATGTGTCACCTCTATTCTCAGTCAATGGTATGATTTGTAACACAAAATTTCATATATGTATATGTATCGACTATAGCGTACTTCAACTATATAGCCACTGCAGCTGGTAGTTTATGTTTAGCAGGTTAGTTGCCTAAAGTAGATGATGAAGTAGCTATTAAGACAGCCATGGATGGATTAAGGAAGGGACCTGAACTGAATGTTTTCGAAGAAATTGACAAAAATGTATTGGTTACCATTGCATTCAATGTTCAAATGTGTCATTCAAAGAAACCAAAGCAAAACTGCCAATTCATGCAGAATGGGGGGATGGCAGCCTAAATGAAGAACATAAGTTTTGAATGATACTAGAACAAAGGTCCTTAAATATGGTAGTAGGGTGCAAGTCATTCTGCCAATTCCTACTACAATGCATATTTCTTAACATATAATGTTACTAATACAATGTTTATTATGGAAAAAGTTTATATTATTTTACTATATAAAAAACAGGCCTGCTTAATGTGGCTAACAAACTTTTCTCAATTACAAAAAGTAAATGTTAAAAACAATGTATGTACTTAACTTATAAGCTATAACATTTGTCTTCTATATAATTGAGTTATATATGTAGCAATTAAATTAAGCATTACAATGTATTACTTGGGTAGTATATTTTTATTGTCAAATAAATTTGACGAGTTTTATTAAATTCTCATTAGTAATTGATTTTTTTCCCTAATTCCTACTAAGAAAGAGGCATAAGTTATTTAATGGGGCTCATAAAATTTAATGAATTACACTAGCATTTCTTTTCTAAATATGAGTTGTGTAGCAAAACAGGAACACCGAATTCAACCTCATGCCTGTCTCTCTGACTTGAAGGCAATTTTTTGCAATGTACAAATGTGAGGAACGAGCATCTGAGTCAAAGCTGATTAGAAGCCAACTCAATTCTGGACCTTAATGATCATCATTCATGACTTAGTGAAGCTAAAAGTGATCAATATAGTCATGGAATATATATATATATATATAATATGATTTTATGTCATCTTATACAAACTAAAGTTACTATGCAAAATTGAAGACTCATCTTAATGTCATAATTAAATATCATAATATATATTGAACTAATTGTATAGTGGAGAATAGCTCCTCTCCTTGTGTATTTATTTGCACATAACCACTAAACTTTAATCTAGTTTTAGGAAACTTTGGTTTCTACACATTTAAAGAAGTGGAATGACATTGAATCAAAAAGAGGTATCAAGCAAATGAGGAATCACTACTTTGATCTTAAGAAAGAAAGTAAGTACAAGTGGAGAAAATAAATGAAAAGCAAAATATTTAATTTAAAAACAAGATTGAAAAGTTCACCATCTAGCTACTGTTACAAGTTACAACTACCGAAATGAAGTTCTATTAGATGGCTTCATTTTTTGTCAATGTTTTTCCTTTTCCTTAGGATAATTGTGAGGTCAACAACCCATTCCCAACACATGGTGCCTATCAACTGGTCTACTTATGACTGAAAGAAAGATAACTACACACTGTATATAAATTTGATTTCTAACTTATAAAATATTGTCTGAAAAGAATAAGTAAGCATCATTATCTCATAAATGCTAACTAACAAACTAGAAGATTCACAAATGTGATAGGGGACAGGGAGAATGAAATACCATCAATTGATACTTCATCCAAGAGTATTTTCACATGATACACATGAGAAATCGCAATATCAATTTAACTTTTCAAATGTAAAAGATAAACTTATGATTTTTTACGTTAGATCTACTTGAAATTAGAGAAAAACAGAGAGGTAAATTGAATATTCTGTGATTGTTATTGACTTGATGCAAAACAATGATACATGTATAAATAAGGAACAAGAGAAAGAGGAAAGGATTTTCCTAAATCTAGTAGAAATCAATCAGATTTCCTATGATACAGTAATCCTTCCTAAAATATAAATCTTTATAGCCATAATAACTAACAAATATAATCAGAACATAATCTACAACAATCTTTCACAATCTCAATCTCAACATCAACAACTCTTCTCAAAACTAATGACAGTCAAGTGGAGAGTAGTAAATACAACATTAACGCTTTAGAACACTAAGATTAGAAATTCTAAATACTATTGATTTACCTAATTTTTTTTATTTATTAACTATTTTGTCCATCCACAGTTTCCTTTAAATTCACATTTTGCATTATAGAAATTGATCAATAAAATATTAATCACACACACACAAGTAGATAAAGATTCTTACAGTAAATCAACGATGTAGCTGACTAGCTGTTAAGATTGAACAATAGAATAGGAAACTGAAAAGTGTATTGATATATTTTTTCGAAATGAAGTATAGAAACCAGAGTGAAATCTGAAAAGAACCTTGATGGAATGGAGTTAAGCTCCTTACCATGGTGAAAAGAGAAATGACTGAAACAAAAACAATATCAAAATAGAGGCAAATGGAATAAATTTAATCCAAATGAACAAACCATTTTCCCAGTCAAAAGACATCAATAGAGATGCTAGTATTCTAAAGTGCTAGAGAGAAATATAGATATTACTTACAAGGTCTACATCTGAGTTCAATGATATGGAAACTGCAGAAAACCAGGGTGGTATATCAACTGTAACAAGAGAAAACATCAAGATACAAGTAAGAACATCCATAAGTTTGACAGTGACTATTATTTTTATTCATAAAAAAAACTGAAAAATCTTATTAGAACCCATTTCTTGCTCATGCAGGGGGATTCAGTGCATGAAAAAGTTAGACATAAATGCAACATTATAAGAAGTGCCAATGGTGTAAATCAATCACAACACATAGGAAACAATGTGCATATGAATAATCAAGCACTGTCAGGGAAAGAAAGAGACATGTAATAAGACAGCAAACAAAACTCACGAGTCAACAACCACAATTTCAGACAAAACTGTAGCAACTTCATCAAAACAAAATTCAATGCATCACATATTAAAGAACAAATGACAACCCCACAATCCCAAGATAGCATCCTATCCTTCAAGCCATGGTTCTTAGTGTCATATCACACAATTGTATTCACATAATAAGGCACTATCAATACAGCAGTTTATCTATCTCTGCAACAGATAACACTCATAAGATCAACCTCATTAAATTGTTCAACTCCCCTCCCTAAGTTCCCACGGTAGAGTTTAATTCTGAACAATTGCATACATAATCAGAACAATCACCTGAGATTCCTCAAACCAATAACAATTTGCAGACCAGTCACCATGACCAGGGATAATTGACTCAGTCAATCAAGAACAACAAAAAATTCAAAAAAAAAAAACAGAGAGAGAGAAGAGAAAGTGCTACCATGCTAATTCATCTATAACCTTCAAAATTAAACTCCAACCCATTAAACACAACACAGTGAAATGCTTCATGAACAACGAAAGCAGAAAAATCGAAGCATATAGAGAAACATGTGGCCAACCTCTGATGTAGAGTTAGGGTTGTCGACATTACCTGTTTGACAACCTGAGTTAGGGTTTGCGGTAGTGCCTGACTTTGACAGACAAAATGTTTGTGACCTCGAGGTTCAGCGTGCGCAAGCTTTAGGGAAAGAGGTTCAGGGTACGTTTGACAGTGCAGGAGGTGCGAGGGTTCAGCGAAAAAGGTTTAGGGGAAGAGGTTCAGGAGGCGCGAGGGTTCAGCAAAACGCAGTGAATGCCTGAGGACCCAATCAGCTTTTATATAACCATATCTACGACGGTCGTAGGTGAAAACCGCTGTTGACTTAATTTTTTTCAATATTCTAAACAACCGCCTTAGAATCTATGACGTTAAAACTTATTTTTTTTTCACCTATTTACAAAATTGCCACCGCGCCTTCTTTTAAAGCGGTTTTCAAGAACCGATGTAGTTCTCGCGATGTAGAAAATAGCTTTTCTAGTAGTGTGGGGTCCAATTTTTATCATAGCAAACTAGGAAACCTATTTATGACTCTTTAAAATTAGGGAAAATAAAAAGGAAAAAGCGGAATTAGAATAGGAAATGGAAAAAACAACGCTACAATTTTAAAAGATTGATAAGTTGAGGATGATTCGCCACAAAAAATAGAATTCTTTGATAAGAACCTAAGGTTTTACACAAGAACCAAGAGAAACACTCTCTTAACCGTGTTTAATAAAAAATTTCATCAAAAACTATCAACCAAGTATTTAAGAAGTATATTTATACTCCTACTAATAATCCTAAATTAGGCTCAGGGTCCAATAACTAATCTAATAATTAAAAGACTTGAAAATAACAATAAAAGGTCATGGAAACTCATTACAAGTTTGAAAATAAGCCCAAAATACAATTAAAAATGAAAATAAATCATATTCTAAAAGTTGGCTAAAATTTATGAGCTTTGCTTCTTCTTCTCCTTTCTCCATAAGAAAATTTAGTCTCCCGCCAAGCTCTTCTTGAAATCTCTTACTCCTTGGTCCATCCATGTTGAACCCACCGAAGCCAAACTCTTCCTCCTTGGATAGTCCTTTATCATTACATACTTGTTGGGAAGAATTCACCCTCAAATTGATGTCAAAGGTACCTACATCACAAAGAGTCAAGTCAATAACATTAAAAGTGTTGTTCACACCATACTGCAGTGGTAAATCAATTTTATATTTGTTATCATTTTTGCACTCCAAAACTTTAAAAGGACCATCTCCCCTTTCTTGAAGTTTACATTTCCTTTTGGAAGGAAACATATTCTTCCTCAAGTGAATCCAAACCCAATCACCTGGTTTGAAAACCATCTTCTTTCTGCCCTTGTTGGCATATCTAGCATATTGTTGAACCTTTTTCTCAATTTATGCTTTCACCTTCTCATGCAAACTTTTAACAAAGTTGGCTTTAGAAAGCCCATCCCTACTCATCATAGCAAAAGTGTTAGGCAAAGGTAACAAATCAAGAGGGGACAATGGATTAAAACCATAAACTACCTCAAAAAGAGAATAAGAAGTAGTAGAGTTTACTTCCCTATTATAAGTAAAATCAGCATAGGGTAGGCATTCCTCCCAAGTTTTCAAATTCTTGCCTACCAAGCACCTTAGAAGTTGAGATAGAGTTTCATATATCATCTCAGTTTGTCCATCCATTTGAGGATGACAAGTAGTAGAGAAAAGGAGTTTCGTACCAGTTTGCTCCGCAAGGTCTTCCAAAAGTGGCTTAGGAACTTAGAATCCCTATCCGATACAATGCTTCTGGGCAAGCCACATAGGCACACCATTTTCCTAAAAAATAAATCTGCCACGACACAAGCATCATCCGCTTTATGGCAGGGTATGAAGTGAGCCATCTTTGAGAACCTATCAACCACAACAAAAATAGAATTCCTCCCCTTCTTGGATCTTGGGAGACCAAGCACAAAATCCATAGAAATGTCGATCCAAGGAGAGTTAGGAATAAGTAATGGAGTATATAATCCATGGTGCATGACCTTTGAATTAGCCTTTTTACACACTAAACACCTATCATAGAATTTATGCACATCATGTTTCATATGTGGCCAAAAGAAATGTTCATGCAAAATGTTCAATGTTTTAGCAACTCCAAAATGTCCCATCAAACCACCCTCATTAGCTTCTCTAATCAACAACTCATGCATGGAACTCTTAGGCACACACAATCTCTTATCTTTAAATAGGTAACCATCATGCCTAAAGTATCCGTTATCAGCACCCTTTATACATAATTTAAACAAATTAGAAAAGTCATCATCACAAGCATACAACTCTTTTATATGATCAAATGCAAGCATCTTAGTTTCAAGCATGGAGAGTAAAAAATACCTCCTAGAAAAGGTGTCGACCACAACATTAGCCTTGACTTGCTTATGTTTGATCACATAAGGAAATTGCTCTAGATACTCTACCCATTTGGCATGTCACTTATTGAGTTATGTCACTTATTGAGTTTTCCTTGGCCCTTTAGATGCTTAAGGTGTTGGATCAAGTGGCCTCGAAATAATTAAGAAGAGGGGGTTGAATTAATTATTACTAGACCTTTACTAATTAAAATTTACCCTTCTTAGGCTTTTACTATGTTGTTAAGAAAGTAAAGAACAGAAAAATAAACTTAACCAAAAGTAAAAGTGGTAATTAAAGTGCACAGCGGAAATTAAAGAGTGTAGGGAAGAAGAAGACAAACACAAGAGTTTTATACTGGTTCGGCAACAACCCGTGCCTACATCCAGTCCCCAAGCGACCTACGGTCCTTGAGATTTCTTTTCAACCTTGTAAAATCCTTTACAAGCAAAGATCCACAAGGGATGTACCCTCCCTTGTTCTCTTTGAACAACCAAGTGGATGTACCCTCCACTTGAACTGATCCACAAGAGATGTACCCTCTCTTGTTCTCAGTTACAACAACCCAAGTAGATGTACCCTCTACTTGTATCACAAAGGATGTACCCTCCAATATGTTAAGACAAAGTTCTCAGGCGGTTAGTCCTTTGAAACTTTGTGAAGGGGAAACAAAAGATATCTTAGGCGGTTAGTCCTTTGAAATCTTTTGTTTAAGGGAAAGGGAAGAATCAAAAGAATTCTCAAACTGTGTCGTTTTGAATTCTTTGACAAGGGAGAAGAGAGACACAAAAGAATTCAGGCGGTTAGTCCTTCATTCTTTTGGAAAAGGGAGAAGAGAGACACAAAAAGAATTCAGGTGGTTAGTCCTTGTCGAATTCTTTTTGGCAAAGGGAGAAGAGAATGAAAAAGATGAATAGCACAAGTTTTTGAACAAAGAACTTTTCTTGAAAGAGAAAGTTTTGAACAAAAACTTTTAGAAAGATGAAGAGAAGATGAATCAGAAAAAATCTGTTGAAAGAGATGAAAGAAAATATTGAAAGATTGATTGAAAGAGATCATTGAGATGAATAATGATGTTTCATGCCAAGGTCACATATTTATAATTTCTTGATGACTCAAGTCAAAACTTGTAACTCTTGGCAATTCCTTTAAAACTAATTACTTAAAAAGTTATGACTTTTGAAAGAATCTTCAGAAATAAGTCACTTGAAGAATTGTGACTTTTGGAAATGAATTTTTCGAAAACAGTCACTGGTATTCGATTACCATTACGGTGTAATCGATTACACGTCAACAGATGTGACTCTTCATTTTGAATTTTGAAAATCTTAACGTTTTAAAACACTGGTAATCGATTACATGTTTATGGTAATCGATTATAGCTTCGTAAATCAGTTTGAAAAACAATGCTGGCTACTGGTAACCGATTACTACCTTCTGGTAATCGATTACCAGAGAGTAAAACTCTTTGGTAAAAGATTTTGTGAAAACTTCATGTGCTACTCAATGTTTTGAAAAACTTTTTTAATACTTATCTTGATTGATTCTTTTCTTGATTCTTGAATCTTGATCTTGATTATTCTTGAATCTTGATTCTTGAAAACTTCATTCTTGAATCTTTGGAATTTGCTTGACTCTTGATTCTTTGGCATCATCAAAATAACCTTGGAAGGCATTGCTTCCACATAAGGGATTCATGATCACTATGTATCACAAATTCCTTAGGTAAAAAATAATGTTGCCAAGTTTGCAATGCTCTAATAAGTGCATACATTTCTTTTTCATATGTAAAGTAGTTCAGATTGACACCCTTTAATTTTTCACTGAGGTAAGTAATAGGATGCCCCTCTTGTAACAAAACATCCCCTCTTCCGACATTAGATGCATCACATTCAATCTCAAAGGATTTGGCAAAATTAGGTAAAGTAAGAATATGTGCATTTGTTAATTTTTCTTTCAAGATATTAAAAGCTTCTTCTTGTTCACTTCCCCACTTGAACCCCACATTTTTTTTACAATTTCATTCAAAGGAGAAGCTAGTGTGCTAAAATCTTTAACAAATCGCCTATAGAAACTAGCCAGCCCATGAAAACTCCTCACCTCACTCACGTTTTTAGGTGTAGGCCAATCTCTAATAGCTTTTACTCTTTCCTCATCAACTTGCACACCTTTAGAACTCACAACAAACTCTAGGAACACTAATTGATCAATACATAATGTGCATTTGTTCCTATTGGCATACAAACACTTCTAAGATGTTCTAGATGGTCATCGAGTGTCTTGCTATATATCAAAATATCATCAAAATAGACAACCACAAACTTTCCAATAAAGTGCCTTAAAACATGATTCATATCTCATGAAAGTGCTAGGTGCATTGGTTAGCCCAAAAGGCATCACCATCCACTCATATAATCCAAACTAAGTTTTAAAATCCATTTTCCACTCATCACCTTCTCTCATTCTAATTTGATGGTAACCACTTATCAGATCAATTTTGGAGAAATAACTAGAACCATGCAAATTATCTAACATGTCATCAAGTCTAGGGATAGGATGTCTACACCTTGCAGTGATGTTGTTGATGACTTTACAATATGTGCATATTCTCCAAGTTCCATCCTTCTTTGGCACCAAGATGATGGGCATAGCATATGGGCTCAAGCTTTCTCTCACCCATCCTTTTTCCATCAAGCTCTTCACTCGTCTTTAGATCTCTTTTGTCTCTTTCGAATTGCTTCTATATGTTGGCTTATTTGGTAAGGACGCTCCTAAAATGAGATCAATTTGGTGCTCTATCCCTCTCAAAGGAGGTAATCCATAAGGGGTGTCTTTAGGGAAGACATTCCCAAACTCCTTCAATAATTCTTCCACACCTATAGGCAAAGAACTAGCAATAGAAGACAAACAATAATCATGAGACATTAGTAAATACATAGGTTGCCTAGCTAGCATCACTCTCTTTACCTCTTTTTCTCTCATGAACAAACTCTATATTTTTCTCTCTTCTTGATTTTGATCTTTTTTTACAATGTCACTTTTTTTTATCTCCTCTCTTTTCTTTCTTTTCTCTAATTTCATGTTTCTCTCTCTATTCGTCAATTTTGTTTTTCTCTTTTCTCTCTTATTCTCTTTTCACTCTCATTTTTATTTGACCCTCACAAACCTCACTTGGAGAAAAAAGTGTGAGGATAACCTTTTTCCCTTTATGTACAAATGAAAATTTGTTTGTGACACCATTATGGACAACATCCCTATTATACTGCCAAGGCCTTCCAAGTAAAAGGTGGCTAGCCTCCATAGGGACAACATGAAACAATATCTCATCAACATATTTTCCAATGAAGAAGCATATCAAAACTTGTATATCTACAACTAGCTCCCCATTCTCACTCCACCATTGTAGTTTGTAAGGCCTAGGGTGAGGGGAAGTTTTCAAAGCCAGCTTTTCAATCAATCTTTGGCTAGCTACATTAGTGCAACTACCCCATCAATAATCAAAGAGCATATTTTCCCCCATGACCAAGCACATAGTATGAAAAATGTTCTCCCTTTGAGTCTCATCTTTATCCTTACACACACTCCCTATTAACTACCTAACCATCAAAAGTTCACCTTCCAGTGGATGTACATCACATTCACTTTCACTCTCACTAGAAGAACTAGAAGAGCTAGAAGAAGATGCACTAGTGATATTATTACCTAACATAACCATAGTCCTTTTGTAAGAACATTGGGAGGCAATGTGACCCTTTCCCAAACACTTAAAACATTTAATAGAACTTGTTTTTGAAAAAGTGGGAGTAGGGTTAGAATTATTTTTACTAAGTGCAGCACCTTTCTCATGGGATTTGAATGAAGATCCTCCCTCCTTGAATGTCTCCTTATTTTTCCAAGTTAAAGAGTCATAGGGGGACTTCTTGTATATTTGCTTCCTCTTTAATTGTTGCTTCACCTTGATAGCTTGATGAATGAGATCCTCTTAAGAGGCATAGTGGTGTAACTCTACAATGTCTTGGATCTCCCTATTGAGACCATGCAAAAACCTTGCCGTGGTGGCCTCTTGAGACTCCTTAATTTGAGCCCTAATCAAGGAAATCTCCATCTCTTTGTAATCTATTTCCTTGAATTAGTCTTTGGAGCTTGTTGTGAGGGTCTCTCCCATAATAGGACGACACAAATATCTTTCTCAACATTTTCTTCACGTCTTACCATGTATTAATCAAAGGCCTTCTCATCTTCTCAACATCACTCCTCACTTGATTCCATCACACTAAGGCATATCCCTCAAACTCCAGGGAGGCCAATTTGATCTTCTTCTCTTCATTGTAGTTGTAGCAAGCAAAGACTTGGTCAACCTTTATCTCCCACTCAAGATACACTTCTGGATCACAAATCCCTTTAAAAGTTGGGATCTTCACCTTCACTCCCTCAATCCCTTCCTTTCTTTGCCTACCTCCATATCTTCTATGATTTCTTCTCTCCCTATACCTCTCATTCCTACTTCCTCCCTCATCCTCTTCATACCTGTCATCTTCTCCATAAGAAGAGTTAGATGATTTGTCCTCTTTTCTTCGCTCTATATTTTCAATCCCCACACTTAAAACTTCACTACTCTTGTGTATTCTTCCCAAACTCTCCTCATTCTTATTTCTCATTCTCTCCATCCTTTCTTCATCTTCATAACTTATTCTTCTCATTTGATCACCAAGTTTAATCATCTCCGCCATGAGCCTTGCAGTTTTTGGAGATGATGGAGTAGCATCTCTACTTGTAGAAGCCCTACCTACAAGGAAAGTTAGTGCACAAGTAAAAAAATGGAATAGGACCTCACCACTCAACTTAGTGTTTCACTAAAGTTCACTTGTGTATCACTCTTTCAAGGCTTTTTCTTTTATAATATGCATTATTGCCTTTTACCACTCTTGCTCCTCTTCAGTTCTTAAGCATAACCTTCAAGCTCAAAATCATGAAGTATTCAATGTGAAATATGTCACAAATAAAAACTCAACTCAAGAAGCCAAGAATAGAAATACTCTAAGACAAAACTAAAGAATTTTAAAGACAAGCAAAAATAATAAAAGGAATACTCAAAAGGAATGACAAGGGAGACAAACTAGAAGATTCCAGAATCAAGAAAAGGATTGTCCAAGAATTGAATTATACTAGATGTAAATAAACCACAAGACATAAGTTATTTTTTGAAATATAGGTATGTGAAAACTAGAAGGACTCAGAATGCAAAACTTTTTTTTTTGCGTCTTTTTTTTCTTCCTTTTTTATCTCTGCACTTTTTTTGGCACAAAATTCAAATTTGAATGCAAATTTTTTATTGGATAGATCCAAATCTAGGCTCTAACAGAATTTTGGCTCCAAATTTGAAAACTAGATTTTTTTTTCTTTTTTAACTTCTTTCTTTCCTTTTTTTTGCATGAATTTTTGATAATATATATAAAAAAAGAAGATAAAAAAAATATTGATACTAGATAGAGTTCAGAAAAGAAAGATAGACTCAAAGAAATGAAACAAAGAAACATAAAATAATAATATCGAGTTAAACAAAAGGAAAAGAACAAACAAAGGAGGAAACACACAAGAAAAAGAAAACGCAAAGGATAGATAACACCTGATTTCAAGAACCAAAGCTCTAGTACCAATTGATAGAATCCTAATTTGCGGATCCAATTTTCAGCTTCAGCAAACTAGGAAACCTATTTGTGACTCTCTGAAATTGGGGAAAATAAAAAGGAAAAGGCAAAATTAGAAAAAGAGATGGAAAAAATAACACTACAATATTGAAAGATTGATAAGTTGAGGATGATTCACCACAAAGAATAGAATTCTTTGATAAGAAACTAAAGTTTCACACAAGAACCGAGAGAGGTACTCTCTTAACTGTCAACCAAGTGTTTAAAAAGTCTATTTATACTCCTACTAATAACCCTAAATTAGGCCCAGGGCCCAATAACTAATCTAATAATTAAAAGACTTGAGAATAATAATAAAAGGTCGTGGCAGCTCATTACAAGTTTGAAAATAGGCCTAAAATACAATTAAAACTGAAAATAAATCCTATTATAAAAGTTGGCTAAAATTTTTTAGCTTTGCTTCTTCTTCTCTTTCCTCCATGATAGAATTTAGTCTCTCACCAAGATTTTCTTGAAATCTCTTACTCTTTGCTCTAGTGATTGGTCCATCTATGTTGAGCCCACCCAAGCCAAAATCTTCCTCTTTGGATAGTTCTTTATCACTTGCCGCAATCGTTGCAACATCTGTTTGAACAACAACATCTACAAAGACAACCTAATTTCTCCATTATTATTTTCCTTTGATAATATCTTCTCCCATCTTTGCTTAAGTGTCAACTCATAGAACATTGTCTTCTTCATCTGCTCCTTTAATTTCATTCTTTCCTTCACAAACATAAAAGTGCAGTACCACTTTCCAACAACCACTGATTCAAGCCTATCATTGGACAGTGGGAAGTTGACATCAGGAAGCTTGAAATGCAAGGAATCATCAAAGCCTAAAAGCTTCACATAGGTAAATGGTAATCAGTGGGAGTATGAGCATAAACACGCCACCTTTTTCTTCTCAACACACTAGGAAGAATTCCATCTGGAGCAATGGATTTTTCTTTGAAATCATAATTCCTCTTGATGATTTCAACCTGCTTATAATCGTCAGAGGGATCTAAAGGTCTTGGTTTGACATTTTAGACAAAGTTACAACAAAAACAAGTCTCCGTGTCCCCTTCTAAACTTGTGCTAGCTTGACTGAAATCAATTCAAGTTTCAAAAATAAAGTTTGGACTAAAGTAGTAATTACATGTTTTGATAAACCTCTCTATAAACATTTACAGGGGAAGAAAGTACGAAGGTATTGAGTTTCTCCTTAAGCAAAAATCAATTCATGTACCTTAACTTTTGTAGAAGTTAAATGGAAAGAATTCCTATAAAATTTAAGTGCATCAATTCATTTTTCTTGTCAAAATGTTTAATGTATTCTATATGTCTTCTTATATATTCTTCTCCTATAAATACTTATTGATAAGTTTATATTAATAGGTCTAGCATTATCTCTTCCATAAATTACATATGTATAAGCTGACCAAAATGTTAAAAACATGTGTATGCATGTTTATTTGTGACTCATCAATTATGAGAAAATAATACTTTTTTTTTAAATTCTTTTTCCTGTGTTAAGAGAAATGATTATTTCTTTTTACCAAGTTGAACTAAAATCACTACTAGAAATACTAATGTCTTTTAGGTAGCTTATGTTAAAAAAATGATTGCTTATTTTTATAAGCTTCTTGAGAGAACTTAAAATAAAAGTATTAAGTTTAATTGATCATAAAGAAAAGTGATTATAATTCATACTATAACCCTTTATGCTTCCCCCTCCCTTTTATCACATAGTAACGGTTTGAAGACAAGGGTTGATTCAATGCTGGAACAAACAAGTCATCTTCACCATCACTTCCATAGTTGATTGCTAAGTTTTTGTTATGAGGAAAAGGAAGATCCCTTATAGCGTCGTCCTTGAACAAACAAACAAAAAAAGTAGTAAGTTTGAGCTTCTTTATCAAGGATTACTAGGTAACACGCATTCCAGGGAAATATAAAATACTTTGTCTTCTTATCCATGTAATGTAAAGCAATAGTTAGAATGGACCAAAATCATTTAGGGCCAGTTTGGATAGGGTAATTTAACTAGGTAATGTATTTTTTTTTACAGGGAATTAAATTTCTTTCTATTAACAGTAACTGTTTGGATATTTTACTAAAAGGAATTTAAAATTTTAGGATTTAAGAAGGAATTTTAGTTAGCTGAAAAAAATAGAATTTCAATTTCCATCTCAAGAGATTGAATTTGGAAATTCTCACTCTGAATGGAGGCGCACCTTTGTGCTCTCGACGTGGAGCCTCGCTTGCTCACTCTCGCATGCAGAGCCTCAATCTTGAACTTCTCTCTTTGGTTCATCTTACTGTATTTTTTACTTGTGTTTTTATTGAGATGTGGTTAAACGGCTTCATGGTTTTGATGTTGTTCTTTTGTGATAATTGTTTTGTTTTATTCTCATCTTAATCTAAATCGCATTTTACTCAATTGAATTCCAATCTAGGGTTCATTTATTTTTCTCAATACTTGCTATCACAGACTTGATCCCTGGCTCTCAAACTTCTCTCTCCCTGCTTCATCTTGCTCTATCATTTGTTAGGGTTTTTTTTATTGAGATTTGGTTCTAGGGATTCATGATTTCGATGTTGTTCTTCTGTGATGACTATTTCATAAATTTTTTGTTTTTCTCTCATTAATCATATTTTACTCCGTTGAATTCCAATCTTAGGGTTCATATTTTCCTCTAGTATGTATTGTTCATCCTCAAGTGCTTTACACATTAATAACTTTTTTATATAACATTCCAAGTATTACATAAATATTAGTATGTGCTTACTTCTATGGTTATATGTTTTGTTTGTGTTCTGTTTTACATTCGAAGCAAAGGTTATTGTATAAGTTTCTCGATTCATAGAATTTATTGAAAAACAAGTGGATACTATTCCTTGATTCATAGAGTTTATTGCATAAGTTTCTCTTACCACTCTTAATTTACAGAGTTTCAAATTTAGTCCTTGTTTTACAAAGGTAAAAATAAAAATAGCTATTTAAATTTTTAGTTTCCATTAGATTTAATATTATTTAGCAGTGAAAGGGATCTCCACTAGTAGGTGCATAAGTGGAAATTTGCAGCAAGCAATTTGCACCTTTGTTGATTTTGCTGAAGCAACGATCTTTATTATATAAAGTATGTTTGTACACATTACAATACTTTATAGGTTAATGATATTCCTTGATATATTCCTTATTATCATCATGACTTTAAGTGCTCTATAGCATTTATCTAAATGGTTATTCCTTTCATCGTGTTTGCCACCATGTGTTTGTTGTTTTATGTTTCAATGCAAAGAATTGGTAGCAAATACATTTTTTCCAAATGTATAGTAACATACATTTTTATGTTTCAATGCGGAGAATTGCCACCATGTGTTTGTTGTTTTATGTTGCTATCCTAAAGATTAGGCTGAGCTAATTTCAAAAGCTTTTAACTTGTAGTTAGGGAGAACACACAACTGCATTATACTTCCCCAACATAGAAGTAATGTATAATTAATAATACCTCTGATTACTTTGTTTCCCTTGCTTCTTGTACCATTTATTTTATTAGGTAGCTAACAGATACCAATCACCATATTTGAAAATGCAGAAGAAGGAGGGGGTGGGGTGGGGAATTAGATTCTATGAAATGGAAACTAAGTTTTCAATTGAACCATACTGTTCTTAACCAATAGGAATGTCAAAACCACCATGGCTTTAGATGCATCTTCATCCTTTAGCAAGTCCATTTTCAATTTTATAATTTTTGGGTATTTTAATTAACTTAAATATTAGGATTTCAAATACCTTCAAAAATTAAAGAATTTGAAAAAAAAATTACACGTTCCTCTCGCTCCTTCCTCTCTTGCAATAGTTCTCTCACTCCCCCCCCCCCCTCTCTCTCCCTTGATGGTGACCTCTCACTCATTTCACTCTTGGATCTCTTTTTTTAATTCAAAGAGTGCTCAATCTCTCTCTCGAAGGACTCTAACTTCTTCTGTGAAACATAGCTTGTCTGTCTCTCTGAGGTTAGTCTCTCTCACTTTCTCATCTAAGTATTGTAGGGTTTTTTCTTGTTCATCTTTGTTTCAATCCTATTTTTATTGTTTGGTTTCATTAATTTGCATCTTGTCTATAATCTAGGGTTTGTAGGTTGCATTTCCACCAAAGTTAGATTTGGATTTGAGTTTGTTTGATTTCATTATTGATATGTAATTTGTGTGTATACTGAGATTGGTCAAACTCAGAGCTAGTGTATGTGAGGGTGTAAAAGAATAAGAATAATGCTCAAACTAATTGTATGACCTATAACACTTTTGCTTGAGTTTACACCTTTCAAAATGTTGAATAGGTTTTCTCTGCTCTGTTGGACACTTTTTTGTTTGTATACTTTCTTTTTTGGTTTGATTGTATTGAAGTTCTACAATAGCATTTTCTAGCTTGCTTACTTCTCATCATGGAGAGTTTGATGATTTTAAAAAATGTTATGTTGAGTTGAGATTCCCTTTCTCATAGTGGTTTTGTGTTTATAAAAACAATTTTATCACACATCAGATAACAAGCTATGATTTATCGTTAATTTTGGAACAAGGACCTAGTTTAGTTGGGTTTGCACTTCTGTTGGCTTGTTGAATTGTTAATTGTTACTGACAGATAGGTGAGAATGTTCCCTTCCCAGGGATTTCAAGTTAGTTTAAAACTCTATAAACGTTAGATCAAAATTTCTCCTTGCAAGAAACATTCTCAACTAAAAAGGATTTGTAGTGTAAGAGTGAGTTATACAGTATTCTTTTATGAAGTTATACAAAACAATATACCAAACCTTCTAGTACATCTTGTGATTGAAACAAAAATGTATACAAAAATTTTGATGAAACAAAAATTTAAATTTTAAAATATGATTGAAATAAAATTTTAGAATATGTTAAATTTATTAGTTATAAAAAATATTGAAACCAAAATTTAAAAATTTTGTAAATAACATAATTTAATTTTGTTAGTTTTACAAAAACTTGAATCAAATATTTAAAATAATGACATAATTGTTAGTTAGTTTAAAACAATTGTTGAAACAAATATTTAAAATAATTTTAAATTGTTAGTTAGTTTAAAACAATTATTGAAACAAATATTTGAAATAATTAAAAATTGTTAGTTAGTTTAAAATGATTGTTGAAACAAAAATACACAATAATTTTAATAATATTGTGCAGATAATGGTTAGAACTAGAGATCTTGGTCGTGCTTTAGGTCGGGCAATAAGAAAAGCCCTGGGGAGGAGACAAGGGAGTGATGATGATAATGATGCCCCCAGCGGCGAAGACCTACTGTATCTGCTCACAGGGAGCAATAGCAAGAGCGTGTTGTTGAGGATCCTCCTACGGCTACAGAGGAATTGCACAAAGAGCATCAAGAAGCACCTGTTGAGGATCCTTCTACTGATGTTGAGGGTTTTTTTGGGCGGACCCCATGACACATCAGTTCTGAGAGATTATGAAATTCACATTGCTCTCAGAATCTGGAATGGAGAGGTTTGTATTTTTTAAAAAACAAAAAACACGTAATTTACAACTTAATAATATTTTTACATGGTCAATATTAATATTTGCAGGAACGTCCTGAGTTGAAGCTATCTTCCCATGGAAGGAAGATGACTAAGTTCGGGAGGCCGGCTCTAGAGATTGAAGGCCTTGTGGCTGCCAGTGGACTAAGTCATCTGATTGCATGTTCCCTAGATACGAGCGATCGAGGACTAATATCCGTTTTTGTGGAATGCTGGCATAAGGAAACTAGTAATTTCCATTTTCCCGTCGGAGAGGTGACTATCACCTTGGATGTCGTGGCATTGATGCTACATTTGCCTGTCGTAGGAGCGTTCCACAGCTTCGACCAACTTCATGTCGACGATGTTGTCGAGATGTTGGTTGAATTACTCGAGGTGAGCACTGCTGAGGCAAAAGCTGAGACGTTTCAGTGTCATGGCTTTTATGTTCGACTATCGTGGCTGCGAGATGTGTATCGGATGAAGATCGACGCATGTCACTGGATTGTAGTAGCACTAGCGTATTTGTTGCATCTGCTTGGATGCATACTCTTTGGTAACAACAGTGCCACACACGTGCACGTGGTATTCTTGGATGCACTGCGTGACTTGACACAGAGTGGGACTTACGCTTGGGGCGCTGTTGCACTTGTGCACATGTATGATAATTTAAATGAGGTGTCGAAAAGCACATCGAGATAGCTTGCAGGATTTATCACTCTGTTAGAGGTTAATTAAGATGTTACAAAAAAATAAATTCATTAGCGATGATTATTATATGTTGTCGCCCATTTTAATGAATATGTATGCAAAATATTTTTAATGTTGGGTCTACGAGCATTTTTCATCCGTTGGTTCCGCCCTAGCTGCCGATGGACCTCTAGCAAGGCACTGGCTCGCTGCCCGTGTCGACGTATCGCAGGCGTCTAGACAGACTGACCCCTGACATAGTGTGATGGATTCCATATGGTGAGCATCATTCATTCAAAGAATTTGAGGTCATCACGTTGTTTTCCGGCCATCTCAGATGGGGTCCCTTGACAGTAATTCATCGATCGGAGAGGGTTGTACGACAGTTTGGATACATCCAGACTATTCTGCCTCGTCCTACCATGCCTTCACTTTCTTTTGAAGAGGTGGATGATAGATGGATGCAGTTCAGTGGCTAAATTGAACCTGTAGGACAAATTTGTGTAGTGCCTAGCCAGTGTTCGCCAGATTACATGGATTGGTTCTACATGATTTCACACCCATTCATCAGTCCGGCATAGCCAGGGGATCCTCCTAGAGTTCTGCCGTTTCAGCAATATGACACATTTGTTGAACCACATGTGCATCAACAACAGGTGGCAACAACGGCACCTGATGAGGCAGACGCTGAGGTGCATCATGTTGGACATGCAGTGGTAATATATTTTTTTTTTGAAATTTGTGTTTGTTGTTTTCTTTTCTATTATATTACTAACAATTGTTATCTTTGTTTTTTTTTTACCTGCTAGGATGGTTTTGCAACAATTGTTGATAAGTTGGAGAGGCTACTGAATCTAAGGATCTTGACCGAAGGAACAAAAGCCTATATTGTTGCCGAAAAATGTGTGGGCATCACAAGAAGCTTCATTTGCCAACTAGCTGTAGGTCACAGATCGAGGCATAGGCGGCGTACAGATGGTCATTGGAGTTGATTTTTTTTATTTGCCTTATTAATGTTATTTTTTTATTTTTTATTTTTTGATAATTTATTTATATCGTACATTTATGTATGGACAATAACATTTGGTAGGTCTATAATTTTTGTCATCTGTTTATTGTTAATTATTTGTTAATGTTTATTTTAGGATTAAATTAAATCGTTTGTAACCAATTATGAATGTATTTTTTTGTTGCATCGTAAATCATTCTCAAAGTTGATAACACACTGTTAATTGCATGCGTATCTTTAAAAAAATGATTACTACATGTACATACTGACATAGAAATGAGTACTCAGTTGACAGCACACACATAGTTATGATAGTAGCAATGCATGTCTGATGCAAAATTAAATCATGACACAACATTGTTATAGTTGACAACACATAGAATCTGGTGGCTGTTGACTTCTAAGAGGAAAAAATGTCATGCTTTGTTGTCGTGAAAGAGAAACAACAATCACGTTGTATCGTAAAGCAATGACATATCCCATATTCGTAATATTCATCCACTTGTCCATGGTAACCTACATGTAAAAGACAACAAATAACGGTTACTTAAATGTTATTTTAAGAAAAAGTGACATAACAATGAACTTACACACCATAGATAATCCGTCAACAAGTAGGGAACACTTTAATTTCTCAAATCTCTCTATGTCACCAAGTAGGTTGATATACTTTTCCGACCAGCTTGTCAGTTCTTTATGCAGATGTTTGTGCACCAATGACCACGATTCTTCACCCATACCCAATAAGGCAGCTATTGCCCGATAACCACAGTTACCATCCGCTTTAACATCAATAATGTTTTCAATATAATCCTGGATGCACGGATGAAATTGATCCAACATTGGAATATTATGTCTCTATATTGGTTCCTCAAATGATGATGCACTATATTTCACTGAAGAATTACTATTTTGCACAGAGTGTAACGCAACAACATACTCCTAATAAGATGGATCGTGTTTTGTTGACTTTTGTTGTTTGGTCAGCAATTTTTTTGGAGCACCCTTGGTCTTCACCTTTTCTAGAGGAGGACACATGGAGTTCATATCAGGATAAGTAATTTCTCGCAACTTTGTCTTCAAATGTACTTTGCCACAAGCATTGAGTTGCTCAAAGCGTTTCGATATGGTTTCCATCTCCTCAGTTATGGTCACTTGTGCCTCACATAACCCTTGATCTGAAAAACTAAGTCTTCGCAAAAAAATATGGATTGTCTCTAGTGGTATGAAGCTAACAACATATTTAGATAACTCACATGCACATGGAATACCGTGGGTACTCCTCATGACACATCCACAACGTGAATGGTTTTTTCCTGCATAAAGTACACGCTCATACTCAATAGCAATTTCATTTAAAGCGTACCTTGATACCATACCAAGTAGTTTTTTGTACAAGGTAACTTTAAACACAAAAGATGCTTTAATCTGGGTGTGTTGAAGTGCCATCATATTGTTCATTGCTTCCCAAACACTGCATATGTCACCAAGAGAGTTTTATAGGAGTCTCTTTAATGACCAATGAGCACTCTCAACCCTACAAATGAAATATACAACATCATATAAACAATCACAACATTTTCATTTAAGTCAACACTTAAACAAATCAACACAAACAAAAAACAATATTGATACCTGTTAGTGGTTGTGTTTCCTAGATGCATCACTTTGTTGGTCCATGCTTTCACAAATTTTTCTTTGTGCGGAATCACCCATGTTTGACACACATAGTCCACAAACATAGGCCACGGAGAGCAAGCCATTTCAAAGTTTTTAAGGTACTCATCAAAAGAACTCTCACATGGACAATGAACGAAACTCCCCCAAGCCTCCATCACATAACCCCATGCATTCTTTTGAGCATCCAGGGTTTTGCACTTTGCCTTCACATTCTTGTCAATGTGAAACTGACACGACAAGTTCGTAGCATCTGGGAATACAGTTTTCACTGCTTCATCAAAGACAAATCTCTGTCGGTCACAATAACCCCGAGGAGTGCATCAACTCTCATGAAAAGACTCTGAAACCGTTGTAGAGCCAAAACAATGTTATTAAGATGTTCTCCTTCCAAGTAAGCAAAAGCAATGGAGAATGTCATTCTTGTTGGTGTAACACCAACAATATTAAGCAACGACAGCTTGTACCTATTTGTTTTGCAGGTACTGTCAATCAAGAAAACCAAATTACAAGAATTGGTTAATTTTACTGCATCAGGATGACTCCAGAACAAGTCGCGTACAACATTATCATCCTTCATCCTATGCCAGTGAATATATTGATCTCGATCAAGCAACATCATCAGTTGTTGCATTTCGGTGTTACTCCCTCTTATGGAAGAACGATAAGCATGTTTGGCATTGTAAATTTGTTTGATTGTTGTATAACTGTTGGCATTGTGTTCCTTCAATGTCAATAGAATATTTCTTGGCTTCACCATTGACTACGTCATATCAGCAACAATAATCTTCTCTTCCTTTGTCAATTGACCCACATATGGATGGTCAACTAATGACTTTGCCAATTCGTGATTATGAATCCCACAAATTAACTTCACCATCCATCCTTCTCCTCTCAAAACTGGCTTCGCACGCAACTTGAACGAGCATCCACATTTTCTACTACTAGTGCATGTTCTTACCAAATCATTCTTCTTCGGCCTATATTCACCACTCCTTTCGCAAGCTATTAACAGAAAGGAGGCCCTTCCTCGAACACTAGCATTAGTGTCTGACCTCATTATGACGACATCAAATCCAATGTCATGAGCCACCGATCGATCCCAATGTAAAACTTTATCACGGCTAGCAAACAACTATAACACAATTCAAAAAACATCTAACATCAATAAACACGTATATAATATAATTATTGTACCAACAATAACAAATTACACAAATACCTGAGAAGTATTAAAGGCATTAGAGCAATCGACGTGTTCTATTTTCATGCCAACATCTTCCTCATTTTCAACATTTATATCAACTTCTTCAGACATGATACTATCATACATCCACTGTTCTTCGTCCATCTTAATAAAACATTTAACAAATTCAATGACCAAAAAATACAACTTAAAAAAATTATTCAATCACCTCATTTGTTATTGACACAAATATAGCTGTATAGAAAAATAAAATAAAAATGTATTGTACATCATATAACCATATACTACATTTTTACTACACGTATTCATTAAAATGTCATATAAATCTAATAAATACATCATTGTAATAAATATTAAAATACATAATTCAGTTAAACATATAAATACATAATCATTGTCATATAAATTTGTTTAATTATTAATCATTGGTAAATTAATTTATAAGCAATCTAACGTTAGTTATAGCAATTTTTAAAAGTTAATATATATTATCATTTTTTTTACCATTCTAATTACAAAATACATTTTTCTATACAACTATTAAATAATATCACCAAATCAAAATTTCAAAAATTGTTAAAAATATTACAAAAAAATACACTACAAAAAAATTAAATATATAATTAAGAATATTTATATTTAAATTACAATTTAAATAAAAAATTAAATATTACAGAAATGCGTATGAACATATGAATCAACAATCCGTATAGTTCATACGAATATGGATCAGCAATCCGTATGGTCATACGACAATCCGTATGGTCATACGAATTGCTGATCCATATGAACCATACAGATTGTTGATTAGTATGTTCCTAAGTTTTTTTTGCGTACTTCTTCTTCTTCTTCTTCTTCTTCTTCTTCTTCTTCTTCTCGAACGACGAATAGCGACCCAACTTCACCGTATACTCCTAATGACACACGTACATCATTGGAGACCAAATACGCTTCGAAAACGACTATAACGGAAGCAACTTAAACTAATGGAGTGAGATTTCGTGGAAACAAAAAAACGCTGTAGAAATGAAAAATCAATTTTGCTATTTATAAGGGTATTTTTGGCATTTTTAAAAGTTACTGGGTACCCCAGCAAAAATGATGGGTGCCTCAAGCAGCTGCCGAAAGGTGGTCATAAATGGGCCCATAACGGATTTGGTTCAAGGATTATTTTTCTTACACCATTTAAATTTCTTCTATACCTAATATATTTTTTAAAAAAATTAATTTTTTTTTACTTCTTCGTTCCTTTCTTTTTTCTTTTTTGAAGGTTTCAAATCCATAACTTTCGCATTATTAGCATGTCACTTTAACCAACTAAGCTAATATGTAAATTATGTTAAAAAATAATTAACGTTACTATATATAACACTAAAATTTTTAATGTATATTTAATACACATATAATTACATAATAAATTTTGTAAGAATTAATTTTGATTTAATAATGTACTTTTTTTATATATATAAATTTTAAATAAAAATTAAAAATTTAATAAAAATTTATATATATAAAAATCTCACAACTTACGGATCGGTATGAATTATATATAAAGGTATTTTTGATTTTTTGTTCTCACTACTACTAGGTGCATTAGAGAAATGCTGGGTGGAGGAAGAAAATCCTTGTTTCAATTATTCTCTTCTGTCCCAAACAACTGCAGCTTGTCGCTCTCTCTCACCAACAAAACAAATCCAAGAAGACAACAAAAACAAATCATTTTCATTTCCCTCACTCTCTCTTTACTTTCCCAAAATCTCATCTCATTTCTCTCTCTCTGACCCATCATTCAAATCTTAACTCTCATTAATCTTCTCTTCGTGGGTTAAGCCTAAGGAAAACCACACCCCATCACTGTTCAAGGTCCTTTTCTTCTATAACACAGGTACAAACCTCTTTCATGCACTTTCGTTCTATCCTCTTTTCTCTTTCATTAGGTCTACTAAACCCTTTAATTATAATGGGTTGGTTTCGTTTTATAAGAATAATAATAATGTAAGAAGATTCTAAATTTTGAAGTGCAAAATGATTGTTCTGGGTTGGTGATGGTTTGATTACATTAAAAGTTGTAGTTTTTAGATTTAAACTTAGGTAGTTTACTGCCGTGGAATTGTGTGGTACAATGGGGTTTCTGTGTGTTGGGTTGAAGTTTGTTGCGGAATCTGAGTGTCAATTTCAAGTGATTTCATTTGGCTAATGAACTTGTGTTGTGTGATGAATGAACATGAATCTATGTAGTGTGTTCTCAGTTTTTTGATGGGTTAATGGATGTGACCTGAGGTGGGTGAGTTATTCCTGTTTAGATAAGTTCTGTGTAATATTGTACGAGTCTTTTTGGTGGTTGGGATAATATTATAACTGAATTTGTTAAATGTGGTTGAATGAAAGGAATGAGTGATTGATGAGACCATTTGAGGAGCTGAGACTGTGATTCTGTTAAGATCTTTTTAAATTGTCATAATAAGATATGACATGTTTTGCGTCAGGTTTTTTTTTTGACAGAGTTTATTTATGCTTTTTAGTTGTTCTCTAAATAAAAATATTGATAATACAGAATGGTCATATGTTTTCTCTTTAAAGTACCAGATGGATCTGCTTTATGTATTTTGGGACTGTTGTGACATGAGAGTTGAGACAATCAGGAAGTGTGATGAATGCATCCCTTTCTGAAATATTGTGTAGTGTCGTTTTCTGTTACCATCTGTTCTGAGGTTAAATTATTTTAGATACTGAGATAAATTGATTTAGTCATTCTGATTTCACTGAACCATCTATTGGTACAGGTGTGAAAGGTGAAAGCAGAGTGTGAATATCAGGTCTTGTCCTTTTTTCGAAGGTGATTCACTATGTCGATTATTCTTGTGCATAGGCTAATACCAAGCTTCTATATCAGCACCTAACAGATTACGGCCTATTGCGTTTTGGCATTTTAATCTATGCCATCTGACATGATTTCTCTGTTTGTTTGAGCTCAGTTGTAATTAAAAAAACCCCACTCTTGTCAAGGTACGCTCTCTCACTCTTGTGTGAAGACGCATGCAACTATGAGCAACGCATATGTTAGCTCAACAATATATGCTGTTAGGTGTAAAGAACCATTCTCATTATCTTTCAATGGCTACTCAAACTTCTGTTACGAAAGATTTGACAGAACCGCATCATACTGTTTGTCATGCTGTGGTTGTTGTGATTTCTGTTCAGTCTCCACTTACAGAGTACCCATAAAACCTTGTCTTATAAATGGGTTGAGGCAATCTGCTCTTCTTCAATTGTCGGCATCTAGAAGGTTGATATTGGGTGGTGGAGACCATTACCTTCCCCGGCTACCAGCTTATGGTGTCCTCAGAGGTTGTCAGGAGCTTAATTCTTCTGTCAATGAGAGAACTGTTTACAATAATAGTAGATGGAGAATAAAGGGAAGATGTATTTGTGCTACTTCCCCGAAAGGGAGAGAATTTTCCCATTCATTTGGTTCTGATGATGCTGAAGCAGTTCTCAGCTTGTTGAGTGAGGAGGCAGATAAGGATGCTATTGGTAGCAAATGTAAGAATGCATCTTCATCAAAAAGAGTGGAAGTTGAGAAGAAAAGAAAAAATCTGAGCAGAGAGAGACATTTTAGTTCAAGTGAGAAAGTAGAAACAGAGAAAAATGGAAATTTGAAGCGACATGAATCATCCACCATAGACTTGAGAAGAGAATATGGAAAAGCCAACAAAGAAAGGGAAGCCTTTGCAAAAAGTGAAAACCATAGGAAACGAAGAGATGCATCTAGTTGTTCATCTTATTACTCTCTCTCATCAGGAGATTTTGGGAGTGAGCTGGAAGTTCAGGATGAGATTGGTTTGGAAGAGTCGTCACTGGAATATGAGAAGGATGAAGCGAATCATCTGGAGGAACAAGTAAAGGAAGAATTCAACAGGCAAGGGGATGACTCAAAGAAGCTGCAGGCTGTTTCAAATAAGCGAAGAATTGCATTTGGTGTGGATATTGATTGGAACCTAAGGAACAAGTCTGAAAAGAAGCTGACTGAGGGAACTCTGCAAAACACTGAATCCACAAGAGAACAACAGGACATGCATTCAAGAGAATTTAGAACACTTGAATCTGGTCATAAAAAATCATCTATTTCACAAAAGCGAGTCAATATTGAGGATGATAAATCATCTTGTGTTGTCAATTTGGATAAGAAAACTAACAAAGCATATATTCAAACTGAGTCTGGTTGTGATGAAGTTGAGACAATTTTGTTATCACAAAAGGAATTCAGTGGCAGGGAAGGGAAGCTTGAGATATCAGAAACAATTTTGAACGAAACAACTGATA
This sequence comes from Glycine soja, assembly GCF_004193775.1. Classification (NCBI taxonomy): domain Eukaryota; kingdom Viridiplantae; phylum Streptophyta; class Magnoliopsida; order Fabales; family Fabaceae; genus Glycine; species Glycine soja. Next base: position 27,265,151 of record NC_041002.1, on the reverse strand, counting down.
AACATAAAAAGTTTGTTAGTTCAACTTCTACCACAGGAAAGCAAACTTTGACATCAAAGAAGGTATTCAGTGGCAGGGAAGGGAACCTTGCAATATCAGAAACACTTTTACAAGAAACAAATGATAAACATAAAAAAATTGTTGGTTCTACTTCTACCACTGGAAAGAATGTGATAGATAGAAGTTCCCAGAAATATACTGGAAATTTAAAAATTGAAGACACTGAAAGGACCTCAAATACTAGGATGAAGGACATGGAAGTGAAAAAAGATTCAGTTTTGAGTTCTGTTCAGGGAGTGGAGGAGCAGCAATACCAAAAAGGAGAGAAGATCATTAAGGTGAAGGATAAAGAGAGAAGAAAAAAATCTGAACAATTTTCTGAAGTATCAGAAGCTCACAAGATCAATGTTGAAGATACATCTAGCATAAAGTCTAGAACTAGATTAATGAACATGGAAGAAAAATCGAACATAAGCTCAGATGCAAGGGTTACGTGGCTCCAAACAGATAAAAGGACAACTCAGAGTTTCCAACACAGGAAAGGATCTGAACTTGTCAGCACTTTATCAGAAGGCTATGCCAGTGATGAAAAGCAAGTTTCAAGTTCTCAAAAAGCTTATGAGAAGGTGAGATTAATTCCAAAAAGTAAATCAACATCAGTTGTTAGAACTAGAGAAAGTTCTAGCCAAACTGATGAAAGGATTGCAAATTTTGAATTGGCCAGAGACGACCAAAGATCTAGCAACCTTTCAATTTCTGATGAAACTACCTCAAGAGAGGAATCCAGCTCCCAGGGATCATTGAATTTGATTTCTGGGGCTGGAAAACATATTATATTAGCATCAGGTGAAAAAAGGAGGCCTGCAACAATGTTGATCCCTTCCTCTTCTGAAATTGGTGGAGACTCAGCACATGTTGAACTCACTGCAGGAATTGCAAGCCCTGAGATCTTCCTTGGAACTTCAGAAAGTGGCTCTTCTGCTTTGTATGACAATTCAGGAAGAAGGTCTGCTTTGCATCCAGATGCTATTGATTCAGCTGATCGTTTAGAGAAGTCATCTAGACAGTTTGTTGATGAGTTTGCTGAGAGGATCAGGCATGAAGTAACGACTTCAGAAGCACAAGAGATGGAAGTTACAGGAACAAAATTGAATCTTGAAGTTGGGGGTGATCAGATCTACAGCTCAAGGCAACAAGGCACTCAAAATGGTGCTCAGTCAAAGGAGCATGATTCTAGTCGTTCCTCTGGGTTTCCTGGGACCAAAGGACCTTCTGATGAGATGTGGGATGTCACAGAACCATCTGCTGAGCAAGTTCTAGTAGCCAAAGAAACAGAGATCAGCAAGGAAACTGGGAAAGCAGTTGTTACTAGAACTGGGAGGTCCTTATGGGGTATGATTGCTGATATTGTTCGATTACGTTGGGGTTCACGTGCTGGTTCCTCCACTTCTGCTGAGAGAAATTCACCAAACAAGTCTGACAGTGACACATGGTTTTCTGGGCAGGAGCATGAGGAAACCACTAAAACTAATGTCATAAAAGAAACAAGTGTACCACCACAAGCCATGACTTTTGATAAGTTAAAACCGGGTAAACATTATACCCAAAGTGAGGGAGAGGTGTCCGACAATACAAAACTGAAGGACAAAGGAAAAAATGTTGAAGTTGGATTGTCATCCCCAAATACATTGGAAAGTGGATCAATGTTAGTAGGCGTATCTTACACTTCTGGAGAGGAAAATGCTAGTTGGACTGAAGATAAAAAAAATTTGAAAGTCAATACTTCTGGCACTCAAAACATGGAATTACCAATTTCAGTACCTGCCAGAGGGCCTTCTATTGTTGGAGAAATTATAAGCATTGGTGGATCTGACATGTCTGGAGCTGAATCAGTGGTTCCAATCAAGGAATCTGTTGCTCCTGGGCAGTCTGAATTGTCCGGCTCAGAGAGAAAGGATGGAGAGTTGAAGCAAAGGAAGTTTCAACGGAACAGGCAAGTCTTAAGAGATAGGTTTGATGACTGGGAAGAAGCCTATCAACGTGAACTTGAGCAGCGAAGAGTAGATGAAATGTTCATGAAGGAAGCACTTTTGGAAGCCAAGAAGGCTGCTGATACATGGGAGGTACCTGTTGGAGCTGTTCTTGTGCAGCATGGGAAAATTATTGCCCGAGGCTGCAACTTGTAAGTGTGATGATATTATTTCATTTTTTGCAAGTGTGATGGTATTATTTCATTCTTTGTAATTGCCCTAATTTTTTATTTTTAATTTATATCTTAATATCTGTTTCAGAGTAGAAGAGTTACGGGACTCCACTGCCCATGCAGAGATGATTTGTATACGAGAAGCTTCAAACCTTCTCCGATCATGGAGACTATCAGTAAGCTTTCCTAGTTGGAAATTTAGTTATTTTGATATTACACCACCCAAAGTTTAATATTCATTGTTGTGATTCTCTTGTATAATTTTTAAGCTCATATGACTAATTTAATATGTGACAATATTCCACCACTTTTATGTTAAAAGAGTAAAAGATATCTATAGCAGCAGGTCTAATATTTATTTTTACAGAACAAAGCAAGTTGCCATTGCAAAGATATTTTTAAATTTAAATAAAATTTATAAATAAAAATAAATTAAATATTACATGTTTTCATTATTAATATTAATAATAAGTATTTTATTATATAAAATAAGAATAAATTATAGAGATGAGACTTTTAAAATTGAGGACATGAGAGATCTATAAAAAAAAAAAATTAAATATCCTCATTCAACTGGGAAAGTTGAGGCTCTTTTTTTGTATTCACGAGTGCCTATGATTAAATATCGTTAGACCTGTAGTGCCTTTCATCCTTCATCATCACTGATTAAACTATTGACCATTCATAATTTTACTTTCGAATAGTTGGTTGCTATGCAGCTTTCTTAATTCTTATGTGGACGCATTTTTTTTTTTTTGCTCAGCAAAAAATATTTAATATATTTATAGGCTAGTACCAGTGGTACTGAAAGTACATAGGAATAAATGTGAATCCTGCTTTTCCAGAATATTGGGGAAGAGCTGGAGACACAATGATGGACAAGGTTTATTTGCATACATGCAATGGTGGACAGCATTATCGAAATATCCAATGCAAAACTGTAAAAGTATATATTAGCAAGATAGATTCATTTTTAAAGCAGGTGAAATTATTGAAAGAAAATAATATTAGGATCAGATTACTTTATAATCTATCACTCCCTAGTACTTCTATATCTAACGATTGATAATGTTGAAAACCCTTGCTGTGGCAATTTTTTTTATTAAAAAAGAAGAAATTCATTAAGAAAAATGAGATATATAAAGATAGAAGGATAAGATATCCCCCATAAGAGAACTGCAAAAGGAAAAAAAAAAAAAATACAAAGAACAAGCAAAATGGAGCTCAAGAAAATCAGTGCACAATGGCAGGCCAATCTATATTGGAATCTGAAATTGCAACCCCCTTAAAAGAGCTAGTGAGCCACACACTAAAGAGAAGCCCAAATTTGATTACTTTATTAATCTATTGCTATTTAATTTAATCAATATTAATAAGTAATGTTACCAAAAATAATGCTCCTGTAAAATAAAGAGAGAATTCGACTATAATGGCATGTTTAATAACCTAAAGCAATTTTCATTTAGTACAGGGGAATGAGAATTGAAGTGGTAGTGAATATTTTTGTATTTGGACTTACGTGTGGTCCTGGTGGATGAACCATTTCCATCCTTTCAATTCTTTCTTACCAAACATTGCTTGAAGGATCACTTAGTAATTTTGTCTTTCTTGAGAAATGGTTGATATCTATTAGTTCTGGTATTTGATACAACTTGATAATTAGTTTGATGGTTCATCTGTTTAAGGACAAAATTTTCCCACTTTCAGGACACTACACTTTATGTAACGCTTGAGCCATGTCCAATGTGTGCTGGTGCTATCCTGCAGGCAAGAGTAGACACTGTTGTGTGGGGTGCTCCCAATAAGCTTCTTGGAGCTGATGGTAGCTGGATTAGGTATGCAGCCAACGTGCTTCTTTTATTTGCTTATCATTAAGTTCTCACAAGGGAGTCTTTATGGTTTATCAATGTTTCATGAAACTTTACCTATATTTGGCAGAATTGGTTTCTACGCACCTTTATTTTCCCGCTTGTTATCTTTAGTTGCATTGGTCATGCCGTAAAAAACAGTATTGAAAAAGAGGGATTGTACACGTGTATTAAAATATATATATTATCATAATAGCTAACAGAAAATAAAACAGCTAATCCTAAAAACTTGGTCAAACAATTAATAGAAAATAACAAAGTAACAGGCAACTGCTGATACACGTTCAACATTCCTCCTTGTATCTGTGGTTGACAAGTCCAAGTTTCTCTCTCAGTAGCTCAAGATTTAATGTAGTCGTATCCCTGTCGATCTGAATACTTTCTTTTTCAACACACAATGACTTTGCTTCAGTAGCTATTCGTGGAATCTCCTTGAAATTTCTTGCAGCAGTAACAACTTTCTTTTCTGCTTCTAGTTCTAGGACTCTTTTATCTATGAAAATAATCCTCCGCTTGAAGGATACTATACCTTGCTGGATGCTTGACTTTCTTGAAGATAGTTCCTGCAAGGAAGCTCTTGTGGCAGAAACCTCCTGTTGAAACAATTTCACATCTCCAGAAAGCTTTTCATTGTTCTTTGCAAGTGTCAATTTGTCCTCCCTGGACGTCAATGTAGATGACATCAAACTTCTTCTTAGTTTAACAATTTCACGGTATCCTTCAGCTTGCTGTAGAAATCCAAGCAAATTCCCAAAGTCTTGCTCCCATTTCTTCTTCTAGAATGAGAAACTTATCAATTTCCTCCGTCTTTAGAGCCAAAGTTTCAGTCTCTAATTTCACTTGAGCAAGGACAAATTGCAATTTGTCATACTTGACATCAATGCTTGACTGCATCTCTTTAAATCCAGAGACAACTTTATGTCTTAATTTCTACAGCTTCTAAATTAGAGTCATTGTCTGCTATCTTTGTTTCTTTCTGTTTAACTTTTAGCAAGAAGTTGTTCCAATTCATCCATTAACACATCCTTTCTTTTACAAAGGATCTCTTTTTCTTTTTTGCCATTCTGGATTGAATGCTCAATGGTATTATTCAATTCTAAACTAGCTTCATTCATAAATTGTGATTCAATCTCCAACTCCATCTTTTTAACCTCCAAGGCTTCAAAGGATGAAGCCATTGGTCCATTTCTTTTGAATACTGTTAGGAACCAAGAATTGAAATGAGAAAGAAAATAAAAGATTTTATTGACTAGTAAGAAAAGAACAGAAAATAGGAGGAAAAACTCTCCTCCAAGGGTTTCCCCTTCACAAAGGATTTCTCCTTTCGCAAAGAGCTAATGCTCAATCTACAAATGATAAGATCCCCCTCTCTCTTAGCCTTCTTCCTCTATTTATATCTAATAAATCCCTCTAACTAAATAGCTAACTAACTCATTAGTAGTCTAACTATATTAACTAACTCTTCTTCTCCTTATATCCTTACAAATACACTGACGATGCTCTCTTCATGGCAGAATCTGCATTATTTAAAGCATTCGTTGCATAATGGTCGAGTGAGATTACGCATTGTTCCTCAACAACTGCATGATGAAAATGACCTAATCTTTTGTGCCAGACTTCTGTATTGTTTACCGTAACTAGATTGGCTGCTTGCTCCTCCTTCAATGGATCAAATGAAAAACTTTTGCCTCTCATTTTGATATTGAAAATTTCCTTGTCATCGACATCTTTAATCAAATAGTGCTTATTTTCAAAGATGACTTTAAATCCCTTCTCAATCAATTGTCCCACACTTAACAAGTTTTGATGAATCTCAGGTACATACGAAACATCATAAATTAATTTTGTACCTGCACAACTTTCAATGGCTACAGTTCCCTTTCCTTCAATAGTGATAAAATCACCATTGTCAATTCTAACTTTTGATACCTGTGATTTGTCAAATTCTCTGAAAAGCTCTTGATCGTGGGTCATGTGGTTGATACAACCACTATCCACTAGCCAACATTCACTTGAGCTGCTGCTTGTAAAACATGTTGCTACAAACAATTGCTCTTATTCTTGTTGATCTGCAACTTAAGCCAAATTCTTTTGTTGAAAATTGCTTTTGCAAATACTCACATGATGCCCCAACTTGTTGCACTTTTCACACTTAACATCAGGTCTTCTTTAGCATTTGAAAGGAGGATGACCCATTCTGCCACAGTGCTTGCAAGGAGGAAATCTTTTGTTGTCTCCATTATTGTTGCTTGTGTTGGCTGCTGCTTCTTGGGTGTTGAAATTATTCTTCTTGTATTTCTTCCACTTGCTTTTCTCTCATTGGTTAGTTTGCAATTTAGCTTGCAATGCTTCTTCTATAGAACCCTTAGCCCTCATTTTTCTTCCTTGCTCCTGGGCTTGTAAAACATTTACAAATTCTGTTAACGTAAGTTTTGACAAATCTTTAGTATTCTCCAAGGATGTAATAGCAGTCTCAAATCTTTCAGGGATAGTTACCAGTATTTTCTCAACTATTCTTGAGTCGAAAAAATTAGAACCAAACAATCTTATTTTGTTAGCAATGCTAAGAAGCTTGTTAGCATACTCTTCAATTGTTTTGGACTCCTTCATTTTCTGCATCTCAAATTCTCTAATCAAATTTAGGGCTTGCATTCCTTTAATCCTTTCATCTCCTTCGTATTCATTCTAGAGGAAACTCCAGATTTCATATGCTGATTTGATGGTCATGATTCTATTGAAAATTTCTTTTGAGATAGCAACAAACAAAGTAACTCTTGCCTTTGACTTTCTTGCTTTCCTTTCTTTTTGATTTTTTATCTGTGCCATTGTTGGATTAGTTGGTAAGGGAAGAACTTCGTAGTCTTCCTCAATAGCTTCCCAGAGATCATTTGCCTCCAGATGTGCCTTCATACTCGCTGCCCAGATTTGATAATTGTCACCATCAAACATAGATGGTGCTAGTGCTCTGTATGGTGTTTCAAAATCCATTTATCAGATGAATTGAAGCAAAGTGTTTATGCTTTTTTTTTGTGATGGGTTTCACTTAGTTCACTTAGAGGTCCTTCTTAAGAAGGCTTTAGATACCAATTTGTTGTAAAATTAGCGTAACTCACAAAATTAAGGGAGATGAATGCACACATTTTTATTGAATGATCATCTATTTAAATACAGATTTATTGTAACAGAAAGAAACAATAATAACTGATTTTCTAAATAATAACCAACCACTAACATATCAATAACAAACCACTAACATAACAACTACTAAGTAACAGAAAATAAAACAACTAGTCTAAAAACTTGGTCAAACAATTAATAGAAAATAACAAACTAATAGGCTACTGCTGATACACGTTCAACAATGAAGTAGGGTCAATTTATTGATTTTTATAAGGGTCTTGCTAACCAGTGCCCTTGGAGCATTGGTTAAAAAACTAAAAGGAGAAAGATTTATTGTGTAAATCATAAAAAGGCATAAAGAAAATCATGGGCAACACAATTTTCCGCCTCCCAATAAAAACATTTCTACTTTAAGTTTCTTAACCAATGTCCTTTGGACACTAGTTCACATTTGTCTTTTTATAATAACTAGCTTAAAAGTTATATCAAGGATAATTTCTTATTGGTTGTAAAAATTTTTACATTGACCGAGCACGTCTATTAAAGTCTCTTATGTTATATAGATGCCATTTCTGTATACAACCCCATTGCCAACATCTTTTTACTGGAATTTATCCCTAATTTACCTTTTTCTGAACTTTAATAAGCTGCATTTGTCCAAATGTGCTAGGATTACAACTTAAGTAGGGCAGGGGTTTCCAATTGTTTTTCTAACTGAAATTGAGTCCTTTTGGAAATTTTCTTGAAAGCTCAGTACATCAAATATTATAGCTCTTTCTTGAACTTTTTTCTGCAGAATTTTCCCTGATGGAGGAGAAAATGTATCAGAACAAAGAGATATACCTCCTGCCCCAGTTCATCCATTCCATCCAAACATGAAAATAAGAAGAGGGGTCTTGGCCACTGAGTGTGCGGATGCAATGCAACAATTCTTTCAGCTAAGAAGGAAAAAGAAGAAAGAGGAACCGTCAAATGACCCTTCTTGCCTTCCTGTTACTCACCACCCCTCCAAGTTACTCAACAAGATACATGACGTCTTCCACATCATGTTTTGTTTGTAAAAGAGAATAATCACATATTTTCCCATGTTTTAAATGAGCTTCTAAATAAAATAATCAAACATGAACGAATGGTCATTGTGAAAAGTACAATGTTCAATTTCTCTAGAGTATTCAATCAGTTAAGCTGTCAAAGACAATAATTTCAGACGTTGCCTACTTAATTTCAAGTAATGACTTCAAACGCTTAGGATGATGACTAGAATGTAATGATATAGTAAAGCCTGTCTGTCATTGTTCCCTTTCATTTATTTGGAAAGGGTGATTGGGTGAGAATTTGATATCACTTGCAAGAAACAGAAACCTAGAGTACGTACAACGATTGAACTGCTGATGAAACATCACAATCACAATGGTAAGTTGAACCATCAAGTATTAACAGAAAGTGATAGAGACCCCGTACTTACATATAGGTATGTGTAGAAATTAGTAGGTGAAATTATGTTCTCATTAACATAAAACATTATTTTATTCATTCCATCCCTCCTAATCCACCCAACCTTTTGTCCTGGCAAATATGAAAAATAATTAAGTCTACTTAAAATACAAGTTAGGCCATAACCATAATATGAATGTGTGAACCTGTGATAAAAGTCTAAATGACCAGGACTAATGATTTTCAAGGGTCCCCCTTGATGCAAGTGAAGCTAAATCTAACTCTACTATTTTCCTTTGTTAACGTTACTCGTTAGATGATTAATATTTAAATGATGTCACAATCACGTGAAGGCTACATTCTTCCTTCCACAGATAGTCCACACCATACGTTTCAACCTTGTGCTTCACATTAGCCCATATATAAGAAGCAAACTCTCTGCTTTCTCAACCAGATCACAACATACAATGGCTGCAGTGTTCTGGGCTTTGGCTTTGGTAAGCCTCTGTGGCCAGCTACCTTCCAATGCCCAAGCACCTGCAACTGCGCCGGCAAACTCACCACCTACAACCCCAGCTGCAACATCACCATCTTCCGGCACGCCACTGGCGGTAACACTACCACCAACAGTGGTGGCATCCCCTCCCACCACAAGTACACCACCAACTACATCCCAGCCACCTGCAATTGTAGCTCCCAAACCCGCACCTGTGACACCACCAGCTCCAAAAGTTGCACCTGCTTCAAGCCCAAAAGCCCCACCACCCCAAACTCCACAACCACAACCACCAAAAGTATCACCAGTTGTAACTCCCACATCGCCACCCCCGATACCTCCACCACCCGTTTCTACGCCACCGCCATTGCCACCACCAAAGATAGCTCCAACACCAGCCAAAACACCCCCTGCACCTGCACCAGCAAAGGCAACACCAGCACCCGCTCCTGCACCTACAAAGCCAGCACCAACTCCAGCTCCTGTTCCTCCACCACCAACATTGGCACCAACGCCGGTAGTAGAGGTACCAGCACCGGCGCCATCGTCACATAAGCATAGAAGGCACAGGCACAGGCACAGGAGGCATCAGGCACCAGCTCCAGCACCAACAATTGTTCGCAAAAGTCCCCCGGCACCACCTGATTCCACAGCAGAATCAGACACAACACCAGCACCATCACCAAGTCTGAATTTGGTAATATCTTTGTCTAGTGAAATATCAAATTACATTACAATTATATACAAATATGTCTCATCAGTATCACATTGTTTTGATCACGTTTTTTTTCCTACTCTCAGAATGCTGCATCGTCAAACCACCAGCAAGGGAGAAATATATGGGCAACAGCTGCACTTGCTATTGCTGTTTTGCTAGCCGTCACCGGCTACAGCTGCTAGCAGTCTCATGGTGACCATGGATTCACTTTAATGAGTTATTTGGTTTGCAAAATATATAATCATTTTATGTGTATAGATCTGATAATGAGAATCTATACCTATGATTCTTTCCTTTTTTTGTTGTGATCTTTGCTCAGAAATATTAATGGATACGATTTTTTGAATTATGGAAATAATCATCTGTCAAATCAAATGTCTCTAGTTTTATAAGTTATTGCATCAAAGTTGATCAGTTTCTGAGTGTATGTTTATTTTCTCCAATGTCATACTCCGTGATGAGTCCAAGATTGTCAACTAATTTGTGATGTCTTAGATATCCTGCACACTAGTAAGATGAAATTCCAATTACTTTCAAAGATTAAGAGTATTTGCATACCACTGATTTTACAAATTTGTCTATAAAGAATAAAGGAAAGCATGAGAAAATAATATGCCATTATCCATAAGGTTTCCAAAAAGAAAAGGCATACTCAGCAATACAAGATTGAAAGGTAACCACAAAACTGGCTGCTAGACCATGAGCACAAATTAACTTTTAACACACTTGCATACATGATCCAATAAATTAGCTATTAATTCCAACAAACAGCAATGCAATCCGGTTACTTTGTATGATGAGCACCAAATTCAAATCCAAGAGAGGGTAGATGGATGGATGGATTTTTTTTTCTTTTCCTGTAGGCAAAAATTGGTGTTCCATTTAAATATTTATTATATAATAAGAATATGTTGCATATTAATATGCTACATATATATAGACAGGGATCGGATATGGCAAGTTTGCAACAAGTGAAAGGTTGATGCACCAACAAAGATAGCTTTAGTTTAAAATACCTTGCATGAATATATTTGGAGACAACCAAGAAGGATTATTCAAAAGCATTTAATTTGACCTACTGATTAAATAATTACATTGAACAGGGATAAGCTGGCATAGTCAATGTCTATAAAAATGTCAAAGCATACCCCTTATGCCTTATAACAGGGATAAGCTGGCATAGTCAATGTCTATAAAAATGTCAAGACATAGCCCTTATGCCTTATACGATTATATAATCCCTTTTTTCTTTTGAGGAGGATTATATCATCCCTAAACAAACAGTCAAAATAATAAATTATATGTAATCTCTTTACTTTATAGTATGTGAAGAGAAGAGAAAATAAGACACCAAAAGCCCCATATAGTAAAAGCCCATAAGACATTATGGGCTAACACTGTCCCATGTGCCTTAATGCAATTGCTATTTTCCACTCCCCTTTTCTGTTTATTTTCTTAAAATATTATTTGGGAAAACACACATCCCCTTTTCTGCAAATTTAGCAATTACATCACAATAACATTCTTTCTACTCATTTTTTTTTTCAATTGCCCCTTTTCCCTAATTTGAAACATCTTTTTCGTTATTTTTTTGGTAGGCAAACAAAATGTATATATTTTAAAAAGCACAAGATGTGCAAAAGAAAATACAAAACATAGAAATATGAAAACAAGCCACCGTAACAACCCAAAGTCGAGCATCTCCCTACCAAACCACAATTAACATGACCTTTACCCCACCTATATACACATAAAAGCTAATAACATGGACATCACACTTCCTACAAGAGAATCTTAATCTATACCTCAACTAAAGCACATACTAGATTCAACAGGAAGATGCCAAGACACCAAACAAAAACACCTGGCTATGTCTAAAACCGAAACCATCATCCTACGTATGTATACTATATCTATTGACACCATATAAATCGCATTCCAAGTCTACAAATAATATAACCGTTGACCCCAACAAAAGATAACTCTCCAGCATGGAAATAGTTATATGAGAGTTTGTTCTTGAATGTGGTCCGTTTTTTAACCTTAATTCAAATCTATTATCAATATTAATGTTGTGAATGTGATCTTGTGTGAATTTTATGGTTCCCACATTTATCTCCACGTTCATGAACTCCATGATGGGTATCAAAGTTTTGTTTATGCCTTTGCCTTGCTGGTTCTTATCATCCTTCGTTAAGTTTGAATTTTTTAATTTATGGGTATTGTGAATTTGACCTTTTAATTCAAATAAATATTGTAAGTTAAATGGAAATCTTGTTTCTAACCTTTCTGAGCTTTAAAACGATGAATTTAGTGCTAAAATCTTTGAGAAAATGTCAGGTTTTGTATTCGGGTGTGTGGGTCACAGCCGGGCTGCTTAAGGTTGAAGATGACTTAAACTTAGGCTGTTTAGTCATTTTGTGTGTTTAAATTAAGAAATGCGCATAAAAGTTATATATAATGCGATTTGGATATTCACATGAAAGTGAATGTGGTACAATGGTAGAGTGTGTTTTCTTAAAGTCCTTATAACAGAGTTTGAACTTGCCCATGTGGTTTTTTATCAACCTTTTTAACGTGTTTTTCCTTAAAATAAAAATAAAACTAGCAATTTGGTCTTGTCCAGAGTCAAATCCTATTTCCTTTTGCGCCTAGCATATGAGCCCACCACTATGCCATATTCACAATTTGATATAATTAGTGCGTTCACAATTGTAATTAATCATATGTAATGTGATAAATATACCCACATGAATTTTATTATGTTTGTATGGTTAATTAGGATGGAATATCAAATTAAATTTCTTAATCTACCCACAGGAATTAAGGAAAAAGAACATAATTTGATAGTTTTGTCATAAGGTTATAAGTCTAATTGAGTAGGACTTTAGCCCATATGCAAGTTTTATGTCACTAGACTCATGAATTAAGATATGTTTGCATGGGGGAAATATGATATTTATTTAGTCTCAAATTATGATTATGAGCATGTGTTTAACTTTACAGTTTCTCAGTCTGTGAATATTTATAATATTGAGTGTGGTATTCTCGAATTAAGGGGTGACAATTATAAGGTTTAGAAGCAGAGTTCTTCTCCATTTGGGCTAGATGAATATTGATTATGCTATCAGGAAAGAAAAACCACCAGATATTACTGAGACTAACACTCCAAATGCAATTGATCTTTATGAAAAATGGGAGGTATAATCGTCTTTCTATGACTTTCATAAAGACCAACATTTCTGCTGGTATTCGGGGTTATATTGACCAGCATGATAATGTCAAGGATTCATTGAAAGCTATCGATGAGCAATTTACTACATTTGATAAATCCCTTACCAACACCCTTATAATGCAATTCTCATCCATGAGGCTCACTGGGATACAAGGAGTACATTATCACATCATGCGCATTAGGGAAATATTGGCTCAAATGAAAGCCTTGGAGATTACCATGTCTGATTCTTTCTTGGTACATTACATTTTGTGTACCTTACCTCATTAGTATGCCCCATTTAAAATCTCTTATAAAACACATAAGGACAAGTGGTCTGTTGATGAGTTTTGACCATGTGTGTTCAAGAAGAGTAAAGGTTAATAATGGAAGAAGGAAAAAGGGTGAACTTGACAACTTTTGGAAAGAACAAGAAAAGTCAAGTTAATCACAAAGGAAAGATTCCTGCTCAACTAGTTATAAAAAAAAAGAGTCAAAGTGTTTCTTTTGCAAGAAGAAAGGACACATGAAGAAAGACTGCCCAAAGTTAAAGAGTTAGTTTGAGAAGAAAGGTACTTCATTTTCTTTTGTCTGTTATGAATCTAATATGGTTAATGTTAATCATAACACATGGTGGATTGATTCTGGTTCCACAATCCATGTTTCTAATACCTTATAGGGTATGAAAAACCTAAGGATGCCAGTGGGAAGTGACTAGTACATCTATTCAGGGAGCAAGATGAGCTCACATGTAAAGGTTGTTGGCACATGCAATTTAGTTTTAAGCAGTGGTTCTATTCTACGTTTAGAAAAGACTTTTTATGTTCCTAGTTTTTTTAAGAACTTGATTTCTATTTCGAGATTTGCACCTTAGGGATTTTATTTTATTTTTTCGGATTCTAGTTTTACTTTGAAAAATAAATATGAAATTGTTGGTTTTGGTGAACTGTGTGATGGTCTTTACTCTATTAATTTCCAAAATGATGTTGCTTATAATCTATGCATGTTTTTGTTGGGTTAAAATGATGTGTTGTGAATGAGGATTCCTCTATGTTGTGGCATTAGAGATTGGGGCACATCTCCATCGAGAGAATTAAGCGATTAGTAAATGATGGGGTACTTAGTATTTTAGATTTTGTTGATTTTGAGACTTGTGTGGATTGCATTAAGGGTAAGCAAACTAACAAGTCTAAAATTGGTGCAAAGAAGAGTTCAACCCTATTGGAAATTATTCATACAAATATTTGTTGTCTAGACATGGATGCAGGTAGTCCAAGATACTTTATCATCTTCATAGATGATTACTCATGATATGCGTATCTTTACTTCATTCTAAGGATGAAGCTTTGGATGCCTTTAAAGTTTTTCAAGCGAAGTAGAGAAACAATATGGAAAACAAATTAATATTGTGACATCAGATAGAGGTGGAGAGTACTATGGTAGGTACATAGAAAGTGGACAAGCACCTGATCCATTTGTGAAATTTCTTCAAGAACATGGGATTGTTGCCCAATACATTATGCCTAGTTCTCCAGATCAAAATGGTGTAGTAGAAAGAAGAAATCAAATTTTATTTGACATGGTGAGAAGTATGAGGAGTAATGAAAAACTTCCTTAGTTCTTGTGGATTGAAGCACTTAAGATGACTGTGTATATATTAAAATAAAGTTCCGATCAAGGTTGTCTCAAAGACACCTTTTGCGACATACACATGTTTGGGGATGCTTGTCTGAAGTGAGAATTTACAACCCACAAGAGAAGAAACTAGACTCGATGACTATTAGTGGGTATTTCATTAGAATTGCTAAAAAGTTTAAGGGTTATAGGTTCTATTGTGCATCTCACAACACTAGAATTGTGGAATCAAGAAATACACAATTTCTTAAAAAAATGACTTGATTAGTGAGAGTGATTGATTTCAAGACATTGCTTTTGAAAAGGATCACTATGTGGCTCAACCCTTTGGATTAAGTGACTGATTGGTAGTCATTTGTGCCCCTCACGTTCAAGTGGGTGTTAGATAACTGCTAAATATGAGTTATTTTTTATACTAAAAATATAATGAAAATATCCTTAAAAATGATTATTTAGCAATTATTCATGCTTAATTGTTAAGAATTGATATTTTTTCCTATTCTTGGCTTGCATATATGAAAAGGGGGGATTAAAAGTAAAAAAATACAAAAATAGCAAATAATTGAAAAAGGCCCAGCCCAAGACGCGTTAAGAGAGGAAGAGGCGCGCTAAGCACGAATACAAACACCCATGCTAAGCGAGCAACATGCACTAAGCGCGAGTACGCATGCCCAAGTCCACTCCAGCAACTATAAAAAGAGAGTTAAGTCAAAGAGAAAAGACACACCGAGTCTCAAAGCACTCTAATACACACCCAAAGCCAAAGAACTTTCCCTTAGGGAATTCTTCCTTCTCTCCCATCATTTTTTGTTCCTTTTTTCTATTTCTTCCATTAGTTTCTAAACCCCTTTTCAAGTGTAAGGCCCCTTATGGCTATGAGAGGCTAAACCCTTAGTTAGGGCCTAGCAAGCCTAAAAAGCCAAAAGATGTATTGTATACTTTATATCTATCAATGCAAACAGGTGTTTTCATTCCTATTATCCTTTCTTACTTTTAATTTCATGCATCATTCATCCTTGCATCATCTTTGGGGTCAGGTGCTCGACAGAGGGTAATCCTTAATAGAAATAAAAGGAAGGTTTTGCATGCATCAGTTTTAGGAATTAGTCGCTCGATAGAGGATAATTTCTAATAGAACTAAAAGGAAGGGATATTTTAATAAAATCATTGCGAGAAATAGAGTGATTGCATCATGCCCATGCATCAAAGCAAACATCTAGAATTAGAATGTCATGCATTTTATCTATTGAATCTTTGCAAAGACATTGGGAGATAGATAGGTAAGATAGACTTATCATCGTGAGACATCAGGGGCAAGTATTCTAATAGATGTGGGTAGGAAAAATTCACCTAATAGAGAAAAATATCAATTAATACATCTTAGGCAAATAAGGCATGCTAGGTCCTAACATTCCCATCTCATTCAATTCCTTATTATTTCCTTTTGTTTTTTTTAATATCTATTATTTAGTTACTGTTATTTTAAATTCATCTCTTATACCTCATCTTATCTTTTCCTCTTATAAATTGGAAATTATCTAACACAAGCACAAAACAAAGTCCCTGTGGAAATCGACACTCGGACTTCCGAGTCTTTACTGCTTGGACATTTGGTACACTTGCCAAATGGTTAACAAGGTTTTGGCGTCGTTGCCCTGGATGGAAGGTTTGTCTCTGTAGCTTTTTGTCATGATACACCTTTATTTTCTTCTTATAAATCTTGGATGATTCATAGGCGTTCATCCTTATTTCTTCTAACTCCAACAATTGTAACTTCCTCTTCTCTCCAGATGTAGCTTCATTAATGTTAAGCAATTTGAGGGCCCAATAGGCTTTGTGCTCTAACTCCACCGGTAGGTGGCATGTTTTCCCATAGACCAGCTGAAATGGTGATAGGCCCATGGGAGTCTTGAATTCAGTCCTGTAAGCCCAGATAGCATCATCCAACTTCAAAGCCCAATCCTTTCTTGATGATGCAACAGTCTTCTCAAGGATTCGCTTTAGCTCTCTATTTGAAACTTCTGCTTGACCATTTGTCTGGGGATGATATGGTGTGGCCATCTTATGTCTGACATTGTAATGCTCCAGAACCTTCTTCAGTTATGCATTGTAGAAGTGTGTTCCCCTATTACTGATCAGGGCTCGTGGTACTCCAAAATGGGAAAAGATGTTTTTCTTTAAGAATTTTATCACTACCCTCGCATCATTCATGGGAGTGGCTATGGATTCCACCCACTTAGACACGTAATCAACAACTACCAGGATATAGATATTCCCGTACGAAGATGGGAGAGGCCCCACAAAGTCAATCCCACCATTATGTTCTACAGAGGCATCTCGTTTCTTCTGGAAATCCCCCCTTTTTCTCTGTCATTTGTCATAGCGACACACATAATCATGAGTGTCTTTGAAGATTGAGGGCCAAAAGTGTGACACCCTCTACCCCTCACATATATACTGACAAAGGAATAAAAATCCAAATATTAATTAAAAGTATTTTTTTTTTTTGTAAATACAAGTCTTTCAAAGGGATAAAAGGCTCACATTCACTTTCTTCTACATCATATTCAAACTTGTCCAAATAAATAATAAAGTTATCTCGGTTTAAGCAAGACCGTCTAAGACTTCATACAATTAATATAAAACCCTATACCCCAATGTCACATCCTATCAGAGCGTTGTGTCTCGACGTCCTTCAGCACAAGGTTCCTTAAATCAATTCACCTAGTCATCTGCTCTCCCGAACACAAAGTTCAAGATCATCACAGGATCCAAACACAAACAACACACGGGAAGTGAGTTATCACATTCCTAACTAATAGAGAAACAAGACAACTAGATATACATATCATATAAACCAAATAAAATTTACTTACACGTAATTAACGTAATTCCAACACTTTGTCATTCAAAGTTTACTTTTCATCCATCAATCACACTTTTCACAAGAATCACATGCTCTGATCAAGACATAATAACACATCAATTTCATAATAAACAATTAGCAAGTGCATGAGACAGTTATGCTAAGACTCAAGCCTATATGCAATGTGGTACCATGTCAGTGAAAAACCACCCTGGGACGCTTAGGAGTACATAACAAGACACACCTCACAATGGGTTTGTCAGGTCACTCTCACTAAGTAAGATCATAGGGAGACCAGTCAGGGTCACGATGTTTTGCGAGAATGATCCAACCATATGGGATCAACATAGGCTTAAAGGAGTACTCAAACCCAGTGACCCCCAAGGCCTAAACTCCGAAGAGTCCGTCAGGGCCTCTCCCTCCTGATTCAGGTCCAACCCCTAAAATCATTTTAGCACACAGACACTGCTAGTGAATTATACAATACCCACAACCTCACACTCGTGTCTTAAACACGTACAACATATTGCGCTACAATTTTACACTAGTTCCTAAAAAGGAACCTACACTTTCTCTTTAACACTGCGCATTTACACTTTTCTCAAGATAACACTGGTCGGGTTATTGTACAATTCACAGCTTACAACACAAATAATGTCACATCAAGAGTTAATCACACACTTATTCACAACCAAAACTCATTCACAATTTCACATCTCATAATGTCACAATCCACCATCACATGTTTTCACGTATCTCACAATTCAACACCTGTTCTACTTTACACTTTTACTCATTCTCAATAACAATATTATAATCTCAAGGCAACATATTATTCCACAATTCATCACATATTTCATTTATAAGCACTGCTCATGAATTATGCAATATCACGACCTCACACTCATGTTTTAAACATGTTTAACACAATTGCGCTACAATTTAACACTGGTTCCTAACTAGAAACCTACACTTTCTCTTTAACACTGCGCATAAACACTAGTCGGGTTATTGTATAATTCATAGCTCACGATATAATTAATGTAACATCAAGTGTTAAACACATCCACTTATTCACAATCGAATATCATGTCCACACTTTAACATCTCATAACATCACATCAACCATCTCATAACATTCCCAATGATATTTATAAGGTACAACATACACATGTTCATGAAATTTAACCATAATATTCTCAAACTCCAACACTTAATAATTTTTGGAATCATACTATAACACTCTACAATATTATTTACATAAATTATTAATATAAATAACTACCTCTATATATATAAACTAGCACACATCATATTAAATCACAAATTTCAAAGTAAGCTTTCAATGCACAAATTCTAAATAATTATATGAACACTTTGGTAAGTTTTAATTATGATATTAATTTTTTTAAATTATATATAAAAACCTAAACAGCAAGAAAAAGAGAAAATACAAAATCAATATCTCTCTCTAAATTTCTCCTTACTTTATTTCATCAATTCATATTAATTAGAAAAAGTACTCAATTTACAGGGTTCACGCTCAACACAATAGCATATCAATTTCACAACAATTGGTCTGTTAAACATATATAATTCACTGTAATAATTATAAGGATAACATGAAATTGCAAAAATACCCAAAAATCCATTCCAATTGATATCTCTAAGGATCCCAACACATGTTATCACTAGTTCCCAATTGTGAATAACTCATCCCTTACCTTTAAGCGGGCTCACGTGTCTTCAACCAGCGATAGCAGCATCTCTAGCGGTTCCCTGAGATTCTTCCAATTTTTTTCCTCTAACTGCTCCGATAGAGTTCCCAAACGTCAAAGAGACAGAGAAGGGATTGAAGCCTCCACTTGTACTGTCTTCATGCGATTTATTTTTCTCCCTCCACAAATATTATGTCGCAAATCCCAACGGTGAAAGCAAGCGTAATTGAATTTTCAACAACATATCCAAATTTCATGAAAATTCAACGGTTAACGAAACCGGGATCGTAGTTTTACCGAGACAGCTCTGGGTTTCTACGGGAAAGGAAAATGCTGCAATGCGAAGGGTATTTCCCTTAGCTTGGACATATTATCGAAATTCCCAATGGTGGGAATGCTCGGAATTTGGTTGCGAACTTGGTGCTCAAATTTCACGACGATCCAACGGTGAATGACTCTGAGATCATCATTTTTCTGAGACAGGTTAGGTGACCTGCGGGAAAAAGTGAGGGTTTTGGGAGAAGAGAGAAAAAAACGAAATTGTGAGGCAGAGGAGGCTAAGGAGTCAGTTTGAAAACTGACCTAGCATGTTGCTATTTATAACTAGGGGCATTTACGACCTATTATTTACTCTATTTATTTATTTATTATTTATTATTTTATAAAAACAAACTTTATTTTATTTTCTATCAAACAAATAAATAAAATATCCTTTTTATTTTCTCTCAAATCATTATTTTAATTAATAATTATATCTCCTTATTTATTTATTTATAAAATCTCATCATTTTTTTTAAATTTTATTTATTTATAAATAAAAATCATTTTTAATCTAGTTTACGAAATTAGTATGTTACAAAAAGAAACCTACTTGTAGCACCTTTGCTGCTGTCTTATCTTCGCTGTGGTGACCGCCATATGGTGAACTATGGCAATGCCAAAGGATGCTCTGTGCTTCCTCCATCGTAACACACCTCCTCAGTAGATTGTCTACTCCTAGCTTGAACAAATGTGGGTCGTTCCACACATAGAAGTGGGCATCATGTAGAAATTTCATTCGCTGACTCCAGTTAAGCTTTTCAGGAATGATTCATGTGGCTTTATGGTTGGCCACATCAACAAACCAAGGTCTGGTGGTGGCTTGTAAGAGGAACTCATCTGGGAGTTCTCCCCTTATCTTTGTTTCTTCTTTGATCACTTCTTCATTCGTCGACTGGGAGAGGTGATAAGCCACCACATTCTCGGATCCCTTCTTGTCCCTGATGACTATATCAAACTCTTGTATGAGCAAGACCCATCTAATTAGTCGTGGTTATGAATCTGCTTTGATGAGAAGGTGTTTGATGGTGGCATGATCAGTGAAAATCACTACCTTTGACCCCACCAAGTATGGCCTAAACTTTTCTAAGGCAAAGGCAATGGCTAGCATCTCCTTCTTCGTAGTGGCATAATTCATCTGTGCTTCATTGAGAACTTTGCTAGCGTAGTAAATGGCATGGAATGTCTTGTCTTGCCTCTATCCTAGGACTGAGCCCACTGCATAATCACTAGCATCGCACATTAATTCAAACTCTTTACTCAAATCAGGTGCGATCATCACCGGGGTGGTCGTGAGCTTGTCTTTCAAGGTCTGGAAGGCTGCTGAACATTCTTCATCAAATTTAAACAGAACATCTTTGTTCAACAGATTGCACAATGGTCTAGCAATTTTGGAGAAATCATTGATAAATCTCTTGTAAAACCCTGCATGTCCTAGGAAGCTCTTGATGCCTTTAACATTTGATGGTGGTGGCAACTTCTCAATGACATCAATCTTGGCCTGGTCTACCTCAATCCCTCAGGCCGAAATTTTGTGGCCCAAGACTATGCCTTCTCGAACCATGAAATGACACTTCTCCCATTTTAGAACTAGGTTTGTTTCTACGCATCTTTGTAGCACTATTTTCAAGTTCTTCAGGCAACATTCAAATGAGTGCCCAAATATCGAGAAGTCATCCATGAATACCTCGATACTTTTCTCCACCATATATGCCAAAATGACCAACATGCACCTCTGAAAGGTGGCAGGTGCATCACATAACCGAAATGGCATTCGTCTGTAAGCAAAGACGCCAAAAGGGAATGTGAAGGTCGTCTTCTCTTGATCCTTGGGGGTCTACTGCAATCTAATTGTATCTAGGGTATCCATCCAAGAGGTAGTAATAAGTCTGTCCCGCAAGCCTCTCCAACATCTGATCCATGAAAGGCTTCGTTGAGCTTGCGGTAGTCGATGCATATTCTCCAGCCAGTGACAATCCTTGTTGGGATTAAGTCATTCTTTTCATTCTGAATGACTGTCATGCCCCCATTCTTTGGTATCACTTGGACTGGGCTTACCCAAGCACTGTTGGAAATAGGGTATATAAGCCTAGCCTTTAGAAGCTTGAGCACCTCTTTCCGCACCTCTTCCTCCATTAATGGTGTCATACCCTAATTTCGTCTGGGAACTATCCTTCATTGATCTTTTGATCCTTTCTAGTTGACTTACGGTATTGAACGCCAGTTAAGTGCGAAACAATGATCATTCAGTGCTTTGATCAAGAATGCGAAAAATACAAAAAAAAAAGAGGGGGGGGGGGGGCAAAAGGGTCTTTTCCTTGGTTTCCTGGACCCTAGCTCGCCCAGGCAAGCCTCTGGCTCGCCTGGGCCACCAAATAGCTTCATGGTGAACAAACCAACTTGCCTAGGTGAGCTCATTGCTTCAACACTAAGTTTCAACTTGCCTGGGCGAGCTGCAACTGCCCCAAAGTGACCCTTTGCCAATAAATAGGCGTCCTAGGGGGTGTTTTAAAGGTTTCCAGCATTGAGGAGTGAAGGAAATTGAGAGAAATAAGAGAAAAGAATAAGAAAGAAGAGGAAACAAAGTCGAGTCACTACCAAATCGAGACTGTGATCAATCTCTACATCGTTCATGGTTCGGTGTTCTTCATGCGACCATCGGTTAGTTTTGTTTTTAAGATTTGAATGTGATCTATGCACCTTTAGGGGTCCCCTTTGTTATTTTGTGCATATTCATCTCCTCCTTCTATCATCGGTAATCTTTTTTCTTTTGTAAAGTTTAATCTTAACCGATCATTAGCGTCATAAAGTTATCTTTTAAAGGGATTGAAAGTTAACAAATAGAACCAAGATAAAATCAACGCATAACTGAATTACTCTTTGCCAAAGTCACTTGAGGTCGTTCAAGGTCCAACACCTTAGTGACCCTTTTTTTTTGTTCTTGTTAATTTAAAAAAATCTTTCAAAAGCATAAAAATAATTTGACACACAAACTTTCTCACTTTAAAGAACTACGTAGGTTTGAATTCCTCATCGCACTTGAGGATACGTAGGAGCAAGGGTATCCCGTTGTCGACCCAAAAAAAATAAAAAAAGATATAAAAAAGGGAAAAATAAATAACTTTTGAAGTCACGTTGCACACTTGATTTAAGGCCATTTTCCCTTGTGACGGGCGCGTGGGGTGCTAATACCTTCCCTACACGTAAACAACTCTCGAACCCTTATTTTCAAAATTCGCAGACCTTTTTTTTTTATTTTTGGTTTTTCTAGCATTTTCCTCGAATAAACGTTGGTGGCGACTCCCACGCGTTCTCCTTTTGTAGAAGATGCGCCCTTTCTTTTCGCCTCGCCCTCCCGCCGAAGGGTAGGTTGTGATAAATGGCGACTCCACTGGGGACTGTTAGAGAGTTAAGCTATTCGATCAATGTGCAATGTTTATCGTGACTTCTTCTTCATTCATGTTCCCTTTTCTCTTTTATCTTTGTTTTGTCCATATTTGTGTATAACCTTTGCTATGTTATTGTGTTTGGTATGCGTTTGTCTATCTATTACATTCGTAGTTAGAAATATTTGTTGTTCCATCCACACATGGCACCTACACCTTTGCACACACATTGAGATATTAGACCCTATACCCGAGTCTATGTGAGACATAGGGAGATGAGGTCGATCTGTGGTCATGCTAGGTCTCTGACTCGCTTGATAACAGTGAAGCCTCATCTAGAGTTTTCCTCTTTTGATAATGCAATGTCATTGGTAGTCCCTACCGCCACAATGTTGTTACCTAAGAGGATGATTTCTCTAGAAGCCAATAAAGTTACGTGCAACCACCCTTGGGAGTTGTCACTAGAAGTGGACTTTTGGGTCTTTTCCATTAGGTTCCTGAATTAGGGGCACGGAGCAAACTCACTCTGGCTTGTTCCTTGATCGCATCATGCATCTCTTTATGGCATAATAATGGATATATCATTCCTACATTTATCATTTATCATATTCATACATTGCATTTGCATAAGTCATTGCATTATCATACATCTTCATTTGGCATGCTTTTGTTCTGCCAATTGCTTACATTCTATTTTCATCGTTCGCATGTTATGTTCACTCATGCATGATCCTAACACATGGTTGCTCATGCCTTGCATTTTCCTCTACAAAAAAAAAAACCTTTGATTGACTGTGTTTCAAATAAAAAATAAGAAGTATAGACATTCATGTGACCTCATCTTATCATTCTTAAAAGTTATCTGTTTGAGAGAAAAGTGAGGTGTCAAGAACAAGAGTCATTCGACTTAATCTATCAATTGAAAATCCTATAAATATTTCTCGTCCATGAAAATTCATTTTTCGGAACCTGCACAGTTTCTTTCATTTTTCCTTGCTACAAGGTCATGATCAAAGACAACAACAGATACCTTAAAGCCCTACACTGGGGCAATGAGAGGCACCATGCATGAGCCTCAAGCGAACCTAGGGGCAGATCAAAAGTTCTTGACTAGTAAGTTGAAAACCCGAAAAGGCGGCCTAAGAAAAAATTAGGATAATAAAAAAATAAAAAAGGAAAAGAAAAAAAAATCACGAGCGTGTTTATCAGAGGTTTGGCCCCAAAATCCAAACTACAAAAGTATTTAGTCAAGATTTGAAATGACACATGGCCATGTTTCAATATCCCAAACACTAATTTATCCCTTGCTACCCCCTCCGAGCCAAAGCATATTTGTTTTCTAAAAACAACAAAAACAAAATAGGAACCCTGAGTAGGAACCACCGCTAAACCGACAGGAAGAGCAATGCAAACAACACATGCATGAAGTTGGGCAACAATGACAAGAAAAAGAAAATAAAATCTGCCAAAGGCGAGTGAAGAAAAAGAGAGACAAAAGATCTCTAGATTTTACAAGGAAGGCACAAAAGTGTAATAAGGATTAATGTATAAGACAAAAGGAGTAGAGCCTGACCCAAGAGTTGAAAGGAATAAGTACAAGAAAGACTCTCAAGGTTCTTACTCAATATAACCCTCAAACACTCTTTGAGCCTCTCTAATCCTTTCTTTTATAGCCCTCTTACCCCTGACCACGTTACAAGCCCAATAAAGCCCATGTGGAATAAGGAATGACTAATTTGGCTTCTAAGTTGGGATTTTGGAATAAAACCCGCACACACTTGTGATTGTTGAAAAAATATATATATAAAAAGAGAATCCTTGAGGTTTCGCACTTGCACATTTGAGAAGAAAACACATTCGACCAGGAGCTCGTGGGAAATACCCAAAGACAATTGTGATAGTAGGATAACATCTGATGTTAGTCGCTCATGCAGACTCCTTAGGATTCCTTTCAAATCCAATGGTGGCCTTTGTAGTGTAAATTCTTTCGGGATCAGCCCATCTCATCAAGTTTTAGCGGGATCGACAAACCCTTGGCATCACTCTATGACTTTAAATTAGGAAAGTTTCACTTGGTCACATACCAAAGTGTGACAATCCATTGCCATCCTTCAATGGGGTGCATGATCGATCCTAAAGCCTTATGTTTCCTTGCTGTGCAGAATAATAGAATGCTTTAAACAAAAAGACAGGGGAAAACCCTAGGATCAATATTTCAGTTGATTGATTAAATTTCAAACGGTTCCATTGTCGTCACTCCAAAATTGTCAAGTGACTAAATCAAACAAAACATACACTTTGAGGGAGTCCCCGAAGAGATATGCAAAAAGATAGGATGAAGTCTCATGAGTTATCACGTCTTTCAGAAAGAGACAGTCAATTTGTGTTTTCCACAAAAAAGAAAAAGATAAAAAAAAATCAAAATCACAAAAATAGGAAAAAAAAGTCATGAGCATTACACAATTTTCATGATTCAAAACCTTTTGCATTACTAGCATTTCAAGATGAAGGTTGCATGCATCTGCATCCCAAAAATCATGTTCATATTAGGCTATAAGTGCGTAGATTTCTCTTTACATACCAATTTCCCAAATCTAATGTCGTATGTTTGAAGTTTAGGATGAGAGGCCCTCTCAAAGAGTCAATCTCTTGCTTTTTCATAAGGTTGAGCCCTTTGGTACTAGTGCCTATTGGCTTGTTTCATAGGACTCAACGTCCTTTGCTTTATGATTTCATGGGACTCAAAGTCCTCGCCTTTATATTTCATAGGACTCAAAGACTTTGCCATTTTCTTTCATAGGACTCAAAGTCCTAGCCTTTATCTTTCATAGGACTCAAAATCCTCTGTCTTTATGCTTTCATAGGACTCAAAGTCCTCTATCATGTATATTTCAAAGACTTCAATGTCTTCAGTCATTTACGC
This sequence comes from Glycine soja, assembly GCF_004193775.1. Taxonomy (NCBI): domain Eukaryota; kingdom Viridiplantae; phylum Streptophyta; class Magnoliopsida; order Fabales; family Fabaceae; genus Glycine; species Glycine soja. Next base: position 27,239,252 of record NC_041002.1, on the reverse strand, counting down.
CTTCAAAAAACTGTAATGTCTTCATTTATATTTCAAAGACTTCAATGTCTTCAGTCATTTATGCTTTCAAAAGACTACAATGTCTTCATTTACATTTCAAAGACTTCAATGTCTTCAGTCATTTACGCTTTCAAAAGATTGCAATGTCTTTATTTACATTTCAAAGACTTCAATGTCTTCAGTCATTTACGCTTTCAAAAGACTTCAATGTCTTCATTTACATTTCAAAGACTTCAATGTCTTTAGTCATTTACGCTTTCGAAAGACTACAATATCTTCATTTACATTTCAAAGACTTCGATGTCTTTAGTCATTTACACTTTCAAAAGACTTCAATGTCTTCATTTACATTTCAAAGACTTCAATGTCTTCAGTCATTTACGCTTTCAAAAGACTACAATGTCTTCATTTACATTTCAAAGACTTGAATGTCTTTAGTCATTTACGCTTTCAAAGACTACAATGTCTTCATTTACATTTATAAGACTTCAACGTCTTATGTCTTTTACATTTTGCAAGACTTCAATGTCATTTGTCTTTTACACTTTATAAGACTTCAACGTCTTCTGTCTTTTATAGGACTCAATGTCCTTGTCTTTGTGCTTCTTAGGACTCAACGTCCTTTGTTTCTATGCTTTAAAAAAATACTTCAAAAGTCTTCTACTCTACAAGACTTCAGTGTCCTCCATTTTACGTTTTATAAGACTTTAATGTTTTCTTGTTTTTTCGATTTCACTTCCTTGGTTTTCGCTAGTTGTTCGGTCGAATAGCAAAGTCACCCAAACGAAATTAGTTTCCTTATCTTTACTTCCCTTTTATTTCCAATAAAAGATAAGTAAAAAGGGGCAGCTGTCATACCCTAATTTCGTCCGGGGACTATCGTTCGTTGATCTTCTGATCCTTACTAGTCGACTTACAGTGTTGAATGCCAGTTATAGTGCAAAATAGATGATCATTTAGTGTTTTGATCAAGAATGCAAAAAATACCAAAAAGAGGGGGCAAAAGGGTCTTTTCCTTGGTTTTCCTGGACCCTAGCTCGCCCAAGCTAGCCTTTGGCTCACTTGGGCCACCAAATAGCATCATGGTGAAGAAACCAACTTGCCTGGGTGAGTTGAAACTGCCCCAAAGTGACCCTTTGCCTATAAATAGGCATCCTAGGGGGTGTTTTAAAGGTTTCCAGCATTGAGGAGTGAAGGAAATTGAGAGAAATAAGAGAGAAGAAGAAGAAATAAGAGGAAAAAAAGCCGAGGCGCAGCCGAATCGAGACTGCGATCAATCTCTACATCATTCTTTGTTCGGTGTTCTTCGTGCGACCATCAGTTAGTTTTGTTTTTAAGATTTGAATGTGATCTATGCACCCTTAGGGGCCCCCTTTGTTGTTTTGTGCATATTCATCTCCTCCTTCTATCATCGGTAATCTCTTTTCTTTTGTAAAGTTTAATCTTAACCAATCATTAGCTTCGTAAAGTTATCTTTTAAAGGGATTGAAAATTAACAAATAGAACCAAGATAAAATCAACGCATAACTTAATTTCTCTCTACCAAAGTCACTTGAGGTTGTTCAAGGTCCAACACCTCAGCGACCCCTTTTTTTTTGTTCTTGTTAATTAAAAAGAATCTTTCAAAAGCATAAAAGCAATTTGACACACAAAATCTCTCACTTTAAAGAACTACGTAGGTCTAAATTCCTCATCGCACTTGAGGATACGTAGGAGCAAGGGCATCCCCTTGTTGACCCAAAAAAAAAAGCTATAAAAAGGGAAAAATAAATAACTTTTGAAGTCACGCTGCACGCTTGATTTAAGGTCGTCGTCCCTTGTGACGGGCGCGCGAGATGCTAATACCTTCCCTACACGTAAACAACTCTCGAACCCTTATTTTCAAAATTCGGAGACCTTTTTTTTTCTCTTTGGTTTTTCTAGCATTGTCCTCAAATAAACGTTGGTGGCGACTCCCATGCGTGCTCCTATTTTGGAAGACACACCTTTTCTTTTCGCCTCGCCTTCCTGCCAAAGGGTAGGTTGTGACAGATGGATTGAGCCTTCTCCGGGGATGTATGACTGGTCTATAGTCTTCTTCCATCATTATCTTGTGCTTATAGTAGGCAGAGTTGATTCCTTTGAGATTTGATGTGTCACTCTATTGCCTCCCCGTGTCTCTTGAGGACCTCCACCAATCTGTTCTCCTCTTCTACTATTAGCTCACTGCTGATCACCACAGGCTTGGTCTCGTTCTATTCCAAGAACGCATACTTTAGGTGGTTGGGTAAGATCTTCAGCTTTGCCTTGGTCTTCTCAGATGGACTCCCATTTTTTAATTCTTCAAAAATGGCCCCCCCTACAAGAATGTTTTCTTCATGATCTAAGTCTTCCAAGCAAGCCCTTAGATCCTTCTCCTCTTCATTGGTTAGACAATCCACAACATTGATCAAAGCTTTCTCCAGTGAAGTCTGCGTGGTTTGAAGAGCACCAACGTCTTCTTTATCAATCTCCTCCACCTTGAAGGATCTACTATCTTCCTCTGGGTATTTAATTGCTTTGAAAAGGTTGAAGGTTACCTTTTGGTCGTCGACGCTTATTTCTAGATTGCCATTCCTTATATCTACTACACAGTTGGCAATCAGCATGAAGGGTCTGTCTAAGATAAGAGGAATCTCCGCATCTTCTTCTATGTCCATGATGACAAAATCCACCAGGAAAGTAAAGTGGCGGACTTTGACGAGGACATCTTCTACTACCCTGTACGGTCTTGTGATTGATCGATCTGCGAGCTGGAGCGTCATCTTGGTAGGGTCTATCTTCAGGTTTACAATTCTTCTACACATTGACAGAGGCATCAAGTTGATGCTTGCCCTTAAGTGAATGAGAGTCTTCCCTACTGACTTATTCCCTATCGTGCAAGGGATTGTCACGCTCCCGGGGTCTTTAAATTTCTTGGGCAGCTTCCTCTGTATCACCGCACTGCAGTTGCCTCCCACCATAATGCTCTCATTGTCAATGTACTTCCCCTTCTTGGTGAGGATGTCCTTCATGAATTTGGTGTAGAGTGGCATCTGCTGCAAGGCTTCTCCAAATGGCATGGTTATCTCCAACCCTTTGAATGTCTCAAATAAACGCTTGAAGTAACACTCCTTATTCTTCTTTGATGGCACTAAAGGATATGGGGGTTCCTTTAGAGGGGTTGGTGGCTCTTCTTTCCTAGCCTCTCGGGCTAGCAGGCTTTTGGTCTTAGAGGTTAAGACCTTCTTCTCTTCTTCTTTCTCTTCTTCCTTTTACTCTTTTTCCTCCTTCTCTCCTTCTTTTTCCGCCCTTCCTTCCTCAGACTGGTCTCCTTCAATTTTCTCTTTCTCTCCTTGTGCTTTCCTCTGGCTTCTAGTCAACACTACCTTGCATTCCTCCTTCGGGTTCTTCTCTGTGTTAGCTCCAAAGATGCTAGTGGGTCTTTCAGCCGTTTGCTTGGCTAATTGTCCCACTTGGATCTCCAGGTTCTTGATGGATGACTCTGTGCTTCTGTAGTTGGACATGGGTATCTGCATGAATTGGTTTAGTGTTTCCTTAAGCTTGCTAGTCCTCTCATAAAGATGAATCCCTTGGTTGGAATTCTGGACAGGTTGACTTCTTTGTTCCTTATTGAATTGGTTCCCCAGATGATTCCTCTAGCTTGAACCCTGTGTGAAATTCCTCCCTTGGTTGAATCTCGATGATCCTCTTTGGTTGAATCCCGGTGGTCCTCCTTGGTCGTAGCCTTGGAATCCGTGGCGATTCTAAGCTCCCATGTAGTTCACCTCTCTGGAAGAATCTTCTTGGGCTATGCATTGCCCTGGCTCGTGTGCTCCACCGCAGATGTGGCATCCCCTTATTTGCATGATCGAAGAGTGAGAGGGACTTATTGCTTGTAGTTGTTGACAGAGCTTGTTGAGGGTCTTTGTTAGGGCCTCTATCTATCAGGCCAATAGCTTGTTTTGGGACAGTGTTGCATCTTGAGCTGTGAGCTCCAGAAGGCTTCTCTTTGTTGGCGTGTATGCTCGATCACGAAGGATGGTGTGATCACTGGCCGCCATGTTCTCTATCAGCTTTATTGCCTCTTCTGGTGTCTTCATCTTGATTTTTTCCCCTGCAGATGCATCAAGGAGTTGCTTTGACTGTGGTCGCAGGCCATCTATGAAGATGTTTAGTTGCATTGGCTCGTTGTACCCATGTGTAGGCATCTTTCTGAGTAGTCCGTGGAAACGGTCGAGCTCCTCGCTGAGTAATTCATCGGGGAATTGATGGAATGAGGATATTTCCATCTTCCCCTCGGCAGTCTTTGACTCTGGGAAGTATTTATTCAAGAAATTTTTGACAACTTCCTCCCAGGTTCACAAGCTATTGCCTTTAAAGGAGTGTAGCCACCTTTTTGCTTCCCCTTCCAAAGAAAAAGAGAAAAGATTGAGGCGTGTGACATTCTAGGGAACATCGACTATCTTTACCATGTTACATATTTCCATGTAGATGGTGAGATGAGCGTAAGGATCCTCATTCGATAGACCATGGAAGAGGTTTCCTTGTATTAGCTGTATGAGAGAGTGAGGATAGGATATGTTGGCCGCTTGAACCTCCAGCCTTGCAATACTGGTGAAGAACTACGGGGTAGCTATACTAGAGTAGTCCACTAGTGTCACTCATCATGCATGCTCCTCTTCCATTTGATAGTAACTTTGTGGAGAGGGTGGAGGTGAGGGTTGATTGCTCCCTTGTATTTCTTGCTCTCTTCTTCTTCTTGCGGCGTTGTTACGCCTGCAAGTGGCTTCAATCTCTGGATTTAGTAGAGCTAAATCTTCGGTTGCATTTCTAGCTCGCATAAACAAAAACAAGCACTACTGTGCAAATTATAGAAGAAAAGAATGGAGAAGAAAAATAATGAATAAAATTAAAATAAAAAAATAAAGAATAAAAGAATTAATACTTACAAATTGAATATGTATGGCAACCAAGTAAGAAGAAAAAAGTCCCTGGCAACGGCGCCAAAAACATATTAACCATTTGGCAAGTGTATCAAATGTCCAAGTAGTAAAGACTCAGAAGTCCGATTTCCACAGGGACTTTGTTTTGTGCTTGTGTTGGATAATTTCCAATTTATAAGAGGAAAAGATAAGATGAGGTATAAGAGACGAATTTAAAAGAACAATAACTAAATAATAGATATTAAAAAAACAAAAGGAAATAATAAGGAATTCAATGAGATGAGAATGTTAGGACCTAGCATGTCTCATTTGCCTAAGATGTATTAATTGAGATTTTTCTCTATCAATTAGGTGAATTTTTCCTACCGACATCTATTAGAATACTTGCCCCTGATGTCTTATGATGATAAGTCTATCTTACCTATCTATCTCCCAAATGTCTTTGCAAAGATTCAGTAGATAAAATGCATGACATTCTAATTCTAGATGCTTGCTTTGATGCATGGGCATGATGCAATCACTCTATGTCTAACAATGATTTTATTAAGATATCCCTTCCTTTTAGTTCTATTAGAAATTATCCTCTGTCGAGCAACTAATTCCTAAAACTGATGCATGCAAAACCTTCCTTTTATTTCTATTAAGGATTACCCTCTGTCAAGCACCTAACCCCCAAAGATGATGCAAGGATGAATGATGCATGAAATTAAAAGTAAGAAAGGATAATAGGAAAGAAAACACCTATTTGCATTGATAGATATGAAGTATAAAATACATCTTTTGGCTTTTTAGGCTTGCCAAACCCTAACTAAGGGTTTAGCTTCTCATAGCCATAAGGGGCCTTACACTTGAAAAAGGGTTTAGAAATTGATGGAAGAAATGGAAAAAGGGAATAGAAAATGATGGGAGAAAAGGAAGAATTCCCTAAGGGAGAGTTCTCAAGCTTTGAGTATGTATTAGAGTGTTGTGAGACTCGATGTGTCTTTTCTCCTTGGCTTGACTCTCTTTTTATAATTGTTGGAGTGGACTTGGGCCTGCGTACTCGTGCTTAGTATGGGTGCCTATATTTGCGCTTAGCACGCCTCTTCCTCGCTTAGCGCCAATGCTTGTTTTCGCGCTAAGCGCGTCTTGGGTTAGGCCCTTTTCAATTATTTTCTAGTTTTGCATTTCTTTTGACTTTTAATCCCTCTTTTACGTATCTGCAAACCAAGGATAGGAAAATTTTTTAATTCTTAACAATTAAGCATGAATAACTGCTAAATAATCATTTTTAAGAATATTTTAATTATATTTTTAGTATAAAAATAGCTCATATTTAGTAGTTATCAACAACCAATAGTTGAAGTTCCACAAGTCGCTGAAGATGATCATGTAGATCAAGTTGTTAACAAGGAACAACAAGTCAATGTTGAAAATCCGGTTGAACAACAAGTTCCTCAACAAGATAATGAGCCAACATTAAGAAGACCTACTAGAGTCAAAATGTCAACAATTCCTAGTGATTATCAAGTGTATTTGCAAAGAATCGGACTATAACATTGTAGCCGAAAATGATCTTGAAACATTTTCACAAGCCATGAGTTCTAAGGAATCATATTTATGGTATAACACTATGAAAGATGAGATGGATTCTATGGAATCCAATCGAGTCTGGGATCGCGTTGAGTTTCCTAATGGTGTAAAAGCTATTAGATGTAGATAGGGTTTTAAAATAAGGAAAGTCTTACAAGGAAACATTGAGAGATATAAGGCAAGACTTGTTGTCAAAGGATTCACTCAAAGAGAAGGAATCAATTACAAGGAAACCTTCTCTCTTGTATCTAAGAAATATTCTCTTTGAGTAATTATGGCATTAGTATCTCATTTTGACCTCAAGTTACATCAAATGGATGTGAAACAATGCTCCTCAACGGTGATCTAGATGAAGAGGTTTATATGAAACAACCTGAAATATTTTTCTCTAGTGATTGTGAGCACTTAGTATGCAAACTTAATAAATCCACATAGGGATTGAAACAAGCTTCTCATCAATGGTATTTAAAATTTCATGAGGTTATATCTCCATTCGGTTTTGAAGAGAACGTCATGGGGCAATGTATATACTAGAAGGTTAGTGCGAGTAAGATTTGTGGTCTTGTTTTATACGTGGATGATATTTTTCTTGTGGCTAATAATAAGGGTATGCTATATGAGGTGAAACAATTTCTCTCAAAGAAATTTGATATGAAGGATATGGGTGAGACATCTTATGTCATAAGCATTAAGATCCATATAGAAAGATCTCAAGGAATTTTGGGTTTGTCTCAAGAGACCTATATCAACAGAATTTTAGAGAGGTTTAGCATGAAAAATTGTTCACCGAGTGTGGCTCCCATTGTGAAGGGTGATAGACTTAAATTGTGTCAGTTCCCAAAAAATAATCTTGAGCGGTAACACATGAAAAATATTCCATATGCTCCAGTTGTTGGAAGCCTTATGTATGCTCAGGTTTGCACTAGACCTGACATTGCATTTGCTGTTGGAGTTTTGGGAAGATATCAAAGTGATCCATTGTTGACCACTAGAAAGCTACAAAGAAGGTAATGAGATATCTTCAAGGAACAAAGGACTACATGCTCATGTATAAACAAGATGATGATTTGGAGGTGATTGGCTACTCTGATTCAAATTATGTTGGTTACACTGATACCAGGAAATCCACTTCTGGTTATGTTTTTATGCTAGCTGGTGGAGCTATATCTTGGAGAAGTGCAACACAATCCTTGACTGCTACTTCAACTATGGAGTCTGACTTCGTTTCATGTTTTGAGGCTACCTTGCATGGTGTATAGTTGAAGAGTTTTATACATGAGCTTAGAGTTGTAGACTTTATTTCTAGGTCGTTAAAGTTGTACTATAACATCTTTGTTGCAGTATTTATGGCTAGGAACAACAAGAGTGGAAGTCGAAGTAAGCACACTGACATTAAATATTTAGCCATAAGAGAATGCGTTAAATAAAATAAAGTGGTCATTGAACATGTTAGTACTGAGTTGATGATAGTTGATCCTTTGACTAAAGGCATGCCACCAAAGAATTTTAAGGATCATGTAGTACGAATGAGACTTGGTTGCATGATGTGATATTTATTGTACGTGCAATTGTTGTTTTGATGAAACTCTTATTCAGCTTGATGTTTTCTCATTTATTTTGTGTACATATTTATTTATCTTGAGAAATATCATTTAGTTTTGATCTAGAATAAACATGTGGTTTATTCATTAAGTTAAGAGCTGGTGTTGAGAGACTTGATATATTGTAATACACTGGAGATAATACTCACTATTAGAGGACCTATCACAATGATTCACATATTTGATTTCTTGTTATGATTGATAATGGGATAAATGGACCAAGTGGGAGAATGTTGGTTGTTGTTGTTTTCGATATTCAAGGAACAAAATATATGTTCTGTTTTACTTTCAAAGTGAGTGAAAACAATTATCTAAGAGTTTGTTGTTAGATGTGGTCCATTTTTCAACCTTAATTCAAACCCGTTATCAATATTAACGTTGTTGATGTGATCTTGTGTAGATTTTATGGTACCCACATTTATCTCCGTGTTCATGAACTCTCTAATAGGTAAAGTTCTATATAAATGCATTTTGCTCTATGTTTTGGGTAACTAAACATACTGCTCATTCAGAAACGAAAACACCATCATGTTGAGTCAGTTAGGGTTTAACAAACCAAAACCAAATGTGTGTGTATGTGTGTCGCTTAGCAATGGCTAGAGGTTAGTTTAAATTTAATATTGCTTCTGATTATACATGATCCGAATGTGTTTGTTAGTTAGAAAAAGTACTCGATTTATAGGGTTCACGCTCAACACAATAGTATATCAATTTCACAACAATTGGTTTGTCAAACATATATAATTCACTGTAATAATTCTAAGGATAAAATGAAAATTGCAAAAACACCCCAAAACCCATTCCAATTGATATCTCTAAGGATCCCTACACATGTTCTCACTAATTCCCAATTGTGAATAACTCATCCCTTACCTCTAAGCGGACTCACGTGTCTTCAGCCAGCGATAGCTGCATCTCTAGTGGTTCCCTGACATTCCTCCAATTTTTTTCCTCTAATTGCTCCGATAAAGTTCCCAAACGTCAAAGAGATAGAGAATGGATTGAAGCCTCCACTTGTATTGTCATCATGAGATTTATTTTTATCCCTCCAATAATATTATCTCGAAAATCCCAACGGTGAAAGCGTGACAAAATGAATTTCGAACAACATATCCAAATTTCGTGAAAATCAACGGTCAACGAAACAGGAATCGTAGTTTTTCCGAGACAGCTCTGGGTTTCTGCGGGAAAGGTAAATGCTACAATGTGAGGGGTATTTCTCTTAGCTCAGACATAACATCCCAATTCAAAACGGTGAGAATGCTTGGAATTGGGTTGCGAACATGGTGCTCAAATTTCACGACGATCCAACGGTGAATGACTCCGAGATTGTCATTTTTCTGAGACAGGTTAGGTGTCCTGCGGGAAAAAGATAGGGTTTTGGGAGAAGAGAGAAAAAAATGAAATTGAGGCAGAGGAGGCTGAGGAGTCAGTCTGAAAACTGACCTATCATGTTGCTATTTATAGCTAGGGGCATTTTCAACCTATTATTTATTCTATTTATTATTTATTATTTATTATTTTATAAAAACAGCCTTTATTTTATTCTCTATCAAACAAATAAATAAAATATCTTTTATTTTCTCTCAAATCATTATTTTAATTAATAATTATATCTCCTTATTTATTTATTTATAAATAAAAATTCTTTTTAATCTAGTTTACGAAAATTGAGATGTTACAATTCCACCCCTCTTAAAAGAAGTTTCGTCCCCGAAACTTTGCTGAAAGATCAAGAAAAAGATATTACACATATAGCTCTCAATATCAAGTTGTGTGCTCTGTTGAAACACTTATCTGTAACTTCGATCATAATAGTCTTCTACACTTGACGATAAATCTGGTGATCCTCGTTCCCTCAATGATAGTTTTTCATGAGTTAAGTTGTGTCGTAAGAGTAACATCTCAACGATAATAGAATGTGAATGACATACTATTTGGTATCATAGGAGACACTAATGACAATTTGAAACGAACAACAAACACAAAAAGACGCGACTGATCACAAGGTCGACTCTTTTTCAGATATGAGACAGTTCAAGAAATTATAACAATTCCACTCTAAGGTTTGCTACCTGATACTTACTGGGTGCTAATTAGATAAGCAATATAGATTCCTCCTCACTTTTGTAAGTTTGTTCACCTTGAGGTAATCTTCACACATTTATACTCATCATGTCACCCTATAACTTTGCACTTGAAGTTGAGGTTTCAACTGTTGTTTACGATGTCTAACTCTATAACTAGGACACCGGCTATATCAACGGTTTCCTACTCAAGCTCTAACTACTAAGCTAGTTCTAACGATTGAAACTAAACTCATAACAAGATTCTTGAGAATTTTACCCGTCTCTTTTATCTCGGATTCAACTCCAAAGGTCCTCATGATGTGTCAAACTAACGGTAATGTCTCTCAAAATATTATGGTGAACACCATGGTTACCTATTCTAAATCACACATATGATAAATCTTTTCATAAGTCTTAAGTTGTCAAGAAAACATCGATCACTATTTGTCCTCCTACAAGCACTCTTCTAAACTTGAAAATTATTTCAAATACTTTACTACTCCAATAAGGACCTACGCGGCTAAGATAGCACTCAACGGTTTACAGTGGTCGAATTCTCTATGAACTTATGGCTTACTCCTTACAAGGATCTCACTCAAAAACTTAAACTTACTTAAGTCATCTCCAACAAGCATTAAGGTTAATATAATGAGTCCTAAAATGACCTTTTGGTTCGACTACTAGTTAAGAGCATTTCATCTTAATCTTAGGTTTCCTCTCATCTCAAAACAACTTTTGTCCAAGAAGGATTTGTAGTTATCTTCCACCTAGACGTAGCATACTCTAAGGGTCATCTTCATCTTACTAAAATGCATAACAAAACTCTTAGCTCGAAACATGATGCCCAAGGGTCTATAAAAACCTTATAATACACATCATAATTCAACTTAACTGGAAACATACTAAACACTAATCATCAAAACCACAACAAGAGCTAACTCAGGGTGGGAGATCCTATCACGTATTCCACGAACACACATGGACATCAATCATATTATGACATGACCAGGTACACATAGAGATCACAATAGGTACTAAGGTATTTCTTAAAGCATCCACAAACTTTTTTCCATATTAAGGTAAAAAGAACTAATATTTATCTTGCTAATCATACAACTATCATCAATAATCTTTTAGGTCACCTACCTTACGCAAGAACACTCACTCTTGAATCCTTCTATGCTTAACAATTAATGTCTTACTAACTACCTTACTCTCTTCTTAAGGTTCCACATTAAACCTCTTAACTATACTTCATAACTTTTCCAACTACACCATGTTCTCAAACAACTCTACACTAGATATTTCCCACGAACTATGGTTACAAGTTTGTATGGGTACTACACTTATAAGATTCTCAATCTTGCACTTAGGTGGTAACTAAGCATATCCTCAAGGAACACAAGTACATGACTTACTAAGTTTGACTATCGTCTATGGGTAACAAGGATAATGCATACTCAAGTGGTTCCCTTCGAGACATCTTAACGTGATTAACGAGGGCGAAGTCTCTCTCTATTCGTAACAGAAGTAACAACATGACAGATTATCAAGCAGTTTAACTAGACATGATTGGAAGATGAGCAACCCATAACAAAATGAACACTCAATTGATTAGAAGACAATAATTTTAAATCAAGAAGGATTACTCATCCAGAATCAACAACAAATATTCCAAATGAATTCTAGAAACGAAAATATAATCACAGTGTACGCACATATGGAGACATCAACTATCGCTTGATTGTGACAGAAACATCAACAATCCAATTGTTTGATGTAGGCTCATAACACATAATGAATTATACTCAAGTTTGCAAGTGAAATTGAATTACTTGACTTAAGCACGCAGCACAAAGAATAGTTTGCACTAGAATCAGAAGGTACGGTCAAAAGAGTATTCTATATGAAATATATCTCGATACGATTCCTCGAACTATAGAGTATCAACATTGCTAAGAACAAGAAATCACGAACAACCATTCTATCTATACAATCAAGGCAAAACACCATACTACAAACATACCTAGAATTATAAGGTTCTTATAATAAGTATACAACATATATATAAGAAGTAAGAATTAAATAGTTGATAAAGATGTATTAAGGAATCACAAACTTCAACTACTACATTCACGACTACGCACAAAATAAAGGAAGTTAAGTAGTCATGCATTTACACATCAAGACAGAAATAAGTTTATTAACAACATACACGCAGGAAGATAAGGGCTCATTAAGGCATTATCCATCAGTATCAAGGCTTCTTGCATCACCTAACGGCTTGCCATAATGTCAAACCGCACTTCATAAATTATAGAGATGACCAGTCTCATAACTCATGACTCAACAGTGGATTTATGGTATAACAAACATTAAGGATGCAAGACACATATAAGCATTATTATTAAGTCTCATTCAATCATGTAGGAGAAAATAAAAATAATAATTCAAGCATATTCAACAAAACTAGTCATAAGTAACCACACAGAGTGCACACCAGAATATGATAAGCACATAACACACTGGCCGAAAGGTTCGACCTGCTCTGATACCACTAAATGTGACACCCTCTACCCCGGCATATAAATAAATAAAATATATAAAAAATATCGGTAACCAAATTCACACGGGTAAAAGGTTCACATTCACTTCACTATTATCAATTAAAACTTATTAAAAATATATTCGGCTCGAAACAAGGCCATCAAAATTTACAAAAATATTTTGTTAAATCAGTGAGATAAAATAAAATAGACTAACATTATGCAATTAATATAAAACTTATGCCCCACTGTCACATCCTATCAGAGCATTGTGTCCCGACGTCCTTCAGTACAAGGTTCCTTTAAGCACTTCACCTAGCCATCTGCTCCCCCGAACACAAGGTTCAAGATCATCACAGGATCCAAACACAAACAGCAAACCGAGAGTGAGTTATCACATTCCTAACTACTAGAGAGAAACAAAACAACATATAGTAGCCAAATACAATTTACTTAGCATATCTCACATTATTTCATCACTTTGTCATTCAAAATTCACTTTTCATCCATCAATCACATTACACAAGAATCACACGTTCTAATCAAGACATAATAACACCTCAATTTCATAATAAACAATTAGCAAGCGCATGAGACAATTATGCTAAGACTCAAGCCTACATGCAATGTGGTACCATGTCAGTGAAAAACCACCCTGGGGCGCTTAGGAGTACATAACAAGACACACCACACAATGGGTTTGCCAGGTCACTCTCACTAAGTAAGATCATAGGGAGACCAGTCAGGGTCACGATGTTTTGCGAGAATGCTCCAACCATATGGGATCAGCATAGGCTTAAAGGAGCACTCAAACCCGGTGACCCCCAAGGCCTACACTCCGAAGAGTCCGTCAGGGTCTCTCCCTCCTAATTCAGGTCCAACCCCTAAAATCATTTTAGCACACAGACACTGCTAGTGAATTATACAATACCCACGACCTCACACTCATGTCTTAAGCACGTACAACATATTGCGCTACAATTTAACACTGGTTCCTAAATAGGAACCTACACTTTCTCTTTAACACTGCGCATTTACACTTTTCTCAAGATAACACTGGTCGGGTTATTGTACAATTCACAGCTTACAACACAAATAATGTCACATCAAGAGTTAATCACACACTTATTCACAACCAAAACTCATTCACAATTTCACATCTCATAATGTCACAATCCATCATCACATGTTTTCACGTATTTCATAATTCAACACCTGTTCTACTTTACACTTTTACTCAATCTCAATAACAATATTATAATCTCAAGGCAACATATCATTCCATAATTCATCACATATTTCATTTATAAGCACTGCTCATGAATTATACAATACCACGACCTCACACTCATGTTTCAAACATGTTTAACACAATTGTGCTACAATTTAACACTGGTTCCTAACTAGGAACCTACACTTTTTCTTTAACACTGTGCATAAACACTAGTCGGGTTATTGTATAATTCATAGCTCACGATATAATTAATGTAACATCAAGTGTTAACACATCCACTTATTCATAATCGAATATCATGTTCACACTTTAACATCTCATAACATTCCCAATGATATTCATAAGGTATAACATACACATGTTCATCAAATTTAACCATAATATTCTCAAACTCCAACACTTAATAATTTTTGGAATCATACTATAACACTCTACAATATTATTTACATAAATTATTAATATAATATATATATATATATATATAAACTAGCATACATCATATTGAATCACAAGTTACAAAGTAAGCTTTCAATGCACAAATTCTAAATAATTATATGAACACTTTGGTCAATTTCAATTATGATAATAATTTTTTAAATTATATATAAAAACCTAAACAGCAAGAAAAAGAGAAAATACAAAATCAATATCTCTCTAAATTTCTCCTTACTTTATTTCATCAATTCATATTAATTAGAAAAAGTACTCGATTTATAGGGTTCATGCTCAACACAATAGCATATCAATTTCACAAAAATTGGTCTGTCAAACATATATAATTCACTGTAATAATTATAAGGATAAAATGAAAATTGCAAAAACACCCCAAAACCCATTCCAATTGATATCTCTAAGGATCCCTACACATGTTCTCACTAATTCCAAATTGTGAATAACTCATCTCTTACCTCTAAGCGGGCTCACGTGTCTTCAGCCAGCGATAGCTGCATCTCTAGCAGTTCCCTGAGATTCCTCCAATTTTTTTCCTCTAACTGCTCCGATAGAGTTTCCAAAGGTCAAAGAGACAGAGAAGGGATTGAAGCCTCCACTTGTACTATCATCATGCGATTTATATTTCTCCCTTCACAAATAATATCTCGGAAATCCCAACGGTAAAAGCGTGCTAAACTTAATTTCTAACAATATATCCAAATTTCATGAAAATCCAACGGTTAACGAAACCGGGATCGTAGTTTTTCCGAGATAGTTCTGGGTTTCTGCGGGAAAGGAAAATGCTACAATCTGAGGGGTATTTCTCTTAGCTCATACATAATATCGAAATTCCCTACGGTGAGAATTCTCGGAATTGGGTTGCAAACATGTTGCTCAAATTTCACGACGATCCAACGGTGAATGAGTCTAAGATCATCATTTTTCTAAGACAACAGGTTAGGTGACCTGCGGGAAAAAGAGAGGGTTTTGAGAGAAGAAAGAAAAAATTAAATTGTGAGGCAGAGGAGGCTAAGGAGTCAGTCTGGAAACTGACCTATCATGTTGTTATTTATAGCCAGGGGCATTTTCGACCTATTATTTACTCTATTTATTTATTTATTATTTATTATTTTATAAAAACAAACTTTATTTTATTCTCTATCAAACAAATAAATAAAATACCCTTTTTATTTTCTCTCAAATCATAATTTTAATTAATAATTATATCTCCTTATTTATTTATTTATAAAATCTCATCATTATTTTTAAAATTCTATTTATTTATAAATAACAATTCTTTTTAATCTAGTTTACGAAAATTGGAATGTTACACCCCATGTCCAATTGCAACAACATCCAAATTTAAGCCCGATTTTGAATTTGAATTGTTATTTTTTTGACAAGCACGTGCTAAGGAGAGAAATGGGTTTTTTATTTATTGAAATGACATTTTGAGCTAGGTGATATCAATTAAAGACAAGATTGATTACTGAGCATTAGGATTGAGATTTTCTTCAATGACTCTTGTAGATGTTGAGATGCATAGTAGGATTTTAGGTACACAAGGAAAAACATTGGGCGTACAATTGGTAAATATGCAAATAATGGAAGTGTCTTTTTTTTCTCAAAATAAAGTGATGAGGGAGGAATGTGCATTTACAAGGCAATTTTAAGAAAATAAAATGAAAAAGAGAGGTATATTAGTAAAGAGGAAAAGTAGAAATAATGAATGTCGTCTTAATTTTTTAAAATTTGACTTAGTTTTTTAACAAGGGAGTTGCTATTCACCCTTTAAAATTCTATTCTCACCCCTTTCTTTTTGAAACATTGTAAAAAGGCCATTCTACCCCTTTTCAATTTTCTTACACCCCTCACCTCCTTCTTCCCCTTCCCATTCTTGTCAGATTTATTCTTGGTCTTCCATAAGTGGTATATTTGTCACCCTATTTGTTCATTGTTTTGGTGCCAATGAAAACATGAGTAAGTTGTTACTGCACAATAGAATCACAATTTTGTTTTGAGTTAAAATAGGATAGATATAACAAAATCCTATTTTCATTTTGCACTAATTGTATATGCACAACGAAAATATGATTTCATTATTTTTCTCAGTTGAGATACATTGAAATTGTACCTTTGTTGTGCATTTACAAATGACACATAATGAAAATATGATTTCATCATATTATTCAAAATAATCATATATTTTTCAGGAACCAAAATCATATTTAAACATTTTTAATTTAGCTCTATTTCGACTCCTTGAGTTTCTCAAATGTTCTTTGCTACCAAACATAGTGTGCAAGTCTCAAATGATTTTGAGTTCCAAAAACACACACCTCTAACTTCTAAAAGATAAAAGCTCTTTCCTCTTTCGCTCATAAGCCCTTAAGATTTAATTCGCACATTTAATGCCTAAGGTTACTTATGAACTATTTAAGACTTAAATATGAGTTTTTTTTTTAAGTTAGTATTTTTTTATTTATGTTTTTAAATTTTAATCCTCATCTGTTAAGTTAACATTTTTTCAGTCTAAATTCCTATAAAAAAATTTATTCATCTTTAATTCCTATAAGTTTATATATTTTTTTCAATTTTAGTCCTTTAAGATTCTAATTTATTTCATTTATGATTCTCATAAGTTTATGTTTATATGGATCAAAATTAAAAAAACACAAATTTATATGAACTTAAAATAAGCAAAAAACTTATAGAAATCAAAATTAAAAAATATATAAACTTACTAGAATTAAAAATAAAAAATAAATTTATTAACTTAAAAGATGAAAAATATATTTAAGTCACTGTTCAACAATACTCAACGCTGAAATACTATTGCTGGACACGTAAACATAGTAATTCAATGCTTTGTACCTGATGCTCTCAAAGGCACCTGACGCTGTTTGAAATACTAGTATCTAGTGTTTGGCTTCATTTTCTAGAGTTTTCCTAGAAAATAAATATAAAAAAATACTAAAAATATGCAATAATAAAGCTTTAAAATAGACTCAAAAATATTTTTTTAATAGTAACCATATTTTTTTTAATTTTAGTTTCTTTAAGATATTTTATTTATTTTTAATCCATGTATATTTGTATTTTTCAAATTTTGGTCATTCTAAGCGCAAACGTTTCAGAATTATAAATGAAAACAATTGAAATCTTAAAAGGATTAAAATTAAAAAACACAAACTTACAAGGAAAAAATAAAAAAAAAATTACAGGAACCAAAATTATAAAAATATCAACTTACTAAATTAAAATTAGAAAAATGAACTTACAGGATAAAAAATAAAAAAAACTCTAATTGACATGAAACAAACATATTTAAGCCTTTAAAATATATGCATAAATAAGCCATAAAATTACACTAATTCTAGGTTTATCAGTGTAAACACTTTATGTGTTTTTCCTCCAAAACCTTCCCAGCCACGTAATATGTTTAGTATCCAAGCTTTTGTGGTGCCATTAAGGTGTTGCCTTACCAATTAAGGAGACATAGATCTACCATGCATCTTGTCATTTTATTCCCTTTTTGTTTGATCGGTATATTTACATTTCGAACGTACATAGATAAAATGTAAAACATAGATAGATTGATTTCCATTTCAATTCAGATTCATGTAATTCAAAATCCACTTAATATAAGTACAAAATGGTGCAACCCTTAACCGCATGATAACTTTGGAGGGTTCATAATAAATTCGGATGACTTACTGAAGACATGATAGCAACATTAAATATTGTTATATAATAACAAAATGACCTGCCACAATGAAAAATTATTATTTTTTTCATTTCTTTTAAAATATTTTAAACCGTTGTACGAGGTAAATATATATTTCCATCTTTACACGGTTTTGTTTAGACTACCTTATTCTTGGGAATTACTTGGAGCACCTAGCATTTTTACTGGAGCACCCAGCAAATTTCCTAAATGCCGAAAATACGCTTATGGTATTTTCGATTATAAATATCAGTAGGATTATTTTTTATTTTTGCAGCACCATTTTTGTTCCACAAAATTTTCATAAGTTAGTGTATGTTGCTTCCGTTAAGGATGATTTGAAAGCATATTTGTTCTCCGGTGGTGTACGTGCGTTAGTGAAAAGTATATGGTGGGTTGTGGTCGGTTTTCGTTGTCAGAGAAGAAAAGGCACGCAAAGAACATACAGATTGGTGATCCGTATGACCATACGGATTGCTGACCCGTATGGTCATACGGATTTGTGATCCATATGAACATACAAATTTTTTTATTTTTAATTGTTAAATTAATTATTAATAATTTAGTAAAAAAAATTTACTAATTTTTGTAATATTACATTGCTTAAAAATGAATATACTAATGATTAATAATTAAATAAATTTATATGAGAATGATTATGTATTTAATTTTTTTTATTGAAGGATGTATTTATTAGATTTATATGACATTTTAATGAAAAAGTCTTGTAAAATATTTTTTGTGTAAACAACTATATTTGTGTGAATTGAATTTGAATTTGTTGTTATTGAATTTGTTAAATGTTTTATTAAGATGGATGAAGACTAGTGGATGTACGATAGTATCATGTCTGAAGAAGTTAAAATGAATGTCAAAAATGAGGAAGATGTTGACGTTAAAGTTGATTGCTCTGATTCCTTTAATACTTCTAAGGTATTTGTGCAATTTATTGTTGTTGGTACAATAATTATATTACATAAATGTTTACTCATGGCAAACCTGATTTGAATTGTGTTGTAGTTGTTTGGTAGTCGTGATGAAGTTTTACAATGGGCTCGATCGTTGGCTCATGACATTGGATTTTTTGCCGTTATAATGAGGTCAAACACCAATACCGGTGTTCGAGGAAGAGCCTCATTTTTGTTGATAGCTTGTGAAAGGAGTGGGGAGTATAGGCCTAAGAAACATAATTTGGTAAGAACATGCACTGGCAGTTGAAAATATGGATGCCCGTTTAAGTTGCGTGCGAAGACAGTTTCGGGAGGAGACGACAGGATGGTGAAGTTAATTTGTGGGATTCACAATCACGAAAAGGCAAAGTCATTGGTTGGGCATCCATATGCAGGTCGACTGACAAAGAATGAGAAGATTGTTGTTGCTGATATGACGAAGTCCATGGTGAAGCCAAGAAATATTTTGTTGACGTTGAAGGAGCACAATGACAACAATTATACAACAATTAAACAAATTTACAATGTGAGACATGCTTATTGTTCTTCCATAAGAGGGAGTAACACCGAAATGCAACAACTGATGATGTTGCTTGATCGAGATCAGTATATTCATTGGCATAGGATGAAGAATGATAATGTTGTACGTGACTTGTTTTGGAGTCATCCTGATGCAGTACAGTTAACCAATTCTTGTAATTTGGTTTTCTTGATCAACAATACCTACAAAACAAATAGGTAGAAACTGTCGTTGCTTGATATTGTTGGTGTTACACCAACAAGAATGACATTCTCCGCTGGTTTTGCTTAATTGGAAGGAGAACATCTTAATAATGTTGTTTGGGCTTTAGAGCGATTTCGGGGTCTTTTCATGAGAGCTAATGAACTCCCTGGGGTTATTGTCACTGACAGGGATTTGTCTTTGATGAATGCAGTGAAAACTGTATTCTCAGATGCTACGAACTTGCTGTGTCGGTTCCACATTGACAAGAATGTCAAGGCAAAGTGCAAAACCCTGGTTGCTCAAAAGAATGCATGGGATTATGTGATGGAGGCTTGGGGGAGTTTGGTTGACTATCCCAATGAGAGTTCTTTTGATGAGTACCTTAAAAACTTTGAAATGGCTTGCTCTTTGTGACCTATGTTTGTGGACTATGTGTATCAAACATGGGTGATTCCACACAAAGAAAGATTTATGAAAGCATGGACAAACAAAGTGATGCATCTAGGAAACATAACCACTAATAGGTATGAATATTGATTTTTGTTTGTTTTCATTTGTTGAAATGTTGATTTAAATGACAATGATGCGATTGTTTACATGTTTTTGTATATTTCATCTGTAGGGTTGAGAGTGCTCATTGGTCACTAAAGAGACTCCAACAAAACTCTGTTGGTGACATATGCAGTGTTTGGGAAGCAATGAATAATATGATGACACTTCAACACACCCAGATTAAAGCATCTTTTGAGACAAGCACGCACGTGGTTGGACATGTGTTTAAAGTAACCTTGTACAAAAAACTACTTTGCATGATATCAAGGTACACTTTAAATGAAATTGCTGCTAAGTATGAGCGTGCAACTTATGCAGGCAAAAACCCTTCACGATGTGGATGTGTCATGAGGAGTACCCACGGTCTTTCATGTGCATGTGAGTTGTTTAAATATGTTGTTAGCTTCATACCACTGGAGACAATTTGCATTTTTTGGCGAAGACTTAGTTTTTTAGATCAAGGATTAAGTGAGACACAGGTGACCATAACTAAGGAGATGGAAACCATATCCAAACGCTTTCAGCAGCTCGATGTTTGTGGTAAAATACATTTGAAGTCAAAGCTGCGAGAAATTGCTTACCCTGATATGAACTCCATGTGTCCTCCTCCAGAAAAAGTGAAGACCAAGGGTACTCCAAAAAGACCACTTGCCAAACAAAAAAAGTCAACAAAACACGATCCGTCTTATTGGGAGTATGTTGATGCGTTACACTCTATGCAAAATAGTAATTCCTCAGTGAAACGTAATGCATCATCATCTCAGGACCCAATACAGAGACAAAATATTTCAATGTTGAATCAATTTCATCCTTGCATCCAGGATTCTATTGAAAACATTATTGATGTCAAAGCAGATGGTAATTGTGGTTATCGTGCAATAGCTACGTTATTGGGTATGGGTGAAGAATTGTGGTAATTGGTGAGGAACCATCTGCATAAAGAACTGACTACCGATGAGTATATGAACCTAGTTGGTGGCATAGAGAGATTTGAGGAATTAAAACGTTCTCTACTTGTTGACAACTTATCTAAGGTGCGTAATTTTATTATTATGTCATTTTTTGTTAAAATAACATTTTAAGTAACCACTATTTGTTATCTGTTACATGTAGGTTACCATGGAGAAATGGATGAATATTACGGATATGGGATACGTCATTGCTTCACGATACAACGTGATCGTTGTTTCTCTTTCACGACAATAAAGCATGACATTTTTTCCTCTTAGAAGTCAGTCGCCACCAGATTCTTCTATGCTTCATGTAATATGAATTGGTCATGTGTATGGAAATTATTTTGTACAGGTAATTACATAACTATGAATTTAGTAAACATGCTAAAAATTTAGTTGCGTATCTAATGTTCAATTACCACTGTCGTTATGTAACAAGTGTTGTTATGAGACCACTGTCCTTTACCACCAGTGGCGTGACTATGGAGTACACATTGTCATTCTCAGGCAAAGTAGTGGCCCACTCTGTACATAGCTAGAATGCAGCGTTACACAACTTTGTCTAGGCTGAATACCGAATTTGTTGATTTAGGTGAACCATGAACATAAAATTTTATTAGCATTGACGTTTGTGTAATTTTTTTTTTTACATTCAAAATTTTGCTTTCAATCAGTATTTTTAAAAGGTAAAAACAATTAAAAGCTTTAAAAATCATAATCATACGGTTTCATTCGCTAATGGACACGAATTCAAACATTACATTAAGTTGAACATAGTGGAAACAAATAAAATTTGCATGAAAAACTATAATTAAGTAATACTAATTTTGCATTGAATCATGTTGCGACCGAGACACATCATCTTCCATTTCCATTACCTGTTTACTAAAAACAACTAAAATTTCTATTGGCCCAAATTGTTTCCAGTAGTTAGACTGTACTAAGACCTTTAGCACGTCATCGTTAGTTTTCAAATCAATAATTTCAAATTTGATAACTTTATATGAATACTCATAGTGGCTTGGTTGTCGAAAAAACAATCGTCTTACCGTTTGTGATTGATGAATATCATAAGGGGGAATCCCATGAGGTGCAACTTGCTTGATCAAGTCCTTCAGTTCATTGATGACACATCCGGAAGGAATGCCAAACTTTTTTGGATTTTTTCCTATGAACGAGTAACCAACAAACTCATTTTGGCGTGGCAAATTCCACCTCCCGTTGTAATATAGCAGGGCATCATGAGTAGGGGTCATAGTGGCTTCAAGTAAGTTTAATATACCATCTTGTGTTCTACCAATGGTACATAATAACTCAATCGGGCCAACACACGAAAATTGATGATTACACATTAACATTGTGTTAACATCATCATCATTTTTCAATTGCATACATTCAAAGCGAGATTGGTTACCTATATATATGAATGGCTGTCGGTAGTAAATTTCATCCAAATATTGTTTGTCAATTAGCTTAAGGGCATTGTATATTCTAGTTTTTAGCATTTCAAAATCACAAGCGTTAGGTACTCGAATGGGTACTGGAGTGGAACTTTGAAAATAAACTCCACTATCATTGTGAATAATCGATCCATTTGTTAAAATAAAATCCAATGTGGAGTTCACAATCGTCTGAATGCTTGTTTCTCCAAAAATTGTCATACTTTGTTCTAAAAATTAGGTTGGGAGAGATTGTGTGATTTTTTAAAGTGTTGGCGTGTGTTAAATATATAGATGACTTTCATTAACATTGCTTCAATTTTTTAAAAAAAATAGAGACGCGTGCACATGATTCCAGTTTGTGTTGTCAACTACAACAATGTGGTGTCAAACTTTATCTTGCATTAGAATCTGTTGTTAAGCCTGACAATGTCTGTCATGCTTTATCTTAATACACATGCATTTCACAATGTCTTGTCAATTCCGACAACGATGTATCATACATGCGTAATTTATTTTAATTGCACCAATTAATTTATTTCTTAACGTAACAATTAAGTAATAATTAAGGATAGACGAATGACAACAATTTATATCGCATAATGATTAAAATTAAATAAAAAAGTCTCACTGTCGATAAATAAATATACAAAATAAATAAAATATCCAAAATAAATAAATATACAAAAATTATACACCGAAAATTTACAAAGCCAAAGTAAAACTTCAATGTCCGTCCATACACCGCCTTGGCCAATGTAGTGCCTTGCGATGCCCACACATTCTTCAACAACAGTATAGGCTTCAATTCCTTTGGTCAAGATCCTTAGGTTCAGTAGTCTGTCTAACCTATCAACAATTTCTGCAAAGTCATCCTAGCAAGTAAAATAAAACAAACATAACAATTGTTAGTAATCAAATACTTTACAAAGCAACAAACAAAAAAACCAAAAAAAATATTACCACTGCATGTCAAAGATGATGCTGATCGATGTCTGGCTCATTAGGTGTCGCTACTGCCATCGGTTGCTGATACATATCTGATTCAACAAATTCTTCATCTTGCTAAACTGACGGTACTCTAGGAGGATCCCCTGATTGTGTCGGACTCATGAATGGGTGCGAGATCATGCAAAATCAATCTAGGTAATCTAGCAAACAGTGGCCAGGCACTGCACATAATTTCCCTACAGGTGCAATGTAGTCACCAAACTGCATCCATCTATCATCAATTTCTACAGCAAACAGCGAAGACACAAAAGGGTGTGGCGGAATAGTCTGGATGTAGCCGAATTGTCGTACAACCCTCTCCGGTTGGTGAATGACCATCAAGGGGCCCCATCTGAGATGGACGAAAAATAATGAGATGACCTCAAATTCTCTAAATGAACGGTGGTCACTGTATAGAATCCAACACACCGCGTAAAGGGTTAGTCTATCCAGACGCCTCCAATACATGGAAACGGGCAGTGCCTTGTCAGAGGTCCAATGACATGCACGTGGTCTCCTCTCGTCGTAATCCTCAGCAATAACAACGGAAGCAACGAGCGGAAAATGCTCATAAATCCAACACTAAATATATTTTACAAACATATTTATTAAACTACACAGCAACATATAATAATAAACTTCAATGAAAAAACTTTTCGTGACATCTTAACTAACCTATAACAGAGTGCTATATCCTGCAAACTGCCTCGCCGTACTCTTGGATGTGTCATTTAAATTATCATACATGTGCACAAGTGCAGCAACACCCCAAGCGTAACTCGCACTCTACATCAGGTCATGCAATGCATCCAAGAATACTATGTGCACGTGTGGGGCACTCTTGTTAGCAAAGAGTGTGCATCCAAGGAGATGCACAAATACGCTCGCGTTGCTACAATCTAGTCACATGCCTCAATCTTCAGCTTATACGGGTCGCGCAACCACGATAATCGCACATAAGACCCATGACACTGAATGGTCTCTGCTCTTGCCTCTGCAATGCTGACCTCGAGTAACTCCACCAACATCTGGACAGCGTCGTCGACATGAAGTTGCTCAAGATGTGGAATGCCTCTACAACAGGCAAATGTAACAACGACTCAACCTCATCCAAGGTGATAGTCACCTCTCCAACGGGCAAATGGAAACTGCTAGTTTCCTTATGCCAACGTTCCACAAAAGCAGACATTAGTCCCCGATCGCCTGTATCTAGGAAACAAGCGATCAAAGGACTCAGTCCACTGGCCACCACAAGGCCTTCAATCTCTAGGGCAAGCCTCCTAAACTTAGCCATCTTCCTTCCATGGGAAGATAGCTTCAACTCAGGACGTTCCTGCAAACAATATTAGAAATGATGTAAAAAATAATTAACTGGTAAACTACGTTCTTTATGTTTTTTTAAAAATTACATACCTCTCCATTCCACACTCTCAAAGCAATGTGATTTTCAAAATCACTCAGAACTGATGTGTCATAGGGTCCGCTTGGAAAACCCTCAACATCAGCAACACCTTCTTCAACAGGTACTTCTAGTTAGTCGTCGACCAATTCCTCCTCAGCCGTGGGAGGGTCCTCGACAACAACATGATGTTGTCTCTGTCTACAGGCTGATGCAGTAGGCCTTCACTGCTGGGGGCATCATCGTCACTCTCGTCTCTCCACCCCAACACTTTTTCTATTGATCGTCCTAAAGTCCGACCAAGACCTCTAGTTCTAACCATTATCTGCATAATAATTATCCTATTTTTTATATTCAATGCCCTAGATTTTAATAAACGATTTCAATCATTTTTAATATCTTACAAATTTGTTATACAATTAAAATATTTGTTTCAATGTTTTGTATGTTAACAGTCAACGTCCAATTGTGGCCTGGGGGACCAACATTGCACGATTTTATAAAATAGGAGGACCAAATTTATGAATTAAATTACTGAGAGACCAAATCCAAAATTGGAGATAAACTAGGGATCAAATTTGCAATTTTGCCAAAAACTTTTAAAAAAACCATATGGATCAGTGATTCGTATGGTTGATACGAATTCACAATCCGTATGAACCATACGGATCACGAATCCGTATGGCGCACAAGCAAATACAGTTTTAAAATCAATTTAAGCATTTTATAATTTTTTTTTAAAAAAAAACCATACGGATCAGTGGTTCATAAAAAAAATTTTAAAAAAAAAACATATGTCCATATGATTCATATGGATTCACAATCCGTATGAACCATACGGATCACTGATCCGTATGGCACAAAACAGTTTAAAAATCAATTAAAGAATTTTTAAAATTTAAAAAAAAAAACCATACGGATCAGTGATTTGTATGGTTTATACGGATTAACAATATGTATGAACCATATGGCACAAAACAGTTTCAAAAATCAATTTAAGCATTTTTTAAAATTTAAACAAAAAAATTAAAAAAAAAACATACGGATTAGTGATCTGTATGGTTCATACGGATTCACACAATCCGTATGAACCATACGGATCACTGATACATAACTTTTTTTAAAAAAAATCCAATATTTAAAAAATTATATGCTAGTAGCAATAATTATTTTAAAAAACAAAATTTTAACAGACAATATTCAAACATATTTTTATAGTTTTAAGAAAAAATAAAAAAATCCAATTAACTTAAAAAAAAAACCATACAGATTACTGATCCGTATGGGTCAGACGGATCAGTGATCCATATGGGTTTTTGTCTGCAAAATCACAAGTTTCCGACAAAGCTTCACAAAAAATTCAAAACCAGTAGCAACAACCATCCAAAAACAGTTACAAACAAAAATACAATCATGCAACAACATCACAATAGCAAAAAATCAATGAACGCTTGAACAAAATCACAAAACAGCTTCAAAAGGAATGGACCACTTACCTGGAAGACGATTACCCAACGACCGAAACAAAATCGGAACCACCACCAACGGAAGAAGTGAACGACGAAAGAACACCGGAACAGGAACAACCACGACCGGATGACTGGAACAGGAACACGAACCGGAACACGAATGGACGACCGTAACATGCGTGTAGACAGAAGAAGAAGAACAAGCAGATGAGAGGAAGATGAAGAGGAAACGGTGCCGTATAAAATGTGAGAAGCAAATGCACTGTACGGACAACTAACTTTAGGATTTTATAGTAATAGGATTAAGGGCATTTTTGACTTTTCACCATCGGTGCTGGTGCCCCAACAAAAATGTTGGGTGCACCAAGTAACACCCCTTATTCTTTCTCAAAATCTGGAGCCAATTTAAACCAATAAGGGTTGAGCTAGAGATATCCTTCTAAGTAAGGGCTAGAGTTAATACCTCTTGGATTGAAAAGGATTGTGGCATTGCCTGCTAGAGTGGTTGTCTCAATGCAAGACACCTCTTGTATGAAACACTTTGAGAAATTGATGTTTAATTAGTTGAAATAGCCAATTATTTTGTCTTCATCTACTTATAGTCATTAAGAAACAATTCAACACTTCAATCACAAGAATTCTTTTATGAATTTAGATAAAATATTTAGAGAAAAGATAATTTTGTACCATCATCCAAATTAGTAAGTGAAACTATGTTCTCATTAACATGAAACCTTTTATTCCATTTTACCCTCGCCCCATCCTACATCCACCCAACCTTCAATCTCATTAAACATGAAAATTAAGTCTACTTAAAACACAAGTTAGGCCATAACCATAATATGAACGTTGAATGTGTGAGGCTTTGATAAACGTCTAAATGACTAGGACTTCTGATTTTCCCATTGATGCAAGGGAAGCTACATCGTACCTCTACTTTTCCCATTGTTAACGTTCCTTGTTAGATTATTAGTATTTAAATTATGTCACAATCACATGAAGGCTACATCATTCGTTCCCCACATAGTCCACACCACACGATTGAACCTTGAGCCTCACCATAGCCCATATATAAGAAGGAGACTCTCTCCATTCTCAACCATATCAAAACATTCATCATACAATGGCTGCAATTTTCTGGGCTTTGGCTACAGTAAGCCTTTGCTGCCAGTTAGCTACCAATGCTCAAGCCCCAGCAACCATGCCAGTAAAGTTGCCACCTACAACTTTGCCACCAACAACACCAACTGCAACATCTCCATTGTCTTCTGGCACACCACCGGCGGTAACACAGCCACCCACAGTGGCGGAATCTCCTCCTGCCACCAGTACACCAATTACATCGCAGCCACCTGAAATGTAGCTCCCAAATCTGCTCTCGTGACGCCACCAGCTCCCAAGGTTGCACCTGTTTCAAGTCCAAAAGCCCCACCACCACAACAACCAAAACCTTCACCAGTCTCACCTCCCACATCACCACCCCCACCACCTGTTGCTTCCCCACCACCATTACCACCACCAAAGATAGCCCCAACACCAGCCAAAACACCACCAGCACCTGCACCAGCAAAGGCAACACCAGCACCTGCACCCACAAAGCCAGCACCAACACCATCACCTGTTCCTCCACCGCCAACCCCAACACCAGCACCAGCACCTGTAATAGAGGTACCGGCACCGGCACCAGCACCAGTGATAGAGGTACCGGCTCCAGCGCCTGCACACCATAGGCATAGAAGGCACAGACACAGAAGGCATCAAGCACCAGCTTCAGCTCCAACAATTATTCGCAAAAGTCCACAGCACCACCTGATTCCACAGCAGAATCAGATACAACACCGGCACCATCACCAAGTCTGAATCTGCTAATATCTTTGTTTAGTGAAATATCAAATTACAATTATATACAAGTATGCCAATCAATATTACGTTGTTTTAATCACATCTTTTTTCTCCTCACAGAATGCTGCACCATCAAAGCACCAGCAAAGGAGAAATATATGGGCAACAGCCGGACTTGCTATAACTGTTTTGGTAGCTGTCACTGGCTATAGCTGCTAGCAGTGTCATGGGTGACCATGGATACACTTTAATAAGTTATTTGGTTTGCAAAATATAAACTCTTTTCAGATGTATAGATCTGAATGATGAGAATCTATACCTATGATTCTTTCCATTTTTGTTGTTGTGATCTTTGCTCGGAAAGACTAATAAATCCGAAATTTTGAATGATGGAAATAATCAGAAATGTCACAAATTCTAGTCTTATAAGTTATTACATCAAACTTGATCGGTTTCTGAGTCTTTGTTTATTTTCTCCCGAAAATCATATTCTGTGATAAGTCCAAGATTGTCAACTAGTTTGTGATGCCGTAGACATCCTGCACACTAGCAAGATGAAATTCCAATTACTTGCGTAGGAAGTGTTTGCAAAATATTAATTTTACAAAATGTCTATATAGAACAAAGAAAAGAATGAGAAAATAATATGGCCATCATCAATAAGGTTTCTAAAAACAAAAGCTTACTTGGAAAAACTAGATTAAAAGGTAACCACAAAACTGGCACCAACATCATGAGCACAAACTAACTTTAACACACTGACATGCCACAATGCAATCCAGTTACTTCCTTTATATGATTAGCACCAAACTCAAATCCCAGGAAAGGGTAGATGGCTGGGAATTCATTTTTCATTTCTTGTAGGCAAAAATTGGTGTTCCATTATAATAATATACAGAATAAAGATTAAAGATACGGTGCACCTAAAGTTGCTACACACAGATAAACATGGAGCACATATGGCAAGTTGGCAGCTAGTGAAATGTTGATGTACCAACAAAGATGGTCATAATATAAAGCATCATTCATGAATATATTTGGAGACAAAATCAAGCAGGGTTGTTCTGAAACATCTACTTTGACCCACTGTTTTTGTGGTTAAATTAAAACAGGGATAAGTTGGCAAAGACAGTGTCGATAAAAATATTAAATCATACCCCTCATATCATCCCTAAAAAAAAAGAGTCAAAATACTACATTATATGCACATGTCAAGAAAATGAAGCTTTAGCAGCTTACCAAGTTATAAGCAACAAGCAATCATTAATAACTTTCTTATAGAAAACTACATATATGCTGTAATGTATGTCATACGCTCATTCTCTTTATGGTATGTGAAGGCAACGGGAAGAAGAGAAGAGAAAATGATAATTTTTGAATGGAAAAAAGTTGCTACATATAGTATAACACTATAACTGTGTAGGTAAAAATGAGCAAGAGCTAGATTGCATGAACTATTATGCATAACATAACACCATGGTAAAGCGTAAGTCATCGATTCAAATCCGACAAGGTGCTTTTTACTTTTTTTTCCAGGAAAAAAAAGGTAGTATTTCTATTTTTAAGGAAGAATAGAAATATTGTTGATATATGGAAAAAAATTCTATTAGTAATAAAAAATAAAGTAATCGTACATTTGCTCTCACTCTCTCTCTCTTTGGGCAAATATATTGAGAGAAGAGGTTTATTATGGCAGTGAGAAGATTACATCTGGATTGTGGATCATACATGTGTGCTATAGCTTAGAACAAAAAATATGATATACTGTTATATTTCTAATCCTAACCATATGTGCAAGATTTCCAACGACCATTATCCAGTCTTCTCACATCTCACACATTCCACTTGATGTGTCCCCTATATGTGAGTATCTGAACTATGTTCAAAACCACACCATCTATTTAACCCTTGGTCTTTTCCTCAACAATCAGTTTCATTTCTGCCTCTATTTACTTTCAGATAGTAATTATTTTTTCTAGGCTAAAATATTTTTTTTTGTCCCTATAAATATCGAAATGTTCGGAACCCGTCCCTGCAAAATTTCCGATATTTTTTTCGTTCTCGCAAAATTGAAATGTGTTGTTTTTTTGGCCCAGAGCTAGACTTGGATGAAATCGAACCTACAAGGCATTTTTTTAAATTTATATTTTAAAATGTAAAATTTGGGGTTAAAAACCGTCACAAATTACAGAAAAATTTTAAAAAAATCAAATCACAATTTGTGGTGGTTAAAAACCGCCGCCCAAACCCATAACAACCACCACCAACCCCACCCTAGGGCCGCCACCTATAACAGCGACCATCAAACCCACCAAACCACCATCAAAACCACCCCCAAACACCACCATCAAAACAATCAAACCACCATCCTCTGGCCGCTCATGGACGTACGTTCTGGTGCAGTAACAGAATGCAACCATCACGACCCTGATGCTGTCGTCATGACCTCAGTCCCATCACCTCAAAGGTGCATGCGATCCTCTCTCCCTCAGATCTGCGGCCCTGACGCCGTCGCACGTCTCTACCACCACCATATCACCATCTTCGAACCACCAACAGATCCGCTTGGTGTTGGAGAGAGAGAGGGGGGGTTGGATTGGGGTACAGAGATTGGAGAGAGAAAGGGTTAGGGTCTGAACACGTGTCAACGTTCAATTGGTTAATGGACTAGCTTCTTTGCATAGTCATTAGACATGAGGTTCAGAAAATCAGAACCTACATCCAGGCCAAAAAAGTCACATATTATGATTTTACAAGGACAAAAAACATATCGAAAATTTTGCAGGAATAGATTCCGAACATTTTGATATTTATTTAGGGAAGAAAAACATATTTTAGCCCTTTTTCTACAATTGCAACTCTGCACTGCACTCTGCAGGAATGCATATATCCTTAATTTTCCAATTTTTTTGTCATATTTGTTCGAAAAAGCAGAAACCACCATCTTAGATTATGTTGGGACAATGCCTGGGGCCATACATATGACATCAGACTAAGATTCCATCCGATCCTGCACAGCATGTGTTATCCCCCTTCCCTTATAGGGAGATCCCTGTCCGCTATACCTCACTTACTAATTTAGAGAACATCTATCATAACCATATATTAAACAAACAGTTCTGATAAAATATTGGACAAATGCTAACCATGAAAAGAGTATTAAACGGAAAAGAGAACACCAACACCTATTAGACATTAATGTTAAATATACAAATTCATCATACATGTTCACTAAGACTCAAGAAATAATAGATACCTGTACAAAAACAGCACCCCTTTCATAAGCCAACCGATTTACAAGCCTCTTTGTTCTTTCACCACACAAGTTACATGTAAACTGTACAAGCAAACTTCTTCTTGGAAGATTTAAGTCAATACCAGCACCCTGCAAATGCCAAGCATAATTATATATCAATATCAAAAAACTATAGACAAGATAAATATTTGAGAGGGAGATCATGCATCATTATCTCTACCAACAAGAGAAAGATATGATTAAGACCGTAAGTCCATAACAACTTAATAAAAAACATGTTGCCTTCAGAATATCATAATGGAGGAAACTAAAAGCTACTCTTCTTATTTTAGATAAACAACATAATGAAGTGATAGACAGTCAATAACTAGAATACGAGTCATACCCTGCTAAGTGGGGAAATGAATTGAGACACTTACAACAAAAACAGCCAAGCCTTAGTAGTGAAAATATTTGAGGTTAGAAAACAAAGTTAAAACAAGATAACATTTTTGTAATTATTAATGAAAACAAAAATTAGAAACACAATTAGTCAAAATATAACCTCAGTCAGAAAAATCAAGAAACTAAAAACCATACCAATAACTCATTTTTTCTTTTCCTTTTTTGAGTTTAATTCATATGCACTCTCAAGTGTAAAACACTTTTACACAAACATTCAACAAGAATTCATCCCCTCGTTGATTATACTAAAGAACAAGATGACATAATAAAATGATTAAATGTTGTTAGATATCTATTCAACAAAGTTTTATACTTATGGTGCATATCATCATCATCATCATCATCATCATCATCATAATAATAATAATAACTCACGAACCGCTTCAGAATAGGGCGATTCTGGTTCTGGGGCAATCCCAGAATCATCAGCCACCAACCCATGCCCTCTAAATATCCGACGGGGAAGCTTTGTTGCTGCTACTGTAGCACCATAAAACTTAGACCTAAAAGACAAATGTTATTGTCTAAATTGAAATTCAGAATTATGGAATGAAAAGAGAGATTTAATCAAAGGAGAAAGGGGGTTGTGAATGGAAACCTAACCTGGGGATGCTAATGGAAGGAGGAGGGTTGAAGCAGAGGGAGTGAAAAGGTTTACGGGTTTTGTGCGAGAGGGGAGGAAGAAGGAACATATGGGCATTATACAGTGCGCTTGCCGCCATTGATGGTGGTTTGTGTGAGACAAAGACAACTCACCTTATGTATTTACGCACGCAGAGATAGCGAGGGGAGTTTGTGAAAAATAGTTGATGCAGTAGAATCTGTATAAAATTGATCATTTTATGGTCTAAATACGATTTAATTATTAATATTAATACTAGTTTTTTCTTCTTCTTATGCTATAATTAAAATGCATAATTTCTGTTCACAAAAAAATACATAATTTCTCATTCTTTATTTTAATATTTTTGGCTATGAAATGAAAAAGGAAGAAGAGATGCTATCCCAACTTATGACAAGGAAAGCTTATGGGTCTCTTCGATGCAACACGAGTACTATAAAGAACAAATAGGATAAATACTTGAGTTATATCACAATAATTTTTATCATGTACATTATTTGATGTATAATGGATCATATAAATAAAAATAATATAAAATTGTTAAAATATATTTTTAATATTTATTATCATAATATAATTTATATTATTATTATTATATATTATGTGAATTCAAATATATATATATATATATATATATATATATATATATATATATATATATATATATATATATATATATAAAAAAAGTAAGTAGACTAATAGATAATGTGACTTAAAAAATACATGACATTATAAGGTTATTACAACTAGTAGATAATGTGAATTAAAAATATATGACATGATAAAATTATTACATCGAGCAAATAATAGGAATTTAAATGTAGTGACACTATGTGTATCTTTTGAATAGTTTGTACTTTTAATAAAAATTTGTCTCATGATTTTTTTATTAACAAAAAATTGAGTTTTTGTCTTGTCCTCATCGGTTGGTTGTGTTGTTCCAGAATCTTTTTTCAAATCAAGCATGAAAAAAAATAATTTGTCATGTGTTCAATACCATAATTTCAGTAAATCAAAACAGATCCTATGAGTATTGTTGAAAACTTATTCTATCTATTTTTTAAAATTAGATTTAGGCATTTTAAATATTTTTTCTTTTCTCTTTTGGATTTGTATTCCAATACCATCAATTAGTCTTTATTTTAAATTAAATTTCATTTGTTTTTTAAAATCACTAATAATAAAAGTAATATTATATTACAATTTAAATTATTAATTATAAATATAATTTATAAGTTTTAAAATATTTATGTATTATAAATTTTAATTGATTATTTAGTTTAGGTATTAGTATAAGTGAGACTCACGGATCCATTTTCACGGCGAATGGGATGGGCAATGGTGGTTCTAGCAAAGAGCCACCAAACAGTGGTGGCGGTGGTAAACGTCGTGTTTCCTTCAAGGACTTGATGATAGGCAACAAGGCACCTGTAGCCCTTCGACAAAAAGTTGATTTGATTCAACAAAATTGGTGAAGATTGTGTTTGAGGATAATAACCCCTTGAAGACTATGGTTCATATATTGGATTCAGTTTTTGAAGGGCTATGTGTGGCATGGCAAGATGCTTTAATGGTGGTGAAAATTCTTGGGAAAAATTTTGGTTTTAATGTCATGAAGGACAAACTCTCTAGAATATGGAAATTGGTGGCAGGGTTTGACATGTTAGATATTGGAAACAATTTCTATATGGTCAAGTTTGATACGGAGGCAGACAAAGTGAAGGTTATGACAGAGGATCCATGGATGATATTTGATCATTATGTGACAGTGCAAACATAGACTCCTGCCTTTAGCTCTCCTACAACAAAGATAGTCAAAATTGTAGTTTAGGTTAGGTTTTCAGGTTTGATCTTTTTCTATTATGATGAAAGCATCCTTCTAGCACTTGCAGCGGCCATAGGCAAACCTAAGGAGTTAAAGAATTTAAGACAAAATACCAAATTAAAGTAGATCAATTTTTTTTCATTCCCGAGGAAGTGCATATTTTACCAGAATCTTCTTCCATAATGGTACGGAACAATAGTATCGTTGAAGTAGATACACTAATCACTTTAAATATAAGAAGTCGAGTAAGGGGATTGGTCCGATTGGAGAAGAAAAAAAAAAGATTGAATTAAAATATTTTCCGGGGATATCTATTTTCCCGGAGAAATGGATAAGATATCCCAACACAGTGCCGTGTTGATACCACCAAGAACGGTAAAAAAAAATTCAAAAGAAAAAAAAAATGAAAAATTGGATCTATGTCCAATGGATCACAATTACGAAAAAAAGTATTTTGTTTTGGTTCGACCGGTAATTTTATATGAAATAGCGGATAGGATCAATTTAGTAATTAGAGTTGATTCAGATACCTTGGATGTTAGACAAGGTAAATTTGCACGTGTATGTGTTCAAATCGATTTAGACAAAGATGTGGTTGGCAAAGTTTGGCTAAAGGATTTCTGGTATAAAGTTGAGTACGAAGGATTGCCTGCATTTGTTCATCGTGCAGGTAGAGGTACTATGGGCACTTGGCCAGAGATTGTCCTAAGGTAGCTCAGGTTGTTGAGTAGAAGAATACTTTGGTGAATGATCTTGTTGTGACGGTAAAGGAGAAGCAACCAATGGTTGTTCTGTCGTGCACTAATAGGGCCCCTCCCAAGCAATTAATTATAAAAGGAAATATTACAAAAAAAAAAAAATAATGGTGCAATTATGGTGGGGGAATTCATCTAATCAGGAGGGAAAGCACTTACATGGTGAGTGGCTCATTGTTAAGCATTGATGTTGTTGCTCAATGCATAGGCAAGTGTACCTAGTCTATTGAAGTATGAAACATAAGTATAAAAGAGTACCGTCCTCAGAGAATTGTATGATACCTAAGAAATTGAAAATGTTTTGTTATCTAAGTATTAAGAAATACTCCAACAAAGGGGAAATTTTGCTACAACAAATTGTCAATTCCTTGTGGCAAAATGGCTACAACGAGAAGTTAAAAAATGGAAAAGAGTACTAATGCAGAGAAGTAATTTTGCAGCAGCAAGTTATCAATTTTTGTGGCAAAATTAACTAATCAAATATCATTAGGCATTCATTGTAGCAAGGCGTCAATTTGTTGTGGCGAATGATAGAGTATTTTGGGTTTTTCAATGTTCAAAAATGAAAAATTAGGTGGAGAAGGTGATGCTGGATCTAAATTTCATGAACTCCATCATATATATGGCCTCAAATCCTAATCATACATCCAATTTGAACACAACCAAGATTTAACTAAAGTGATATATCCTAATTCCTTAGGTAAGAGATCCTCAATTCCTAGACTACATTCCTAATTCCTTAGGTAACCTAACCTAAAATTTGGAACAAAATCAGAAATCTCAACAATGCAAAACCTAATCTCATTCCTATGACCTTATATCCTTTCACAGGCTACTCCAAATCTAGGATATGAACTTGTTTCCACACAATTCAAATCCCTAAGATGGATGTGTCTGGCACCAACCTATTGGTTGTGAGGTTTCTTCCCCTTTTTACTCTATCCTTTTTGCCGGCCAATGAAAGAAATTTATAATAGAATGATAGGCTTTAACTTATCACCCTCACTCTATTCTCACCTAAATTTCAATGATGGTTTCCAAGTCTCCTTAATGAAACAACTAAGGGAAAAAGAAGAATTGCATGTATTAAACAAAGCACGCACAATTGAACAAAAGAAGATTAAAGTTCTCAATAGTCAAATAGGATCGTAGGTGTACAGTGACTGGCTTTGCGAGACCATTTTGGCCTACAAAACCTAATCTTATTCCTAAGACCTTATATCCTTGCACATTCTACTCCAAATCTAGGATATGAACTTGTTTCCATACAATTCAAATCCCTAAAACCTATGTCGATCACTCCTAAGCATAGAAATTAAGCGAAGTAGAAAGGATTGCATAAATTGAAAGTAGAACATAAAAACGAATCACATAATCTGGAAATCCACTTCATTCAAATCAACAAAAAAAAGATCAATGTACAAAACTCCATGGAATAATCCATGGATGAACAAAATAAATAAATAAAAATCTATTGTAAAAATTGGAGAAGATGAGAGAGAGGAGAGAAAATCGCTCCCAAAACTTTTCCAAAACAAAAAAAATGAACTAAAGATTAACAGCCCCAAATTGTTGTTACAAGGATTTTTATTGCAAGGCCTAAGTAATTTCTATCGTGATACAATCTCTATCGCAAAGCCTAAGCAAGATATGTGGAAAAATTTTGTTGTGTAAAAAAAAAAGATTTGACAAAGGATAAAAGTCAATCTTTACATAATGTGGTGCATGTGGGATGTCCAATTCAAAAAATGAACCAACTATTTATGATGCAAAGATGGGAATCAAATCCACTGTTCCAATGAAGGCAATATCACTCATCAATTGGTTATTCTTTGTGATGACCAAGAATGCCAATGTCAACCTATGGAGATGGCAAAGAATAATGGTTAGCAAAATGTAGGCCAAGATGAAATGGTTCCTGAAACTCTTTTGGAGGGGGCCAACATGCAACAATGTAGATCATGGGTGACTTAATGTCCACAATTTTATTTTGTTTTATTTGCATTTTTTCAAACAAATCTCTATTGTGGCATGGAATATTCATGGAGCCTCGGGATTGTCTTCAAGGCACCATGTTCATGATATTGTATATTACAATCACCTATAGATGTTTTTTTTTATCTTTGAGACTCATGGTTTTTTGCTTAGGTGGAAACTTTTTGGACCAATTTTGGCTTTCAACGTTTGTTTATTCAAGAGATAGTTGATCATTCTAGTGTTGTCTTGGTCTTGTCTTCTGTTATAGATATCTTTTGCTCTTTATTTCATTCTATGAACCAAGTCATTTTTTTTTGTCAAGAGAAGAAATATTACTTGTTTTTGCACAATGATTTATGCTTCCATTATTCCCCCTCTTTGTAACCATCTTTGGGAGTAGATAAGGGAAATGAGGAATCAAATTCCAGGTTTGTGGACTTTAATTGGTGATTTTAATAAAATTTTGCACCCTCCTAAAGTGGTATTCATAAGTAACTTGATAACTTTCTCCATTCTAGTCTTCTTTTCTCTCGAAAGAAAATTACAGGATTATTATAATATAGTTCACTAAGAGGAGATGCTTTGGTACCAGTAGTCAAAGGAAAAATGGATTAAATTTGGTAATAAAAATACCAATTTTTTCATACCTAAATTGTGATAAGGAGAAGAAAGAACAAGATCTTAGGTCTTGACATTGAAGACACTTGGTGTAATGATTTTGAAATGCTTAAAATGAAAGGTCTATCTTTTCCAATCTTATGAACCATGACACCAAGGGAGTCTACAATTTTTCATTCCTTAGGTTGACCAGAAACCCTGTGAGGTTCTAGTGGCCTCTATTTCTTTGGAAGATGTCAAGCATTCTATCTTTTCTATGAGTTCCTATGAGGCACCAAGTTAGATGGCTTTCAACCTATTTTCTTAAAACTTATTGGAATGTGGTTGCTAATGATGTGTGGAGATTTCTTTTGGAAACTTTGATCATGTTCTTACAGAAACTCTCATTGTTCCTATTCCTAAAGTGGATGCTCCTTTCTCTTTTTGAGATTTCAGACCTATAAGCCTTTGCAATGTCCTTTTTAAGGCCATCTCAAAGGTTTTAGTCAATAGAATTAGGCTTCATCTTGACAAATTGTTTGGGCATCTTTAGAGTAGATTCTTCCCTAAGAGAGGCATTTTTGATAATTTATGGTTACTAAAAAATTGTTCATCATACGCATAAAAGGAAAGGGAAGACGGGGTTTGTTATTTTTAAAGTTGACTTTGAGAAAGCCTATGATTGAGTGGATTTGAATGTCTTGAAAATCACTCTTATGGATTTTGGGTTTCCTCCTGAAATTATGACCCTTATTATGAATTGTACCATTTCTACATCGTTGTCCACAAAATGGAATGCCAAGAAGCTTGAGAATTTTGCTCCAAAAATAGTGCTTAGGCAAGGAGACCCTATGTCCCTTTTCCTCTGTGTTCTTTGCATGGAGAAATTGTCTCTTCTTTTACATAAGGTGCAAGAGAATGTTTGACTTCTTGTTAAAATTGCCCCTAATTCCTCAAGTATATCTCATCATTTTTTTTACAGATGATTGTTTATTATTTACTGAAGCAAAATCCTCTCAAATCAAAAGTTGACAAAAAAGTCCTTGATACTTTTTGCAATGTTTTTGGTTTGAAAATCAATATTCAGAAATCCAAGTTCTCGACATCCAAAAATATCTCTATTGTCAAGGTAGATAAATTTGTGTCTATATCTCATTTTAATCATACTCGCAAAATAGGGAAAACTTAGGGATTGCCTATGATCATTGGAAGAGAGAAAATGGTGATTTTAATTACATCCTTGTGAAAATCAATTTAAGGTTGTCGAGTTGGAAAATGAAATAGTTGAACAAGGTGGGGAGAGCCACCTTAGCTATATAAGTTCTCACCTCTATCTCATATATACCATGCTTTGTGTCCTTCAAGGAGTTTGTTAGAGGATTGACTTAACAATGAGGAAACTTATATGGGGAAATGACCACTGTCATTGGGTCAAACGGGAAACTCTAACTTTTCCTAAATCTCGTGGGGGATTGGGAGTTTGTCCAACAAGGGATATTAATATTTCTCTTCTTAGGAAGCATATTGGGGATATGGAGCATGAGAAACAAAATTTGTGGCTTCAAATGCTTGAATCTAAATATTTAAAAGATAGGTCAATTCTACATGCATCCTTAGAAAATGGTGTTTCAAACTCTATGGTTAAAGCCTTGGATCATCTCAAGTTGGGTTTCAAATTCAGAATTGGCAAGGGGAACACATCTTTATGGTATAATAAATGGCTAGACGATGACTTTTTTGTGTAAACCGGTGCCACATGTGAATATCCTGGATACTTATCTCCAGCTTTGTGACCTTTACCATCAAGACATGTGGCATTTTGAAAATTTAGCTACAGTGCTACCATCAGAGATTAAGAGCGAGCTTCAAAATTAGATTATCAATGAAAACTTGGTTGAAATAGTTATTTGGGGTCACTTAGGAAATGATGTTTATACATCTTCATCTCCCTTTAAATGGCTCAATGCTGAGAGTCCATCGCTTATTCCTGCTCAAAGTGTGAACTTGTCCTGGGACTGGAGTATGAAATTACCAAAATATATCATTCATTTTCTTTGGCTCACCTTTGACAATAGCCTCCCTATTAACATATTTTCGAGTTTTTAGACATTTGTCTACAAATCCTTTTTGTAACAGGTGCAACTACGAAGAGGAGTCTATTATTCATTTAATGTGGGATTGTCTTTCTTCTAGACAAATGTGGTGACACCTAAAGCATACAAGGGTTGATTTCTACTCAGTGAACCTTCATAGTTTGTTGATAGCCAACATCAACACTGCAATGGATTTTTATTCACATCAACACTTGTGGCACATCATCAACTAGATTCAGACACTTCACCAGGATATTATGGTGGTTTGACATCAATCTTTGTAGTAGCAGAATTTTCGATTTGTTAGTTGGAAAACACCACTTTTTTGAGCTATTAAATTGAACATTGATGGCAACTCTTTTGAAAACTCGGGGATACTTGGATATGGTCACATTTCTCGAGATCATTTTGGAAATTGATTTTTTTCTATTGGGAATCACCATTCATTGAACTATTAATTTTTTTCTATTTAAGTCTATTTAAATTAATTTGAATTCAATAAGATTTTTTTCTATTGGACTTTTTTAAGGTCTATATCTGGCCCAAAAAAGTCCATGGATAAATGGGCCAATCCGTGGGCCCAAATGTAACAATCCACTGCCCGTTACATGGAACTATGAACTATCTCAAGTGGAAGACTTTATTTTAATCCATTAAGTGAAAATGAGTGAGGAATCTTTAGAAGAGAGATGGATGACATACAATTGGTACACTAGGGGATAATTCAAACAGTTCAAAGGAACCAGGGGAAACGTTGAGTTATGATAACCCGACTAAGGGAATTTTCGGTTAGTTCGAGGAACTCATGGGCCTCACTTGTCATTCCTGACTAGAGCGGAGCCGTATCCATGGTTGGTGAGAGCATCATGTCATGTACCAACATGAGATGTGTCCTCCCAATCGTCATCCATATGTTACGTAGAAGACCACTAACGCTAGTGGGGCTTAATGGAAGTGTGGGTCCAAGATGTGATAATGTGTGAGATAGATGTGTGGACTAGGATACTGTGAGCATTGTTTGCTAGTGAACCACACCTGGTGATTGTTTAGTTTGGTGTGTGACGTTTCTTTGTTTGTGGCTTCTAAGGGAGTGGAGGACTCACCCTTTACACCAACATTTTCATGTTTAGAAGATAAGCACCAGGAAAGATCTCTGCTTTTGGGTTAGAATCTTTAAGTGTAGGAGGGTTCCTTCGAGAGTTCTTCATCAGGTTCTCGTTGGTGGGTACATTTTCATCTGGCATGTACCTTCTTGATGGCATGATTATTCTATAGGGCTTGGATAGATGATTGCTCTAAGACTTGGGCTACTTTGGTGTATTGATTTGAATAGACCTAGGTTTCAGGAACTTTTATATGTGTTCAGTCATTTTATTTACTTACTATTTATCTTTGATACTTATTTACTTATGTTTGGTGGCCATGGAGGCTCATCTCAGATATATATATATATATATATATATATATATATATATATATATATATATATATATATATATATATATATATATATATATATATATATATATATACACACATGATGTTATTTCAAAGATGTAAGGGGTTATACTTAAAGTTTAACTATTTATTATATATATTAACTTGCGGCTTTAAATGAAACAATATTTGTAAATACGTATATTGCATATGATTTTGAAAATAGACCACTTTCTTTTTAAGTTGATAGCTTTTATTAAAAAGAAAAAGGTTGAGGAACCTTCATGAAAAATTTTATTTCAATGAAAAATTTGCCCTATCTTTTCATTTTCTATTACGACATTTATGAAAAGGCTTTGAACTAACTTGTTTATAAAGATGAATAAAAGGTATTTGAAGTGTATTTGTAAACCCAGATCTTAGGGTGTTACAATTATAAGACCTATTTTGAAATTGACACCCTATGAGATTTACAAAGGTAGAAAATCAAATATATCAAATATCAAGGTATTTGGATGTAAATAGTTTGTTTAAATAATGGAAAAGAATCACTTGGCAAGTTTGATGCAAAACTCGATGAAGGTTTATTTCTAGGATACTCATCTACTAGCAAGGCATATAAAGTTTTCAATAAAAATCATTAAAGATTGAAGAATTTGTCTATGTTGTATTTGATGAATCTAATCGCCAAAAGGGGGGAAAAGTGCTTGTTTTTATGATAATGTAGGGAGTCCAAGGGAAGCTTCTCCATGGAGTGAAGAGGTGGTGAGCAATAAGCCTTAAGAAGAAACCTAATCACAACACAACTTTCTTCCCAAGGAATGGAGAACACCAAGGGATCTCTCTATGGACAACATCATTGGAGACATAGAAAAGAGATTAACTAGACACTCTTTGAACTTGTTTTTTTTTTAATATATTGCAATTGTGTCTCAAGTAGAACCCTTGTCTATAGAGGTACTTAAAGATGAGTTTTGGATAATGTCCATGCATGAAGAGTTGAACTAATTTACAAGGAATGATGTATGGGAATTGGTACCTTATTCTAAAAATATAAACATCATTGGCACTAAATGGGTGTTTAAAAATAAATTGGACGAACATGGTTTGATCACTAGGAATAAAGCAAGGCTAGTAGTCAAGGGCTATAACCAACAAGAGGATATAGACTTTGGTGAAACCTATGCACCAGTAACTAGATTTAAGATTGTAAGATTGCTACTTGCTTATGCTTTGTTATGAATTTCAAGTTATACCAAATGGATGTCAAAAATGTTTTACTAAATGGATACATTGAAGAGGAAGTTTATGCTTCCCAACCTTCATTCTTTGAGGATCATAAAAATCCAAATCATGTATACAACCTTAAGAAAGCTCTTTATGGACTTAAACAAGTACCAAAGCAATGGTATGAAAGACTTAATAACTTCTTTCTTGAACAAAAGTTTGAGAGAGTTATAGTTAATAAAACACTTTTCATTAAAAATTTCTCTCACAA
Organism: Glycine soja; assembly: GCF_004193775.1. Lineage (NCBI taxonomy): Eukaryota > Viridiplantae > Streptophyta > Magnoliopsida > Fabales > Fabaceae > Glycine > Glycine soja. Next base: position 27,196,306 of record NC_041002.1, on the reverse strand, counting down.
CATTTTACTTGTGCAAGTTTATGTAGATGACATCATTGTTGGTTCCACTTACAAATCTCTTAATGAAGATTTTGTGCACAAGATGCAGGGAGAGTTTAAAAAGTCAATGATGGGAGAGTTAAATTACTTTCTTGGTCTCCAAGTGAAGCAATTGGACCATGGAACGTTTATTCATCAAACAAAGTACTACAAGGACCTCAAAAAGTTTGAGATGGACAAAAATAAGGAGACTACAACTCTTATGGCTACAAATTGCTACCTTAGTACTGATGACAAAGGAAAATCCATTAATAAAACAAAGTATCAAGGTATCATTAGTTCCCTATTTTACTTGACTGTTAGTAGACCTGATATCATATTTAGTGTTTGCATATGTGCATGCTATCAACCTAATCCTAATGAGTATTCTCTACTGTAAAAAGGATCATGAAATACCTTAAAAGGAACTTTATGAAATAGAATAAATCACACTAGAAGGCGGGTTGAATAGTGTATTAGTCAAAATATAAAACATTTTTGAACTGGAAGATGTTATAATAAACAAGTTGATAAGAACCCTCGTCCAATGATTGAAAGTGAATCGTCGTCCAGTGATGTATAAAACTTATTTTCAGTGTATAAAACCTTGTGTGCAGAATGTGCCAACAATGGACTTTGAAATACTTTGATAAGCTAAAGAAGAGTAGTAGAAATAATTTGTTTTATTTTGGTTCACTCAACCTGAGCTATGTTCAATTCTCCTTTACCAACTAGTAAAGGGTTCTACTAATCAAACTTGATTACAAAAAGTATTTTCTTTCTGCCACTTTTGGCTTACAACTATTATGAAGGCCACCATTGACACAACCCTTATACTCCCCCTGAATATAAGAATACCCAAGTATTATTTTGTCACTAAGTCACTACTGACTTTTACAAACAGAAGTTTGATATAGAATAAGAGATTCTTTACAACACTCAATGAGTGAATTTACAATAAGGTTCTAATATCTCACAAGTACTTTGTGTATTGTTCGGATTCCGACAAGTGCACCGGATCGCACAAGTAGTATAAAATGGTAAGAATCGAGTATCGAACTCTCGGGAAACTTGTGCTATTTGGTAAGCTATTTCAGCAAATAAGTGTCTGGTGTGTAAAGATAAGTGTGAATATGAACAGGTGTATAAACTGTCTATGCAAAAAGAAAGAAAATCATGCGAGAGAAATGATGTGTAAAAACAAGTAGAAACACATTGGTCTTCCTAATAGGTGCCTGATGCTGAAAAGATATTCTCTATCTAACAATGCTCATGTGTTCTTATGGTGTCTCCTGAGATACTAAACCCCGATTCTTCGTGATAGTTTAGCCTAATCCTGATCAAGCATCGTCTGCAGATTTCTCTTGTAAGACTAAACTCAACCAGGACCACATTAAGACACAAATACACAACTAACTTATCGCACCTCGATTCCTCGTGATAGTATGACAACTTAGCCCTGCACTATCAAGGACTTTAGATTCAGACCAATTTCCACTGTTGAATGACCCTAACAAAGCATGCATCTACGTGATCAAGGTAAAGGCATACTGGAGTGAAAAATAGATAGCACAGAGAACACACAAAACATCATTAAATAGATAAAAATATATTTACATCAGGTACCTACAAGGAAGATCCAACAAAGGATTTAGCTTTCCATACCAGGAAGCCTTCTTTACAACAAAGAGAAGAACAAGATGAAAGATTGCAAAAATACAAGTGGTGAGGATGTCTCCTTCACCTCTAGGATCTCACAATCACTCACAAACTCATCTCAAGCTCTCAAGCCGGCTACTGCTTTAAGCTCTGGTCTCTGCAGATCTTCACACAGCAAAATCTCTCAAAACTCTCTGGAAGTTGGACCTTTCTCTCTCTAGAAACCCTAGACATGCAAAGCCCTGAATCCCAGTCCAAAACTCCCTCTCTAAAATCTGATTTCAAGCTTAAATAGGTGGCCTTGTTCGTGCTCGTGCGCTTAGCGCACTTATGTACCGCTTAGCATACATTAGTGAATTTCGGCTTAGCGCGTGCCTTTCTTGCTTAGTGGATGAACTAAAGCGGTGCACTTAGTGAGATGAAGCAGTGTGCTTAACCAACCTGTACAACTCATCTTCTTCTAGAGTCTTCCTCACGCTTAGCCCATGAGTGTTGCGCTTAGCGGACGCTCGCTAAGCCAGCAGATTGGCTTAGCGAGAAGGTGAAAAACAACACTTTTCAAAGCTTGCCTAATTAACCTGAAATTGAGAGAAAATGATTATTAAACACACAAAATGGAAGTACTAAGTATTTATTACCTATACTTAATAGAAAATACTTATAACACTACAAAATAATCATAAATTGGAAGAGTTTGATACAATTTACACAAGTTTTATACACAAAAGTTAGTCGTATTCACCGACTAACATGTATTACAAAGAATGGACTCTCTTAAGCTCAATGTATTTCTCAACTAATGTTTTTATTTTCTCTCATTTCTTGATTCATGACTCTTGTTTTTCTGCACTTGTCCATCACTATTCTTCAATTCTTGATGTCGTATTTATAGGTAGAGAGACACTTGTAATTGTGGAGAGTATCTTCAAAATTGAATAATATGACCGTTATGCAGATTGATCTTATTTCCTAAAATAAGCTAATATTGCACATTTTTGTTTGATAGGATCAGGACTTTTCATATTTGTTATTCATAACTCAATATGACCGTTAGACATATAAAAAGAAATCAAAGATAGATTCACATATATGGTCTTTTTAAATAAAATCATATAAACTAGAATAAATTAATAACATAAATGAAATGCTTATCCAATTGTTGTTTGGATGAACTAGACGAGTACTTCCTGCTTCTAGTGGACAAGGTATCCATTATTGGATAAGTCTTACCTGGTGTTGCTTCCAGTCATCAAACATGTTTGACTTACGTGTAACAAAATGGTTAACACAAATTTATATCTTTGTTTTCATCAAAACCTTAAAGAGATGTCTAGGTTGTCCAGTGATGGACCGTCCAATGTCTAACACTTTAAATGTTGGCCTATGGTACCCTAAGGGTGATGAGATCTCTAGTGGGATACTCAGATTCAAACTTTGCTGGGTGTAAGCTAGATAGGATAAACACCAATGGTACTTGCCACTTATTAGGAAATGGCCAAGTTTCTTGGAATAGTAAAAAGCAAATATGTGTTCCCTTGTCTACGACCGAGGCTGAATACATTGTTGCAAGAATTTGTTGTGCATAAATCTTAGGGCTTAAACAACAACTTTCTGACTTTGGATTGCATATAGAACATATTCCCTTAAGATGTGATAACACTAGTGCCATTAGTCTTACTAAGAATTCTATCATGCATCCCAAAGCATATAGTGATTAGGCATCATTTCATTAGGGATCATATTCACAAAGGTGATTGTGACATTGAGTTTGTTGATATAGACTCACGACTAGCTGACATCTTTACTAAACCTTTAGCAAGGCATAGGTTCTACCATCTTCATAATGAACTTGGCATTTTAAGTGAGTTTAATCTCACTTGAGGCAATAGGGGAGCCTAAATTCATTTCATGTACATATTCATTTGTTTATGTTATGCTTTTTGTGTGTTTTTTTTTTGTTATATGTTCATTTAGAAAGCATGGAAATCTTTTTAGCATGTTATTTTCTATAAAAAAATTTGCATTATCATACATGATAATCGATTACATGATTTTATAATCGATTAATTCGAGTAGAGGCTACTATCTTAGGATCTAAGGGTTTGGAGTAATAGATTACACTGATTGATAATCGATTACCATTTTTGTAGAGGCCTTAAACTCTTTCTAGGCTAGGCTATAATCGATTACAACACTTGGTAATCGATTACAGAGTGTCTAAAACATTTTTAGAAACAAAAATACACTTTCTCTGTTCTTGTAAATACCTAAACCTTTACCTAAAATCCTCACTTTTCTAACACTCAACCCTTTTTTTCAAACCCTAATAGACATAACCCACATCCTATCTTCTTCTCCAACCCTTTTCAACCTCTTTTTCGTCCTTTATCCTTAACCTCCATCAATGGCTAAAACTAAAGGCAAGAAGATGAAGAGCATTAGGCACAGACCTACAACCCTAAAAACAATATCACAAAAGGAAAATGAGCCTACAAAGGGTCACTCTTCCAATAAGGGCAAAAGGACAACATGGTCTCCATCACCACCACCCTCTCCAAAGGTCACTTCATGGTTTTCAAAGGAACATTATGAAGTGTCCTACGTGTACAATTATGCTTAGAAGGAGTTGATTCACTTCATGTTTCTAAACTTGGAATGGCTAAAGACTAAAGGTTTTGTTTTTTCAGAACTCTTCGAGTATCATGGGTTGAAGAAGCTTGTGGAGATGAAGGGCACATCTACCCTGAATTGGTAAGAGTTTTCTACACTATTTCTCATATTGATTGTGATATTGTACCTTGAAATAATTGATTATCTCATATTGTAATCGATTAGATTTTGTATGGAACCTTAGGAGCTTTCCATGTTTCGAAATAATCAATTACCACATTTGATAATCGACTATTCTAGAAACCATAGAAGCTTGAGAAGCTCTTTGTGAAACGAGATAATCGATTACCTCATTCTGTAATCGATTACCATGTTTTTGGAAATGTAGAACATGAGGGATTTAAGTGAATTAATTGATTACCCAAATTGTTAATCAATTAAATCTGTTATTCTATTAAAATTATATATATCCTCACTTGTTTATTCTCATTAGTGACTCTTGTTTAGATCTTATCTTTTGAAAATAATTTGAGAGTCATCTAAGGGAACCATTCTGGATTTCAACGAGAGATTCATGATGATCTTCATCATGGTTTGAGCAAGGAAAGAAAGCCTTGAAGATATTGTGATCTGCACATGTAGCTGTATACAATCCTATTTCAATTTGTTTCTAGTTTTTTTTACCTTGATTAGGGTTATCAAGGGTTTATGTGAGTTGATAGGATTTCAACTCCTGATCTTTCTAAGGTTCAAGAGAAAAGTAGAATTTTAGGGAATTTCATAGTATTTGTACTTGATTCTCTATTAGTGGAGATTCTAAAGGGTCTTAGAACAATGAGATGTATGTTCTTCTAGGACTAAACCAGTATAAATTCCATGTGTGATTCTCTCTTGTTGGATCAAGTGGCCTCAGAATAATTAAGAAGAGGGAGTTGAATTAATTATTCCTAAACCTTTACTAATTAAAAATTACTCTTCTAAGGCTTTTACTATGTTGTTAAGTGAATAAAGAGTAGAATAGAAACTTAACCAAAAGTAAAAGTGGAAATTAAAATGCACAACGGAAATTAAAAGAGTAGGGAAGAAGGAGACAAACACACAAGAGTTTTTATACTGGTTCGGCAACAACCCATGCCTACATCCAGTCCCCAAGCGACCTGCGGTCCTTGAGATTTCTTTTCCAACCTTGTAAAAATCCTTTTACAAGCAAAGATCCACAAGGGATGTACCCTCCCTTGTTCTCTTTGAACAACCTAGTGGATGTACCCTCCACTAGAACTGATCTACAAGAGATGTACCCTCTCTTGTTCTCAGTCAAATCCAAGTAGATGTACCCTCTACTTGTACCACAAAGGATGTACCCTCCAATGTGTTAAGACAAAGTTCTCAAGCAGTTAAACCTTTGAAACTTTGTGAATGGGGATACAAAAGAATTCTCAGGCGGTTAGTCCTTTGAAATCTTTTGTATATGGGAAAGGGAAGAATCAAAAGAATTCTCAGACTGTGTCATTTTGAATTCTTTGACAAGGGAGAAGGGAGACACAAAAGAATTCAGGCGGTTAGTCCTTTGTTCTTTTGGAAAAGGGAGAAGAGAGACACAAAAAGAATTCAGGCGGTTAGTCCTTGGCAAATTCTTTTTGGCAAAGGGAGAATAAAATGAAAAGAATGAATAGCACAAGTTTTCAAGGTTTGGAAAACCAGAAAACTTTGGAAAGCTTTTGGCAAAAGGAAGAAGAAGAAGTTCAAAGAGACTCAGAAATCAATTTGGAAAAATTGCTTGTGTAAAGAATGAATTGGAAAAGATAGATAGATAGATAGATTGATTGATTGATTTGAAATGCAAAACAAAGCCTTGTTTTTATAGACTCTTCATGTCTGGTCAAGAGAACCATTAGAAGAGTTATGACTTTTAGAAAAAACTTAAAACTAATTTGAAAAAGTCAAAAACTATTTGAAGAGTTACATCTTTTGATTTGTTCAGAAATTATCACTGGTAATCGATTACCAAATCAGTGTAAACGATTACACAAAGCTTTTTTGTGAAAGAATGTGACTCTTCACTTTTGAATTTGAATTTCAGCGTTCAAGCACACTGGTAATCGATTACCAAAATATTGTAATCGATTACAACATTTTGAAATCAATTGAAACATTGTAAATTTAGTTGAAAGCTTTTTGAAAACCATTTTGCTACTGGTAATCGATTACAATAATCTGGTAATCGATTACCAGAGAGTAAAAACTCTTTGGTAAACAGGTTTTGAGAAAAATCCATGTGCTACTCAGTTTTTGAAAAAACTTTTTCATACTTATCTTGATTAAGTCTTCTCTTGATTCTTGAATCTTAAGTCTTGAATCTTGATCTTAATTCTTGGAAACTTGAACCTTAAATCTTGATTCTTGATTCTTGAAATCATCATCTTTGTTATCATGAAGTGTTCTTAACCTTTGAGCTTTTTGTCATCACCTTTGTTATCATCAAAACTTCTTTGAATCAATCTTGATATCATCATGAAGCTTGCTTCTACATCTTTTTCTCTAAACCTTTGTTTTGATAATCAATCTTGGTAATGGAATTGTTGTAAAAGGGTCATAATACTTTGTTTTTCATAGAATTGTGTATTCATTGTTTTCTTTTGTTGAAAAATATTTATTATCTTGTTTTGAGAAACCTTGATTACACTGAGGGGTTAGCTTTAATTGAACATTAAAGAATGAGTTGGTAATTAATTCACAAGAATCTATTCAATTCCCCTTCTAGGTTCCCGGTTATTCCAACAAACAATAAGGCCTCAACATGATATGGATGTACTTATCACAAAACAACAAAAAACATATTGCGAGAAATCCAATTTTGCGATTTTGGGAAACCCTATGATTCTCAAACCACTAAATTGCCTAATGGGATTCAAGGATCTCTCACCTATGTCCTAAATAACAAATCATTCTTGTAAACCTATCAATAAATCATGCATTTCAATGATTCAAAAGTGTTTTGCAAATTGCAATAAAAAAAAAACAAAAAAATTCAAGAAGTAAACAAAATGTTATGATGAATATGAATCAAATCAAGCACACAACTTTGATATCCCCACATTAGCTTAGGAACTATAAAAGTTGACATAATCATCAATTGTTTCCTATCCACATCAAAAGAATCAACCTGTCAAAGTGAGATTTTGAAATTGTCGTATCATGTTCACGATTGAGGAAGATTGATAGAGGGTACTTACTTTTGTGTGTGATTGTACAAAGAAATAGAAATAATAAGAGAATTGAAAAAAAGATATACTAATACTTGGTCTATAGGAATTTGCATAGGTCATAAGTATTTGTAGTGTTGTGAGGTAATATATCCGTTATGATCAATTGTTTCAAAGCGGAAGGGAAGCTTGAGATTTTGGTCTTTTGATGAAAGAGGAAAGCTTGAGATTTTCTTTCATTTTTTTTCTTGTGAGGGAGGGAAGCACGAGATTTTGTTCTTTTAGTCAAGGATTAAAGTATATATGACGTAAATAATTGAAAATTTGTGTACCTAAAAACTTTTTAAATTGAATAATTGATAAGAAAAATTATATATTTTACACAACGATATTTATATTATTTGAAAGTAAAATTCAATGCCAAAAAAACGTGAGGAAAGCAAATTTTTTATATTTTTTGTTTTATAATAGTTTAGTTTTTTCCCGTTATTTTTTTTAGTGGCATTTGAATTAGATTACTTTTCTATTGACATTGAAGTTTACTAATATATATATATATATATATATATATATATATATATATATATAAATTATTTAAAAATTTAGAAGTAAATTAAATTTTAAAAATTGTGACTGATTCTAAAGAAATATAACTAATATTCTTTAGAATAAGAAAACAGAATATTAAATTCAAATAAATTATAGATAGAAAAAAGACTTAGAATGGAGAATTTGAAATAGGAGATCTAAAAACATATCTTTTTGTAGCACTAGTGGTAAGTACTCAATGGTTACTCATGTTTTTACAAACCTGAAAAAATTCAACAACGATGGGTTAGGACTCACAGATTTGAAACCCGCCTTTTTTTAATTTTGAAAGTCTGACACTACCAATTGAGTTATCCCGCCTTATATTTATAACACTTTTCTTTTACATATGATACCTTTAACAAAGTCCTAATCATTTCAAAAAATATATGTTGAATATAGATTGTTATATTATATATAATGCTTTAAATTAAAGTTAAAAGAACATATTAAATATTTTGTTTACATGTTATATTAATTTGTTCAATTTAAAACTTTTGTTATTATCTGTCCTTAACATAAATGTTATTTTAGAGTTTTAATAGAATCTGAGACTAAGGACATATCAAGGGAATAACAATGAGTTTGTGTTTTTTTTTTCTTTCTTCTATCTTTTAATTTTTTCATCCTTATAGAAAATTAATATAATTAATTATCTTAAATAAATTAGTAAATTTGTACATAACACTCTCAAGTACTTACAAATCAGACAGAAGTGTTTTTTTTTTTCTAACACAAGTTAACATTAAGCACATCAAATATATTCTCACAATGCTTTTTCATAAAAAAATAGATTTAAATTTAAAATGTCATTATTCTATATATAATACTCATTGTCACTCATGCATCACACAAAGGTCATACTAGCAAAAGAATAAAAAATATATATTTTTAAATAAATAGTTAGCTTATATATATTTTTAGTCTCTCAAATTTAGAGGTCTATCTTTTTAAGTTTCCTAAATTATAATTTACATTTTTTAATCTCTTAAATTCAAGAAATATTTCTTTTAGTCCCTTCCTTAAGATAATGTTAACTTGATAGTAACATGACAAACTATTTTTTTAATTTTTGGGGAGTTTTACTACTAGAGTTTAGTTTTGCATTTAAAATTTGAAGTACTATTCACCAACAACCCTGAGGTTTAACTATTTTTATGATGTTAATTTTTTTTATAATGTAACTTATGGACGATTTTAGATCCCACCCATATTTTCCATATCTAAAGGGTAAGGAACTAGTTTCAAAAGACCATCCACATGGACATAAAATATTGTAGACTTTGTTGGTTCTAGAGGAAAGGCCTTTAAAGCTCTAGCACAACCTTCGTAAAGAAAATAAAAGTGAATTCAATTGGGCTTGTTCAAAATGTAACATGGGAATTGATATTTCCATTACTACTTTTATTATTCTCATCATCATTTTTTAAAAAGTAGTAGAAATAGACAAAAGTGCCCTTATGTGGCTTCCCCCCTCCCCTCCCCTCCCAACCCACTCCCCTTCCCTCTCATATGTCTCCCTCTCTCTTTCCCTCTCCCTAACCCTTGTGCCCAAATTCTTCTTTCCCAACCCTTGCACCCATCTCCCTCCTACCTGTGTACCAGTCACTTTTTCCATTCTCAAGTCTCCCTCTCATTTCTCCTTTCTCTTCCCTCTGTGGTGGTAAGTTTTTTTCTTTTTCATTTTTTTATACACAACAAAAGTATGATTCAGTTATATTTTGGGTTGAGAATCACTATAGAATCATACTTCCATTATGTGTGTCTTTTTGTTTTTGTTTTGGAAAACACCACAAATGGAAGTATGATTTCATTATGATTCTCAACCCAAAACACAACAAAATCACACTTTCATTGTGTTATTTTTTTTTTGTTTTGGAAAACAACAAAAATGAAACTATGATTTCATTGTATTATTGGATGAATAGCACAATGGAATCATACTTCTATTATTGTATTTTTTTTAAAACAGAAAAAAACCCACAACAAAAATACGATTCCAATGTGTTATTGGATGAATAACTCTACATAATCAAATTTTGGTTGTCTTATTTGATTCCAACCCCAAAATCATTTCAATATAGAAGTACAATTTTCGGGGTTGAATCAATTAACACAACATAATCATGATTCCGTTGTGTTACCTAGGGTGAAAAAATGGTATTGCCAATAGCAGTATCTTTTGACATTGTATTAGGCTCGAATGCTTAACAACCCATATCAATAAAAAAAAAAAAAGACAAATGCTTTCTGCATTCTCCAAATTGTTTCCTGCACTACCCATATTACTTCCAAAATGACCATTTTGGAAGCAATAAGAGAAGTATTGGAAGTAATTTTGGAATGTAGGAAAAGAAACACCCAAAAAGATGAGCCTCTAAAATTCAAGTACAAGAGCACAAGCCCAAAGGAGAGGCCTCTAAGGCTCTCTTGAGTACAATAGTAAAAATTAGTAAAAGAAAAAAAAAATCACAATTGGACCAACGAAAACATACCAACCTATTGGACTTGATGGAGTGTGCAAATCTCCACATTGAATGGTAATTATGAAATGAAGAAAAGAAAAAGTATATAAGCTATTGTTTTTTTATTCATAAAATTAAATTCATGTACTAAAGAATTTATAATAACTTATGTACATTACTTAATTAATCTAGACCACATTGAGATGAATGAGTACTACACTCAAGGGTCTATTTATCCACTGAAAAAGATTGCAAACAATGAATACATCTAAGTTAATTGTGCAATCTAAATGAATTATCAAATATTTTCTTTTATCTTTTTTTATTAAAAACAATAAAAAAGATGAAATTATGAATTTTCAATTTTTTACCATTAAATTTACTTATCGAGCAATAGATAAATAGATAAAATGTGGAATATCCGAATATATATATAGATTGATTCCCATTTCAATTTAGATTGGATTCATTTAATTCAAAATCTAACTTATTAAAAACGAAAAAGTACAGAATGGAGCAACCCTTCACCGGGTGACTTTGTGGGTTCATGATAGCAGTGGATGGCTTGACTGAAGCGCAAATGACAAGTTGACAACATTGAAATGTAACAAAAATGATATTTTTTTAAAGAAATGTAACAAAATGATATGCTACATCGGATAATTATTTTTTGCCTAAAAAGAAAACATCGGATAATTATTATAGTTTTCCAGTCTACCTGAAAATTATTTCAGACCAATTGTACGAGGTAAAGAGCAATTCATCTTGGGTCGTAAACAGTTGTCTCCAAGATTGGTTGTCTCGGTGCAATGCCTCTTGTATGAACCACTTTAAGAACTTGATGGTTTGATTGGTTGAAATAGCTAATTGTTCTGTCTTCATCTACTTGTAGTCATTAATAAACAATTCAACACTTCAATCATATGTAGTCTTTAGAATTTAAGTGGAATACATTTATACTTGAAAATGTCTGAAAGTACATCTAAACTGATTTTTAATAACAAAAATATTTATACTAATAATGTACCAAATTCAAACTCATTTTATTGAATGAATATTTACAATTTTTTTTTCTGTCAGGAAATTATATTGTCTTATCATTGCTTTTCATGTTGAATATTTTAATTAGACCTTAACATGAACTTAGCAAGGGAATATTGTTTAACATAAACATTTAATCACAAAAACTAAGAAAAAGAGGATTGGCCAAGTCATTTTAAGGAATAATTCGCTCATATTCCCAAAGCGTGTTAGACCTCAACAATTTTATTGGAGAAAAGCATGCTTTTTCGCTTTTCTCCCTCTCTTTAATTGTTGCAAATTTTACATAATGTTCTGGAATAACAAGGGATCTCAAAGTGCATGACTAACAACAGTGGAAGCGCACCTTTTTCATAAATTTTCTATTTCATGTTAATGAAAAATTGTGTATGGAATTGAGGATGATATCCGGCAAATCATCAACCAAATGAAATAATCAAGTTGATCAATAATACATCAACTTGACTAAAGACAACAACAAATCTTCTCCTTGAAATACTTGTCTGGAAGCATCCCCTACCCTCGAATAAATCACCCAAATGGCCTTATTATTAGTCTTCTTCATCCATTTCATGAAAAGGAAGTGGTACTATCTTCACTGCTCTAAACTTGCCAGCATTATTTAGATGCTCATTCTCCAATCTGCACCATAATAAAATATTATTTGTTATATATTTGTATTTAAAGTTTACTTCATCGATTAAAACAAAAATTATGCTTGTATGCTGTGTCATGAGTGAAAATAAAGAGTAAATAATCTATGTAATAACAATTTTCATTTTTATCTGATAACAAATTATTATTATGTACAATAAATTTATTGACTTTTATAATAATTATAGTAAAATTTATAACAACAATATATCTTTTTTATTGGTTGATTGGGTAAGTTTTTCTATACTGATTTTTGCATAAAAATTAAACTAAAAAGTAAATGCATGTTAACTCATTTACCTGAAGAAATTCCATAGCCCTCTTCTGATAACTTCAAGAGAAGCTAAAAATAAGGATGTTACTCGATAATCAACGTTTTCAAAACTTGAATGAAGGACAGTTTGCAACCAAGCAAGCCTCAGAATAAGGTTTAATCCCTGCATAAATTGCCAAAGTTTTTCATGGTCAAGGTCTAAAAGTGGAGGGCTCCATATTTGTAAATCTGAAAAGAAATATAAAATTTGCTTCTACAATGTGTGCTTGTAGTATTATTAGGCGAAATATAATCCTCTGTTGTTATATTTTGTCCTTTTTTGATCTAGAATTGGAATCTCACTTTAATTTTGTGTAACGGCCTTATCAGCATTTCTTTTGAGAATATGTGTATTCTCCACTTTGTGGCATTTTATTGTCATGAAACACCTAATAGTAAGGTTACTGTCCTCTTTGCTTAGACTATGATAACAGTTAGCTAGTTAGTCTAATTTTGATAAGTGAAGCTAGCTTTTTGGGCGCCAATTGCATGCCAATGGCCCACACCATAGGCTCCTTAGTGAAGAAAGAGAGAGGGGCCTGATATGTACCATTGACAAGTAGTAAATGGCTTTTCTCTGAAGCATTAATTCATTCCTTAGCCATGGATTCTTGGAATTCATTTGAAGCAAACCCCAGTCTTTTACAAAGTCCCAGTACAATTGGTACATAGTTGCTGCACTTGACATGATCACAAGAACACAAAGCCATCCTACACTCCCATCTTTCTCATAAGCCACTTTGGCTCCTGCTGCTAACATTGCTGATACATATTTGCCTAGATTCACAAGGTGGCTTGTCTGCCCTTCATCAAACCATCTTCTAGCACACTGCAAAATCAATTAGGAGACATTAGTCCTATCCATTTCTTAATTATTGGATTGCATAATATGCTTCAAGGGAAGGAAAGGCAAATATTTTATAGTGAATTACGCTGACACCCCTGAGGTTTCTTGAGATTACACATGACCTCCGTGCTTTTTTAACGGTCAAGCAACCCCCTTAAGGGTTACACGGTGTAATGTGTTTCTTGGGTAATAGGGGGTGTCAGTGTAATGCATTTTATGAAGAGAGTAGTATAAGGGTAAAAGAGTAAGGAGTATTAGGAGAAATTTGATGAAACCTCAAGAAGTATAAGTGTAATATACTCAATATTTACCTGCATAGCCCTCCAATAATAGGGTAGAAATGACACTGCATAAGCTAGATCTCTATAGTGCTTTGTCCTCATGCAATATCCATAGTCCTGAGTTTTGTAGCTACCAGTTATATAGTAACATGCCACATACTCAAGGTTCCTGAGCATTGGCACCTACACAACAATGACACAATTATTAAATATTTATTAACTTTTCCCCCTAGAGTAAGCTATTCATTGATAGTAAAAAAGGGGCTTTACTACCTGACTACAAAGTTGATCAGCCATGAAAAAATCCAGCATGACAACCTAAAAAGACAAGAGAGAAGCCAGTGAGGTTATGTCCACAACAATAATTGTTTCTGCTCAATTTATTTTCTTCATTAAATTTCTATTCAACTTTTTGGACAATTAGTGGTACTGTGTTTTGTGCCTGATGACAGGATGCTACAATGATGATAGTGGGAAACACTACCTTGTAAAGGGGTGACAAAATTATGTTCCTTATTACACAAAGGAAACGGTAACGGCTTGACCGGTATATAATGTTGAAGGGGCATACTAGTAATAGTAAGAAACCCTGCACGTGTAGTAACAATGTTAAATTTTCAGCTGAGCTATACCCCTAGTATTAGACATTAGACTAGTTTAAAAAATTTGCAAAATGTAAATGTAATATGCAGTAAAAATATTTACCAGAAGAAGAAGCCAGGGAATGTCTTGAACTTTGGCATAATAATACCCTTTTGTCAGTAGAGTCAAATGAAGGAACATTACCCCAACCACAGCACTCATTGCCATTGTGCAAATTAAGAATATATCTATATACTTGAGTTCCTTGGTAGGGGCTTGCTCAAAAATGAAGCTGTAGTTTATGCGAGTTCTTTTCCATGCAAGAGTGTTGCAACCGTAAAGAAAGAAATGTAGGAACACAAGGCTGAACATGCTGCACAAACAGAATAGCAACTTATTGAGGTGAAAAATACTATGCAAATTTGAATGAATTATTTAGCTATGAAAATCATGTTTATTTACCTAAGCACAGGGTAGACAGTTTCCATGTACACTGAATTTTGATGTGGTCTATACAAACCAGTCACATGAGCCATTATAGCATATCCCGCAAGAAGTGCCAAGAAGGTTCCAGTAAATAGTCCTGATTTTATTTGAAAGATAATCAGTTATGTTAGAACTTAGAAGTAACTTTCTATATAATCAACATTATTTATGCAAAAATGTTTGGTGATTTTGTATGGATTCACCAGTTAAATTCACCAAGAATGAATTATTATAAGAAAGGAACTTCAAATCTGACTAGTGAGGTATCATACTGTTAGTGAAACCCACATAGGCGCCATTGCCAAAGAACCATTGTGATGCTTCCCTAATATGTTGAGATGACTTTTTTAAGGTTCATTCTTCATAAGGTAATATATGGTTTAAATAAGATATAGAATAGCATGGGACCTGTACTTCCCTTCCACCAAAGAGTGGACCAGTTCCTGCCATTCCTTTAAGCCTAGTGCCTTAAAAGGTTCCATATTGTGGTTTCTTTAGATACTAATGGTCACAAAGCAAACAAGCCTAAAGATCTCTACCAAAATGATTGACAAGCAAAAGACAAATTAAAAAAGTGAAAAATAAAAAAGACCAAATACTTGGCTAAAAGTAACTCACCAATGAAGAAAGTAACAGCATGAGATTCTTTGCGTTGGCTTGGTCTTAGGTATTTCATGGCCTTTCTTCGATTTTCCTCGGCAAAATTTTTTATGAACAGTTCCTCAACTTCGTCGGCTAACTTCATCACCTGTCATTTCTCAGACTAATAAGCAAACAAAGCAAAGCAGGTTCACAAAGTTAAAGAAACTCTAGTGCAAGTGACAGACAACCATATCTAATTTTTATTTTGCATGACTCAAGGTCATTTAGTGGTGCACACATGAATCATAGGATTATTAGCCACTTGAGATTGTCGGTGATCATTCAGGTGCAAGCATAACTTGTGGCCAGACTCTTGACATGATTTGATATGGTATCACATACATATTTCATCAAAGTTTGACATGATGGAACTTAGATATTTCTGTATGCAACAGTTTTCATTTGTGCCTGAGATTTACCTTGTCTGAGCTATTGAAATACGAACTCTCGACCACTTTGATATAGATGGGAAGAATTTGTTTTTCAGTGACCTGAAAACCACATAGAAATGTTTTCTTTTATTAATACACATAATTGATAAACTATCTTCAACATCAACTTTGAAGCCCTTAATTCACTTGCCTTATCAAACTTCTTCAGAATCTTAATAAATGCAAGCATGTTCAAGTTCCTGAAAATTGGAGAAAACATATGATTTTATATTTAAATGCTACATATTGGTTAAGTTTATTAAACAATCAAGTCTACTTGTGATCAAAGAAATTTTGACTATATTTTTACCAGTAAACTTTGAGATATCCTAGTCCTTTGTAGAGTTCAATGAAACCTCCTTTGATCATCTTTTCAGCATGGTGCAAATTAGTTTTGTTTAGGTGAATGTTGTTGACACCTTCTGGACCACATTGCCTTGAAGACTGATTGAGCAAATCTTCCCTGAGAAGGTAGCTTATGGCTGAAAAGGTTCTCGATGGTGTCGTCAAGGGAATGTTTATCCTCAGATTCTTCCCTTGGCAATTGATTACACGGCCAGAAAGAGTTTTCAATTTTCCATTTTCTCTTTTAATCTGCATGGACTTGGCAAGTTCTTCTGCACGAGGGGAATCTGAAAATGGTGCTTCATTTTTTTCCAAATCATCTGTGCTAGTAGTGTCCATCATTTCTTCTTGTGCTCTGCTCCTAACAGAGTCTTCCTCTGTTTGCAGTTAACAGAGTTTGAGATACACACAATTACTCATCACTTCCTCACATAATGTTTCAAGTAAAAATGATAAAAAAATGTTTAACCTGTTGTTTTCATGATTTTTTTTGATATATTTTTATGCATAGTTTGGTTAATAATTACTATATCCTAGAAGTTTTTTTCTTCCTCATTTGACTATAATAAGGACAACAAGAAAAAATATATTTGTTACGAAAGGATTTTCAAAAAACTCAAATGAACTATGTTTTTTTTTTTCTAATCTCATTATATTTTTTTTATCAATATTTATTTAAAAAAGTGAATATCATTCCACGTTGCTTTCGTGCAATCCATGCACATGTTATTCGTACTAAATAGCCACACTAACAAACAAATACGTTGTTTAACCATGCGGTGCTGCTATTTAATACAAATAACTATACACGAAAAGTAGCATGGAATGATAACTTTTTTAAATAATTATTGATTAAAAATTTGAAAAATATAAAATGAGAGAAAACATGATATGTGTGATTATAACTAAAAACAATTTTATAATAATTAGCATTTTTCTTAACCATGTGATAAGAGTTAAAGTTAGATGATTAACTTATGATAAAGATTTCATAATCAAATGCATATAGGTTGATATGTGTGCTCACATGAAACACTCGTTTAGGGCAATTTTTTATCCAATATGCTAGTTGTAAGAAAATAATTGGAATAGAAATTTTCAATAAATATTCATATTAATGACATAGAATTATGAAATATCTAAATAAAAAAAAAAAAGACAAGGTTGGTTATGTACCATTAGAGAATGTGCATGAGATAGATTGATCATCCTTGGAGCCATGAGAAGAGCCTGCTTTGCTCTGCAGCTCCTTGAATGTGGTTTTGAGCATATGGAGAATTTCCATTTGTTTTTTCAAGGAATCTCCTCTGTCCATGAACTCTTTCTCTTTTGTTCTATAGAACTTGTTAACCTTGTTTAGTTGCTGGTCCAGACATGCAAAAAATTCTTTAGTAGCATCAGTGTCAGAAAATTGCTCAAGCAATTCAGTCTCATACATGTCCCCATTAAAAGATGATGAGGCAAGTTTCCTATGGACCTGAAAAAGACCAAAACAAATTTCATGAATCAACCAAATATTTACGCATCAATAGTGAGCAAAGTTTGTTCCTTATGTCTTAAGAGAAAAGGTAGATTAATTACTTGAATTGGTCCATGCTCTCTATGTTGGTGGCCAAATAGAGAGTAGTTTCTTATTGATGAAAAGATGTACTTAGGTAGAGAAGTACTAGCTTGGTGCTTGTTTTGTGTATTGTTGGCGTTATTTAAGAGTTGGACTTTTTTGAGGTTCTTCTTGAGTTGCCAGTAATCCACAAAGGCCTCTTTCCATTCTGGAATGAGTTGCCCCTCAAACTGCTTTGAGAACTTCACCATCTTCTTTGTTTGTTGTTCTTTGAAGAAACCTTAGAAAGAAGTAGTAGAGGCTCTAGTAGGTGATGTGTGCTGTTGCCTTGTGAGTGCTTAATGGAAGCCCAAAATGACATTATATATGGGGTTGGAAAAGGTATTTTTTTATTGTTGTGGTACTGATGCTCTTGAGCACATTCTATAATATACTTAGATCCTATGCTTCTCCACTTGAGGATTTGGCATGTAAGAAATGGCTATGTTCGCCGGAAAGTAAACCAAACAACCACCACCGGTTAGGATCACTTCTCGGCCAACATGTCTTCATGAGGATTTTGAAAAGGGTGGGAATTTAAAGTGGTTGTTCTGTCTGAGTAGGGACAAATTTGACTATTCAGAATACACACAAGGGGATGATGACCATGCTTTTTCATTTCATAAAGTTTGCCACAATAATTCACTAGCGAAAATCATTTTGAGCACAAGAGTTGTTGTTGTTAATTGTTATTAATAAACAAACAGGCAATCAAGGGCATTTCTGATTTTTGTTATAGATTTGTATTTAATGTGATGGTGTCCTATAAGTTAAGTCGAGAAATTGTTCAATTGTTAAAAAGCGAAACATATTAGCTAAATTATTAGCTAGCACACAAAGGTGCACTCTAATTAGCCCAGCCTGATATCCACTAATTCGGGATAACTAAAAGCTTTTTTTTTTCACAGCCTCTCCACTTTCATTAAGCAACCCCTTTTGTTTTGTTTCATTGTAAAGTTGAGTCCATTGCTCACGTCTAAACCTAGAAGTTACACTCATCACTTTAAAAGCATCACAATTTCAATTTGGTAAATTTTGGCAATTCAGTTCTAGGGACCTTGATTGATGAGTGGCAATGACAAGTCAATTTTGTACCACAGCAAACCATAAGAGAACATAACCACCTCTTGCTTCCCTATTTCCGTGTCAAGAATACAAAAATATATGGAAAAAGTAGTATAGGGAAATTTTAGGGGATATTTGATTTGGTTGTTTTCTATTTTCATTTTTACTGGAAACAGAAAACGGTGATGAAAATGTGTTTAGTTGGATTTCTGAAAACATTTTCAGTGAAAATGAAAACAAGAAACAACCAGAAAATGAAAACAATAAAATTTTATTTTCAGTGTTTCAGTTGAGAACAGAAACCTCATTTCGGGTAAAATAAAATTGCGGTGACAATGAATGTAATTCTAACCAAATCTAAAAATACAAAAAGACAAGAAGTCAATATATCATAAATTTTCATTATTTTTATTTCATGAAAACACAAAACAAGAAGTCAAATTAAACATCTTTTCAAAATTCCAATCTTTTGAAAATAAAAACAATTTTCTGAAAATGAAAACAGAAAGTGAAAATGCAAACCAAACATACCCTTATATATCCAACACGTATTTGTATACTCTAGTGGCAAATCTTCATACTTTAAATTATTAGAGGCAGAGATTAGGAAGCAACTTCCAACAGTTATATGTTGGAATCTTGTACATGGGAAATAGTAGATAAGGCTCACTTTAATACGCGGTTTTGGTATGGAATAATTCCTCCATACTGCATGTCCAATGTACTTAGGATAAGCAGCATATAATAGTATGATGACATCTAATATGGCTGGTAATATATTTGGCATACTAGTACCTTGCTAATACCAATAGTGGCTGGCTGAGTGAAGGAACTTCGGGGTTCTATTCCTTGGTTCTAAGCCCACTAACTAGCCAACTTGTTGTGAACATGATGTGACCTTCCATGAAAAGCTACAAAAATTGTAACTATTATCGATTTCTGTTTATATTAAAGTTAAGAGATACTAAAAGTATTAGTTTAGAAGTAATAATTTTTCCCTTCTTTATTTAATGCATTGGCTTTGTAATTTTGTATTAGAATTCGCAAAAAGTACTTACTTTTCAATCTTTAATCCAAATATATCTTCACTTCTTGTTCTCTCCAACACGAAAAATTAAACTATCATAAGTTCGAACAATCTCCATTTGGCACAAAACAAATTTTATTAATTTTTGCTTATAAATTAAAAAAGAATCAATGACATGTTATGTGAAGATTAGTTACCACCATAAATAATCTTGGATTATGTAATAATTTCTGAACAAACAAACAAAGGTGCTATCTTTTCAGTTTTCTTCCTAGACATGGATTGCAAAATCACCATTATAATTGTGGAGAACTGACAGCGCCCCTAAGATGGGTGTGTCTCAAAGATACGCTATTTTGAGGTTTTCTTTTTCTTTTTTTATTTGGGGCCCCTCTTATGCATGAAAAGATATTTGTACATTGAAAAAAATGTTTCTGAACTTATTATTACCACATGAAAAGGATATTATTAATATTATTGAACACTTTGCAAAAATAAGTAATGGATAAGTAGGTTTCTAAGCATGGATTTGATTGGTAAATTCACCCCCTCGTGTATTAGCTTATTTGGAATAAGGATGAATTTGATTGGTAAACAATCTGTGTAACATACACAGTTAAGGAAAAATGAAACAACTCAAAAGCATTATGTACCAGCTACAATAAATATTCTTTCCCATCTTTGACATGTGAACAGAACTTCGTTAACATCTCACTTAAATTTGTATACACTAAAACATCGGGAATTATGTGCATATGGTGTCCTATCATAGCTTCAATATATATAACATTAGTTTAAAAATTTGAAGAAAAAGTGATAGTTTCTCATGATAGAAGGAGCTAGTCTAGCAAAGTCCTAATTTGCCTGCTAGAACAAAAATAGTAACCCAAATTAAAACACTTATAATTAAGCCGAAGTTAGTTAATATTGATCTTGACATAAGATCAATTCGCATGGATAAGTTAATTAAGAAGGAAAAGTTAATTTCTCCTATTATAGGAAAATGATTTAATATTAATTTGTAAGAGAAACATGTATTTCCACGTAGGAAAAGATAAAGCTACCCACGAAATCTTAGGGTTCAGGCGTGTGGCGCCAATGACAGGGCATGAAAATGATGGTCTGATTAGGATAGCATAACACATTTGGTGCGCCCCGGCATGAGCCTCTACCCAACCCACCAGTGTGTTCATTCAATTTTCCTTGTGCATCATTATTTACATTATTTATCGTGTTACCATATACAACGTTTTTTTTTACACACAGTTGCATACATTTGACCCTACATGGGCCTTTTGATCTTGACCAGTATTTGAACATCGCGGGCCAGCCACAAAAGCATGTCTACTAAACAGTACTGATAGTGTGACATGAGATGGATTTACTTAAAATTAATCAGTAATTTTGAGTTCAAGATTTATATATACAATTACTTTAAAAGTGGGAGATTTTGTTGTCTTAACATAGTCTTATTGGTTCAAAGGATTATTTTTAATGAAAGATATATGTTTTTTCTTAAATAAAAACTTGGATTAATTTCTTCCATTTTTCACGAAAGACATTGAGAATTCAATTTATGTTTCTGAAGCGAAATATGAATTGTTTAGGATTTAACTTGGTGAAACTTGCTTAATCAAGCACCGAGTACGGAAAAGAATACAATTTTCCATTTTTTTTGTGTGCACTGATTTATCTCTCTATCATCAGCCAGAAATTTATCTCTTTTGACATGTACATATCATTGAATTAAACTTTACTTTCACCGATTACTGGATGGTTTAAGTATTACATATTTATTTCTCTTTAAATAAATTTCAGATTCAAATATTGTATATATGGAGGAAAAAAATCCCATGAGAAGAGTTTCATTATACCATGTTGTAGATATTTCGGTCTCAATGTACGAGAAAAAAGAAGTCTCAATTAACCTTTTATATATAATAGTTATCAAAATTATATGTGTAATTTGATTTTTATATATATATATATATATATATATATATATATATATATATATTCTCATTTGGTATATTTTAAGATATTCTCTAATTATATTTTGTTAACACATTCATACTAAAAATAATATATGTTAGGAAGTAACACTGCTATATATTTTAGTACTTATACTAAAAAAAAATAAACTGTGTATATTTGTATAAGTAAAAATTATTCAAAGAATATTTTTATATCAATAATTATGATTTTACATATGAATAATTTTTTAATATCTTATTCATTTACAATAAAATCTTTTTTTTTCAGAAAAAAAAATACTTTTTTAAGAGAGATACCATCTCACAAATGGTGACACATATATCTAAGATATTCATACCTAATGATTTTATTTTTTTTATTTATTTTATCAATAAGAAATACAAAGAACAACTACAAAGGGAATAAACGCAACCGACGAAGCATCTGCAAGGAGATTAAGCCTCAACCCCACAGGTGCCAAGTCCCAAGTCGGAAAACTATATATCTAAAGAAGAAGAGCCTAGGTTGGCTAACCAATCCGCACAATGATTGGAGTCTCTAAGCACATGATGCAAAGTCAAATTTCATTGTCTTCCCTTAAGCTCCTGGATCTTCTTAATAAGAATAGCAAATGGATGGCAATTGTTGCAAGTCTCGTTGATCAGACGAAGAGTAACCATGGAGTCAGATTCACAAACAACTGATCTATAACCCATATTCCACGCTAAGAGCAAGCCTTGATGAATAGCTTGTAACTCAGCAAAAGTGTTTGTAGTGAAACCGCAGAAACCCGAGAAACCAACTAGCTATTGACCCAAATTATCTCTGAGCAATCCTCCAAATCCTGAATTTCCTGGATTCCCTCTAGAGCTCCCTTCAACATTAATTTTAACGGTGCCCAGATGCGGAGTGACCCAAGCCACTGATCTAGGACACCTCGCGGTAGAAGAATACAATTGGTTGATCACTGCAGCCATGAGCTTGGTCTGGTTGATGATGGCATGGACCAGATAGGCAGAACCTCATCACGAAATATCACAGCGTTCCGAGATCTCCACAGATTCCACAGATTCCAAATTGCAGAAACAAAAATGGCTCAAGTAGGGAGGTCAGATTGAGAACGCAGCCAGTCACTAGAATCTGTTCGAGAATAAATCTTCAGAGTGATGAATGTTAAGGATCTGTCACACTCTTCTGGAATAGGGACAATCACGAAGTAGATAAATAATATCATCCACTCCCGTGCCGCGCCTGTTACAATAAAAATCACGACACATACGTAAAGCGAAACAAGTTAGTGGGGAGATTGCCACGATGAGCAATCCATAAAAAGTGTTTAATGTGTTCTCGATATGTGTTTTTCCAGATCCAGGTCCAATTCTCCTCGTTGACAGTTTGAATTTGAGGCTCGATATTTATTTATCTAATGGAAAGAAAATTTGTTGTTGTAAACACCATCAGTAGCAGGACCCTAAATATACACATCATCAACAGTCTCATCAAGAATAATAATGATTAACTTATTCTTGATATCCACTGTCAGAGGAGATGCCAAGAAGTTCTAATGCCACTGGCCCTGACAAAGGATGTCTTTAATTGTCACATTAACATCAGCATAGTGGACATAATCTATCATGTTGCAAATTGGCCCTTCATCCAGGAAGGAGTCATAAAATAACGAAACATTTCCTTTGCCTGCCTTACTCTACACCCATATTTTAGGATTTGAAGCGCATTAATAATCGATGCCCAAGAATAAGAGCCACCATTCGAATCTGTGATATCCATGAGGGAAGCCTGGGAAAGATATTTATCACTTAACAGTCTGACCCAAAGTGTTGGTGGTATTCTAGAGGTGAAAATTAAAAGAAAATAGAATAAGAAGATTATTTGAAGATGAATAATTCTCTGATTTCATTTTAACTTTGGTTTGGCTTGATAATGCAACTAGGGAGTCTGCATATTTATAGTGAGCAATGAAACTTCCTAGAAAACATTAATTCACTAGCACATGAACTCTCATTACCTAGGTACATATTTTTTAGATACACGTAATTCTCTAGATACATGAACATAATTTCCAAGACTAACATTAATACTATTGCACTGCACATTATTCAACATTCTCCCCCTTAATGTGCTATTCTTGAACTCCAAGTGCTTCTCTCAATTTTTGGAATTTTTCTCTAGGTAGAGCCTTTGTGAAAATATCAGCAACTTGATCATTCGACTTACAAAACATCAGCTGCACCTTCTCTTCTTCAATTGCTTCTCGAATAAAGTGATGTTTGATGGTGATGTGCTTTGTTTTTCCATGAAAGATTGGATTCTTAGCCATAGCAATAGCAGATTTGCTATCACAATGGATAGTTATTGCCCCTTGCTTTTCACCAAAGTCTTCAACTATTCTCTTCAACCATATTGCTTGTTGGGTAGCTAAGCCAGCTGAAATATATTCAGCTTTTGCAGAAGATTTGACAACAGTTTGTTGTTTCTTTGAGCACCATGAAAATGCTCCTGAACCCTGTGAGAAAACATATTCGGAAGTACTTTTCATTTCATCCATATAGCCTACCCAATCACTATCACAAAAGTCAATTACATTTGTTTCCACCTCCTTGTCATATTTGATTCCATGGTTCAAAGTGTCTTGAATGTATCTTAGCACCCTTTTTGCTGCACCTAGATGAATGTGGCTTGGACTATTCATGAATCGAGAAAGTAAGCTTGTTGCAAACATGATGTCGGGGCTTGTACTAGTGAGGTAAAATAAATTACCAATCAAGCTTCTATAGTTGCTAGCATCTACCTTTCTCCACCATCTTCTTTCTTCAACTTTCCATTCACAACCAATGGTATATCGGTTGGCTTGTAGTCAAACATCCCAAACTTTTCAATATTTTTTCAACATCTTTCTTTTGACAAATAAAAACTACATCATCCTCTGGTGAATTTCTATTCTAAGAAAATGATGTAGCAAGCCCAAATCATTCATCTCATATCTCATCATCATCTCTTTTCTAAAATCTTCAATCAACTTTGAATTATTTCCAATAAAGACTAAATCATCCACATAAAGTGAAACAATTAAAATATCAGCCACACCTTGCCTTTTGACATACAAAGTAGGCTCATTCTTACTCTTTTCAAAGCCTTTCTCCATGAAATAATTGTCAATGTTGTTGTCCCATGCTCTAGGTGCTTGTTTTATTCCATAAAGTGTTTTCTTCAATCTATAAACCTTTTCTTCTTGCCCTTCAATTTCAAAGCCTTGAGGTTGCTCCACATAGACCTCTTCTTTCAATAATGTTGACTTCACATCTAGTTGATACAACTTCCATCCCTTTTGATACAACTTTCAAGCTCTAATGGTGTCTAGACATGCCACGGGTGCAAATGTTTCTTCATAATCAACACCGGGTTGTTGTGAATAGCCTTTTGCAACAAGTCTTGCTTTGTTCTTTTAGACTGAACCATATGGATTATGTTTCATCTTGTAGACCCATTTCACTCTAATAGCTTCTTTTTATTTTGGCTTCTCAACTAGCTCCCATGACTTGTTCTTTTCACGTGCATCTATTTCCTCTTGCATTGCCTTCCGCCAAGCATTTCCTTAACTGCTTCTTCAAAATTTTATTGTTCCATAGAATAATAATTAAACATGGTATAAATATCACTCAAACTCCTCATTTTTATTGGAGTTAAGTTTGGAGATAAAGAACTAAAGCTCAGTGACGATGGTGTGCTCGGAATTTGTTGCTCATTTTTTGATGAAGTTGGACTTTGCTTTAAAATTACTGTTGGAATTGTTTTCTCCTCAACCTTGTCATTTTGCCAATTCCAAAAGGCCTTTTTATAAAAAATAACATCTCAGCTAATGATCACTTTCTTGGTCTTCAAGTTGTGAAGTCTATAGCTCTTTGACAAGGAGCTATAGCCAATAAAGATGCATTTCTCACTTGCTTCTTCAAGCTTTGTCCTATTTTCTTTGGGAACTTGAGCATAGAAACACACCCAAAAAATTTTAGGTGGTTCACTGAAGGCTTTCTTCCATTCCATGCTTCAAATGGTGTCATATTCCATACCGCTTTTGTTGGGCATCTGTTCAGCAGGTACATGCTTGTATTAATAGCCTCAGGCTAGAATTTTTTTGGTATTCCTTTCTCAAATAGCATGGACTTAGCTATCTCCATCATGGTTTGATTCTTCCTTTCAGATACATTGTTTTGTTGAGGTGTATAGCCAACAGTCAGTTGCCTCTCGACACCTTTCTTCTTCACAAAATTTATCAAATTCATTTGAGGTGTACTCCTTTCCCCTGTCACTTCTCAAGACTTTTAAAGACCTGCCACTTTGTTTCTCAACAAAAGCTTTAAATTTCTTAAATATAACAAATACTTCAGATTTTTGTCTCACGAAATAGACCCATGTCATGCAAGTCAAGTCATCAATGAATAAAATATAGTACCTACTTTGAGCATGAGACAAGGTACTCATGAGACCATATACGTTTATGTGCACCAATTCCAACACTTCTTTGGTTCTTCTTGCTCCTTCCTTTGGAAATGGTGGGCAATGGTGTTTTCCAAGCATACATCCTTCACATACTCCATTTTTCTTCTCAATTGTTGGCAGCCTGTACACCATATTTTTTTGAGAAAGCAATGTGAGACTATTGTAGTTTAAGTGTCCAAGTCTCTTGTGCCAAAGACAAGAGTCACCTTCTTCTCTAACCATCAAACTAATATTTTTTTTTCATAATTAAGAGAGAGTGGAAAACTTCTATTTTTTGTCATTTTTACAACAACAACAACAACTTTTTCTTTTAAATAAAAAATTCTGCACTCCCAATTCTCAAATTGAAGAGAATAACCATGCTCTAAAAGCTGTCCAATGCTCAACAAATTTTCATCTAATTTAGGTACATAAAAAGTATCATGAATAACTTTACCTCCTTACTTTGTTGCGACTCCAATGCTGCCTTTGCCTTCAACTTCAACATATTCTCCATTGCCCAATTTGACTTTTAAGCAGAATGAAGAATTCATGTCAATGAAAGCATCTTTATCTCCCATCATATGGTTGGTTGCTGCAACCGTTATCCATATACCACACATTTTTATATTCTTCAGTTGTTGTTTGAAAAGCAAAGAACAGGTTTCCTTCAGTATTTTATGCTTCTGCAAATGAAATATGTGTTGTTGGTTGCCAAAATGACAATCCTTTTGCATGTGCCCGAACATTTTGTAATTGTGACATTGTGGCTTGCCTTTGTTCCAACAATCTTTCTCTTCATGAAAGTTGTTTTTGCAAATTCTACACCATTTATTTGATCCTCCACTACTTCCTCATCCTCCATAGGAGCCTCTTCCTCTTCGACGGGAGTTTCTACCTCTTCCTCGGCCTCTTCCAAAATCCAAAATTGTCACTTCTAGAAAAACCACTTTTATTTTAGGTTAAAGATTTATCATTATTGGATTGAATAGTGAGTTTGGATTGAAATACGCTTTCAATTGACTTTTCAATGCATCGTAACAACCTTTGTTCATAAGATCTAAGTGACCCCATCAACCCTTGAATAGACATAGTTGATAAGTCTTTGATTTCCTTTATAACAACCACCATTGGATCAAATTTTTCAGTCAAGCTAATTAGAATTTTATCAACAATTATGCGATCATCTATTGTATCTCCATGAGACTTCATTTGATTCACCAATTCAGATAATCTATTAAAATAATCATTCAAACTTTGATTTCCTTTCATTTTTTCATTCTCAAAGTCTTTCTTTCAAGATTGGAGTTTAACTGTTATAACCTTTGAATCTCCTTTGAATTCTTGCTGCAAAATTTCCCTTGCTTGCTTTGTTGTTTTTGCTCTCATAATTCTTGGAAATATGGCTATTGAGACTCCTCTTTGAATCATGCCTAGAACTCTAGCATCTGTGATTTTTTTCTTCTTCAATTCTTCACGTTGTGTGGCTGTAGCTTTTGTTGTGGCTACTAGTTCTTCATACCCTTCTTTGACAAGCTCTAAGACATCCAGAGAAATGAACAAAGTCTCCATTTTTATTGCCCAAAAATCATAATTTTCTCCTTCAAATAAAGGAACTTGGACATTGTTGTAGATTGAACTGATGGTTGTAGAAACATTGCTTGAGGAAGCCATGGCTCTTCACTTTCAATCTCCTCCTTCTCTTCTCTTCACCTTTATTTTATTTTTTGTTGCAAGGATTTGTTGCTCTTATACCACTCTGTTGGTGCTATTCTAGAGGTGAAAAGTCAAAGAAAATAGAATAAGAGGAAGATTATTTGGGGTAGAATAATTCTCTAATTTTATTTCAACTTTGGCTTGACTTAATAATGCAACTAGTGAGTCCACATATTTATAGTGAGCAATGGAGCTTCCTAGAAATCACTAATTCACTAGTGCATGAACTCTCATTACCCAGGTACATATTTTCTATATACATGTAATTTTCTGGGTACATGAACATAATTTTCAAGACTAACATTAATACTATTGCACTGCACATTATTCAACACATAGTTTATATGGATCCTTGATAATAGATCAAACTTTTTTCCCCCAATAAAGCAACATTAATAGCCTTAGTTTTCCTGATGCCAAAACTCCCTCTTGATTTTGGTTTTGTAATGTCATCCCATTTAACATAATGAAAATGAGCACCTCCCTAGATAAAGCTTCAAACAAAGCCATTAATTTTTTCAAAAGCATAGAATTTGCCAAAGTCACTCTACCAGCACGGTTCAACACCTTCTCTTTCCAACTAGCTAGCCTACGAGTGATATAAGAAAAATCATCTTTCTTCACCCTCCTAGTGAGAAAGGGAAGGCCCATATATTTTCCATGTTGGTTGTATGAGCAAATTCAATAACAAAAGAGAATTTACTTAACTTCCTTCGAAGGATGTTCTTGGAAGCCATAAAAACATATTTATGAATATTCACCTTTAGACCAGATGCTTTACAAAAACTATCAAGAACCTCTTGACTAACCTTATTTGATTACACTTAGCTTTCACAAATAAGAGGAAGTCGTCCTCAAAGAATAAATGGGAAATTAAAGGGCCAGACTTTGTGATTTGCACTGGCTGCCACAACCCCAACTTAACTTTCTCTTGAATAAGAAAGACATTTCTCTATACAAAGAAGGAATAAATTAGGTTACATACAATCTCCTTGACGTAACCTTTATTGAGGAACAAAGCTATTGAGAACAACATCATTCCATTTAAGAGAGTAAGTAATTGCAAAAATATAGCTCATGGTAAGATGGATAATATCAAAAGGAAACCCAAACCCTTGCAAAGTAACACACAAAAACTCCCAATCAACTTTATCATAAAACTTTCTCAAAGTCAATTTTAAAAAGAAGATAGCCTGACTTACCTTTCTTTTTGTGCATGATGCGTAAAATAGTAATGCACAAGGGCAACGGTACCTTACACAATAGTATCAAAGACTAAATGTCCATATATCAAACCCACGACCAATTGCGTTCCCAAATATATATTTTATGCCAACAAAGTAATTTAGGAAAGAATTAAAATTAAGATATGATTGATTTGTCAATTATCTATTGCGAGAAAGAAATCAAGCAAGCAATATAAGTGTAAAGATAAGATAAAGTCAGAATCCATGGATTATGATTTCATGTGTACAGATCCCTCCAATCCTAATTTTAACAAGACTCTTACAATTGTTAATTGTCTTTCCAAAGTCAATTATTAGCCATTGACAGTGGTATAATAATATTCTTTTCCTTAAACAATACTCAATTGACGATTGATGTATTAATTCAAATCAAAGGATGAAGATCGATGATAAGGGTGATTAGTCAGTTTCCTAATCAACATACCAGAGATTATTCAACCAATTTGGCCATGCAGTTTGGTATAAAGCACTCTCTTTCTAGATCTACCAATTATATGCAGATGATCACTACTATGAAATCGATTAAGTATTAGAACAATCATTTCCAAATAGAAATTAAAAATAAAGAGAGTCAATTAACTGCAATATATTGAGAATCTTATTAAAATTAGAAAAGGGGTTCAAGGTAGGTTACATCATAATCCTTGAACTAGGGAGACTAGTCACTCATAGTTATGAATAAACTAGAAATCCTATAAAGAAACATAAACATACCAAAAGAGTTGAAATCCAAACGAGAAACCTTCCCAATGGTGATCTTTTCACACTTCGTTGGGGCTAAGGACTTGCTCTTGGTCTTCGACACTCTCCAAACCTAAAAAGAACAAAAGACACCAAAAAGAGAGGCCCTCAATCCCTATTTATAATATTCTTAAATAGGTTTAATTTTGGCAGGTGATCTTATCCTTGCAATCTTTCCGGAATTAATCTTTTTCAATTATCTTTGCCCAACGATCTTATTCTTGCACTCTTTCCCTAAAGATAACTCTCTAGCTTAGGTGTATACAAAATTACTGTGTGCCTACAAAATTACCACGCTTACAAAATTCATCATAGTTGTGATCAATTCTCCATTGTTGTGATGAAAGTTCGGAGCCAAATCGATGATGAAATCCATGGTCGTACAAAATCTTGGTATCGTGTATAAAATCATCTATTGCATACAAAATTCATCAGGACAATGATTATTCAGCTTTTTCCTGTTTTGAGTCATTTTTCCTTAAAAACACTCCTTGATCACTTGTTTAACACAAATTAACTGAAATCCGTGAGTTTTGCCAACAAAATATGCCATGAATGCATGAAACTAGCCTAGAACTACACACAAAAAGGTGATCAAAATATGGTTTATCAATGCATATGGTGAACAATCTCTTGAGCTATGTTGGCATTGTCAGACATGCCTTTATTGGGAATAAAGTTGCTCTGAAGAGGACCTGTGGAAGAGGACCTGTGATAGAGTCCAAGCAAGGTCTCATTCTTTTCACAAGCACTTTAGAAATAATTTTAAATAAAACATTTCATAAACTGATGGGCCTAAACTCCTTTAGAGACGTTGGATTATCAATTTTTGGAATAGGAACAATAAGAGTTTCAACCAACTTAGGAGGTAAATCCTCAATTGCAAAAGCCTTTGCTACAAGTTGCCAGACTTCATCCCCCACAATATTGCAGTAAGATCTATAGAATATAGGTTGAAATCCATCTAGACCCGAAGCCTTATAGGGGTTTAATGCATAAAATATAAGCTCACACAAGGGCAAGTCTATCCTACACAATAGTAACAATGGACTAAAAGTTCGGATATCGAACCTTAAGGACAAGTTGTGTTCCCAATTAGTCAAAATTATTAAACTAAACAATTGGATTAATCAAAAGAGGAATTGAAGTGAGATTGGAATGATATTAAAAGCAATTGAGAATTATGATTCACTAGTGTTAATTTTCCCCCAATCCAAGTTCCTATAAAATTCCTACAGAGTTAATTACCAATTCTTGAAGTCAATCAAAAGTCTATGATCAAGGTCTAATGATGCTCTTGCCTTAAACCAATATTCCTATGATCATAGATGTATTTTTTCAAGTTAAGGGATATAATCAAAACAAGGGATGATCAATTAAAGGTTAATTAATCTATCGAAGGTTACCCAAAAAGTTTGATCATGCAATTTAGTGTAAAACATTCTCTGCCTAGGTTTACCCCAAATACGCAGATGATCACCACATTACATTTGAATAAGCTTAGGATTGATTAGTTCCCTAATAAACAATAAGAATAAGGAAGAGAAACAACTAACATAAGTCACTGAGGAATTCCTTTAAGAATAGAGAAATAGACACAATTCAACAATTACATCATAACCTCCGAACTAGGGTGACTAGTCGTTCATGATTAGAGCATAACTCATAATCCTATATGAATTAGGCATAGACATACCAATATAGTGGGAATAAGGATCACGATCTATCCTCGTGGTATTGCCCATGCTTCACAGCTCTCAAAAACCCTCAAGCTTCTCTCAAAATTCGTAAAATGATCAAAGGTACTAAAGATACAAGATACAACCCTTATTTATAACCTCCTAAAATATATTAGTCCAAAAAGGCACACAACGACCATGTTGAAATCCACCATGACCACGATTGAAAAGTTGTGACGCTGAAACTCTAGGACGTTGTTGATTAACTACGACCCTCATTGGTTGACTAGAACCATGGTGGAATTTACCATGGTTGTCAGATGGTTGGTGTTGTTTTGGAAGGCAGTTATCCTTTTGTCATGGTTATGTTGCTTACCAAGACTGTGATAAATGTACCACGACCATTATCAAGTGAAGAGTTTAATGGCAGTGTTTACGTAAGACCATTAACGCAAGTAAGACTTAATGGCGATATAGGTCCAATATGTGATAATTCATGAGCTAGATGTACAGACTAGGATACCATGAGTGTTGTTTGATAGTGAACCACACATGGTGGTTGTGTAGGTTGGTGTGTGATATTTCTTTGTTGTGGCCTTTAAGGGAGTGAAGGACTTATCCCTTACACCAAGATTTTAAGGTTCAAATGATGAGCATCAAGATGGATCTCCACTTGTGGGTTACCATCTTTGAGTGTAGGAGGATCCCTTTGAGAGTTCTTCATCGGGTTCTCATTGGTGAGTTCACTTTTGTCTAACATGGACCTTCTTGATAGTGTGGTTATTCTGTAGGGCTTAGATAGATGACTGCTCTAAGACTTAGGTTTTCCATTTTGGTGTATTGATTTGAATAGATCTAGGTTTCAAGAACTTTTATATTTGTTTAGTCATCTTATGCACTTACTAGTTACCTTTGATACTTATTTACTTGTATTTGGTGGTCATGGAGGCTGATCTTAGATCTTTATATACATACATGATGTTATTCCAAAGATGTAAGGTGTTATACTTAAAGTTTAACTATTTATTATGTATATCAACTTGTGGCTTTAAATTAACAAACATTTTTGTAAATATGCATGATTCATACGATTTCAAAAATAGACCGTTTTCTTTTCAAATTGATAGTTTTCATTAAAAAGAAAAGGGTTGAGGAGCCTTCATAAAAAGTTTTATTTCAATGAAAAATTTACTCTATCTTTTCATTTTCTATTAGGACATTTATGAAAAGACTTTGAATCCACTTGTTTATAAAGATAAATAAAAGGTATTTGAAGTGTA
The DNA here is from genome assembly GCF_004193775.1 of Glycine soja. Taxonomy (NCBI): domain Eukaryota; kingdom Viridiplantae; phylum Streptophyta; class Magnoliopsida; order Fabales; family Fabaceae; genus Glycine; species Glycine soja. Next base: position 27,163,318 of record NC_041002.1, on the reverse strand, counting down.
TTTATAAACCCAGATATTAGGGTGTTACACATTTGTTATCACCAAAACTATAAGATGTTTTAGGGATCAGACATCAACCAATATCTTTGATTTCAACACTTTCTAGAATAATGGAAATATTACGTTACCATATTCTCTTAACATATTAAAATATACAATGTAACAGCCGTAACTTTCAATAAGTAATTAAGAAATTAATAAATTAATAAATAAATAAATAAGTAAAAAAAAATAATTATTAGGTCATAAATTCCCACTATATAAGCCAAATGTTAACCTAGAGTAGCTTTTTAGAAAACACATTCTATTCCTTTCTTCTTTTCTGACGCACAAGAACCCTAACAGAGTAACCAGAGGAGGAGCTCTAGAGAGCACCAGAGACGTCACCATTGCTAATAGAGAACATTTAAGCAACTATATCGAGGTAAGGGATGAGTTACTCACGCTTGGGGATTAGAATGAACATGTGTAGGGATCCCTAGAGGATCAATTTTTGGGTTATTTTGGGGTGTTTATGAATTTAATTATGTTTTCATGTTTAATCGCGGATTGAGTGTGTTTGATGAACCAATTGGTGTTCTGTTGCGAGTTTGTTGTAGAATTGATGTGTTCCTGTGTTAGGTGTGTACCTTAGGAATTAGAATTCTTTATAATTAGCATAAAAATTGTGTGGTGGTGATTTTGTTTATACCAGATATGTTGGCCTTTCAATCTTGTTCTTTTTATTTTTTTTTCACACCGCAGTGTATACATGTACATATATATTGATACTGTTTTTTTTTTTTTTTACAAACTTTATATTTTATTTCACGTGGATGATTTCTCGTCATGAAATTCGTATGTGTAGGGATTGTTGGATAAATGAATTGGCTAAAATCATTTAAAGAAATTAACTTAAGTTGTATTCACATTGTAATTAGGCATTTTCTTGATGTTGGTAACTTAGTTGAAATATATTTGAGCATTAGGAAACATTTGAAAGTATAAAAAAATGGTTTAGTACTTTATTTATTTTTGTCTTAGTGTATTCCAAGTAAACACTTTTACTGTGATGTGTAATAATAATAATAAATAAATAAATAAAAATAGGGTTATAGATATTATTGTTTCATAGTGATTATTGTTGTGACTTTATAGATTAATTGTTATAGAAGTTTTTTTTATTTATTTTGCTGAATTAATATATTTCGATTTAATTTATATTTTGTGATGTCAAGTAAATGTTACTATTGAATCATATGTGTAGGGTGCATGAGATGCAATAAATTATTTTATTATGAAAATGTGATTGAGATGATGCGTAAGTGATAATCAATTGATACGTAATGGATTGTGAATTACATGACTCTTGAGATGTTGTCTGTTTTAAATTGTGAGCCATGAATTATGTAATCACACAACTGTAAGACCATTTAAGGGAGACGAGTTAATGCGCGATGAGTTGTGATGTGATCCACTGTGGGAACCCGACAAGTTAATCACTTGAGGCGCACTGGGTTAAAATATATATATATTTTAAAAAAAAATATACAATCGAGATTTTGAAAACAATTGAGTAGTTGTGTGCATTGCATAATTCATAGGTAGAGTCTGTGTGTTCAAATGTTTTTTTTGGGTTGGACCTGAATCAGGAGGGAGAGGCCCTGACGGACTCTTCGGAGTGTAGGCCTTGGGGGTCATCCGGTTTGAGTGCTCCTGTAAGCCTGTGCCGATCTCACATGGTTGGAGCATTCTCGCAAAACAGCGTGACCCTGACTGGTCTCCCTATGATTTCACTTAGTGAGAGTGACCTGACTTGCCCATTGTGAGGCATGTCCTGTCATGTACTCCTAGGCGCCCGACGAGGTTTTTCACTGAAAAATGGTACCACATTGCATGTAGGCTTGAGTCTTAGTATAATTGTTGCATAACGCTTGTGTTTGAATTTCATTGAGTTAACAATTGTGGTTGATGTTATTTTATGGAGTGTGTAAACTTGAATGGGTGTGAATAATGTGTGCGATTTTGTGCAGTAATGTTATTTATATAAATTCAGCTTTAAGTATTATATGTTTCACATGCTCTAATGTTTTATTATATACGAATGTGATAACTCACTCCCGGTGTGTGTTTGTGTTTGGGCTGATTGCCACTTTGTTTCAGGTGAGCCTTCATATGATGAGTCACATGCTAGAGATGAAGAGAATTAGTCTGTGATAGGGATATGCTCTGATAAGTGTGACATTGGGGCATAGGATTTTACTTCGCATATTATGATTTTCACATGTTATGATTTACTGAATGATACAATTGCGTTATACTTTTCTACTTTAGTTTCTTTTTATTATTTATTTAGAGTGGACGGCCTTGTTTTGAGTCGGGATAATCTTACCTTTTATTTATAAAAAAAAAATTCTATTATGTTTTCACTAAGCGGATGTGGACCTTTATCCTTTTGAATTGAATTAAATTAAATGTGTTTAAAAAGAAAAATTATTAATTAATTTTGCATGTTTTTTTCTTCTTTTATTATTATGTGTTTATAATCTTTTAAATAAATTTTGTATGATTTATTTAATTAGTTAGTTATAATTGTAAGGGTAGAGGGTGTCACATACAACACCTTCATTTTCTTTAATTTTATGTTAAAATTCCATTAACTTTTCATTAAAATAAATTATCAACAAAGTTCTTTACACTATTATCTTTTAAATAAGAAAATACACATCATCGAGCGCGTGGATCAACTGGTGTAAAGTTGTTCCAACTAAACCAAATATCTTATGTTTAAGTCTTAGGTATGTAATTACATTAAACACTCAAAGGGAGAGTTATGTTGCTCATAGTAATCTTACTCGACTCAAACAGAATTACCTTTCATGGAGAACCTAACTCAAATCGTTTGGTTGTGTGCATAAATAATCTAATACTTGTCTTCTGATAAAAGTAACAATGATAAATATACAAAAAAAATTATCTCTTAATTTATACCTTTAATTATTATCTTAAATAAAAAAAATTATGAATTGTGCTAAATTTAATCATATATTTAACAACTATTAATTTTAATTTTTGTTCTAATAAAAAATATTTTTAAGTATTCAAATTAAAAAATAATAATATAGATGTATAGAAGTAAAATAGAAATTGAAACAATTATTAAGTTAGTATTTAGTAAATGTAATTAATGAAACATTTATATAAATATATAAATAAAATAATACTTTTTTATTAGTATTGATTACTATATTTATTAAACATAACATATTTTTTATTTTTAATAATTTTATGAAATATTATATTTATTAAATGTAATATGATTATTGAAATTAACAAACTTAAAGATAATATATTTATATTAAACGTATGGTTTCTCAAATGAATCTCTCTATATATATATTAAAAATAAAATTATTAAAAAAATTTAGATAGTTTTGTATATATGTTAAGTAAAATATATTCTAGAGTTTTTCAAATATATTTTTAATGGTGTCAAACTAAATAAAGTAAATTATATATTCTAATACTAATAAATTTTTTGTCAGAGTAAAATTAGGCTCGATTTTCTTAGACAAAGTATTAGGGTAAAATGTGGATGGAGAAAACTAGTGAGCTTGTGTGGGTTAGTTAGATTTTCCAATATAGATTACTGGCAATAAAATTAGTGAATACTTTATAAAAATGTCTTATAGGAGATGCAAAAGTAATTTATAACAAAATTATAAATATGTGTGGTCCTTACCCTCTCTCTCTTTTTTGTTTTGTTTTTCTTTTTTGCTTAAAGGCTATACTTTAACGTTAAAGTTCAAAATAAGATCTTTAAAAATCAAGTAGAAGTTATTTGATTATTTTCATATTTTTAGTTTTAAAAATCCCTTTCAAGTTAAAAGCTGCATACTTGATAAAAAAAATTAAAAATTTATTTAAAATTAATTGTCTTACTCATTGAAAAAATTACTGACAAAAATAAAACCCATTTTATAAAATTAATTTAGAGCAAATTACGGTAACATTTCTTTGAGCTTTTATCAAATTACACACAATTTCACCATTTATGATATTCCTATACTAACTCCCTTTTAAGTTTGAAAATATTACACTAACACTCTCTTATATGTTTAAAAAATTACATTGAAACCATTCAAATATTACACTAAAAAAAATATAAAAAAAACATTAAGTAGGAAATACTTGTGTAATTAGACAAAACGTTGGGAGATGTAATTTGCTCATTAAGTTAATCAACATAAGTTTATTTTAATGATAAAAAAACATAAAAGTATTAAATATATACATTTAAAATTATTAATTTAAAAATGTAAAAAATTATTTTAATTGAAAATGCATATTAAAGATTATTCAAAAATATTTTAGTATATATTTTTAATTAAATAAATATAATTGTTAATTGAAAAATACACAGTATTTGAAAAATTATATGTTATTGTTCAATAATATTATAAGAAAATTTTAAACATGATTCCTAAATATTTTGTTACATGAAATATTAATTAAATTAATTTTACTATTAATTTCAAAGGATAAAGGATTTAAAAGTTTCTGTATAATTGTTGGATAATATTTTTAGAAGATAAAAATAACTAATTAAACATAATTTAATAATTCCAATATATATGAATTTTTTCAAAAAAATAATTCAAAAAATATAGTTTTGTTAATTGAGTTTTAAAAATATAACTATAAAAAGTTTTAAAAAATATTTAATCTAAATTAAATTTATTGAATGAAATAATAGATATTTTAAAATATTAAAAATTTATTTAATAGAGAAAATAATGTTACTAGCTTGAATAAATTTTTAATATTTTATTCAAGCTAGTAACATTATTTTATTTATGTAAAGAAAATAAAATATATTTTTATTTTATAAAAGAATTAATTTAAAAATAAATTAAGACCTGATCTCAATAATTAAATATAATTTAAAATAAACTAAAATATGTGGAATTATTTGATGGAGAAACTAGACAGTTACTCAAATTTGTAAATGAGGGGAATATGAAAAAATAAAGGTATTTTAGGTCGTGGTGGGATTCGAAGAGTAAACTATGTGAATAAACTGCACATAAGCTACAAAAAAGCTCCATCAACTAAATAATTTAAAGCTAATTTTTAAAAATGTACTAGACTATATATTTTAACACAATTAAAAGAAAAAAAATAGTATAGCATTCGCATCTCTTAGGAAAAGGGAGTATAATTTATTCAAAAATTAATGGTTGAAAATTATGATAAAATCAAGTCTATGGTAATCATAGGTTTAGTTGTTGATTATCTAATTAATAGTTACTATTACACTTTATTTTCTATTTTGTTTTTTTGCAAAAATGAGGCTAAAGTCCCAACAAAAAAACTAGATTCAAATCCTCAAGGAAAAGGGATACAAGTTATATCAGTTAGAACTTGAAAAGAAATAAAATCAGAACTAATGTTAAAAATCCTATCAATTCCATCAAAAGCAAGCCCATATTTAGTAAGTGCATCTACTACCTGATTGGTCTCCCAGAAGACATGATTCCATGAATAGATACCACCCTTGACAATAAAGTATTTGATAAGCTCAACTAGATTGAAGCAATTATGCATTTCCTCACACCGGCAAATTTCCCGCTATGGGTTAATTTTAGAAACATATTCCCGAAATGGGTTTGTTAAAGTAATTTTTGCATGGTGTCGTTTTTTTACGTAGAAGACATGCAACTCGCAGGAGCCATTGGCGAGTTTGGCCAAGCTTTGACACGTATCATGGGTGTCGCCAGTGCAGTTGGCGAATTGAGGTCCACTGGACTCGCCAGTCAAACTGGCGAGTTGAGCTAGGGTTCCTGTTTGCGCAGTGTAGGTTGCAAGAAGCGTTGCAGGAAGCGTGGCAGCTTTAAGCAGTTGAAAACGCCAGTGCTACTGGCGATTTGCGCTACAGTTGGAGTTGCCAGTAGCACTGGCGAGTTGAGCTTCAAATAGCCATTGGCAATGGCAAGTTGATCTCCTTTATAAGGCGCAGCTCCGTCAACATTTTATGTGCGTTTTTTTAAAAATACTGAGTTTCAAATTGCTTACTATCCTATTTTGTTTTCATTCCTAAAAACGTTGTTGAAGTCAGGTTTAAGGTACAACTTTAAGGTATAAAGTTCAAATGTGTATTGCATGAAAGTTATTTTTATGAAGTAATTTTTTTGACGCCAGAAAAAAGTATGAATGTGAAATGTTTATTATAATTTTTTGTAATTAAGTTGTATTTTTTAAATTAAATTTGTGAGGGTTAAAATAAAAGTTTGTTTTAAAAAAAGCAATTATATCATCATATTTATTTGAAGAAAATATGTAGAGTAAAAAAATTGTTTTGAATATGAAGTTTATAGTTATTTTATAATTATATTAAGTTGGTGTTGGTGTTGGTGTTTATGTTGTGTTACTGTCTTAAAAATTTATGAGTCTTCTTTGAAGTGCGTTTATGTTGGTGTTTATTTTAATATGAAGTTGTAGTATTTTTTTAATTAGATTAGGTTCATTTGTTGGTGTGTTAAAAATTTATAAGCGTTCAAGTTGAAAGTGTTATTTGATGATGCTTTGTTGTTTCTCGTATCATATTTATTTTAATATATTTGTAGTAATTTTGTAATTACCTATTTTCATTTTGAAGTTATTATTGTTAAGATTAATTATTTATACTACTAACTTCGTTCATGAATTTTTTTATTTTGTCTTTAAAATTACTATCTTGAAATTATTCATTTTTTTAAGTGTGTCCCATGAAATTAATTTGAAGTTAATTAAATTATTTTAAAAGAAAAATTGAATGTGAAGTTCCAATAAAGGGACCTTTTGTTATTACATTTTATTAGTTTGGATTTAAAGTTTTATAAAATTGTTTGTGTTATTTAAGTGTGTAGATGTGAAATTTATTTAAAGTTAATAATTTTGATTACATCTTGATTAGTTTAAAATTACTACATTGAAATCGTTAATGTTTTTAAAGTGTGTTAATGTGAAATTGATTTGAAGTTAACTTTTTTTTAAAATAAAGTTTTATTTTGAAGTTCCAGCAATGACTTTTTGTGATACCCATTTTATAATTTATTTGACGTGTTAAAATATTGTTTTTGTAGGTACACGATGAATTCAGTTATAACAGTGTTGTATTTCAATGGAAGGGTATATGAAGATAATGATGGTGTAATATTTGAAGACAGTAAAAAAACGATTCAGATTAAACGTGGAATTAGTTTCAATGCTTTGAAGAAAAAAATTGGAGATAAGGTAAAGTTACAAAATAATGAAATTATTTCTGCTATCAGTTGTAGATTTTTAGTGTCAGGAAAATATATTGCCTTGCAAATTTGTGATGACGAAGACGTTGAAACGATGCTGGAAAGTTTTAAACAACAAGAACAAATGTTAGTTCTGGAATTGTACATAGAAAAGGATGTGGCTGGTGGTTCAATGTTTCATTCTACAAATTCGCTTACATCATGTGGAAATTATTTGTCCAATGATGAGACACAGCCGCCAACAAATATAAGCAATTTACATGTTGACTAAGATGATGGTGATGATGATGATGATTATCTTGTGTCTAACTCATACGTTGAAGAGTCTTTAGACGAAGATGACAGTGTTGACGATATATTTGATATAGACGATGAAGTCACCGACATGATTCAACCAGTAAGAATTGTTCACGCAGCAGAAGGTATAATTTGCTGTATAAAAAAATTAGACAATACATTTATTATTTGATGACAATTGTATTTAATGCTAAATAAGTATGATTTGAATTTTTAAACTAAACTGTTATGTGCACAAGGAATTGAAAATCCATTTTGAAATGATGCTTTGCATTATAACAATATCAACTGGAGTTATCCTGATGAGGAGGACATTTGCGGTTTGGAGATGCCGTCAACCTTTAATGTTGGCCAAGAATTATATGTTGGCATGGAATTTCATAGTAAAGATGCGGTAAAAAATGCAGTCAAACAATATGTTATGAAGGTGCATCAAAGTTTCAAAGTTGTTGAAAGCAAATCGAATAAGTATGTGGTTTGTTGCTTGAATAAAAGTGCAGAGTGTCCTTACCCTTTTTATATGAGGGCAATTTTATTTAAAAAAACAGATACGTGGAAAGTCACACAATGGGGTGGACCACACACATGTTTGAATATGACCATTACACAAGATCACGAGAAACTTGATTCAGATTTAATTGCCACTTGTGTAGTAGGTACGTATTTTATGTTCATATTATGTTAATTTTTTGTTAATTGTCATTTAAATTTTGTTATGATATTGACAGGCATGATCAGAGAAGATCCATCAATAAAAGTTTCTTTGATTCAAGAGAGGATTAACAGTGAATTTGTGTACAAGGTGTCGTACAAAAAAGCTTGGTTGGCGAAACAAAAAGCCATTGCAATAGAATATGGCGATTGGGAAGAGTCATATGCGAAACTGTCGTCGTGGCTAACACACATGCAAAATCATTCTCCTAGATCATATTTTCAAATACTACATGATGATTTTATTATTGGGAATATGGTTAGTCGCGAACATCGCCAGTTTCATAGAGTGTTTTGGACTTTTGGCCAATGTAAAGAGGCTTTCAAGTACTGTAAGCTAATCATACAAGTTGACGGCACACATTTGTACGGCAAATACCGTGGGACACTCTTAATGGCCACATCACAAGATGGAAATGGTGGTGTCCTTCCTCTAGCATTCGCGGTGGTCGAAGGTGAGACGTTGATAACGTGGTCATGGTTTTTGGCACACTTGCGTGAACACGTCACAGATAAAAATGGTATTTGTCTGATATTTGATCGACACGCGAGTATAAAGTCCGTTGTCGCTAACGAAGCACTTGGTTGGCAACCTCCCCATGGATATCATGTCTACTGCGTGCGGCACATGGCAAGCAACTTCAATCGGAAATTCAATAATGCCAAACAAAAAGAAATGTTGAAGAAATTGGGTAAGATTTCATATTTGATGGTCACGTTTATTTAACTTTCATATATACTTAAAATTGTTATTCATAACTCATTTTATGCAGCCTACACTCCTTGCAAGCACATTGTTGATCAAAATTTAGAAAAATTTCGTCAACTGAGTCCAGCCATAGCAACATGGATTGATTGCATTTCAAAAGAAAAATGGACGATGGCTTATGATTGAGAAGGACGTCGATATGGCCACATGACAACCAACCTCTCAGAATGTATCAATAGGGTTTTAAAGGATTGTCGCAACATTCCCATAACAGCATTGGTCAAATCAACGTACAGTAGGTGTCGAAAGTACTTTGTTGAGCGTGGCCGCCAAGCCCAAAGACAGTTAAATGAAGGACAAGTATATTGTTCAAAGCTTGTTAAAGAACTTTGAAAAAATCAAGAACAAGCTTGTTTGCACATCGTTCGCGTGTATGATATCCACTCCACAAGGTTTGAAATAGAGGAGACCTTCAATCCTATTACACAACGTGGCGGACAAAAGTGGGCAGTTAACTTGAATGATCATTATTATCAATGCGGAAGGTATTCTGCGCTTCAATATCCATGTTCACACATTATTGCAGCTTGTGGTTACGTGAGCATGAACTACAACCAATATATAGATGTTGTTTACATAAATGAGCACATCTTAAAAGCTTACTCCACACAATGGTGGCATCTTGGGAATGAAGCGACTATTCCTCCTTCTAATGATGCATGGACACTTATCCCTGACCCAACTACAATTCGTGCGAATGGTCGGCCTAAATCAACAAGGATAAGGAATGAGATGGATTGGGTCGTGTGACACCCTCTACCCCGACATATAAATAAATAAAATATATAAAAAATATCGGTAACCAAATTCACACGGGTAAAAGGTTCACATTCACTTCACTATTATCAATTAAAACTTTTTAAAAACATATTCGGCTCGAAACAAGGCCATCAAAATTTACAAAAATATTTTGTTAAATCAGTGAGATAAAATAAAATAGACTAACATTATGCAATTAATATAAAGCTTATGCCCCACTGTCACATCCTATCAGAGCATTGTGTCACGACATCCTTCAGCACAAGGTTCATTTAAACACTTCACCTAGCCATCTGCTCCCCCGAACACAAGGTTCAAGATCATCATAGGATCCAAACACAAACAACAAACCGGGAGTGAGTTATCACATTCCTAACTACTAGAGAGAAACAAAACAACATATAGTAGCCAAATACAATTTACTTAGCATATCTCACATTATTTAATCACTTTGTCATTCAAAATTCACTTTTCATCCATCAATCACACTTTTCAATCATCAATCACATTACACAAGAATCACACGTTCTGATCAAGACATAATAACACCTCAATTTCATAATAAACAATTAGCAAGCGCATGAGACAATTATGCTAAGACTCAAGCTTACATGCAATGTGGTACCATGTCAGTGAAAAACCACCCTGGGGCGCTTAGGAGTACATAACAAGACACACCACACAATGGGTTTGCCAGGTCACTCACACTAAGTAAGATCATAGGGAGACCAGTCAGGGTCACGATGTTTTGCGAGAATGTTCCAGCCATATAGGATTAGCATAGGCTTAAAGGAGCACTCAAACCCGATGACCTCCAAGGCCTACACTCCGAAGAGTCCGTCAGGGCCTCTCCCTCCTGATTCAGGTCCAACCCCTAAAATCATTTTAGCACACAGACACTACTAGTGAATTATACAATACCCACGACCTCACACTCGTGTCTTAAGCACGTACAACATATTGCGCTATAATTTAACACTGGTTCCTAAATAGGAACCTACACTTTCTCTTTAACACTGGTTCCTAAATAGGAAACCTACACTTTTTCTTTAATACTGCGCATTTACACTTTTCTCAAGATAACACTGGTCGGGTTATTGCACAATTCATAGCTTACAACACAAATAATGTCACATCAAGAGTTAATCGCACACTTATTCACAACCAAAACTCATTCACAATTTCACATATCATAATGTCACAATCCACCATCACATGTTTTCACGTATTTCACAATTCAACATCTGTTCTACTTTACACTTTTACTCAATCTCAATAACAATATTATAATCTCAAGGAAACATATCATTCCATAATTCATCACATATTTCATTTATAAGCACTGCTCATGAATTATACAATACCACAACCTCACACTCATGTTTCAAACATGTTTAACACAATTGCGCTACAATTTAACACTGGTTCCTAACTAGGAACCTACACTTTCTCTTTAACACTACGCATAAACACTGGTCGGGTTATTGTATAATTCATAGCTCACGATATAATTAATGTAACATCAAGTGTTAACACATCCACTTATTCACAATCGAATATCATGTCCACGCTTTAACATCTCATAACATCACATCAACCATCTCATAACATTCCCAATGATATTCATAAGGTACAACATACACACGTTCATCAAATTTAACCATAATATTCTCAAACTCCAACACTTAATAATTTTTGAAATCATACTATAACACTCTACAATATTATTTACATAAATTATTAATATAAATAACTACCTCTCTCTATATATAAACTAGCATACATCATATTGAATCACAAATTACAAAGTAAGCTTTCAATGCACAAATTCTAAATAATTATATGAACACTTTGGTCAATTTCAATTATGGTATTAATTTTTTAAATTATATATAAAAACCTAAACAACAAGAAAAAGAGAAAATATAAAATCAATATCTCTCTAAATTTCTCCTTACTTTATTTCATCAATTCATATTAATTAGAAAAAGTACTCGATTTATAGGATTCACGCTCAACACAATAGCTTATCAATTTCACTTGGTCTGTCAAACATATATAATTCACTGTAATAATTATAAGGATAAAATGAAAATTGCAAAAACACCCAAAAACTCATTCCAATTGATATCTCTAAGGATCCCTACACATGTTCTCACTAATTCCCAATTGTTATTAACTCATCCCTTACCTCTAAGCGGGCTCACGTGTATTCAGCCAGCGATAGCAGCATCTCTATCGGTTCCCTGAGATTTCTCCAATTTTTTTCCTCTAATTGCTCCGATAGAGTTCCCAAACGTCAAAGAGAAAGAGAAGGGATTGAAGCCTCCACTTGTACTGTCATCATGCGATTTATTTTTCTCCCTCCACAAATATTACCTCAAAAATCCCAACGGTGAAAGCATGCTAAACTGAATTTCGAACAACATATCCAAATTTCATGAAAATCCAACGGTTAACGAAACCGGAATTGTAGTTTTTCCGAGACAGCTCTAGGTTTCGGCGGGAAAGGAAAATGCTACAATGTGAGGGGTATTTCTCTTAGCTCAGACATAATATACAAATTCCCAATGTTGAAAATTCTTGGAATTGGGTTGCAAACATGGTGCTCAAATTTCACGACGATCCATCGCTGAATGGGTCCGAGATCGTCATTTTTCTGAGACAAGTTAGATGGCTTGCAGGAAAAAGAGAGGGTTTTGGAAGAAGAGAGAAAAAACAAAATTGTGAGGCAGAGGAGGCTGAGTAGTCAGTCTGAAAACTGACCTATCATGTTGCTATTTATAGCTAGGGATATTTTCGACCTATTATTTACTCTATTTATTTATTTATTATTTTATAAAAACGAACTTTATTTTATTCTCTATCAAACAAATAAATAAAATATCCTTTTTATTTTCTCTCAAATCATTATTTTAATTAATAATTATATCTCCTTATTTATTTATTTACAAAATCTCATCATTAATTTTAAAATTCTATTTATTTATAAATAACAATTCATTTTAATCTAGTTTACGAAAATTGGGATGTTACAGGTCGAACCATCTGAGCACCGACAAAAATATAGTAGATGTGAAGCCGAAGGGCATAACAGGCGTCGTTGTCCAATGCAATCTGAGCGTGGGAGTTGTTCAAATCATTGATTTATGTATGTTAGTCGAGTGAGTTGTAATTGTTTAAGTTCTCTTCAATGTATTGAATTTGTGGGGTTGAATGAATTCGTTAGTTAAAAACATTACTTATTTTGGTTTGTGTACATTAGTTATTTGTGGGGTTCAATGAATTCGTTAGTTAAAAACATAACCATAAACCCTAACCATCAACCCTATCCACTAAACCCTAAGCCAAAACACTAAGCCTTAAACCCTAAGCCGAAAACCCTAACCCCATGCCCAAAACCCAAAACCCTAAGCCCTAAACCTAACCCCTAACCCAAAACCCTCAGCCTTAACCCATGAACCCTAAACCCTAAGCCCTAAACCCTAAACGAAACCCCTAAGCCTTAAACCCTAAACCCAAAACCCTATCCCACTACCCAAAACCCTAAATCGTAAACCCTAAACACTAACCCTTACGCCCTAACCCTAACCCCTAAACCCTAAGCCCTAAACCTAGCCCCTAACCCAACACCCTAAGCCTTAAAACTTAAACCCTAAGCCCTAAACCTAACCCCTAACCCAAAACCCTCAGCCTTAACCCATGAACCCTAAGCCCTAACCCCTAAACAAAAACCCTAAGCCTTAAACCCTAAACCCTAACCAAAGACACTAACCCTTAAACCCTAACCCAAGACACTACGCCTTAAACCCTAACCCAAAAGCCTAAGCCTTAAACCCAAAACTTTAAACCGTAAACCATAAACCCTAAACCTTAAAACCCCAAACCCCAAACCCTAAACCTAAACCTAACCACTAACACAAAACCCTAAGACTTAAACCCTTAAACCTAAACCCTAAGCCACAAACCCTAAACCCTAAACCTAACCCCTAACCCAAAACCCTAAGACTCAAACCCTAAACCCTAAACCCTAAACCATAACCCCTCAACCCTAAACATAGGTTGAGTGAAAGTGGGGAGTCCAATGCTGTAGTTAAAGGTATTCAAATTGATACTAAAGGAGAACTATCTACAATGATGAACTATGGACTTAGTCAATGTGGAGTATCTACACATATGGCATTGGTGTTCGACTTTAGTTACTAAAACTACTTATTTTTCGTTTGTCTACTTTAGTTTTATTTTTATACTTTCTTTATTATTATAGTTTGATGCGCCACATAAATTGTATACATTAGTAAGGCATAATAAATGAGATGCGATAGATTAACTGTCAAAATCAAATGTCATACATACAAGAACAAATTTACACAGAGACATCAAAATCATTCATTATGTTGTCTATGATGTCGTGAGGATGTGCCACATGGTCGATCCCATCTTCGCGCTTGACGATCAGGATTTCTTCTACCGCGTTGTCTCCCCGCTTCTACTTGCTCAACCTCAGCAGAAAACTCCTGACGCAAATCAACACCTAATAAGTCGCCCATATCAGGTATTTCTCCGGGTACATTCCATTGCGAAGCAAATGGGGCATTAGGTGTTGTCATTGGGGCATCGTGTTGCTGTGAAGGAGTCATAGTGGGCCATGAAAAATGAGGCTATGTTTCCGCAACACCACCGTACGAATGTTCGCTCGTAGAAGTATCAGTGTGATGACCTTCAAAAGGATACTGATACATCTGTGAAGGATATTGGGAAAATGTTGCTGGCGTGTAATACATTCCATGACCACGCTCCATCATTTGTTGCGAATATTCTTCCGCTTCAACAGGCTCCCTTCGTCTGCCTATGCCCCGAGTTTCAACACTAGATTGAAGAATGTGAAACTCTTGTGCTGGGAATTCACGCTCTGATGCTGGACCATGTGACACTGGCTCAGTGATTCTCTCTTGCTCTTCGGATATAATCGCTAACTTTTCCACGTAAGGCACGAGATCATCAACTGTCCATGGGTTCCTCCCTTGTGGTGACATCATATACTGTAAAGTCTCCACAACTTCACCCTGCAATTATTAGCGTCAAGAAATTAATGCTCATGCTTAACAAAATAATTTGAAGTTAAACATTGAAAAACAGATAAATACCAATGTAGTTGTGTTTGCATTGTTTGGGTCGACAAACATCTTTGTTTTACGCCTATACCACACCATGTAGTCTGAGTTAAAACTCAGTAGGCCCTCCTGTCGAGGATAAACGTCGACCCTAAACTCAGCTCGATTGTTCCACTGACTAATCATTGGGGCCAACAGGTGGAACCAATTTTCATCTTGTTTGCCTTTGAGCGTTATGCCATGGAAATTCTGCGGTTGCGAAGGAAACCCGAGAATAGGTTGTTGCAACCGAAATTGTCGCAAAACTCTATCGGGTTGGTGCCACTCAACAACATGGAAACAAATCAGTGGCACCACCGCGAACCAGGCTACACTTCCAACCACACAAAGTGGAGGCAACGCTGCCATCACAGTTGTTGTGTATGGCTCCCAGACAAACTGCATATAACAACACACTTGTCAATTTTCAGTCAAACATTACATATTAACATTTCATTTAACCAATACATTACGATCTTCTTACCTCATGTCGTTTCATGAGATCCAATTTGCGACGGAAAACTCTAAGATCATCATTGCCAATATGCTGATTTTCGCGTCGCAACCACCTACAATAAAAAAGAAATCATCATTGTCAACACGTTACATTATTAATTATTTTCAATTCAAATCTAAGTTTTTAAACGACAAACCTGTGTCCGAGTGGTTTATTTTCTATTACGGGAGGCGTTCTCTTTGGAGCCGAAGTCGTGCATCGTTCTCATGCCCACATTTGGATTAAGATGCACATACCTTTGATTGATTTAACTTTGTAATCGGTGGCGCTGCACATCTCTCTATATAAATACGTAAGCACGGCAGGTCCCCACGCATACGTGCTGCACTGTTCAAAGTCACGTAAAAATTGTAGGTACCTTAAGGAAACTTTGCTACTGCTTTTGTTAACAAAGAGGACACCTCCTATGAATCGAAGGATCCATGCACGGGCGAACCTTTGTAATTGTTCAACGTTACCGTCATGAATATTTCTGTGAGAAAAATGGTGAGGCAGCCAACTTAATTTTACCATACTGCTTTCAAGTTCGCCTTCCTGTGGTTTGACTCCTAATAATTCTTCACATAAATCAGCCCAATCAAGATTTGTTGAACCAATTAATGGTGCGCCGTCAATACGAAGACCTAATAAAACTGACACATCTTGAAGAGTAATGGTAGACTCTCCGCATCTCAAGTGAAACGTGTGTGTTTCAGGACTCCATCTTTCAATCAACGCACTAATTAAGGTCACATTTATCTTTAGGTATCCCATCTTCATTATCCAATAAAACCCAGATTGCTGAAGCCGAGGAACAATTTCCTCTGGTATTTGTTCTTCACCTTGATACGTCGGGACTGCTCGTCTGATGTGTAATTTTCTGTCTGGTTTCCCATTCCAAACATGTTCTGAAACATGCTTAGGTTGCATCCCCAAAACGTCACCATCAATTGGACAAGACCTAGTATGTATATTTGATGAGCATGGCGATGAAGATGCCATTGATCCTGCAATAAATATAATACAATAAAATGAATAATAAAATTTACACATACTCTCCAAATTTCAAATAAATAACAAATAATATTTTTCAAATTTCAAATATTTCAATAATAAAATATATTACACAATCAACGAAATTTAAATATATTCTACAAATAAATTAAATCACATCCAAACACAACTTTACATAAATAACAAATTATTTTTTAATTTTAATAACAAAATATATTATACAAATAACCTAATTCATATATATTCTAGAAATAAATTAAATTACATACAAATATAAATTTAAATATATAACATAAATTTTATATTTGCGGCTAAAAATTAAAACAATATATATATACAAAATTAATAACTTAAAATACTTACGAGTAAAATAATTTAGCATACAAAATTAATTATTTAAAATACGTTAAAGTATTCTAATTTTAACATATTATATGAAACTAATAATAACTAAAACTAACATAATATAAAAAAAATTAATTGTTACCTAATTTAAAATTTATAATTTACAGTACCTAAAACTATTCCTAATTTATCATATAAAATATTTAAACTAAATGTAACATAGCATATAAAAAATTTAAACTAAACCTAATCTAAAATTAATAAGTTATGGAACCTAAAACTATTTTTAATCTACTATATAAATTTTTTTAACTAAACCTAATCTACCATATAAAAATTTAAACTATTTCTAATTTATCATATTAAATATTTAAACTAAATGTAATGTACCATATAAAAAATTTAAACTAATCCTAATCTAAAATTAATAACTTATGGAACCTAACACTATTTTTAATGTATTATATAATTTTTTTTAACTAAACCTAATCTACCATATAAAAATTTAAACTATTCCAAATTTATCATATAAAATATTTAAACTAAATGTAATGTAGCATATAAAAAATTTAAACTAAACCTAATCTAAAATTAATAAGTTATGAAACCTCAAACTATTCTTAATCTACTATATAAATTTTTTTAACTAAACCTAATCTACCATATAAAAATTTAAACTATTCCAAATTTATCATATAAAATATTTAAACTAAATGTAATGTAGCATATAAAAAATTTAAACTAAACCTAATCTAAAATTAATAAGTTACGAAACGTCAAACTATTCTTAATCTACTATATAAATTTTTTTAACTAAACCTAATCTACCATATAAAAATTTAAAGTATTCCTAATCTATCATATAAAAATTTTAAACTAAATCTAATCTACTATATAAAATTAAGAACTCAAACTAATAATATTAACAAATGAAACTAATAATATTAACAAATCAACTAAATCTAATGTATCTTATAACACAAATAATAACATACTAAAACTAAACCTAATATTATTTAAAACTAAAACTAAAAATAAATGTACTGTATAAAACTATAATTATCAAACTAAATTTAATTTATCATTTCTAGCTAAAACTAACTTAAGATAAAAAAAACTAATAACATATATTACTAATTATCATCAGAATACAAATAAAATAAAAAAATAATTAAACAAAGTTACTGAAAAAATTACAAATGAATTTGTTTCGGGGGAAAAGCTTGCTCAAACACAAACACTAACAACAGCTCCCTTCTTCTTTCTCCTGCGTGGATGGTCTACACGAACAGCAACAAAAGCTTTGTTTCTTCTTTTCTGCGTTTTTTTTTCGCGTGGATGGTCTACGGGGGAGGGGGGGATTTAAGCACCTCAAGCAACTGAAATCGCTGCTGGGGATGGCGATTTATCCACCTCAACCAACTCGCCATTGTGCCTGGCGACTCCCTGCTCCCTCTACGCGTTGCTCAGACTGCACCCTCAGAAACGGCCTCTGCTGCCTGCAACCCTCGTAACTCCCCTACCCTCAACTCGCCAGTTAAACTGGCGAGTCCAACCTACCTGAAAGCGCTAACATCACTGGCGAGACTAGTGCCAGCTGTCACCTCGTCGCCAAACTCGCTAATGGCTCCTGCGAGTTGCATGTGTTCCACGTAAAAAACAACACCATGCAGGAATTACTTTAGAAACAGACCCATTTCGGGAATATGTTTCTAAAAGTAACCCATTTCGAGAAATTTGCCTCCTCACACCCCCCATCAAGCATGGAAATAGCAAATTTAGAGTCAGACTCAACAGTATGATTAGTGAATCCTCTGGACCAAGCAATCTCGACCCCTTTAGCAATTGCCCAAAGTTCACCCTGAGATATAGAGCAAGTACCCAAATTAAAAGGCTAGGAAAAAATTACAAAACCAAAGTGATTTTGGAGAGCTCCCCCACACGATGCACTGCTAGAAGCTGCAACAGCCCTGTCACAATTTAGTTTATAATGACCTGCAATGGAGGTTCCCACGCTATAAGCCCATGATCCAGGTGACTACCCCTATACCATGGAGGGATGAATTAGTTGACCATGATAGGCGAATGTTGTTTAGCATTCTA
The DNA here is from genome assembly GCF_004193775.1 of Glycine soja. Classification (NCBI taxonomy): domain Eukaryota; kingdom Viridiplantae; phylum Streptophyta; class Magnoliopsida; order Fabales; family Fabaceae; genus Glycine; species Glycine soja. The sequence goes on along the minus strand of NC_041002.1, from coordinate 27,144,406 downwards.
CGAATCTGACAAACCATGATGTCAACAGTTGCAAAGAAAAAGGAAAAGACAACACCATTTTTATTCCTCCACAAATAATAAATGGTTATACCAAAAATAGCACCCTAATCCTGCACATCATAGAACAAAGAAGGACGAATGTTATTATGGATCCAAACTAGAACGACGTCATTAAAGAAAGATGAAGAAACAAGCTCCTGGCCCAACTTTTGCCAGACTTGCGAGGCAAAGTACAATCCCTGAAGACATGAATACTGGATTCAAAGGCACCATGACAATTTGGGCACATGTCATTTTCCACTAGGCCCCTAGCATGTCTCATAACATTCGTGACAAGGGTCTGTCTAGCAACTTTCCATGTGTGAAGCCTCATCCGTTCTAGACCTTTCCACTTCCAAATAGCATAGTAAAGAGGGTCTTTTGATAGAAATAATAATAGTAAATAGAAAGTAAAGGGTTGTGAGCTACTAATAATTAGAAAATCCTTAATTAATTTTTTGCAATCCAAGTCTTACTTTCAATCTTTCAATCTTCAAACTTGAGGGACTTAATGAAAATATCTATAACTTGTTTTTGTGTCTTCACATGAACTAACTCCACTTCTTTCTTTTTGGCAATTTTTTTCTTAAACTTGAACACCCATTTAACTCCAATTGCTTCATGACCCTTAGAGTGTGTTTGGATGAGGGAATTTAAAATTTTGAGGAATTTTAAATTTTAAGAATTTCAATTACTTCAATTGAAATTCTTTTATTTTTAAAATTTTATATTTGGATAAAAAAAATTAAAATAGTGTGGGTGAAAGAAAATGAGTCACGGGTTCAAGAACGGGATTTCGGGAACTTTTAGGTGGAAGAGAGAATGAAGGTTATAATGGAAATAAGGGGAATGTTTTGGAGAGAAATCATTTTGTGAGCACCATTTTTTTAGGAAATTAAAATGGTACTTTTCCCTTGGATTTGCACCTTGGAAGAATCACCAAAGGAAAACATTTCCCTTCACCTTTTCTTCAAGCTCCACAAATTTCTCCTTGTAACAGCACATGTGATTACTTGGTCCATTGTCAAGATATCACAAGCACTTATCATCATTCTCTTCACTATTATGTGCTAGCAATAGTGTTGGCTCTTCATCTTCTTTCTCATCAACAAAATTAACTTTTTCTTCAACATTGGATTTACACTCCCAAGAAAATGACCATACTTATGGTAATTATAGCATTCGATATTGGCTTTACACTCCCATGAAAAATGACCATACTTATGGCTATTGAAACATTCAACGTTAGATTTATCATACCTCCTTTCATTTGTTCTTCCAAAATTGTCTCTACCTCTTCATCTTTCATAAACTCTAGTGGGTTGATAACTTATTTCATTATTATCACAATTGTCACGAACTCTTCTTCCTCCTCTTCCTTGGCCATGTCCACATCCTCTTCCATGAGTATGGTCATTGACTCGACTTCCTTGACTTTTTTCTCCTCTATTTTCTTTCAAAGAGGCTTTGGCTTTAAGAACTTGCTCCAAAGGCTCATCATTTCTTCTTTTGAACCTTTCTTCATATGCTTGAAGTTAAACCAATAATTGGTTCATAGTTATTCACTCAATGTCCTCTGACTCTTCAATTGCACAAACCACAAAATCAAATTTTGAGGTTAGAGAACGAATAATCTTCTCTACAACACGAACATCTTCCATATTCTCCCTATAATGATTCATTTAGTTCACAACCATTACCACCTTATTGACAAAATCCAAAATTGACTCAGACATCATATGCAAGGATTCAAACTCTCCATGAAGAGTTTGTAGATGCATCTTTTTCACCTTGTCAACACCTTCAAGGGATGTCCTCAAAATCTCCCAAGCTTCTTTGGAGGTGGAGGCATTGGTCACCATCTCAAACATGCCTTCATCTAAACCTTGATAGATGAAGGTTTGTTGATCCTTCTTCTTCATCTTCAACAAAGTCTCCTTCTCATTTTGTGGCAAAGAATCCTCATTTCCATGTTGTGTATAACCTTTCTCTACAACCTCCCAAGCATCTTGGGAACCTAGCAAAGCCTTCATGCGGTGACACAATTATCATAATTCCCTTTTGTAAGACGAGGGAATTGAAACAAGTTCAAGCTTTTGCTTGTCATCTCTCACCTCACTAGTGTTTCACTCCCCTCACCAAGTGTTTCTCTCAATTCAAAACCTAAGCTCTGATGTCACTTTGTTAGAAAAAGAAAAGAAGAGAATATAGATTATAGAGAAGATTCTCTTTATTTGACACACTTGGCTACATGGTTTGGTGCTCTATTTATAGAAGAGCAACCCATAGGCATTACATAATTATTCAATTAAGACACTAAATGGGCATAATATCATAACTTTTTCAATACATAGTGGTTACAAAAATAATGTTCGTTAATTATTATTAACTCACACTAATTCATCTTTTAATATTAACCCTTTATTTTTTAATTACTATTATTATTTCTAACATCTTTAATGTCAGAAACTCTAGCTACCGCATTATAGGCTGAAGCAATAAAAAATTGGGCATCATTGGTATGATGCCAAGCCGAAACATCATCTTGGTTATGAATAACTAGAGCCACAATTATCATTATGGCTCTATAAATATGAGGAGGCAACATACTCTCCAATTTGCACATATCCCACCCACTCTGGGAAAGAACAAAATCATTGACCATAGCTAACAAATCAATTTCATCAGGAAGCATTGTGGCAAAATAAGTCAACTTCCCATGTTTTAGGGCCCAGAAATCTTGCCAAAATAGAGTGGACATCAACTTATTAATTCTCCGCACTAGGTTCTATTAAACCTATCCCATTACTAGAAAATACGCTTTTAACATAGATTATTAAAGACTTTCAACATCGGTTATTATCCGATGTTGAAACTACTGGTGTTTAAAGTAACAACGTTAACGCTGATTTTTTAAAACCGATGTTAAACTAAAGTACACAACATCGGTTTTCTAAAAAACCAATGTCGTATATTAAGAAATAACAAAAAAAATGTAAAATATGTATAAACCAACATCGGGTTTTAGAAAAACCAATGTTGTGGTTGACTGACAACATTTGTTTTTTTGAAAATCAATGTTTTTTCTGGAATTTGTTTTTGATATGTTGTTTTTTTTAATTACCCCAAATTAACCTGCAAATTGAAAAGCGGAACCAAACCAGACAATTTTTAGATAGTTTTTATCGGGCAGTTCAAATTTTGTCCATAATAATTGAATATTTACTATTAATTAAAAAAATATTTAAAGTAATGAAAGTCAATACATAAAATCATTAGTAACCTAATCTAAATTAACATAACTCTACAATTCTAAAATTACTTAAACAACTAGTGTTTCATTTTTAACTTTTAAATAATATGTTGCCCACTGAATGTGAATTGCCTTCATTCTCTCTGATTTCAATGGTCTTGGATTAGTAAAATATTGCATGATGTAATAAAACATAAGTTAATAAGTATAAATAATAATAATTATAACAAATTGAGTTAGTTTACTTTTCCAATTATCCTTAAAACCTCCTTGGACTATCGTCGACATCCAATGCATTACGTAGTATCGGCACTCAGTGCTTCCTTTTTGCTTATTACACCAAATTGAATAGGAATTAGAACCACTCTTATTTTTTATTAAGTTTAGGAATGAATTGATTTCCACATTTGTACTTCGAGCAAATGATGGCAGACCAAATGGAAGGTTTTTTTTATTACACAACTGCTAACCAACTTCCTCAGGAAGGCTTTATTCATGACTCTAGAAGATCTAAATCCCAGGACCTCAACATGCCTCGGAACACACAACTCCTACTAAGCTAGAGTATAACTTTTTCTCTCCGCTTCAATGTCACCCCAAACAAAACTACGACACTTCTTGTCAATATCATCACAAATGGATACCGATAATAATACAAATTGCATAATATAATTAGGAATTGATTGTAGTACCGACTTTGCAAGTGTGATTCTACCCACTATAGAGAGAAAATGACCTTGCCATCTACTTAATCTTTTATTCACTTTATCTAAAAGTATTTCTTGGAGGCTGCTTATGAAAAACAGGAACTCCTAAATACTTACCAAGGTCATGAGTAAATTCAAACCCACAGTTTTCCATGATGGCTTCCTTTACATTCCAATTAACATTCTTGGAAAAAAAAATGTCACTACTATATAAACGAGCTTTTACATTGGTTATGAAGCATATACGACATTGGTTATTAACCGTCGTCGTAATGGACGTTATAGAATGTCAAAGCATCTACGACGACAGTTCCCTATCCTTCTTAGAATTGCCATATTCTAAGACGGTTCTTTAAACAAATCATTTAAGAATGTGCCATATTCTAAGCCAGTTTCAAAACCAGAACTGTCTTAAAATGTGACATATTCTAAGACGGTTTCGTGCCAAAATTTTCTTAAAATGTGTCACATTCCAAGAAGGTCGTGTTTCAAAAACCTTTTTAGAATGTGTCACATTTTAAGATGGTTTTTTGACAGAATTGTCTTAGAATGTGATACATTCAAAGACGGTTTTCGAACAAGACCGTCTTGGAATGCGTTGTGGCATGAAAACCGTCTTAGAATGAGCCACATTCTAAGACGGTTTTTCGACAGAACTATCTTAGAAAGTGTTGTTTTTTTTTTAAAGGTAATTTGTTTTCATTGCCACCTATATTACAAATTCAGACCAATACATTTACATTAATTTTCAGGTAATAATTTCTAAAATGTTCAGACTTTTTAGTCATGTGTAACAAAAGAAAGCCATATATATACAATCTAGAGCTAAAAGTGACATTAATATGGATATTTGAACACATCATAATACCACTTTCCTTATTTTCTTCTCCAAGGATGACAAAAATAAAAATAATCAGAGTAGATACACCACAACATGGCAAGAGTGAATTTATCTATACAGTTAATGAAGAAGTAACATGCTTTACCCCTTGGGTATCTATTAAGTTGTAAGCTTTTAAAATAGTCACAATAGCCTTAATACTGAGTTTTGTACATCTCGGAACACTCAACTATGTAATTTTGTCATAAAAATTACTTAGTAGTAAAATATGGACACAAAATAAAATTTGAATCTATGCTAAGCACTAAAGTATTCAATGCTAAGAGAAGTTATTGCAATAAAAGTAGACACAAGCCAAGAATTATGAATCGGACCAACAATAAATCACATGATACATGAAATAATAAAAAACATAGTCAAAATTACTTTAATGATCCAAGATCTGTAAAATTCATAAGAATTATTTAACCTGAATGGAATCAACGCAGTGAAAGAAGCTTTCATGAAGAATTCCAGTTAATAGTTGAAGAGTTAATTATATTTTTTTTTATACAAGTTGAAGAATTAATTTGCCCCAACTAGATGAATGATTAATTTTTATTTCATGAATACCCTTCAAATAGGGGGTTTACTTCCTATACAAGCCACAAAAGATTATAGCATGTTTTCTACCAATGCATTATTTGATACAAATAGCCAACCAATAGAATATTAGAATAGTTAGGTAGGCAAATTACCAACATATTAATACAGTTGGAGTCAAGCATATACTACTTAATTATTTTTTACAAAAATCAAGCATTCCATATACCTACATACCTCTAAAATAACCCCAAATTGATTTTCTATAATGGAAGACAGAAAAAGAAATCCAGAAATAAATACTTATGAATTACGATGGTGTAAATGTCAAATATTCTGGGCATAATCGACAGACACTCTAAACTATATAAAAAAAAGAGTCGAGCAAACAAGTGCCCTAAGGGTAAAAAAATGAATAAATAAAAAATTATTATCAGCAACCGCATTGAAAGTTATTTCAACAAGTGTATAGAAAATAACAGTCAAGGTGCACTAATAATACTCGTAAAAATTTTAATGATTGATTCCTTAACTAATGCCTTAAAGACTGTTTCATCCTGCTGTAAAAAAAAAACAAAAAACAACAGTCGACATTTAATCAAAATAACACAACATCACCAGCTAATGTGATCCAACTTAATTGCTCATATGACCACATTTGCGTAAGATCAGACAAACCCAGGTAACCAAGAGAAAAACTCAAGGCTGGGTGAAGAGCAAGCTGACCTGTTTACTACCTCCCTGAAATTCATCATGATCATATCAAGACATGATAGTTGGCTTGGTGTTTTTACAGTAAGTGTCTAAGCATATGAATGGAACATCAAGTCTAACTAAAAGAACATCACAATATGCTAATAACGTGTGTTGCTGCATGCTTATTAAGTTGGTGATTTGATGAATAAAGCTATGAAAACAATAAAGAATGTTAGTGTGAACTGTGAAGATTTAAGATAATTTATTAATTAAAATGTTCATTATGCTGTTTGAAAAAACTCAACTTCTACTGATTACTTATCATGACAATTTAACGTACTAGAAAATCTATCTTTCCAAAAGAAAACAGTGGGTGTAAAACTGACCTTAGTGATATGCATCCAAACACCTTGATTGATATTCCACAGTCAAATTACATCATTGTTATCACATGAGCAAAGAAGGTCCACTTTTCTTGGGTGGAAGTCCAATGACATTACTTGATTGGCTTGCCCAGTAAGTTTGAGCAAAGAACTAGTTGGCTATATCATGAAACAAAAAATAGTATTAAATTGATGCCAAAAAAACAAAAGAAGGAGAAAGTGTAAACAATAAATAAAAATTGAAAGCAAGTAGAGGGTAGGATGGAGATGATCCATACTTGAAACAATATTCAAGATTTGAAGTTATCGAATATACATAAAGACAACCAAGATAAATGTGACAAGTGACAACTTACTCTGGCTGCATCCCATAGTCTCACAGATCTATCAAAGGAAGAAGTTGCAATGATTCTGAATGGATAAACAAAACTAGAATTTGAAAATTTATTGCATCTTATTACCTTCTTCTCATGTCCAGCACTTACCAAAACTTTTCCATCCGATGAAAAATGGCTAGACAAAACCTTGCTTTTTCTTGAATGAAGGCAACCGACCTCATTGAATGAAAAACCTACCATAATGGGTGGAAATTGTTATGCTAGAGATTAATAAACATTTAATAAATATAATTGCCAAATTTAGCTTTTGATATTGAACTGACTATAGTATATTTTACTTAATTTTGTTTCAATTTCATTTTTGACACTATATAAAGATTTTTGGTACTCAAACTACATACGTTTCTTTGGAACTAGAAAATTCTAAGATGATACTAAGCTAGAAAGTTTCTATGGCCTCACATCAGTATCTGGTGTTCGATAAATACTAAATTAAGACCAACTAATTTAATAAATGAACTGAATTAAGGCAATACTATTTTCCTTGAGCTATGGTATATTACCTTTCTTTTCATTTCTGCATGTGGCTGAACTTCATTTCAAATTTCTGAAGGGTGTAATTTTATGATCAACGTGTTCATTTTCTAAAGACAGGAAAGACTCCACATTTTCATGCAAAGGTTTTCCATTGGTTGTATCCTTATAGTTCTATTGTTTGCATTCCATGGAATGGAAAGAACAAAAAAGTTAAAAGATAGTAAATAAGGAATCCAATTGACCAAAAAAAGAAAAAAATAATGGTAATGGCTTTAAACAAAGCTGTTTTTGGGTAGGAATGAAAAGATTTTTAGGATTATCTTTGAAGGTTTATGGCATCCTACCCGAGCACTTTCTCCAGGTCTTATGGATTCCGTTGTCTTTCTTTTTCTGTTATTTTGATTAAATACAAGTATATTTCAGATACACATGCACCATTCATTTTCTGTTATCAATAAGGTAAAGTTCAATAATTTGGAATTTTAAATTATAGAAAAACATGCCTCAACATTCTGGGACTACATCTACATTTATTGATCCTGCTGGTGTTGATGTTCTACAATTGTAATCATTTGGTTTATCATCTATCATAAAATTAGTTTATTACAAAGAAAGTCAACAATTGGAAACATAAATTCATATGGAATATTTAGATAACCTTAAGAATCACAATGTATATATCAACTTGAATGAGATGAAAATGTTCATTCCTAGCTTTGATTAATAATGACAAACCATAGCTTATTCCATGAAGAGGGAGATGAAATCATAACACAAAAATTATTTCAAATGCAAGTGTATCCCCATGAACACTCCTCCACAAAAGCGAATCCCCACGAACCATGGAATGTAAAGATTTACACACCCTTTCAACAACAAGCAGATTAGACAAACCTAGGTAACCAAGAGAAAAACTCAAGGCCGAGTGGGGAGCAAGCTCATCACCCCTGCCTCCTCCTCCACCCTGTCCCACAACATCACTAGACCTACTAGTAACATGCAAAATTGACACTTCATCATAATTATTAACAGATCGAAACCCAAAATTGTTCGATGCAGCAGCAACCCCATCATTTCTCACAAAACAACTCTTGCCAAACCCACTCTTCTCCTCAACACATGAGGCATGGAATCTAATAGCATTGTTCTAAACCCAAAATTGTTCGATGTAGCAGCAACCCCATCATTTCTCACAAAACAACTCTCGCCAAACCCTCTCTTCTCCTTAACATATGAGGCATGGAGTCTCATAGCATTTTTCTAAATGTAATTCAACCCACCAAAAAGCTAGTAATTGCCATCACTCTCCCTAAGCTCATCCCTACGGTACCCACCATAATCAACAATCTCCAAATCCTCGAGCCACCTAATGATGGCCGTGACAATGGTGCTGATGTCGATGTCGAAGAGATTTGAAGGCAAAAGAAATTTATGTTATGTTCTGTTTGAATAAACTATTTTTTTTATACAAGAACAAAATAATAAAGTAAAATGAATAAAGTTTCTCTTATAAACTAAAATCAACTTAGGCACCTAACTTTTTATAGAAGTTATCTCATCTAATATTTTAAAAGTTGAAATGCATAAGTTAGTAATTCATGTATTTTTTTATAAGCACTCATGAAGAAGTGTATATAAACAAGGTTTTACTAGACTTTGGACTCTGGAAAAAGTCATAGATTTTGTACATAAAAGCTCTTGTAGCTTATATGTAAACTGGGGCTAAGTTTTTCCATTAGTATGAAAAGATTGGAACCTGAGTAATTATACGATTTCCAGCTAGGAGTTTAGATTGTCGACTGGAGACAACTGTGATCTGTGATGTAAGCAATCAAAGTGTACCTATGAATGTGCGTGAGAACTAGAAATGAAAACTAAACGACAAAAGAAATACAAAAAGATTAGAAACCTTGAACACTTGTTCCTTTTTCAGCGACTAGACCTTTGGCTTCATCCAAATCATAGTATTTGAATCCATCAGCTGGTTTAAGATTGAAATTGATTATTAGTGGAAAGGAAATAGAGAGGAACATAAGTGTTAGAGAGGGAGAAAGAGGAACTAATGGGTAGTAATGTATTTATCGCAAGTTACGTAAAATAAAAAATCTGCATATGACCTTCGAAGACCCCTCGTAGATAGATGCATACCAACCTTCAAATCAAAACATTAATTGAGAGTTTCATAGCCTATTTAAATTTAAAAAAGAATTTCAGCATAATGGGTTATGCGAGTTAATTAATATAAAAAACAAACAATCATATAAACCACCACCTTGTGAGAATCACAACAAAAGTGAGTTAAGCCTTTCTACATTTCTACCTTGTACCATTGGTGATGCTCGAAATGCAATATTTCTATAGTGTGTCTGGAAGAAGTAACTATTTGTTACTTTAACTTGACTGTGAAAATTTAATTGATTTTTTGTTCACATGAAGTTATTCCAAACATACTAATTGTTTTAATAGTGTTATTGTTGTTGGAAACAATAGTAATTTGTTTTTCTATTATTTTGTAGACCATAAAACAACAACTTATGCTACCTGAAATGAGAACAACGGTTAGTGCTTTAAACAAGCAAGGTTTAACAAATTTGGAGATCCTGGAGCGCTATCCAACTGGTAGTATAAGGCTATAGATTGCAATGTAGCTACTTGAAGCTAGAGTTCAAATGGGCACTGCACAACAAGGCTCACCATCACCATGAATTGCAACTCAAGCATTACACCAATCCAAGAGAAGAAAGTGAGCTTCAAGAAACCTTATTGGCAAACATATTCACAGTCACTATAAAAGCCACATAAATCCAAAATAATGATTACCAAATGTTGGCATATTTGTGATTCTAACATTAAATGCCAAAACAGAATGAATATTTTGGCAATAATATATCCTTGTTATTAATTAAATGTGCATAGATTTAGACAATATCAAAAGCAAAAACTGACATTAATATAGTAAGCAAAAGAGCATGTCAAAATTCCAACAGCAAATGGATTGGATGTGATTTCTATAAATCAAACTCACCAAACATTTTCTATTACAAGAAATGGTAGCTAAGCAGTCCTTACCATGAAAGAGGCAAAATTTGTCCACACTCCCATTGAAATTTGAAATTTTGACGCACCAACCACATTGTAATAAACATAAAAAGAATTCATTAGATTAACATTTCACAAAAACATATAACTACAAATAATTACACTAAATTATGGAATGTAGATGTCCTACCTGATTTTTGTTCTTGTGAGATGCACTGCCAACAAGACTACCAAATCTGGACAACAATGAGCTACAAGATGCGTAGTATGCCACAACAAAAAATAGTTATCCTACCGAGATAAGTATAGATCGCAACTACAAAGCATTGTGCAAGGACTTCAGTGCACACAAATATTAATAAACAAATATATATTACTGTTGAATTAAATGTCAATTGACCATAATTGTTTATAATGTAAACAATCAATATGTTACGTTCAAAACAAAAATCTTCCTATGTCATCTAAATTTGTCTAAATTCCATGTTTTTAACTTGTAGAAAATATGCCACCCATTTCTTGCGAAGTGTTATCAAGGCCTCACTATCTAACGTTGTTCCATCAGAAAACCACTACAAAATTGTAAATATGAAATTAGTGACGTACATCAAACATTGAATTAGAATTTGATACTAGAGTAACAATTAAAACTTGTTATAATATACATACCCTATTCCATTCATTCTTCAAACCACCGCTAACTATGCACCACATCCAATGCATGACATAATATTCACACTCATAGACTCCTATTTGAACATAACTCTAAATGCAATATCAAATATATTTACCAAAGCTAGTACTTTCAAAGTAACACATGGCACTAATTCGAAATACCTATTGATGAAATAATGACATACCTTTGGTTTAATCCACCAAGGTGCAAGTTGATCTGGCTTACCTTCCAAACTAGTGGTTAATGTCTTCATTGCTCTAGTTTCCAAAATAACGTTAACGTATATAAGATAAAAATTATCATGTTGATATAATACAATTGGTATACAATAATTTAGTTATAATTTAAAAAATAACTTGTTAATTGCAACCTTGATGTTAACATTAGGCTTCTTATGAAAAGAACAAAACCAACCAACAATATTGCCCCATGGACACAGAACAACAAGTTGCCAATGTGCCCTGAAGTCGAAAAACTATAATTAGGTACTTATAGTGCAAACTTTTTTTCACAATAGTGACATGAATTTCATTTACTGATTCAAGTAAGGTCTTAAGTACACTTGTCAATGTGATTCCTTGACCCATGTTTCAATGTATTGTTGACATTCTTGATGTCTGTCCTTCGCATGTTATATAGACTGAGGCTCAAGGAAATCATACACTGAATCATAACCTAAGCTTGTACTCCAATCATTCATAAACCTGTTTCAAACATTTGACATGAATATTGTTAAGCATATATTGTAATGAATATTGGTTATGAGTTAATATATAAGACACCTTCTAAACTGAATTTACTTACATCATCCACAACTGTAGTATAGATATGTTCAAACATTTCTCACCTAAAATTATTTCAGTTACATCTACATGTGTGATGAAAAAGCCATCTTTCACATTAGGTGTCCCAAATTTCATCCCATCCCACGGCAATTCAATTGGCTTTTGGTAAACATCAAACAAGTTCTTAACCAATTCTCCCAATGGATCAACTCCATCCACTACATTGGTCATTTCAGTAGGTCCAGCTAGTTTCGACACACCCTTCTGTGAATCCTACATGGTTAATGAAAATAAAAATTACACTAATTTAAATTAACAATGTCACTAAAATTAATACATTCAGAGGGAAGAGAAAAAACCTCATCAAATACAGGTTTTACAATATGTGTCAGCCATCCCATGAATATGCCAACAACATGCCTCACAAATTTAATCTCTGACATCAGAAAAAGGACCTGAGTGTCACTATCGTAAACTTTGACAACACCCACCCTAACCACATCATTTACCTAAGGGACATTATGTATGGTGGATGAACTGTCATACACTTTTCCCAATGTGACTACCCGAGTACACTAGTCACCAACTACATACAATCCCATATTATCCACATGAACATCAGAAGGCTCTTTACCTAATGGATTTGTGTTAGCTTCAACACAACTTCCCTTGGTGCTCACACGTGTAACTAATACTTGTATATCTGGCGCCTCAACAGGGGGTGAGTGTTGTGATGCAATTTGGGATAACTCTATTTTTATTGCTTCCTTCAACTCTTGTTTAATTATCTCCAAACTGCATTTGTTTTCCTCTTCTACTTTCCTACTCCATGCTTCTTGAAGGTTCTTGTATTTCTCTTCTACTTCTTTCCTCCACTCTTTCTTGAAGTTATTGATGATGTCAACCAATTACTGTTGGGTGATTGATGCCGAGGAAGTGTTGGACCCACGTGAGGCATGTCCAAAGTACTGGCTGATTGTGACACATGTACCTACGACATGACACAACCTGGATGCTCTGGTCGGCCAATAGTAGTGTTCAATATGTCATCACGACCATGCGGAACAAAGCTACCCTGCGTTTCTTGTTCTTCTAAAGAGTCTTGTGAGCAAGAAAATATGGATTTACATTTGAATGCATGCTCTTATTAAACAATAAATTAAGTTGGACTGTGAATCGCCGACACATGAACTCACAATTTTGTCAGATTTTTCTTGTGTTGCTGTAGAGGTCATCTGCCCATATTGTTTTATGCGAGCCATCTTCCACTTGACATGTCTTGAAATAGGGGATGGAGGGTCCATAGTCTTTGATGAATTTTCAGTAAACTCAACTTGGTATTCTTGTGTCTTTTCTCGTCCATAAGTTTTTTTTCAAGAAGATAATAACCCCCACGAGACAGTAAGTGGGGGCAGTCATTGTATTTTTTTAATTTCCTTCGCCTTTTTTCGTATTCCCTTACAAAAATTATTAACAATTTTCACAATTTAGTTAATGAAAAAATCATATTGAACTCAATTTTAAATACAAAACTACTTAAATAAACCTGCCAATTAGGGGTTTGTCGGCTTTTTGCAAATTCGACCCAAGTTGCTGGACCAAGACCATACTTAATAGAAGGATCATCTTTTTGTTGACCCTTATTGTCAACATAAACATATTTTATCATGAGGGAAGACTTAAATTGCCTCCATTTAGTGGTGACCATTGACATCACCATCTTTTTGGCAATGTCACCTTCTGGAATGTCAAATTTTCCCTCCAAATCGAAATTGTTATGTAACAGTTAGTGAATGATCATATTTTGAAGCTAATTAAAGAAAATCAAATACATATATGTACTTAAATGCACTTACCAAAATGTCATCCCATATTAGGTTCTTTAGAGATTCCGATTGAAGTGGACAATAAGAATATTTTTTTGTGCTACAACCCCCAGATAACTGTGGAACTTTTCTTTATGGGGGTCTGTGATGCAATCCTACCCCGCAAGGGCATTGGATAGAAAACTCCAAGTAGATTGGGCCAAAGATGCAAGAGAAGGCCCTAGAGTTCTTATGAGCCTTAGGGTAGATTTCAGGCCCATGGGCTAAGTATGAGCCCACTTATCTTTGTAAATATTAGATTAAGGTTTCATTATTTTTGGGCCTTGTATTTAGGGCTTCATAATGTAGGTAGGGTACCCTAGAAATATAGGATTTTTCAGCCCTTGTATTTTAGGGCACCTAGACTAGTTTTTGTATTAGGGGTAGTTTTGTAATTTCACATGCACTAAGTGGATATTTGATGTGTGTGGTTGGAAATAAATTTAATTGAATTGGTAGAAGCCCAATCCAATTAAATTTTAGAGGGGGAGGTGAGCGTTTGCTTACTACACCCCATTGCCACATCATATAGTCACACTTTGTGCATGTCCTTCATGCTTTTCATGCCTCATGACACCTAAGCACACTTAGTGGAGAATCTTGGAATTGATCTTGGATTAGTGGGCTGAACCATAACTAAAATTCACTAATCATAATTAGTGAAATTTTGGCTCCAAAGTTTGGCTCCACAAATTCAATTTCAAATTCAAGTGAAATTTGAATTTCCCTCCAATTTTGTGTGACACTTAGGCTATAAATAGAGGTCATGTGTGTGCATTTTTTTCAACTTTGATCATTTGAATATTAACTTCAGATTTCAGAGCTCCTTTTGAGCACAAAATTTCGTGCTCTTCTCTCCCTCTCCTTTCATTCATCTCCTTCTTCCTCCAAGCTCTTATCCATGGCCTCCTATGGTGGTGAGCTTCTTCTAGACTCATCTTCTCCTTGAAGTGGCGTCTCCTCTCTCTCTTCCTTCTCCATTCTGCTGCCATTTATCTTCCAAGAAGCAAAGGAATCCATTGATGAAGAAGATCCTAGGCCTACAAGTTCCAATGGAGCTTGCATCAGTCTGATCCTCTCCTAGTTGTAGGATTGACGTTAATCGTTGGTCGTGGCTGATCCAAGCTTTTAACAGTCAACCTTCTCAGCTGGGTGGATTGTCTAATCCTCCTAGACGTAGCTTCTAAAGGAATATTTGAATGTGGAGGGGACCTTGGCGGTGTTGCCATGAGTCTGCGCAAATAAAAAAATTGAGTTAGGAAAAATTTATATAAACAACATATAAGCATTAAGTTGTAAATATCCAAATAAATAAATGTATTACAATTATGCGATATGTTATATACATTACTTTGGTATAACACAGTTACGTAGCAATATTCTCCCATAAACCTCCATCATGATCATTACGATTTGTATGTACATCCTCTTTCTCATCTTCAGCATTTATCAAAGGCATTTGTTGGGAGAAAGTCGGCATCTCGCTGACATCAAGACTTGAACTATCAATATGGTGACCGATACAAGTTGTTCTCCCTTGTAGAACCACTAACCATCTTGACTCACACAGATCTTGGACATAAAACAATTTTTTGGCATGCACTGCCATGATGAATGGGTCATCCTTGTAACCAACCTTTTGAAGGTCTACTAAAGTAAATCCCATTTTGTCTTGACACACTCCAATATTTCCATTTACCCGTTGACACTTGAAGACAAATTGTCTAAATTCACCATAATCAAGTTCCCAAATACCTTTAATCACTCCATAGTACGGCATGGATGCTTGAATCAGGTTGTTATTTGAAGCACTACAAAAGTGATTTGAATTACCATCAACACTCACCCCACTGTTCTGCACACTACTTTTATCATCCTGTGACTTTGCGTAGAAGGAATAGTGATTGATATCATATCCCTTCCAAGTTGGAACGTTGAGATTTGGACTAACAACTAAAAATCTTAATGTGTTTGAAGCACTTTCATCTGCAAAGATTGTTTGTCTAAACCAATTGATGAAAGTTCTATTGTGCTCTTGCAACAACATCATCATGTTCATTTTTAGGTGAGTATCTCTAACATGTTGTTTGTGAACATGTATGTACGGGATCAACTTTGTTGTGTTGTTTAATATGTATAGATGAGGTTGTGACAGCTGCTGGCGATCCATGATTACAGCATTGAATCCTCATGTACCCCTACCTTCCTATGTGGAGTCATGATGACCCTGAGGAAGCCTAACTGGTGTAGCGATTTCTATATACTCTGAACAAAACTCAATAACTTCTTTAGCAACGTATCTTTCAACAATGCTTATTGCTGGTCGTATTGATTCTTTGTATATCCTTTCAACACTTTCATGTAGCGCTCAACTGGATACATCCAATGTAAAAAGATAGGACCACACAACCGAATCTCCCGTAGAAGATGAACAATTAAGTGAATCATGATGTCAAAAAATGATGGCGGAAAGTACATCTACAATTGACAAAGGATAATGGAAGCCTCATTCTCCAAATCATCCAATTGTTAAAGGTCAATGACCTTGCTACAAATAACATTAAAGAAAAAACACAAGCGAGTTATGGAAACCCTAACTTTTTCAGGCAAGATACCACGAACGACGACTGACAAGAGTTGTTGCATTAACACGTGACAACCAATTTCAAATCATTAATTGACATAAGGCTCTTGATATTTGAGGAGTGTCCTTGTATGGCTTTTAGATTTTTGAGACAATGACAAAAAAAAATTTCTCCTTCGTTGACATTGTGTGCCATGCTGGGGGCAAATACGTTCGTTCACTGACCTTGTGATTGTGGATGCAACTACTCTCATATACCCATGTCAACCAAATCTTGACAACATTTCAAACTATCCTTTGTCTTGCCTTTAATGTTAAGAAGGGTGCCAATTAAACTGTCACACACATTTTTCTCGACATGCATAACATCCACACAATGTCGTACATCTAGATCGCACCAATAAGCAAGATCAAAGATTATTGACCTTTTCTTCCAAATGTTCTTCTCAGACGCATCCTTCTTTGTTGTCTTACCAAAGATAGTTAATATTTCTTTCACCTGATTATAAACTTCGTGTCCAGCTAAGGGTTTTGGCGCACTTTCAATCTCATGGGTTCCATTAAATGCTTTCTTCAATCGCCGATACGGATGATAAGGTTTCAAAAATCTTCGATGTCTTGTACATATTGTCTTCTTTCCATGTTTCAGTTGGATGTAAGTCATATTTTTATCACATATTGGACATGCATGGTGTCCTTTCACACTATATTTGCTCAAATTCCCATAAGCTGGAAAGTTATTAATGGTGCAAAATATCATTGCACGTAACCTGAAGGTTTGTTGAAGATTCACATCATACACATCAACCCTATCTACCCACAATTTTCTCAATTCTTCAATCAAGGGAGTAAGATAGACATCAATATCATTTCTTGGTTGTCTTGGACCCACTATCATCATACACAACTTAATGCATTTTCACTTCATGCACAACCAAGGAGGAAGGTTGTAAATCATTAGCAAAATAGGCCATGAACTGTGGCTGGTGCTCAAGTTACTAAAATGATTCATTACATCTAAAGCAGGACCAAACCTTAGGTTTCTTGGATCCTCTCCAAATTCTGGATATAAACGATCAATTGTCTTCCATTGTGGAGAATCGGCGGGATGTCGGAGAAACCTATCAATTACTCTGCCATTTGCATGTCATCTAAGGTTTTTTGCATCGTCTACACTAACAAACAATCTCTTAAACCTTGGTATTATTGGAAGATACCAACAAACCTTTGATGGACGACTGTTGTTTGTGGTTGCATCATCACTGCATTCATCATCATTCACTTTGTAGCGTGATACTCCATATGTCAGGCACTTGCGCATTTCCGCAAACTGATTTCTATATAGAATACAATCATTAGGGCATGCATGAATTTTCTGGTACTCCAGACCCAAAGGACATAATATATTCTTTTTCTCGTAGTGACTCTTTGGTAACATGTTATCGTTAGGAAACATATTTTTCAATAACACAAGTAACTCAGTGAAGCTTTTGCCACTCCACCTAAATCTGACTTTCAAGTTCACCAAAATAGCACCATCGATAACCGAGTGAAGGTTGTGCATCCCAAATACAACGAATTCTTAGAATCTTTTAGTAGTTTTTCATAATAAGGTGCATGAGCTTGCCAAAAACCCTCTTGGCCAAGATCCTGTATCATGTCTTCTATATGATCTCCAGTTTGTACATCAACCGCCTCAGTGTGAGTGGCAGTTGACATGTCTGGCAATTCACCATGCATATCCAATTTGTATAAGTTGGACTGAACCCCTCACATATAAAATGTGATCTAATTTCATTCAATGAATAACGTCTCCCATTCACACATTTAACACATGGAAGAAAATAATTTCCAGCTAATACTGGTGCATTTTGTTGCACAAATTGCAAGAAATCTTTAACCCCCTTTTGATAGTTGTCACTTATGCGTGGTGCTTTAATCCAACTTCAATCCATGTTTTGTGTTCTGTGATACCGGCTATGTTATCCCGTATGCATAAAAATATCACTTTTTCCATATAAACGTGAGGTTCTATCCCATTCAGGAACTCCCTTTTTACTTCATTCATATGTACATGCTAAGTAAGTTATGGTAAACTTGATGAAATTTTGGCAGTATTTTGCATTGGTCTCCAAGTACACGAAATAAAAGCGGTGATATGAATTGATCATGATCAAGTATGCACCTGAAGAACAAAGCAATATGCACTAAACCAAAATTTCATCAAATATAACACAACATACTTAACCTATAACTATGAATTAAGTAAAAAAAAAAAAAAAAGAGTGTTCCCAAACTGTCCGAATGGACAATTCAAGATTCAATTTCACGATTAATCCAAACTGTCCATATTAATTAGTGTATTGAATCTCAAATGGGAAACTAAGGTTCACTCAGAATGTAAATAATTTTAATATAAAAGAATAGTCATATATGAACAAAAATCTAATATCCAATTAAGTGTCAAAATGAGATACATACCTCAAAAGATGCTTGTAACAATAACTATGAGTGCGGTGATGGGAGCGAAAATTGTATGAGTTTATCTTCAGTCAAGCAACAACAAGATAAAAGCGCCTTAACTTCCTATGCCACTGAAATAGTAGTACTATGTGTAGGTGAGAAATTTAACTTCGCATTTTGATTAGAGTTTCAATGTAGCTCTTCATGTTATATTGTGTATTCTTATCCTTGTTGGCATTTTCCACCTTCTTTAATCAGTTAATAGAATTTAATGCATATATATTTAGAAAAGATAACTATATTAGCACTGATGCACTTTGTCAAACAAAAAGGAATGGATTAAGTGACAATAATTTAGTTTATTTTCTCTGATCCAAAATATCTTTCATGCATTATTGTCAAATATAGGAATCTATATATATGTAATTGTGAGACAAACATAATAATACATGCCATTGACCCCAATGTGATCCTTCAAACAAAAGGATTCTTCCCATGTATAAACTATTTTAAATTGTCTCTAGCCAATGTCTGCAATTTTGTGTTACTGGTTTCCGCATTTTCCATTATCTTGGTGTTCTCCAACTATTTAGATGACCTACCATTCCTGATGTTCATTTCATTATTAAAGAAAACAAAAGTTGCAACATTTATTTAACTGAGTACCCTATGTACCTAACTTGATTGTCATCTCTTCATGATATGTGTCTCTCTATCCATGCTCCAATTTAGAAAATGGAAAGCCTCTCTATTTATCTAAAGATAACCTATTCACCAAAAAATGTATAGAGAACCTGACTCTTTTTGTTGCCCTCACTCTGTACCATATTTAGTTAGATCCTTTTTGAGGCATTCATGTTATGAGTTAAGAATAAGAAGAGAGCTCAACTCAAAAAGACTGAGAGGAGAGTTTCATTACTTGAGTACTACATTAACACTATATTTGGTAGAAGAGAAAGATATGGGTTGATGAAAATAGGAAAGATAGAAATAGAGGAGAAATGATGTAGCTCCATGTGGAGTTTGTAGGCCTTGGATCTTCTTCATCAATGGAGTCCTTTGCTTCTTGAAGATCAATGACAGCGGAATGGAGAAGGAGGAAAGGTGAAATTTGAGGGAAATCTGAATTTCTATTCAAATTTCACTTGGATTTGAAATTGAATTTATGGAGCCAAAATTTCACTAATTATGATTAGTAAATTTTAGTTATGGTTCAGCCCACTAATCCAAGATCAAGTCCAAGATTCTCCACCAAGTGTGCTTAGGTGTCATGAGGCATGTAAAGCATGAAGGACATGCATTAAGTGTGACTATATGATATGGCAATGGGATGTAGCAAACAAATGCTCATCTACCCCTTAGGAAGGTCCAAAATTTAATTGGATTGGGCTTCTCCCAATTCAATTAAATTTCTCTCCCAACACACACACACATAAAATAGTGCACTTAATGCATGTGAAATTACAAAATTACCCCTAATACAAAACTAGTTTAGGTGCCCTAAAATACAAGGACTGAAAAATCCTACATTACCAAGGTACCCTCCCTACACTATGGAGCCCTAAATACAAGGCCCAAAAATAATGAAACCTTAATCTAATATGTACAAAGATAAGTGGGCTCATACTTATCCCATGGGGCAAAAATCTACCCTAAGGCTTATGAGAACCCTAGGGCCTTCTTCAGCAGTTCTGGCCTAATCTTCTTGGAGTCTTCTATCCAATGCCCTTGGGGGGTAGGATTGCATTAAGAAATAAGATGAATTTTTTAGTTATTTGATTTCAACGAAATACAAGTCAAATTGAGAAGAAATAATATTGAAATTTCTTCTCAACTTGTTTGCTTTAGTGTAGAAATAGAAGAAAGAAATGGGTAGAAAAATCATAAGACTATGTTACCCCTCTCTCACCCCACTTAGATTTACTATTGGAAGGGTGAATATGGACAACAAACCTTATAATTTACCCTCTCTCATCACCTATAAAAACTTTCACTCTAAGTTTTTTCCTCTGTACATTGGTCTAATTAATCCAGTGATAGTCCTTTTTCCCTCTTACATTTACAGCTCCACTCATGTATCATTATTCTACACATTGCATATTAATCCAACCTATATTAAAGTAGTCCTTTTTGTAGTCCAACTCTCAATAAAAATAACCACTTGTTATGACTTAATCACAAAAGAAGAGTCCAACCTAAAAGACTAACCATCATCTGACAGAGTTTCATGGCTTAAATATGACGTTAAACCTTTTTATTTTACTTGACATGGGAATTGAAAGATTCACATCGAAAATGACTATTGGACGTAGGTGAAGGCTTGTCCTATTTAGCATTGGATCATCGAATAGTCATGGAAGTGCATTCTAACAAGACTTGCCGCTAGGGTGGGATCATCCTACCGAGCTCTGTTGGTTGTGTTCTTAACAACAGGTTTAGCAATAGGGCAACTCAAGAAGTAGTAATTCATGCTCAAGCCACTTGCTCCAAAACTGAAACCACTCACTACTATCATTTCCATAACAAAAAACATAGTCAGCAAATTAGCCATGATCACAATCTTCAAACACTTCAAAGGTGGTTTTCATAACATGTTAATGAAACAAACAGGCTATATATACAGTATGTGGTGAAAGGATTTAGGTTAGCTTGTAGTGTGGCCCAGCAGGAGAATAAAGAAAAAGAACCTTTATATAGTTCAAAAAAGTTGGCACACTTGTTAGAAGAATTCCAAGGATTTAATTAATCTCCTATTCATGGCCTACTCTCTTACAATATTTTTTTTAATTTTCAAACACTATGCAAACAATTATTAAATAAAAATATAAATACTTAATATATATATATATATATATATATATATATATATATTAAAAAGAAAATTTCAATACTTTCTTAGTTATGAAGTATAATGAGAGAGATTAGATTTTTAATCATGTGAATGGAAATACTCTATTGACAGACAAAATTTACTTCTACACGTTAAAAGAATTAATTTTTACTTATTAATTAAAAATACTTTTAATGCACACCAATAAATAATTATTAGAAAGATGCCCAAGAAAAGGATAGAAGATTAGTATATATGGACCATATAAAGTGCCTGCTAATCAATCATGATTGGAAAACATAATTGTAGCTGCAACTAGTATGATTAGACCTCTAACATCTAACAAATTCAGTATAAAAAATTACATGTTAAGTTCAAGAAGATTCATAGTAGCTATTAGATAAATCTCAAAATTTCTTGTGTAAAAAGAACCCACTTGTTTGATTCCAAAGGCATCACTAGATTAGTATGACACTAAGACCTAACCCACATGCTATGATTGATTACACTAAAATAGAAAGACTTTGTTATCAGAGTCATCCTAATCCACCAGTCAAAGATAATTGATTGGCAGTCCTTTATTTAGTATTAAGTGTCTAAGATAATTGATTGGCAGGCAAACAAATGTTTCAAGTAAGTAGTACACTTTGGACTTCAGAGTGACGCAACACCTTTGTCTTCACATTTTACTAAATATTTTGGCAATTCAATCAAATAATAGTTTATGAATAAATCATTTCACTCATTAGAATTGGTTATGAATTTGAAAGTCAATATTGATTAAAGCAAGGACTCTTGTGTATGATAACTTTTTTTTTATGTCTAAATCAATGCTATTATGCAGGATATGAGGTACATCCATCTTTTTCAAATGGATTAAAAACTGTTTAATTTAATTAAAAAATATATCATCTGCTTCATACTTCCTTTATATTTTCCTTTTTCTTTTCATTTACCAAGTCCTTCACCTTTCATTTTATCACATTGAAAAATATCCTTTTTACTTGCATGTATGCATAAGTGAACAGAGAAATAAAAGTCTTATTACACTAAATGAGGTTGACTACATGGATAACACAACAAGATGCCACTGAATTTAATAAAAGACCAAATTTGAAGAGAGAAGTAATCAAGGAAAACTTAAACATTATGTTACAGAGGAAGTGCATGTTTGGTTTCACATTTAAATTCACTTTCAATGTAAAATCACGTTAAATTCAACATAAAAGTAACTATTAGTTTTTGTTGGGAGCCACATTTAACAGAGTGTTTCCAAACACACTAGTATACTGAATTTTCTGTAAGGTTCACTGAGAGTGGAACCCTACAAGCAGTTAGTAAGATATCAAATCAAACTTTCATATGAAGCGAAACTCAATGCCCTATACTACATGGTATCTGAAGTGAAGTACTAAGCTTTTTCATTTGTTATTGTCACTAGAAACACCTGTAAATTTTTGTTACTAGATAAGTTTTTCCAAACACACTAACACACTATCTTGCTGGTTAAGAATTCCAATTCTTTCTAGCTCACTTTCAATAAGGTTTCAATACTTACAGTTTTTTTGCGAGAGTTTTCAAGTCTCACATTACTAGAGCCCTTGTGATCCTTCAGACAAAGTGTTAGCTTTGCAACCCAAATTCTGCTAAGCCCGTCAAGACCAGAGGTGATGGAGGTTCCTTCTGCAGTTCCAAGTTGTTTGGAGGATCTCTTTGCTTTGGCAATCAAACGGTCTTGAAGCACAAAAAGGGATCATAAAGGGGTTTTTGTTTCAGTGTGGCATATCATGTTTTGTTTATGGTTTCATGTTCGAACAATGTAAAGTGAAGGGATTTCTGGCGGTGGTCGTGGCAGTGATGATTGTCGTGATGGGAGGCACAAGTGCCTTTATATTAAGTGAACTAATTAATATACATATTACTTTCATGACATAGGAACGACATTTGGAGCGTAAGATGCACTTACCTGGTTGATGATGGCCACACATCACACTAGCGCGACACACAGGAGACAAGTTTGACGACCAATGAGTAGATGAGCGGACCAACCACCAAAGGTGAGCACACAAACTCAGTGAGGAAGGCAAAATCAACGGCGAGTGGGTGAGGATCTTCCAGGGAGGTGTGCGCCAGATAACTAGGGATTAGAAAGACTATAATTTGAGGGTACAAAATCAACGACGGTTCTTTAGGTAAAATCATTGCCATTTACGTTCCCCCTAATTACAGGAATGCTACCGTTGTACATTCTAAGACGGTTAAGCAAAATCGTCTTAGAATGTGCGTCATAAAAAAAAATCATTCTTCCTAATTACAAAAATATCACCGCGTGATATTCTAAGACAGTTCCGCATAACCGTCTTAAAATATGTGTCATAAAAAGACATATTTTTAATAGTGTGTGAGTTTTATCTTTATTTACCTTTTGTTCTGAGCTCTCACAAAGGATAGACAAAATTGTAGTAAAAAAGCTTCTGCTTGTTCTAAGTAAATCATCCACAAATGCAAGGTAAGAAAGTAAAAGGTCCCTTTATTCAACTGGATGGGCTTCCAAAGTTTATTCTTCACTGCCAAATTCATTGGGTGAAACAACCCCGCGATGCAAAGTACAAAAATATAGGAAGAAATAGGATCTCCCTATCTTATCCCTCTTGACGGCTGAAATTCCTCCAAAGTATCATCATTCCACAACATCTTCATTCTACCTGTTGCGATGCAATGCCATATCATGTCCACAAAATTTGTTAGGTAACCAATATCTTGTTGAGTTTCCCTGACAAACTCCCGTTTGAGCCAGTAGTGCATACTCCCCTAATTTAGAAGAGTCAAATATGTTATTAACGGCTTTTTTATATATCTATATAAAATCTCACCTATTCATATTCTTAAATTAATTTATTTTATAATTTTTTGAATTGATTAAGTTAGTTATATTTTTCACTAATTAAATTGTTTTTAATTTTAATAATTTTACAATTGATTTATATACACTAAAAAATTACATGAAAAATTTCTGCGATAATTATTCAATTACTAAGCAATTTCATAATACGAACACAACAAAATTATTGAGTTATGCAATCATGTCTTTATCCTTTTACAATAATATAATGACATTTTCAAAAAATGTAATATTACGAAAACAAACTTTTATAATTTAATAGGGATTTTCTTTTGGAAACTAGCCTAGATTAACCAAACTTTTGCACCATCTTTTTTTGTTGTCAAATTCATTATAAACTTATCTAATTACTTTTAAAATCTAAAATCCATACAACCCATTGCATTTCGATGAAATTTTAGTGTTTAGCCTGATCTGTTTAGGTCCAAACTCTAAAATAACTTGGTTAAATTAGGTATTTTGGGATACCTATAAACATCGATCAACTACGTCGCCTTGAATCTTCAAGTGTTACCCAAATCCTCCAACTTCTTCAAAGTCTAGCTAGGCGCTCATAGAGGTGTTCCAGCTTGTGATCAGCTCCCATAGCACAAGGGTTAAGTTAAATTTTTTTATCTGTGTTAAAAGCTTCAATGTTTTTTTTTTCTAGACTGTATTCTCCATTTCAAGTCAAAATTGGATAAATCTAAATAAATTTATTTCAATATCTTCATGTAAATTGACAAATCTCTTCGACTCAGATTCCTTTTTGAATAACCTATCAAATCAAAGTTATATCTAAAATAAGAAAATTCAGCAAGAAAAAAGTGAGAGAAGATTATATTTATGACTTCCACCAATTCAATGAATTGTCACAGATATTCGATGCTTCCATGACCTATTCGTCATCCCTGTGAATAAATCGCGCATAGTAATTTGGAATGGGATGTCATACACTCATAAAAAATAAAAAGGATTCCATATACTGAATTCTGCATCTTTTTCCTAAGTTAGGTGTACTGACTTAATTCAAACATGCATATGATCCATTATAGTGGAAATTTCTTAGAATATGATTCTACTGATTATGGTTCAATAAACCGAGAAATCTTGAGAGAAAAAAACTGATCTGAAGGAATATCCTATTAATTAATTTACTTATATATATATATATATATATATATATATATATATATATATATATATATATATATATATATATATATATATATATATATATATATATATATATATTTTGAGCCCATTTTTTTTAGAGTGATTGCATCAATGACACTGTTCTTAGTTTTTGCTTCTTTTAATCTTTAAATTTAAATCATTATAATTAGTTATAAATATATTCTTTATAACTTTAAATAGTTTATTTTTACTTAATTAAATATATTTTATATTTTAACACTTCTTAATTAGATTTTTTAATCCATATTATACATTTCTTTTAGGTTTGACAAGACTGGTTCATCTTCTTTTACCAGTTTGAGTCTTGAATATATAATTGAGTTAAATATTAAAGTAAGAATTTGTCACCCACAAGTTTAATTAAACTGACTCCAACAAATTGAATTGTTTTCGACGGAGAATATTTGTGGATCTCATAAAAAGAAAAAGTACTGTACATGTATGTGAAATGCGATCAAATTTGCTAATTAGTTATACAAAATTTCCCACGTTGTCTCGTTTGACGTGGATAAGATTTCAAGTTAAGTAGCTATCATTTCATTATCCATCCTGCAGACATGCATGTTGATGCTTCATTACCTCGGCATATACTCATTTCTTAGATGCTACAGAGGTTCTACCAAATATGACGTAAATTTGCACGACACTACATTATTTGCCACCATGAGGTTTAATAGCAAGTATATGCTGAATTCTTTGCATTTGACAATGTATTATAATATTTCCATTAGGGTTCAAATAATGCCTACCATGAGGTTTGGATTCCCCTACAGATGTTAGAAACCATTGAATTCCAAAGAGAATACATAGTAATGGCCATGTTGATGTTGATGTTGACGTTTAACGTGAAATATAACCAGATTAGCTACTATATGTCGGGTTAATTTAATTTAATTTCTTAAGTCCAATGCATAATGTTGGCGAATATAAGCCTAAATTTCTATGAATTTAGAAAACTCGTTATTTGAGCACATGACATCAGTTCATAATTTATTTATGCTTGTAAAGATTTTGATTCGCTTGGCGTTTGGAGAATCATAAAAAAATAAAAATAAAATAACAATTTCAAAGTTGAGAGATAGATAAAACAAAACGGTCCAAAGCCTAAAGGATTCTTGTGAGCTCATTTAAATCATCTTGTACCTACCACATGTCACATAGAGATCTACTCGGAAAGACAAAAACAATGGAGAAATTAAGTAAGTTTAATCTGTATATTCCCACCGCTTGAAATTTATCAAGAACATAACAATAATCATTGATGCAATCCTTCCAAGGAGAGGATCCATCACTAGAGTCATGGCTAGGAGACTCCAAAGAAGATTGGATTAGAGATGCAGGAGAAGGTCCTAGGGTTCTCATGAGCCTTAAGGTAGATTTTGGGTCCATGGACTAAATATGAACCCACTTATCTTTGTGCATATTAGATTAGGGTTTCATTATTTTTGGGCTTTGTATTTAGGGCTCCATAGTGTATGGAGGGCACCCTAATAATATAGGATTTTTCAACCCTTGTATTTTATGACACATAGACTAGTTTTTGTATTAGGAATAGTTTTATAATTTCACATGCATTAAGTGCACTATTTGATGTGTGTGTATTTAGAGAGAAATTTAATTGAATTGGGAGAAGCCCAATTTTGGACCATCCTAAGGGGGAGGTGAACATTTGCTTACTACACATCATTGTCATATCATATAGTCACACTTTGTGCATGTCCTTCATGCTTTACATGTCTCGTGATACCTAAATACACTTAGTGGAGAATCTTGGACTTGATCATGGATTAGTGGGCTGAACCATAGCTAAAATTCACTAATTATAATTAGTGAAATTTTGGCTTCAAATTTGGCTCCACAAATTCAAATTCAAATTCAAGTGAAATTTGAATAGAAATTCAAATTTCCCTCCAATTTTGTGTAACACTTAAGATATAAATAGATGTCTTGTGTGTTCATTTTTTTCAACTTTGATCATTTGAGAAATTACACTTCAAAGTTCAAACTTCATTTGAGGCATAAATTTTGTGTCCTTCTCTCCCTCTCCTTCCACTCAACTTCTCCAATCTTCAAGCTCTAATCCGCGACTTCCTATGGTGGTGAACTTGTTCTTGACTCATCTTCTCCTTGAAGTGGTGTCTCCAATCACCTTTCCTCCTTCTCTATTTCACTGTCATTGATCTTCAAGAAGCAAAGGACTTCATTAATGAAGAAGATCCAAGGCGTAAAAGCTCTACATGGAGCTACATCATGTGGTATCAAGAGCATCTTCATCTAGGTGATGTTCTTTTGCTTCCTATATCTTTTTTTCAATCAATTCACTTTGATTCCTTGTTTTTCATCTTCTTCTCCATGTATCTGCTCCATTTTCTGGTGGGTTGGTGTTGTTTAGAGTAGATTCAAAAAAATAAACCGATTAAATCTTAGATCTACACTTGTTCTTGCATTTCTATGGTTCAAAATTTATAGATCTACTCTTGAATCATGTTTTTGTGTTGATTTTAGGTTATATCATTTTTCAGTCATAATCTTCTTATGTTGAACCTTTAGATTTTAATTTTCTTGCAAAATGTTGATTAGAAAAGAAAACACAAAAATCTAAGTGTAAATCACTTCATTCATGTTGTCTTAGAGTCATGTTTAGTGATAACAATTGTCACATTATGTTCTAAGTTTGTGTTCAATTTTGATTTTGTTGATTGAATTCTAAATACATTTGTTCATGTATTCTTGCAATTTTTAGACTATCATTTGAATTTTGAGTTTAATTCATGCATGTTATTTAGTTCATAACATGTTCTAAATCAATTCCTAGAAGTAGTTTTGTTGTTGACCTTTTTTTTTTTGTTTTCTAAGTTTCCTATATGATGCTTATGAAGAAATTGAGTTGTGGTGCTGAGTTGTGGCTGGATTTGTGAATTAAAATAATTCTTAAGCTCTCTTGAATTGTGTTATTCAAGACAATTGAGCATAATTAAACACAAATTGTAACTATCCAAGCCTTAAGCAACATAAACACTACTCTTGATTTCTAGGTTGAAATTCCGGTTGCTGTCAGTTTTGGCACACTGTCTTCTTAACTCCACCATGGCTTGAATACTTGAGTTTTGAGCTGAAATTTTAACAGGATAAAATAGACATATGGACAAAAAAAATGGAAAAATAATGAACAAAAATGAGCAAGAAATGGTGATAAAGATTAACATCAAAATACACGTCCAGAACAACAACAAAAGATGTGTATGCTTGATTTGCTTGAAAATTGTTCATTATTTTGAGTTTTATTACAAGCCTATTTGACTCCTTGGAGTTGTTCATATTTTAGATGTGTTGCTAAATTGACATAACTAGAATTTTGCTTTGAGTCTTATTTTTCATTTGTCAATCTAATCTAGTGTCATTCTAGGACTTCCTTTATATTCCACCTTGACTTATGGTGTTGTCCTTTTGCTTTATTTTTTCTTGAATCTTATTGAATTAATGTCACGTTAAATTTCCTTTTGGTTTAGCTTTCATTTCATCTTTTGGTTTCTTGCTTGTCTTTTTCTTCTTTTTTTTTTTGTGTTTAAGTGTTGCCTACAATAAGGATTGGAAGAGGAAATTGGTGCGTTGCTTAAAGGAATATTTTTGAGTCTTGGATGTTAACCATCCTAGGAGCACCATTGGATTTGAAGCAACCAAAGCACCACCAATTTTGAGTGAAACACTTGAGAAAACAAACAAGCATTGAAGACAAATTTCAAGACCTTAATTGCTTTTTCAAATTTGTTGTAATAGAATAATTGAGTGCTGAATTTTTTTTTCTATTGCAATTCCTTGTATTTGGACATTCTTCAAGGGTGTATTGGGAGTCTCCAAGAGACCACCCAAACCTTGATTTGTGTGTAATAGCTTAGTGTTAACCGTGTAGACTAAGTGAAGAGCTAGTTGGGACCTCCAAAGGGTCATCCAAGCCTTCACATAGGAAACCGTCTAGCTTGCTTTAAATTTTCTTTACCTTCCATTGTCAAACCGCCTAGATAGCTTGATTTTTACCAATTAGTTTTTACCTTATCTTTCACACCTCTTTTAGTGTTTATTTTGGCTAGTTTCAACCATAGTTTCTTTTACCTTTTATTTTCAAACCCCAAACAAGAAAGAACTACAACTTAGGAACCAACATAAGTCTTCATTCTTCATTTAGTGTTAATGGTGAGGGTTCTACTCCTAAGGATCCCTTATATAAGACATTAGATGAGTTGAGATCCCTTAAATTGTGGAAAGAAAAACAAAAGAGAAAAGAAAAAGGAAAAAAAGAGTGGAAGAAATAAGTCAAGATGAAAGAGAGAAAATAAGAGAGGAAGAAAGAAGAAAAATAATGAAAGAAATGAAAAGAGAAAAACATGTCTCCTATAGTAGTCATGACTCTTGCAAGAGTTTAAGTGAAGAACTTAGCAACTATTATAGAGAGCGCCATAGGTCACATACTAAACATCACTCCCATAAAAGAGAAAGAAGGCCTCAAGAGGTTAACATTAGCCTCCCATATTTCCATGGAAAAGAAAATGTTAAGGCCTACCTAGATTGGGAAATGAAGGTTGAACAACTCTTTGCTTGCCATCATATTAGTGAAAAGTGAAAAGTTCCATTGGCTACCCTTAGCTTTCAAGGGTATGCCCTCTATTGGTGGACTTCCCTTGTTAGGGAATGAAGGATTCATGGTGATCCTCCAGTAGAGTATTGGAATGATCTTAAGAGTGCCCTTAGGAAGAGGCGTATTCCTTCCTACTATGAAAGGGAGCTTATGGACAAGCTCCAAAGGCTTAGACAAGGGAATATGAGTGTTGAAGAATATAGACAACAAATGAAACTACTCCTTTTAAGAGCTGAACATACGGAGGAGGAAAGAACAAGCATAGCTAGGTTCCTTAGTGGGCTTAATATGGAAGTGAGGCACAAGGTTGAACTCCTTCCATATAGGAACATAGATGAGTTAGTCCAACTTTGTATAAGAGTGTAGTAACAACTTAAAAGAAAACCTTCTTCAAAACATTATGGCTTTCACTCTTATCCAAGGAAAGACCAAGCCCAAGGAATTTTGGGGGCTACACCTTCAAAACCCAAGGAAGATAAGGGTAAAAAAATAAAGAAATCCACCCCTAAGACTATTTCCCAAGCAAGGACTAGAAACATTAAATGCTTCAAATGTTTTGGGAGAGGTCACTTTGCCTCTCAATGTCCCACAAAGAAAATCATAATTATGAG
The DNA here is from genome assembly GCF_004193775.1 of Glycine soja. NCBI lineage: Eukaryota > Viridiplantae > Streptophyta > Magnoliopsida > Fabales > Fabaceae > Glycine > Glycine soja. The sequence goes on along the minus strand of NC_041002.1, from coordinate 27,113,466 downwards.
GGGTCAAGACATTTATAGTAGTCAAGAGGAGACTACTTCTTTCTCTTCCTTTAGTGGAAGTAAAGATGAAGTAAGGAATGTAGAGTCTAGTGAGGAAGTCTACCCCCATGAAGAAGATGACCTCCTAATGGTTAGAAGGCTCCTTGGAAGTCAATCTTATGATCTATCCCAATCCCAAAAAGAGAATAGCTTTCATACAAGATGCAAAATTTTAGATAAAACTTTTTCTCTCATTGTGGATAGTGGATCTTGTTTCAATTTTTGTATCACAAGATTAGTTTCCAAGTTGAATCTCACTATCATTCCCCACCCAAAACCTTATAAACTTCAATGGCTCAATGAGCAAAGGGAAATGATAAATAACCAACTAGTGAATGTACCTTTCTCCATTGGGACATATAAGGATGAAGTTAATTGTGATATAGTTCCCATATAGGTAGGGCATATTCTTTTAGGAAGGCCATGGAAATTTGATAGGAAGGTCATTTATAATGGCCTAACTAATGAGATTACCCTCACCCATCTTGGCACTAAATTTATGTTTCATCCTCAAACACCTTCACAGGTTGCTAAGGATCAACTTACAATGAAGGACAAGAGGGATGAGGAAAAGTTATAAAAACAAAAGAAAAAAAATGATAGTAAGGCCTTAGATCCAAAGGTCAAGGAGAAGGAAAAATAAGGAAGGTGTTCCTCTAAGAAAGTTGTAAAGAAGGAGAGTCATTTTGCAACAAAAGGAGATATTAAGAGAGCTCTTCTTCTCAAGCAATCTTTCTACCTTCTCCTCTCAAGGGAGACTTCCCTTAGCACTGCCACAATTTCCCCACTTGAGACCATTCCCCTAAAGGTCCAAGAAATCTTATAGGAATTTGGTGATGTATTTCCCAAAGAGATACCCCCTGGGTTACCTCCTCTTAGGGGAATAGAACACCAAATAAACTTAGTCCTAGGAACAAGCCTTCCTAATAGGCCAGCTTATAGGACTAATCCTCAAGAGACCAAGGAGATTGAATCCCAAGTTAAGGAATTGTTGGAGAAGGGTTGGGTCCAAGAGAGCCTAATTCCTTGAGTTGTGCCTGTGTTGTTGGTGCCCAAGAAGGATAGTAAGTGGAGAATGTGTACAGATTGTAGGGCCATCAACAACATAACTGTGAAGTATAGGCACCCCATTCCTATGCTTAATGATATGCTTGATGAGTTGCATGGTGCAAAGATATTTTCCAAAATTGATCTTAAAAGTGGTTACCACCAAATAAGGATGAGAGAAGGTGATGAGTGAAAAACCACTTTCAAGACCAAGTTTGGGTTGTATGAGTGGCAAGTGATGCCTTTTGGGCTCACTAATGCACCAAGCAACTTCATGAGGCTAATGAATCATGTCCTAAGGGAGTTCATAGGTAGGTTTGTAGTTGTTTATTTCAATGATATCTTTGTCTATAGTAGGGACCTAAATGATCACTTAGGACATCTAAGGCAAGTTCTTTTAGTTCTTAGGAAACACACTCTCTTTGCTAATATAGATAAATGCACCTTTTGTGTCGATAGTGTAGTCTTCTTAGATTTTGTGGTTAGAAAAAATAGGGTTCATGTGGACCCTAAGAAAATCAAGGCCATCCAAGAGTGGCCCACCCCAAAAAGTGTAGGAGATATTAAGAGCTTCCATGGGTTGGCAAGTTTCTATAAAAGGTTTATTCTTAATTTCTCTACACTTGCTTCGCCACTCAATGAGTTGGTGAAGAAGAATGTGGCATTCACATGGGGAGAGAGACAAGAGAAAGCCTTTGTTTTGCTCAAAGAAAAGCTCACTAAGGCACATATTCCCTGACTTTTCTAAAACTTTTGAGCTAGAGTGTGATGCCTCTGGTGTAGGTGTGGGAGTTGTGTTGTTACAAGGTAGGCACCCTATTGCTTACTTTAGTGAGAAACTTCATGGTGTTGTTCTCAACTACCCCACATATGATAAGGAGCTTTATGCCTTAGTTAGAGCCCTCCAAACTTGGGAACATTACCTTGTTTCCAAGGAGTTTGTTATTCATAGTGATCATGAATCACTTAAGTACATTAGAGGGCAATGCAAGTTAAATAAGAGGCATGCAAAATGGGTAGAGTTCCTAGAGCAATTTTCATATGTTATCAAATACAAAAAGGGAAAGACCAATGTGGTTGCAGATGCTCTTTCTAGGAGACACACATTGCTTTCTTCCCTTGGAGCTTAAATTTTAGGATTTGATAACGTAAGTGAATTGTATGTTTCTGATGAGTACTTCTCTTACATTTATGCTAGCTATGGGCACAAGGCCCAAGATGGATTCTACATTGCTAAGGGGTATTTGTTCAAGGAGGGAAGGCTTTGTATACCCCAAGGATCCATTAGAAAGTTGTTGGTCAAAGAGAGCCATGAGGGTGGGCTAATGGGGGCATTTTGGAATTGATAAGACTCTTTTCTTCCTCAAGGAAAAATTCTTTTGGCCCCATATGAAAAAAGATGTCCATAGGTATTGCACTAGGTGTGTGGCTTGTTTATAAGCCAAGTCTAGGGTGATGCCTCAGGCTATACACACCCTTACCCATTCCATCTGCACCCTAGGTAGATATAAGTATGGACTTTGTCCTTAGGCTTCCTAGGACCAGAGGAGTGTAGACTTTATCTTTGTGGTGGTGGATAGGTTTAGCAAGATGGCACATTTCATACCATGCCACAAGGTAGATGATGCTAGTCATATCTCAAGACTTTTTTTTAGAAAAGTTGTGAGGCTTCATGGTTTGCCTAAGACTATTGTGTCTAATAGAGATGCTAAGTTTCTTAGCCATTTTTGGAAAACTTTATGGGCTAAGCTAGGAACTAAGCTCCTTTTCTCCACCACTTGTCACCCAGAGACTGATGGGCAGACAAAGGTAGTGAATAGATCTCTATCCACATTGTTAAGGGCTCTCCTAAAAGGCAGTCACAAGTTTTGGGATGAATACCTTCCTCATGTGAAGTTTTCCTATAATAGGAGGGTTCATAAAACTACCAAGCAATCACCTTTTGAGGTTGTCTATAGGTTCAATCCTCTCACACCTTTGTACCTAATTCCCCTTCCACTTGACACTTCTTTTATACATAAAGAAGGGGTATCAAGGTTAGAGTTTGTGAAGAAATTACATGAGAGGGTTATGAACCAAATAGAGAACCAAATAAAGGTGTATGCAGCTAAAGGCAATAGAGGAAGGAAGGAGTTGGTGCTTAATAAAGGGGATTGGGTTTGGCTCCATCTTAGGAAGGATAGATTTCCTACTAAGAGAAAGTCCAAACTTATCCCCAGAGGTGATGGCCCTTTTCAGGTCATGGAGAGGATCAACAACAATGCTTATAGCCTAGACCTCCTCGAGGAGTATGGAGTTAGCAACACCTTTAACATTATTGATTTGGTTCCTTTTGCAAATGTAGCTGATTCAGATGATGAAGGGTCTATAGATTTGAGGACAAATCCTCTTCAAGAGGGAGGGGATCATGCAATCCTCCCAACAAGGAGACCTATCACTAGAGCCACGGCTAGGAGACTCCAAGAAGATTAGGCCAGAGATGTAGGAGAAGACCCTAGGGTTCTCATGAGCCTTAGGGTAGATTTTGAGCCTATGGGCTAAGTATGAGCCCACTTATCTTTGTACATATTAGATTAGGGTTTCATTATTTTTGGGCATTGTATTTAGGGCTCCATAGTGTAGGAAGGGTACCCTATTAATGTAGAACTTTTCAGCCCTTGTATTTAAGGGCACCTAGATTAGTTTTTGTATTAGGGGTAGTTTTGTAATTTCACATGCATTAAGTGCACTATTTGATGTGTGTGTGTTGGGAGAGAAATTTAATTGAATTGGGAGAAGCCCAATCCAATTAAATTTTGGACCATCCTAAGGGGAAGGTGAGCATTTGCTTGCTACACCCATTGCCACATCATATAGTCACACTTTGTGCATGCCCTTCATGTTTTACGTGCCTCATGACACCTAAGCACACTTAGTGGAGAATCTTGGACTTGATCTTGGATTAGTGGACTGAACCATAGCTAAAATTCACTAATCATAATTAGTGAAATTTTGGCTTCAAATTTGGCTCCACAAATTCAAATTCAAATTCAAGTGCAATTTGAATAGAAATTCAAATTTTCCTCCAATTTTGTGTGACACTTAAGATATAAATAGAGGCCTTGTGTGTGCATTTTTTCAACTTTGATCATTTGAGAAATTACACTTCAAAGTTCAAACCTCATTTGAGGCATAAATTTCGTGCGCTTCTCTCCCTCTTCCTCCACTCAACTTCTCCAACCTTTAAGCTCTTATCTATGGCTTCCTATGGTGGTGAGCTTGTTCTTGACTCATCTTCTCTTTGAAGTGGTGTCTCCAATCACCTTTCATCCTTCTCCATTCCGTTGCCATTGATCTTCAAGAAGCAAAAGACTTCATTGATGAAGAAGATCCAAGGCCTACATGCTCTACATGGAGCTACATCAGTCATGTTGATGCATGGCGATCGTGATTCCATAAAATTGGAAGCTTAAATGAATGGTGAAGATGATGTAATTTTTTGCATCAAAATATGACTACATATTTAACTCAATAATAAGTTGAATAATAATGTAATTTGTTTTGGACTGAACTCAGCCTAGCAGCGGTCTTAAGGTTTGGAATGTAGGTTGGTCCAACATATAATATATGTAAAGGGTAAATGGTCATGATTGTCTTTCAATGTGTAAAGCATAATAATTTTTTCTCTAAAAAAATAATATTCTGATTTAATTTTTAAATATGTAAAAAGTATAATAATTACGTTCTATTGTTAAGTTTCATGTGACATTTTTGTCATTAAGGTAGGCAAATGCTATATCTACTCCTTTTATTCTAATTTAATTTTTTTTACTATCATTAATGCTCTCTATACACAAATTATTATCCTTATATATTGTTTAATTATAATTTTGGAAAGTAGTTTCTGAAATGTTTTAGTTTTAAGTTTCGGAATATGAAACAACACTCTTGAAACTACTTTCTAGAATACAATAACAAAGTTCCAAAAAAATAATTTCCAGGATACTATTTTAGATTTTGTATTCTGAAAAATATTGTCCAAAATAAAAAAAAATAAAAAAAATATTGTATCATATTTAATTTTTAATTTTCTTTCCATCGCGACTTTATTTCTTTTAATTATGCACAAATCCTAAAAAAGGAGTGCAAACATATAGCGTTCGAGCTCTTGGAAGATGAAAAATGCTAATGTTAGATTGATGTGATAAATATGTAAGACTCGCACAAGGGCAAGTGTACCCTACACAATAATAACAGTGTACTCGAAACTACTTTCTGGAATATAATAACAAAGTTCCAAAAAATAATTTCCAAGATACTATTTTAGATTTTGTATTCTGAAAAGTATTGTCCAAAATTGGAAAAAAAAACATTAAAAAAACATTGTATCATATTTAATTTTTAATTTTCTTTCCTTCACAACTTTATTTCTTTTAATTATGCATAAATCCTAAAAATGGAGTGCAAACGTACCATGTTTGAGCTCTTGGAAGATGAAAAATCCTAATGTTAGATTGATGTGTTAAATATGTAAGACTCGCACAAGGGCAAGTGTACCCTATACAATAATAACAGTGTACTCAAAAGTTCAAATATTAAACCCAAAGGATTAGTCGTATTTCTAATTAGTCAAGTTTATTAAACTAACAATTGAGGTGATTAAAAAGAGGATTAAATTTTTTTTATGGTTTTAGTTTTTAGAAGAAAACAAATAAACTAATGCAAAGAGAGATTTTGGTGATGATAAGAGTGACTAGGATTTATGATTCACTAGTACCAATTTTCCCCTAATCCAAGTCTAAATGAAATACTTTCCCCCATTTAATTATCGATTTCTAAAATCAACCAAAGCCTATGATTAAGGTCAGAGGATGCTTTTTTTTCCTTAAATCAATATCCCAATGATCATGGGTCTATCAATTTAAGTAAAAGGATATAATCAATTATAGTGAGGATCAATTAAAGATTAACTAATCTATTGAAGATTACCCAAACAGTTTGATCATGCAATTTGGAGCAAAAGATTCTCTACATAGATATATCAATTATGTGACACCCTCTACCCCACACATATATGTACTAATAATAAAAGAAATAAAAAAAATTAAACTTAATTCAAGTTTTTAAAACATATTTAAATACAATCCTTTCAAGAGGGTACCAGGCTCACATTCACCTTTCTAACATCATCATAAAACTTTTCTAAATAAATAATAAATTCACTTCGGCTCAAACAAGGCCGTCTATAAAACCCTATACCCCAATGCCACATCCTATCAGAGCGTTGTGTCCCGACGTCCTTCAACACATGGTTCCTTAAAGCAATTCACCTAGTCATTTGCTCCCCCGAACACAAAGTTCAAGATCATCACAGGATTCAAACACAAACAACACACGGGAAGTGAGTTATCACATGCCTAACTAATAGAGAAGCAAGACAACTAGATATACATATCATATAAACCAAATAAAACTCACTTGCACATAACTCACGTAATTCCGTCACTTTGTCATTCAAAGTTCACTTTTCAACCATCAATCACACTTTTCAATCATCAATCACATCACACAAGAATCATACACTCTGATCAAGAGATAATAACACATCAAATTCATAATAAACAATTAGCAAGCGCATGAGACAGTTATGCTAGGACTCAAGCCTATATGCAATGTGGTACCATGTTAGTGAAAAACCACCCTGGGACGCTTAGGAGTACATAACAAGACACACCACACAATGGATTTGTCAGGTCACTCTCACTAAGTAAGATCATAGGGAGACCAGTCAGGGTCATGATGTTTCGCAAGAAAGCTCCAACCATAAGGCATCAGCATAGACTTAAAGGAGTACTCAAACCCGATGACCCCCAAGGCCTACACTCTGAAGAGTCCGTCAAGGCCTTTCCCTCTTGATTCAGGTCCAACCCCTAAAACAATTTTGCATGCAGACACTGCTCATGAATTATACAATACCCACGACCTCACGTTCGTGTTTTAAACACGTTCAACTCAATTGCACTACGATTTAACACTGGTTCCTAAATAGGAAACCTACACTTTCTCTTTAACACCGGTTCCTAATTAGGAACCTACACTTTTTCTTTAACACTGCGCATCAACGCTTTTCTCAAGATAACACTGGTCGGGTTATTGTACAATTCATAGCTTACAACACAAGTAATGTCACATCAAGTGTTAACTACACACTTATCCACAACAAAAACTCATTCACAATTTCACATCTCATAATGTCACAATCCATCATCACACGTTTACACGTATCTCACAAATTAACGCATGTTCAACTTTACACTTATACTCAATCTCAATAACAATATTATAATCTCAAAGCAACACGTTATTTCACAATTTATCACATATTCCATTTATAAACACTGCTAGTGAATTACACAATATCACGACCTCACACTCATGTTTCAACACATTTAACACATTGTGCTACAATTTAATACTGGTTCCTAAATAGGAGACTTACACATTCTCTTTAACACTGCGCATAAACAATTTTCTCAATATCAACACTGGTCGGGTTATTGTATAATTCACAGCTAATAACTCAATACACACATCTCAATGCACATGTATCTCAAATCTAAACATAGTATTCTCAAACTCCAACACTTGAATAATTTTTGGAATCACACAATAACAACACTACAACATTATTTACATAAAATATTAATATAAATAAATATATAACTAAATCTATATATATAAATCCAGCAACGTATATCATATTTGATCATGAATTTAAAGAAAGTTTTCAATGTACCAATTCTAAATAATTATATAAGCACTTTCTCATATATATATAAGTATACATGAATTCATATATATATTATCTAAGAATACAACACATAGTCTATTAGAATTCTTTTCTCAATTTCAAATATAATATCAATTTTAAACTATATAAAAAACTAAAAAGCATGAAAAGGGGAAAATACAAACTCAATATCTCCTTACTTAATTTCATCAATTCATACTACGGTTCACACTCAACACAAGAGCACATTAATTTCACAAAAATTTCTCATTGGGACATCAAATGATTCATTAAACATATATAATTTATATATAACTCATAGTTATAATTATAAGGATAAAGTAAAAATTGTAGAAACACCTCAAAACTCATTCCAATTGATACTCTAAGGATCCCTGCACATGTTCTCACTAATCCCCAATCGTGAATAACTCATCTCTTACCTCTAAGCGGGATCACGTGTCTTCTGACAGCGATAATAGCATCTCTATTGATTCCTCTAGCTTTTCCTCCGACTGTTCCGATAGAATTCCTAAACGTCATAGAAACGGAGAAGGGATTGAAGCCTCCATTTTTACTGTCTTCGTGCGATTCCTTATTCTCTCTCCAGGAATATTTTATCGTAAATCCCAACGGTGACAATGTGCGGAATTGAATTCTAGACAACATATCAAAATTTCATAAAAATCCAACGGTTAATAAAACCGGGATTGTAGTTTTACTGGAACGGTTTTGGGTTTCTGCGGGAAAAAAGAGAGCTATGGTGCGAAGTGTATTTCTCTTAGCTCCGACATGTTTTTGAAATTTACAACGGTGAGATTGGTCATAAATGAGTGGCGAAACATGTGCTTAAATTTCACGACAATCCAACGGTGAATGAGTCTAAGATTGTCGTTTTACTGAGGCAGGTTTTGTGGGCTGCGGGAAAAGAAAATGTTTTGAGGAGGATGAGAGGGAACACGAAATTGAGAGGATGGTCAGTCGTAAAAACTACCGTCTGACCTAACGTATCGCTATTTATACCTAGGATACTTGCAAGCTATTATTTTATTTATTTTTAATATTTTATAAAAACAAACTCTATTTTATTTGTTATCAAATGCATAAATAAAATACCTTTCTATTTTTTTCTCAACTATTATTTTAATACACTTATTTCTCTTTATTTATCTAATTACAAAAACCTTACCATAAAACTCTATTTATAAAAAAATAACAATTCCTTTCAAATTAGTCTACATAAAATGGGATGTTACAAATTACATGCAGATTATCACTACTATCCAATTGATTAAGTATTAGACTGATTGGTTCCAAATAAACAATAAAGATATGGAAGAGAATTAATTAACATAAAACAATGAGGAATTCCATTAAGAACAAGGAGAATGGTACAATTGGACAATTACATCATAACCCTCAGGATAGGGGGACTACTCGCTCATGATCAAAGTAAAACTAGTAATCCTATACAAAATAGATGGACCTACTAGTAAGGCAAGAATGATGATCACGAACCATTGTCATGGTGTTGTCCACACTTCATAGCTCTCAAAAACCTTCAAGGTTCTCTCAAATTTGTAAAAAGATAAAAGTTAACAAAAGATTGTTTTTACAAAGTCTAAAGACCTATATATACCTTTCGAAAGATATCAGTTCGAAAAGGTGCACTATGGTTGTGGTTGAAAGTGACGCTAAAGCTCTGGAGCATTATGGATTGACAACAACCCTCATGGTTGACCATGACCCTTATGAATTGACCATGATCGTTGTTGAATCATTTACATTGTTCTAGAGGATTGTTATCATATTATTGTGGTTGTACTAATTACTACGACCATGGTAAATGTATCACGACCGTGATTAAGTGTAGAGTCTTCAAATTTTCATAAAATCATACAATTTGCAACTCTTTCACATAATTGAGCGGTTGTACTTCTACAATACAAAACTAATGTCCAAATGTGAGTTCTGTCCAAAAAATTTATGCAAAATGACACAAAAACTCACACAAAATAACACTCAAAAAGTGGTTTATCCATCATTCCACACTTGAGCATTGCTTGTTCCAGTTCCCAATCAAAACAAATTTTCCTAAAGTCATAACTCATGCAACATAAATTCTCATTTATTCAACAAGTAAAAACTCAGACAATGGGGCATCAAAAAATCACTCATGAATCCATTAGGCTTATAATTAACATACAATCAGTATTGAAGAGTTTCAAGTTGTCTTTGCTCACCACCTCTCGGTGTTTTACAATGTTATATAGATAGACAGTTACACTCAAGATCACAATTCAAAAAACAAGTTTGATTCATAACTCTGTAGATCAATCATCTTAACTCAAATAAAGACACACACACACACACACACACACACTCATGAATCCATTAGGCTTATAATTAACATACAATCAGTATTGAAGAGTTTCAAGTTGTCTTTGCTCACCACCTCTCGGTGTTTTACAATGTTATATAGATAGACAGTTACACTCAAGATCACAATTCAAAAAACAAGTTTGATTCATAACTCTGTAGATCAATCATCTTAACTCAAATAAAGACACACACACACACACACACACACACACACATATCAGAGTCTCATATTTTTAGAAAATTCATAATTTAGAATAACCTAAAACAAAAAATTCTAAACCCAAGAATTTTTCCACACTGTGATGGAACTAGAATAATATAAGAAATCATGTATATACTAAGAGCTCAAAATTAGGGAAGTAATCATACCCCTCCCCGCACTTACTACATACAGTATTCTCAATGCATCAAAGATAAGGAAAAAAAGAATGAAAGACTAAATTGAAATAAACTAAACTAGGTGTTGAAATACAACAAAAAGGAAAAAATGAAAATATAATAAAACAAAAAGAAATACAAGGAAAGGAAATGAAAAGAAAAAAAAAAGAAAAAGAAAAACTTCCTTCAAATGAAGGTGGACCCTGGAAAAAGTGATCGTAAAGTTGTTGCAAGAAGTTCATATGGACCCTGTTGAAATGCCTTATGGTATGCCTTCATCTTGACAGTGGGCTTAGCATCCTCTCCTTTCACAACTTCCACCATGTTGGAAATAAGTTTCCTTTGGACAAAAACTCCTCTTTAGGGTTGATCTCTTTGGTGCAGAGTGTGTGGTCCAAACCTTTCATGTCTTGAATGTTCCACCCAAAGGTTTCCCTCTTGTCCTTGCAAAACCGCAATAGTTTTTTCTCCTCAATTTCATGTAAACTTGCAGCAATCATAACTGGAAGAGAAGATGGTGGATTAATAAAAACATATTTGAAGTTGGAAGGAGGTTCCTTAATAGAAGGCTTTAGCTTTGGAACATTGCATCATTCCAACCTCTCACAAAAAGGGGGTCCGGGACCATGTTGAGAGTGGAGAAATGTCAGTATTTTCTCCACTTCGGGATTCAACTCCCAGTCAAGGTCCTCATTAGTGAGAACTCTCTCTAGAGGGTCAAGAATGATGTAGCTCCATTGGAGCTTGTAGGCCTTGGATCTTCTTCATCAATGGAGTCATTTGCTTCTTGAATTTTAATGGAAGCAGAATGGAGAAGAAGAAGAGTTGAGAGGAGATGCCACTTCAAGGAGAAGATGAGTCAAGAAGAAGCTCACCACCATAGGAAGCCATGGATAAGAGCTTGGAGGTAGGAGAAGAAGAATGGGGGGAGAAGGAGAGAGGGAGCACGAAATTTAGTGCCTCTAAAGAAGTCTAAACTTTGAAGTTTAATTCTCAAATGATCAAAGTTGAAAAAAATACACACACATGACCTCTATTTATAGCCTAAGAGAACACAAAATTATAGGAAAATTTGAATTTCTATTCAAATTTCACTTGGATTTGAAATTGAATTTATGGAGCCAAAATTTCACTAATTATGATTAATAAATTTTAGTTATGGTTCAGCCCACTAATCCAAGATCAAGTCCAAGATTCTCCACTAAGTGTGTTTAGGTGTCATGAGGCATGTAAAGCATGAAGGACATGCACAAAGTGTGACTATATGATGTGGCAATGAGGTGTAGCAAGCAAATGCCCACCCCCTCCCCTCTAAAATTTAATTGGATTGGGCTTCTCCCAATTCAATTAAATTTATTTTCCAACACCCACATCAAATATTCACTCAATGCATGTAAAATTACAAAACTACCCCTAATACAAAAACTAGTCTAGGTGCCCTAAAATACAAGGGCTGAAAAATCCTACATTTCTAAGGTACCCTACCTACATCATGGAGCCCTAAATACAAGGCCCAAAAATAATGAAACCTTAATCCAATATGTACAAAGATAAGTGGGTTCATACTTAGCTCATGGGTCCGAAATCTACCCTAAGGCTCATGAGAACCCTAGGGCCTTCTCTTGCATCTCTAGTCCAATCTACTTTGAGTCTTCTATCTAATGCCCTTGCGGGGTAGGATTTCATCAAAGAATCCCCACACTTGAGAATGATCCCTCTATTGGTGCATCAGCTATATCAACAAACTCAATAAAGCTATAGGAAGCAAATGAGGAAGGTTGTTTTAAAGTATCAGATAAATTAAATACCACTATTTCATCCCCTAATGTGAGGGTGAGTCTACCAAGCCTAACCTCTACAAGTAAATCAAAGTATTAAGGAAAGGTCATCCCAATATGATAGGGACACCCTCATTAGTCTTTATATCTAAAATAACAAAATCAACTAGAAAGATGAACTTGTCCACCTTAACCAGCACATCCTCAATCACCCCTCTAGGATAGACAACTGAACGAGCAAGGTGAAGATTGATGTTAGTAGTTTCTAAGTTTGTTATGTCCAACTTCTTAAATACGGAATAGGACATCAAAATTATACTAGCCACAAATCATATAGGCACTTATCAAAGTAAGACCCTCCTATCAAACAAGGAATAATAAATTTACCAAGGTCTTTGATCTTAGAAGGAAGTTTTCTAAGGACCACAATGGAACACTCCTCATTGAGACCCATAGTGCCGAAATTTGCCAATTTTCCTTTGTTTGATATTTTTTTTTAAAAAAAAATGCTTGGCATAAGATGACATATGTGAAATAGCCTCAACGAAAGAGAGGTTCATGTGAACTTTACACATAACAAACAAATTTTTTGAATTGCACATCCCGCTAATCATTCTTAACTCTATGAGGAAAAAGGTAGACTTACCTTAGGAAATGTCAGTATCTCCTTCTTTTCATTCACTTTCTTCTTTAGCACTGGATTCCCATCAGTAAGAACTTCAACTTTCTTAGGTGCTTGGTCCTTCTCAATAAGGACGCCATCTGTAGCTTTTAGGAAAAAACCTTCCTTCTCCTCGGAGTTATCTTGAATCCTCTTGTTTCTTGTCATCACAACAATGACATCCTCCTTCTTAGGGTTTGGTTCAGGTTGTGAGGAGAGGTTGTCCAATTGCCTTTGTGACAAGAAAGATTGTTTGTTGGTAAGTTGAAACTCCACCTGCTTCACTCTTTGATAATTCTAGGCTATATATTGAAGCATGATTTCTTGAAGAAGGTGTTGTCTCTCCTCTTGTCTAGACCTCTAATTTTGCATGGATTAAGACCTATACATTCATTAATTCTGCTTGAAGCCATGTCCTTGATTGAAATTGCTATGGTACTAATTATAAAACTATTTCCTCCCCGAAGAATGCTTATCTCATCCATGGTTGTAGCTAGCTTGTCATCAATAGTGCATTCTGCTAGCTTATGCACAATCCCACATCTATCATAGGTTGGGAATGGAGGTGTAGTTTTGTAGGTCTTGGTGGATTCTCATGACTTCCTGAGATGAGTTATGAGAATTTTTGTGAAGATTGATTTGTAACATGTCTTTTGGAGTTGCTATGATAATTCCAATGCATTGTGCTTTTGAATAGGGCAGGTACGCCTATCTTCATTAATTCCTATTGCAACACATCTTTTGATGATCTATTAGTCTTGTGTAGCTTTTGATATCTACCCCTTAACCAAAGCTATTTTTCTAATCATATAAAACTTCTAATATTTGCACTTTGACCCAGAAAACATGTCTTTCTAGTTTATGAACAACTCTCTTTCTAGTAGTTTTGCTTCTGAATAAGCATAATGTATGACCAGAAAACTTTAATTGTAGGTCTATGCTTCCGACCTTCTCCATGCTTTTGAATTTAGTCGTGTCTATTAAGCACACTCAAAACATTCATTAGAAGCTAAGTTCATATAACTTAAGGTTTGCTTCTTGATGGTTTGTCATCATTAAAGCTCTAGCTTCTAAAAATATTTTGTCTCAACATTTCTGTGTTTGTGTGTATGTGTTGGTTGTAAAAACACCTTTTATATCACTTAACAAAAAATCTCATGTGTATTAAAAGTGACTGTACATAAACGTTTTTTTTATCATAAGCGTCCAACACATGTTCTTGAATTAAGCGTCCAAATGATTTAGAGAAAACAAACGTCTAATACGTGTTTTTAACAAGAGCCTCCATAGTTTGCTTTAAAGCAAGCATGTTGCTTCTTATATATACCTGGACGATGTTTTTTGTTTTACACATGTTAAGCACAAAATGCTTTTAAAAAGACAACTAAGTATTAACGTTCAAGTAATCGTTTATACCAGAAAGAATGGTGCAACTACTTTTCTTACTACACGGAAGTCCTTTGTGCTTTTTCTCCCATTTACTTCATAAGGTACAACTTGAACTGATAAGTTAACTTGAAACATCTTTTGCTAGTACCATGAATCCTAACCAAAATTGTTTTATAATAATGTATTAGATATTTGAGATTAGGCACATTTTGGTTACAAGAGAGTTGCAATTTGTTAAGATTGTTCCTTTGCCTGGAAGCTTCCTCGTAAGGCTTAAGGATTTGAGAAATTTGGTTGCAAATATCAAACAAAGAAAAGGTGTGAGATTATAGGTTCTCTGGGGGCCACCTTTATACCATGAAACAAACCTTGAGACACTGCTTTAGTCAACATAGCAGACAAAACCTCTGCACATAGAATGAATAAGTAGGGGGATAATGGGTCTCCCTGTTTTAGCCTTCTTTCTGACTGAAATTCAACGTGGAGGTTCCTATTCAGCAAGACAGAAAAGGAAACAGATTGAGCACACCTCATAATCAAACAAATCCATTTTGATGGAAACCCCACAGCACATTTAGGAAACTCCAACTCACCTCTGTCATAGCCTTTTGACATGTCTAATATTAGACCCAGAAAGCCTCCTCTGGCCCTATCTTTATTTTTCATGTAGTGTAAGCATTCAAAAGCTATGAGTGCATTATCTGTAATCAATCTGTCAGGGCACAAAAGCTCTTTGGTTCTCTCGGATAATCCCAGGCAAAATCCGTTTTAGTCTATTTCCAATAAAAACACTTGTTCATTAGAATTGTTACATAAAATTTTCTTGTTATATATAGATCAAGATAATTGATTCTTAATAACGATTTTCCACCATAATCAGTGGTGTATTCCAAAAATTGTGTATAAAATTAGGAAAAAAATACGGGGAGCGTATATTTACGAGCCAGAATATAGCATGGGTAGTTCTACAGTATACATAAATGTTCCTTGTGTTTAGGAAAAGCTTTCTAAAACACCAAGGAGGCTCCAAAAATAAGAGTTGTTCCTGTCGCATACTAGGTTGAAGAATAAACTTTTTTTTTTCGTGTTTAAGAAAGAATCCGAATCACCTTTTCAAGATTTTGAGCATTTAGATGACTATTAGGGCATCTAGCATTTTGGATTTGATTAGTTTATTCTAATTCCCCTTGTCTTCTCCAAAGTAATAATAATATTCAAAAGTAAATACATTATTACTGTAATTATAGAGACAATAAGAAATGGTTGCCACGTATTTTGGTATATGATCAAGGATCTTATATATACTTTGACACTTTATGCCACCGAAAGACATAAAAGATTGGTTAAGGATAAGAATTTTATCGTACGTGTATATCTATACACAACTTCGAAAATCTATGCCACTTTCCATAATATTAGTTTTTTCTCCTCACACCCTCTATGAATTTAAGGATGAAAAAAGAAAACCAGTTTGCCAAATATTTGTTATCTTACAATAGAATCTTAATTATTTGGCTTACCATTTTATAGTCCTACAAATATACGGAAGTTATTTAAAAGTTTAAATATGTTTAAGGTGCTTATAAATGTAACAGTTTTTATTTTTATTCTATGTATAAAAATAAAAATTGTTTCAGCAATATTTGTCGTCTGGCTTATTTGGTCTCTACCGTAAACTTGTCGCTAATAGCAATATGTTTTACGTGCTTGCATATAGTAGTTTTGGTTTTATCTTTTATGTACCTAGGAGACTTTTGTTTTTCATCCCTGCAAGCATAGCAATTTTATTTTTACTCCATGCTTTTATGTCTTAAAAAAATATAGCAAATTTTGTTTTTAAGCCTTAAACGTCATAACGGAAACCAAAACATAAAGCAATTTTTTTTTGAAAGAAAAATATATAGCATATTTAAACTTAAAAAAATGGTGACGAACTTGAATTTAATGAGTCAGTGTCATATATATATATATATATATATATATATATATATATATATATATATATATATATATATATATATATATATATATATATATATTCTTTACTGAACCTTAATTAACAGAATTTAATTGAGAAATTTGAGTGAAAGAACATGTTAACACGAAATTACATCTAATGATATTCTCAAATTATTTAACTAATTTTATATTTATGTATGTGTATAATACAATGAAACTCATTATATGATATATAAATATAAAATTGAAAACAAATTGGATTAGACCGTATGCGCATTGTGCTATTCTATACCATTCAAGTGATACAACACTGATGATATTCACATTTTCGTCAGCACAACAGACATTGTTTGATAGGACAAGATTATTTAAAATAAACGTGCTGTGGTAGAATATACAAATAAATCGAATAAAAAATGACCATGTTCATGAAATGCTCTCTGCCTAACTCTTTTAATATGTGAAGTAACGAATGGTGTGAAATAAAACAAGTATGGTATTCAAAAAGATAAAGGTGTATATAGCTTTTTCTTTACCATTGATTTTGCTCTTCTTGTGGTCTCTTATACTTTAATTGAAAGTTGAAACTAGTAACTACCTATAACGAGGAAAAGCTAGCACAGACACCTCAATCGTGGGTAATCAAAAATACTGTACGTAGCAAATGCATAATGGACAAACATTCAAGTCGGATAAGAAAAACGAAAAGGTAACTGAATGGAAGTGATCCCACTTTCCAAATAATTACATTTATTCTATTTAATTAATATTTATATTTATTCTACTTAAGATATTTATTCAATATCTTAAGCTAACATGTGTCAATCCAACATATTCATGAGAATAATACTTCTAAAGATAATATAAACTCTTCTCTTTTTGCTTAAGTCAACAATTGGTACTTATATTTGAGAGTCATGCAATGGAAAAGACTATCTACGGGCTGGATTAAGGTAAAAAATGAATATTAAAAGATGAGTGAAAATCATCATAGATTTCCTCCCTACATAAATGAGCTAACAAAGTATAATTTTAGTATCTCTGTTTTAAAAAATATATTATTTTGGTCTAATCCTTAATTTTAACTACATTTATTTCTTTTATTTTCTAAAATGGTAAACCAAAACTATGAATTAGACAAAATAGGGGAACCATAGTTATAATTAAGCCAAAAATAAATTACTTTGACGTGATACTTAAGCTTGAGGTTCTCCCACATGATAAATAAACTAGTCTTTTGGATTGAATTTTCCTTTTTTCTTAACTCCTAACATATAATGTCTGAAAATGTAATATTATATTTTAAAATAAGGATTTATTATTGGTCCCATGATAATTGCTCTTGGCCTCTACCAAGGGAATTGTGATTCTGTTACAAACTAGTTCCCCCCCTCCCCCCCCCCCCTATACACAACAGAATTGTGATTTTGTTATATTTATTTGCCCCAAACATAACAACGGAATTGTGATTCTTTTATTATATTTTGTGACATCCCCCTAACAAAAGGAAATCATGATTCCATTGTGAATAATTTTTTTATCATGACAAAATCATGATTCCGTTGTGATAAAAAAATTTATTCATAATGAAATCGTTTAGGATAAAACAAAAATATCCACAACGATATTTTGATTCTATTGTAATGTTTTTTTTTTTATAAAAAAAACACATTTGTATGAAACTTAAATGTGTTTTTTTATTGAACACTGCAACATTGCATATATTGTCCATTTATTGACTGAGACTGTTTTTTCTAAGATGTATTGACTAAACACCACTTTTTCCAAGACATATTTATTGAACAATCATTTTTAGTTATAAGCATAACAACCGTATTGAATATAGACACAATCTAAACCGTATATGTTTTTGGTGTCATCTCAATCGTTGATATGGTATGGGTCATGAGAGAACAATAGATCATATAATATAAATAGCAATAGGGGTTTGACGTAACTCAACACCTTTATTTGATATTCACCATATTGCTTAAAACATAGAGAGTATATCTTCTCTTGTATATTGCGATGATGGCATGATTCTATCATCTGAAGAGATATTGTTTAAATGTCCTAGTAGTCCTCAAGTCGTTATAATAAGTGACCAAATGTCGCTTAAGGAAAACAATTATTGATGTCATCGAAGGTTATAGAATTTTACTTGATCTTTTTTACTGACAACCAATTTACGTTGGTGATAGTTATGTTGAATATGAGTGCATGAAGCTTAAACGTGACGATGATGCGGGAAAAATGTTTTTCATCTTTTCAGAATTTAGTAGCAAAGGTCCAATTGAGTTGAATACAAATTTTGGCCAATTTCTAGATGAAATCCTTGTCCTATTGCACAAACCAATGAAACCAAGATCTGCTGATTAAATCATTGCTTTGATGCGTGTTAAATTTGTGTAGTCATGTTTTTACTTTATCAAAATCGTATTCTATTTGTTTATTTTATTTCCAAAAAAGAAGTATGTATTATCAATGTTTATTTAGTTGTTGTTTATCCAGATGTTTGTTTTATGAATCAATTGAAGAGTTGTTGTAACTACTAGGTGTGTGTTGTTTAAACAGTCGACGAACACAAAAAATAAGTAAAAAAAACACACCATCAACTCAAAAAAATATATATCAAAACAATAAAATATTGTACATATAATAATAATAATTAAATAATCATCTACCCCTGTCATCCTTCTTGTCACCCTTGCCACCATCCTTAGCATCCTTCTTCCCTTGCCTCTCTAAGCTACACCCAGCTTGAAGCCCTCCTACAACAATTGCAGAGCTTATTGTATGGTCTAATGATGACTCGTGTCCTCTAGCTCAACTCTAAGGTCCAACAAGCTCTACATGACACCTAATGCCATTTGGGATTGATCCTGCAAGAACAATTTCAAATTAGTAACTATTTTTAAAGTGACAATTTAGGGGGGAAATTAACAAAATCCATTTTGATTTACCTGGCAAGAGAAGTTTCGTCATGGTACATACTCGGGTAGTGGTTGCACAGGTGGTAGCTGTACTAGGATGGGCGATAAACATACAGGAGGAAGTGGTGTCTCTCCCTCTTCTGGCAGAATGGCATAGGGGGTGGGAAACCTGGTAAAACCAAGGCGGATAGTTAGGGGTGCAAGCCCAAGGACTCTTAGGTGGCACAACATCACCCAGTGGAATGACATGTTATTGCCACTTCGCCTATGCCGTATCAAAAGCCTCATACGTGAGATGCTGCAGTGGATGGCATAGGTTGCTCTGAACATGACCAAATTGCCTCAGCACCCTTTCTGGAAGATAAGGCCACACGTCTGTCCCGCACCTGATTGTTGGATCTATCCTTCTTAATGTTACTAGATTTAATTAGGCTTTTACTACAAAGTTAAGAAAGTAAAGAACAGTAATTGAAACTTAACCAAAAGTAAAAGCGATAATTAAAAGTGCACAGTGGAAATTAAAAGTGTAGGGAAGAAGAAGACAAACACAAGAATTTTATACTGGTTCGGCAACAACCCGTGCCTACAACCAGTCCCCAAGCAACCTACGGTCCTTGAGATTTCTTTCAACCTTGTAAAAACCTTTACAAGCAAAGATCCACAAGGGATGTACCCTCCCTTGTTCTCTTTGAACAACCAAGTGGATGTACCCTCCACTTGAACTGATCCACAAGAGATGTACTCTCTCTTGTTCTCAGTTACAACAACCCAAGTAGATGTACCCTCTACTTGTACTACAAAGGATGTACCCTTCAATGTGTTAAGACAAAGAATTCTCAGGCGGTTAGTCCTTTGAATCTTTGTAAGGGGAAACAAAAGATATCTCAGGCGGTTAGTCCTTTGAAATCTTTTGTTTAAGGGAAATGGAAGAATCAAAAGAATTCTCAGACTGTGTCCTTTTGAATTCTTTGAAAAAGGAGAAGAGAGACACAAAAGAATTCAAACGGTTAGTCCTTTGTTCTTTTGGAAAAGGGAGAAGAGAGACACAAAAAGAATTCAGGCGATTAGTCCTTGTTGAATTCTTTTTGGCAAAGGAAAAAGAGAATGAAAAGATATAACACACTTTTGTTTTCTGCAGAATTTTCACTTGTAGAAGAACAAGGTTTGGAAAACAGAAAACTTAGAAAGCTTTTTGGCAAAGGAAGAAGAAGAAAAAAGATGAGCAGGAAAGGTTTTAAGATTTCTCATAAGTTGTTCAAAGAAGTTCAAAAGTTTTTTGAATGCAAGTCAAGGTCTTGCTTTTATAGACTCTTCATACCTGGTCAAGAAAACCATTGGAAGAGTTATAACCTTGAGAAAATCTTGAAAAAACCATTGGAAGAGTTACATCTCTTGACTTTTTATTCAGAACTTGTCACTGGTAATCGATTACCATAACCATGTAATCGATTACACAATGCTTTTTATGAAAAGATGTGACTCTTCACAATTGAATTTGAATTTCAACGTTCAGATACACTGGTAATCGATTACCAATATATTGTAATCGATTAAACCATTTAAAAATCATTTGGAACATTGCAAATTTAGTTAAAAACTTTTTGAAATCAAATTCTAACACTGGTAATCGATTACATGAAACTGGTAATCGATTACCAGAGAGTAAATACTCCGGTAACTTATAAAAATTTGAGAAACTCTTTTTGTAAAACAAAACTGTGCTATGTTTGGTTTTTGAAAATTCCTTTTCAATACTTCCCTTGTGAAGTCTTGATTTGTTGCTTCTTGATTTCTTCTCTTGAGTCATGAATTCATCTTCTCTTGAATCTTGATTCTTCTTGATTTCTTCTTGAATCTTGAAACTTGAAACTTGAAACTTGATTCTTGAATCTTGAATCTTTGCTTGAAACTTTGCTTAACTCTTGATTCTTTGGCATCATCAAAATAACCTTGGAAGACATTGCTTCTACTGATGAAGCCAGAGAAAAAGGCCTACTGAGGGAAAGGCTTGACACCCTTGTGGTGCTCATAAGAACACTAGGCAACAACATCCATCGGGAGGCCATCCAGCTTCTCCCTGATCGAATGAGCTTTCCCGATACCTCTTGTTGGCTTCCATCTACTGGCTACCAGGTCTTCCAAAGCACCAATCTCAGGCTTGAAACAACCAACAGTGAGCAGATGTGCGAATTCCTAAGACTATAAAAAAACATTGTCAAACAAATTAATTATAATAATAAAGAAAGAAAAAATAAAAATAATCATAATTAAACAATTATTTACTTACCATGACTAACATCACGTAACCTCCAACCTGCTTGCTGGTGTACTAGCTCGCATAGGAGAGATGGTCGTATAGGTATGCCAGTGCAGTGAATCCCTAGGCGTACTGATGGTATACATCTAGGTTGTTGAGGTAGAGGAGGTAAGTGACAAAGAAATGAGTCAAGGACTTGTCGACAAATATCGTACTACCAACCAAGCGCAAAAGATAAGTTGTGGCAGCCCACACGTATAATCCTGACTGGACGTACTAATGAGATAGGTATGCTTGCCACATCAACCTAACCCTAGCATTTGCAATGGTTGCCGTTATAACCTCTTCCTTTGTCGAAATGCCAAGGCGAGTCATGAGCAAAATCTTCACGTTCTCTCTAGTGAAGATGGATGGGACATGATCAATGGGATTGCTTGTCATAGGTAGGTGCAAGAGACACGACACATCATCTAGAGTGATGGTCATCTCTCCGACAAGTAGGTGGAATGACAAGGCCTCCTAGTGCCACCTCTTCACAAGGGCATTCACAAAGCCCTTGTCTATGGTAGGGTACCACGCCATAACTAGGGCTGATAACCCTGACTGCAACACATAAGCCCTCACCGTTAGCTCAGTGGGGAGTGGCAAGATCTAGCCACCGTGGTTGACCAACTTCTTCTCTTTTCGTTGATGTTAGATCCATACATGACCAACATAGTGGTCCTTGTAAGATTGGACTAATGACAAATCAACTGAACCTCCTCCAAATGGAGGTCTAATGATTATGTCAAATGCACGTGCCTCTACTTGTGGCTTTGGCTCTACCGGTGAATGTCGTCAGTTGCATGCTAATGCAATTAGTCTCTAATGCCTCTCTCCAGCATCATTCCCTTCGTGTAAGGGGCCCCAACCCTCACGAGAAAGATTGTGTCTAGCTACGTATGAAGCTTGTTTGGTCCGAGCCATCTGAAATTAAAGGAAAAAAAATTATTAATAAAAATAACGAACAAATAATAATTAAAAATAATAACAAAATAAAAATAACTTTAAAAACACAAAATAGAATCTCAAATCCATTTTGTGTTTTGGCAAAACACAAAACGGAATTGCGATTTCTATTGTGGTTGTTGGCAAAACCCTCAACGGAATTGAGATTCCATTGAGGGTTTTGCCAACAACCACAACGGACTTGTGATTTCGTTATGTACTCTAACAAAACCCATAATGTAATCTCGATTTCGTTTTGTGTTTTGCTAGAACACAAAGAAAAATTGAGATTCTATTGAGGGTTTTGCCAACAACCACAATGGAATCAATGGACGAGTTGCACAAAGAAGGAAGAAAGGAAAAGTTGGGAGGAGGAGTAGATTGGGGAAGGGGAATGGAAGGGTTTGTTGGGGTTAGGGAGAAGGGAAGGTTGAGGATGGGGTTAGGTGGCGTAAGGAGAAAGAGGAAGGAGAAAGAGAAGGAGGTTAGAAGAAGGAGAAAAGGGATAGTGGGTGCCAAGAAGGGTTGCGGGTAGGGTTGAGGGAGAAAAGGGAGGGGTTAGAAATTTGAAATGGGTAAGATGGACTTTTCCCCTCTAGGTAGGGACCCAGAGTGGTCCTAGTAAAGGCCAATAATAACACCTTTAAAATAAAATGCCCTTTAAATCTTAACCCAACACGCGCATCTAAACTAACAGCCCAACTTTTAAATCACATGACGGTGGGCCAAGATCCTCTTGTTTGTTTGTAAATTGTAATTGTATATTTGTTTCTTAAGAGTTTTTTCTGCGCCCTTAATAATTTAGGGAATTTTAATATTGTTAATTTTTTATTCAATTAAATTATGTCATCTTCTTATTAATTTTTTTTTTGTTTTTTCAAATTAGTCCTTGATTAAAGATAACTTTAGAAGTCTGAACCCTAAAATTTTTTAGTCACTTTCAACACTTTTTATATAATAAGAAATTTTAAACCCTAAACCACAAAAGATTTTTTTTATAAAAATTGTTCAAAGTAACTAAAAAGATTTTATGGTTTAGACTTCTAAAGTTATTTTTAATCATAATTTTTAATTTAAAAAGTTGTAATTTTAAAATTTTAAAAAATAATAATTAAGGATTAATTTGAAAAAATAATTAATGAGAATATGACATGTAATTTGATTGGTTAAAAAAAATTATAGTATCAAAATTCCTAAAATTATTGTAAGCACCATAAAAACTCTCTTGTTTCTTTTATTTCGTATTAATTTTATTTTGAGTTAGTATTTTTTTATTAATTTAAAATATCAAATGAATTTTATTTTCTGTTTTTAGAATTTTTCTAAAGGAAACATCCTTTTTTTTTCTTTACATAATAAGTTTCCTATATTAAAAAAAAAAGCTGGATGGGAGTATCTTCATACATGCCTAATATGTACATGTTTTATAGTTATGTTGTATTGTATAGGTTTTTACTATGATTTTATCAGGACAAATTTAGATATAAAAGTATCTATTCTTTTAGCTTTCTCCCACGAGTCCCGCCTGATTATACTTCAAAAGTTAATCTTAATTACTTACATATCATTTTTTAAAATACACTTTTTTTATAGACCAACAAATAATATTAAGGGGAGTACAAATGTGCTCCAATTCTTTTAAGAAAGGCTCTTGGAATTGCTATTGACATAAAATCCGAATACAATTAATGAAACAACAACGTAAAATGTGTTTGAGAATATATTTAAATTAGCTTTTACCTTTTTTTTACTGACTCACAAATTTATTTGACTATTTATTAAACAAGTATTTTTAATATTTTTTAAGACATTACTTGAATTAGTATTTTTTAAAAT
This sequence comes from Glycine soja, assembly GCF_004193775.1. Taxonomy (NCBI): domain Eukaryota; kingdom Viridiplantae; phylum Streptophyta; class Magnoliopsida; order Fabales; family Fabaceae; genus Glycine; species Glycine soja. Next base: position 27,089,051 of record NC_041002.1, on the reverse strand, counting down.
GTTAACTTCTAAGTTTTTATATTTATTCTATTTTTCTTCTTGAAAATTGATTATATTTTTTTTTAATTTTTTCTATTTAAGATAAAATTTTATATTCACTTATGTAATTTTATATTTTCTATTTACTTCAACAAACAATTTTACTAAATATTTGTAACTATCAGTTAACTTTTAATTTCGTATTAATTTTTCAATTTTCAATTAACTTTTTAGTTAGTTTTAATTTGCCAAACACAACCATAATCTCAAATAGCAAAGTCGTCCTTTATTTCTAATTAAAAGATGCAACCACGCAAGACAAAGATATATTTTACTAAGTCCAAAATATTCGGTACATCAAATCAATTTTTTACTAACAGCAAGACCAATAAATTAAAATTAAAATCAATTTCAATTTGAAACTCTCTCGTAGAATATAGTAATTTCGACTTGCAATAACCCTTGTAATAAATTAGTAGTAAAATCAAATCATACCTACCCTCTTTTACAGAGAATTTTTTTTTTCTTTATAAAAGAAAAAATCATCTTTTTAATTCCCACCTTTTGGATGTGTGAAGATAAAATTGACTTTTCACATCTGGCAATAATTAAGCTCTAAAATATCCTTCAAGTTGGCGGCCTTCCATATTAGTTAGTTTAATTTCTCTAAGAGTCCTGCCACGAATCCAGTACGAATACGTACATGTGGTTGCTTTTTATTGGTTATTTCTCTATTCCCCTCTTGCCAATCAATTGATCTATTCTTGTGCTGCTCCTGATCACAATATGCCATGCCAATGTAACTAATAGGCGAAAACATTGATTTTGCGCACATGGATAATCTGTAACCTCTTCTTTAAGTGACAAGATTAAATCATTTGCTTTATAATTAAGATTTAGGACGATTTTCACTTTTGATTCTTACATGTTATAGAGACACGATAAGCATGAAAACTGTAACACGTAGTTTTGACAATAAGCACCTTATCCTTAGAAAATCCATGATCATGCATGCTAATTGTTCCGTGCACGAATTCATGGACAAGCCACAATTCAAATGTCTAGGCTGTGTTTTCACAATGTTAGTGCTCAATCTTCAAAGTAAAAGCAGAAGTAAATCTCAATGTCTAAGCTAATTAATTTAATGCTAATGACCTTTTAGGCACGATGAGATCTTGTATCAAATTCGCTCTACTTATCTACCTATTAGGCATTATCTACTTCCGTAAGAAGGCCGATCAAGATTTTATTCTGTCTGCTGATTGATTTACATCATCGGACTTGCTATACATGGTTTTTTCTTTATAAAATACTTTCCTTAATTTGAGAAAATTTAAAACTTTACGTATATGAAATTGTTATTATTGTATGCGGAAAAAATAAAAGAATTTTTTTTTTTAAAAAAGACCATATTTAGTGCATCCTATTTTGGTGACAATGTATAATCTACTTATGTCTTGTCACCAAATAATCTTGGATTTTCATTTTTTTAGGAAGATTTGTTTTCAATGCTACACAAAATGCTAGACAATACACTTTGTTGTTGATTTCATATTGATTAATGATATCACTAAATTAGGCAGTTGTTATATTTATTTTCCCTTTTTACTTATTTTCTCTCCTTTCAAAATATATAAATGACGAATATTATTTTTATCTTATAAGTGATTTTTGTAAGATTGAGTTAAACTCAAATTCAAATTATAGTCTGACATCAGAGTTTAATTTGTTTCTAATGATTGTTGTTGGCATATGGGTCACTTGCTATTTGGTCATTATCAGATAACTTGTATATATCTAGTCTTATAAACTTCACAATCAAGATGTTTAATCCTCGACATATATTATAAATCTATGGTTTTTTTTTCATAAATACACTCTCTTCTATTTTTTTTGGAATATACATCACTTTGTAATTTAATTCTCAATCTACACTACTTTGGACTTTGTGCTCTGATTCACACCATTTTGCAAATGCCCATGGCCAAAGAAATCTAACAATTACAACCTCAAATGAACATGAATACACTCTCTCTCCTTTTTTATTTTTTTAAATTTAAAATATTATATTATATAATTTTTTTAATTGGTTTTAAAATTACTTATTTGTTAAATTAAATTTTATAATTTTGTTTTTTATTTTTTAAAATAAAATGATATTATTAAATATAATTATTTTTGTTTTATTATTTAATTTACTTAACATATTTTTTAGTGAATATTTTTATTTAAAATCTGAATTTTCTAATATAATTATTTTTAATAAATTATATTACTAAATATAATTAGTTTGTTTATGTCATTAGATTTAATTAAAAATGATAAGACTTTTTGTCTAACAATTTATTTATAGAAAAATATTATATTGCATTATCAATAAAATACTTAAATAATTATACTTGGGTAAGGAAAAACTTAAGATCAAGATATGTTAGGACAATTGTAAAGTGTCATAATGTGTGTAATTGTATCCTGCACAACATATTTCAGATAATCATTAGTTTTGTCATATTTGCAATGTAATTGTATTTTTTAATATGTTTCATTATTTTCGACTATCATCTTAGTTACTACACTTTGAAATTTTATGTCTACTGTATAAGATAGATGTATCAATTATTTTTTTACTATGTTTTTTAATTTGTTTTAATACTACTAACTAATTTTCTTATTTTTTTAATAAACGAACATAACAAAAAAAATATCAACAACACATAAATTTAACTACAAAATTACATACAACGTAACTAAAAAAATATACTCTAATATTATCCAATTTTTTTATTTTTCTTTATCTGTATATTTTTCTTTTAAAAAAATAATAAAATTTAATTTATTAAATAAGTAATTTTAAAACCAATTAAAAAAATTATATAATATAATATTTATATTTGATAATATTTTAAATTAAAAAAGAGAGAGAGTGTGTGTATTCACGTTCATTTGAGTTTGCAACTATCGAATCTTTTTTACTACGTTCATTTGCAAAGTAGTGTGAATCAAAACACAAAGTCCAAAGTAGTGTAAATTGAAAATTAAATTGTAAAGTGGTGTACATTGAAAAAAAAAAACAAGAGAAAGAGTGTATTCACGAAAAAAAACCATAAATCTACATCGACTAGTAATATGACCAAATTATTAAAGTATATAAATGGGTGACAACTCTTACATCACAAGCCGATTTTGTAAGATTAAATTATGTCCTAACCCAAATTCTAAAGATACTCCCATTAGTTGAAATTTATTTTAAAAAACAATTATAGGCTCCACATCTTATTTAATAAATTTTTAGTCTTAATCCTCCGATTCATTAGAGGAAAGGAATTCTCACTAATTCAGAGTTATGTCAAGAGGTAAGTCAAGTTTGAACAATGATTATTTTCGTCAATGATCGAACTCGATCTCAAATATAAGAAAAAACGATCCATACTAACAAAGAAAATTAGTTAATCACATTTAATTACACCAATCTCAATTAAAAAATATTTTTTCCAAACTTACCCTTCATTGGATCTTGATATTAAGAATAAAAAGAAGTCATTCGAACTAAAACCTCAATTAAATAAAAGATATTTTAAAGATAATAATATTAAATTAAATATAATTAATTAAAATTTTCTTATATTTAAGATAGATAAATTTATATATATATATATATATATATATATATATATATATATATATATATATATATATATTTCAGATCGCAGAAAATATGTTAAAACTACTTATTTCAATTACATGTGGTTTTTCAAAACTGCCAAAAATGTGTTAGCACCAGTTTGGAATTTAACATAGATGCCACAGAAGACAAAATTCAAGATATTTTGAAAAGTAGAGCAAAGTGTGCGAGAAAAAAATTGGAAATAAAATTTGAGAGAAACCAATATCAATCCTTTGAAAAAACTTGAAATGCCAAGTGCCAATCATACAAACATGATATACCACGTGTCACAATATCAAACATTATATGTTAAATGTGAGTAACACTTTTAAATATATTTTAAACTTTGAATAAACTAGAAAATTTATCAATATTTTTTAAGGAAATAACAACTTGAGAAAGAATTAAAAATCATGATTTTTGAAATAAATAACATACTCATTTTCCACTATACCCACATGACCATTTGGAAATTTTCCACTAGATATAAAATATAATATTAATATAAGTTTTCTGTGAAAATAGCGTTCAAAATTCAAACTTTATTTTTTTAATTTATTATATTTTTAGAATCTTATATATTTTATTTTAAAATATAATATATAATATTAAATTCTATTTTTGCATAAATTAGAATTTGTATATTTATATAAGTTTTATTTTTATTTTACATATTATATTTTTACAATATTATGTATCTTTATTACATTATTTAAAACTTATTTTATACTGTAAATATATAATATAAATTTATCTTTAATGTATATTTATTTATATAAAGTATAATTTCATAAAATTGACAGTATTTTATTATCTTTTAAAATATTTATATATTTAATTTAATGAAAGTATTTTTTTACCTATATTAAGATATTCTTGTTATTTATTATAATATTATTATTTTTATTTATATTAACTTTATTTAATCAAGTACCTAATTTTTTTTAAATAATTAAATTATATAGTAAAGAAACATAACTAAATAAAATGATAATATTTTTTATTTTTTTAAAATATTTATGTATGCGATTTATTGACATTATTTTTTTATCTATATTACAATAAATAACATGAATATCTTAATATAGATAAAAAAATATTGTCACTAAATCAAAAACATTATTTCATTTTTTATAATATATAAAATAAAAATAAAAGTTATATAAATGTATATATTGTAATTTATGTGGAAATAAAATTTAATTGTATATATTATATTTTCAAAGATAATATATACGATTATAAAATATAATAAATTTAAAAAAGAATAAAATTTGATTTTTGAATTATTTCGAATGAAACTTATATTAATACTATATTTTGTATTAAATATTGAAATGAACATTTGGGTGTAGTGATAAAAGGCTGTATTTCTTACTTCAAGGATCATGTTTTTAGTCATTTCTCTAGTGTACTTTGAAATATAGGGAGACTCAAATAATGAATTAGAAAATAGGGAAACCGATTTGATGAAATAAGCAAAATAGGGGGACGAATTTTAAAATTAAGCCAATAATTTTTAATATACATGACCATTTTTAAAAAACGTATATCGTATTAAAAATAATTAATGATAAAACATCATGATTTTTTTTTGCTTGAATTGGTATAAACATCATGGTATCATAAAATAAAATATTCTTGAATTTTGACAACTATTTAAAACGTGACCCTCGGTTAATAAAAGTATTTTCAACTAAAAAATTTACTAAAAAGTTAACATTTATTTTCGCATAAAATTATGAATTTACGTGATCTTCTATCATTTTTTTTCACATTACATTATAAAAATATTTAATTATTATATACATTATCTAAAACAATCTTTATATTAAAATTTGAATAAATCATCTTTAATCAGCTTATAAATAAATCATGAGTATTCTCCAAATCAGATACTAATCTCACTCACAATACGTAACTTATACTATCTCAAGTGTATTTTGCACATCGAAAAAATCAAATATGTATTATCTCGCTAAATAAATCGTTTCCATATATATATATATATATATACATCAAAACCTTATATCTATGCGTCAACTTTTTGGGTTTATGTAATGTCAATTTATTTTCAATTTTTTTATAAGGACATAAATACACACGCAAAAATAGTTTGACCTTACAATTATTTTCAATTTTTTAATATGGACTACATTTTAGGGAATAAGAAAAGTTAAAATAGGAATAATGAAATTATGGAAATAATTTGAATTAACAATTGACATTATTTCACTCAAATTCTTACTTTTTTAGCATTCTATAGTTTTTTCTTAATTTATTTAACAACATAAAATATATATTCCCTATTAATATATTCTTTCCCTGATTTCTTATACAATAATAATAAAAATTAATGGACGAGAGAATAATCAATCCAAAAAAAGAATAGAGTTGTTATAAACCTAATCAGGGTCGATCCAATGGTGAGTGGGGCTTAAAACAAATTGTAAAAGAAATATTTTCCTTTAAATGAGATAGCTATATAATAAGTCTTTGTATTGCTACAATCTTGCTCAAGCACTTCATTTTGGAGAAGAAATTTGTTTAAGCAAATTTCTTTTAACCTCATTTTTCCAAGTAATGGATGAGGCTGTCTAGATTATGGATGCTCCAAGAAAGATGAAGTATATAGTTGGTCCTTTGTGGATTGTTCAATTATGACTAAATGTGAATTTTGCCAACCACATAACCCTTGAAATTAAGGAGTATTCCAGATGATATCCAACTTAAGATCGAGGTGGCTCAATTAAAGTGTCAAACCTAGTAAGGAATTTTGCACTTATGAATGTTATAGCAAATATATTTCAAGGCTTTTCTTCAATTCAAGCATTTTGATTGTAACTTAGCCCCTTCCTTGAATACTCAACTACTTGGACCATCATGACTAAAACAAAGATATTCATGTGAGAATCCTGGCCAACAATCAGAGTTAGTCAAAATTTGGAATGCATTCCTCACTTGAGACATAATCTTGGTTAGAATTACTCCCAAAGACATTTGATTCTTTCCCAATCAGCCTTAAATATTTGCAAGACAATTTGGCCTTTGTCAGTTGCCTCCGGTGCCGATGTATTGAAAGAAGACCTATGTTGTTAATAGCGGTCGTCGCAGCCGCTATCACGGCGGCGCGGCGCGACGCGACACCCTACCGCGACGAAGGTAGGAGAAGCGGGGCGGTTCAGAGTAGCGGCCGTCGCGGGATCTGGACGACAATTTTGCGCGCTACAGTGTCGCCCCAAAATGTCCTCACTTAATGTGAGAAAGTGAGGGTATTTTTGATTTTTTTATTACCTGGCCAAGTTCTCCCTCCCTCCCTGATTGCGTTGTTTGGCTTGCTCGAGAAACCCTTGTCTCCATTGAAGCTGCGAGTACAACCTCGACTTGCGACCTGCGACTCCGACGACTCCGTCCGACGACTCCGACAACGACTTTGCACCCGGCGAAGCTGCGACCCGACTCCCAGGAGCACGCGAGTCTTCGTCCTGCAACTACGTCGTGCCGCCGCCCCCTTTCTTGAGGTGAGGAAGACAAGCGATGAGGATTTTTTAGGTCTTACGTTGCTGTTGGGTCTTGGGTGTCTGCGCTGTGATTTTTTTTGTGTGACTATGATTTTTTTTTTGTATATGAATTTGATTCATTTTTCTGGTAGCTAGTGCCTAGTCTCCACCTGAAGCATGAAGTACTTGTTATCCACTGTCATGTGACACTTTTGTTTGCCACATATGCTAGATTCTAGAATTGTCATAGCAAAGTGTTGATGCATGTGTACAAAAAATGAAAGCCAAAGAATTTAAAAAGTGTTGATGCATGTGTGCTATATTGCAACTTCTTTATCTGTGAGTGTGAGAAGTAACCAAAATAGTGAATTTAATTCGTAAATTTTGATAATTAATTTTTACCTTGTTACTTACTAATTTTTGGCTTTGGTTGTAGCTGTGAATGGTTTGTGTCAATTAGTTCACAAATTTTTGTTGTTCAAGTAAGAACTCTAGCATTAGGGAGTGATTTTAGTCTACTGGAATGTTGAATTTAGAGGGGTCTTCAATGTTCAAGCCTACCGGTGATAGGGTAGATGTCTTTTGGAAATGGAACAGTTTAAAGGATAAAAATAACAGGAAGAGTGTAACCTGTGATTTTTGTCACAAAACGACTACAGGAGGAATTTCTAGAGCAAAAAGACATCAACTTCAAATAAAAGGAGATGTGGGTTCTTGTAAAAAAGTACTGGAGGATGTTAAATTAGAAATGATTGCTACTTATGAGAAGAAAATAGTTGAAACTACAACATACATGGAGGCAATGCAAGAAGAAGACGAGGAAGAAGAAGATGGGATCCTAGAGATTGCAAGACTTAAAAGTGGAAAAAAGCGTCCAACAACATCAAATGAAGCCTCCTCAACAGCTTCCAATAAGAGGATCACAACTAAAAAAGGCCCTATTGATTTTTTGTTCTCCAAAGCACCTGAAGAAAGTATCAAATTAGGAAAAACCATGAGACAATCAAGTGTAAATGAAACTTATAACAAGGCTGCAAGAGACAGGGCAGTTCAGTACATTGCTCGTTTCTTTTTTAGGAATGGAATACCATTCAATGTTGCTAAATCAAAAAGTTTCAAGTTGATGATTGAGGCGATTGGAACCTATGGTCCTCATTTAAAGCCTCCAAGCTATCATGAATTGAGAGTTCCACTCCTTAAAAAAGAGTTGGAATACACGAAGGGCTTATTGAGGGGTCATGAGGAGGAGCGAATCAAATATGGGTGTTCAATTATGTCAGATGGTTGGACGGATAGGAAGAATAGAACTTTGATTAACTTTTTGGTAAATTGTTCGTTGGGAACACAATTTATGAGGAGTGTGGATGCTTCTGAATACATGAAGACTGGTCAGAAGATCTTTGAGCTTTTGGATAACTTTGTTGAGGAGATTGGAGGAAAGAATGTTATTCAAGTGGTGACGGACAATGGAAGTAATTATGTGTTGGCGGGTGAGAATTCAATCATGCTTAATGAAGTTTTTTTTTTATAGTTATAACTTTTAATTGTTACACTACTCATACAAGTTTACTGATTTTGGTCTTTTTAGGTAAAATTTTACAAGTCACGAGACCAAAAATATTTTGGACTCCATGTGCTGCACATTGTCTTGACTTGATGCTAGAAGATATTGGAAAGATCCCAAAAGTAAAAAGGGTTATACAAAGAATTTACAACCATACATTGGCTTTGAACACCATGAGGAAATTCACACAAAAAACTGAATTAGTGAGACATGGAGTTACAAGATTTGCTACCACTTTCTTAACTTTGCAAAGATTGCATAAGCAAAAGGTCAATCTTAGAAGGATGTTTACTTCATATGAATGGTTGAAGTCTAAGGCATCTAAAGAGCCGAAGGGGAAGCAAGCAACAGAAGTTGTTCTTATGCCATCATTTTGGAATGATGTTGTTTATGCTTTAAAGGCTATGGGGCCTCTTGTAAGTGTGTTGAGGTTGGTGGATAATGAAAAAAAACCTGCAATGGGTTTCATTTATGAAGCAATGGATAGGGCCAAAGAAACAATTCAAAGAGCTTTCAGTAACAATGAAGGGGAGTATAATGATATCCTTGCAATCATTGATAAAAGATGGGATTGCCAACTTCACCACCCTTTGCATGCAGCGGGTTATTATCTAAATTCAAAGTTCTTTTACACCAATCCAAACATTGACAGTGATAATGAAGTGGTGGATGGCCTCTACAAATGTATTGATAAGCTTAGTGAAGATGATGATTTGGTAGTTGAAGTTCACAAACAATTGCTAGTGTAAAAGGGCTGGAGAGAGGTTTGGTATGACTGCAGCAATGAAAGCAAGGACGGAAATGTCTCCTGGTAAGTGGAGAAATTCACTTATAAATTTGAATGATTAATTAATAATCTGTGTAAATGCTAATGCATATGAATTGCATTTTACAGCTGAGTGGTGGAAATTGTATGGAGGAAAAACACCACACTTGCAAACCATTGCCATTAAAGTTCTAAGTTTGACTTGTAGCTCATCAGGATGTGAGCGTAATTGGAGTACCTTTTAGCATGTAAGTAACTAACATTCATGTTTTTTTAAATTATGAAACTTTAGAAGCTGAAATTGAAACTAAGTAACTAACATTCATGTTTTTTAAATTATTATAGATTCACTCAAAGAAGAGAAGTAGGCTTGAGCACCAAAAGCTTCAAGATTTGGTTTATGTTAAGTATAATCAAGCTCTTCTAGATCGCTTTGAATGTCATGATGTGATTGATCCTATTGCTTTAAATGATATTGATGATAGCAATGAGTGGTTATTGGGAGACTTGGAAGGAGAAGAAGTTGGTAATGATTTGGTTTTTGATGATGATGATTTGAATTGGTTAGATGTTGCTGAGGCAACTGGGACGGGTGAACCTTTACAAAATACAAGGAGTCAAACACATATAAACAAGGCAATAGCTGCACTTGCACCTACAAATGAAAAAGGAAAAAAGGTGGTGGAAGTGGAAGAAGAGAATGAAGATGAGGGGGAAGAAGAGTACAATTCTAATGCTAGTGAGAATGATGGATTTCAACAACACAATGATTTGGATCTTGAAGAGGATGAAGATTCTGATTAGTAATTTAGTATTAAGAAACTTGCATTTGTCTATTTGAATTTTAATGTCTACTTGTCTATTATTATAGTTACTTTAGGCTTTATGTTAGATGGACTAAGGCTTTAAGCCCTTTATTTGCTTGACTTTCTACTAACTTTTGTTTAAGTAACTATGTATTCAGTTATTTTTCTGTTTTTGAACTTATATACACACATATTATTAATTATTGAACATATATAAAAAGACATTACAATAGCGGTCATCCCGCTATCCGCTATCCCGCTATCCCAATTTTGGAGTTGGCCGCTCCACTCCACTACGCCGATCTTGACAACTATGAAGAAAACATTCCCTTACCAAATTCAAGGGAACAAAGGTCTTATTTCTGCCGTCATACATCGAGCTCCTTTGTTTGCCAACTTTCAAAATTATTATAGACTTATTGATCAATATGGAATATCCTGATTTTGAAAATATACGATAGAGAAACAAGATAGTTATAATACAAAAACCTTCAAATAGAAAAGTTATCTCGGGTATTTATAATCTCCTAATTGATTTCTCTAATTTTTCCTTAAGTCTTGACCTCTACAGATTTTTATTTTTCTCTCTTAAAATGACTTGACTATAACATTACACAATCATTTATTTATTTTTAAGTAAAATGTAATGATAACTCGGAATTAACTTACATTTGTGGTTCCCTAAACAAATTTTTAATAATTTTATGATGGCATCATTTTAAATTTGTATCAATATGAGTATTTGACTCTAATATCCCGTGCGATGCACGTATTTCTACACTTATTACAAATAAAACATGCAATTAAGTCAAATAAAAATAAGGGAGAGATTCATTGCGTTCCCCACTTAACGTAATAAAGCGGTGCAAGTAACGCCAATTTTAAAGGGCTGAATCAAATATTAATGCATTGGCAATGGCACAATCGTAAGTTGTTGTCCACCATCAAGAACTTTATATTGAGAATATCATAATTATATGGTGCAGTAGATTCAACTTTCTCGGGTTTCAAGCTAGCAACCAATCGAATATATGTAGAATTGTTTCAATTATGTCGATCTCCACAACCAAATCATATTTGAATCACGTTTGCTTCCCACAAAATAAAAACAAATAAAATGTTACTTGAGAAGAATGCCTTGATGACCTGCATGAATTCGATCATCTATGACAATTTATAGCTACAAGGAAAAATAAAAGTTGGTTTTTAATTGCATTATCAACTTGTCTATGATGCACGAAAATCTTGATGTGAAAATAACAAATCGTTTCCATGCTATAAGTATTGTTAACACGTCATTTTCTCACAAATCTTCTCATGCATCTTTTTTTGGTGAATATCTTCTCATGCATCTATATATACACAACTTTAATTTAGGCTCATGTCTTCCAAATTATAACATCGTGGACTAGATATATGTCACATGTTGTCTAACTAAACTTTGAAATTGCATGTTTCACACGTTTATACAATTTTGATCTTAATTCTGTTGATCATAATATATATACGTGGGTTCAAAAACACTGTATTTTAAAGGAGATACAAACGAAAGAAAAGGAAAAAATTGCGTTATACGCTTTTGTTTTAAGTTGGGGTCATATCCATCATCTTCTCAAATATAAAAAATTAACAATGTATACCCAATCTTTCTATAGCATCATATGTCTTGATTGCGGAGTTGCTTTGCACTTCTTGAGACTACACCAGTCCAAGAATCTTTTTGACTGAAACTTAATGTTTCATTATCTCTTCATATTGATCGTCTATTAATTATTAAAATAAAATAACTTTATGCATGAAAAGCAAAGATGCAGCTGTGGGACAACTGATTTACAACTTTGGCATATTTAAACTTTGCCTTTACATAAAAGTCTTTAATTAATCAGAAAAGGTGTGTTAAGAAGTGTACTCCTAGCCTTTGTCCAGTTTAATACAATATTTATGCAATGCTCTAAGTCATAGTGTTGATTCTCCCCTTAGCGGTTATGGAGTCATGTTTAAATAAAATTAAGTTTCGAATTAAGAAATCTTATAGCTAGTCAAAAGAATTCAAATTTGTGGAAATTATTCGGAATCTTATTGGGAGTCAAAAATAATACTTACAATCTTACAACAATTATAAGAGAAATAAAAGAGGTTAATAATAATTGTGAAAGTGGGGCTCACCATTACGTTAATTATGTCATTATTATTCATCTTGATGATGAATCTTAGGGGCACTACTAGAAAATATAAATTTAACATCGTTAGATTAACATCGATTTTCGATAAAACTGATGTTAACCAAAATGCGGTGGCATAATTGTAAATAAGGTGAATTCGTTAACATCAGTTTTTGAAAAACCGATGTTAACTAACTCACGTTAACATCGATTTTTGAAAAATCGATGTTAATATCAGAGCGTTAGCATCTGATTTCCAAAAAACCAACGTTAGGAAATTATTAGTTAACATTAGTTTTTTTTTTCAAAAAAACCCATGTTAACGTTAACATCAATTTTTTAGTGAAAATCGTTGTTGAACTTACATTTTAAAAAATATTAATTAGAGCCCTACTTTCTCGCACTCTCTTCTTCTCTGCCTCAGCTCCCTTTTCACCTCCACTCTTGGCATCTCTGTCTCAGCTCCCTACATTTAAAAGCATTGTGTCATTGATCTCCAATCTTTGCACTCCGGTGTCGACGTCTTTCGCCGTCGTGACTTCTCGTGTCTCTGTCAGGTACCTTCCCTATATTCCACTCTTTCTCTTTTTATTTGGTTTCTTTGTGGCGTTAGGTACATCTCGCGTCTGGTACCTTCCCTGCCACGACAGCGTTAGCCTGAGCATTTAATGTTTTGTGTTATGCTTTCTTTGTGGGCATAGAAATCCTAAGTCTGTTGATATAGTAATCTTGATACACTTATTCCTCGTATCTATTTTATGTATATTGGATTGTGCTATACAGTAACCTTATAATGCTAAACTTGTTACACTGGATTGTGCTATACATTTGTGTTGTCTTGTTGCAGTTGATTGAGATTAAAGAAGCAGAGACATATTCCTCATGAAGAGCATCTATTTTATGTATAGATAAGTAATTTATGTATTGTATTGCACATGTATATTCAATACTCAGACATGAGAGTGAGATGCAACACAGGTATCAGTGTGCTCTTTTTCTTAGATTAATGTAGCACTATAGATAGCAGAAGTTTTAGCCTTGAAATGGAGTCTGCAATTGACAATTAATTATAGGATAAAGAGGATTGAAGCTGAGTTTGATTTTAATTTTTCAAGTTGTTAGCGCATGATTTAAGGATAGTAAAGGAAGTCCACAATTGCTCTTCAAATTCAAGGACTGTATTTAGTTAGCATAGAGTTTTAACTTTTTTATCTTTATCTCTTGTGAAAAGAGATAGGAATAAACCAACAGATGTTATGGCACCACTTGGTTGGTGCTACCAAAATTGTGTGTGGGAAGACTTGGTGCCTCAACAAGCCTTTGTAAGAGTGTAATGATGGACTCTTTTGTCCTTTTCTATTGATGAATGATCAAGTGTTTTGAATAAAAAAAAAGGATAAAGGTATAATAGTATTCATTAGTGACTATAATGCTTGTAAAATTTACATACCTTGCAGTACATGAAAATGTATTGTTGATTTGTTGGTAGAAAAATGTTGTTTAGCTGAAACAAAGAGCATCCTTATATTATTATTCCTATAGTATCTCCAAAAGTCATTCATGCCACAGAATTTTATTCCTTTAGCCGGCCCCGTGAGGCTTATTTCAGATAGGAGCAATTCTTTGAATCTTGATCATGTCTTCCTTTATTTATATATGTTTTTATTTTTCTATATAGGAGAATTTTAAGTTGTGTCTCATGAGGCTTATTTCACAGCCATTGAAGGTGCAATACTCCTCCATTTCTTGTTATTTGAAGTTTATTTTTGCAAATGAGCATTATTCATTATTATATAAATAACATGTAATACTTCTTAATTCTGAGTTCTAATCAAAGCTGTTGATTTTAGTATTTGAACCAATATTTGGGGTGTCTTGACTTGCTTGGTTTTTTGTTGAGCCTTTAGTTGCTTGCTCCCACTCCAACCCAGCTTCACAGTAGTTTGTTGCTGCAATTCTTGGTAAGTTTATTAATTCACTTTTTATTACTTGTTGACTATGATTAATGAGTATTGATTTATATACAAGTTATGTTCATGATGAGTGAACCTTAGATTCCTGTTTGAGATTGAATACAATGATTCTTGTGGACAGTTTACATTCATCGTTGCATTGAATCTTGAATTGTCCGTTTGGACAGTTTGTGAAGAGTCATATTTTTATAGTACATTCATGGGTAAAGGTTAAGTTTATTTTCTTAAATTTGATGAAATTTCGATACAATGCATTTCTTTGTTCTCTAAGTGCATACTTGATTGTCATTGAATTAATTTCACCGCTTTCATATCATGTACTTGGGGACCAATGCGATGCTGCCGAAATTTCATCAAATTTAAGAAAAGAGACTTAACATTGGCGTATGACTTTACTATAAAAATATGTCTTCCTAAATGGGATAGGGACACACCTTTAATGAAAAGTGAGATTTTCATGCATAAAAAAACATTGTGAGTATCACAGAGTTAATTATTAGATGGATCAAAGTTGGATGAACACTAGTCACATGAGCCTTGCATTTGAGGAAGGCATGGTACAATTCTTGGAATTCGCCACTGAAAGAAGTCGACCGGATGAGGATAGAAAATATTTTTGTCCTTGTATAAAATGTTTGAATGGGAGACAACAACTACTCGTCGACATACGAGAACATTTACTGTGTGATGGGATTAAGAAAAATTATACGACATGGATATGGTATGGTGAATTGGCAGACATGCTGAGGGAGTCCCAATCTGAACCGGTTGATGTACAAAAGAGAGATTGCTTAGAGGAAATGATTCATGATCTTGGACAAGAATCTTTTCAACAAGCACATGCACCTATGTATGATACATTGCAAAATGATTCGAAGAAGCCTTTGTATCCAGGGTGCAAGAAGTCTTTGACATTGTTGTCAGTAGTGTTAAGTTTGGTTAATGTCAAGGCCAGATATGGGTGGAGTGACAAAAGCTTCACTTCACTTCTTCAAGTAGTGCAGGATATGATTCCAAAGGAAAACACATTGCCAAAAAGTTACTATCATGCGAAGAAAATACTATGTCCGATGGGTATGGAGTACCAAAAGATTCATGCATGCCCTAATGATTTCATACTATATAGAAATGAATTCGAAGAAATGCACAATTTCCCCAATTGTGGGGTATCACGATACAAAGTGAAGGCTGATGACGAGTGTAACAGTGATGAAAACACCAAGAAAGGCCCCCCCAACAAAGGTGTTATGGTATTTTTTGATCATTCCAAGGTTCAAGTGTCTGTTTGCTAATGTAGATGACACAAAAGACCTTACATGACATGAAAATGGGAGAAATTACGATGAAATGTTGTGCCATCCGGTTGATTCCTCTTAGTGGAAGAAGATTACTAGTATGTATTCGAAATTCGGCAAAGAGGCAAGAAATCTTAGGCTTGGACTTGCCAGTGATGGAATGAATCCGTATGACAGTTTAAGCACTGAGCACAGTTCATGCCCTATTTTGCTAGTAATTTACAACTTGCCTCCTTGGTTGTGCATGAAGTGAAAATACATGATGTTGTCTATGATGGTATCAGGCCCAAGACAACCAGGCAATGACATTGATGTTTATCTCAGTCCCTTGTTTGAAGACTTGACAAAGTTGTCAGATGAGGGGGTTGCCATGTTTGATGGGTATCGAAATGAGACATTCAAGTTGCATGCAATGCTATTTTGTACCATTAATGATTTTCGAGTATACGGGAATTTGAGTGGATATAGTGTTAAGGGCCATCGTGCATGCCCTATCTGTGAAGAAGACACAAGCTACGTACAACTGAAACAACAACAACAACAACAACAACAACGCCTTATCCCACTAGGTGGGGTCGGCTACATGGATCAACTTCCGCCATAATGTTCTATCAAGTACCATACTTCTATCCAAATCATTAAGTTCGAGATCCTTTTTGATAACCTCTCTTATAGTCTTTGTGGGTCTTCCTCTGCCTTGAATTGTTTGCCTTCGCTCCATCTGGTCTACTCTCCTCACTACAGAGTCTACCGGTCTTCTCTCTACATGCCCAAACCACCTAAGTTTATTTTCCACCATCTTCTCTATAATAGGCGCTACTCCAACCCTCTCTCTAATAGCTTCGTTTCTAATTTTATCCTGTCGAGTCTTACCACACATCCACCGCAACATCCTCATCTCCGCTACACCTACTTTATTCTCATGTTGGCTCTTGACCGCCCAACATTCTGTTCTGTACAAAATCGCCGGTCTTACCGCAGTCCGATAAAACTTTCCCTTTAGCTTGATCGGTACCTTTGCATCACATAACACCCCCGATGCTTTTCTCCATTTCATTCATCCTGCTTGAATGCGATGATTCACATCCCCTTCAATTTCTCCATCATCCTGTATTACAGACCCAAGATATTTAAACCTTGTGACTTGAGGGATAATATGGTCTCCTATTTTCACCTCTGAGTTAGAAACCCTCCTTCTTTTGTTGAACTTACATTCCATATACTCCGATTTGCTTCTGCTTAGGCGAAAGCCATGTGTTTCTAGAGCTCGTCTCCAAGTTTCCAACCTCTCATTCAACTCCTCCCTCAACTCTCCAAGGAGGACTATGTCATCTGCAAAAAGCATGCATCTCGGCGCTATCTCTTGGATTTGTTCCGTGAGGACATCCAAAATTAAGGTAAAAAGGTAGGGGCTAAGGGTTGACCCTTGATGCAAACCAATTGTGATGGGAAAATAGTGCACCCTTACATGGAAGCTTATCGATGTTTTCTGAAAGCTTATCACCCTTACGGGCGATTGAAAAATGATTTTAATGGAAGTCAAGAGCATGATAGTGCACCGACACCGTTAATTGGTGAATAGGTTCTTGAGTGGGTTGACAACACCAATACTGTATTTGGAAAGACTCAAAAGAAGGAAAAAAGTAAAATTTCCATATGGAAGAAGAGGTCGATATTGTTTGATCTTCCATATTGGTCTGATCTACATGTCAAACATTGTATTGATGTTATGCATGTTGAGAAAAATGTCTGTGATAGTGTCATCGACATACTTCTTAACAATCAAGGCAAGACAAAGGATGGTTTGAATACTCATCAAGATCTAGGTGACATGGGTATACGAGACCAGTTACATCCAAGGTCTGATGGTAACAAAATATACTTGCCTCTAGCTTGTCATACTTTGTCCAGAAAGGAAAATATAAGTTTTTTTTTTCAGTGTCTGCATCGTGTCAAAGTGTCTAGGGATACTCTTCAAATATTAAAAGCCTTTTGTAGTTGAAGGATCTCAAGTTAGTAGGCTTAAAGTCTCATGATTGCCATGTCTTGATGCAACAACTATTAGCTGTGGCGATACAAGACATTTTGCCTAAGAAAGTCAGACATGCCATAACTCGCCTGTGTTTTTTCTTTGATGCCATATGTAGCAAAGTCATTGATCTTCTCAAGTTAGATGAGCTGGAAAACGAGGCTTCTATTATCTTGTGTCAGTTGGAGATGTATTTTCCTCCTTTATTTTTCAACATCGTGGTTCACTTAATTGTTCATCTGGTGAAGGAAATTAAATGTTGCAGTCCCGTTTATTTGTGGTGGATGTACCTAGTTGAGCGATACATGAAGATCTTAAAAGAGTATACACAGAATCTACACTATCCTGAAGCATTTATTATTGAAAGGTACATTGTGGAAGAAGCTATTGAGTTTTGTACCGAGTACATGGAAAAGGCAAAACCTATTGGGGGTTCTGGAGTCTCGGCATAACGAGAGAGTGAGAGATAAGGGTTCAAGAGGGCTACATGTTATCACTCCATGTCTTGAAGAATTGCAACAAGCTCATTTGTATATACTCAATAACAGTAATGAATTTTTATCGTACATAGTTCGTCACAAAGCTTTAGTCAAGAAAAGTAACCCAAAAATGACCAAGAATAGAGTCTTTGGTGACCATAATGCTTCTAAAACATTAAGGAAGTTAGCAGATGAGCCTAAAAGAAATGTTATAACTTGGCAAGGATACAATATCAACAAGTATTCGTTCTACACGAAATCACAAGATGACAAGAATACAATGCAAAACAATGGTGTAAGTCAAGGGTTGAATCTCAACACTTTGCTACTGTACATGATGACAAACCCATGTAGCTGCCTTACTTTGGAGTCATTGAAGAAATCTATGAGGTTAATTATGTAAAATTCAGTGTCTGTGATTTCAAGTGTAAGTGGGTAGATAGCAATATCAGTATGCGAACCGATGATTTTGGATTTACTTTGGTAGATCTGAAGAAGCTCGCTTATCAAAATGAGCCTTTCATCATGGTAGAACAAGCCAAACAAGTATTTTATGTTCAAGATCCTTGTGATGAAAGATGGTTAGTGGTTCTACAAGGAAATACAATTGGTGTTAATATTGAAGATGATGGTTCAACCATTGATATTTGTCTCACTCCTTTCTCCACACAAATGTCGAGTAACGTCAACGGAGAAGAAGAAGTTGACGACATCCTCGCAAATCATAATGATCATAATGAAGGAGAATTAATTGACATCGTATAATGTAATTTATTTTATATTTACTTGCTTTGTTAATTTTAGTTACACAACTTAATATAGTATTCATACGTTGTTTAATTAATGTTGTTTTTTAACAGGCATATGGCTACACCACCCAGCTCACCTCCTCCTCCTCTTGAGTCAGCAACACCTTCTTCACCGTACGTCGAAGAAGACAAGAAAAGCAACACGACTCAGATTGTTGGCTACTAGACCAATTGGGGTGGAGAGACACTAGTGGTTCATGTTGATCCTGTCACTGGGAAAGCCGATGGTCCCCATAGAAAGAAATTAAGAACATATTTGGGGATTGTCGCTCGCGATAAGGTGGATGTTACACATGATAATTGGAAAAAAGTGTCTGTCGCTCAAAAGGATCTGATAAGGGAGGATATTCAAGTATTTCAATTAAATGTTGAATGTTGTTGTAATATGTTGTACTAAAAATCCTAATTTGTAATTGACTAACTACGAAATGTATTTATTGTATTGTAGGATAAATTTGATATTCCTGAATCATCTGATTTAAGGACAAAGAAAAAAAATACTTTAGATTGTAGGAGAGTAGTAGAGGCAATTTAAGTCAAATTTAATCTCCAAATGGGCCATGACACACGACAAGGAGGGCGAGGATGACAAAGTCTGTGAGAAGTACAGAATAAGCAAAGAGAAGTGAACCCTGTTTTGTTAGAGCCGTAGAGACCCTTCATGGGAGGTTAGTTGATTTTCATTATTTTTTAAACTTCATATTTATGTATTATTGTTAACTGTATTAAGTTACTGTTATGTGTTATTGTCAATTGATGTTCGATAGAAGGTGCAAGTCATTCAGAAACAAAACACTGCCCCTCACGTGTTGTCTCGTGGGGGTTATGATTTTCTAGAAACAAAATTGATGGAGGAGAAGCAAAAGAACAATTGGAGGAAGCAGCCTAATACGTGAGAACTAACACAATTGTTGATCCTCTATCTCCTATTAGACGACACATGAAGTGGAAGATGGCCCGCATGAAGAAAATTGGTCAAATGACGTTTGAGGCAGCAAAGGAAACAGTAGACAAGATTGTAAGTCAGATTCATATTTCTGTGGTCATTTTTTTATAATAATTTTTGGATGAGTAAACCAATTTTGTTTCATCTATTGAATACATGATTCCTTAGAGGAGTAGGCCTTATAGGGAAGCTTTGTCGCCCATGGACGTCAGGATGTGCTGACCGTTGCCATTGAGCGACCAAAGCACCTTGGTTGTGTCCATGCTACTAGAGTCGGTGTCATGATCAAAAACTACTTTAGGCTAGCTTCAGGGGCTCTCACACCTCTTCGTCCATGGCTACTGAAGACCTAAAGCAGCTGACACAAAAGATCAGAGACCAGCTAGAGGAGTCAATCACACAAAAAAGTGACTCAACAATTAACGATGTCCTTCATCCAGATGCAGTATGAGATGCAATCACAGTGACTCGCACTGCCTCCTTAGGCTGAGGTTGGTCCTTCTGCTGCTCGTGTCAGCATAAAGGAAAGTGGTGTCAATCCCTCAGGGTTGGTCCCGAAAATGGGAGACTTGTACAAATGTGGGTTGTATGTCGATGACAGTCCTCCATGACTGGTTGCTCATGGAAGAGTTTATGAGGGGTCCACGACTGTTTACAACGTTCCTTTGGGCAATGATTAAGTGAAGGTTGGTGTTGAGGAAGTCTAAGATGTTGATGCTCGCGTTCCTGTACCCACTCAAGAGGTTCCATTAGTGAATCAAACACTTAACACCTTCTTTTCTTGGCCGACACATCTTGTAAAGCCTTTTTTAGAACAAATATTTCATTTTGTTTTTTAATAATTATTAATAAAGAATTTGTTACAAATCAAGTTTTGAGTGTCATTCGTGTAAATTTTATTAGCTATGTAGGATAAAAAGGTAGCTGAGGGACCGATGAAACCTGTAGATATTTCGAATCCTGACGTCGATGCCCTCTACCTGATGACATTGACCATTCCACAACTTTTCCTCAAGCCATTGCAAGTGCCTTGGGATGCTAGTGTGTTTGGGGTGTATAATGATAACTTCTCATTGTACATAAAGCATGAACATCTTTCTAAAATAGCTCACAGTGGTCAATGTTTGAGCATCTCTGTTACACAATTGTGGATTCTGTAAGTTACTTTACATTATTGTATATTACCTAACTGATTGTTTTATATTCATGCATAATTTACTATATTTAAACAACAATAGGCATATCACTGAGACAAATATGCGAGTGGGGAATGTCGATGTGTATGGATTCTCGAGCCATAGTCTATACAAAGATTTGCACAATCACAATTTGAATCAGAAGATTATATTAAGAAATGGATGCATAATTCACAAAGAGATGTGTACCTAGGAGCCTACTTGAATGGGTAAGTTAAACTGAACAAATAAATTTAAATCATGTATGCTTTATAATAACTTATTGTTCTCCAATGCAGTGCACATTGGCAAATGGTCATCATTTTGCCTAAGGATGATGTTGTCATCTGGTTTTGTTCCTTGCACAATAGGTCCAACAACTACTTGAAAGGAATTATTAACAGGTTAATTTTATTTTATGATTCATTTACTTTATGATTACAATTTGACATTAATATTTTTATTTTATAATACACATGCATGTTTCTCTTAATTAGTTCTTTGAAGGGATTCAACAACAGGACAAGGAAGTAAATCCAAGGCTGTTGCTAGATGGATCATAGTTAAAGTAAGTCATTTAAATAATGTTTTGTGTCTTAAAAATTAAATTTTAGTATGCTTCGGTTAACTTTGAATATCTAAATATCCTATTCAATTTAGTGTAATAAGCAAAAAGGAAGCAGTGAGTGCGAGTACTGTGTAGTGCATTGGATGTAAACAATAGTCCTAGGAGGTTTCAAGGATAGCTGAAAAACGGTAATTGTTTACTTCAAAAATAATTCAATTTATTATAATTGTTATTATTTAGACTCATTTATCAACTTATGTTTTACTATATCATGCAGCGGGCAAGATATTATTTGAAAGTTAAAAATCAAACACTAGTAGTTTAAGTAATTTTAGAATTGTGGAGTAGTTATTATGTTAATTTAGATTAGGTTACAAATGATTTTATGTATTGACTTTCATTTTTCTTATAATCCATTGTAAATATTCAATTATATATTATGGACAAAATTTAAATTGCTTACAGGTGAATTGGGGTAATTAGAAAAACAAACATGATATTAAAAAAAATAATAAAAAAAACATTGGTTTTTTTTTTATGAAAATCAATGTTGTCAGTAAAAGAATCGATTTTCATAAAAAACCAGTGTGGATTTCTACATTTTTTTTGTTATTTTTTTATGATGCAACATCGGTTTTGCGTAAAACTGATGTTGTGTAATTTACTTAACATCAATTTTGGAAAATCGATGTTAACGTTGAAACTTTTAACGTCGGTAGTTTCAACATCGATTAATAACCGTTGTTAAAAGTCCTTATTAACCGATGTTAAAAACCTATTTTCTAGTGTTGCTTACAGTAGTATTAATGATGATTACATAGTAGAAGATGCTTCCCTTTCCATAGCGTATCAAACATGTACACTACTTGTAATTTTGAATTTGACGTTGAGCTTTAGTAATGCATGAAACAAAACATTACTTACCAAAGAATAAAATATATCACTAGTTAAAATAAGTTTGAGTGTAAATAAAATCGCAAGCCATTATGTACCCATAACTATTAAATGTAACAAGACCATGAGAAAACATTACCTAATATTGTTACAAAAGTAATTGGATAATTAATATTCACTGAACTTCAAGTTAATTTCAACTATTTGTAATGACTTTAATATGTAAGGTCTCTGCCACATTTCGGGTGCATAACATTTTTAATAAGTGAGTTCAACCATTTGTGATGAGTTGAGATAAGATAATTGTATCCAACCTTTAAGTCCAAAAAAGGGACCCAACCAATATTGTAAAAAATGCGAGATTACTCGTTGGATTGTATGAGTTACGATCTTTGGAGTCGCTGGCGAGCCAACTCGGGTGAAAGATCAGAGATGATGAGGAACAGTTATGGAACGTGAGTTTTTTCACAAGAACGGTGGAATGTCAACCGTTCCATACCCGATGATGGGTGCAAAGCCTTTTTGACCTAGTTTGAACATGAGGGAAAAAAATCCAATTCGTTGGGTTTACAGGTCGGGTTTTCTAACCAAGTTTGAAAATGAAATTGAAGACCCTATTCTAGGGTTCTAGATGCAAAATTGATACTTCAAGACCCGTCTTAGCAAATTTCATTTGCTCCCCCTTGTTGTCGTTGACCCACTCCACGACTGATTGTCTTCTCCATCATTGGCCACTTTACACCGGTCATCGTCTTTGTTGTTGACTCACTCTATTGCCATTGACAGTGGTCCTTCTCTACGTGTTGTCTATGTATTTCCTCTCTGTAACTGGTAAGTGTTGTCTCTATGTCTCCTCTCTATTCAGAATTTGGTGTTTGGTCCTTCTTTGTGCGTCTTCTCTCTGTCTTTGTTTGGTCCTTCTTTTGTGCGTCTTCTTTGTCTCTATTTAATCCTTCACTCTGCCTCTACGTTTTCTCTCTGTCTTTGTGTTTTTTCCACTTTTGTGTTTTTTGCCATGGAATTATGAATTTATTTTAAATGACTTCTATGTTATGACTTATGATAAGTTATGTTATGAGTTATGAATTTTTGCTTTATTTTGAGTTATTCCCCATATTTCTTGTCTATATTATTTTTTATGTATGTGTATGCTTGTAAATATTTTTTTTATATATTCATATAATTCTTATGAGTCTTGTTACAATCTCGAGTCATGATCTTTTATCTCCCTTTTCGTTTCTTTTCCAGGTTACGAGTTTGACAACATTGGGGCCAACCATATGCAAAAAGGTTGTCCAAGTTTAATTAATACAAGAGTGATGTGGATGTTGAACAAAACCTCCAAGAATGCAAAATAGGCCCTTGTTAAGTGCATAAAGCAAAAACTAGTTGAGATTCACCTTAATAATATTTGGCAAGTTGACGAAAGAAGAAAATTGTGTTTACTAAAAGTTTAAGCTGCTAGGTAATAAAAGAAGAAAATAGTGTTATAAAACAAATAGCCAACACTAAATAATAGTACTATGTTTGTTGTTTAGAGGCTAAGATATAACATAGATAAAAAATAGACTGAACTTCAGTGCTTGAGGTTATGAGGAGATGCCTCATATGAGGAGGATGAAATGTTGCACGATGCTTAACAAGATAAGGGTATTCAATGGGAATATGCTTTTTTAAGTGAGGAGAATGCCTTGCTTGATAAAGTTCCTTTATTGGAATGCAAAAGGCCTGGTAACTTAGAAATGATGCTAGCTCTCAAGGGCTTTTGTTTGCAACATCACCTAGAGTTTTTGTTCATTGCAGAGCCCTGGGTGGATGTAGACAAGATTCGAGCCACTTATTAGGATTCTTTGGGTCTTAAGCGGTTGGCGCTAAAAACTAAAAATTCTTTGGCCCCTAATTTGTGGTGCTTTTGTGTCAAACATTTAAATATGATGATTATTTCAGTTTTAGATCAATTATATTCTTTCTCCTTGGTTCTTAATGGTCAGACCTTCTCTTTTGCTGCTATATATGCCTCCACATCTCATGTACATTGAAAGAAACTATGGGAAGATCTATCCCATTTGTTGCAGATGAATGTTGTTCCTTGGGACTACATGGCAGATTTCAATGCCATTTTGGGAGCCCATGAGAAGTTGGGGGCCTGCCCTGCCCTTTGGGAGCCTTGTCAAGATTTTTCGAGTTTGTTTGATGAAAATGAACTTATACATTTAGATACTCAAGGAACTCGGTATACTTGGTGTAATGGTAGGGCTACTCGGGATAGTATTAATATTCGTCTTGGTAGAATGATATGTAATGATATCTGGCTATCCTCTTGGAAGAAGTTATCCTATTGCACTTTAACTCGTAACTATTTGGATCACCATCCTCTCCTTTTTCGGTGTTTGATTAAGTAAAGTCTTTTCCTTCCATGTTTAAATTTCATAAAATATGGACTGGGCATAAGGATTTTTTGTGGTTGGTCAAGGAAGTTTAGGGAAAACCCATTTTGGGTTGTCCTATGTTTGTGCTTCGTCAGAAACTAAAATTGTTGAAAGTGGAGCTTATTTATTAAAATAAATCAGTGTTTGGTAATGTACATCAAAAAGTTCTTAAAGCTTCAACCAAAGTTGATTTGATTTAGCACATATGAATATCTTAAGGCTTCTTTAATCAATTGCAAGGGAAGAAAAGGAGTCTCAAAGAGTGCTTCAATAAGATCTTCCATTTGAGGAGAACTTCTAGAAAGAAAAGTCTCGTTTAAACTAGGTGACTCATGGGGATCACAATACTGCTTTTTTCCATAGAATGACTAAACTAAAGCATGCTTCATCTTGCAAGCCTATGCTTCGAGATCATAATAGACTGTTAGAGTCTTAAGAGGACATCGAGAATAAAGTAGTGGATTTTTTTCACCAACCTTTATGCATTCGATAACTCATGCAATCCTAATGATCTCATTGAGAAATCAATCCCAACATTGGTTGCTAGTGAAGAAAATGCATTGCTCACCAATATCCCCGACTAAAGACGAGGTGAAATTTGTAGTCTTTAGTATGAATGGTTCAGGAGCTCCTGGCCCGAATGGGTTTAGGGGCTATTTTTTTCCAATATTTTTGGGAGGTTATAGGTAATGATGTATATCATTTAGTGCTTCAATTTTTTATGCAAGATTGGCTTTTGCCTAATTTGAACTCAAAATTAGTGGTTCTTCTTCCTATGTTTCCAGGGGCAGACACCATTGAAAATTTCAAGCCCATTGCATTAGCAAGTTTCTAATTTAAGATGATCACCAATGTCAGAGTTGACAGGCTTGATGCCATTGCTTCTCAAATTGTTTCCCCACAACAACGAGGTTTTAATCGTGGGAGACACATTGAGGAGTGCATTTGTTCAACGTCTGAAGCTTTGAATTTACTTAATAAAAAGACATTTAGTAGCTACCTTGCCATCAAATTAGACATTGAAAAAGTCTTTGATACTCTAGATTGGGATTTTCTTTTGGGTTTTTTTGAGTCCTTTGGCTTTCTCTAGAGATTTTGCAAATGGATTGATATAATTTTTAGATTAGCAAAATTCGTCCTTTGCAGTGAATGGTCAGATTGTTGGTTACTTCAGTTGTAAGCGAGGGGTGTGCCAAGGGAACCCACTCGCACCTCTTCTTTTTTGCTTGGCTAAAGAGGTGTTGAGTTGTTCCATCACTTTGCTTTTAGAAGCTAAAGTAGTTCTTCCAATGGCTTCTCCAAGGGGCTTCAATCCTATTAGCCATTTTTTTTATGTTGATGACCTTATGGTGTTTTGAGGAGGTATGTAGTGTAGTCTATGTCATCTTATGGACTTATTTTCAATATACTGTGAAGCATTAGGCCAAATTCTCAGTCTTGCAAAGTGTAAGATTTTTGAAGGGGTGAAATCCTTTTGTTAGATGAGGGATAAGGGACATTAATAGTTTTCTTGGTATGTCATTGGTAAATCTTCCTTTCATGTATCTTGGTTCTCTTATTTTCATTGGGCGCCCAAAAGCTTGTCACTTCTAACCCATTGTAGACAAGATCAAGTCCAAATCCACAACTTGGAAGGGTGCCTTATTATCGATAATGGGAAGAGCTCAATTAATTAACTTTATCATTCAAGGTATGATAGCTTACACGTTTCATGTCTATGGATGGCCCCAAGCTTTCTTAATCAAGTTGAAAGTTAGATTCACAATATTTTATGGTTAGGGAACATTGAAACCAAAAAATTAGTCACAATTTCTTGGGCTAAAGTTTGCTCTCCTTGGGAGGAAGGGGTTGGGCCTGCATTCATTCAAAGATCTTAATGAGACTTCAATGCTCAAGCTTAGATGGATGATTTTATCTTCGAGTGAGGATTGGGTTGTTGTGTTGAGGACTCGTTTCTTACAAAATAATCATTTGCAGTATGTGAAATATGCTATTTGGTCCTCAACTCGTCATTTTATGCATATTCTTTGTGATAATTCTAGTTCGATAATTGGCTCTTGCCTGAAGATCCACTTTTGGAATGATAAATGTCTTAATGATAAAATCTTTGCTCGTTTAAATTTACCATCACAGGTGGATTCTTCTTTGTAAGCTCAAGTGTCTAATTCTATAGTCAAGTTGGCATGGAATTTCCCCCAACAATTTGTGGACTCTTTCCCTGGCATTGTGAATGATATTTTGGCCATTCCTATCCTTGTCTAGCCTCAGGAGGATTTTTTTATTTGGAAACATACTGATTCTGGTGAGCTTTCTTTGAAAGAAGCTTTTATTTTCTTAAAGTCTCCTTCAAAGCAATTACCTATTTTTAAGACTATATCTAGTCGAATTGTATCCCATCCTCTGAAACTCTTTTGCTTTGGCATTTGTTGCATAATAAGCTCCCCAGTGATGATCAACACCAAAGGAGAAATTATTCTTTCGGTGTGGTTTTGCTCATTATATTTGGAAGTGGTTGGGGGATAGTCTTTCATCCATTATTGACACAATCTCCAGCTATAGAATTTTGTTTCTCTTGGAAGGTTCTTGGAGCCCTTGAGTGAAGGATCTAATTTTAGTTGTTGTGACTTATGCTTGTTGGGGTATCTAGTATGCTACGAATCAGATTCGGTTTTAGAATAAAAAGGCCAGGCTTCAAGAGCTTACTCCATCCATTTTGAATAAAAAGGTAGATTTCTGCATGCTCAAATCTTTTGCAATCATTAGTAGACCTAGTAAGCATTCCATCCCTATCTTAGTAACTTGGCATCCGCCTTTACAAGATTAGGTTAAAGTTATCTATGATGGGGTTGCTAGAGGTTCTCTTGGGATTGTTGTTTGTGGAGGGATATTCAGGGACCATTTTGGTGGATTTCTTGGGAGGGGGAGAGGGGGTTTCCTCTCACCTTGGGGTGAGGCACTCTTTACACGCAAAATTACTTGGTGCAATGTTGCCTATCAACATTGGCTATCAAAGGGGTTAGGCTCACTTACGGCTTGAGTCAGATTCGTAGATAGTAATTAAAGTGTTTTATAGCTTTCATATGATTCCATGGTCTACTTGTATTGACTGGATGGATGGTATGGCTCTCTGTAATGTTTTTTCTTTTCACGTATCACATATTTTTTGGGAGGGGAATAAGTATGTTGATGCATTTTCTAATTATGGTATTGCAAATCATGATTTACTTGGTGCGATACACCCCAATATAGTTTTTATGGGGGGACTTTCTAAGAGAAAGGATAGGGCTTTGGTCTCATAGGTTTAAGTGATTTTCACTGCATGGGTTTCAGTTTAGCTCCCCATATTTATATGTTGTCTTTTTATTCTTTTTTTTAAAATAAATTTTTGGTAATTTTTTGTATCGGATCCTTAGGGCAAGTAAAGCCAACCT
The DNA here is from genome assembly GCF_004193775.1 of Glycine soja. NCBI lineage: Eukaryota > Viridiplantae > Streptophyta > Magnoliopsida > Fabales > Fabaceae > Glycine > Glycine soja. The sequence continues at coordinate 27,060,582 of NC_041002.1, read as the reverse complement.
AGTTGGAATTTCTTGTCCTCATGGTGATGCTAAACCTTCAACTTATTCAAAAAAAATGTTGTATATTCTTTAATTTTGTGGTTTAACTACATATAATGTTAAGATTAATAGAGGATATGAACAAGTGTGATTGACCCGGTCTTGTCCTATATTTTTTGAGTCTTAGTTTGGTCGAGTTTAGGTTCTCAAAATTAATCCTATCAAAATTTCAAGCGGGATAAGAACATGGGTAAACTTGTCTTAATTCATCTCATGAACACTTTTATGAATACCAACTATCAACAAGATAGAACAATATGAAAAAAATTATTTTAATTTTATTGCTAGGTTTCAAATACTATTTGTCAACACGAAGAGGCAGAGATGAAATGCCATTTTTAAGCATGTTACTACTAGAATTTATAGATTTAACATCGCACGGTTAACATTGGTTTTTCAAAAAATCGATGTTAACTAGAGCACTGTGGCATTTTTGTAAATAAGTCGAGTTAGTTAACATCGAGTTTTAAAAAACCGATGTTAACCTCAAGTAGTTAACATCAGTTTTAACAAAACCGATGTTAAATAGTTGAGGTTAACATTGGTTTTTTTTTTCAAAACTGATGTCAAAGTCGATGTTAACCTCAACTAGTTAACATCGGGTTTTAAAAAATCGATGTTAACCTCAAGTAGTTAACATTGGTTTTGACAAAACCGATGTTAACTAGTTTAGGTAATATCGATTTTTTTAAAAAAAACCGATGTTGTTCTATCCATAAATTAAAACCCGAATTCATTTTTTTCCCCTGCACGCTCAAACCCTCTTTGTCCTTTCTCCTTACTCCTGACCCTGTCACTACCGCAAACTGCACTGCTGAAGCTACAAGTGTCGCTCAAGGTGCAACTACCGCAAACGAGTTGGGGTTCATCACTACCGCGATTGAGGTACGTGACTGCTTGTTTTCTGATAGTTTTAGATTTGAATACTCTTTGTCGTCGACCACATTGTGAACAAACATCCTTTAAATGTAATAAGTAGCCTTAAGGTATTTACGTTGGTAAACATTATTAGCAATAGTCATGACTCTTTCTCTCAATGGGTGCATGAAATGAGCATGAGTGTGTGCATAAGGAATACAGTTTTGATTCACTTTGAGTCATGGCCACTTATCGGTTCTTCAAATACCTTTGGCTCTACGCTAGAGAGTGGAGTTCCAGTGGTTCTTAACCGCATTATCAGTTCAGTTCCAGTGGCTCTGCTACAGTGGCCCACCTATTACCGTACTGGGCATGGGCCGCGATGATGGCGTTGTCCTCTTGGGCCGAGAAGGGGCGGTGCTCCATGGCAGGGATAAGCTATTTGCACCATCGGAGCCGGCATGACTTACCGGACCTTCCCTTAATGTAGCGGTCCTCTCTGCAAATTATATATGCGCTTTGCAAATTTGAGAGTCCTCTCTACTGCATACCTAGCAGTCATGTTATCTTAGAGGACATGTGGTTTTAACTTTATTCAATGTATAATCTCATATAGTCATAGTTTGTCAAAAATAAAAATAACTGGTCTTAGATAAATATTACTTCTATACCGAGCTGATATCATAGGTAAAAGTTTATTTTCTTAATGAATAAGCATTTTTATCTAAGGTATGTGTTTTGAACTACTGTAGGTTGGGTACGAAATTGCGACTAAAAGTACCATTTTGTTTCAAAATAGGCTGACCCAATACAAAGGTATTAACTAAGTGTCAAATAGATGATTCATTGTTTCAAAATAGGCTGACCCAATACATGAGTTAACATTTATGGAGCCCATTTACTATAGATTTATTTGTTTGTTAGAAATTTCAAAACAATTGTTAGTTATCTAAGGTATGTGTTTTGAACTATTGCAGGTTGGGTATGAAATTGTGACTAAAAGTACCATTTTGTTTCAAAATAGGTTGACCCAATACAAAGATATTAACTAAGTGTCAAATAGATGATTCATTGTTTCAAAATAGGCTGACCCAATACACGAGTTAACATCTGTGGAGCCCACTTACTATAGATTTATTTGTTTGTTAGAACTTTCAAAACAAAACAATTGTTAGAAAGTCCCATAGCTTTATCCAAATTATGGTTTAGACATTCTTAACAAAAAACCAAATTACTTTTATTCAACTCTATTTTCTTACTAGATGCAGTATAATATATGTATTCCTTTACTTGAATGCAATACTTGGTCTAGACAAATTAAAATGCAACACTCTATGCCTATGCAAAATCAAAAGACATATGGCCTAAAGTTATCAATCATAACTGGAAATTCATCATTTTGTACTGATATAGAGAATAATGCAGGACTGACCATATTAGATAGCTCCTCCTGTTGGCACACTTGCAATAACACCGGTTGTTTGTTTTCTTAGGGAGTTATTTGTGATCCACTGTTTTCAACTTACCAAAAGAAGATCCTATCAATACATGCTTCTTTTGTCAAACTTGAAATTCCATTCTTATAGTACCCAATAACTCTTATAGTTTGAAAATGTTGAGAACCAATGAATAATGATCGCACTTACACAAAAGCATGGTTCACTACCACTATCATCATCCTCCCCTTCAAACACATATACTTGGGCTCTTTTGTGCTTAAGGTGGTGACCTGGAGTATATTTCTCATCACAAAACATGCATAACCCCTTCATTCTCCTTTCATTCTATTCAGCAGCAGAGTATGATCTATATGGCTTGTCTAGTGTTTGGGCTTTAACTATTTTGGTTATGTTTGGTAGTGGTAACAATGGTTGGCTTCTGTTTGTGTTAATTTTGGTATATGGTGGGTTGGCTCCAGGTGGAAAGTGTGATTTAGAGTGGTTAACAAACACAGAGGGTTTGAGTTTATGTACTTTGGTTGCCTGATAGAGCTTTGCTGATTTTCTTGCTTGTTGAACTGATTTTGGGGTGAACATTCGGACATGCATTTGAGTTTCATACTCTAACCCAATCAAGAAACAACTGATTTTATACTCTTCACTCAACCCCATTCTAGTTAAGATAGTTTCAAATTGATCCAAATACTCAATGATAGTCCCGGAGTGCCTTAAAGACATCAATTCTAACATTGGGTCATCATAAACAACCCCAAATTTGTGTGATAGCATTCACATATTCTTCCCACCCAATAGGATCAGTAGTTAACCTAGATTTTATAAGTGTGGTGCCATTGTAAAACTTTACCATCAAGGTGAATAGCAGCCATTCTATCTTTGCAATTAGTACCATTGCAATAAGTATCGTTGGAGATAACTCTGTATGATTTTATCTTATGATCTTTATGAGGAACCACCCCCATCTCTATTTGATTCCCTTATGTTATCCAAACTCTAGTTCAGACGTCCCTGGTGACGTATAGGAAACTAATTAACATCTAGTCATTATTTATTATTTGGCTTAAATTAAACTTGATCTCTTGGACATGAAAGAAATAATCTATAATTTCCAGATCTTTGTTAAAGTGTTGAACGTGAAATTTTCTGTTTTGATCATGTTATTTATTTTTGTAATAATTGCATGCTATAATTGCTGTAACCAGCATTAGGGTGATGGGGAAAGTGAGTTTTTGTTTTAGGTATGCTTTGTAGATGGAAATTTATGTTTTTTTCCTTCTCCAAGCAAAAGGGTTATGCAACTTATGTTCCTCTGTGTGTTTACTTCTGATTGGGTAAGAACATTGAATTAAGTTTTGAAACAATAGTGAAATTATAAATCAAATTAACTTTCACACAAATGAAAATACAAGCAAAAAGGTTTGTTTCCTTTTCACCATTTATTTGAGTTGTACAATAGTAAAACTGTAAAAAGCGGAAGGAAGCAATAAATAATAAAACTTTTGAAACAAATTAGTCTTAAAGTTTGTTTATGTTATAAACTTGAACTGGTGCACAGATAGAGATATGTTGTTTTAAAGTTTGGTGAGATTTCAGTTTTACATTATTTCATTATTACACCACCCCAATAAATTCAAAGCATTAGCTATCACCAATGAGAGCGAGAATGTTCGTGTTTACTTTTTTTTTGTGTTGTCACTTTATCCACACTTTTATTTTGTCTAATTACTGGATTCTTTTTGTCGTGACTACATAGCCTGTGACTGTTCCAGTTTATTTATTTATAATCCATTTGGATAAATTAGTTCTGGGTTTAAAAATTATAATAAAAAAATTGAAAAATACAAGTAATTATTTGCTGTTATTTTAGCTTTCAACTTGAAATTAGAATGTGAAACATGTCATAACCTTAAATAACCAGAATTTGATTTGTTTGTTATAAATTTATCCTAAACAGGTTGATCCTAATTATCAAGTTTGGGCCTCTGGAGATACCTCAAGGCAATCTTTTGGGACAGGTGAAATCTGAAATAATGCTTGATGGCAATTGCCACTGCTACTGGCCTTAAATAAAGAATGAATAAATTACACTAGTTAATTCTAAGGTTTTGTGAAATTACTTTTTCTTTTAACTTTTTTAACATTAACATTAACCTTCTTTGTAGACTGCTTTTGAGTTGGGAAAAAGGAACCATACCCACCACATTTTGCACCTAAAAACAAATACTGCTCTTTCATTTCTCAATACAAGGTTCGACTTTTATTATTCCAGTCATCTTTAATTCTATTATAAAATTTGCAATTAGTAGACAAAACTAGCTATCTAGCTAGGTAATAAATACCCAGGGTGAACATGACATCCATCTATTTATAGGAAAATTCTTCTATGAAATTGCATTTCGGGCAGGATCACCTATTTATAAGGAAAATGCAAAAAGAATGAGTAAAACGGCCCAAGTAATTTTTAGGTCCTATTCAAGTAACCTTATTAATTTAGGTCATGTTCAACACTTAGAAACTCAAATTGTTTCAATTGAACTTAGCTGAGTAATTTTTTGAAATTCACAAAGAGCTACCCTCATCCCAAGCTTTTATCATATATTCTCCGCAATTGTATAAAACAATTGAAACCCATCCATTACCCTGTGTGTATCTGCATTGGCAAGTCATAGGATTGAGCAACTTCCAAACTTTGTAAGAAGATGTAGTCAATAAGATTTTTATTTGCAATACGGACAGGCTTCCCAACTGAAAGTATAGAATGGTGAGTAAGAATATCCTGAAACAAATCATATTAAAACCAAACTGCACACCCTACTCACCAATCAACACCTGCCTCAGCCCCTCCTCAACATCCTTTTTAGTAACATTAGTATTGATTTCTAGGCCACTGCAGTATGTAGGTATGCTTTTCAATCCAAAGATATCACCAGAAACTGTAATAGTATTGCTAAGGAATCCAGCTAAAACATTATATACTTATAAAGCTAAGACCACATTATGTGTGTGTGTAGAGAGCGAGAGAGACATATGAAGGATATGAATTTAACTTTGAGACAAATGCTTTAGTAAATGAATCCACTGTCCAAGAAGATCCATCAGGCCAGTCCTTCAGGGAACATCAAATTTAGATATATAAATAGCTTATACTTAGAGGCAGAATATAAATAAAATTGCAAATTGAAGGATGCAATTAAACAGGAGTTGGCAAAATAAGAAATTGAGCAATTGCATCTTACCCAACAAGATTTAATTTCTTCAAATTTTCCATTTTAGACTTAACAACTACATAATAATCCCCAAACATAATGAAACATTCATTGTTTAGAAAAATAAAAGAAAAGAGAACAAAATTTGATATGACTAATTATATAACTATAGGCATCAAGCAAAGCAGAGAATGCATTCTGATTTGATCAATTAGGGTTCTCAGAATTCAGAAAGCAAACAACTTTATGGCCTACTATCATGCTCAAATGTCTTGGACATCTAAACATCCTAAGACTATAAGGATAACATTCCTTTTTTTTTTCCAGTCAAAGACAATAGGATGTAAAATGTTGAAAAATAAATCTCTTGTCAGTTTCTATCTTCCTTTATTTTTTCTTGAAGCTATCCATTGGCACATGTGTAGTTTGTTGTTTAACACTCAAAATTCACAAAATCCAAACTGAACTTATGATATAAAGTTAATCAATATTGTGATTTAATTGAAATTTGTATTTTTAACAAAGACTATGGAATCCCTACTTAAAGAAAATTCTTAGACAGATTATGTTCAAGACATTCATTAGTAGTAAACACTTTACAAAACCCTATAAATAAGTAAACAAATGAAGCCTTTGGAATACCCATAATGAAAGCCCATATGCAAAACTACTAGTCTAGAATGAATCTAGCAAAACACAACATTTTTTGTCTCCTTGTTTCAAAACTTTTTTTTTATTACTTAATATTATCAAATACTTGCATAGAAAGCAAGTAACACAGATGCCTCAAATTTTGAAAGCCTAAGTTATAGCTTCAAAAACACAATAGGGATTTGAATATAATATTCTCCTTCCTGCATAAGTAACCAAGTTGAAATGAAATACTACAATGCAAATGCAGCAAGCAAAAAAATAATAAAAAAATAGCCAAAGAGAAGAACAAACTATGTAGATGGCATGGCCACCAATACAAGTAAAAGAAAGACAACAATAAAGAACCTAAAACAATATAAGATGCCTAATAATCATGGGAATGCAGATTAAGAGTGAATGTGTTTAGGTATCTCACCTCATCAAGGATTTCCTCAGCCAACCGTTCAATTCTTAAGATTCTACCAAAAAGAGGTGTAAAACTCCTATGCCATTCTATATCATGTTTTTTGTCCAATTCTAAGCCATCATCAATAAGTATGGCAGAGATTCTTGTAGCTTTGAAGCATGTTGAGTAGATGGATTGCATTCCAGATACTCTACGATGTTCTTCAACACCTTGCAAAGATACCTCAGATCCATACAGCTAAGCAATTTCTCTTAAATTTCTCTAACATTTCATAATAGCCAGTCATAATAAGATTCGTGACTAAAAATAAAGTTTGACTAACAAAAATTCAACAAGATAATATTTTAGCAAATATTGGTTGAACGCTGAAGTGTCAACTAATACATAGTATATGCTACAAAGTTAAGAGAGTAAAGGTGATTGACCATTGACCAAGGTGTTGAAAAAGCCAAAGAGAAGAAGTTTAGTTACCTTCAAAGACACAATGTGTGGTGAGAAAGTAACGGCATCACCATAGGCTTTAGAGAAGGCATAGATACAAGCAAAGTTGGAATCAAGAGAAACTATGTTGTGAGTACGAGACAATTAAATATTTGTGAGTAAGAGCATTTCACAAGGAACATTAAACAAAATTAGGAAAGAGACAAACAAAATCGGAGGTAATTTTGATGATTTTCATTGTTTTAAACTGTAAATTCACTTTTTGTTATACATTGTAATGATAACTTTCAATAATCTTTAATTTCTACAGGATGTGCAAAAGAAGGCACAGACCATCCAGAAACAAAACATTGCCCCTCACGTGTTGTCTCGTGGGGGTTATGAATATTTAGAAAATAAGTTGATGGATGAGAAGAGAAAGGGAAAACTGGAGGAAGCTGCTCAATCCGAAAGCACTGACACCATGATTGATCCTCTATCTCCCATCAGACGACACGTGAAGTGGAAGATGGCCCGCATGAAGAAAACTGACCAAATAACGTCTAAGGCAGCAAAGGAAATTACTGAGAAGATTGTAAGTCACTTTCAATTAATAATTGTAATTATTTATGTTTATTGAGTGATTGAGTAAACCAATAAATGTGTTCTTTACAGGATTCATTGGAGGAGCAGGCCTCACAAGGTTCGTTTGTCGCCCATGGACGTTAGGATGTATTGACTGCTGCCATTGGGCGACCAGAACACCCTGGTCGTGTGTGTGCTACTGGAGCTGGTGTCACAATCAAGCAATACTTTGGACCGACTCCAAGGACCTCTCGCACGTCTTCCTCCGTGACTCCCAAAGACCTGTAGCAGCTGACGCAACAAATCAGGGACTAGCTGGAAGAGTCGATCACAGAAAAAGTGATTCGACAGCTAATGTTATCCTTCAGCCAGATGCAGTCCCAATTTCAGTTGCAGATGCAATCACAGGGACTCGTACTATCTCTTGAGCTTGAGGTTGATCCTTCAGCTGCTCGTGTCAGTACAAATGAGAGTTGTGTTGATCCCTTAGGGAATAATCCAGACACGGGTGACTCAGACAAATGCGGGTTATACATCGAAAAAAATCCTCACCGCCTGGTTGCCCTAGGAAGACTTTATGAGGGATCCACAACCGTTCACAACATTCCTCTACTGCATGATCAAGTCAAGGTTGGTGTTGAGGAGGTTAGAGATGCAAATGCTCCCATTCCTGTACCTACTGAAGAGGTTAAGTTAGTGGGGCAAACACTTAACACCTTCCTTGCTTGGGCGACACATCTTGTCAATCGTTTATCAGAACAGGTATTTCAGTGTCATTAAATGCTTCTTTTTTCAATTAAAGTGTTCACTATAATTAAATTATGTTAATTAACTATGTTGGATAAACAGGGAGTTGTGGGACCCGTAAAACCTGCAGATAGGCTAGATCATGATGTCGATGATCCCATATATTTGATGACATTGACCATCCCACAGTTTTTTCTGAAGTTGTTGCAGGTTATGTGGGATGTTGTCGTGTTTAGGGTGTATAATGACAACTTCCCCTTGTACATAAAACATGAAGATTTATCTGAAATTGCACATGGTGGTCAATGTCTCAGCATCTATGTTATACAGTTGTGGATTCTATAAGTTAGTTTACATTATTTCTTACTACTTAACTTATTATTTTAAATTCATACATATTTTTCTCTATTTTAACAACAATATGCATATGACTAAGACAAGTATGCAAGCGGGGAATACCGATGTGTATGGATTCCTCGAGCCACAGTCTATACAAAGATCTAGGCAATCATAATTTGAATCAGAAAGTTGTATTAAGAACTGGATGCAGAATTCAAGGAGGGATGTGTACCTAGGAGCCTACCTGAATGGGTAAGTTAAACTGAACAAATGAATTTAATTAATGTATAATAGTATAATAACTTATATTTTTTCCACTGCAGTGCACATTGACAAATGATCGTCATTTTGCTGAAGGAAAATGTTGTCATCTAGTTTTGTTCGTTGAATAATAGACCAAACAACTACCTCAAAGGAATAATTAACAGGTCAGTGTTGTTTTTCAATACATTTGCATTAGCATTAGTCGGGAACATCAATATTTTAATTGTACAATACACATCCATGTTTGTATTCAACATTGCTTTGAAAGGACTTGATGATACTCCACAAAGTAAATTCAAGGCTGCTACTAGATGGATTGTTGTTAAAGTAAGTTATTTCACTACTAATTCTAGTTATATTTAAATACTGTCTACACTAATTTGTACTTAACATTGAATGTCAATATTTCATAATGTATTTAGTGTAATAGACAAAAAGGAAGCACTAAGTATGGGTATTATGTCATGCACTAGATGTCAACTATAATCTTAGGAAGTTTCAAGAATAATTGGGAAATGGTAATTGTTTAATTCATACTATAATTTGATTTTGTTATAATTGGTATTATATATTATTGACTTATGTTTTATCATGCAGTATTTCAATGATGCTAGACCATTGGAACCAGAGAGATTGAAGGCGCTTCGCATCCAGTGGGCAAACTTTTATTTGAAAGTTAAAAATGAAACAATTAGTTAGTGTTTAGGCAATTTTCGAATTGTACTTTAGTTATTTTACATTTTTTACAATTCATATATCATTAACATTAAATATTCTATTAATTCATGGTAATTAATAAATTAACCATGGAATTTTTGGTAAAAACTGTTTCAAAACAGAATGAAAATGATATGCTGTAGTCTGGTTCAAATCCTTTATTTTGGGGTTATTAAAAAAATAGACACTATATTAAAAAAAACCTAAAAAAAACATCAGTTGTTTACCAAAACCGATATTGTATGTTATTTTAACATCAGTTTTACCAAAAACCGATGTTAACATCGGTTTCGGTTCGATGTTGTTTTATTAACAGCAACAACGTTTTTTTTAAACCAAAACTGATGTTAATATATACATACAACACCGATTTTTACTAAGAACCGATGTTGATATGAAGATAGATAACTTTTTTTATAAGTCTTATTAGATAAAATTGGTTATTTAAATAACCGATGTTGTAATTTTAAATTAACATCGGTTTTCAAAAACCGATGTTAACGATAATGCTTTCAACGTTGGTACTCTATTTTATAGTAGTGTATGTAGACGAGTTCATCAATATTCACTTTGTGATCATATTCTCTTGCTTAGGGCACGATTTAGGCTCGAACTAGCACTTTCTAGATTCAGTATGTCAAAGAGCACCCAATATTAATTTATTATTTATATATAATAATAATAACATCCTTACTAAGGGTTTGTACAAAGAAAAAAATATTTATTAAGAAATAGTAAAGTTTTCAATTATATTCATTCAATATTATTTTCATGAAAGCTATATGTGTAACACCTTGACGAATCACATTGGAAAGAGAATGATCTAGAGGCTATGCTGGTATGTTATTGTATAGTTGAGGATGACTTAAAGGAATTAATTGCTACTACCTATACCTACAAGATGTATATACTTTTTGATAGTCCATCACTTAAGAACTTCATAGTCAGGCGTGTTTGGCTTAGAGTAGTTATGAGATGGGTGACCTTTTGGGAGGTTTTCCAAAAAGCACGTGAGTGAGGACAACATATGCTGAAAAGTATTGTGTTGATTTGTCATGTCAGTCATTAATCCTGGAAGCAACCAAAATAGATTGTGGAGGTCTTGGAAAGACTACCTACGAAGGGTTCTGATTGGTGGAGGGTTTTGACCAACGAGAAGTTGAGTAAAGTGACATCGTGTAAAGAGTCATAGTGTGAGAGCTGCCGAGAAGTCGACAATCTGGGACATTACAATATGAGGTGTTAAAAAAGTAATTATTCTAATATCTTTATGCACTAAATATATTTAGTGCTCCTTTGGTTTAAAGTTTAGGAAAAATATATATTTTTGGCAAAATAGAAAAATATTAATTTTGACGTAATTGTTTTTAAATGATTTAACATAATTGAGATGCGTGTCTAAATTAATATGAACAACACTTGATATTTGATGAAAAATGTAAGAATGGATTTTCTAAATTAAAAATAAATAAGGGTTAATGTTATTTGTAGTCCATGTAAATTTTGTAAATTTCTATTTTAGTTCCCAAACCTTTTAGGCAATTTTAGTTTCCAATTTTTAAAACTAATAGTCTTCTCCTTAATAATGAAATTCCTTTGATACAAGTTGTGAATAATTTAGAATGACATTGTCATTTAATCATAGGACATTCTTTGGTGTAAGTTGTAAATAATTTGTATCAATTCCCCCCTACTACCTCACCCACTCATGTGATGACATGCTACTTCATTTGTCATGTCAAATAATGAGCTTTATTTTCCTTTTTTCATTTAGGTGGGAGGAGAGAAATACGAAAAAAAAAAATTATGGGTCCCACATGAAATCCACACATTTTAATTTTTTAAAAAATCTTCTATTTTTATTTTTTTTATTTTGAGTAAATAGTCGTTTTCGTTCCTGAATGTGTAATTCACTAACAAATTCATCCTTGAAAGATTAAAATTCAGGAATACAAGTACGTCAAAAACCCGAGGTCCGCCCTTGGTACCCACGCCTCCAAAACCCAAGGTCCACCCTTGGTACACACTTCTACAAAACCTAAGGTACCCTCTTGGTTTGCTCACATGCAGCAACTATGACAACCACCGTCAAGGGTCCAAGTGCAACCAAGCAAACTACCACCCCATTAATTGGCAAGACCTTCAATTAGGTTGAAGTCATACCTACTCCTCACAACCATCAGAGGAGAAGCTTCGCAGGTCAAGACGACCTACCACTAGATTGCATCACAAGACCTTCAATCATATGTTGCTCACATTTACTTCTCATAACCATTAGAGGAGGAACTTAGCAGGTCAAGCGGCCTACCCCCACACAGGTTGGCAAGACCTCCAACTAGGGGCAAGTCTGACATACTCCTCATAACCATCAGAGGAAAAAATTAGTAGGTCAAGCGACCTACCCCCACACTGGTTGGCTAGACCTTCAACTAGGGGTGAGTCAAATTTACTCCCCACAAGCATCAGGGGAGAAGCTCCGCAAAGCACAACAGAAGCCCCACCAGATGGGTGACAAGACCATTAACCAAGTTGAAATCAAAGCTAATATGACTTCATGTCATTCTTCTCTTTACAGGAAGAGGCGGAGGAGCATGAGTAGCAGCAACAACAAGAACCTTGATGGCCGGTGGAGCCTGAGGCACATCTTGCGCAATTGAAGGGTGGTCGCATCGGACATCAATCCTGCAGCCTGCCTTAGGGCACGAAGGCTTATAGGGGCCTTCGACTTGTTGCGGCCAAATGACCCAACACCATCATCCCTCTTCCTCTTTTCCAAAATAGAGGAAAGGAGCATTGTGGGGAACCTTAGTCACAACTAGGAATGGTAATGAAACCCGTACCCATGGGTATCTACCTAAACTCGTCCCAATTTTGATGGGGAATACCCGAGTTGACCGGGTACAGATTTGGGTTCGGGGATTACCAGTCTTTTTTAATCGGGGTTGGGGTCGGGGACAGGAATGTCACTACCTATCCCATACCCATTCCCGTACCCTCCCCGATGATGAAATTATTAAAATTTTATTAATTACTTGTTAATTTTTTTTATAATTTTTTCATAATTTAAGATTCTTTTCTTGAGGATTTTTGTAGACAAATGCGCTGCAAATACAAGTAGTTAAAAAAATGTGTAACAATCAATTTTTTTAAATCAGATTTTTAATATAATTTTTTTACAATATTTTTACAAATCTAAACCGAGGATGGGGCAGGGATGGGTGATATTGCTCCTTGTGGAGCTTGTAGGCCTTGGATCTTCTTCATCAATGGAGTCCTTTGCTTCTTGAAGTTCAGTGGCAGCGGAATGGAGATGGAAGAAAGATGATTGGATACGCCACTTCAAGGAGAAGATGAGTCAAGAAGAAGCTCACCACCATAGGAAGCCATGGATAAGAACTTGAAGGTAGGAGAAGATGAGTGGAGAGGGAGAGAAGGAGCATGAAATTTTATGCCTCAAATGAGGTCTGAACTTTGAAGTGAAATTTTCAAATGATCAAAGTTGAAAAATGCACACACATGGCATCTATTTATAGCCTAAGTGTCACACAAAATTGGAGGAAAATTTGAATTTCTATTCAAATTTCACTTGGATTTGAAATTGAATTTGTGGAGCCAAAATTTCACTAATTATGATTAGTGAATTTTAGTTATGGTTCAGTCCACTAATCCAAGATCAAGTCCAAGATTCTCCACTAAGTGTGTTTAGGTGTCATGAGGCATGTAAAGCATGAAGGACATGCACAAAGTGTGACTATATGATGCGGCAATGAGGTGTAGCAAGCAAATGCTCACCTCCCCCTCTAAAATTTAATTGGATTGGGCTTCTCCCAATTCAATTAAATTTATTTTCCAATACACAGATCAAATATTCACTCAATGCATGTGAAATTACAAAACTACCCCTAATACAAAAATTAGTCTAGGTGCCCTAAAATACAAGGGCTGAAAAATCCAACATTTCTAGGGTACCTTACCTATATTATGGAGCCCTAAATACAAGGCCCAAAAATAATGAAACCTTAATATAATATGTACAAAGATAAGTGGGCTCATACTTAGCCCATGGGCCCAAAATCTACCCTAAGGCTCATGAGAACCCTAGGGCCTTCTCTTGCATCGCTGGCCCACCCTTCTTAGAGTCTTCTATCCAATGCCCTTGTTGGGTAGGATTGCATCAACAAGGAAACCCGATACCCGATAGGTACGGGGATGGGGTAACAAATTTTAACTCGTCGGGTATCGGGGACGAATATAGGTATATGTTGAGGAATCAGGGTCGGGGAATCGGGAGGCATACCCATCCTCGCCCCGCCCCGCCCCGCCCCGTTGCCATGTCTAGTCACAACAGCAATAGAGCCAACCTCACCAGCAGGTTGACCCCCTTCTCCAGCATCCAGAGCAGTGGCAGATGACAACACGATCCCACCTATAGGTCTGACCTACTTCACAAGTGGTCTCTAGGCAAAGTCACCCATAATACCTACAAAAAAAACATGACAACAACACAAACAAGTGTTAGTCATTGGTCGACACCAACCTCAAACACAAACAAGGGCAAGGTTAGGCACTTTACCATCCAAGGAAATGAGTGGATCGCTCATCGAAGGAAGAGATAGAATGGCCCGCATGTCCAGCGAGGCAGGCAACTGCTCCAAATTGCTTTGTCGACCTTCTCCACAAGGGTCAGTAGATCCTCACCATACGACTTGAATTTGGTAGGGTCCGACTGCCAGTAGAACAGTAAGTGGGACACCCTATCCCTGTTGAACATCAGTGGCATACCATCAGTCACGATGCAAGTAGCCAAGACCTTAAAGAAATAGTCCTTAAAACGGCAAAAGATGTTTGAGTCAAACTCAAACAGCTTCTTGGATACGCTGTTCAAGGAAACCCATCCAATTTTGCCACTCAGTTTCATTTGAAAGAAGAACAAGAAGACTGACACACTACGCCAGATGTTGAAGAAAGGGCACAAAATTTCAAAGGCCCTCACCATTGTCCAACTGTTTGGGTGGAGTTGAGAAAGGGCCACATTCAAGTGCTCTAACAGAGCACACTGAAAAGCGATTAAGAGTAGAATGAGACCCAGGACCTCAAATAGACATCGATACATAAAAAAGAAGGGCGTTTAACTAGGCGTCGTCCTTAAAAATGGGAAATCACCACTCTTGCAAGCCTGAACGACTAGTTTACAGGAGTTTTTAGGGTTTTCCAACTTCACTTGGCGTTGAAGCACAGTGACACTCGCCGTAGAGGTGAGACATGACATGTATTTTAGTATGTCGTCCCGCACCGATTCATAGCCAACAACGACTGGGGTGGATGATGGTGACCCAACACTTTGACTGCGTCACACCTAGGGAGACACCCTCACATCTCCACCGCCACTATCTCTCCTTACATCCCAAAAGTAGAAGAGGGGAAGATCACAGTTGTCATACCCTAATTTCGTCCGGGGATTATTACTTGATGATATGCAACCTTTGATTGGCCGCTTCAAAATACTTGGCACCCTTTGTTGCACGATATGTAAGTCCTGAGACACGCCGAAAATCAAAGGGAAGTAGGTTTACGCGATCCGTGAAATTCCGTAATGGGGCGGAAACCAAAAGGAGGTGTTGTCGCGCAATCTGTGAGTTTCCGTAACTTCTTCGAAAGCTAAAAAAGGAGTAAATACATGATCCGTAAGGATTCGTAACCTTACGGAAAGAAAATAAGTATCGTTATAAAATTCGTAAAGTTTCGTAACGTTACGAAAAAAGAATTACCAAAAAAGGTAAAGGGGGTGCATTTAGTAAAAAGGGGGGTACAAATAGCAATCAGGCCCACTTGGGCCTTCCAGATTCTTCCTCCAGAAGCCGGTTGCTTCTGGAGGAAGCAACCTTACTTGCCTGGGCGAGCTGGGTGGCAAGCTCCTCCCCTAATTTGCTATAAATAGGGGGAGGAATGAAGAGGGAAGGGGTTCAGCCTTCTTGGCACTTCGTATTCTCTTAAATTTGCTGAGGAAAATTGTTTCCGTGAAGAAAATCCAATCCGAGGCGCTTCCGTAACATTTCCGTGAGTAATTACACGAAGGTTTTCAACCGTTCTTCGACATCCATCATTCGTTCTTCGTTTTCTTCGGTCTTCAACTGGTAAGTACCCCAAACCGAGCTTTTCAATTCATTCTATGTACCCGTGGTGGTCCCCATTTTGTTTCATGTATTTTTTTATTCTCGTTTTCATTTACTTTCCGTACCCCCTTTTGACGTGCTTCATTCATTTATTTAAGTCATCTCTCGCCTAATCAAAAAATAAAATAAATTTCCACCGATCATTTGATTTGTAATATCCGTTAATTTCTGTTAAAATGAATTCCGACCGTTCGGTCGTGCCGTAACTACGTTGGAAATCAAAAAAGAGGTAAAATAATAATATAATAATCAAAAAATACCTTTTAGTAAAATGAAGCGAAAAAATCAATCGGACGTTTTCTCTTTGGGATTTCTCATTCTTAATTGAATTGACTAATAACTAAAGTGAAACTAAGGCTAAAATCAACCCGTCTAGTCAAGCTCGTCCACAAAAAAGTCACTAAAAAGGGTTTGAAAGTTTATCATCTCAGTTTTCCTTATCAAGTAAATGGATCATTTTTAAGGTCCAACGCCTTAAAATGATCACCCTTCAAGTAAAAAGAATCGCTTGATTCACTCTTAAGAAAGAACTACGTAGGTCTGATTTCCTCTTCGATGGAGGGTACGTAGGAACAAGAGCCCCGCTTTCTAAAAATAGGTTGTTGTCCTTTGAGACAAACGTGAGAGGTGCTAATACCTTTCTCAAACATAAATACAACTCCCGAACTTAGAATTTTCGTTTTGAACGGTTTCCTTCAGTTTTTCCTACGTTTTCCACAAATAAACGTTGGTGGCGACTCCGCGCATCTTTCCTCCTTTGGAAAGCGCACCCGTGAGCCTCGCCTCGCACGCCCGCAAAAGGGCATGTTGCTACAGTTGGCGACTCCACTGGGGAATTTTTTTTGAGTTAGGCCTATTTTAAGGAATTGTGGAATTCTGAAACTTGTGTGTGCATTTATTGAACTGTGTAAAATGTAATAACTGTTGTATTTTCCACATTTTTACATTGCATTCTAAAGCACCCACGGGTTTGAGTAAAAAAAAAGGGGGCCCTATACCCGGGTTCATGGGAATCTAAGGAGTGGAGGTGAATCTATAATCATGCTAGGTCTCCGACTTGCTTGATAATAGTGAAACCTCGTCTAGAGTTTTCTATCTTTATAATGTGTTGTCGCTGGTATTCCATACCGCCACAATATTATTATCTTGAGTGATGATACCTCTAGAAAACAGCCGTGTGAGTTATGAATCTTTGGGAGTAGTTATTAGAGACCCCTAGATATTATCCTATAGGTCCCTAAAATAGGGGCATGAAGCGAACACGATGCGTGCCTTTTAAACATTGTCATGCATATAACCTAAAGGTCATGTATGCCTTTGTTGTATGATTATTTGAGGATATTGCCATGCTGTGTAAATCCCCCTGTTGCGCTTTTGCGCATCTGCATCATGCCGTCACACATGCGTTGTATGGGGGTCTCGTTTTTTGTCGTGGGAAGTCAGAAGATCCATATCGTCTTCTTAATTGCACACATGGGGCACTCGCCCCCAAATGCGCAAGTAAGGAGAGATGATTTTCCGGGCTCTCGTGTCCGTAAATGCATTCATATCATGCATCGCATAAGCATCTCTTCATGGCATCATAATGAACATATCATTCCTGCATTTGTCCGTTATCATATTCCAACCTCACATTTTGCATGGGTCATTGCATCATCATGCATATGCGTTCAACAAACTTTTTGATCTACAAATTTCATACCAATTGTTTTCATGTTTGCTCATGCATGATCCTTGTGTTTTCCTCTACAAAACAAAAACAAAAAAAGAGGGAAGCATGAAAATTCATGATGCATTCTTAGTTGCATGTGTTAGGTACCATGAGCCAACCATGTTGGGATTATAAACCCATTTCTAAAATAAATAAAAACACCAACAACAAAACAAAATGATTGAGCATGGTACCTAATGCATGGTTAACTAAGAAAGGATGTCTCTTCGGGCATCTCAATCTCATAATTACATTTTCCATGCATAGCATGCGTATTCCCGAGTCTTTCATCCCTATGAAATGTTGATGAAGTATTGGCAATCAAAATTTCCATTCCCTGGGTTATGGGGTTGAACCAAGCTCGTGCTTTTACGGAAAGGTTCATCGAGTCAAGTTGAAGTATGGAAGTAACCATCTTGCAAAAATTAGGGCAAAAGATGGATCGTGTTACATCACTGCTTCGTCTATTGCCAAACACATTTTAGGAATGTCGATGTCCCTATTACTTCCAGTTCCACCTTGACGAAGATGTCATGGACCATGTTGAAAATCTAAATTGATTCAACCCCATATCCTGCGTAAAAATCCGCAATACTTCAACTGTGCATCATTCGCATACATCCATGTTGTTCATTGGTTGCATTGCTCATTGCATTCTTTCCTTGAAAAAAAAAGAACTTAATCATTGTTATAAAAAAGAAAAAAAACATGCTTTACGGTGCCCTTACCGAACCCGTGCTAGAGCTAGAGTAATGGGTAAAGCGGAGGAGGTACAAGAGCAAATGGCCGCGATGATGGAGGCCATGATGAGCATGAAGAAGATAATGGAAGCCAATGCGGTTGCAGTTGCCACTACCAGCGCTGTTGCTAAGGTGAACCCGACGTCCCCATCCGACATCAACCAAATGAATCATCCAACCTCAGATATGGTAGGCAAAGATTTGGGAAGTACGGGCGGCCCCCATTATGCGCAAATTTAAAACAAGCATGCCTTACCACCATATGGCTTGCCTCCCAACTATACACCACCCAATGTAGCGTACACTCCTAGTGAGAATGTCAATAACTTCACTCTTATACCCATTGAGAGCCAACAACCCCAAACTGATCATGCACATGTCTCTTAAACCGTGGGGGAGACACATGAATTTCCCCATCACAATCTAGCCGACTTCGAGCCTTGGCTCGGATATGCCACTGAAGGGCAAGCAGTTGGTGGTATACCCCTTGAAAACACTTCGGAAGGCCCTCAGTATCACCCCCAGCTACACCTTTTGCATTCCACAACAAGTAAAAACCCTCATGCTATGGCAGAAATGGGAAAGTTGGATCATCTAGAGGAAAGGCTCAGGGCCATTGAAAGAGGTGAAGATTATGCCTTTGCTAACCTAGAAGAGTTGTTCCTAGTACCTAATATCATCACCCTTCCTAAGTTCAAGGTGCTGGACTTTGACAAGTACAAAGGGACTACTTGCCCCAAGAACCATCTAAAGATGTATTATCGAAAGATGGGGACATACGCAAAAGATGAGGAACTACTGATACATTCCTTTCAAGAAAGTCTTACTGGGGTTACTGTTACCTGGTACACTAACTTGGAACCTTCCCGAGTCCATTCTTGGAAGGACCTATTGGTTGCCTCCGTTAGGCAGTGTCAGTATAATGTCTTCGAATAGGATGCAACTACCGAACATGTGCAAAAAGGGGGCACGAATCTTTCAAAAGAATACGCCCAAAGGTGGAGAGACCTGGCAGCTCAAGTGGCACCTCAATGACGGAGAAAAAAATGATGACAATGATAGTGGACACATTACCAGTATTCTACTATGAAAAGATGGTAGGCTACACACCTTCAAGCTTTGATGATATGGTCTTCACCGACGAAAGGATCAAAGTGGGTCTAAAAAGAGGTAAATCTGATCATCATGCTTAGATAAATGCCAAAAAAAAAACTGGGGCAAGTGAAGAGGATGAGAAGGAGGGAGAAACCTATGCTGTGACTGCCATTCTTATACGACCAAGTTTCCCACCAACCCAAAAATGTTATTACTCAGCCAATAACCACCCTTCTCATTACCCACCACCAGTCATCCACAAAGGCCATCCCTAAAATCAACCACAAAGCCTACCTACCGCACTTCCAATGACAAACACCACCTTTAGCATAAACCAAAACACCAACCAAGAAATGAATTTTGCGGTGAAAAAGCCTGTAGAATTCACCCCAATTCCAGTGTTCTATGCTAACTTGCTCCCATATCTACTTGATAATTCAATGGTAGCCATAACCCCAGCCAAGGTTCATCAACCTCCATTTTTCCAAGAATACGATTCAAACGCAACGTGTGCTTGTCACGGAGAAGCCCCGGGGCGTTCCATTGAGCATTGTAGGGCTCTGAAGCGTAAGGTGCAAGGTATAATTGATGCGGGCTGGCTGAAATTTGAGGAGAATCGCGTGTAAATCCTGACATTGACAAAAGATGCCACACATGGGGCAATTTTGAAAGCTGTTGTTAGATGTCTCTAATGACTCATCAGGATTTTCAAGTTTGTACCATTATTGCAAACCACATTTACAATGTTAAATGAAATGGATAAAGTTGATATCTTTGTCCCTCATCCTCTCACAAACGCATCTTTGCTTATTCAACTTTCACCGAAATATGGGTGCAAGCCATTGGTCTGTTTGTTCAAGCGACCTGTGCTCCTGAGTTTGGACTTCCAAGACCGTTCAATCAGAGATTACTCGTCTTGCACGTTGGTGGGGGTGCCGTAAAACAACGAGTAAAGTTCAAAACAAATAAGTTTCAAAATAAAAATAAAAAAGGAGTTCAAAAAGAAAAAAAACATTTGATTGACTGTGTTTCCAAGACATTCATGTGACCTCATTTTATCATTCCGGAAAGTTTGTCTTTTTAGAGAGAAGTGAGTTATCAAGAATAGGATGTTGGACAAATGGCCTCAGTTACCTTAAGAAAAAGGGGGGTTGAATTAAGATACAAAGACTATTCCCCAATTAAACTTTCACTCTCTCTTTTCGGATTAACGATGCACCCTTAACATGAATTACTCAAAAGACAATTCAAAATAAACTTTTTTAAAGCAAGAGATAAATAGCAATAAAAAAAAGAAGTTTAAGGGAAGAGAGGAATGCAAACTTGATTTATATTGGTTCAGCCACTTCCCATGCCTACGTCCAGTCCTCAAGCAACCCACTTGAGATTTTTCACTCTCTTTGTAAAATTTCTTCTACAAAGTCTGAACCACACAGGGACAACCCTTCCCTTGTATTCAAGAATCCTCTACAACAAGAGACCCATGGTCTCTTAAATCCCTTTTCAGAAATAAGAAGAGAAGAAGAAATCTCTCTTAAAAGAGACAGATTGTACAAGGAAAGTCAGTCAAAATTCCTTATTGAATATGCAAGTGGTTGACCAAGGGATCTTTTTGAGAGGAAAAGACAGTTCAGTTCAGAAAAACTCTTAATCTTTTGAGAGGATAAAACTTTTTGGGAAATGAAAACTCCCTTTAAATTCGTGTTTCCAAGTCACCTTTGATGGCCATTCATAAAACATTTGAATAGATGTGACTCTTGGAAATTATTTTCTGAAAATCCCCTCTGGTAATCGATTACAAGACTTGTGTAAACGATTACAGGTCTTGAAATTTGAATTAAAACATTCAATAAACTGTTGGTAATCAATTACCATCCATGTGTAATCAATTACACGTTTTAAATTTTGAATTCAAATTTCTAGTGACTGTCATAAACATTTTTAGCGGCTGGTAATCGATTACCAGAGAGCAAATCTCAATTTGAAATGATAGAATTCTTTGGTCAAACCTTTTGTTTTTTTTTTTTCAATTTGGAAACTTCTTCCTAAAGATTCTAGAGATCAACTTGATCATATATCTTGATTTTCTTGGATTCTTGTCTTGAATAAAACTTAGAAGCACTTGATCCTTTAGCATCATCAAGACATCAAAACATCTTGCTTCAACATAGGAGTCATTTGACTTAATCCATTAACTGAAAAATCCTTCAACTATTTCTCGTCCTTGGAAAATTCTTTTTGCAAGAATCAACTGCTTCCTTCATTCTTCCTCACTACGAGGTTGTGAAAACAAGACAACAATTGGTACCTCTAAGCCCTACACTGGGGCAATGAAAGGCACCATGCATAAACCTCAAACGAACCTAGGGGTAGATTAGAAGCTCTCACCCAATAGGTTCCTTGCTACAAGGTCATGACGAAAGACAATGATTGTACCTCAAAGCCTTACACTGGGGCAATAAAAGGCACCATGCAAAAACCTCAAGCGAACCTAGGGGCAGATTAGAAGTTCTCACCTTATAGGTTCCCAGCTACAAGTTCATGACGAAAGCTAACAATTGGTACCTCAAAGCCTTACACTGGGGCAATGAGGGGCATCGTGCATGAGCCTCAAGTGAACATAGGGGCAGATCAAAAGTTCTCACCCGTCGACGTTTTTAAACAAGAAAAATAAAGGGGAGACAAACCCTGGAATTTCAATAGATTGATTAAACGTCAAACGGCTCCATTGTCGTCACTCCAAAATGGTCAAGTGACTAAATCAAACAGAACATACACTCTGAGGGAGTTCCCGGAAAGATTTGCAAAAGATAGGATAAGGTTGCATGAATTATCGCCTTTTTCAAAAGGACAATCAATCTGTGTTTTCCAAAAAAAATTAAATCAAAATCAAAATCACAAAATAGGGAAAGAATGTCCTGAACATTGTACAACTTTCCATTGCATTGCATTGTTTCATGTGCGGTCAGCGTTACCAAATTTCACAACAAAGGTTGCATGCATCTGCATCCCTAAAAATCATGTTAACTGCATAGATTTCCTACATCTCGTGTCCAATCTTTTTGGATGACCGGCCCTCTCGATGAGTCGATCTCTTGCTTTCTCATAAAGGTGGACCCTTGGGTACTAATACCTATCACCTTTAGAGGACTATATGTCCTCGCCATCAGAGGACTGCACATCCTCGCCTGCAGAGGGCTGCACGCCCTCGCCTTTAGAGGGCTATGCGTCCTCATTTTCAGTGTGCTCCATATCCACACCTTAAGAGAATATAAGGTCCTTTGCCCTTAGATGCTTAACCGAGACTTGCACTCCCGGTTAAGGGGCCAGTAGTTTCCTTTTATCAGTTCCTGGGCCACCCCTTGATATTGGAGGGCAACCAACTGTGCGAGCACGTCCAGAGAGGGAGGCTATCACGCATCTACTATGCATACCGGGGCAAGATTTCACCCGTGCCGCTGCAAAAAGACGAGTGCGGATCATGCGCTCCAACATGACCAATCTTACGTGGATATGGATGACGTTGCTATTTAGCAACATTCTGCCCAGCGACCACAATGCCAATCTCCCCCTACAAATGTATCGGTTGGTCTGTGCCGTCATGACATAGGTAAGTATGCACATGGCTCAATTGATTTCTGATGTCATCTATTGTTTGCAGGAATCGCACCCACAAAGACACCTAGTGGACCTGGAGAAGTCCAACAGGGCCCTGGGGTTTCCAGCTCTGGTTACGGGCCTCTGTAGTCCTACAGGGTGCTCGTTCCCTTCGGCAAGGTCACGTCATCATGACATAGGTAAGTATGCACATCGCTCAACTGATTTCTGATTTCATCTATTGTTTGCAGGGATCGCGCCTGCAAGACACCCAGTGGACCCGAAGAAGTCCAGCAGGGTCTTGGAGTTGTCAAGCTCTAATTATGGGTCTCTGTCAGTTCTACGGAGTGCCTGTCACCTCCAGCAAGGGCATCAGGCCCCCTACTAATCGAGCTTTCATTAAGAAGTACTGCCCCCCCAGGCAGGCACAGGGCGAAACACCACAGCAGCCTGGGGATGGCCGACAGCGGGCAACAAACGCACCGCCATCACCTCTAGAGTTCACCTCAGCTCATCCACAAAAAGGTTAGAGCGTTGCTTACGACCCATGGCCGACCAATAGGCGACCAAGTCCAAAGCCAAAGGTAAGCAAAGTACTAGGTCCGTGACCAACAAGCCATCAAGCGTCCAGCTCAAGACATTAAAGAAGCGCTACTAGGAGACAACCTAGTACCTTTTAAATCTCTGCTTGTTATTTGATCACTTTTGTTTCTCATGTCATAGCAGGACACACCTAGTTGCTCATGATCCTAGGAATTTAAATAAAACAAGCACAAGCTCGGAAGGTAGTCATACCTCACAAAATATATATATATATATATATATATATATATATATATATATATATATATATATATATATATATGTATGTATGTATGTATGTATGTATGTTTAGGTAGAAAGATACTTGGATATGCATGTATATAGCAAAAATACCTCACAAAAATATACACATGTTTAGGTAGCAAAATACCTCATGAAAAAAAAAAACAACAACAGAAAACAAAAAAGTAAAATATTGTCTAGCTGAAAAGCCAACATGATTTTGAGAAGGGATAACTTCCAGGTTTTCTTTGAAAAAAATTCACTGATCATAACCAATTTTTGAAAGAAAATGTGTGTATACACCTGAAGGGTGAATGCTGTGAAAATTTTCCCGAATGCCCAAAATGGACTCGGATGAATGCACAAATTGATAAAAGAACATATTTTGGAAACACTAGGTTGACTTAAAATAGGGAAAATGAATCCTGAGCCCTAGTGTCACATGGCCATAAAAACTTGATGCTTGAGTGTCCACATGGGTGCATGCATGACCAGTTTTGCATAAAATTTCCTAATCATCATTGTTGCATGTGTATCATCCCCTTTATCCCCAAACCGCTGGCCAAACCCTGATATATATCATGACCAATCGTTCTACAAGCCTTGAGCCAAAATCCCAACTTATCATAAACCTTGACCTAGGGTGAGAATGTTAATCCTTTCCCTCGGAAGAAAACAAAAAAAAGAGAGAAAAGGAGAAAATTCCCAATCAAAGAGGGGGAGAAAGCAAAAAAGAAAGAAAATTCCCCGATCAAAGATTGAGAGAAAGCAAAAAAAAAAAAACAAAGTTCCCGATCAAAGATCGAAAGAAAATAGAAGAAATATGCAGAAAGGTCTTTGGACCAGACAATATCTGAACAATACAGAATTGTCACCAAGTAAACAAGAAAAAAGGAAACCACGACCTAAAGTGGTCCTCTCCCTTTGATTGCCAACCAAAATCCTGTGCGCTAGTGACTTTCTCGCCCCGCACTAAACAAAAGCAGAAAAGGAAAAGGCAAAAACACTCAAAGCCAAGTTCCCCACCTAAAAACCATTCCCGAAAAAAGTCCTATTGATCCATGATCACGCATGTAATCTTTGATTTGATAGGAAATGATTTGCAAAATCAAGTCATGACATATCTATGGTTCGGAATTAGGATAAAACACTTACATGTGTGAGATCGATACACTTTGAGTGATTTTCTTCTATTTTTGTTGAACCCAGTGCTTCCTCTAAATGGTCGTTTAGAAACGAAATGCTAACATCCAAAATCTCATTTACGGTTATGAGAAAATTTCATCAGCATACTCTCTTTCCTCGATAGACACATTGTTTTTCATCCAAAAAGCATATGTTGCTCTGATCAGTTAGAATTTTTGTCTCTTTACTAAAGCATGTTCGCATTTTGGTGAAGAAAACACCGAGACTATTTTTAGTCTCACAGTTAGCAAGAACTACGTAGGTCTGAGTTCCTCATCACAAATTGAGGATACGTAGGAGCAAAAGCCCTGCTTTTGTTGACCACCCCACCTTTTGTTACCGTGACCCAAGAGTCCGGTGGCATGCGAAGCCACATGACCGTGGGATCCCCAAATTCGTATATTCCATCATTTATCATTTGTATGTTATCTTGTTTCTATGACTTGAGGGACTAACGTTTGTTTTTGTTGTTTCGATTGTCTTTTGTTTTGTGCATACATGTCGTTTGAATTATTACGTTAGTATTTACTTCGTTGTTGTCAATAGTGTTTGTTGAAGTTCTGAAATCACGTGAAATTTTTCATTTAGGAACGTCGTCCAAAATAAAAAATGAACCAAAATCATGATAAAAAGAAAGAAGCGTTGTGAATAAATGTCTATGTATATAAAGAAAAAGAAAAATGTTTCTCATATATGAATGTAGAAGGAAAATGTGTATAGAAGGTTTTTTGCGTGTGTAAATAATGTGTGAAAAGAAATCCTTGTGTGTGTGAGCAACGAGTGTATATAAAGAAACTTTTCTATGAACCATAGGTGTGTGTTGGGAAAAACGAAAAAATCTTTGAACGTAAATAGGGTTTGTATATAGACCGTGTGACGTAAAGAGAAAGAGTTCCAATGCGTGCACAAAAAAAGTTTTGTCATGTATAAGAATGTAGATGTACAAAGAAAAGTTTTCCTCATAGAGGGCCATGGGTGTATAGTTTTGTGAATATAAAAATGAAAAAAAAAGAAAGGAAGACATCGAAGGTCGACATGTTATAGTTAGGAAGCATAAATCATTCGTAGAGAGCAAACATATCTTTTGGAAACAAGGGACTGACGCTAAGAGTTTATTTTCCTGAATAACCGAGATAAGAATGGATGAATTCATTGAACTGATGAAAGAACATAATTTGGAAACATTGGGTCTGTTTGTGTAAATTCCCAACCGTAGTATCACAATGCCATAAACGGGATGCTTGAGTGTCTACCTGGCTGTAGCCATGACTAATTTTGCACGTTGTTTCCAAATCATCATTGTCACGCGTGCCTTGTGGAATAATATGGAAGTTCGGCCCGAGACCGACACCTTGAAACCCAAATTTGTTTTACCCCAGATATCAAGATCGGGCTCCCACGATAAAAGCCCCCATTGAGACACGACCTTAGAATTTTTTGAACCTTGGCCTATCAAAAGAATCCTCATCCTTTCCCCCGAAGCAAAGGACAGCGGAATCTCCTCAAGGGAAAGCGAATAAGATGCTAAAACCCGATTTCCCAAAGAAAGGAATGGAGAAGGAGAAGTGAAAAGGAAGAAATGGAAAGAAAGAAAAAAGAAAAAGATGAAAACAAAGAAAAGAACAATAAAAAAGAAAGAAAAAGAAGTATTCCCGATCGAAGATCGAAAGGAAGTGAAAAAGGAAAAGATCGGAGGAAAACAGAGTAATTCCCGATCAATGAAAGAAAGAGAACAGAAATTCTTCAAGCCAGATAAATTTTCGGCAAGGTAGGTGACTGCCGGCAAAGGAAAACCCATTTTTGGTGGTTCTTCCTTTCAGAGTGCCACTCAAAATCATTCTCGACTGGCGATATCCCGCCCCACATAAACAAAGAGGAAAAGACCGGAACAACCAGTTTCCTCTCAAAAAACACTACCCTCGAGAAAATCCTATTGATCCGTGATCGTACGTGTGATCTTTGATTCGATAGGAAATCGTGTGCAAAATAAAGTCGTGGTGCAGTTATGGTTTGGGATTAGGGTAAAACACTTGCCTGTGAGTTTTTATACACTATGAGTGATTTATTCCCAGTTTCAGCTTAACCTGATGTTTCCCCTGAATGTTCATTCAAAAGCTAAAAGTTGACATCCTGCCTTTCATTTTCGGGTACAAGGAAGATTATCCTTGACATAAGTATATTGTTTTTCTAAGACATGGTGCTCTCGCAAATGATTTATTTTTCTTTGCAAAAAGCATGTTTGCCTTTTTTAGGTGGAAAAAAAACCGGTGGACCATTCGGTCCTGCCTCTCCTTTTTCAGAGCCCCATGAATTGCATTTTCGTTCATGCATCCTCCACCCACGAGTTTGGAGCCATGCGTAGTGATTGCTTAGTGCAATTTTCCATTCTCTACCCTGTTTCGGAGCCCCATGAATTGCGTTTTCATTCATGCATCCTCCACCCACGAGTTTGGAGCCATGCGTAGTGATTGCTTAGTGCAATCCTCCATCCTCGCCTTTTATTTGGAGCCCCATTAATTGTGTTTTCGTTCATGCATCCTCCACCAAAGAGTTTGGAGCCATGCTTCATGATTGACTAGTGAGGACCCTCTAGTGCAATCCTCCATCCTCGCCTTTTATTCGGAGCCCCATGAATTGCGTTTTTGTTCATGCATCCTCCACCAATGAGTTTGGAGCCATTCTTCATGATTGCGTAGTGTGGACCCTCTAGTGCAATCCTCCATTCTCCAATGTGTTCTTCATTGTCAAGTGCGGACCCTCTTGACTGGAAAATGTGACCTTTGTTATTTTCCCGATTGATTCCTTTGCCAAACGTGTATATTTTATTATTGTTGTTTTTGTTGTTGTTTGTATTTTGTTTTGTGTTGTGCAGAAAAAAGAAGGAGTAGAGATGAGAGCCGTCATGGGCTAATCACGAAAAGGGCAAGAAGGACGAAATCAGTGTCTTATCTTTGCTTTCCTCTTATCTCCGATAAAAGGTAAGTAAAGAGAGGCAACTGTCATACCCTAATTTCGTCAGGGGATTATTACTTGATGATATGCAACCTTAGATTGGCCGCTTCAAAATACTTGGCACCCTTTGTTGCACGATATGTAAGTCCCGAGACACGCCGGAAATCAAAGGGAAGCAGGTTTACGCGATCCGTGAAATTCCGTAATGGGGCGGAAACCAAAAGGAGGTGTTGTCGCGCAATCTGTGAGTTTCTGTAACTTCTTCGAAAGCTAAAAAAGGAGTAAATACATTATCCGTAAGGATTCGTAACCTTACGGAAAGAAAATAAGTATCGTTACGAAATTCGTAAAGTTTCGTAACGTTACGGAAAAAGAATTACCAAAAAAGGTAAGGGGGTGCATTTAGTAAAAAAAGGGGTACAAATAGCAATCAGGCCCACTTGGGCGTTCCAGATTCTTCCTCCAGAAGGCGGTTGCTTCTGGAGAAAGCAACCTTACTCGCATGGGCGAGCTGGGTGGCAAGCTCCTCCCCTAATTTGCTATAAATAGGGGGAGGAATGAAGAGGGAAGGGGTTCAGCCTTCTTGGCACTTCGTATTCTCTTAAATTTGCTGAGGAAAATTGTTTCCGTGAAGAAAATGCAAGCCGAGGTGCTTCCGTAACGTTTCCGTGAGTAATTACGCGAAGGTTTTCAACCGTTCTTCGACATCCATCGTTCTTTCTTCGTTTTCTTCGGTCTTCAACTAGTAAGTACCCCAAACCGAGCTTTTCAATTCATTCTATGTACCCGTGGTGGTCCCCATTTTGTTTCATGTATTTTTTATTCTCGTTTTCATTTACTTTCCGTACCCCCTTTTGACGTGCTTCAGTCATTTATTTAAGTCATCTCTCGCCTAATCAAAAAATAAAATAAATTTCAACCGATCATTTGATTTGTAATATCCGTTAATTTATGTTAAAATGAATTCCGACCGTTCGGTCGTGCCGTAACCACGTTAGAAATAAAAAAAGAGGTAAAATAATAATATAATAATAAAAAAATACCTTTTAGTAAAATGAAGCGAAAAAATCAATCGGACGTTTTCTCTTTGGGATTTCTCATTCTTAATTGAATTGACTAATAACTAAAGTGAAACTAAGGCTAAAATCAACCCGCCTAGTCAAGCTCGTCCACAAAAAAGTCACTAAAAAGGGTTTGAAAGTTTATCATCTCAGTTTTCCTTATCAAGTAATGGATCATTTTTAAGGTCCAATGCCTTAAAATGATCACCCTTCAAGTAAAAAGAATCGCTTGATTCACTCTTAAGAAAGAACTACGTAGGTCTGATTTCCTCTTCGATGGAGGGTACGTAGGAGCAAGAGCCCCGCTTTTGTCGACCTCAAAAAAAATAAAAAGAAATAAAAGTTAAGGTAACACAATTTCCACAATTCTAAAAATAGGTTGTTGTCCTTTGAGACAAACGTGAGAGGTGCTAATACCTTCCTCAAACGTAAATACAACTCCCGAACTTAGAATTTTCGTTTTGACCGGTTTCCTTCGGTTTTTCCTACGTTTTCCATAAATAAACGTTGGTGGCGACTCCGCGCATCTTTCCTCCTTTGGAAAGCGCACCCGTGAGCCTCTCCTCGCACGCCCGCAAAAGGGCATGTTGCGACAATAGTGACCTGGACTGGCTCCCCGATAGCAACAGAAAGTCATGCCATTCCGTGGGGGCGAGAAATGAGGCACTCACCCTCTCCGAAGAGGAGAACTCAGTGTCAGAGGAACCTCGGCGGGTATCCTCAAACAAGGAACTACCTATCAAGATGACCTTGCGGTCAATTATGGGCTCCTCAATCGAGCCCCAGAGTCCTTGCCACCTATTTCAATGGCAGAATCAGATAAAAACGAAGACATGATGGAAGATAGGAGTACCTTAAGAAATAAAATGAAGAATAAAGGGAAATCGAAAGTTGGAAAGCACAAGAGCAAGAAAGTAAGGAAGCAAGAAGGCAATGAACAGTGACCTGAAATCAAGCATCCACTCCATTTAAAGGAGAGGCGAACTCTTCGGTAACTAGCGGGAGCTGAAGTGGTGCCCTAAAATTTTGCCCCACGATGCTTCCCCACTCACGCACAAACTGCGACTCCAGTACATGCCTACTCTATGAGTGACTCACATGCAAGAGTATTGCATGTGTGCCGCACACGCCTGCAGCAACAGATGGACATTACATCCTGTCTTTAATGCTCTTTCTAACGGTAAAAAAAAAGGCATAGTTGTCAAATCTGACGACTTACCTTATCTGGCACACCAAAGATATGTCCATCACAGACAACTTGACAAAAGCAACCCGAACAACACTTGTTCAGGCTCAGGAGCTTGATAAGCTACATCAACCTGCAACTCTCTCACTTGTTGAGGTTACCACACTCGACACTAGACAATACTTGTCCATACTTGGGGGCTCGACAAACTTGTCACCCTTTACTTGTCAAGACTACTACCTCAGACATCAGACAAACTCCCTGGACATGGGAAAAACTCCTTCAACACTGGAAAATTTGTTCATCCGCAAGTCGACTCAGAGCTTAGGGGCTTATGTACTGTCCAGGACCCACAAAACACGCGTGGCATCCAACATGGCACTCTATGACACGTGTCAACCCTCCATGGCAGTCTTATTATAGGAGCGTGAATGCTCGACCCTTAGCAGTCGGGCTCCCTAACAAATAGGTTATCCTTAACCTATTAATATTCAAATGTATTTGAATAACTTTATATGTTAGCAGGTAATTAATTATCTATAAGGCCACACATTATCTACAAGATACGATTATATTCTACCTTTTATCTATAACCAAATGCTTATCTCTAACGTTATCTTAAAGCTCCCTAGCTATTATCTACAAGCCAGGAATTATTTGCAAAGGCTACAACAGCCCCTACAAACAAGGACCAACAATCACGCTCAACTACTATAAATACAGGTTCCATCGAACCCTCTACAAGATCCCATCACATACTCAGCAAATGAGCAACAAGCTTATGCCTCTCTCTCTCTCTCTCTCTCTCACTTGAGCCTTACTTAAGCATATAATTGTTTTATTCTCCTACCTCATATTCTTACTTGAGGGTCAGAGTCCTCTATTTTGCAAGTCCCCCCTTCCTATCAATGGTATCTTTCTAAGCCGACGTGTGAAGTCTGAGACCCCATTTCAGCCACATCTACCCTGACGTGTCACGGTTCTGGATTTTGGCAAGAACATCATTTGTGCCAATATTTAATGGGCTTAACTTCTTTAACTAGAATGAGCAAGTCCAATTTCACCTTGGTGTATGGATCTTAATCTTGCTATATTGTAAGAAAAACCTGCAGCTATTACTGATTCTAGTTGCAATGATGAGAAAGCCCATTATAAAGCTTGGGAAAGATTTAACAGACTCAACCTAATGTTTATGAGAATGACTGTTGCAGACAATATTAAGATAGCTCTCCCTAAGACTGATAATGCTAAAGAGTTTATGAGGTTAGTAGGAGAGCACTCCCAAACAGTGATAAATCTCTTGTTAGGCCATTAATGAGTATACTAACCACCATGAAGTTTGATGATTCACGTACTATGCACGATCATGTCATTGAGATGACAAACGTTGCAGCAAGACTTAAGACCTTGGGAATGGTTGTGAATGAGAACTTCCTTGTTCAGTTTATCTTAAACTAATTACCATCTGAGTATGAATCATTCCAAATGAGCTATAATACCCTGAAACATAAATGGAATATGCATGAATTGCATAGTATGTTAGTTCAGCAAGAAACGAGGCTTAAGAATCAAGGAAGTCACTTAGCTCATTATGTAAGCCACCAAGGAAATCAAGGAGCTTGAAAGAAATTTGAGAAGAAGAATGATAAACGCAAATGACCACTAAAGATCAATTACGACTCTATGCAAATCTAGAAAAAGGCATCAAAGAGCAATAATTGCCATTTTTGTGGAAAATCTAGACACTTCCAAAAGGATTTCCCAAAGCATAAGTCTTGGTTCGAAAAGAAAGGTGACTTTAATGCTTATGTCTTAATGCTTATGTATGTTTTGAATCAAATTTAACTGAAGTTCTTCATAATACATGGTAAATTGATGTTGGATGTACGACTCATGTTTTTAATACTATGCAGGGATTCCTTACCATTCAAACCATAAGCCCAAATAGAGGTGGTGAGTATTACAGAAGATACGATGAAATTAGGCAACACCCAAGTCCCTTTGCTAAACTCCTTCAGAAACATAACATTTGTGCGCAATACACAATGCCTAATATACCACAACAAATTGGTGTATCAAAAAGGTGTAATAGAACTTTAATGGATATGGTTAAGAGTATGTTAAGCAATTTAACTTTATCCGTATCTTTGTGGATGTATGCCTTGAAAACTACCATGCATTTGTTGAATAGGATTTCTAGTAAGGCAGTTCCAAAGACACCTTTTGAACTGTGGACGAATAGGACACTTAGTAAGAGACACTTGAAGGTCTGGGGTTGCTAGACAAAAATAAAGATTTAAAATCCACAAGAAAGAAAATTGGATGCAAGAACAATCAATGGATATTTCATTGGTTATCCATAAAAGTCAAAGGGGTATATGTTTTACTGTGCTAATCATAGTATGAAAATTGTCGAAACTGGAAATGCATGGTTCATTGAAAATGGTGAAATCAGTGGGAGTACAGTTCCATGAGATGTGGAAATTAAGGAAGTTAGAGTGCAAGTCCCTTTAACTTGTGCCTCTAGAAGTAAGGTGATTGCTCTTTCAGTTATTCTTCCAAACAATAATGAAGAAGAACAATACAATAATGAGCCCATGATATATAATGAACCTATTATGGAAGAACCATAAGAAGTAGCATTAAGGAGGTCTCAAAAAGAAAAAAAAAGACTAGTTATTTTGAATGACTATGTAGTATACCTACATGAAACAGAAACAAACTTAAGCATCAATGATAATGATCTAGTTTCGTTTTCACAAGTTGTTAGTTGTGATAATTTAGAGAAGTTGTTAGATGCCAAGAAAAAAGAGCTAAATTCCATGGGACATAATGGTGTTTAGGACCTTGTAGAATTGGCAAAGGGTTGTAAGAAAGTTGGTTGTAAGTGGATCTTCAAGACTAAACGTGACTCTCATGGTAACCTTGAACATTATAAGACTAGACTTATTGCTAAGGGATTTACTCAGAAAGATGGCTTTGAATATAAAGAAACATTTTCACCAATCTTATGAAAGGGTTCTTTCAGGATTATCATGGCATTAGTAGCCCATTATGACTTGGAGCTACATCAGATGGATGTGAAAACTACTTTTCTTAATGCTGATTTAAAGGAGAATGTTTATATGGACCAACCAATGGGGTTCTCAATTGAAGAAAAGAAACACATGGTGCGTAAATTAAAGAAATCAATATATGGTCTTAAGTAAGCTTCCCACCAATGGTATTTGAAGTTTAATGATAACATTGTTTCCTTTGGATTTAAGGAAAATACTATTGATCAATGTATATATCTGAAGGTCAGTGAAAGTAAGGTTATTTTTCTAATTCTGTATGTTAATGATACCTTACTTGCAACTAATGATCTTGGTCTTCTTCATGAGACTAAGAAGTTTCTCTCTAGCAACTTTAAAATGAAAGACATGGGTGAGGAAAACTATGTGATAGGGATAGAAATATTCCAAAATAGATCACAAGGATTTTTAGGCTTGTCTTAAAAAGAATATATCAATAAAGTACTAGAGAGATTCACGATGGAAAAAAGCTCAACATCCCCATTCCAATTCAAAAAGGAGATAAATTTAGTTTCGCACAATGTCCTAAACACTCACACTATTCTTGAGTTCGATCGACACAACACATTGTTCTTGGTCCAGGAGACAACAAACCTAGAGAGGTTTAACCTGTTGAAGATTTCATGGTCAGACTAGATTTAAGATGGTGTGACTGTGGCAAATTCCAAAAAATTGTACATGCCTTGTTCTCATGTTGTTGCTACTTGTAAGCATGTTAACCATGAGTACTAGAACTACATACATCCTGTGTATATGTTCAAAAGTGTCTCCAACATATACAGAGGATTGTTTGGAGAATTGTGCAACGAAGTATATTGGCCATCATGTCACGAGCCAATGATCTGCCCCGACTAGGACAAGAAAAGAAATTTTAAGGGTCATTCTATCTCTTATCATATCCACACCGAAATGGATATATAAGAACTGGGTCAACCAAAGTGATGTTCTGTGTGTCACATCCCAGGCCATTCAAAAAAAAAAAAAAATTGCTCCCACCGTATAGGCTCAAGCCAACAACGTTAAATTTATGTCATATATATCCTTTGTATTTTAAACATTTTGTTCTATTGTTGGTAATTTTATATATATATTTTGTAATTTAAACATTTTAGTTCAATTCAACTTGTTGGTTACATATATTTTTTTTTATTTCAAATATGTATTTTAATAATCAAATAAAATGAAAATACAAAGGAATTGAAATGTATGTTAGGGTGAGGTGTTGTCCAATTTTTTTTTATTTTAAAAATGTAAAATTAATTGAATACTAAATATTGCTATTTTTAACTAAACGATTTTTAAATCAACTTTATTTTAAATTAGTAAAATATTTTAAAATAAAATATATGAAAGAATGTGTTCAACATAATATGTGTAAGTGTGTCTAATAGTTTACCTATTATTTTATATCCTTAATTATTATTTAAAATAAATAATCATAATTTATTTGATATTTAATTGTATATAAAAAGATTGTGTGTGCGTGTTTTATTTTATATTTAATTAATTAATCAAAATATTTTGTTAGTATATTATGCATATTGTAACTCTTTTTTATCCGTAAGCATATTATAACTTCAGTCACATTATTTTATATAGAATGAATATAACAATGAAATTAACATTTTTAATTCATAAATCTTGCACTTTTTTCTTTAAAGAAACTTGATGAACGATGTTGCTTTAAATTTTGCTTTTATTTCTATTGATCTTTTGTGCCTAAATATGTCTATGATATTAAAATTAAGCAAACCTAAAAGTAATCAAAAGACTAAGATAAAGAAAAAATGAATTAACTAAATTTCATATATAATGAATAGTTACATTTTTTATGCATGAATAATTAAAATTTAGTAAAATAAAAAGTGATTTGAATTAGCCAAGGTAATTGAATAACATTGTAGTATTAAGAAAAAAGTGCAAACATTATACAAAATTTCATTTAACAACTTATGAGAGTTTTTTTTTTTTTGCCTATAACAACATATAGATAATTAAAAAGGAAAAAAAATTAGAATGAAAAAAAAAAGTAAAAGAAATAACAAAAAAAAAATAAAAAACCAAAAAAAAAATTAAAAAAATTAATTCAGTTTAGAAAAAAACAACTTCTAAACCGAGTTTTTTTTTTTATAAAATAAACTGGTTTCAAAATCGATTTCCTAGGAAATGATTTCTAAACTAGGTAAAAAAAATACTTTAAAAATTAGTTCCTTGGGAGCCAATTTCTAAAGTGCATAAAAAAAACTACAGCTGAAAAATCGATTCGTGGGACCGATTTCTTATCACGAACAATATTTTATATCATTGAGGTAAATACTTTTTGGGTGGTATTATATGAATAAATACTTAATTTATTTGTATTATTGGAGTATAAAAGTCACATGGAAGAATTCAATTTAATTAAAGAGATAATGTTGTTGACTATTGTACTTATAGCTGATATGGAAGAATTATTCTCAATTAAGTAGGTCAAATGATTTATATTACATTTTAAATATTATTAAATATTTTTTAGAATATATATATATATATATATATATATATATATATATATATATATATATATATATATATATATATATATATATATATATATATATATATTCGAATTTTATTTTGGAGAAATAATAATTTTTTCAACCTTTTAAGAATTTTTTTTATGTGAACAGTTATGCATAAAAAAATATTAAATAAATACAATATCATAACTAAATGAAATTAAAATTTTTAAAAAATAATCTTATCGGTTTTTAATATTCAACATATACAACAAAGTGTAAATAATAATAACCAACAACTATTGACAAAAAATAATTTTCCTTCAAATTGTTAAACAGTAAGAAAAATAATATGGGTAAATAGTCATTTTTGTTCCTGAATGTGTAATTCGCTGACAAATTCATCCCTGAAAGATTAAAATTCAAAATTTAGTCACCAAAAGTGTAAAAAGTACAACAAATTTATCCGACTATTAACTTTCCTCGATTACCATTAATAAAATAGTCTACGTGGCACAAAGGGACGAATTTGTCACAAAATTAATTATTAACGTGACCATGCTGAATAGATTGGATGAAAATGTCAGTAAGTTATCATTATTGGACCTAAATGTCAGTGATTCTTTATTGGACGAAAATGTTAATACGTTTCCATTGGACCAAAATGTCTGTAAGTTACCATTATTGAACCAAAATGTCAGTAATTTTTCATTGTATCAAAATGTTAGTAATTTTTTATTGGACGTAAATGTTAGTAATTTTTTGCTAGACCTAAATATGAGTATGATTCTATTGGACTAATTTGTTAGACCCCAAATTTCATTTTATTTAAGAGTATAATATAATTTTAGGGTAAATTTTTTATTTTTTATCGTTTTAAGTATAACATTATAATAATCATAATATTGATTGACAATCATAATTTGTCTGTCACAATAAAAATGATCCAAAATAAATGTTCTACCAATTTACTAAACTAAACATTGTAACAGTGTACCAATCATTACAAATTTATCCAAATTATAATAATTAGTCACCCTCGACACCCTAAACAGTAACGTCTTTCTCTTTAACCCCACCCAAACCCATTGAAAATACTGCACCTTGGTCTAATTCGAGGCACCTCAATGTGTTTCCCAAATCACTGGTGTTTAGGACTGCCATGAACTTGTCATCGCACGCCCCAGCGCGCATGCCCTTCATGTAGAACTCATGTGGATCCATGATGAATGTGCTATAGTGCCTCATGCATGGGGCACTCGTGTGTCTTGAGTACTAACACTGGAGCTAGAGGGACTCTAGTTGTGGCCAAAAGGCGTGGGATGTGGAGAGTGATGTCAACAACGATGACAAAGATGATGGGGCTCTAACAACTTGTCTCGCTTGCATTTAGTTCAATTCAATGTTGTTCATATATATTGAGTTACATCATTCAATTTTTAGTAGATGTAATTGTTCTTTGTTTTGAATGTTTGAGTTTTGAGTTTTAATTTCATAATTTGATATTTGAGTGGGTTTGGTTTAGTACAATTCAATTGCAGAGGGGTTTTGAGTTTTAGTTTTGAACTTGGGTTGAGTGTTATTTGTAGAACCAAAACTATGAATTCTAGTGAGCTTTTGGTGAAATTAGTGCTTGTGTTGTGTTGTGGAGGAAAAAAGTTGTTGTTATGTTAAAACTACATTAGTTTTAATTTGGAGAAAGACTTAATTAAATCAATTTTAAAAGGGTAAATAGTCATTTCCGCCCCTGAATATGTAGGGCACTGCCAAATTTGTCCCCGGAAGATGAAAATTCAAATTTTAGTCCACAAAAGTGAAAAAAATGTGACAAATTCATTCATCCGTTAACTTTCATCCATTGTCGTTAATTAAAGAACCCATGTGGCACAGAGGGATGAAAATGTCACAAAAATAATTGTCAACATGGCTATTGATATAGATTGGACCAAAATGTCACTAAGCTACAATTGAAAAAAATGTCAGTATGTTTCCGTTAGACCAAAATGTCAGTGAGTTATCATTAGACCAAAATGTCAGTAATTTTTCCATTGGACCAAAATGCCAGTAATTATTTTTGGACCAAAATGTCACTTATCATTGGACCAAAATGTCAGTACGTTTTCATTGGACTAATTTGTCACACCTAAAATTTCATTTTATTTAAAGGTAAAATATAATTTAATCTTCATTTTCTCCCCCTTTTTTTATCGTTGCAAGCATAAGTTAGAACAAATACAATAATAAGCATAATTTGTTTATTGCTATGAAATGTCTAATGTGGCAGTACTTTACTCAAAATATGAGACTCAAACAAAAAAGCACAATCATTA
Source organism: Glycine soja (assembly GCF_004193775.1). Taxonomy (NCBI): domain Eukaryota; kingdom Viridiplantae; phylum Streptophyta; class Magnoliopsida; order Fabales; family Fabaceae; genus Glycine; species Glycine soja. Next base: position 27,022,463 of record NC_041002.1, on the reverse strand, counting down.
AGTTAATCCTTACAAAAAATGAGACTCAACTTAATTTTGTCACTACCTAATGCTGTCACAATAAAATTTTTTGAAAATAAACATTCTACCAATGTACAAAAATAAATATTGTAACAGTGTATCAATCATTACAAATTTATCTAAATTATAATAAACAGTCAGAATCTACTATAAACATAAGACAAGCATATGTCATGTTTCACTTCTTCGAATCTTGGTGGCAGGATAACCCTGATGTGGGTATGAAGCTCATGTAATTTGGTTGGTTCATCCAATGAGATGGTATCACTACAAGAAAAATCTTTATTACCGACAGAATATTTTCCACGGAATTTATTCCGTCGAATACATTTGAATTTTTGAAGGATTATATTACATTGAAAATATTTGAATTTCCGTCGGAATTTACCCCAGACATATTTTATATCGGAAAATATAAATTATTGATAGAATTTATTCACGGATTTAGGTGTGTCGAAAATTTAATATCTTTCTGACGGATTTTGCTGAAGGAATAAGCATTCGTCGGAATTTAAAATTATACCCAAACAAAAGGAAGGCAACCTTAGCCCTTTTTCATTCACGTTTCGATCTGATATCAATTCTGCAGTCGCACTCAATGCATCTTCCGTGCCGCCGTTACTCACTGTCGTCCTGTCACCAATGTTGTTGCACAACCACTGTGAGTCCACACCGCAAATATCGTTCCAATTTTCACTCCAATTTAGAAGTCAGGTTTTTTTCTACCTTGTTTTTCAGAATTTTGTTATGCATTGTTACATTTATTGTAGAAGTGCTGGCTTGGGGTAAGCCTTGGTGCAATGCTTGGAGTTATTTATTAACTAGGTTTAAGAACTTGTGGGCTTGGGAGAGTAATTTTTAGACGGAGAATCGACCATAGTCGTAAATGTTGCTGTTTTGGGGAGGGAGAACGAATTTGCAATAGGATGGATCTGGGGTGGACTCGCATGCAGTTCCCGGTGAGACAGAAGTGGTAGGATTAGTGAGTAATTAAGAAACAAAGCTTTGAAGCCATGTTGGTTTGACAGAGGAAAGAGTGAGTTATTGTGTTGATTTGTGAGTGTTGGTTGATTGTTAGCTGTGGTTCGAAAACTGTTGTAACAATAGTTTATGGCAAACCGAAAAAATTATTGGCTGAGTCACGGACAATGTCGCTTTCTTTAAGACGTTTCGTGGCACTGCCAAAAATTGTGCAAGCAGACTATCAACCACGACGTCCCCAGGATAAAATAGCCCAGATCACTGTATAAGATTCCCACTGCACTGAGGGAACCTTTTCTAGAATTACACCCTCTTGTATGACTTGAAAAGTCACTCTAAAAGGCAACCGAGAAATGTGACTTTAAAAGTCACTCTTAAAACCAACCGAAAAATATGACTTACAAAGTCACTCTTAAAGGCAACCGAAAAATATGACTTACAAAGTCACTCTTAAAGGCAACCAAAAATTTTAGAGCGACAGAAAGAAAGAGGGAGAAGTTTGCCGGAAATGCATCGGCTGAAATATGGGAGGGAGAAAGAAAAGTTGAGGAAATGCTTCTCAACTGGGGCAAGGAAAAAAGAAGAAATGAGCTCTCTATATATAGGGAGTGAAACACTATTCAAGTGTTTATCCTGAGCGATGTGGGACTTGAAGCTTTTTTTCTTTCTTTTTCTTTCAAACTTTCATTTGTTCTAATAATCCCCCACTTGAAATTTGAAAAGAAGATTTTCGAGGATTTCATAAAATTGTGCATAAACAAAGGTGTCATACAACTTGAACCTTTGCATAGTGAGTAAGATTCAGATTTTATTAGAGTGACTCGAAGTCTTGAACTCTATCTCCGACATCAAACCACACACAACCTTTTCATAGGTGTATTCTATAAAGCCCGTGCGTTAAAGGCCATGCACGTCTATCCCGGTATAGTGAACGCTCTAGAAATTTTTGCCCAAAATTTCATATGAAGCGGCCCCCACTTCAACACTCACATAGGTGAGTCTATCAAGAGTACTCCTGTAGCCTAGGTACTCCACTCAATGTAGAGCATAGATCTCATTAAGAATTATGAATTTTTTCCATAACTCATCCTCTTGTTACTTCAGGAATCATGCTGCTTTCACTTATAACAGCATGTTCATCTCATATCACTTCATAACTTGTTATTACCCATTGAACCTAGTTCTTGGGATCTCCAGTCATATAGGTCGGGTTACCATCATGAATGATCATCGCAGTAAGGGCAATAGTCCCATTCTTTTAGAAGTGTTATGGACTTTCTCTCTAGCTAATCCTTTCGTCAAAGGATCTGCTAAATTATCATCAGTGCGCACGTGATCCACTCTAACAGCTCCTGTTGAGAGTAATTCTCTAACAGTGTTGTGCTTACGACGTATCTGTCGTTTCTTACCATTGTAATAACGATTCTCAATTTTTGCAATAGCCGCGGTACTATCACAATGGATCAACACAGCTGGTATCAGTCTTTCCCATAAAGGAATCTCTGCTAGTAAGCTTCTTAGCCAACTTGCTTCCTCACTAGCAGTTGCTAGTGCTATCATCTCAGATTCCATAGTGAACTGAGCTAAGATAGTCTGTTTCTTTGACTTCCAAGAAACAGCCCCACCAGCTATGCTAAATATATAGCCGCTGGTTGCTTTGGAATCATCTGAAAGAGTGTTCCAATCTACATCGCTGTATCCTTCAAGTACAGCGGGAAACCTTTTATAATGTAATCCAAGATTTATGGTTCTTTTAAGTTACCTCATTACCCTTTCAATAGCGTGCCAGTGCTCCATACTAGGTCTACTGGTAAACCTGCATAATAATCCCACAACATAGGCTATGTCAGGTCTAGTACAATCAGTGGCATACCTAAGGCTGCCAATGATACTTGCGTACTCAGTTTGTCGTATACCTTCACCAGTGTTCTTAAACAGTTTTACACTTGGATCATATGGTGTACTAGCAGGTTTACAGTCAAAGTAGTCATATTTCTTTAAGATCTTCTCAATGTAGTGAGATTGATCCAGAGAAATTCCCTCTTTTGACCTAGTAATCTTAATACCAAGGATTACACTTGCTTCTCCGAGGTCTTTCATATCAAAGTTGTTACACAACAATGATTTCACATTGTTCACTACATGAATATTTGAACCAAATATGAGAAGGTCATCGACATATACACATATGATAGTGCAAATATTATTTACAGATTTGTAGTAAATGCATTTGTCACTTTCATTCACCTTAAACCCATTCGAGACTATTAAGTTATCAAACTTTTCATGCCACTGCTTAGGTGCTTGTTTTAGGCCATACGAAGATTTATCTAACTTGCAGACTTTATCTTCTTGTCCATGAATCACAAACCCTTCAGGTTGTTCCATATAGATTTCCTCTTCCAATTCACCATTTAAAAAAAAGTAGTTTTAACATCCATTTGGTGTACCACTAGACTGTGAATAGCAACAAGAGATATTAGCACCCGAATAGATGTTATTCTAGTGACTGGTGAAAAGGTGTCGAAGAAATCCACATTCTCTCTTTGCCTAAAACCCTTGGCTACAAGGCGAGCCTTGTATTTATCCACAGTACCATCAGGTTTTAGTTTCTTTTTCAAGATCCATTTACAACCAATTGGTTTGCAACCAGGAGGCAAGTCTACTAAATGCCATGTCTTGTTAGATTCTAAAGAATCCATCTCATCATTAATGGCTTCTTGCCACAAGTCAGCATCCAAAGAAGACAAAGCTTCTTGGAGGTTTGATGGATCCTCCTCTAATGTATAAGCCATATAATCGGGCCCATAATCTTTAGCAATTCTTGCTCTCTTACCTCTTCGAGGCTCTATATCTGGTTCTGGTTGTGCAAGATTTTCACTACTAATAGCAGGAAGATAATTGGATGAAGTACCCCCACTATCCCTTAATTTAAAAGGAAATTTATTTTCATAAAAATCAGCATCATTTGACTCTATGATCACTTTTGCGTTTAGGTCATAAAACCTATACGCTTTGCTATTAATAGCATAACCAATGAATACACATTCATAGGCTCTACTTGCAAGTTTAACCCTCTTAGGATCTGGGATCCTTACATAGGCCAAACATCCCCAAGTTCTCAAATAAGACAAATTTGATTGTCTTTTCTTTAATATCTCATAGGGAGATGTCTTGCTTTTTGATTTGGGGATTCTATTTAGCACATAACAAACAGTTAACAAAATTTCGCCCCACCAAAAAGATGTTGCACTAGAACTCAACATAGTAGCTACAACTAATTCTGTAAAAGTTCTATTCTTTCTTTCAGCTTTACCGTTCATTTCAGGTGAATATGGAGCAGTCGTTTCATGTATGATTCTATGCAAATTATAAAACTCATTAAACAAACTGGAATCATACTCTGTGCCTCTATCACTTCGAAGTTTCTTAATTTTCTTATTGAATTGATTTTCAATTTCTATTACAAATAACTTAAACATGTCAAGCGCTTCACTTTTATTTTTCATAAGATATACATATGTATAATCAGAGCAGTCATCAATAAAAGTGATAAAATATCGTTTTCCATTTTTGGTCAACGTTCCATCACATTCACATATATAAGAATGTATTAAATCCAATGGCTCAGATTCTTTAACTACTGATTTATGTGATTTCTTAGTTATTTTAGATTGACTGCAAAAAACACATTTTTCAAAGTGATTTAAAGATAGCTTTGGAATAAAACCTAAGTTACTCATATTAGATATGCAACGACTATTTATATGACAAAGTCTAGAATGCCAGATATTAAAATCACACAGCATGTAAGCAGAAGGAGAAACTTTATTAATATCAAGATTCAATTTGAACATGCCATCAGTGGCGTACCCTTTCCCTACAAATACCCCATTCTTGGTCAAAGTAAATAAATCTGCACCTATGGTCTGAGTAAACCCAACCTTGTTTAAAAGAAAACCAGAAACCAGATTCTTTCTCATCTCTGGAGTATGCATCACATCTTTGAGAATCAAAGTCTTTCCAGAGGTAAACTTCAGTTCAACATCTCCAATTCCAACAACAGTAGTGGTGTGGGAATCACCCAGCAACACTTTCTTATTTTCAACATTCGTGTATGTTTTAAACATAGCACGATCATAGCAGACATGGCGGGAGGTGCCAGTGTCTATCCACCATCCATCTGATCCTCCAATCATATTGATTTCTGTTATCACAGCTATGTATGGCTCTTGAGTCATGTTAGCCTGGGGAGCACCTGTCATTGAAGGATTTCTGCATTTACGTGCCATATGTCCCGGTTTGCCACAATTGTAACAGAGGAATGGCTCACCGGGATTATTCTTGGCAGGTGGATGTTGTCTAGCATGTTGGACCCTTGGGGGGTTCTTGTTGCGGTTGGAGGTATTGCTCACATTGCGGTTCTGATTCTTAAAGTTTTTGCCAATAGGCTTCAGAACTGCACCTGTGTTCTTCCTTTTAGTGTTGTTGTGAGACACAACCAACACTTCATATTTCTGATCTTGTCTGCGTGCCTCTTCCTCAATGCGCAGACGTGTGATCAGAGACTCCAAAGAGAATTCTTTGGTCTTGTGTCTGAGAAGGTTTTTGAAATCCTTCCAGCCATGAGGCAATTTGTCTATGATGACAGCAACCTGAAATTGCTCATTCAATGTCATACCCTCTGATATGATATCATGGGCAATTTTCTGTATCTCATGGGATTAAGACTCTACTAATTTATCATCAGTCATTTGATACTTGAGGTAGCGGCTAACAACATAGTTTTTAGTCCCAGCTTCCTCAGTATCATACTTCTTTTCCAAAGCCAGCCAAACTAATTTGGCAGACTTATATGGGCTATAATAATCATAGAGATCATCAGCTAACCTATTCAGAATGAAATTCTTGCATAGGTAATCATTTTCATTCCAGAGAGTTAATTCCATAGTCATTTTATCCTTCACTTCCTTCTCAGCATCCTCAAGTACCACCGGAATATCAGTGTTCAAAACATAGGCAATTTTTCTCATAGTTAAATAAAACATCATCTTTTGTTGCCAACGTTTGAAATGATACCCTTCAAACCTAAAAGGTTTGTTGAAGTCATTGTTGTTCGAGCCAGTAATATCTACGGTAGCCATAGCAGAACCGAAACCGTCTTAAAATCGTTGTAACAATAGTTTATGGCAAATCGAAAAAATTACTGGCTGAGTCACGGACAATGTCGCTTTCTTTAAGACGTTTCGTGGCACTGCCAAAAATTGTGCAAGCAGACTATCAACCACGACGTCCCCAGGATAAAACAGCCCAGATCACTGTATAAGATTCCCACTGCACTGAGGGAACCTTTTCTAGAATTACACCCACTTGTATGACTTGAAAAGTCACTCTAAAAGGCAACCGAGAAATGTGACTTTAAAAGTCACTCTTAAAACCAATCGAAAAATATGACTTACAAAGTCACTCTTAAAGGCAACCGAAAAATATGACTTACAAAGTCACTCTTAAAGGCAACCAAAAATTTTAGAGCGACAGAAAGAAAGAGGGAGAAGTTTGCCGGAAATGCATCGGCTGAAATGTGGGAGGGAGAAAGAAAAGTTGAGGAAATGCTTCTCAACTGGGGCAAGGAAAAAAGAAGAAATGAGTTCTCTATATATAGGGAGTGAAACACTATTCAAGTGTTTATCCTGAGCGATGTGGGACTTGAAGCTTTTTTTCTTTTTTTTTCTTTCAAACTTTCATTTGTTCTAACAAAAACCAGTTTCGTGAAGTTCAATTTATAGGCAAATTAGCCAACTTTTTAACAAGAGAGACACTTGGTTATCGATTTAATTATTTATTTACAAGTACCAGTACATGTTTTGTTTTTGTGGTCCCATTCTATTTGAACCTTCCTTGATAATATTCTCAATCACCATTTACTTCCATTCCACGCTTCTTTCACCACTATTATCATGCATTGCTTTCTCTCCAACTTTGTAGCTCAACTTGTTGTTCAAATGTTGAAGTCATTGAAAGTGTCCCTTTGATGGGGTTCATGTATTTGACTCTCTCCAAACTCCCACAACAATGAGAGCCTTCTACATTGGGCCATTCTTTACAATTAGGGATGGGAATAGGCCAGGCCAGACTAGGCTTTAAAAGGCCTGAGCCTAGCCTACGATGAATTTTTGAGTCCTGCGCTTGGCCTATAGCCTATTAAAGACTTTTATTTTGACTCAGTCTGGCCTTTATAAAAGCCTAGCGTGACCTGATAACCTTTTTAAAAGCCTTCTTCACATTAAATCTTTAATATTCTTTTGCTCTGGAGCAGGAACGTAATAGAAAAGTTAAAGGAAAATGAAACGTTAAAAAAAAAATTAATTGTACCCAAAAAATAATATAAGTATATATACATATATATAGGCCGGTCTATCAAGCTTATAAGACTTTTTAATAAGCCTAAGCCTGATCTATTTAATTTAATAGGCTTTTAAAAAAGTCTGAGTCTAACCTTTTAATAAATAGGACAGTTCAGGTCAGGCTTTATATAGGCCAGGTCGTAGACCCCTGTAGGCCGGCCTGACCTATTCCCACCCCTATTTACAATAGAAGTTCATACATGACAGTAGGAACCAAGGATAGCTAGTGGGAAATTGAACCACTTCCTTGCTAGTTATATATATATATAATGAACTAATTAATGGTTGTTCTATATATTGGCATGTGCACTTTTTATAACAGAAAATGAACTTACCCCATTACAAGTCTTATGAGAATGTCTATGGTTGTTTCATGGAAACGAGTTTATGGTGAATTCATACTAAAACAGGAAATTATGCAGAAGTTAAGAAAAATCTTGCAGCTTTGGATGAAAGTGGCTCTTTCTTTATTCCTCTTATCTATTATTAGAAATCTCCTTTTGCTAATAATGTGTTGTACCTTTTAGGAAGCTGACTTTTCAGTTATGTCAGAGATGTTAATCAAATAAGCTAGTTATGGAATTTCTCAACTTGTTGAAGTGTTTATATTTTAGATGGTATCAAATTTCTTTAGCTAGTGATCGAGTGTTTGATTTTTCTTCTGAAATTAAAATCAAATTTAAACATAAAGTTTCGGTAGTAGGTAGATTCTTACTTATTCTAATTCAAGAGGATATAACTTTGACGTGATTTGACAATTTAGAAATACTAACTCAGTTATAAAGATTGTCTAAATACATCATATTATTAGGATTGTGGTTCTAGTGCAGATGCAGAAAAGATTTAAGGTTTATTCCAGAATGAATAAAAGAGGACTTGGATTTATTTAGCTGAGGTGGTTGGTGGTTAGCATTTTAGGCAAATATTTCACATGATACAACAATATTTTACATGTGCTATCACTAATGTCACATGACGCATGCAGAGTTTTGAGTTGGAACACCGAGTGTAGACATTTAAGATGTAGGGGTATCTTTAAGGTTTTAAAAAATCAGGCATATAAAATGAAAGCAAATGCACATTGTATCCTTCTCACATCCATTACCTATTTGGAAACACTTTTCATGAGATATAATCTCTTCTTTCAAAAGCTCTCCCAGGAAGCTGCATAGGGGAGGGATGTGATTAATATTCAAAAGTAACTTAAATGAAACACCACTTGATATGAAATGTTTTTTGGGCTTGGTTATTTTTTAGGCCCACTTTATCTGTTTGTCTCTCTATTTGTGCTTTGAAATACACCAGAGTAGTTTAAAATATTCAGCATTTTAATAATTTTCAGGGTGAAGAAAACAAATTATTCTGGCCTGAACAATTGGAGTTTGTAAGGATGACATTTCCATATTTAGAAACTAACATTTCCATATTATGTACCGAACTTAGGTTAGCTACAGCTCTACAAGTAACAGAACACTCCTGTTAAGTTAATGCTACTGAAATTTTCTAATGTCCTATACTATATCTTCTGATTGTGTGTTTATTTTATGCTTACTGCAATAGTAAAGTCTTTAAGACGAAAGTACAAGTATTATGTGGATTGGTAGAAAGAGCAATTAAGTGGACTAGTAGAAGTGACTTCGGTCTTGACTTTTGTAAGATATATTTGTATCAAAACAGCTACACCCTATGTATGAATGTATGAATATCAGATTTCAAGTTTCTCTTTTTTGAGAACTTTGTGAGTGCTGGACTGTCTCTTTTGAGAGCATTTTAAGATTTTCTGTTTTTTTTTTTTAAAATCTCTTATGCCAACATGCATGAATATGTCCATCTTTGAATTTCATTTTCCCATGATCTATGGATGCCTTGGACATGGATTTACCATAACAAATCATATCACATTGGTCTTTCAGGTAGTTTTTTATTATGATGACTTGGTGAAGATTCCTTACTTTAGGTCGGAAATAGAAGAAAGCCTCACAGATGAGGCTATGCAGTTAAGGTATCTTGTTTGGTGTGGTTTTTCTTTTATTCTTACCAAATCATGAAATATACATCTTTGCTGTCATTCTTTTCCATCTTCTAATAAGTATGCATATACATTATTATATATCCCTTATATATTTGAAATCCAAGAGTGATGCTGGTGGTGAGGTGGTAAATCAGCCAGTGCATATGCCTTTGATTTTGCCTAAAGTTCCTGGTCGGTTCTACTATTATTTTGGAAAACCATTGGAAATGGAAGGTATGCTAAATTCATATTTAGTCATTTACAGCTCTGAATGTCCTTGAAAAATGTTGTTAAAAATAATTTTTCCTTCTTAAAATTAATGAGATATTTTTTACAGGGAGTAAACGATAACTTAAAGACGACAGACAAAAATCTCATGAGTTATATTTACAAGTGAAATCTGAGGTTAAGAGATGCATTGCTTATTTAAAGGTGAAAAGAGAAAGCGACCCCTGCAGAGGTATAGGGCCTCGACTATTATACTAGGCTACACATGGTTTTGGTTCTGAAGTTCCAACATTTGAAATTTGATTGTTTTGCACACACATAAAAAAGATAATTTTCTAATTGGTTCTGAACGGGCCTTTGCATTCCCTAGGTTAGAGGTAAAATATGAATATTGCCAGTAGTTTCAGAATTATTTTTAGGCCGAAAAGGCACGATTTCTGATAAGAGATAAAATGCAAATAATAGATTATTGGGGAAGGAGAACAACTACTGATGTTATATTTAAAAGGGATTTTCTTTTTTGTGTGCATAACACATGAAGTTCTAGGGTGTATCAAATTCCACTCACTGCAACTGAAAAATATCAAAATTTGGTATAGAGGTCTACGATTGAAAGTATCTCTAAGAACCGAGAAGTTTTTGGAAGCGTAATTTTTCTTGCGTGCCTACGTAGCATGTCCATGGGAATGTCACTTGTACTTGTAAAATAGAAAAATATTAGAGGGTTAGAACTTTTTAGAAGAATTAATATTAATTTTTTTAATTGTTTCTTGACAAGTGAGTGGTTCTTTGTTAATTAATTTAACTACTTACTTTGCATTCCCTTTTTTTTTGGTAGTGAGCCTAATCATACGAAGTTACCAACTTCGCAATTTACCATTAAGCATTTTGATTTAAAATTAAACTTTTATATATGTCAAATTATATATTTTAGATATATCAATTACTTGAATTTATATTGCAATAAAACAAATTATATTACATTGTTTTTTTCTTTTACATTTATTTTCAATTTAACTTAATGATGTATTTTACTCTTTGTTTTGGATTTATGAATTTGAACATTTCATTAATTACATGTATGTGTTAATTCAAATTTTGACGTTAAATAATATAAATGCAAACAATAATTGTTAAATTATCAATGGTAAATGATAAAAATAAAAAACAAATGATATAAACCATTGTTTATAAAATAGCATTTCTGACGGAAATATCCGTCGGAAATTTCCAACAGATAGTTAAAATTCATCGGTTAAAATTTCCTACGATCAATTTTCTGACGGATTTTGGTCTATTAGAAATCCGTCGGGAATTTTGACTTAGCGACGGATTTTTGAGGTTTCCGACGGATTTTGACCATCGAAAGTATGCTTTTTTTTGTAGTGTATATCTAGAAATTTGGAGGTAGTCTAAACAAAATTGACAATGATAGAGGTATGAAGCTTGTTTTCTACAACAATTATAAATAGCGACTAGTTATGCATAACATAATTTAACAATAACTAACCAGTTATGTGTAAAAGTCACTCACAACACTTTGAGTGGTAGTTGGAGTTGAAGCTAGAGCACTTTAAGCGTTAGAAGTTGGAGTATTTTCAAAATTAGCAGAAGATTATTCAACTTGTGGAGCATATTAAGAGCAATTAATCTCACCTTACAAATACGTGACATCTAACATAAATAACTTGTAAGCAACAATAAAAATAATTAATCAAATTTTAAAAAATATGTCACTGATGTTATTGTGGTTGCATTTGAGTTACAATATTTATTAAAGTAATTATGCTTATTAATTAATATGATGTTTATTATTATGTTTGTTCTAACTTATGTTTGCTTCTCTTTTTTTATGTGTTTATTATAATGTTATGCTTGTAACGATAAAAAAAAAAGGAAAAGAATGAAGATTAAATAATATTTTACTCTTAAATGAAATGAAATTTGAGATCAGACAAATTAGTCTAATAGAAATGTACTAATATTTTGATAAAAAAAAACTATTAACATTTTAATTCAATGGAAAATTACTAAAATTTTGATTCAATGGTAACTTATTGACATTTTGATCAAACGGAAACATACTGACATTTTGGTCCAAAAAAAATTATTGATATTTTGGCCCAATGGACAAATTCTGATAGTTTGATTCAATAGTAACTTATTGACATTTTGGTCTAATGATAACTTATTGACATATTGATCCAAACTATTCAACAACCATGTTGACAATCATTTTTTTGACATTTTCTTCTCTCTATATCACATAGGTTCTTTTATTAACGATAATAGATGAAAGTTAACTGATGGATGGATTTGTCGTACTTTTTTCACTTTCGGGAACTAAAATTTGAATTTTTATCTTTCGGGAATGAATTTATCAGCACTCCACACATTCATGGACGAAAATAAGTATTTACCTTTTTAAAAATTTTAGAATCAAATTAAATCATTTAAAATTAAAGAATCAAATAAAACTTTAAAAATAAATTAGGGTTGAAAATAATAATTTAGCCTAAAAACAATTAGTGTAATATTTTTTATTAATACATTATAACCATAGGCACATGATATGCCAAAAAAAGAAGACAAAGAACATATCAAAACTTTAAACTAACTCTTAAGTGTCTAATATCTCTGCATACGTTAGGTGTCTAATATCTCTGCATACGAGACAAGGACAGAGTACGAAGGCTAACAAAAATTTGTGAATGTGCTGTAAAAATATCAACTCATGTTGCTCTTGTTTTGTTCTTAGGCCAAGAACATTGTTTTACATTTGATAAAGTTTTTACACCAGAGCCATCACAACACAAGTTTTTGTAGACATTTCACAGCTTGTACAAAGTGGTCTTCATGGTTACAAGGTAATTTCAAAGTTCTTCTATAAACTGATACTGAAATAAACTGATAAGAAACTGGTTGAAAAGGCTACAAGATGAGAAACTTAATAAAGTGATACTGAAGTTAGCAGATGCAAAAGTTGTGTTGTGGTCCATTCAAGAAGTGTGCTCAAACAAGGAAGATAAGAAAAACACAGAAAATTTGTCTTCTGTAGGTAGGAAGAGAGGAAGGGTGAAACTAAAGAAGTTGCCCTTAAGCATTTGCACCTCCAAAGATAGGGCACAGCCAATGGAAGGTGTGAGAGCTAGAAGTGCTCCATTGACTGAGATGAACACTGGTGGCAATCATCATCCTGTTGGTAACATCCCTTTGTTTCCAATGGAACCATCGACTGAAAGAGTGATTCCAATTGAGGCTACAACAACATGCAAATGCCAGGAGTTCAAAGCACCGGCTTGTATCAAACAGAATAAAGCTGTGCAATCATAATATTCAAATTCAGATTTAAATTGAGATGACTGGGGGCTAGAGAACTACCATTACAGAAGTTGGTAGCTGAGGTAGAAATCATCAAGTTTTTTTTTTTACATATATGGTCTTCTTTTTTTGCTATCATCTTTGGTTCTGTAATGAATTTGAACTGACTAAATGTAAATTTAGATTTTTAGTTGCTTGCATTACTTCTTTCGGTTCAAAAGTTGTGCTTCAGGTTAATTGATGGCCAAGCTTGAGTTTAGATAGGAAGATGCCATGAATTGAACAGTTTTTCCATTTGTGCTGCTTATAAGCTTTTTATTCCATCTCGCATTTGTTCCTTATGCTCAAATGTCAGCTGCTGGTGTTTTTCATTTGTTGAGTTATTATTATATTTATATATTTATCCCTGTACATTTTAAAAGGTTCATTTTTTTAAACAATAAAAGGACTATAGCATAAACAATAAAATAGACTTATTAGATAGTCTTGTTTCTGTTATCACATTTTCCTTACGAAAGCTACTTCAGAGTTCAGACACAGAAAATTGACCCTCTTTTACTCAATTGGGAATTTATCTTCATATGTTCATTGATACTGATAAAACACTGGAAGGTGATTTCAAGTCAAATAAATGGAATGATATACAAAATGCTTCAGCAAATAATTGATCAATCATCTTGGAATTTTGTATATTTTTTCTTGGCTTTACATAGTTTCCTTGTGAACAAATAGAAACGTGATTGTTTAATGTTTTAAATATGTTGTAATGAAGAACTTTCTTAATGCTTTTTGATTTCAAATGATACAGGGGATTCCAGAAAATATTGTTGTTGGTTCTCATGTTTGGGTTGGAGATCCAGAACTAGTTTGGATTGATGGACAGGTAGTGAATATTAATGGTCAAGAAGCAGAAATTCAAACTAGTAATGAGAACAAGGTAATTTGAGATGTTTTATAAGTCACAACCTTTCAATCTAATGTTTCTAATTATCTCTAGTTCCACTTTGTGATGTTCAAGTTATAAAGGATTCTCGATATTTCAACTTCCTCATTTTGTGTTTTTGACATTTTATTTATTGTTTTAAGAAACATATATATTTGCAATGATTTTTGAGGAGGATCTTTCCCTTAAAATACCTAGCAAAGGGTAGACTAGAAAACTTTAATATCTGTAAAATAACCTCTCTTTAACATTTTCTGTCAACATCTTTAGTCCATGACATCATTAATCTTTATTTATAAAAGAAAGAAATCACCATTACATGAAGGTATTTTTATATTCTTATGGAATATAGGGATCTAACTGGTTAATTTGCACAGTCTATTTAAGAGGGATAGAGAAATGGGTGATTTTATTCTCCCTTCGTTTTCCAGTTGACTAGCATCTATGGTTTATAGTGCCCTCCTCAAGTTTCTAATGTATTTTCTTTTCTATAGTCCTTCTCTTTGTGGGGAACAGTTAGTTTCAGAGCCCTACAAAGGTAGAAGGGGATGGCTTAAACAGTGCAAGAAAGAAAGGAAATTCAAAGCTGTAGCCCCATTGTTATATTAGTTATCGATGATTTGAGAAAGCACTATTCATTTAAAATCGTATATACATATGGATCAACCATTTAATGCACTATTACTAGTCAATTTTGGAAAAGCAGAATTCTAAAACCCTTTATTTTAGGCCTTAGCACGGGGAGCCCAATGTGTGCATGAATGACTTCTGATGGGAAACATATTCTATCAGCATGTGAGGACTGTAATGTATATCTATGGAATGTTAGTCAAGAAGAGTCTAATCCCTTAAAAGCTAAGAAGTTTAGATGCATTGTGAACACTGCCTTTTTGGAGGGTCAAGTGGTGGCACTATCATGGTTCTAATGTAACCCTGCTGGAAATTAGCAAGTGGCCAAGGTTTTAGCTTGTCTTGGCACCCAGTCTAAATTGCCTTTAGGTACATAAGAATCTGACGGCCCCAAAAAGAGATGCAAAGTCATGTGTTAGGAACTTGGGAGAGGGGCCTATGAGATATTATTTTGATATGCTGTGGGTCTATTATTTTGCGAAAAGATGAAAGAAGGAGATTGAAGAGCTATTGGCTCCAGTTCTCACACTATAAGATGTCGTTGCCCATTCTATATGGCTTTCTTTCCCTATTCGAAATTTCCAAAAGTTTTGTGGTCTACATTAAAGTTATCATTCACTAACACAATCTTATTGGAATCTAATAACATGAGTACAAAACCAAATTTCCAATAGCTAACAAGTCACAGTTAACAATGACAGAATCAACATCCAGAATTCTGGATCTATGTTGACACATCTATCATAAAAATACAATATCTATTTAAAATTAAAAATATATGAAGATTGGTTTTATTATTAGGAATTGCATACCATAATTTTAATATTATGTAGGCATTCAAGAACAAAATAACATTATTTCTATGACTTGACAATTTGAACTAAACACACGTAAGAAATATGACAATACGAAAAAGTCTGAAGAGAGCCCATATAATAACAGCCTGGAACCAATAGAAACAGATGCAAAACTGTTTTTTCAGATTCAGAAGATACGCATCTTTGTGTACTTAGTTTGTATGTGTGACCTTTTTGTACTTAGTTCCAAATAACAGCCTGCAGTTGATACATGTATACTATAGTAACTTGTTTCACACAATTTATTTTTTTTCAAAGGATGGTTATAAAAACACTACTACATTAACATGAACAATGAGTGGAAAGGGATTGCAGCATGTTTGGAAATCACTTTGTCAATATCAGCGTATTAGAGCATGTTTGGAAATCAAATGGGATACCAATTGGGAAAGAGGGTTTTTGGTTTATGTAAAGGTACAACCACAAACAATTCAAATACTAACAATTAAACACAAAAGGGCACGATTTTCACTTATTTTGGTTCAAATCCTTTTTGCATATTGAACGATGACATTGTTAGGGCAAGTGAACAAGTCGATACTCACATATTCAAGCATTACCAAAGAACAACTCAAAAACCCTAAATACTATAACATATTGCACCATTACCAAAACAGAACTCAAAAAATTTGACATCCTTACCTTCAGGAACACTCGAAAGGTGGCAACGCCACTCAAAAAGGCACGACTTTGCCTACGTCGCGGTACCGGTGGTGGGAGCAGTAGGTCCACTTCAGCTTCAAGTAGTTCACGGCGAGAACCAAAAATGTTAGGGTGGTAGCGGGACGAAGTTCACGGCGGGATGAAGTAGTTCAGGCAATAGCGGGGGCGCTAGGTTTTTGGAGGGTAAGTAATTCAGGCAATAGCGGGGGCGCTGGTGTTTACTGCGAGACTATATATAAAGTCCAAAATTTATGACGGTGTTTAGTAACACCAACTTTGTATTTTTATTTCTAGGACGGTGTACCTACAAGCACCGTCTTTGATGACTTCTATCAACACTACAACGACGGGGTTGAGGACAAACGTCGTTGTACATCAAACGCGCCACATAAAAAACTTAAATAATTATGTAATTGCCACCGTGTTAACAACTACGACGGGTTCTTCAGCACCGTCTTAAAAACTGTGTCGTCGAAAGACCTTTTTCTAATAGTGTGGTCATATTCGTATAGCATGGACAATCTTCATAATAATCAGATGTACATGAAGGCACACAATTACACCTTTGATAACACGTCCCACATGCTCTCTTACATAGATTTGGCCTTCACGGTAACTGACATCTCCAATTACATTCAACACCACAATCTGCATTACATTAAAATAATGAACCAACTTCAATTAATAATTTGAAATTATAAAAAAATAGTTGATTGTTCAGTAAAAGTTTATTGCTGAGACACGAAGGAATTAAATAAATCTTAGATTAATTAATCCTTCAAATTATGAGTCCAATATTTTATTTCTCATATTTTAATTATACTTTGTTAAATTCTAGTTTTTATAAAGTAACATTTGGATAAAGTGTGCGGCAAGGAAGGATAAAGTAAAAAAGAATTAGAGTTTAATGTATATTTATTGATATTAGAATTTTTTTTACATCAGAAATTATTATGATAAATATGATTTTTAGAATAATTATTTTAAAATTTAACAAACTTATCAATGATATTTTATGATATTTTTTTATTGCGTGAAAGTATATAGATTATTTTTTCAGAAAACTAAATGAATAAAACTTTGTAAACTAAGAGACTAATAAAAAAATTTAAATTTTCATTTTATTGAAATATCGAATCTATATAATAAAAAACTTCGTACCCCATTGCCCAGAGGCTCTTCGCTATGCGAAGGTATAGGGGAGAGATATTGTACGCAGCCTTACCCTTGCATATGCAAAGAGGCTGTTTCTGGATTCGAACCCATGACCAACAAGTCACCAAGGCACAACAAGTCACCTCATTTTTTGAATAGAGACATTTTTTTTCTAACATTTCAATTAAATAAATCATTTATTGATGATACTTTAAATACATGTTAGGATTAGAATTCAATTAGACAAAAAATAATGATAAAACTATGAAAAATTGAAGGTTGGACTAAAATTATTTATTTTCAAAATTTGAGAGACTAAATGTCTCTATTTTAAAATGGAGAACCAAAATTATATATTAAACAAAATAAGGAGACCAAATTTTATTTTAGCCTTTTATTTCTAAAATAAGTATTTTGTAAATTATAATTTGAAATATAAAAAATTCAAATGTACATTTATTTGATAACTATATAAGTTAAATTTATGAAATTAATTTTGCGGTGTATTTCTATGCTTCAATTTAAATAGCGTGTTGTTACTTTTAATAAGGGGACTAAAATAAAATTTTAGTCTTTTAATTTTCAAATGATTATTTTAAAATTTATAATTTGAAAATATATATAAAAATTCAAATGTACATTAATTTGATAACTATATAATAATTATGTTCATTGTCTCTTAGTATTTTTTGTATACAACTATATATATTTACCTGTTGTTAAGAGTTACTTCTAAAAGAATTATGATTTGTATTATGTATAGAAAGATAAATATAAGAATTACATTAACATGGTCAACGATGAAATGTTTAATAAAATACGTCAATGAACTATAATTAATATGTTTAATGTTTTCAGTTATAATTTCATAAAAAAAAAGTTAACAATTTATTTTATAAACATTTTTTAGGGTTTTAACATTCAAAACACACAATTTCAAATTAAGTATATCTTTATACTTAAGTCTAAGTTTTAACAATATGCAGTACGTACAAATTCCATGATTAAGCAAAAGCAAATTTAAACATTCATGGGATGGATACTAGTTAGTTTTGATAGAGCAAGTGATAGAAAGGAGATCTTGACAAATATTTTTTTTTCTCAACAAGGTAAAAAACCAGGATCAAGAGGCAAGTTGGTGTCCAATTGTTCAGAGCGTGATAGTAGTGCAATTTCTTGGTTTGCACCTTGGCCAACAATTAATCCAAGCAAATTGTGGTTTCACTAAAAGAAAATTGACTTTTAGCTACACACAAAATTTGTCATTATAAGTCAATAATCTATAGGTAAAAGCATAATTGACATTTACCTAGGAACGCTTTGCTCATCGACTTTTATAGGTTATATTGTGATTATTTTTAGTCTGTATGTACAAGTTTTACCTACTAACATATCTTTACCTATGATAATACCTACAATTTATTTTAGGTGTAGATGTAGGTAAAAGTCTTTAATTTATATTTATAGTCGTTAATTACAAATATAAGTTATTAGCTTGTAACTATAATCTTTAAGTGTAGGTAAAAGTCATTAACATGTACCTACAACATCCAATTATAGGTAAAAGCCTTATAATAATAAAAATATATATTAAAATAAATATACTTTATTTTCTTATTAAATTTTATAAAAAAAAATACAATATGGAACTAAACTAACAAAGTCAGTGGTGTTTATTTTCTAGAATAAATACAATATGGAAACTTAAAGTACGGCATTACTCATGATGAAGCATGTTTACATTACAAACTGTTACATGATTAAATAAAAGTATTAAGTTTATATTCTCCACATGCTTGCTTTAGAATTTTTTAACATCTTCCTTTTTCTATTGCACTTCTCTCACTTAATGCATTCTCAACTTTCACCCTCTCAGGAACAAAATCTGAACAAGCAAGGGCAATGTAAAAAACCTAATAGGTAGGGTAAGATGAATGCAGGGAACGATAAACTTAAGAATATAATAGCATTGCAACAAGGATACAAAATTACCATAAAGAAAGTCATTTCCTTTGCTTGCTTACAAAATCTTATGAAAAAAGAAAGCAGGTGACGAATCAATGAGTGAAAGATATTTAATAGACTCGACAAGCAAGTAAGCAGACACAAATAAGTTCCATAATTCACATTACATGGAAAGAATTCTATATTTACTGTTATGAATGTGATTATAACTACAACTTATAAGCCTTCAAACTCACAAGCCTTCAATATTTTCAACTAATATAAAGAAAAATATCCTTGAGTTCCCAAAACATAGATATTAAGGTCAATGTCGGAAAAAAAAGCAATTAGAAAATGTTATTGAATCGTCAAGGCGAGAGTAGCAACCTCCTACTCCTTTTAGACTAGGCACTTGATAGACTATGGAAAGATGACTTATGAAAACAATACACTTTTTAAGTAGACGTAACCTTAACATGATTGCTCCAATAACAACTAAGATGTTCAAAAGATAATTCCAGTGAGTATTGAGTAACACGACAACCTTCTTTTTAATTAACAAAGTTTTTAAGATAAGCCAAAGATTTTATAAAAGGCTTACACTGCACACAAGAAGTGGTGCAGATCGGTAGAACAAGAAACAAGAAAAATCTCACAGTGACACATTCTAAAACAGTTTTGGTATAACCGTCTTATTATGTGCATAGTAAAAAACAAGTTTTTTAGTAGTGTACCGTGAGGTAATTTATCATCATAGTTTGAATTTCATGGGCTATTATTAGATCTATTAAAAAATATAGGTTTCTTCTTCCAAGAATTACTACCTTGAGCCGATTCATTGTGGTTTGAATTGTTGGAGCTGTTATAAGGTCTATTCACAGATGCAGGTTTCATCTTCAAAGAATTGCTACCTTGAGAGGATTCATCATAGGGGGTTGTCACGTTAGCCTTTGAAAATGTCTTAGTAAGTGGTACACTACAATTGTCTCCACTGTTTTGGGGCAATCCTAAGTCGATTAAAGTTCTTCTCTTGAATTTTATGTGTTCAATCCTAGTTGTATTGGGGCAATCCTAAGTCGATTAAAGTTCTTCTCTTGAATTTTATGTGTTCAATCCTAGTTGTAGTTGTTGGTGATGATGTTAAATGATTAGAACTAGACATGAATTCAGGGTGTTTGTCAACAAATGGTGTGCAACTAGGTGACAAAGGGACTGAATTATTGTTCACATTCTTTCTAACCAATGGTGTAGGAATTCTGCCAAACATTATAAATCCTTCATTGTCATCAGATGTATCTACCAATGGACCATCAGCTATAACCTACATTTGAATGATGAAAATTAAAATCAACAGAACGATTGTTGTTAACTGAGTTATTACTAGTGAAATTTAATCTTAAATAAATGCAGAATAGAAAGCCTAATACAATTTTTATTGAATCCTACAAGCCACAGCCAAATTAAAGTAAAATAGAATCACATAGTCATATTATATAAATCAACAAGTCGTTTGTGTAAGTGAAACTAGATTCAGTATTTTTAATCAAGATCTCGGTTCAAGTCTTTGGGTGAAAAATGTGGTTTGGAGGAGAAATCACACGATGCTCCGCACAAATATCATGTGACAAAAAAAATACTTTATAAAGAACTCTTAAAAATAAGAAATTTAATTTTAATTAAAAAAAATCAAGTACCAGTATTTTTTAAAAAGTGATGAAATAATTAATGAAAACAAAATTAATTTCTATTATTATGAAATGTTGCCAAAGTAAAATTAAACATTTCAAACCCTAATTATTTCCAAAAGCTAAAATTTCACATTTTCGTTCCAACAAAAAAACCAAATGAATAGGACTTGAAGTCACAAATGTTATAATTTTTAAGTCAAGCATTCCATTAATATTAATGTTAACTTAAGAATCAAGTAAACTACAATTTGTTCCCACAATTTTCTTTATTAGGAGAGAAAGAGAATAAATAGAAAAAGGAAAAACCAGCAAAGGCATGTGCAAAAAAGAAGAAAATTCAAAATCCGAAACTAGTAACAAGGTGATTCAATTAATGTATCCATAAGACTCGCCGAACCCTACATTTGAGTTTAGAAACTCGAAATCAAATGCAGAATTGGAATATTCTATGAAATTTTCCCTCTGATCTAGCGAGGCATGATTAGGAATCTGATTAAGAGGAAAAGTCCTCGCAAAGAGAAAACCAATGAAAGTAAGTTTAGAATTGAAATGAAGTTAAAAGAAATCGAAAGAGAAGGAAGAGGAAGCTTACTAATCAAAAATAATTTGGATTGCAAATGGAAGTTGCGAGAGAGGGATCTACTACCAGTGGAGTGGTTGATGAAGAAAAGAGGATAATGAACAATTTCGAGTTGTGAAATGTGTTGACATTAACGAAACAAATGTATTTGAGAAAGAGGAGAAAAAGAAATGGAAACCCTAGATTTGAGAAAAAAAAAGTGAGAAGACCTTTTTTTTTTTACAAGAAGACCTCGTGTTGTTAAGTATCTAAGGGACTTTTAAAAATAATTATTTTAATGTGTGAAGCTTTCTATCATGGTTAAATAAAAGGGAGTATAAGGAATACATTTAGATGTGCCATGCGTAAACGATGGATTCACGACACAAATTTTGCGGCAGTTACATTGACTGACAATAAAATATTCATTTTTTAAGAGAGTTTGACCTACACTAAAGAATTGTAGGTAGCAGACTTTTGAGGTTTAACCTATACCAACTAACTGTAGGTACAAGTTTTGTGGGGTATTACCTACATTGTGTATTTGTAGGTGAAAACTTTTTAAATTTTATCTATTCCAAGTGATTGTAGGTGCAAGTTTAAGATTTTATCTACACCAATAAATTATAGGTATAAATTTTTTAAAATTTTACCAACACTGAGCATTTGTAAGTAGGAGTCATTTTAAGTACATTTCAAAATATGTGGTTGCTGCCATGACTTTCCCCTTGTCATTTCTAAACACAACTTCCAGCCCAGTACCATAACCTGACTGCATTGATGCATCAAAATTGGGCTTGATTTGACCTTGTTGCAGAGGTTTCCAGCACAACCTAGCAAGGCTCCTATCAATCCTTGAAACTTTTTGTTGGACATGTAGGGAACTTGCTTATGCCAAGAGCTGTAATAGAGGTATGTTATTTCCTTCAAAAATAAAGAGGTTTCTTGCTTTCCAAATGATATATATTAGCTCAATAACTTTGGCCACACATTCTTTATCATCAAGATCCAGAAGCTTACCCATCCAATTTGTAAACCTTACACCCTCCTCCAGGTTTATTCTGATACTAAGTTAAGATTCAAACCATATACCTCTGATCTTTTCACATGTAAGAAGTGCTTGAGTCCCATCTTCTTCATGTATCCCACATCTCGGGCAAATAAGGTCAATTAAAATCTCTCTATGGTTAAGGTTTTATCTCACTGACATTGCATTGTGACAAGCCCTCTACATTATGTGCATATATTTTGCTGGAATTGGAAATTTCCACAGCTTAGCCCATATATTTCCTGGAATAGCGCTTGCCGATGCTTGCTGGGAAGCAATTTTGATTGTAGCAATGTTATATCCTGTCTCAAAAGAATAACAACCATCTTGAGTCAATTTCCAAATCAGTTTATCTATAATTGTTGATTGTCTAATTGAAATAGCAGTTATATGATCTCTGACAGCCTCTCAAAAGAGAGAGTTAATGAGCTAAACATCCCATCTCCTTATGCTAGGGCCAATTCAATATGCCACCAGCATATCCTCATTTTGAGCTATGTCTCAGCTTTCATATATGCAATCTATTATCTACCCATATTAGGCAGCCATTTGTCCTTTCATATCTTGACCTTGTGACAAACTACTTTTTGAGTGATATTTTGTCTCATTTACATGTATTTTCTTGACAGAACTCACATTTGCACACTAATTTTATATTGCATGAGTATAGCCGCTCAATTGAATGAAAGGGTTGGAAATTTCATGCTTTTATAAAGATCTAAAGACTTGCACTTGATAACAGTCATGGTACATTTATCACGATTGTGATAAGTAACACGTCCATGGAAAAAAGATAACTATCCTCCAAAACATCGCCAACTATCCGACAACGATCCTGGTAAATTCCACCACGGCCATGGTCAACCCATGAGGGTCATAGTCAACTTTTCAAACACGGTCATGGTGGATTTCACCACAATCATAGTGTGCCTTTTCGCACTGATATCTTTTAGGAACTCATAAATAAGGGTTGTATCTTGTATCCTTTGATCACTTTTATCTTTTTACGAATTTTGAGAGAACCTTGAGAGTTTTTAAGAGTTATGAAACATAGGAAACACCATGAGGACAGATCATGTTCATCGTTCCTACCTTATTGATATGTCTATGTCTATTTTGTATAGGATTTCTAGTTTTTCTTTGACCATGAGTGGCTAACTCCCCTAGTCTACGAATGTAACTATCCAATTGTGCCCCTTTCTCTATTCTTAATGGAATCCCTCAGTGTTCTTTACGTTAATTAATTCTCTACACTTTTTCTTATTATTTAAATGGGAATTGATCAATCCTATGTTTAATCAAATGTATTGTGGTGATCATCTATGTATGCTTGGTAGACCTAGGTAGAGAATATTTTACACCAAGTTGCATGATCAAACCTTTTGGATAATTTTTGATAGATTAATTAATCTTTAATTAATCATCCCTAGAATTATTTATATTCTTTGACTTAAATTGATATATCAATTATCATCAGAGTATTAATTTAAGGCAAATAACATCTTTTGACCTTGATCGTAGGATTTAGTTGATTTTGGAAATATGTAATTAACCGTGGGAGGAATTCCATAGGAACTTGGATTAGGGAAAAATTGATTCAAGCGAATCATAATCCTCAATTGCTTTTTATATCATTCAAATCTCTCTTTTGCACATTTTACTTGTTTTTCTTTAAAACCAAAACCATATAAATACTTCAATTCCTCTTATGATTAATCCAACTATTTAGTTTAATAATTTTGATTAATTGGGAACATAATTGGTCCTTAGGGTTCGATATTTGAACTTTTAGTCTATTGTTACTACTATGTAGGGTATACTTGCCCTTGTGCGAGCATTATTTTTATGCATCAAGTTTCTGGCATCGTTGTCAGAGACTAGTTATGGAAATTTTTGAGTAGTTTAATTTTGTTAAACCGAGCAATTTTTGTTCATAGAGATTCATTCATTATTTATTTAATTTTCTGCTATTTCTTTTTCTTTTATTCTTTTTATTTCTTGTTACACTTGATCCTCTACTCTACTTTTTAGTGCATGCAAACCAGGTCCCCAAATCCACCACTACAGTATGAACTTGAAATTAACATGTTAATCCAAATGCTTCATCTAAAAATTTGTAGAGAAAGAGAAAGAGCAATAGCAGCTAATTTGACTCAAACCCTTATGGACTACCTCACTCCTACTTTGGGCCATCCAACTCCCCGATCTACTTGAGGGAGTCACATTTGACTTCAAGCATGGATTCCTACGAATGCTAGAGAACAACATGCTTAGTGGAGCTGCCCATGAAGATCCTATGCAGCACCTAAGGAAGTTCATCAAGTTGACCAACACGGTGAGACAAAAATATGTACCGATAGAGTATGTTAGACTTTATGCTTTTCCCTTTGCTCTCAATGGGAAGGCATGGGACTAGTTGTGTTCACTACTGGAGAATGACATCACTACTTGAGAATGGAATTAGTGCACAAATACCTTCTTAAGGAGGTATTTCTTGTAGAAGCAAAGCTTCATGGTGAATCAAGAATGATTCAAAGATGTTTTGATGATAACAAAGATGATAACCAAAGATGATAACAAAAGATGATGACAAAGGTGATGACAAAAAGCTCAAAGGTCAATCAAAGGATGAGTTCAAGATGTTCAAGAAGGAATCAAGAACAATTCAAGACTCAAGAGGAAAAGTTGAAGAACACTTCAAGATTCAAGAAGAAGGATGAATTCAAGAATCAAGATTCAAGGATCAAAGATTAAGATTCAAGATTCAAGACTCAAGAATCAAGAGAAGACTTAATCAAGATAAGTATGAAAAGGTTTTTTCAAAAAATGAGTAGCACATGAATTTTTCACGAAACATGTTTACCAAAGAGTTTTTACTCTCTGGTAATCGATTACCAGATTGCTGTAATCGATTACCAGTAGCAAAATTGTTTTGAAAAAGTTTTCAAATTGAATTTACAATGTTCCAATTAATTTCAAAAAGCTGTAATCGATTACAATGTTTTGGTAATCGATTACCAGTACCTTTGAACATTAAAATTCAAATTCAAATGTGAAGAGTCACATCCTTTCACATAAAAGCTTTGTGTAATCGATTACACTAATTTGGTAATCGATTACCAGTGATTGTTTCTGAATAAATCAAAAGATGTAACTCTTCAAATAGTTTTGGACTTTTTCAAATTGGTTTTTAAGTTTTTCTAAAAGTCATAACTCTTCTAATGGTTGTCTTGACCAGACATGAAGAGTCTATAAAAGCAAGGCTTTGTTTTGCATTTCAAGTATCTTGAATACTTTTCCAATCAATCTATTACAATTCTTTACAAGCCTTGAATCTCTTTGAACTTCTTCTTCTTCTTTGTGCCAAAAGCTTTCCAAAGTTTTTCTGGTTTTCCAAACCTTGAAAACTTGTACTATTCATCTTTTCATTCCCTTCTCCCTTTGCCAAAAGGAATTCACCAAGGACTAATCGCCTGAATTCTTTTTGTGTCTCTCTTCTCCCTTTTCCAAAAGAACAAAGGACTAACCGCCTGAATTCTTTTGTGTCTCCCTTCTCCCTTGTCAAAGAATTCAAAACGACACAGTCTGAGAATTCTTTTGATTCTTCCCATTCCCTTATACAAAAGTGTTCAAAGGACTAACCGCCTGAGAATTCTTTTGTATCCTCATTCACAAAGTATCAAAGGTTTAACAGCCTGAGATCTTTGTCTTAACACATTGGAGGATACATCCTTTATGGTACAAGTAGAGGGTACATCTACTCGGGTTTGACTGAGAACAAGGGAGGGTACATCTCGTGTGGATCAGTTCTAGTGGAGGGTACATCCACTAGGTTCAAAGAGAACAAAGGAGGGTACATACCTTGTGGATCTTTGCTTGTAAAAGGATTTTTACAAGGTTGAAAGAAATCTCAAGGACCGCAGGTCGCTTGGGGACTGGATGTAGGCATGGGTTGTTGCCGAACCAGTATAAAAACTCTTGTGTGTTTGTCTCCTTCTTCCCTACTCTTTTACTTTTCGCTGTGTATTTAATTTCCGCTTTTACTTTTGGTTAAGTTTCTCTTCTACTCCTTATTCTCTCAAACAACATAAGTAAAAGCCTTAGAAGAGTAATTTTTTAATTAGTAAAGGTTTAGGAATAATTAATTCAACCCCCCCTTCTTAATTATTCTGAGGCCACTCGATCCAACATTTCTCTCCCATTAAAGCGGATCAATACATTAGAGATATTGGAAACTTTGTGTAAAGGGAGTAAGAGAGTCTACCTGAAGTTTGGGAAAGGTTGCAAGAGATGATCAGAAGCTATCCATACCATGGAATTACTCAACAAAGGCTAGTTCATATTTTCAATGGTAAAGCGTCTTCACATAATAGGACAAGCTTGGATGCTGCTTGAGCAACCTTAGCCCCTTGTTGATGCCATTAGAATCATTGAAGACATGTGCTCTAACCCCGACAACAACTCAAGGGATATGAGGATTATGAAGAAAGGCATCAATTAGATGAGGATGGATTAATCCCAAACTAAATTAGGAAAGCAGATACACGCTCTATCACTGAAGATTGAGACACCCATGAGAGCTTAAGCTCAAGTCCCCATTACAAAACCTTCATTCTCAACCTATAATAAATGTGGGATTATGCATGTTCCAAGAGAATGCATTATTGATGAAAGCTAGTGGCAACCATGGATGAGATCAACTTTGTTAGGGGAGGAAATAATTCTTATAGTTAGTACCCCAACAATTTCAATCAAAAATAGGGCTTCAGGCAGAGTCAGGGAATGTTTAGGTCTCAACCTATTGATAACTGTTATTTATAGGTATATTTTGGGATTAAATTATATAGGAATTGATAATTTTTCTCTCCTATTTCTTCCTTTTTGTACAAATAATTGTTATTTTAACATCATTTAAGTTTTTGTGTATAAAATATTAAAAGTTGTTGAATTTATGATGCTTATTAAGTAAAGTAAAGCCCAAAAGAGCAAATTGGAATTCTGAAGAGGCACACTTAGCGTGTCCTAGGTGCTCAGCGTGATGCATAGGCTCAGCAGAAAAAGCACGCTTAATGTCAGGAAGATAATGCAGGAAAGTGAAGGCTAATTCAGGCAACAGGCACGCTTAGTGCGAGGATTACCACCATACTCGCTAAACGCGGAAATCACGCTCTGCGTGAAGGTTGCGTGAAAACTAAGCTGATCTACACTTATAAAAGAAGGAGAGAGAAGAAGGAAAAAACACACAGAAAATTCAAGAGAATATAATTCCTTATAGAAGACAAATGCTAGAAGAAAGAGAAGCAAGCATTAGAAGCCATTCCTTCCCTCCATTCCCTTTCTCAATTCCCCTTTTACTAAATATTCTCCTCTTGCAATTGTAAAGCCTCCTATGACAATGATCGGCTAAACCCCCCTTTTGTTGGGAACTTGGCAGCCAACTACTTTTGATATAATTTCTCTTCCTATCTATTTAATATTATTACTTTTGCATTATCCTTTCTTGTGCTTAATATTATTGCTTGTGACTTGATCACCCATTTGCATGGTACGTTTTAGGGGTAGTGTTGGGAAAATTTATTTTCTAATAGAACTGAAAAATGGTATCTAACTAAAGTTGTCACTAGGGATATGTTGATTTTGTTTAGCCTGTTATATATCTCTATTCTTAATGCAATTTAACTATTTGCTCTCTGCACAGGGATTTGGGAGAAAAGTAGATAAATTAGGCTCTTTCACTCGAAGGATCTTGGTTACAACACATTAGTAGATGCATGTGCAAATTAAAATAATTATAAATAGAGAAAAATCATCAATATTACATCAAGAGTAGCTCTAGTAGGCTAAGTTTCAAACATTTTCATCTTTTGAATTTAACTTTTATAATAATATTGGTTTTTCTCATCTTTTCTATTTTTGATTATTTAATTTAATTTCTTCCCTTGTTTATTTTAATTTAATTTTTTTCCAATTTAATTTACTGTTTTTCTACAACCTTTTCCAAATCTTGTTCTTAATTAAATTTTCATCTACTTACGTACAAACAAAGTTCCTATGGATTCGACACTCAGACTTCCATTTTAACTTTACTACTTGTGATAATTTGGTGCACTTGCCAATAGTCTAACAAGTTTTTGGCGCCGTTGGCGAGGACTTTGTTCTTTGTACTTGGTAATTTGGATATTATAATTTTAAAGCAATCATTTTTTTAATTTTTATTTTTTCTTTAATTTTTATACAAAAATTTAAAATTTATTTATTCACTCTCTAATCTTAATTTTTAGTGTTTGTTTTCATTTTTTACCTTGATAACCTCACGGTAGTGTTTTCCTTTCTTGTATACGAGAAAACAATCTTGTTGCATTGGATCTAGAGATTGAAGCAACATGTAGAAGAAACAACGTTGTAAGAAGAAAGAGAGAACAACAAGGGAATCAAGAACCAGCATCCTCTGTATCATCTTCTTCTTTCCCACATCCCAATTTTGAAGAACACATCATGGCAAAGGACCGGCCACAGAGAATCACTCTAGAGGACTACTCTAGTTCCTCTACACCTCAATACTTCACAAGCATAACATGGTCCAAAGTTCAAGCTGCCAACATCACTTACCCACATTCCTTCATCCAGTTGATTCAAGGCAATCTTTTCCAGGGGCTACCCAAAGAAGATCCATATGCCCACCTTGCTAAATACATAGAAATTTGCAGCATGGTGAAGATAGCAAGAGTTCTAGAAGATGCCATCCGCTTAACCTGTTTTCTTTCTCCTTGGTTGGTGAAGCAAAAAGATGGTTGCACTCATTCAAGGGAAATAGCTTACGCACATGGGAAGAGGTGGTAGAGAAATTTTTGAAGAAGTATTTTCCAGAGTCCAAAATCACAGAGGGGAAGGTGAAGATCTCTTCATTCCACAAATTCCCTGATGAATCATTGAGTGAAGCTCTTGACTGCTTCCATGGTTTACTTCGGAAGACTCCTACCCACGGGTTCAGTGAGCCTGTTCAGCTAAATATCTTCATTGATGGCTTGCGACCCCATTCAAAGCATCGTCTCGATGCCTCCTCTGGTGGAAAGACCAACTTGAAGACACCTGATGAAGCTATGGAGTTGATTGAAAATATGACAGTCAGTGACCATGCCATCCTCCATGATTAAGCCTACACACCCACAAAGAAGAGTCTTCTTGAGCTCACATCACAAGATACACTACTAGCTCAAAACAAGCTCCAAGCAAATAGAGACCCTCACAAAGACACTGAACAAGCTTTCTCAAAAATTCCATGCAGTGCAACCTGCTCATTCTTCAATCATGCAAATTGGGGGATGCAAAATCTGTGGTAGGGCCCATGAGTCAAGCATGTGGATGGCTCAATATGATGCATCTAAAAAAGTCAACTATATGATCAATCCAAACCGTCAAGAGTTCCATCAAGGAGGACCTCCAGGATATAATCAAGGGGGAAATTTATCTCAAGGCCAAGGTTGGAGATCCCATCCTAGGAATAACTGCAACAAAGATCTAGGCAGTCCATCTATTTGGCCTCCCAATCAAGGGTCTAATTTGTATGAGAGAACCACCAATCTAAAAGACACTTTGACTTATTTTATGCAGGTTTCTCTGTCAAATCAAAAGAGCATTGAGTCCACCATCAAGAATCTGGAGGTACAAGTGGGCCAATTAGCTAAGCAATTGGCTGAAACGTCCACGGGCAGTTTTATGGCCAACACAGAGAAGAATCCAATGGAGGAGTGCAAGGTAATTTTCACTAGGAGTTAGAGGAGGGAGAGTGTTGAGAAGAAAAAAGAATTGAGGAAGTATTGGAAGATGTGAGTAATGAGGAAGGAGAAGATAAGTGTGAAAAAGAAAAAAAATAAGAGTAAGGAGAGTGGTGATGAGGTCTTAACCACTAAGACCAAAAGTCAGTTAACTCGGGAGGCTAGAAAGAATATACCACTAGTCCGAGTGAAGGAAGTCCCATATCCCTTGGTGCCATCAAAGAAAGAGAATGAGCAATATTTTGCTCATTTTCTTGACATCTTCAATAAGTTGGAGATCACCATTCCCTTTAGAGAGGCCCTACAATAGATGCCTTTATATACCAAATTCTTGAAGGACCTTCTCACAAAGAAAGGGTAAAATATCAATAATGAGAGCATTATGGTGGAAGGAAATTGTAGTGCAGTGATCCAAAAGATTTTACCACAGAAACTGAAAGACCTAGGAAATGTAGCCATCCCATGCTCTATTGGGGACGTGTCAGTAGGTAAAGCTCTCATTGATCTGGGAAAAGCATTAATTTGATGCCCCTCTCTATGTGCCGGAGAATAAAAAATATGAAGGTTGCTCCTACTAAAATGACTCTTCAATTAGCAGACCCTTCAATTACCAAACCATATGGTGTAGTTGAAGATGTCTTGGTTAAGGTTCGTCGGTTCACTATTCCAGTGGACTTTGTGATAATGGGCATAGAAGAGGATTCTGATATCCCTTTAATATTGGGCAGAACATTCATGCTTACTGCAAAATATGCTATGGACATGGGGAACGACAACTTCGAGATGAGTGTAGAGGACCAGAAAGTCAACTTCAACTTGTTTGAGGCGATAAAGAATCTTAGTGATAGCAAGACTTACTTCAAGATGGAGGCAATTGAGCAAGAAAATGAAGCCAAGCCCGTCATGAATTCTGCAGACCCTTCCATTGTCTTCCTAGGGCCAAGGCAGGTCAGGGCCCGAGTCACTACAGCCGATAAGCCTTCTCTTTCTTCCTCTAAACTGGAGTAGATCCTCCCCATGCTGCAGAGCCTCCACCACAACCAGTAGTTACTAATGCAGAGCCTCCACCATCTCTCCCTCTAGTAGCTGGTGATGACGCTACAGGCATTCCTAGCCCAGGTTGCTTGGCCAGGAGTCTAGCTTCCTTCTGTCAGGGGGGTGACACCTCTGGCGCTATTGATGATGATGTTGTAGATGCAGGAGTAGATGATGATTATGTTGTAAACATCAATACTACTCAGGAAGCTTGGGATCCAGGGCCGCCACAGGATTGCAACCCATTTTTTTATCAAGACTTTTTCCTTTATTTTTAGTTTTATTTTATTTTAGTGTAGTTTATTTTATCTTATTTGCAATTTATTTTCTCGCATTTGGATAGTTTAAATTCAATAGTTTAAATTCAGCCATTTAATAATTTTAATATAGTTTGATGCATGATAGAGAAGTAGGTACTTATTATTGGTTGCAACATCTTTTGGGTGAATCAATTGCATGAGTGAGATGAACTACATACTAACGAATATTTTTGTGAAATTTCTGATTCTCATGTAAGCAAGTGTTAGTGTAAGTGATGGAGTGTGAATTAACCATGCAAGAGTGAAGAGGTTAGTATTTCTGACAGAAAATCATGGAATGTGAACCTGAATACTTCATAAAAATCAATGAGTTGTGTGAACTTTAAACTATGAGAGAACGACTGGTTTTAATTTCCTAATTTTGCATGATTCTTGGATTGTTTGAATGCATGTATGATGTGGAGATGATCAAGGCCCTATTTGATATTTTATTTTGGCTACTTAGCCAAAAAAACCATCCTGTGAATGAATGTATCCCTTGCACCCTTTTTAGCCTAATGTAAATTATTTGTCATTGGAACCCAAGTCTAAAAAGTTAATATTGACTAACTACCCTTTCTTAGTTTGTAGGAGAGTACTCATGAATCCAAACAAATTTGTCCCAAATTTGAGGGAGTGTTTTTGGGTGAATTTCTATTGCAAG
The DNA here is from genome assembly GCF_004193775.1 of Glycine soja. NCBI lineage: Eukaryota > Viridiplantae > Streptophyta > Magnoliopsida > Fabales > Fabaceae > Glycine > Glycine soja. The sequence goes on along the minus strand of NC_041002.1, from coordinate 26,990,237 downwards.
AAAATGAATAAACAACACAAGCAAATTAAGTCACAATATATGGTATTACTCCAGCCGAGTATGAATGTCTTACGTATCAAAAAAAAATTCTTGTTATTTTAAAGAATAAAAGCTGGGGTAAACCATCATCAAAGAAAATGGTTGTGCTGAAAAAGAGTAGTAAAGCAATAAAGTTGGTGTTGTGGAAAAAATTATGAGTTATGGTTGGTCAACAATTTGGGGGAATGAATGCTCTCCTAGATCCTAAACTTTGAATCCAAGAAAAACCATGATTTCTTCGTTAGCCCAGCCACGTTACAAGCCTAATAAATTCATTAGTGATCCACATTGTGCATGTATGATTGCATTGACTGAGATAATGTGCAAGGTTGGGAATTTTACTATTCAGTTGTTATAATTGAAACACTTTTAACTGAGACACTTATGGGATTAAGAGAAACACTAGCCTTGTGAGGACTGATTTTTGGTGATTCTTCCTTGTGATCTGTCATTCTTGCTAACTATTTTATGTGAAGTGCATCTTGTTCTGCTCCTTTCATGAACTTATGACAACTATAAACTTGAGAATTGGCCAATGAAGCTTTTTGGAATGTATGCAGTTATCTCATGAATTGTGATTGGTAAACTTTGAACTTTTATCTTAGTTCTTTTTTCTTGAGGACAAGCAAAATTTAAATTTGGGGGAGTTTGATAATTGTTATTTATAGGTATATTTTGGAATTAAATTATATAGGAATTGATAATTTTTTTTATCCTATTTCTTCCTTTTTGTGCAAATAATTGTTATTTTAACATCATTTAAGTTTTTATGCAGAAAATATTAAAAGTTGATGAATTTATGATGCTTAGTGAGTAAAGTAAAGCCCAAAATAGCAAATTGGAAATTCAAAGAGGTGCGCTTAACACCTCCCAGGCATTCAACACAATGCACAGATTCAACAGGCAAAGCACGCTTAGCTCCAGGAAGATAATTCAAGAAAGTGAAGGCTAATTCAGGAAAGAGGCGTGCTTAGCGTGAGTCGTGCGCTAATTGTGAGGATTAGCGCCATACTCGCTGAGCGTAGAAAGCACGCTGAGCGCGAAGGTTGCGTGAAAACTAAGCTGATCTGCACCTATAAAAGAAAGAGAGAGGAAAAGGAAAAAACACCCAGAAAATTCAAGGGAATACAATTCCTTATAGAAGGCAAAGGCTAGAAGAAGGAGAAGCAAGCATTAGAAGTCATTCCATCCCTCCATTCCCTTTCTCAATTCCCCCTTTTACTAAATATTTCCCTCTTGCAATTATAAAGCTTCCTATGACACTGAGAGGCTAAACCCCTCTTTTGTTAGGAACTTGGCAGCCAACTACTTTTGGTGTAATTTCTCTTCCTATCTATTTATTATTATTACTTTTGCATTATCCTTTCTTATGCTTAATATTATTATTTGTGACATGATCACCCATTTGCATGGTAATTTTTAGGGATAGTGTTGGGAAACTATAATTTCTAATAGAACTGGCAAGGGTATCTAAATAAAGTCATCACTAGGGATATGTTGATTTTGTTTAGCCTATAATACATCTCTATTTTTAATGCAATTTAACTATTTGCTCTTTGCAAAGGGATTTGGGAGAAAAGATAGAGAAATTAGGTTATTTCACTCGATGGATCTTGGTTAGAGTACATTAGTAGATATAAGTGTAAATTAGAATAATTATAAATAGAGAAAAATCATCAATATTACATTAAGAGTGGCTCTGGTAGGCTAAGTTCCCAACATTCTCATCTTTTGAATTTAACTTCTATAATAATATTGGTTTTTCTCATCTTTTCTATTTTTAATTAATTAATTGAATTTTTTCCCTTATTTATTTCAATTTTTTTGCCAATTTAATTTACTATTTTTCTACAACCTTTTCCAAATCTTTTTCTTAATTAAATATTCATTTACCTAAGTACAAACAAAGTTCATGTGGATTCGACACTCGGACTTTCATTTTAACTTTACTACTTGTGACAATTTGGTGCACTTACCAATAGTCTAACACCTAGGCAAAATTAGAGGCTTAGACAAAAGGATACACAACTCACTCTTCAAGAAATCATGCTTCAATATATGGTCCAGAATGATTAGAGACTGAAGTAGGTGAAGTCCCAATTGACTATTATACTATCTCTCTTGTCACAAAGGCAGTCAGGCATCCTTCCTTTGCAAACTGAAGCCATTCCCAAGGAGGAAGTGGATGTTGTAAGAATCAGGAGTAGACAACATATGACTTTAGCGAAAGAAGAAAGAGAAAGCCACTCCACCACTAGAAAAAGTGGTTCTTATTGAAGACAGCCAAAAGGAAAAAGAGGGTGAGAAGGAGGTAATAACATCTCCTTAGGTAAGTTCTCCCTTCCCTCAAGAATTGAAAGACAAGAGTAAGGATTGGTAGTTTGCTAGATTTGTTGAGAAGCTTTAAAGTGTTCTTATTAATATCCCCTTCATTAAGGCAATTGCTCAAATGCCAAAGTACACCAAATATTTAAAAGAAATTCTTTCAAATAAAGAAAAGTTGGCAAACTTTGCTACAATTGGTCTCAACAAGGAATGCTCTACTGTAGTTTTAAGGAAGTTGCCACCAAAGCTTAGTGATCTAGGGAGTTTCTCAGTCCCTTGTACCATTGGCAACTTACAAATTGATAGAGCTTTATTTGATTTGGGTGCTAATATTAATCTGATGCCTTATTCTGTTTATAAGAAGTTAGGGTTACAAGAACCCTAACCCATTAACATTTCTCTTTTGTTAGCAAATAGGACTCTTACTTATCCACAAAGAATAGTGGAAACTTTACTAGTTAAAGTTGGAAATTTCATTTTTCCGGCTTTCTTTTGCAATGACCCTTCCTCTACACAGGAGGGGTTTTGATTGATCTTTGACAAGGGAAAATAATTTGGAGGTTGGGTGATGAGGAGGAAGTGTTTGATCTGGCAATTAATTCATCTTCCTCCCCTACGTGTAATTTTGTGCAAGCCACCAACAAGATGAAGACTATTGTGGCTATGCTTCACTCGGTGCAAGGAAGGAAGACCCTCCAAGTAAGAAAGGAATTCCAAAAGACCTTAAATGGAGTAAGAAAAAAAGAGATAGCATATCCATTCAAGCTCTTGGCTATGCAATGAATGATATTAGTGCAAAAGGCTAAAATCACCTTGTTCAAGAGTGGTTGATTTTCATCCCTTTTTCATCCATCAGGCTTGTGACGTTAAACAAGCATTATCTAGGAGGAAATCCCCAAAGATAAGATTATCTTCTACGAAAAATAGGTGAAAAATGGTTGGTGCTCATAGGAAGATTTGTATCCCATGTAAAACTCCATATTCAACTGACTCAGAAATCATTGCTGAAAGTGTTTTAGCGCACAAAATAAAGACATAAGAGTAAAGGGGATCCCTTTGGTAGAGACCTCATTGAGGCTTGAATTCCCTGCATGGCACTTATTGAGTATGACAAAAAAAGAGACAAAATTGATGCACTTCATAACCATATCAGAGAACTTCTTGGGGAAGCCCATTTGGACAAACACCTTATGGAGGAATTACCACTCAACCCTATCTATGCTTTGGACATGTCAAGTTTAAGAGCCATCAACCCCTGTTTTCCTGTGGTCTTACGCTTCATAAAATGGAAACACTCAAAAGCAATGAAAGTGTTATTGGTGATAATTCTGTTAGGAGCAAAAGCACTTTGGGTTTACCCAACAATGTCAAGAAAAATGAGCTTTAATATATTAGCCAAAGTCTTTGTAATAATTTTAAACAACACATTCATAGGCTAGTAGGTCTAAACTGATAAGGGTGCATAGGCTTTTTTTTCCCTGGAAATCAACACAATGAGAGTTTTATTGATGTCTAAAGGTCTCCTTACCATTAAGAACGTTCAAGGCTAACTTTTAAATGTCCTCTCCAGCTATGTTCCATAATTTTTGGTAAACCAGACTAAGTGTGCCATCTACCCTCGGTGTTTTTGTTGGATGCATCTGGACAAGTGCTACTTTGATCTCTTCTTTTGTAAAGTCAACAACCAGAATATCACTCATTAGGGGGGTAACTCTCATTTCCATAAACCGAGCCACACTTTCTTGATCTTGAGGGTTTGATGTGAAACAATTCTTCATAGAAAGCAGTAAGCATTTCCCAAATTTGTTCTTCATCCTACACCACATTTCTAGATGCATCTTTTAGCTTTTTAATATGATTTGTTTCTTATCGTTGAGAGGCCTTTTGTGCAAAAAATTGAGTGTTTTTTTCGTCATGCTTTAAACAGAGGGCTCTTGATTCTGCTCCCAAATTTTTATAACTTTAACAAGCTCTCTGATGTAAGCTCCATTAGAGCTTGTAGGCCTAGGATCTTCTTCATCAATGGATTCCTTTGCTTCTTGGAAGATGAATGCCAGCGGAATGGAGAAGGAAGAGAGAGAAGAGACGCCACTTCAAGGAGAAGATGAGTCTAGAAGAAGTTCACCATCATAGGAGGCCATAGATAAGAGCTTGGAGGAAGAAGGAGATGAATGAAGGGAGAGGAAGACAAGAGCACGAAATTTTGTGCTCTAAAAGAGCTCTGAAATCTGAAGTTTAATTTTCAAATGATCAAAGTTGAAAAAATGCACACACATGACCTCTATTTATAGCCTAAGTGTCACACAAAATTGGAGGGAAATTTGAATTTCTATTCAAATTTCACTTGAATTTGAAATTGAATTTTAGCCAAATTTTGGAGCCAAAATTTCACTAATTATGATTAGTGAATTTTAGCTATGGTTCAGCCCACGAATCAAAGATCAAGTCCAAGATTCTCCACTAAGTGTGCTTAGGTGTCATGAGGCATGTAAAGCATGAAGGACATGTATAAAGTGTGACTATATGATGTGGCAATGGGGTGTAGCAAGCAAATTCTCACCTCCCCCTCTAAAATTTAATTGTATTGGGCTTCTCCCAATTCAATTAAATTTATTTCTCAAAACACACATCAAATATTCACTTAGTGCATGTGAAATTACAAAACTACCCCTAATACAAAAACTAGTCTAGGTGCCCTAAAATACAAGGGCTGAAAAATCCTACATTTCTAGGGTACCCTACCTACATTATGGAGCCCTAAATACAAGGCCCGAAAATAATGAAATCCTAATCAAATATGTACAAAGATAAGTGGGCTCATACTTAGCCCATGGACCCAAAATCTACCATAAGGCTCATGAGAACCTTAGGGCCTTCTCTTGCATCTCTAGCCTAATCTTCTTGGAGTCTTCTATCCAATGCCCTTAGGGGGCAGGATTGCATCATTCCCTCCCCCTTGAAAATAATTTGACCTCAAATCCATAGGTTCTTGAAACTCAGGGATTCTTTCCTCAACACCTGTAAAAAGAATAGAAACATATTTGTTAGTGATGTTGGGTATGTTAAAGTAGGGTAAGGATTGAAAACCCCTTTCCTGACCATCTTCCCATGATAGAACATAGTTCCTCACCAACTCAATGAGTGGTGCTACAAGTATAGAAAAATATGGAACAAACCTTTTGTAAAAGTTTGTTAAGTCATTGAAGCCCCAAATTTTCCTTATACAAGGTGGAGTAGGCCACTCAGGAATGACCTTTATTCTCTTAGGGTCCATGGGAAGCCCTTGATCACTATTTAAAAAGTTAAGGAAAGTAATGAAATAAAAACATACCTTTTTCTTTATTTTCATGTTGAGTATTCCTACAAAATATTATGACAAACCTAAGGTGTCCCATATGAGCACCTAAGTTTGTATTGAAACAAAAAATAAGAACAAACCTACCTGATGAGTCCTTATGTACACAAATCATGAAGATGTTGGGTGCATGAGTGATTTTACAAAAAAGGGTTGCACCACTCAACACATTCATCATACCACCTATCATAGGGATTTGGTGCCTCATAATACTTATTTTGGGCACCAACAAAGCACAAGGATTTAAGCTCTTACGAACCAAACCCTCATCCAACAACTCCTTTACTTGAGGAATAACCTCAAGCTCAAGAGGTATGGCGGTGCTAAGGGATGTTTCCCTTGATAGGAGAAGGTAGAAAGATTGTTTAAGAAGGAGTGCTCTTTTGATATCACATTTTGTTGCAAAATGATTTTCCTTCTTAAAAATCTTCTTGGAGGAATCCTTTTCCTCTTTTTCCTTCCCCTTGGCCTTTGAAGACAAGGCCTTACTATCCTTCTTTTTCTTTTGGTTTTTTAGTTTTTCTTCCACATCCCTCTTATCTTTCATAGTTAGTTGATCCTTGGCCACCTGTGAAGGTGTTTGAGGATGCAACACAAATTTAGTGTCAAGATGGGTGAGGGTAATCTCATTAGTTAGGCCATTGTAAATGATCTTCCTATCAAATTGCCATGGCCTTCCTAAAAGAATATGCCTTGCCTCCATGGGAACTATATCACAATTAACTTCATCCTTATATGTCCCAATGGAGAAAGGTACCTTCACTTGTTGGTTAACTATCATTTCCCCTTGTTCATTGAGCCATTAAAGTTTATAAGGTTTTGGGTAAGGAATGATAGTGAGGTTCAACTTGGAAACTAATCTTGTGCTACAACAATTGCAACAAGATCCGCTATCCATAATGAGAGAACAATATTTATCTAAAATTTTGCATCTTGTATGAAAGATGTTCTCTCTTTGGGATTGAGATAGATCACAAGATTGACCTCCAAGGAGCCTTCTAACCATTAGGAGGTCACCTTCTTCATGGGGGTAGACTTCCTCACTAGACTCTTCACCTTTTACTTCATCTTCACTTCCACTAGAGGAAGGGGAAGAAGTAGTCTCCTCTTGACTACTATAATTGTCTTGACCCCTCATAATCATGGTTTTCTTTGTGGGGCATTGAGAGGCAATGTGACCTCTCCCAAGACATTTGAAGCATTTAATGTTGCTAGTCCTTTCTTGGGAACTAGTCTTAGGGGTGGATTTCTCTATGGTCTTACCCTTATCTTCCTTGGGTTTTGAAGGTGCAGCCCCCAAAATTCCTTGGGCTTGGTCCTTCCTTGGATAAGAGTGAAAGCCATAAGATTTTGAAGAAGGCTTTCTTCTAAGTTGTTGCTCCACTCTTATACAAAGTTGGACTAGCTCATATAGGTCCCTATATGGAAGGAGTTCAACCTTATCCCTCACTTCCATATTAAGCCCACTAAGGAACCTAGCTATGCTTGTTCTTTCCTCCTCCCTAAGTCCATTTCTTAAAAGGAGTAGTTCCATTTGTTATCTATATTCTTCAACACTCATACTCCCTTGTCTAAGCCTTTGGAGCTTGTCCATAAGCTCCCTTTCATAGTAGGAGGGAATGTGCCTCTTCCTAAGGGCACTCTTAAGATCATTCCAATACTCTACTGGAGGATCCCCATGAATTCTTCATTCCCTAACAAGGGAAGTCCACCAATTGAGGGCATACCCTTGAAATCTAAGGGTAGCCAATGGAACTTTTCCCTCTTTGCTAATATGATGGCAAGCAAAAAGTTGTTCAACCTTCATTTCCCAATCTAAGTAGGCCTCAACATTATATTTTCCATGGAAATATGGGAGGCTAATGTTAACCTCTTGAGGCCTTCTATCCTTTTCTCTTTTTTGGGAATGATGTTTAGTATGTGAACTATGGCGCCCTCTATAATAGTCGCTAAGTTCTTCACTTAAACTCTTGCAAGAGTCATGACTACTATAGGAGGCATGTTTTTCTCTTTTCATTTCTTTCATTATTTTTCTTTTTTCTTCCTCTCTTATTTTCTCTCTTTTATATTAACTTATTTCTTCTATTCTTTTTTCCCTTTTTCTTTTCTATCTTGTTTTTCTTTCCACAACTTAAGGGATCTCAACTCATCTAATATCTTATACAAGGGGTCCTTAGGAGTAGAACCCTCACCATTAACACTAGATGAAGAATGAAGACTCCTGTTGGTTCCTAAGTTGTGGTTCTTTCTTGTTGGGGGTTTGAAAACAAAAGGTCAAAGAAACTATGATTGAAACTAGCCAAAATAAACACTAAAAGAGGTGTGAAAGATAAGGTAAAAACTAATTGGTAAAAGGCAAGCTATCTAGGTGGTTTGACAATAGAAGGTAAAGGAAATAAGCTATGAAAGTAAGCAAGAAATTAAAGTGCAAGAAATGCAAACTAGGCAGATCCTAAGAGGGTTTTGGATAACCTCATTTAAGGTCCCAACAAAACACTCACTATCCTAAGGGAAAATTGCCTAAAATTATTACACACAAATGGAAATAGGGTGACCTATTGGAGGCTCCCAACTTACTTCCAATGAAAGGCCTTTTTGTTACAAAATTTGAAAGCAAAGAAAATTGCCAATTAGCTCAATTTGGAGTGGCTATTCTCTATTTTGTGTTTCAATCAATTTGGAGTGCTTCTTATTCCAATAGCTCTTAAGGTGGTTCGCCCCTTGCTTCTTGACTCAAATTCTTTAAGGGATGACATCAATCCTCCTTTCCAATTCCCTATATGGCAACTCACAAACAAGGAAAGAAAGAGACAAGCAATAACCAAAGACAAAAAAAAGAGATGAAAGCTAAACCAATAGAGTTTTAACAAGACAAATTTTCAAGGATGATTCAACAATTAAAGCAATGAAAAGCACATAAAAGCAAGCTAGGACTCAAAGAGAAACTTAGAATGGCTCTAGAGTAGAGTAAAAAAAATAACAAAAAAAAGACTCAAGAAACCTCTAGTTTTGGCACTTTTTTTCACACTAATTTTCAATTGAAATTTCAGAACTAAGATTGGTATAAAATAGGCACCAATTATAGAAAAATTTTTGAGCCAAAACAACAAGCACACTTCCCTTTCATTTTTTTTCTAGACACTGATGTTTCTGCCAACTTGTGTGATTTTTAGTATTTTTTCCTTTTATCCAAATCACTTGGTTATTTTTTTATAATTTTTCTCCAGATGCCTAGAAAATTCAATAAAACTTTCAGCTCAAAATTCGTAGTGACCATTCCCCAGTAATTTATACACATTCATATGTTCAAGCTGCCAGCACCAGCGATTTCAACCTAGAAATCAAGAGTAGTGTTTATGTTGCTTAAGGCTTGGATAGTTACAATTTGTGTTTGCTTATGCTCAATTATCTTGAATAAAATAATTCAAGAGATCTTAAGACTTATTTTGATTCACAAATCCAGCCACAACTCAGCACCACAACTCAACTTCATCATAGACATCATGTAGGAAACTTAGAAAACAAAAAAAGTTCAACAACAAGACTACTTCTAGGAATTGATTTAGAACATGTTATGAACTAAATAAAATGCATGGAATAGAATCAAAATTCAAAAGATAGGCTAAGAATGACAACAATACATGAACAAATGTATCTAGAATTCAATCAAGAAAATAAAAATTCAACATAAACTTAGAACATAATGACAATTATTATGACTAAACATGACTCTAAGACAACATGGATTAAGTGATTTACACTTAGATTTTTGTGTTTTTTTTCTAATCAATATTTTGGAAGAAAATTTAGATCTAAAGGTTCAGCACAAGAAGATTATGACTGAAAAATGATAGAACCTAAAATCAACACAAAAACATGATTCAAGAGTAGATCTACAAAATTTGATCCATAGAAATGCAAGAACAAGTGTAGATCTAAGATTTAATCGGTTTATTTTTTTTGAATGTACTCTAAAAAGCACCAAACCACAAGACAATGGAGGATATACATGGAGAATAAGATGAAGAACAAGGAATTAAAGAGAATTCACCGAACAAAAAGATAGAGGAAGCAAAAGAACATCACCTAGATGAAGATGCTCTTGATACCACATGATGTAAGCTCCATTGGAGCTTGTAGGCCTAGGATCTTCTTAATCAATGGATTCATTTGCTTCTTGGAAGATCAATGGCAGTGGAATGGAGAAGGAAGAGAGAGAGGAGACGCCACTTCAAGGAGAAGATGAGTCTAGAAGAAGCTCACCACCATAGGAGGCCATAGATAAGAGCTTGGAGGAATAAGGAGATGAATGAAGGGAGAGGAAGAGAAGAGAACGAAATTTTGTGCTTTAAGAAAGCTCTAAAATCTAAAGTTTAATTTTAAAATGATCAAAGTTGAAAAAATGAATACACATGACCTCTATTTATAGCCTAAGTGTCACACAAAATTGGAGGGAAATTTGAATTTCTATTCAAATTTCACTTGAATTTGAAATTGAATTTGTGAAGCCAAATTTTCACTAATTATGATTAGTGAATTTTAGCTATGGTTCAGCCCACTAATCCAAGATCAAGTCCAAGATTCTCCACTAAGTATGCTTAGGTGTCATGCGGCATGTAAAGCATGAAGGACATGCACTAAGTGTGACTATATGATGTGGCAATGGGGTGTAGCAAGCAAATGCTCACCTCCCTCTCTAAAATTTAATTAGATTGGGCTTCTCTCAATTCAATTAAATTTATTTATCAACACACACATCAAACATTCACTTAATGAATGTGAAACTACAAAATTACCCCTAATACAAAAACTAGTCTAGGTGCCCTAAAATACAAGGGCTAAAAAATCCTACATTTCTAGGGTACCCTACCTACATTATGGAGCCCTAAATACAAGGCCCAAAAATAATGAAATCTTAATCTAATATGTACAAAGATAAGTGGGCTCATACTTAGCCCATGGACCCAAAATCTACCCTAAGGCTCATGAGAACCTTAGGGCCTTCTCTTACATCTCTGGCCCAATCTTCTTGGAGTCTTCTATCCAATGCCCTTGAGGGGTAGAATTGCATCACTCTCTTTCTACTTTTATAGTATTTTCAGCCACCTCTTTGGTCTGAGTACTTTTTTGCAGCTCTTGCAGGGCTCTTTTCAAATTCTTACTCTTTTTTTCCAATCAGCCCAAAATTTTCAGACCCACACTCCTCAAGGCACATGCTGGACTAAGATAAATTATGGATACCTGAGTCCCCTGGGATCCAAGTCCTACACATTATCTCCTCACAAGCATCATAGCCATTGAGCCACAACTTTTCAAATATGTACCTCTTCTCCTCTTTTTTTTCTCTTTTCCACTGGTTGACAGATTTGTAGAATTCCAGTAATATCAGGTTATGATCTGATTAGTGCCTTGACAAGATGTGATCACTTACTTGTCCCCAAGAACCCCCTCTAACATTCATTTGCTAATTCCTAATCTAGCCACTCTTCCATAGTGTTTGGTTCCCCCCATTTGTTTGACCACATATCTATAGCCTTCACAGTCCAAATCATTGAGACCACAATAGTTTAGGGTATCCTTAAACACCTCAATGTTATGAAGATTGGTTGGTCCACCTCCTCATTTGTCTTTTGGGCTTAGAACCTCAATGAAATCATCTAAACAAACCCAAGGAGTTTGTTTTTGAGGGTGCATCATCTGAACCAACTTCTATCTTTTGTGCTTATTATTGCTCCTGCAAAACCATAAATCAATGTGTCCTGAAACTGCTCATCAATCCCTCCTCCCTTCACCACAAAATTTATGTGATTTTGGGACCAATATTTATGATAAATATCATTTTTTTTTGTTTTCCATAGAACAACCAATCCCCCTGCCTTTTGCCTACCATTACAAGAGTAATCAACCCGAAAACAACCCTTCAAACCATGCATTCCCTTTAGACTTTGCAGTTCAACACTCTTCTTCTTTGTTTCCATTAGAACAACTATATTGGGATCTTCATTTATTAAGAGCTTTCGCAAAGCTCTAATTGCATGTAGTTTTCCAAGCCCCTGATAGTTCTAGCATGAGATTTTCATTATAGTCGATGAGATTGCTCACCAACCTCCATAATTGTGTCAATGAAAAACCTATTTGGACTCTCGCTTCCTTCTATCTCCCTGGCCTCTGTTCCTACTTTGGTAATGTTACCTTTCTTTTCCCTAACACAAATTATTGGCTACCTTTCTCCCTTTTATCTCTTGCGAGTCTCTTCCATTTTTTAACTTTCTTCTCAGCTTGATCTTGTTCAGTTGCAGAATCTGCTTCACCTTGATCCTCTTGGAGGGCTTCTAATTTGTTGGGTTCCCTTTTTTTCCCTTTTTCAACATTTGTTCTTATTTCCTATTTTTTTTTGTCACCAATCAAAATTTAGGAATGTGCTTTCTTGTTTTCTCCATCAAAGTGTTGTTGTTGTTGGCCATTCTTTGATGTTGATGTGACTTTACCTAGACCCTCCTTCACAATGGGGTATTCTTCAAGGCATTGGACCACCTCAACAACTATATCAATTTATGGGGCCTTCTTTCTCTAAGTCAGTTGATCCCCCAGGCTTTATCAGTTTTTTCTTCTATTTATAGCTTATTGGTATCAAATGATATTTTCCTTCTAACACTTCTGAATGATTCCTCCTACTTTAAACCAACAACCACGTTTTTCTTCATGGGTGAAGCCCTGACCAAGAACCATATGGCCATGCTTCAACCTCATTTTCATAAAAAAAAATCCTTCTCCCTTTTGTCACACTCCTTCATTAGGTGGTCAAGACATCCACACAAAAAGCATATATTGCCTAATTTCTCATATTTGGAGAAGATTTTTGTTGCATCCTTCTCTCCAACTCTCAACATAAGACCCATTTTTAAGGATTTTGTAATATCAATGAGAACCAAAAAATGAAAGGAAACTCTCATCCTATTCTCGTCACTATTGTCCTATCACATAAATTTTTCCAACACTCCCCCAAGTCTTTCTGCCATCGCCTTTATTCTATATCCTAGGGGTAGGTCAAAGGTTTGAACCCAAAACATAGTGTGAGTGAGGGTCACCTCCCTAGGATTTTCTTCCTTTCCCATATCGTTTAAAACTATAAGCTTTATGTCGAAACCCCATGAACCTCCTTCTATAATCTGATCCTTACCTATCTCTTCTATGGACTTGAAAGTTAAAAGGTTCTTTCCCTATCCCCTGATCTCCACCTCATTATGCACTTTCCACACTTGGGCCATCATTGTCATGAAAGCCTTACTATAGAAAAACCCTTGAGTAAGGAGTTTTCCAAGCAGCCATGCTTCATTTTGTTTCTCCTAAGAGCCACTGAATTCTAATAGATGAACTTGTAGTATGGCTCCTTATTCATCTTCGGTGAAATCAATCTCTCGTCATCTCTCCATCCTTTCCTAGAGATCTAAGTCTCCTAGGGATAAGCAAGGGAGCAAAGTCCTAATCTCAGAACTCAGAGCAATCAACCTTGGGAAAGGAAAATAGGGACTCTCATGGCACAGTTCTCTATAGATAAAACCCTAGCAAGACAAGAGAGAGAGATTTTAATAACAACCACTTGAATTAAGCAAAGATATTTATTGTATTCTATGAGAAAAATAGAGTGAATAGGCATTTTGGTCCCTGTCTTTGTAGTCATTTTGCAAATTAGTCCCTATCCTATTGAAATGTAAAAAATAGTCCCTATCTTTACATCCGTTATGCAAATAAGTCTCTACTATTAAAATCTAATTTCCACTGTTAGTCATATGTCTATGTGACATGTCTTTGTCCATGTAAGCAAACCCATGTGGCAAGTCTTTGGACTGAATTGAAAAATTATGATAAGTTAGGACAAAAATTATTCTAGCCTCGTCAACCCTCTTCTTCCATTCCTCCTGCAGTTCATCCTCTCCTCCTATTCCCTCTCATTATATCACCAAGCACAGTGTACATGTGTCCACTAGCTTGCTTGTCGCCACTTCCCAGTAACGCAAGTATTTTCAGCAACTTAATCTACAAAAGGAAAGTAGAAAATCTAAGCATTGGGCAACTGAATGAAGGGTGCAGCCATTTGGTGATAATCATAGATTAAATCTGTTAGTGTATCCCCTTTTAACCAAACACCAAACAGTTTCAAACAGTCTCCTCCACCGCCTTCACCTACCATGTTTTCAGATCCACAACTTCCTTGCCGCATGATCTCGAAGAGAAGCTTCTTCTGCCCTCGCTTGAAATGCTCGTTCGCAAATTCCCATATGTCTGGCACAATTTTTCGGAATCCCTGCATGTTCACAAAAACGCCAATTTTATTATTATTGATAATTTGATGATTGATTTTTCTTTTTCTTTCAATTTTCGCCGTAAAAATTGAAATGTCTGTTGTTCTTATTCGGAAAATTATGTAAAATAGTAAAATTGGGCTAATCAATTATTAGAATTTAGTTAGAAAGGATAAAATGGTGAGCCAGTCAAAGTTTAAGACTTTGGAAGAAGTGCTTTCTTAGAAAAATAGTGTGAATAAATTAAAATGTTTGATTGAAAAGGTAATTTCTTATGTTTCTTCCTTCTTATGAAGATAACATAGTTTAATATAAAATAGATAAATGGTAATTATGTTTAAGAAAATAGAAAGATTCTAAATCAATAATCATGTATGCTTTAAAAATATAATTATTATGTTAAACAAATCTATCTTTTTGTCAGTATATCCCTAACAGGCAAGTTTTCCTCCTTACCCCTTCTATTTAGTATTTGCCTAACTAGACAAAAAGAAAACAAAAACAACACCTGGCTGGGAAAAAAAATATAATATTTAGGGAAAGAATAGGGGCAACAAACAAACATACATAGGTATTGAGCTATCGAACAAAGCTGGAGAAGTTGTTGTGCTTGAAATATTTTGGAAGCAAATCCTTTGCAAAATTCACATGCTTCCACACCACAAAAGTGTTCCCACTTTCAATATGGGTGCTGGTTATTGTGATGTTGTTGTCACTGCTACATCGGGTGGAGTATCACAGATTAAAGCCTTGGCAAGAAGTACCATTGGTGGTGAAGACTTGCTTCAGAATATGATGCATCATCTGCTACCAAATTCTGAAAATTTATTTAAGAACCATGGGGTCAAAGAAATTAAACAGATGGGCACCGTCAATGGTTTCGCGCCAAAGTACAAGAACCTGACCGAAGCTCAGAAGGTTTCTGTCATACCCTAATTTTGTCCGGGGACCATTGTTTGGTGGCATGCAACTTTTGTTTGACCACTTCGAGGTACTTGGCACCCATTGTTAGGTAATTCGTGAAGTTCCGAGACATGCCGGAAATCAAAAGGAAGCATTGTTACGCAATCCGTGAAATTCCATAACATGCCGGAAATCAAAAGGAAATATTGTTACGCAATCCGTGAGTTTCCGTAACATTCCGAAAGCTAAAAAAGGAGTAATTACATGGCCCGCAAGGTTCCGTAACCTTACGGAAAGAAAACAAGTGTCGTTACGAAATTCGTAAAGTTTCGTAACGTTTCGAAAAAAGAATCACAAAAAAAAGCAAGGGGGTGTACTTAGTAAAAATGGGGGTGCAAATAGCAACCAGGCCCACTTGGGCCTTCCAGATTGTTCCTCCAGAAGGCGGTTGCTTCTGGAGGAAGCAACCTGGCTCGCCTGGGCGAGCTGGGTGGCAAGCTCCTCCCCTATTTTCCTATAAATAGAGGGAGGAGTGAAGAAGAAAAGGGTTCAGCTCTTCTGGTACTTCGTAATCACTTAAAATTAGTGAAGAAAATTGTTTCCGTGAAGAAAATCCAAGCCGAGGCGCTTCCGTAACGTTTCCATGGGTGATTTCGCGAAGATTTTCAACTGTTCTTCGTCGTTCGTCGTTCGTTCTTTGTCGTTCTTCGGTCTTGAACCGATAAGTTCCTGAAATCGAACTTTTCAATTCATTCTATGTACCCGTGGTGGTCCCCATTTGTTTCGCGTACTTTTATTCTCGTTTCATTTACTTTCCGTACCCCCTTTTGACGTGCTTTAGTCATTTATTTAAGTCATTTTCTCTCCTAATAAAAAAATAAAATATATTTCCACCGATCATTTGAATTGTAATATCCGTTAATTTCTGTTAAAATGAAATCCGATCGTTCGGTCATGCCGTAATCACGTTGGAAACCAAAAAGAGGTAAAATAATAATATAATAATAAAAAATATCTTTTAGTAAAATAAACCAAAAAAATCAAATCGAACGTTTCTCTTTTGGGATTTCTCTTTCTTAATTGAATTGACTAATAACTAAAGTAAAACTAAGGCTAAAATCAACTCGCAAAGTCAAGCTCGTCCGCAAAAAATCACTAAAAAGGATTTTAAGGTTCGATACCTCAGTTTTTCTCACCAAGTAAAAATGGGTCATTTTAAGGTCCAACGCCTTAAAAAGACCTCCTTCCAAGTAAAAAGAATCGCTTGATTTTCCCTTTAGAAAGAACTACGTAGGTCTGATTTCCTCTTCGATAGAGGGTACGTAGGAGCAAGAGCCCCGCTTTTGTCGACCTCAATAATAAAAAAGAAATTTAGGTACACAATTTCACACAATTCTAAAATTAAGGTTGTTGTCCTTTGGGACAAACGTGAGAGGTGCTAATACCTTCCTCAAACGTAAATACAACTCTCGAATATGGAATATTCTTCATGACCGGTTTCCTTTGGTTTTTCTGACTTTTTCCACAAATAAACGTTGGTGGCGACTCCGCGCATTTTCCTCCTTTGGAAGATACACCCGTGAGCCTCGCCTCGCTCGCCCGCAAAAGGGTAGGTTGCGACAGTTGGCGACTCCACTGGGGACTATTTTTGTGAGTTAGGCCTATTTTAGGAAATTGTGGAATTGTGAAACTTTGTGTGTGCATTTTTTTGAATTGTGTAAATATAATAAATGATGTCTTTTCCACATTTTTACACTGCATTCTAAGCACCCACGAGTTTGAGTAAAAAAGGGGCCCTATACCCGGGTCCATGGGAATTTAAGGAGTAGAGGTGAATCTATGGTCATGCTAGGTCTCCGACTTGCTTGATAATAGTGAAACCTCGTCTAGAGCTTTCTCTCTTTATAATGTGTTGTCGCTGGTATTCCATACAGCCGCAATATTATTATCTTGAGTGATGATACCTCTAGAAAACAGCCATGTGAGATATGGATCGTTGGGAGTAGTTATTAGAGACCCCTAGATATTATCCTATAGGTCCCCAAATAGGGGCATGGAGCAAACACGCTCTGTGCCATTTGATCTCATGCATTCTTCTGCAAATAGCACATAAATTATAGTTTTGCTGTATAGCTAGTGATATTTTGTCTCTCTAGAGTAATGCGTCACTTTTTAATACATATGTTGGGGCGCCGCAATGCTTATAACGTAGTATTCAGATGGATCTTTTTCGATCTCGTACATGTAAATTACCCCTTGTTTTTCTTTTCGTTTCATGCATGCGCATTGCATCATTCATATCAGAGCCTCGATTCACCCCTTTTTAGGTAAATGATGGGGACAAATCAAAATGGAAAAAGATTCTATCAAGTCAAGATTAAGGGCCTAGATGTCACCAGCCTTAAGGAGTTGGGACGGTTGATGGGACCCCTCCAAAGGCAAGCCTTCCGCAAAGTGTACGGAAAGATTTTAGATTTGACCACAATGGAGGTATTTACGGTAGCCGTTGTATCCCTTGCCCAATACTATGACCAGCCGTTGAGATGCTTCACGTTTGGGGACTTCCAAATAATATCGACTATTGAAGAATTTGAGGAGATATTAGGATGCCCTCTTGGGGGAAGAAAACCGTATCTTTTCTCCGGGTTTCTTCCCTCCTTAAGCAAGATTGTAGCTGTGGTCAGAGATTCGACAAGAGAGTTGGATCGTATGAAGCAAACTCGAAACGGCGTAGTGGGCCTACCGTGAAAATACTTGGAAGGCAGGGCAAGGGATATGGCGAGTCAAGAAGAGTGGGTCCCGTTTGCGGATATACTAGCTTTTCTAATCTTTGGGGTTGTCCTCTTTCCAAACGTGGACGGTTTGGTGGACCTAGCCGCAATTGATGCTTTCCTTGCATATCACCATAGCAAGGAGAGCCCGGTGGTAGCTATCTTGGCGGACTTATTTGATACATTTGACTAAAGGTGCGAGAAGAACAGCTCACGGATTGTCTGCTGCTTACCCGCTCTTTGTGTGTGGTTGGTTTTGCACCTATTCCAACAAGACATAAGGCACCCGTGTCCGCTTCAAAGTTATCGCTCGTGCGTCGAAAAAAGAAGAGTAGATTGGGACCAATACATGGCTGGGATAGGAGGCAGCACAATCAACTAGTTTCCTCGATGGAAGGAACGAAAGGAGGGAGTTCTCTTCTCATGTGGGGACTACCTAAACGTTTCGTTGATAGGGACGAGGGGTTGTATTAACTATAATCCTGCACTTGCCATAAGACAGTTAGGGTACCCCATGAGGGGAGCACCGACGGAAGAGAGCCTCTCGCCTTTCCTTGTGAGAGATTTCGACACGCAAAGTTTCAAGATTGTACAAAGAGTCCACAAGGCGTGGGAAAGCCCGTTAAGGAAAGATAAAAAACTTAGGGGCATCCGTAATGGCATCATCGGTGGTTATCATGAATGGCTAAGAGTTCATACACGAGGGTTAGATTGGCTCTCCAAGTTGAAAATTATCAACGAGGAGAACTTCGAAGCTCCGGAAGAGGATGAAGAAGTCCAAGCTCTGAAATCAAAGCTAGGAAAGGCAAGACTCGTCAAAGAAAAATTCAAGTTAGTCACTACAGACATCTGGAAAAAGTGTGCCGAATTACAAGAGGAAAATGCGGCTACCACAAGAGCCCTCGAACGAGAAACCAAGAGGGCTCGCAAGGAAGAGCATGGCTGAGATAAATTTCGAGGAGCTTTATGGGGCAGCAACAATGATCTCAAGCTCCGGAGAGAGGAAAGAGACCAGTCACGAGTACATGGCATGATCTTAAAGGAGGAGTTAGCTGCTTGCTCAAGATCCAAGAGGAGTTTGGCCCAACACTTAGAAGCCACGGAGCAAAGCATGCTAGCTATAATAGGGCATTACAAAGAAGAGTTAAGCCAGTCTTTGACCCATGAACAAAAACTAGTAGAGGACTTCGCACAAGTGTACGCCGAGAAGGAAGCAAGAGGGAGGGTGATTGATGCATTGCATCAAGAAGCGACCATGTGGATGGATAGGTTCGCCTTGACCTTAAATGGAAGTCAAGACCTCCCATGACTACTAGCCAAAGCAAAGGCCATCGCTGAAGTGTGTTCATCCCCAGAGGAAATTCACGGGCTAATCAATTACTGTCAACACATGATAGATTTAATGGCCCATATAATTAGAAACCGTTAGTTTCTGTTGTAACACTTTTGTATGATCTTGGCTAGATAAAAGCTTTTGTTCCTTTTTATTAAAAGAGAAGTTATGAAATTCATCACGTTGTCTAAAAAGGCCTTGAGGTGGATCCAAGTGCTCTGATCATTCATTAGCATATTCATGTTTTGATGGCATACTCACCACTTTTTGTTTCTTTAGGGAACTCACCATAACTAAAAAAGCGCAAAGGCACCTCTATAACACCCGATCCAGAAGTAAGATGGATAACGAAGAGGGAGTGCAAGAACAGATGAAGGCCGACCTATCGGCCTTAAAAGATCAAATGGCTTTTATCACGGAGGCCATGCTAAAGCTTCAAAAAACTATAGAAGATAATGCTACGGCGGTCGCTTCCAATACAACTAGGGAAGCGGAACCGGTGCTACAACCCGCAATAAACTTGGGCCAAGACAGAAACGCGACGGGTTTTAATCGAAGGTATAGTCCTCAAGCCTACCCTTATGGTTTGCCTCCAGACTTCACTCCCCGTACCGCTCCAGACGATTTGAGCCAAGCCCTTACCTTCGAGGGGCAGCTCCTTCCTCACGTCGACTATCCTCTGCAAGAAGATGATGAAGGAGATGCCCATTTAGGCCCTCTACTTCCCCTCAAGGAACCAGCCCCCCATGAGTTGCCCCAACCAAACATAGTCTGCCACGTCCCATCTCCATCCGCACTCGTTAAGGAACTCGTTCCCTTTGCAAAAGACAAAGGAAAGATTGATCTACTTGAAGAGAGGCTGAGAGCGGTAGAAGGCCTCGGCAACTATTCGTTCTCAGATTTAGCGGATCTGTGTCTGGTACCTGACATCATCATTCCCCCCAAGTTTAAAGTACCAGATTTTGATAAATATAAAGGGACGACGTGTCCAAAAAGTCATCTTCGGATGTACTGCCGAAGGATGGGGGCATATTCTACGGACGAAAAGCTGTTAATGCACTTCTTTCAAGACAGCTTAGTCGGAGCAGCAGTGGCGTGGTACACCAATCTGGAAGCTTCTCAAATCCGGTCATGGAAAGACTTGGCAACTGCCTTCATTAGGCAGTACCAATACAACACGGATATGGCTCCTGATCGGAACCAACTTCAGAGTATGACCAAGCGGGAACATGAGTCCATTAAAGAATATGCTCAAAGGTGGAGAGACCTAGCAGCCCAAGTCGTCCCGCCTATGACTGAAAGGGAAATGATCACGATTATGGTAGATACGTTGCTCACGTTCTACTACGAGAAGCTAATAGGATATATGCCAGCTAACTTTGCAGACCTTGTCTTCGCCGGAGAAAGAATCGAGTCCGGACTGAGGAAAGGCAAGTTTGAATATGCATCCAGCGTTGCCCCCAACAACAATAGAAGAGCCCCAGTGGTGGGCACACGGAAAAAGGAAGAAGATACCCACGCGGTCACCACCGCCCCAACATGGATGAAAACGCCCCAAAATGCCCAAAACTCATACCAACACAACCACCCGAACTTTTCGATCTGAGCCGGAAGTTCCCTCCCAACTCAAGTGGAAGGGCCTCCCGCAACAGAAAAAACGCCTGCCCAACACACAGCTCCAGCCATTCCCCGGCCAGCCAATAATACAACTCCTGGCGCGAGCTATAACAATGCACGACGCCCCCCGAGAGACGAGTTCTCTCCTGTTCGCATGGCGTATTCCGAGTTGTGGCCCTCATTATTGGAAAATCATTTGGTGGTGGCCATACCCGGGAAGGTCTTCCAGCCACCATACCCCAAGTGGTACAACTCAAATGCCACATGCGCATACCATAGTGGAGCCCCCGGACACAACATTGACTCTTGCCTGCCATTCAAGTATAAGGTGCAACACCTAAGAAATGTCGGCTGGCTATAGTTTCAAGAAGAGGGCCCCAACATTAAAACCAATCCACTAGCCAGTCATGGAGGAGCTAGCGTAAGCGCCATCGAAAAGGATAGGCCATCAGGGTCAAAGAGATTAGAAGATGTGGCTACGTCTAGACGATTCATCTACCAGTCGCTGCATGCAGCATGCATGGTCTCTCGTGGCGGAGGCAAAAGTGACGAATGTCTGTTTCATCTCGGGGAATCACACGACATGGAAACCTGCCCTGCGGTGGAAGAATTACTTCAACGGCTCATGGACTGGGGGCAGCTCGAAGTGTCCGAGGGAGATAGGGAAGAACCACAGATTTGCATGCAGTCGGCAGAAAAGGAAGGTTCCCCTAACCCCCAAAGCCCTAGTAATATGTTTCACTAGGAATGTGACCGGCTCCAGGTCCGAGTACCCCCCGACAGTGCCCAAGCCAACGTCGTTTTCCTATCAAAGCAATAAGGTTTTTCCATGGAAGTATACTTCTCCCGCTTTTGGAGAAAAGGCTGCAACTGAGGTTGACTCCTTGTCGGCCAAGGTGACCAACATTACCGGCCTTAGTGGTGTAACCCGTAGTGGCCGGGTGTTCGCTCCCCCTCACTCGGCGGAATTGCCCTCCAAGGGGAAAGCACCCATGATCCAAGAGCCCGCTGACGCGGCCACCCCCTCAAAAGAAGTGAATCCCCCAGTGGTAAAAGGAGCTGAAAAGAAAGAAGGTCTTCAAGGAAAGGCGGTGACCTTGGAAGAGGCTCATGAGTTCCTTCGTCTCATCCAATAAAGTGAGTTTAAGGTAGTTGAGCAACTGAATAAAACTCCGGCAAGGATCTCTTTGCTCGAACTGCTCATAAACTCTGAGCCTCATCGTGCACTATTGGTAAAGGTCCTCAACGAAGCCCACATAGCACACGACATCTCAGTCGAGGGTTTTGAAGACATTGTTAATCATATAACTACCAATAACTATATCACGTTCGCGGAAGAAGAGATTCTCGTTGAAGGGAGAGGGCACAACAAAGCTCTAAATGTGTCTGTCAGATGCATGGACCATGTCGTCGCTAAGGTACTTATCGACAATGGTTCAAGTTTAAATGTGATGCCAAAGACCACCTTGGAGAAACTTCCTTTTAATGCGTCACATCTAAAACCAAGTTCGATGGTAGTATGAGCCTTTGATGGTAGTCGGCGGGAGGTGATGGGGGAAATTGACATCCCCATTTAGCTAGGCCCCCACACTTGCAATGTGGTTTTTCAAGTGATGGACATAAATCCCGCCTACAGCTGCCTTTTGGGGAGACCCTGGATTCACGCGCTAGGAGTGGTCCCTTCGACGCTTCACCAGAAATTGAAATTCGCAGTTGGTGGACTCTTAGTGATAGTGTCAGGCGAAGAAGATATGTTGGTGAGCTGCCCCTCCTCCGCGCTATATGTGGAAGCAGCGAAGGAATCATTGGAAATAGCTTTCCAATCCTTTGAGGTGGTGAGTTGTGCCTCTGTGGAAACGAGTCCGTTGCTGCCTTGTCTCTCTAATGCGGCCCTAATAGTGACATGGGTGATGCTCAAGCATGGTTATGAGCCCAAAATGGGTCTAGGCAAGGACAGCCACGAGAATGCCGATTTGGTCGACATTAGAGGGAACCCGTACAAATATGGGTTGGGGTATGAACCCGGGAAACCGGGAAGAAGGAATGCACCGTCAAGACTCCGGGCAGATAGGGCATGGCCCGGCCATGTTAGCCAGTGTTTCACAAGTGCCGGGATAATGTTCGAGGAAGAGGTGGCGGCAATAGGAGAGGAATCTCCACAAGATTCGCCAAGTTTCGTGCGACCATGTCATCCCAATTCCCAAGTGGGGAACTGGCGCGTGATGAGCCCGTCAGAAGTCTATACCGCTGATTCAATGTAATTAGAGGCTATAGATTCCTTTCTCTTTTGTTTTGTGAAACCTACCTTATTAAATAACAAAGAGATCTTGTTTCATCTGTTCTTGCGATTCCACCTTTTCTCATATCATTTTGCATGTTTTTGTTTTATTGTCTTGAATGGTATAGATGTAAGGGTCGATTCTTTGAGGATCCTAACAACGAGGGTTTGATAATCGATTTTGACCGAGAAGTAAGTCAAACAATAAACGAAGAAGAGGAAGAGGACATCCTTTCACCAGAGTTGGAGAGATTGATTGCTCAGGAAGAACGTGAAATGAAGCCTCGCCAAGAGGAAACCGAACTGATAAACTTAGAGACCGGAGAGGGAAAGAAAGAAGTGAAAGTTGGAACCGGTATGACCGCACCTATCCGCCAAGGTTTGATAACCCTTCTTGAAGAATATCAAGACATCTACGCATGGTCGTACCAAGACATGCCAGGTCTGGACCTCGACATTGTGCAGCATAAGTTGCCATTGAATCCTGGGTCTTCCCCGGTTAAGCAAAAACTACAAAGGATGAGACCCACAATGTCTTTGAAAATTAAAGAAGAAGTAAGAAACCAGTTTGATGCGGGTTTCTTGGCTGTAGCTCGATACCCGGATTGGGTAGCCAACATTGTCCCGGTCCCAAAAAGGGATGGCAAAGTGCGAATGTGCGTAGACTATCGGGACTTAAACCGAGCCAGTCCTAAAGACAATTTTCCCTTGCCACACATTGATATACTGGTAGATAATACAGCCAAGTTCGCCCTTTTCTCTTTTATGGATGGTTTCTCAGGGTATAATCAGATAAAGATGGCACCCGAAGATGTGGAGAAGACTACTTTCGTCACCCTATGGGGAACATTCTGCTACAAAGTGATGGTCTTCGGGCTAAAAAATGCTGGGGCAACCTATCAACGTGCCATGGTAGCTTTGTTCCACGACATGATGCATAAAGAGATAGGAGTCTATGTAGATGACATGATTGCCAAATCTTGGACCAAGGACGAACACCTCGTCAATTTGCGTAAGCTGTTTGGAAGGCTGCAGAAATTGCAGCTGAAACTAAACCCCGCCAAGTGCACCTTCGGGGTGAAATCGGGGAAATTATTGGGATTTATCGTGAGCCAGAAAGGGATAGAGATAGATCCCGAGAAAGTGAAGGCCATTCTTGAAATTCCAGAGCCATGCACGGAGAAGCAGGTTTGAGGTTTCCTAGGCAGGTTGAATTACATCGCGAGATTTATCTCGCAACTCACCCCTACCTGCGAGCCCATCTTCAAACTATTGCGTAAGAACCAGGTGATCCTGTGGAACAGCGACTGCCAAGAGGCCTTCGAAAAAATCAAATAGAGCCTCGCGAATCCCCCGGTGCTCATGCCACCTGTAACAGGAAGACCTCTTTTCCTGTACATGATTGTGTTAGACGAGTCTATGGGGTGCGTGTTGGGTCAGCACAATGACTCTGGGAAAAAGGAACAAGCCATTTACTATTTAAGCAAGAAGTTTACCGCCTGTGAGATGAATTACTCAATGTTGGAAAGGACGTGTTGTGCCTTGGTATGGGCGTCACATCATCTTAGGTAGTACATGCTCAGTCATACCACGTGGCTTATTTCCAAAATGGATCCCGTGAAATACATCTTTGAGAAGTCGGCCCTCATGGGACGAATTGCTAGGTGGCAGGTACTACTATCTGAATTCGATATTGTGTACGTCACCCAAAAGGTGATAAAGGGGAGCACCTTGGCAGATTATTTGGCCCAACAACCCCTCCAAGATTATCGGTCGATGCACCCCGAGTTCCCGGATGAAGACATCATGGCCCTATTCGAGGAGAAGCGGACGCACGAGGATATAGACAAATGGATTGTTTGTTTCGATGGGGCATCTAATGCTTTGGGCCATGGAGTAGTGACAGTCCTTGTATCCCCAGATGATCAATGTATTCCTTTCACGGCCAGGCTAGGTTTCGATTGTACCAACAATATGGCCGAATATGAAGCGTGTGCCCTTGGGATTCAAGCGACCATTGATTTTGACGTAAAACTACTCAAAGTGTATGGAGACTCGGCTTTGGTAATATGCCAGTTGAGAGGAGAATGGAAAACTAGGGATCAAAAGTTGATACTCTATCAAATTCATATCTTGAAGTTAGCCGAATTCTTTGACGACATTTCTTTCCACCACATACCTCGGGAAGAAAACCAAATGGCCGGTGCACTGGCCACTTTGGCATCCATGTTTCAACTTGCCCCACACGGGGATCTGCCATACATTGAATTCAGATCTTGGGGCAAGCCGGCACATTGTTGTGCGATAGAGGAAAAGCGAGATGGAAAACCATGGTATTTCGACATCAAACAGTATGTCGAGAACAAAGAATATCCACCAAGGATTTCCAACAATGACAAAAGAACGTTAAGGAGATTGGCTACTGGTTTCTTTGTGAGTGGTACCATCCTGTACAAACGAAACCACGACATGACCCTCCTGCGATGCGTAGATGCCAAAGAGGCGAACTACATGATTGAGGAAGTCCACGGGGGTTCATTTGGGACACATGCCAATGGGCATGCTATGGCCAGGAAGATCCTTAGAGCAGGTTATTACTGGCTCACTATGGAAAGCGATTGCTGCACCCATGTAAGGAAATGCCATAAATGTCAAGCGTATGCGAACAATGTCAATGTTCTGCCCCATCCTCTGAAAGTCATGTCCGCCTCTTGGCCTTTTTCCATGTGGGGGATAGATGTCATTGGGGCAATTGAACCTAAAGCTTCGAACGGTCATCGCTTCATTCTCGTGGCGATAGATTATTTCACCAAATGGGTCGAAGCGGCTTCTTATACCAATGTCACGAGGTGTGTGGTGGTCAGATTCATTAAGAAGGAACTAATTTGTCGATACAGACTCCCTAGGAAGATCATTACAGACAATGGCACCAATTTGAATAACAAAATGATGCAGGAAATGTGCGGGGATTTCAAGATCCAGCATCATAACTCCACCCCCTATCGGCCAAAGATGAACGGGGCTGTGGAGGCTCAAAATAAAAATATTAAGAAGATTATTCAGAAGATGACGGTGTCATACAAAGATTGGCATGAGATGTTGCCTTTTGCCCTACATGGATATCGAACCTCGGTACGAAATTCTACTAGGGCAACGCCGTATTCCTTGGTTTATGGGATGGAAGCAGTACTCCTATTTGAGGTAGAGATCTCTTCCCAGAAGATACTAGCGGAATCAGGCCTAGAAGAATCAGAGTGGGCTCAAACACGCTACGACCAACTCAACCTTATTGAAGGTAAGCGTTTGACGACCATGAGCCATGGGCACTTGTATCAACAAAAAATAAATAACGCGTTCGACAAGAAGGTATGCCCGCGCAAGTTCAATCAGGGGGACCTTGTCCTGAAAAAGATATCCCACGCTGTTAAAGATAATCGAGGAAAGTGGGCCCCGAATTACGAAGGACCTTTCATTGTGAAAAGGGCTTTTTCTGGGGGGGCTCTGGTGCTCACCAACATGGATGGCGAGGAGCTACCCTCGCTTGTGAACTCTGATGTCGTTAAGCGATATTACGCTTGAAATCTGGGGTAATTGAGGAAACCGCTACATGTTCTTTTTATTTTTGTGTTTTTGTTCTTCTTGGTTTCCTCCAGGGATTCCTGTCCGCTGTAAGTGTCTCGTCACAGTTCTTTAAAAGAAGAGAACATGGGTCTGAGGCTTCAGTCCTCACTTTGGTTTTAAACCATGTGCAGTTTGTGATAACCTGAGCCCTTTCGCTCAGTTCATGGGGTGCCCCAAGCGCTTAATTAAAACTAAACCTAATCAGCTTTCACTAAGAAGATTATTGCATTGAAAACATTCATGCATATGCATACGCATGCATATTTTTGTGATAACAGGGGCAGAATCATCTTAGGCAACGGTCAGAGGTCGAGACAAAGTTAAAGGCAGAAACCAATCAAGGTAAGACGACAACGCGGTCACGATTTGCCATGCATTGTTGTTTTCTACATTCAGGTACTTAGGGACGGACGCAAGGAGAGGCTAGGGTCACAACCGATAGATCGTCATCCCTTGCCTAGCTTTGGACAAATGGAAAGCGCTGCTGCAAGGCAGCCTAGTATCCTTTGAATTCCCGGTAGTTATTACTGTTGTGTCTTTAAAGTAAATATTGAATGCCTAATCTACCCTAAGGGGGGGTTCGAGTAAGCAAACGCCGATCCACAGAAAGCATTATTTATTTTTTCCTAAAAAAAAAAGGTATAGGTTAGCTCGCCTGGGCGAGCAACCCCTGTACGAAAGTGGTTAAAAAGGGGGAGGGGGAAGGTTTCTGCACTCAAAAACTCCCCCCCCCCCCTCATTCAAAAAAAGAAAGCTCACGGGACTCACGGATTTTGTAGCCCTTAGGTCACCATTTTTTGCATTTTTGATTCCGTTTTGCTCTATTATTCATCTCCAACAAGAAATGGCTCCGAGAAAGCTTTCCGCGAAAAGATCTAGGAGGGACGCCGCGACTGAAGGGACCGGTGCCGCTCCCGAGTTTGACAGCCATCGTTTCAGGAGCGCTGAGCACCAGCAACGTTTCGAGGCCATCAAAGGATGGTCATTCCACCGAGAGAGACACGTCCAACTCAGGGACGATGAGTACGCAGATTTTCAAGAAGAGATAGCTCGTCGACGTTGGACGTCGCTGGTCACTCCCATGGCTAAGCTTGGCCCACAGAGAAGGGCGTACGGGACATGCGGTCATGGGTAAAGGGCTCGTAGATTCCTTTTGATGCAGACGCCCTCAGCCAGTTCTTGGGAGACCCGATAGTGTTAGAGGAGGGCCAGGAGTGCGAGTTTAGTCAGAGAAGGAACCGGGCTGATGGATTTGACAAGGAGGCCATTGCCCAGCTGTTATGCATACCGGGTCAGGATTTCGCCCGGACCGCTGCCGGGAGACGGGTGCGGATCATGCGCACCAGCATGACCACCTTGACCCAGATGTGGATGACGTTGCTTCTCAACAATGTCCTGCCCAGCGATCATAACTTTGACCTCCCTCTGCCGAAGTGTCAGTTGGTGTATGCCATCCTGACACGGATGAGCGTCCATGTGGCTCAGTTGATCGCTGACGCCATTTATTTATTTGTAGGTATGCCACCTACCAGACACCCTCTAGACCCGGATAAGTCTAACAGGGCCTTGGGGTTTCCAGCATTGATCACGGGTCTCTGCCAGTCATTCGGGGTTCCCGTCACACCTAGTAAGGTGATTCGACCGCCGATCACCCGGGCCTTCATTGAGAAGTATTGCACGCCTAGACAGGCACAGGGTGATGCACCGTAGGCTGCAGATGCACTGCCACAACCTCATCAGGCTGATCCAGCTGGGTCATTTGGCATGGAGCGGTATTTACAGCACTTGGTTCGCCAGGAGGCGGCCAACCACAGGGGGCAGGTGCAGATACATGAGTGTCTCTACCAGCTCAGCCTCAGTCAGCAGAGCCAGGGTTTCACTCCTTTTGCGTGCCCTACTCCAGATCAGTTCAGGGCTGAGGTTGCATGGCCCGGAGATTGGCCTAAGGCCCAGGCAGGGGAGGCGCCCCGCAGAGGCTCCCGGCGATGCAGAGGAGGCCCGCATGGATGAGGAGATGACAGATTTACTCGGTTTCTTAGGAGGGAGTGGAGCCACATGACCGGGGGATCCCCAGATTCATATTCTCTTTTAGGTTTCCTCTTTTATCTGTTACATATTTTATTTTTTATAACTTGAGGGACTAACGTTTGTTTTGTTTTTTTGATTGTCTTTTGTTTTGTGCATATGTTTTGTTTGGACTGTTGCGTTAGTGTTTACTTCGTTATTGTCGATAATGTTTGTTGAAATTCCGGAACCGTGTAGAGTTTTCATTTAGGAACGTTGTCCTAAAAATAAAATGAACAAAAACCATGATAATGCCAAGAATAGAAAAAAGAAAGAGGCGTCGTGAACAAATGTCATGTCTATATATAAAGAAAAGAAAAGAGTTTTTTTTTTGTAAAAGAAAAAAAATGTATGGAAAGATTTTGTGTGTGTGTGTAAATAATGCGTGAAAAGAAATTCTTGTGTGTGAGCAACGAGTGTATATAAAGAAATTTTTGTATAAACCATGAGTGTATGTTGAAAAAACGAAAAAGAA
This sequence comes from Glycine soja, assembly GCF_004193775.1. NCBI lineage: Eukaryota > Viridiplantae > Streptophyta > Magnoliopsida > Fabales > Fabaceae > Glycine > Glycine soja. The sequence goes on along the minus strand of NC_041002.1, from coordinate 26,961,153 downwards.
GTCTTTGAACAGGAATAGAGTTGTTATATAGACCATGTTGATATAAAGAGAAAGAGTTTTTAATGCGTGTATGTACAGAAAAACTTTGTTGTGTATAGGAATGTAGGTGTACAAAGAAAAAGCTTTTCTCATAGATGGCGATGGATGTATAGTTTTTGCAAACATAAAAAAAATGAAACAAAAAAAAAGAAAAAAAGAAAGAAAGACCTCGAAAGTCGGCATGTTATGGTCATAGGAAGCATAAATCATTCATAGAGAGCAAACATATCTTTTGGAAACAAGAGACTGACGCTAAGAGTTTATTTTCCAGAACAACCGAGATAAGAATGGATGAATTCGTTGAACCGATGAAAGAACATAATTTGGAAATATTGGGTCTACTTGTGTAAATCCCAAGCCTTAGTATCACAATGCCATAAACTGGATGCTTGAGTACCCACCTAGCTGTAGCCATGACTAAATTTGCATGTTGTTTCCAAATCATCATTGTTACGCATGCCTCGTGGAAATAATATGAAAATTCAACCCAAGACCGACACCTTGACACACGAATTGGTTTTGCCCTAGATATCAAAATCGGGCTCGCACGAGGAAAAAACCATGTTGAGACACAACCTTAAGCTACTTTGAACCTTGGCCCATGAAACGAATCCTCATCCTTTCCCCGAAGAAAAGGACAACAGAATCTCCTCAAGGAAGAGCGAATAACGAATGCTAAAACCCGAATTCCTAAACAAAGATTGAAAAGGAATAAATGAAAAGAAAGAAAAGAAAAGGAAAAGAAGGATTCCCGGTCGAAGATCGGAAGAAAGTAAAAAGGAAAAGATCGAAGGAAAACAGAATAATTCCTTATCAATACAGGAAACCAGGAAAGAGAACAGAAGATCTTCTGACCAGATAAATTTTCGGCAGGATAAATGACTGCCAGCAAAGGAAAACCCATTTTTGAAGTAGTTCTTCCTTTGGGATTGCAACTCAAAGTCGCTCTCGACTGGCGATATCCAGCCCACATAAACAAAGAGGAAAAGACCGACACACCCAGCTTCCTCTCCAAAAACACTACCCTCGAGAAAATCCTATTGATTCGTGATCGTGTGTGTGATCTTTTGGTTCGATAGGAAATCAAGTGCAAAATAAAGTCATGGTGCATCTATGGTTTGGGATTAGGGTAAAACACTTACCTATGTGAGTTTTGATACACTATGAGTGATTTTATTCCCAGTTTCAGTTTGACCCGATGTTTCCCCTGAATGTTCATTTAAAAGCTAAATGTTGACATCCTGCCCTTCATTTTCGGTTACAAGGAAAATTACTTTTGGCATGGGTATATTGTTTCTCTAAGATATGGTGCTCTCGCGAATGATTTATTTTTCCTTGCTAAAGCATGTTCGCCTTTTTAAAAAAAAAAACCGGTGGACCATTCGGTCCTACCAACAAATCTTATCCTGAGCCCCATGAATTGATTGTCATTCATGCATCCTCCACCATCGAGTCTGGAGCCCCACGAATTGATTGCCTAGCGCTGTTCGTCTATACTCCACCCTCAAATCTTATCTGGAGCCCCATGAATTGATTGTCATTCATGCATCCTCCACCATTGATTCTGGAGCCCCACGAATTGATTGCCTAGTGCTATTCGTCTATCCTCCACCCTCAAATCTTATCTGGGGCCCCATGAATTGATTGTCATTCATGCATCCTCCACCATTGAGTCTAGAGCCCCACGAATTGATTGTCTAGCGTTGTTCGTCTATCCTCCACCCTCAAATCTTATCCGGAGCCCCATGAATTGATTTTCATTCATGCATCATCCACCATCGAGTCTGGAGCCCCACGAATTGATTGCCTAGCGTTGTTCGTCTATCCTCCACCCTCAAATCTTATCCGGAGCCCCATGAATTGATTGTCATTCATGCATCCTCCACCATCGTGTCTAGAGCCCCACAAATTGATTTCCTAGTGTTGTTCGTCTATCCTCCACCCTCAAATCTTATCTGGGGCCCCATGAATTGATTGTCATTCATGCTTCCTCCACCATCGAGTCTGGAGCCCCACGAATTGATTGCCTAACGTTGTTCGTCTATCCTCCACCCCCAAATCTTATTCGGAGTCCCATGAATTGATTGCCTAGCGTTGTTCATGCGTCCTCCACCATCGAATCTGGAGCCCCATGAATTGATTGCCTAGCGCTGTTCGTCTATCCTCCACCCTCAAATCTTATTCGGAGTCCCATGAATTGATTGCCTAGCACTGTTCATACGTCCTCCACCATCAAGTATGGAGCCCCATGAATTGATTGCCTAGCACTGTTCGTCTATCCTCCACCCTCAAAATCTTATTCGGAGTCCCATGAATTGATTGCCTAGCGTTGTTCATGAGTCATCCACCATTGAGTTCGGAGCCCCACGAATTGATTGCCTAGCGCTGTTCGTCTATCCTCCACCATCCTATTCGGAGCCCCATGAATTGATTGCCTAACGCTGTTCATGCGTCCTCCACCATTGAGTCTGGAGCCCCACAAATTGATTGCCTAGCGCTGTTCGTCTATCCTCCACCATCCTATTCGGAGCCCCATGAATTGATTGCCTAACGCTGTTCATGCGTCCTCCACCATTGAGTCTGGAGCCCCACAAATTGATTGCCTAGTGTTGTTCGTCTATCCTCCACCCTCAAATCTTATTCGGAGTCCAATGAATTGATTGTCATTCATGCATCCTCCACCATCGAGTCTGGAGCCCCACGAATTGATTGCCTAGTGCTGTTCGTCTATCCTCCACCCTCAAAATCTTATTCGGAGTCCCATGAATTGATTGCCTAGCGTTGTTCATGCGTCCTCCACCATTAAGTTCGGAGCCCCACGAATTGATTGCCTAACGTTGTTCGTGTATCCTCCACCATCCTATTCGGAGCCCCATGAATTGATTGCCTAGCGGTGTTCATGTGTCCTCCGTTATCAAGCACGGAGCCTCCGATAACTGGGAAATATGGTTTTTTTTTTATTTTCCCGATCGGTTCCTTCGCCAAACATGTGTATATGTGTATATTATGTTATTGGTGTTTTTGTTGTTTGTGTTTGTTTTGTGTTGTGCAGAGAAAGAAGAAGGAGAGATGTGAGTCGTCATAGACCAATCACGGAAAAGGGGAAGACGGACGAAATCAATGTTTTATCTTTGTTTTCCTCTTATCTCCGATAAAAGGCAAGTAAAGAGGGGCAACTGTCATACACTAATTTCATCCGGGGACCATTGTTTGGTGGCATGCAACTTTCTTTTGACCACTTCGAGGTACTTGGCACCCATCATTAGGCAATTCGTGAAGTTCCGAGACATGCCGGAAATCAAAAGGAAGCATTGTTACACAATCCGTGAAATTCCGTAACATGTCGGAAATCAAAAGGAAATATTGTTACACAATCTGTGAGTTTCCGTAACATTCCGAAAGCTAAAAAAGGAGTAATTACATGGCCCGTAAGGTTTTGTAACCTTACAGAAAGAAAACAAGTGTTGTTACGAAATTCGTAAAGTTTTGTAACGTTACGAAAAAAGAATCACCAAAAAAAGCAAGGGGTGTACTTAGTAAAAATGGGGGTGCAAATAGCAACCAGGCCCACTTGGGCCTTCCAGATTGTTCCTCCAGAAGGCGGTTGCTTCTGGAGGAAGCAGCCTGGCTTGCCTGGGCGAGCTGAGCTCGCCTGGGTGAGCTAGGGGGCATGTTCCTCCCCTATTTTCCTATAAATAGAGGGAGGAGTGAAGAAGAAAAGGGTTCATCTCTTTTGGTACTTCATAATCACTTAAAATTAGTGAGGAAAATTGTTTCCGTGAAGAAAATCCAAGCTGAGGCGCTTCCGTAACGTTTCCGTGGGTGATTTCGCAAAGATTTTCAACCGTGCTTCGTCGTTCGTCATTCATTCTTCGTCGTTCTTCGGTCTTCAACCGGTAAGTTCCCGAAATCGAACTTTTCAATTCATTCTATGTACCCGTGGTGGTCCCCATTTGTTTTGCGTACTTTTATTCTCGTTTCATTTACTTTCCGTACCCCCTTTTGATGTGCTTTAGTCATTTATTTAAGTCATTTTCTCGCCTAATCAAAAAATAAGATAAATTTCCATTGATCATTTGAATTGTAATATCCGTTAATTTCTGTTAAAATGAAATCTGACCGTTCAGTCATGCCGTAACCACGTTGGAAACCAAAAAGAGGTAAAATAATAATATAATAATCAAAAATATCTTTTAGTAAAATAAACCAAAAAAATCAAATCGGACGTTTCTCTTTGGAATTTCTCTTTCTTAATAGAATTGACTAATAACTAAAGTGAAACTAAGGCTAAAATCAACTCGCAAAGTCAAGCTCGTCCGCAAAAAATCACTGAAAAGGATTTTAAGGTTCAATACCTCAGTTTTTTCACCAAGTAAAAATGGGTCATTTTAAGGTCCAACGCCTTAAAAAGACCTCCTTCCAAGTAAAAAGAATCGCTTGATTTTCCCTTTAGAAAGAAATACGTAGGTCTGATTTCCTCTTCGATAGAGGGTACATAGGAGCAAAAGCCCCGCTTTTGTCGACCTCAAAAATAAAAAAGAAATTTAGGTACACAATTTCACACAATTCTAAAATTAAGGTTGTTGTCCTTTGGTACAAACGTGAGAGGTTCTAATACCTTCCTCAAACGTAAATACAACTCCTGAATCTGGAATATTCTTCATGACCAGTTTCCTTCGGTTTTTCTGACGTTTTCCACAAATAAACGTTGGTGGTGACTCCGCGCATTTTCCTCCTTTGGAAGATACACCCGTGAGCCTCGCCTCGCTCGCCCGCAAAAGGGTAGGTTGCGACAGTTTCACTTGTGTTATACCACGCGACTCCTGTATATGAGTCACCACAGATGCTCAAGTCCAACAACGAAATCATGAAAACTCTGGCCACAGAGGGAGCAAACAAGTATGACTTCATGGTGCAGAGTGAAGGGGAAGACATGAACCTCAAGACCAAAGTCAACACAGAAGTCTACGTGGCACTAAAATTGCCAACAATGCACCTCACTAATGGCGTTACTTTCAAATTTAACGGCAAGGACTATTTTGCAACACTTATGCAAAGATAGGCAAGGACTATTTTGCAACACTTATGCAAAGATAGGGACTATTTTTTACATTTCAATAGGATAGGGACTAATTTGCAAAATGGCTACAAAGATAAGGACTAAAATGCCTATTCACTCAGAAAAATATCAAATGCCAAAAGAGGTCTCATTGTAAAATTTGTAATGAATATAGTGATGAGATTTATAAATAAGTTATTTAGGGGAAAAGTTGGTGGACTTTATAATCTTTGCATAATTATATTTGAATTAACAACAATCACAATAGAAGGAGGATTGAATAGTGTGTTAATCAAAGATATAATAAACTTTTACAACTTTTAATGCAGATATAGATGGAAATGTAGAAGAAAAATAGGTTGTACAATAAAAAACATATTTTAATAAAGACAAGTTTGATCTTCCAGAGACTTAATAATAGAGAGTCTTTTTAAAATAGTTTTTCAAATAGACACATGGTGTTAAAGAAGTGATAGAGAGTGTTAATATAATGGCCAATAAACCATGAAGGAAAGAAGTAGAATCACTTGGTTTATCTCAGTTTACTCAACCTCAGCTACGTCCATTTCTCCTTTACTCAATAGTAAAGGGTTCTATTAATCAAAACTTGATTGCAAAACAAGTATTATGACCTGTCACTGCTGACTTTACAAGTATTTTAATACCACTTCTAACACTTTCTTAGACTCTTCATGAATCTAAGAAACCTAAGTATTATTTAACACTAAGTCACTCATGTCTTTCACAAATAGTAGTTTGAATGAATACAAGTATTTAACAACACTCAAAGAGTTGATAAACAATAAAGCTCAATTACAAAATGAATTTGCTTAGCAAAGAATAAACACATGAAAACTTTGTATTAGTCATCCAGTAATTTCAGCAGAGTTTCGATTCAAATAAGTTCTTCCTTTTTTGTCATTTTTTCTCTTCTTTTTTTCTTCTTGGGTAAAGACTGCATTTTATAGACTTCAACAAAGGATCCGTTATGGGATCAGCGTCAATTCCTCGAAAAAATTGTTGTCTCACGATAGAGGATAAGGCTAAGTGGCATGTCTTGATTTGCAAGGATTTTCACGATAGTACAGACAACACCATGTGCTCCTTGTCCTTAGCGAAAGTGACCTTTAAAGAATATTCTGAGTACCTTCTATTTTCTTCTACTTTTTCTTTTCCTTAAATTCAAATGTTAGCAATTCAAAATAAAGAAAGGCAAAATGTATTTGTATCAGATAGAACATGTGTACTTCCCTTTTTTCGGTTAACATGGACTTTTTGCCCAATGTTAATCATTCCAAAAGATGTGTGAGTGACTTACTGGCAGGACGCATGGAATAACTAACAACACAATGTATAACACTTATTTTCATAAAGAGTGGATGCCTTTTGATTTTAGCGCTTTGGAGGTTGGATGGATAGTAAATAGAGTAATCTTTCTTGGAGGATACAAAGTACTGTTAAGTCATTTAATATTTGAACATACCCACATGTCAAAAACTCATTAGAACACCAATAATTTATACTTATTGTTATTCATCAAAATCCAATATATATTAGAACAAAAAAAGTTGAATTTAGTTGAATAAAAATATTTATTCCTTTGTGCACTACTTAGAAAATAGACAAGCATATAATTTCATATTCTACCATTCTATGTTACCGAATCAAGAGTTACTTTAAAATAATGTGTTTTGAAGAAATGGTAAATCAAAAGTTAATTGTTGATGCAGTTCTTGGTAAAAGTGGATGCAGAAATCGAGAGTTAATTGTAATTGTTTTCAAGATGTGTTGATGAAATGGTAAAATGTCATGCATGCCATGGAAATAAAAAAACAGTTTTCATTAGAAATGACAATAAAAATAAATTAATAATATTAAATATCATATTTTTTAATTATTTTTAATTTCTAATGTTTTAACTATTTTACTATTTATGATGATAAACAAAATCATTCCAAAACTTTGGTCATGTGTTTCGAAGAGTACTTTGTGGATTTTGAGATGGGTTGGGTACTCTTTTTTTTTGGTTTGGGCATCATTAGATGGGCCCAAAGTTAACACATCAAGTGTGATTATAGGCTAAATTGAATAGAGATTTTACTTCCTGTACCTCAAAAAAGACTTCATCTGACAAAAATACCCCTCTCACCATACCCCTATTATGGAAATCTCATTTCGGAAGAATATCCTATTCCAAAATATAAAAAATCATATTCTAAAATAAGTATTTTGGATTACTTATCATATTTTGGAATAACAATACCAGAATAGGATAAGTAATCCACAAACCTATTTCGAAATAGGTATTCTAGAATATGATTTTTCACAATTTGGAATAGTTATTTTAGAATAGAATATTCTTCCAAAATTGCCCTTTTACAATAGCTATTTTTCAGTATCTAATGTTGTTTCTATTTTTAGGTGAGTTACAGGGAATACAACAAAGAGAACAGAGAATATACATTGGTGAGGTGCAAGGAAATTTGTAGTAGTAGATACCCGTTGGAGTCATTTGAGAACAAGGCGAGTTCGAATTCACAATATTTGGATATTGTGGTTGTTAGGGATTTTGAAGGAGGGTGTGTTTAAGGAAGTGGAAAAACAGAGGTTGTTGTGCTCCATTTTTGTAGAGTCATATAGGTCCGAGGTGGTCTACTTAATTGTCACAATATAACGATATAAAACTTTCTTGATGAGTCGTGAAGGTTCTGCGAGACACATGCACGTGTTGTCAAGGTTATGTAAATTGGATCAGGGGACTACGATGACAAGGTGCGCTTACAAAACTATTGAATAAGAACACTAGATGATGAGAGTGAGAATGCCATTGTCGCTCATAAGGACAAAATTGGTGACTATTGTTATGGTGTTAGTGGAGGTGGGGTGCAACGATGATGGTTATGGAGGCAATGGCTAGGGTTTTCTTGGCAGAGGGAGAGGGTGCCTGGTGAAGGGTATTTTAGTCTGTTTGATTTTTTTGGAGGTGCAGGAAATAAAAAGGGAGGTGCAGGAAGTAATTCCCATTGAATAGAATTAGTTACTTTTGGGGTCCAATTAACAAATTCTACTTTATTTTGTATACTCATATATTATTTTAATTTCATTCATTATTTTAAGATAATATTAAAAATTAGGTATTTATAGCCAATAATTACCATTTTATTCTGAAAAATTAATAATATGTAGTGTAATTGGGAATATTTAGAAAATAGCGATTTGTATATTTAGGTTATGTTTGACAAGGTATTTTAACTAACATTTAGTTTTTTAATTAGCTGAAAAGTTTATTTGACTGTTCGGTAAACAAGAATTTTTAGTAATTTTTTTGTACCTTCTAACTTTTTATATTTTCTTTCCTTTTTATCCTTCATGTATTTATTAAATTTCTTGATGACCCCTTTTTAATAAATCATAATTTTACTATTTTTATGTCATTTTACACTTTTCAACTATTTCAATAACCATTTTTACCAAGTATTTATAATTTAATAAGTTAACTTTTCAGCTTCCAACTAGTTTTCAGCATTTGGCTAGTTTTGTTGAGAACATAGTCTTAGGCTTTGATTTACTCCTTCAACATTCTAAGTGAAAAAACTGTGAATTGTTTGGCAACTAAAATATGTTTGTGATCCTTAATATATACCCAACTTTTGCTTTTTATCCTTGATAAAATTTTTCTTAACTTTTGCTCTTTGATCTTTGAAAAGTTTTATTTTCGATTCCTATTGTTAGGATTTTCCCAGTAACTAATGGTGTGGTCATTAGCTTTTTAAAAATATGAGTTGTGACGGTTTCAAAACCACCCATATTCATTTCAAAATTAAAATTACAATTTATGGTGACTAAAAATAGTCAGAATCAATTAAAGTAAAAATAAAATAAAATAGAACTAAAATTATTCATTACAAGCACAAAACCAGAACTAATATCCACTACAAACAAATCAAACACCACCACCACCACCATCATTGTTCGTCATCAAACAACCACCACCACCATCATCATCGCACCGACCCCACCACCCTCCTTCGACATTGCACGCTACCTCCCCCTCCAGATTTGATGTTGGCGCGACCCCTACCAGCACCACTGCACACCGCATGTGCCCAACCCCGGTACTGCACCACCTCAGCGTCACCGTGCACAACCCACCACTAACTCATCATCTTCACTCATATTTGAACCAAACAGTCCAAATCCATACCTCTCACACCATTGTTGAGGGCTTTCACATCCAGACCCACATTGTCCTATGTTGTCTTTTTCCTCTGCGTATTGTACCACTTGGGATATCATCCGCCTTTGCAATGATTCTGTTTCTCTCTGTTCCTAGTTTGCCTCGCAGGTTTTCTTCTTAATGTTTAATTCCTTAGTTTAAAGTTTGATTGTACTTAATTAATGTTGTGTATTTGCAGGTTTGTTGATTTGGTTTAGATCTGAGTATTTGCTTATGTGGGTTTTAGATTTGGGTATATGTTGATATGGGTAGGTTGTTAATGTTTTTTTTTTCTCATTTAATCGAAACCGCTAGAAATTATAATTTAAAATTCTAAATTTTACTTTAAAAAAGTTAATATGGCCACATAATCAGGCAACGGAAAAATCCTAACAGTAATAAAACTTTTCAAATATAAGCAGCAAAAGCAAAGAAAAAATTTACCAAGAAGCAAAAGCAATTTTTTTTAACTAGTGATAAAAAATAAAATTTGAATATATATATATAAATATATAAAAGTATATATAAGGGATCATAAATATATTTTAGTCTTGTTTAAACAATTATTACTTTTATCAAAATAAAGAATTTTAAATTTTTTTTTACACAGCGTTGGTTTAAAATCTCTACATTCAAATGATATTTTTTTAAATTCATTAGCTTTACCATGTTGAGTCTATATAAATATAAAATAATTCACATTGCATCAACTACTTTCCATATTTTCAATTTGAAGATAATGATTTTTATTTATTTTATTTTAGTAATTGAAATAAGATTTTTTGGTTGAACGCAGTATCTTAATAAAGCTATTTAAGGAGCTAATATCTCTCCATAAATGTTGTTTCATATATATAGATATAGGCTATGTTTGACAAAACTAGCTAAAAAGTTAGCTGAAAGTTGAAAAATCAACTTATTAAATTATAAGTGTTTGATAAAATTAGCCGTTGAAGCAGCTGAAAAGTATAAAATGACACAAAAATAATAAAATCATGATTTGTTCATAAAGGATAACAAGAAAATTAGATAAATATATTGATGATAAAAATGGAAGAAAATATAAAAAAAAAACTAAAAGCTAAAAGCTAATGTTATAAAAAATGCTACTTCAAGTAGAGTTTAAAAACACAAGAAGCTACTAAAAAAAGCATGTTTCCGAATAGTCAAACAAATTTTTTAACTAGTACAAAAAGCTAGAAGTTAATTGAAATGTCTTGTCAAACATAGTCATAGACTAATTCACTGCAAAGAAAAAATTACATAGATATAGAGATCCTTAATTAAAATAAGACTTTGTTATTGTTCTAAGACTTACATTTACTTTTTGGTCACTATAGTTTAGCATAAGATTTGTTAACACTGATAACGACTGTCGAATCGTTCAAAAAAAATTTACTAGGGAATTTTGTAGAACAGGATTAACCTAGAGTTTTAATAAAGACTGTCGAATCGTTCAAAAACAAATTTAATTGGAAATTTTGTAGCACAGGATTAACCTAGGTCAAACTCAGAAATATGATTTAATATAGCTCCTACATTCATTCATTTATAAACAGAAAGGGGGATTTTTGTCAAGCAGTTTGTAGGAAATTGTAAAAGAATGTGAAAATACAAAAACAAAATTGAAGACATAAAGCAAAACAAGAACAAAATACACTTCAATATTAAAAGCATCAATCCAATTCACCAAATCAATGCAAATAGAATTATCACAGTTACTAGAAATGATGTTCAATGTGAAAGTTTACTAAAATGCATTAGAGAAAGTTCAATCGAATCAAATATCTAAATTGTTTGAAATTACAAATTATAGTGGATAATCACCTAAATAATCTATGATTAAATTTCAAAATTAGGAAATGAATCCATAACCTAATCCATTTTCTTCCTAAACATAATCACAATCATGAAAAATGAAAATAGGATTGAAGAGAAAGAAGAACATTCACAGAGTAGAAATCTCAAACCAAGACTCAAATTCAGCTTTGCTTGGAGTGGATCCTTGGATTGATTGATTATTTAGCCCTCCATGATCATCACCAAGGGAGAAATCACGAAATTTGTGTAAGGAAATGGTGGAATAGAAGTGAAAAGATGAAGAATGAAGAACACTTGAGAGAGAAGAGAGAAAACAGAAAGCTTGCACAAGTTTTGTACAAAATGAAGTGTAGTGAAGTTCTACAATAAAATTCTTCATATGAAATTGAGTTTTTAACTAACTATCTAACACTAATATATATAGTATTAGTAAATAACTAACTAACTAACTAAACTAATTACACAAAACAAAAGTCCAAACTCACAACCCAATTCTTTAAGTGCAAAGGTTCTGACTTTCAAACCCAATTTGATCATGGAGATGGCAGAATTTTCCAAAGCTTATTTGTAACAAATTTAAGTATCTTTTTCTTATCTTTCCAGGGACTACTCACATGTTCCATTTAAAGTTCTGTAATGTCCTCTAGGCCCTGCACAAGGCAAAGTAAACATGAAATCTAAATTTAGCTATAATTCTCAATTAAGCTCAATCATTTTTGCCTTAGACCAAAACTGAGTTAAGGTAAGAAAATAAGAGGTAAATCATTGAGCTGAGAAGAATAGAAAAATATTAAACTAAAAATGCTCAATCAGACACTTAAATATAAAATAACGAGTGAACAAAAACTTAAAAGTCACCTTATCGATCAATATATTACATATTTGTGAGTTAATCTTATAAAACTATAAGTTGTTTCTTTCTCATTTCGACGTGATTTTTTTAGTATAATTTCTTCCTTTGTACTCTTCTATAAAAAATTAAAAATATTTTGTTTTTTAATTTTTTTAAATAAATCTGATTGGTATCTGATAAATAATAAATGATTTCAAATTTTAAAAACAGGGAACATGATTTCAAATAATCCTGTTAAAAAAAAAAAGCAAACTGATTGATTCAAGATAATAAATAAATTGAGAAACAAATTCCATTATTTCAAAACGTTACCACTACCACAATGATTATGTAAGTCTTCTTTCCCTTTTTTTCTTTAAACAAAAACCTGACTTGGTTCCTTTTCATTTTTTTTCTCATAAAAATACTCATCAATTTCGTTTTCGTTCCACTGAAAGAAATTATTTTTTCCTTTTTTTTCCACCCTTTTTTTTATTTTATACAGAAAGCATGTTTCTTTAAAAATGGCAAGTGAGTGAATTGGTTCCTTTCTCGAACTGTATTTGTGGACGGCTACTCAAACAAGATATGGTGAATGAATTGGCACTTTTTTTTTTTTACATATTTTGCAAGATATGCTTCCAAAATACACTTCTATATGTTGTTACGAGCATAAACCTGTCCCTTTGTAGAGATAATCTAAAAGTATTGTGATGTGTTTTAGGTTCAAATATTTTCATTTGTTTATTAGAAATTCTCATGTGCTTCTGTTAGTTTATTATCTATTGAATTTAATATCTTTTTATCAATTCAAATTTTATCTTTATATCATTTAATGTCAAGTGGTATGTTGTTGTATTAATTGAGTTGTGTTTTATCGTTACTTGGTGTTCCAACCTCAAGTCTATAGACATCGTTAGGTTTCCCCTATTCGAGGTATTGTCCGGTTAGAGGTTCTGTCAACCATCATGATTTTATCCTTGTAAAAGGCATCTATGTGGTTTGAGAGGATATGATGTTTATAAGCAACCATTGATCTCGACTCTTAAGTGATGTAGGACTTTGTGGCTATTGGAACAAGGCCCCTAGTCGAGGCTAAGGGGCAAGAGTGACTTACACCCTCCTTTTAGCATTAATGTTCAAACTTGAAGTCTGTCGACAACATTAGGGTCTCATATCCGAGGTATTGTCCCCTTAGGTGCTTAGTTGACCGTCACGGTTTTATCTTTGTAAAAGGTGCCTCGGTGGGTTGAGAGGAAAAGGTGTTTATAGACGATTCTTGACCTCGGTTCCTAAGTGATGTAGGACTTTATGGCTATTGGAACACTTGGTTTGTTGTATTTAATTTTATCTTTATATTGATAGGCTAATGTTCAGATTTTTATATATATATATTGTGCCTATTGCTCGTTATCATGTTTTGACCATATTTTTATATTACTATAAATTTTATTTTTTTATTTGAAATTTTGTTGTGTTTCTGTTAGTTTTTTTTTATCTATTGAGTTTTATCCTCTTTTTGTTTGTTAAAAGTTTTGTCTTTTTTATCAATTCAAATTTGGTCCTATAGATTTGAAAATTGGTTTGCATGTTATATGTTGGACAAGTGGTCTCAATAACTTAAGAGGGGTAGTGAATTAAGTTTTAAAATTTTCCCACTAACAAACTTTAACCCCCTTTTAAATGATAGGCTCAGAATGCAGAAGAAAAAACAATAATCAATTTAATCGATGTTATTTAAACGTGTAAGACAAAATTGATTGCAATAAAATAAATGAGATAAGGGAAGAGAGAAATGCAAACTCAATTTATACTGGTTCAACCACTTTCCGTGCCTATGTCCAGTCCTCAAGCAACCCACTTGAGATTTTCCACTATCTCTGTAAATCCTTTATAGACTTTGAACACACCTCGGGATCCCTCACCCTTGTGTTCAAGATCCTCACAATCCAACAGACAACTAGTCTCTTCATTACAACTAAGTTTATGAGATGAATAAAAAGATTTCTCTCCTTTAGAGTAGATGATACAAATTGATGTTCCTAGAAGAATTCTCAGTAGATTTGCAAGTGTTTGGTCAAGAGTTGCTTAGAGAGGATTTGACAATTAAGTTCTCTTTAAAACTCTCTATCTTCTTTTTGAAGTCAGACACACATATATATAGGCCCATCATGCCTTTTTAAAATGGTTTGAAGAGATGTGTCTTTTCATAAAGCTTTTTCGAAAATTCTTCACTGGTAATCGATTACAGGTTTCTGATAATCGATTACATAGTTCTATTTTGAAGGGTCATGACTTTTCAAATTGAATTTCAGGAGTTTTGTTACTGGTAATCGATTGCACACCAATGGTAATCAATTACAGCTTTCAAAATTCAAATTTCAAAACCCTTTTGAAAAGCTGATTTGCAAACTTGTCTTCTAGTAATCGATTACACTGCCTGGTAATTGATTACCAATGCCTTGATTTGTTGGAAACAATGTGTTTGAGGCAAAAAGTTGATCAACCAATGAGATTCTTTTAATCTTGTTTGCTTGACCTTGAATTAATCTTCAAGCAATCTCTGTTTGCTTAACCTTGAATGTTTCTTGAAACAATCTTGTTTGATTATACTTTGGCATCATCAAAATCCTGTATTCATACATTTACATTCTCACCCTTTTTGATGATGACAATCATTATCAAGTGAATTCTTTTTTACATCATCAAAACCTGCATGATTCACATTCTCCCCCTTTTTTATGATGACAACCATCAGTAGGTTAGGAGTAAAAAAAGAATATCTATCTGTATAGTTTACTCCCCCTTGATTTTGCAATGACTGCTTATATGAGACAGTTGAAGATTTTATAGATTTCATATGTATAAAAAATGTCTCAATAAAAATAGATAAGTCCCCTTACTATTTTATCTTTTATCTATCTTTGCCCCTTTGTCAACATCAAAAACAAATCATGAGCAGAGAGGAGAAAAACATTCAGCAATTTATAATGAATTAAAAGAGTAGAGAATGTCATACTATTCAAGTATCATTTCATGGCCTAAAAGAAAATGTTACCGCTTGTTGGAATATATGAGAATCAAATGATATCAAAAGGCCTTTTTCACATAATTGATAAATACTTAATAAATTATGCTTAAGACCATCAATAAGTAAAACATTTTATGTGGAGGTAGAGGGATTCGTACCTATTTTTTCAACTCCAACAATTTTACCTTCGTTGTTGTCTCCATAGGTCACATGTTCATTATTTTTGGGAGAAATATGAATAAACTCTTATGCATCTCCTGCCATGTGTTTGGAGCAACCGCTATCAATGTAACAACTTTGCTTTAAGGAGTCCATCATTCATATAATCATATTTTGATTTTGGTACCCAAATTTTCTTGGGTTCTTGAATGTTAGTTTTGAGTAAGGATCCTTTTGGAACTCATACCATTTTTCCAATGCTACTACCATTCTTTCTAATATAACATGTTGATGCACTATGACCTTTCTTACCACAGTCATAGCATGTTAAGAAGGTAGAACTAGTCTTTTGAGTGGAGGCTAAGAAATTTTCATACATCTTTTGTTGATTTTCAAGATTGTATCCTAATCCAGCCTTATAAGAAACACATCTTTGTTTGCCAAATACAATATCTAAATTATTTTTACCAAGAGTAAATTTGGCAAGAGCAATTTTTAAATCTACAATTTCTTCTTTGAATTTATCACAACATTCACATGAATGAGATGCTTTACTGTTTTCTTGTATTAAACATTTTGTAGAAGATTGGTTTTTATCTACTGATTTTAAAATTTTAACTTCAGATTTAAGATTTTCTAACTATTCATTTAATTTCAAAATTTCCTTTTCTAAACTTGAAATAGTTTTCTTAGAAAATGAAACTAATTTGGCAAGTTTGATAGATTCTTTAAGCAAGTCATTGAATGCATCTTGAAGTTCATAAAAAGAAATAGATAAGTCATAGTTAGAAGACATTACCTCTTCTCTGGTTTCATAGTCTTTCGCCATGAAACCCAGATTTATGATTTCATTTTCTGAATCACTTGAAGAATCTATGTCATTATCTTCCCAAGTGATGTATGTTTTCTTTTCTTTGAAATTTCTCTTGTCGGATTTTTCCATTCTTCTTTTAAGGATAAGACAATCGAATCTCAAGTGCCCAGGTTGATCACATTCATAGCATTTTAGGGCTAAGGAGGAATCTTCTCCTTTCTTTTTTGGATTGATTTTTGATTTCATTTTATTTCTTTTGTTTCTTAGAAATTTATTGAATCTCTTCACAAAAAATGTGAAATCATCATCTTCTTCTATTTCATTCAAGTCCTCTTCGTCACTTTCTTCTTGAATAGAAGATGATGAGATTTTGAGTGCTATTCCATTCCTCTTTTTATCATTCTCTTCATGTTGATGGAGCCTCATAAGTTCCATTTCATGTTCATGAAGTTTTACAAAGAGAGCGGCAAGAGACATATTAGTGAGATCTCTTGATTTTATAATTGCTGTTACTTTTGGTTGTCATTGCCTGCTTAAACATCTCAGCACTTTGTTAATGATATCTTTAGTAGGAAATATTTTTCCCAATGATGCAAGATGAGTAACTATATAAGTAAATCTCTTTTGCATATCTTGTATGGTCTCATATTGATTCATTTTAAACAGTTCATATTCATGTGTGAGAGTGTTTGTTCTTGATCTCTTGACATCAGTTGTGCCTTCATAGGTTACTTGTAATGTATCCCACATTTCTTTTGCATTTTTACAATTTGAGACTCTAAAATATTCATACATGCCTAATGTAGAAATGATTATATTTCTGGCCTTTAAATTGTATTGAACCCTTCTTCTTTCATCATCATCTCATTCTTCTCTAGGTTTTTCTATAGTTGCATTTTCCACTACCATTGTAGGAATGAAGGGACCAATTTCAATAGCTTCCCATATATTTAAATCTATGGCTTCAATAAAGATCTGCATTCGGGTTTTCCAATAGTGATAACCCTCACCATTGAACATAAGAGGCCTATTAATAGAATTTCCCTCAGGAAATAGAAAGTTAGATGAGACCATAATTATTCTTGAAGTTTATAAACTTTAGACAAGAATCCTGTTTTGATACCACTTGTTGGACAAGTGGCCTTAATAACTTAAGAGGGCGGGTGAATTAAGTTTTAAAATTTTCCCTCTAACAAACTTTAACCCTCTTTTAAATGATAGGCTCCGAATGTAGAAGAAGAAGCAACAATCAATTTAATCGATGTTCTTTAAACATGCAAGACAAAATTGATTGCAATAAAATAAATGAGATAAGAGAAGAGAGAAATGCAAACTCAATTTATACTGGTTTGACCACTTCCCGTGCCTATGTCAAGTCCTCAAGCAACCCACTTGAGATTTTCCACTATCTCTGTAAATCCTTTACAGACTTTGAACACACCTTGGGATCCTTCACCCTTGTGTTCAAGATCCTCACAATCCAAGAGACAACTAGTCTCTTGATTACAACTAAGTTTATGAGATGAATAGAAAGATTTCTCTCCTTTAGAGTAGATGATGCAAATTGATGTTCCTAGAAGAATTCTCAGTAGATTTGCAAGTGTTTGGCCAAGAGTTGCTTAGAGAGGATTTGACAATTAAGTTCTCTTTAAAACTCTCTATCTTCTTTTTGAAGTCAGACACACATACATATAAGTCCATCATGCCTTTTCAAAATGGTTTGAAGGGATGTGTCTTTTCAAAAAACTTTTTCTGAAATTCTTCACTGGTAATCGATTATAGGTTTCTGGTAATCGATTACACAATTATATTTTGAAGGGTCATGACTTTTCAAATTGAATTTCAGGAGTTCCGTTACTGGTAATGGATTACACACCAATGGTAATCGATTACAACTTTCAAAATTCAAATTTGAAAACCCTTTTGAAAAGCTGATTTGCAAACTTGTCTTCTGGTAATCGATTACACTGTCTGGTAATCGATTACACTGCCTGGTAATCGATTACCAATGCCTTGATTTGTTGGAAATAGTGTGTTTGAGGTAAAAGTTGATCAACCAATGAGATTCTTTTAATCTTGTTTGCTTGACCCTGAATGAATCTTGAAGCAATCTCTATTTGCTTAACCTTGAATGTTTCTTGAAGCAATCTTGTTTGATTATACTTTGGCATCATCAAAACCTTGAATTCACACATTTACATTATATGCTCATGAAAAATTTTAGGAAATATCATAGTGCTTAAGGCTACTTATCCATGAAGCTTGAGCTTCGACATTCTATAATTAAGTATAATAATTTCTCTTTTTTTGTTAACATTTGATTTTATTCTAATATATCCCTATCGTCACCACGTCATGATACTAGCAAAATTGATGAATCCTATAGCTAGCAAGGTATATGTAACACTATTATCTTTCTTTATTTTATGTAGTTAGATTTGAGCTTTTCTTATTGTTAGTTAACTTATTTATTAATTATATTAGTTAATTTCTTTCTTCTCTTTCTTGTTGAGAACAATAACTCTTGAGGTTACTTGCACATAAAGGAGGTAAATTGCACAAAAAGGTTAAAGAGTTCATAAATTGTTCAAATTACATATCCTATTTGACAAAGAATAAGACCTAAGTTTGACAACATTATTTTATGTATCCGCTTTTCATGTATCTTTTGATTACTTCATTTTTTTTAGCATTATTTTATGTCTTGACTTTTATGGTATGATTTGTTATTGTATATATTAATTGCATACCAGAGAGTTGAAATTTGGTGTATATAATTCTTCGGCAACATTTGTAATTATGATTTTATTATTTTCATTACAATAATCATTATACATTTCTCTTCAAAATTGAATGATTTTGTTATTGTCATTACTAAAATATATTATAGATTTGTATTCATAATCATTTTAATATAAATGTGTCTTTTATTGTTTGTCGTCATCTTATCAAATGTGTTAATATAAATTTGTTGTTATAAATCATTATTTATTATCTTTTCAATTATGTTAATTATTGAAGAATTTTCTTTGTCTATGCAAATTTAAGTTTTCTTTTATACGTATATGTAAACTTATTAATATAGAAGTTATATATAAACAAATTTAATGAAGAATATGAAATAACAAATATCACACCAGTATGGGGTTGAATAGTGTGTTAGATAAATATGAAAATCGTTTCGCAAAGAGTATGGGTTTCACAAACAGATATGCCAAACACAAAGTTTTGAGTGTATCATCCAATGGATAAAAACATAGCTTTGTTAAAAACAAATATAGAATATTGTCCAACTCTTGTAAAAAGATGTTTTCACAAAGGTTTTCAAAAGCAGACTTGTGTGACAAAGTGTGTCAAAATACGCACAAAAGAATATGAGTTAAATAGAAAACTAGCGAAAAAAAACACTTAATTTTATACTGGTTCACTCAAATTGAGCTACGTCTAGTTCTCCTTTAAGTGGGTTTTACTAATCAAAACTTGATTACGAATAAGTACTTTGTCCTGTTACTCTTGACTACAACAATATTCTTTAGGCCACTTTTGGCACAACCTTAAACTCCCCCTGAATCTAAGAACACACAGATATTGTTTAACACTAAGCTCTGACTTTCACAAACAACAAAGGTTTGAAATGAATAACAAAATTCAAAACTCTCAAAGAGTGGATAAGCACTTAAGCACGAATACAATCAAATAACATTGCAAAGTGGAGGATAACTATTTAAACACAGACTAGTATTGTCCAATGACTCGACATAATCTCAGTACTTCAATATCACTCGATTGTATTTCTCTTCATTTTTTTTATTTTGATAGTTGTGTTGGAGTTGCCTTTTATAGACTTTAGTGAAGAAATTCATCACAATATGAGAGCCTTACTTGATATAATCATTGTCCCAGAACTGGCGGCTTGTGCAATGTCTCGCTTGCTTGAGGTGAAAGAAGGAATAAAAGTAAAGAAACCTGTTGGAATAACTGAGAATCTAGAAGGGGGGATTGAATAGATTCTTTGAAATTTTACCAATTATTTCTTACATTCAATTAAAATCAATACCCCTTTACAAATTAAGGTTTTCTCAAAAAGACTTGTTGAAGAAAGATCAACAATACATAAAACAAATATATTAAAAAACCTTAGAAAACAAGGTTGTATGGCCTTTTCGCATCAATTCCATTACTGATGCAATCCTACCCCCCAAGGGCATTGAATAGAAGACTCTAAGAAGATTGGGACAGAGATGCAAGAGAAGGCCCTAGGGTTCTCATGAGCCTTAGGGTAGATTTTGGACCCATGGGCTAAGTATAAGCCCACTTATCATTGTACATATTAAATTAGGATTTCATTATTTTTTAGCCTTATATTTAGGGCTCCATAGTGTAGGGAGGGAACCTAGTAATGTAGGATTTTTTAGCCCTTGTATTTTAGGGCACATAGACTAGTTTTTATGTTAGGGGTAGTTTGTAATTTCACATGCATTAAGTGCACTATTTGATGTGTGTGTGTGTTGGGAGAGAAATTTAATTGAATTGAGAGAAGCTCAATCCAATTAAATTTTGGACCATCCTAAGGGGGAGGTAAGCATTTGCTTGCTACACCTCATTGCCACATCATATAGTCACACTTTGTGCGTATCCTTCATGCTTTACATGCCCCATGACACCTGAGCACACTTAGTGGAAAATCTTGGAATTGATCTTGGATTAGTGGGTTGAGCCATAGCTAAAATTCACTAATCATAATTAGTGAAATTTTGGCTCCAAATTTAGCTCCATAAATTTAAATTCAAATTCAAGTGAAATTTGAATAGAAATTCAAATTTTCCTCCAATTTTGTGTGACACTTAGGCTATAAATAGAGGCCTTATGTGTGTATTTTTTCAACTTTGATCATATGAGAATTACACTTTAAAGTTCAGACCTCATTTGAGGCATAATATTTTGTGCTCTTTCTCTCCTTCTTCCTCCATTCGTCTTCTCCTACCTTCAAGCTCTTATCCATGGCTTCCTATGGTGTTGAGCTTGTTCTTGACTCATCTTTTCCTTGAAGTGGCATCTCCAATCATCTTTCTTCCTTCTCCATTCCGCTGCCATTGATCTTCAAGAAGCAAAGGACTCCATTGATGAAGAAGATCCAAGGCCTACAATCTCCACATGGAGCTACATCAATTACCAAGATTGATTCGCAAAACTAAGGTTTAGAGAAAGAGAATCACTCACAGAATTTATATTGGTTTAGTCCTCAAGAAGGCCTACATTCAGTTGTTCTAAGATTCCTTAAAACTTTGACTATTAGAGAATCAAGTACAAACACTATGCACATGCAATTTCCTAAAATTCTAGTTTTCCCTTGAACCCTACAAGAGAAAATTAAAACCTTGTTGAACCCTACAACAAGAAATTCCAAGAGTTGAAATCCTATCAACTCAGAAAACCCATGATAACCCTAACCAAGATTAAGAAAGTAGAGAGAAATCAAAATTGGATTGCATACATCTTGATGTGTAGATCACAACATCTTCAAGCTCTTCCTTTGATTATCAACTCATGATGAAGAGTGAATGAATCTTGATCAACTTGAATCTCTTAAAGAAATGCAAAATAATTCCCTTGGATGACTTTAAAATGTGTTTTATAAAAGATAAGATTGTATCAAGAGTCACTAATGAGAAATAACAAGTGAGGGTAATTGATTAATTCATTAAAATCCATTTTTGTTTTGCATTTTAAAAAATGTGGTAATTGATTATCTCATTTCACAGAGAACTTCACAAGCTTCTGTGGTTATGGAATAATTGATTATCAAATGTGATAATCGATTATTTTAACACACAAAGAACTCCTAATAAAGTTTCCAAACAAAATCTAATCGATTACTAAATGTAGTAATGGATTATCTCGAGCCATAAAGTCTTTATTCTGCTGAAACTTACATATGTAATCAATTATTGAAACTGGTAATTGATTAATTCGGTGATTCTTGCCAAATTTCAAGTAGAAGTGAGTTATGTTGCTTATTCTAACACTTTGTAATTGATTATTAAACTTTGTAATTGATTATTAAACTTTGTAATCGATTACATTATATTGAACTCATTGCTTCTAAGAAACTTTGAGATCAATTCATTAATCTACCATGTTTGATTTTTACTAAGCATGTATATAAGAAAACTAAGACTAAATCATCCATCATGCCTAGTCTAAAAACATCCCATACAAACATCACATCTTTTAAAACTTGTTTGACATTGTAAAATGATTAAAAACAAAAACCCAAGACTAATCTTCAAGCCTTCAATTGTGGAAGCAATGTTTTCCAAGATTATTTTGATGATGCCAAAGACTCAAGTCAAGAATCAAAGAGTTGTTCAATCAAAGCAAGTTTCAAGAATCAAAGAGTCGTTCAATCAAGATTCAAGATTAAAGTGAAATCAAAGCAAGTTTCAAGAATCAAAGAGTCGTTCAATCAAGATTAGAGTGAAGATTCAAGAGAAGACTCAATTAAGATAAGTATGAAAAGAGCTTTTCAAAATATTGAATAGCACAATTTTGTTCAAGAGAATTTTTCAAAGAAAAATATTTTACCAAGAGTTTTACTCTCTGGTAATCGATTACCAAAAGGCAGTAATCGATTACCAATAGCCAACATTCTTTTCAAACTGATTTACAAAGTTGTAATCGATTACCATAATCATGTAATCGATTACCAATGTTTTAAAACGTTAGATTTCAAATTTCAAGAGTCACAACTTGTGATAAAACTTTTTCAAATCATTTCAAACTTGTGTAATCGATTGCACAATACTTGCAATCGATTTCCAGTAAATGTTGATTTTCAAATTTAAACATGAAGAGTCACATCTGTTGATGTGTAATAGATTACACTATAATGGTAATCAATTACCAGTGACTTATTTTGAAAATTAAATTACCAAAAGTCACAATTCTTAAAGTGACTAGTTTCTGAAGATTTTTCAAAAGTCACAACCTTCAAAGTGACTAGTTTTCAAAAGAGTCACAACTTTTAAAGTGACTAGTTTTCAAAAGAGTCACAATTTTAAAAAGTGACTAGTTTTGAAGAAATTGTCAAGAGTCATAAACTTTTAATTTGAGTCATCAAATGACTATAAATATGTGACCATGGAACGAATTTTAAAAATAGACAACTTTCAGATTTCTTTCATTGATTCAAAGCATTCTTCTAAGAGTTTTTGTTCAAAACTTTCTTTATTCAAGAAAAGTTCATAGTCCAAAAACTCGTGCTATTCTTCTTCTTCATTCCTTCTCTCTCTTGCCAGAAGAATTCAAAGGACTAACTGTCTGAGAATTCTTTTTGATTCTTCCTTCTCCCTCTTGCCAAAAGATTCAGAGGACTAACCGCCTGAGAATTCTTTTGATTCTTCCTCTTCCCTTTAAACAAAAGATTTCAAAGCACTAACCGCCTGAAATATCTTTTGTTTCCCCTTACAAAGATTCAAGGGATTAACCGCCATTGTCTTAACACATTGGAGGATACATCCTTTGTGGTACAAGTAGAGTGTACATCTACTTGGGTTGTAATACTGAGAACAAGAGAGGATACATCTCTTGTGGATCAGTTCAAGTGGAGGGTACATCCACTTGGTTGTTCAAAGAGAACAAGGGAGGGTACAT
Source organism: Glycine soja (assembly GCF_004193775.1). Lineage (NCBI taxonomy): Eukaryota > Viridiplantae > Streptophyta > Magnoliopsida > Fabales > Fabaceae > Glycine > Glycine soja. The sequence goes on along the minus strand of NC_041002.1, from coordinate 26,937,529 downwards.
CCCTTGTGGATCTTTGCTTGTAAAGGATTTTACAAGGTTATTGGAAATCTCAAGAACCGGTGGTTGCTTTGGGACTGGACGTAAACACGGGTTATGGGTGGTTGCTTTGGGACTGGACGTAGACACGGGTTATGGCCGAACCAGTATAAATCTTGTGTTTGTTTTCTTCTTCCCTACACTCTTTACTTTTCCACTGTGTACTTTTATTTCTGCTTTACTTTTGTTTAAGTTATTGTTTCTGTTCTTTACTTTCTCATAAATTAGTAGTAAAGCCTAATTGAATCTAGTAACATTAAGAAGGATAAATTTTTAATTAGTCAAGACACGTTCATAATTAATTCAACCCCCCCCCCCCCTTCTTAATTATTCCGAGGCCACTTGAACCAACATCAATCTTTGATTCAACAATAATTGCATGTCCTCCTCTCTCTAGCGGTGACAACATCTAAGAAATATTCTCTTGTGATTTCTTCTATTCTCTTCTATTTTGTTTTTACATACTCGAAATTCAAACGTTAACATTCAAATAAGAGAGGCATTGGGAATGTATAAAGGAGTTGGTATGAGCACTTCTCTTTTTAGTTAATGTGAATCCAATACGTGGTTGGATGTCACTTTTACTTAATATAAAATGGCTTGCGTAAGTGAACAAGTCCATTGGACGTGTGTTTAAATGCACAGTGTATAAACACTAGTTTTCACAAATAATTGGATGGTTATTTATAACAACATGTGTGGATGCTGGATATAACTCTTTTAAAAAAAATAAGTTTCAACTATGAATGGACGATAACTAATAAGAGAATTAGGATAAAATATCATTACCATATGTTCTCATATATAGTAAGTTCTATTTCACTTAAGAATAAACAATTAGTCCATCAATAATTTATATATTTATAATTATCAAAAAATTGGGTATGGATGAATCTTCCAGTTATGAAACATTGAACCATTTAGACTCAACATAATAATTTTTTTTTTTTTTTGTGAAAATCAAGTAGACATATTTACACTTATGTCACAAGGATGAGAAATTTAGCTGAAATCATATTATTTAGTTTTTCTAGATGAAATTAAATTTATTTAATTCATTATTATATTCGTAGAACATAAATTATAATTTTTTTTCTTAAAAATGAATAAATTTATTTTTCCCTTATATGTTGATATTATATATGTAAATTCAGTAATATATAAATCATATATATCATGTATAAAATCAAATTCTTGGATGAACACTTTTTATTAAATCAAGAATGAAAATTTACATTTAACTCATGTGAAGGAAAAATTTACCTAAAATTACATTAACATTTAAATTATTAGAGTTAAATTAATGTAAAAATCTTCTTTCATATCTATAACGTAAATGATGAGACGATCTTTATTTTTTTTTAATTTATAGATTTGTTTTCATAATAATTTTAATATAAATGTGTTTTTATTGCTTACCATCATTTATTGAATGTATTAATATAAATTCGTTGTCATAAATCATTATTTACTCTTTATTTATTATCTTTTCAACTATGATAATTATTGAAGATTTTTTTATATCTGCAACTTTAAGTATTTAAATTTTTAGATTAAATAAAATTTATTTAATTCATTATTATACTGGTACTGTATAAATTATAATTTTTTTTTAATGAATAAATTTAATTTTTCCTTTATAGGTTGATATTATATATCTACATTTAGTAATATATAAATCATATATATCACGTATGAAATTAAACTCTTGCGATAAATATTTTTTATTAAATCAAGAATGAGAATTTATATTTACCTAAAATTATATCAACATTTAAATTATTAGAGTTAAATTAATATTTTTTAATTTACTGTTATTATACTTTTAATATAAATAAAAATTCTATTTTTTACTAACATGTCATTCAATTAACTTATTCAATATGTTATTTTATTTACACATGAGATGAACATTATCTTTTAAGATGTAGAAGGGAAATTTATGAAAGCATACGTCGGATGCATGGCTTATTGTAAAATTTTACATTATTTTATAAACTTAGGCAAAAAGGTTTTATAAGTATTTAAATTTTTCTTATACAATTTCAGTTTTATATTTTAAACATAATAAAAAAATAATTTTAAATCAAACTCTTTGGATGAACATTTTTATTAAATCAAGTAGGAGGACTTACACTTATTTACGAGAAGGAACAATTTACCTAAAATTGGATTAACAATTAAATTATTAGGGTGAAATTACTTTTTTTATTTTTTTGTTATTGTACTTTTAATATAAATATAAATTTTCTTGATTAATGACATGAGACTTAACTAATTTATTGAATATGTATTTTATCTAATATGAAATGAATTTTTTTTTATGAGATGAAGTAGGAAATTTTATAAAAAAAATAGTTTTGATGCATGATTTATTGTAAAATTTTACATTATCTTAACAAATTTTTGAAAGAAGCTTTTTAATTAATATATTAAATTATTTTGGCTTTTAAAACATTTTTTATTTTAGTTATAACTTATATTTTTTAATCTAATGAAAAACTGAATTTTTAAGTCAAGCTCTTTGAATGAATACTTTTTTATTAAATCATGTATAAAATTTACACTTAACTCACGGGGAAGTAACAATTTACCTAAAACTACATTTACATATTACAATTAAGTTATTAGGGTGAAACTATATTATTTTATAAATTTGGACAATAAGTTTTTTCATTAAGTATTTAATATGGTTTTTCATTTTAAAAAATTATTATTGTAATTCAAATTTATAAATTTATAAAAGTATAGGTTTGATGTATAATTTATTATAATTTTATGATAAAATAATTACTACAAAGAATATTATTTCTGTACATATTGTTTATAAATTTAAATATATATATATATATATATATATATATATATATATATATATATTTAAAAATTATTATATTTTATTGTATTCATAACAATGAACAAAACAATACGCATTGCGTTACGCGTGCATGAGACGGGTAGAAAATCCAGTAAGTTAATATCATATTAGACTTACGAGCATCTGATGAAAAAGCATCAATATGTGATTTTTAGCTAATTAATTTTTTTACTACTATTATTTAACAAATTACTTTGAAATAATAATGCTAGCTTGTAGGGGTCCAAGTTCTTCCATAAAGGGAAATTATTAGATAATTTAAGCCTATTGGTGGTTCACGATTTGATCAATTTATATGTAACAATATATTTAAGTTGAAGAGTATTAAAAACATATTTTTTAACACAATTATTTGAATATTTACTTTTTAATTGGTTAAGATATATTAAAAATTATAAAATTAGAAGAAAAAATCATTTAATATGATTTGAGATTCATAATTTTTTTTTTATTTTTAATAAATAAGGGTGTGCTCCTACTATTTCTCATTTAAGGTTTCCCACTAACTTTCCCAAATCATCTTCTTGGGTCTTGTCGCTTCTCATAATGAAAATATGCTTATTCATTACAAAATTAAATAATGGTAAAATAGGAGAGTCAACGGTCTTCGTAGCCATGCGGTGCACCAAATAATTGGAAGAAAGCGCAGCCACGAGTCATAGGAAGCATGCACTGCATCTACTTACCTACCCATTTCACCTATGTATATATATCCAACCTTTCCAAACCATTGTATAGCATCGATATATCCCCATCATTCATATCATAGCCTTTCTTTCGTAGCTACTACTACTTGAGTTTCATTAATTCTTTGGTTCAAAAAAGCTTAGTTGTTGGTAGAGATTGAAAATTAGGAAAATGGTGAGTGTTGAAGAGATTCGTAAGGCACAACGTGCAGAAGGCCCTGCCACCGTGATGGCTATTGGCACGGCCACTCCTCCCAACTGCGTGGATCAGAGTACCTATCCTGACTATTATTTCCGCATCACCAACAGTGACCACATGACCGAGCTCAAAGAAAAGTTCAAGCGCATGTGTAAGATAATCTACAGCTATCTTCTTAATATATATTGGATAATTATATTACGTGTGCAAAATATCTATAGTGTTTAAGTTTTGTTAAAAAATCTTACCGCGTGGATTGAAGTCTCTTTTTTCTAATTATATTTTTTTTCTTAAATGCTCGAATATGAGACCTTTTTGAAATATTAGAGTCCAGTTTTACTTAGAACAACGACTTGTTGGTTATTTCATTGTATATACATGTTCATGTACTATCTTTTTGTATATATGTATATTGTTTAGACTTAAATATATTTTTAATCCTTTTAATTTGAGACCCTTTGAATTTGGTTCTCGAGTAAAAAAATTACTCTTCTGGTCTCCCAAATTTGCATAAGGCTTATTTTACTCCTTCAACATTGTTTTGGACACTAAACATCTACTCTTTTTAATCTCTCAAATTTACTTTTAGAGGATTAAAAATAACATTTTACAAATTTGAGAGACTATAAATAGCAATTTTTTTTTATTGAAAGACCAATACATAAAAATAAGTCAAATCTGGGAGACTAAAAGCATGTCTAAACCGTACCTATTGTTTTTTTCAATACCTTTGAAATTAGTTTATCATTTCAGGTGATAAGTCAATGATTAAGAAACGATACATGTACTTAAATGAAGAGATCCTGAAGGAGAATCCGAGTGTTTGTGCCTATATGGCACCTTCATTGGATGCAAGGCAAGACATGGTGGTTGTGGAGGTACCAAAGTTGGGAAAAGAGGCTGCAACAAAGGCAATCAAGGAATGGGGTCAACCCAAGTCCAAGATTACTCATCTCATCTTCTGCACCACTAGTGGTGTGGACATGCCTGGTGCTGATTATCAGCTCACAAAACTGCTAGGACTTCGTCCCTCCGTCAAGCGTTACATGATGTACCAACAAGGCTGCTTTGCTGGTGGCACGGTGCTTCGTCTGGCGAAAGACTTGGCCGAAAACAACACGGGTGCTCGTGTGCTCGTCGTGTGTTCAGAGATCACAGCAGTCACATTTCGCGGCCCGAGTGACACCCATCTTGATAGCCTTGTTGGGCAAGCCTTGTTTGGAGATGGTGCAGCTGCTGTCATTCTTGGATCAGACCCTTTGCCTGCTGAAAAGCCTTTGTTTGAGCTTGTGTGGACTGCACAAACAATCCTTCCAGACAGTGAAGGGGCTATTGATGGCCACCTTCGCGAAGTAGGACTCACTTTCCATCTCCTCAAGGATGTTCCTGGACTCATCTCGAAGAACATCCAAAAGGCCTTGGTTGAAGCCTTCCAACCCTTGGGAATTGATGATTACAACTCTATCTTTTGGATTGCACACCCTGGTGGACCAGCAATATTGGACCAAGTTGAGGCTAAGTTAGGCTTGAAACCTGAAAAAATGGAAGCTACTAGACATGTGCTCAGCGAGTATGGTAACATGTCAAGTGCATGCGTGTTGTTCATCTTGGATCAAATGAGGAAGAAGTCAATAGAAAATGGACTTGGCACCACTGGTGAAGGGCTTGAATGGGGTGTGCTATTTGGTTTTGGCCCTGGACTCACTGTTGAGACTGTTGTGCTTCGCAGTGTCACAGTCTAATCATATCCTTTCTTATGTCTGACACGTCTGTTTGAAAAATGTATTCTTTCTCCTTTTGCTTTTTTTCCCGTCTTTCTCATATGCTTCTTTTTTTATACAAGTAAATAAGAACATGTCATGTCATAAATGCAATTAAGCTTAACACATAATTGATCTATATATACAGTTGCAAAGTGAATAGCTTTTGTCCAATTTCATCTTCATTAAAAGATTCTTTGTGACTAACTATAAATTAGATTGTAGGACTTTGTGAAATTGTGAACAAGGTTTATGATGTAATTGTGTAAACAGAGTTGTACCAATCAACTTAGTCCACTTTGGCTTACAAAATTTTGTATGTTGCGTGGGTTATCTGACTGAGAAAAATTATACAGAAGGATTCGATTAGTAGCTAAACAAATGTACTTTATACCTTGATTACTTAAAGAACTAAATCTTGGTTGACACAAGTAAGAACAAATTATAAAAAAACAAATAGGTTCCATATTACTGACCAGAGTATAGACTCCAAGATTAGAATTAGAATTAGCGGAATTATTTTCTGAAATGTACGGGTTGGTCCTTGACTAATTAAAGAATGGTTAAATTAGCCTTTAGAGTTATTTTCTGGATTGACAAGTTAGATTAGTTGATATTATTTTAATTAAAAATAAATTTAGATTCTATTAGTGCATGAAATACACCATTATTTTGCAATTTTAAACTCTGCTGTAGTGGCAAATCTTGCCTACATGTTATTAGAGGTTAGAAATGGCGATGATTATATTTTATTCTATCAAAGTTTATTTTTTCTGTAGTAATAAAACAGAAACTTTACAATTTCTATTGATTCATAGGGGTTATTTAAGTTTGCAATGTTGCTGCTAAATGTCACAAAGACACCGGATTTGTAGTGAGAATGAGGGAGAGTATTATTTGATGGGTCAAGTTCTTTTCAGTCAATTGTATTGCTTGGTTTTATTTTTAATGCTGTTATTTTTCCTTGAATTGATGCCCAATATTTTGTTAATGCCAGTAGAGCCATTCCCTGAGTTCCTCAATTCAAAATGATATGATGCCCAAGATTTTGAAAGGCCATGTGGATTATACAACAATCATGCCACTGAGGCTTTTCAAGTTTATTTTCCCTCTTAAACCACACAAAACTATTTTAAAAAAAGATTCTCTATTGTAATAGATAAACAGAGAAAGATTAAAATAGTTTTCACTTCATATTTTATCAAATATTTATAGTGATTTGATTTAAGTTTACTTGACAACAAAAGCTAAAGTACCACACAATAGAAAATCTAAGTTGAGTTTATTTTGTTTTTACTCCTTTTCGTTCAACCTCGGCAATGCCCTGCACCACTACGACTTTCAAAACGGACGATTTCTGTGAACGCATACGGGAGATTCAAGTTGTAGGAGACAATTTGGGTTGGGGGTGGTTTGAGTTGTTTGAAGAGTAGTGGAGCCTGCCGAAATCGACCTTGAGAACGATGTCAGAGGATGAAGAAGTTTCAAACGTTACCAAAGGGAGGTGCATATTGACAACTTCAATAAATGTGTAGAGTTGGGTCTCAAAGAGAGACTTAAATTAGGAACAAAAAATGCTTGCTAGAATTGTTGAATCTTTTAATAAAGGATAGTAGAGACATATGCCAAGCACATTCTTGGGGGAGAATTTGCAAATACATACCCAATGTGTAATCAAGGACCTATTTTAATCATCTCATGTTCTCATAACTAATAAATAAGTATCTATTATTTATTTTAGCGTAGCCTTGTAAGGAGTTACATGCAGATGACTAGTAAGCAACAAAAGCGAGAGGTATAGTGCTAGTAGCAAATTTTGTGAAAGAGCCCTACATGACAGCATGCTTACAAACTCTTCACAAGATTCCAACAACTATTTTTCTTATTCATCATAATACTGAGATATCTTCTTATTTATTGCTGCTTGCCTGAAACCATAAAAGATTATTTTGATGAATAACATATTGAACAGAGTTTATAATGTGCTGATATTCATGAATGCACAATATGAACTTAATTTGGATACACTCAATATAAACAATATTATAGTGTTTACTTAAGTACTAACTTTGTGCATAGGCCAATAATCACATGCATGTGTAATGATGGAGATATAAGGTTGGTTTAATGGTAAAGAGAGAAGGGAAGGAGGAATACGTCATCAAATCCCCCTCTAACAGATTAATAATTATCATTTGTCGATTTAAAAAAAAAAAACATGCTTGTGTAATGAAGACAAATTTAAATTATGTACCTTCTGTTTAGGCTGAGACCTTTTCTGAGTTTTCTTTGGAGCTGGTTTGGAAGAAGGAGCTTTTGGAGTGCTGCCACTGCGTTTTGCAGGTTCTTTCTTAACCTGCCTTGATGACTGAGATTCAACAGGTTTCTCAGCTTGGAGTGATGCCATTTTACAATTATCTTCTATGAAAAGTGTTTTTAGTTTGCTAAAAAGTGTTCTTATAATTATCTAGGTGAGTGCAAGAGACATCCATTTATAGATGACTTTGAGAATAACATTACCTCTCAAATTCAATGCTATTCCATCAAATTGCCAGCAACCAACCCTCTTGGGGGAATGGAATAAACTGAAATGTAGGCCTATAATAATATGTTGTAGCATCTGATGCTTTACCTAAGGCAATTTTCACAGATATTATTGGATCCATATATTCCATAATATCGTTAATATAATTAAGGAATGCATGCATCCCATATTTAACAGATATAGTGATATAGCACTAAGGAATGCAACCGTGTGGAATTCAGATGAAGGCTCTTTGAACACTGATATTTTAATTCTTGTTTTCAACTAGACTGTTTTCGAATATGGCTTAAAGCTATTATTGGCTTCCCATCGCACTAAAGTAAAAATAACAGAGTATTCAAGCAAGTCATTGTTTAAGAACAAATAAATTAGAGACACTTTCAAAGGTGTCCAGGGAGGAAAAGGTTTTTCTTGCTATGTACAACTTAATGTGCTAAATTCTCTACATTAAAAATATAGTTGCTCTTGCCTGGGATTCCTGGCATAACTTGTGAACATGTTACATTACTATCTCAAACGGTGGAAACAAATGATGGTACCTACAAAGACATTCCGATGCTTAAATTAACGAAATGATTTTCAAATATGAGTAAATATGAGTGAATGAGATTGATGATCATACTTGAGGAATAGAACACCTATAGATGGCATGGTATGGTACCAAAATAATAAAAGTATCCCTGGTACATAAGGAAAGTGGAAAATGGTTCTTTTGTGAGGATAGAACTTCAACCATATCTCTATGATTTTAGGCAATTTGGGAGAAGTCATGTATCTATTATCTTAGCAAATTTGGTAAGATATGCAAATAACAGTCCAGAATAGTCATTAAAGAGGACACCAGACAATGATGGCGCATGCAACTAGCATAACAGCACAGAGCAAGAGAATTCTCTTGCTCCCAAAGAACTTGAATTACTAAATAGAATAACCATGTGTATTTAGAATCAAGGTCAGGACTTCATAAACCATGTCATTTTATCAAAAAACATAGAAGCTATATATGTTTGCTTCAAGAAAACGTGGAAAATCACATCAACTTACAACCAAGCACGCTATAACTATACTGCATAATTTATTACACATGCAGTTTTTATTGTCTTAAGGTACAGTTCATACAACCAACACTAGGATTAACTGACGCTAGATAGTTTTTACAATATGTTTTTATGCGCATACTTTAATTTTGTATTTGGTAATAAATCATTTGTCTGAAATAGATCTAAGCTTAGTCTGACCAATTGTTTTGTTTTGTGATTATGGAGGCCTGAAGGGGTTTAAATTAGTTTAATTTAACAATCAAATATGTGGTGTGTTTATCCGTGGATTTCCTTAACAGCTTCAAATTTCTAGGATGTATAGTTCTTTTGATGTAGCTGTAATACTCCGTTTTTTCGTAAAATAAAAAAAATATTTTAAAATTAATAGAGTTTTTAGAAATTAAATAAATGAGAGAAAATAGTTTTTGTTAATTAAAATAAGGGTTTCATAATGTTAGAAAATAAATAGAGTAAAATGATGTTTTAGAAAATAAAGGGATGTTTTAATTGGTTATTTATTTAATGAAAGAGTAAAATATAGTTTCTTTTTATAAAATAATAAAATAAAGAAAAAAATAGAGTAAATAATAAACTCATAGTACCCTAGCTATAAATAAACATATTAGATCAGTTTTTATATTTACGGTACGTTTCTACACTCTCTTCCTCCCAAATTCGTTTTCTCTTATTCTCTCTCAAAACTCTCTTTTTTTTCCGCATATATCAAAACATGTCCAAGTAAAACTATGATTCCAAACCCATTAACCCTTGGATTATCCTGAAATTTGGACACAACCTTCAGAATTCATTTTCACACATTATCATCATTGGGATTTGCAAAATAATGTCTTTAGAAAGAGAAATTCTCCTCCCATGGAGATAGTGAAATTGAGACTTCAATCCTATCTCCTTCTCCCTTCTCCTTTCTAACGCTTGGAAACCTTAGCGAAACAACCAGAGAAAAAACTTGAGGAATCTTAGGGAACCACTAGAGATGTCGCTATCACTGCTAAACTACACACGTGAGTTCGCTTAGAGGTAAGGGATGGGTTTATCACAATTGTGGTTAGCGTGAACATGTGTAGGGATCCTTAGAGGATCAAATTGGGGTTAATTTTGGGATGTTTTATGTGTTTTAATTTTGCTTGCGCAATGATAACTATGAATTGCTCATGTTTGATGGGTCAATTGATGCCCTGATGTGAAATGGATGGTTTCATTGGGTGTTTGGTTTTGAAAGTTAGAAACCTAGAAATTTGGGAATTCTTGATTCTTGCATGTTTTCTTGAAATTGATTGAGGGGTATTGTTCCTCATGATGTGATCCAATTTTTTATGCTATTCATTTTGAATTTGGGTGTGTTTTGAGGTCTAAATTGTGCCTCTTTTGCTTCACGAAACAGAGGTTTTTCATGAAGCACGCTCGTGCTTACTAAAAATTAGTTGTTTTAGTCTCATACTATTTTCCTAACAATGTGAGTTAACTTGTAGCCTAAAAATGACTAAGAAAATGATTGAATTAGATTTTGTGGTTCTCATGAAAGTTGTACCACTGGTGTTAGCTAACTCAGAGTTGTATAGTACCCTAGAGAGTCAAATTACTGAGCAAAGGTCAAGCTGCCAGGATAAAGCAATGATCCAATGTTTACCTTAGGTTTAGACATAGTTAATGGTCAAATTGGTTTTTGTGATCAACATAAGAGTTGTAGATAATTGTCTCAGCTTTAAAACAATCACTATTAGAAAATATGCTTTCTACATCGGTTATTTATGACTTTCTACATCGGTTTCTAACTGATGTTGAAAGTACCGATGTTGAAAGTATTAGGGTTAACATTGGTTTTTAAAAAAAACCAATGTTAACATAAAATTTACAACTTCGGTTATCTAAATAACAGATGTTATATAATAAGAATTACACAAAAAAAAATGTATGAATGTTGACAATTGACATTGATTTTCTAAAAAAAACTGATGTTAACTTATAGATTAACATCGGTTTTCTATAAAAATCGGAGTTAAGTTCAAAATGTTAACATCAGTTTCAATAAAAAATCGATGTTAAATTATACATTAACATCAGTTTTTGTTTAAAAACCGATGTTAACCTAAGAACGTTTAACATCGGCTTTTTACAAAACCGATGTTGTTTTTAGGTTTTTTTTCAAATACACTTTTTGTTTTTACAAAAAACCCAAAATTTAACCTGTCAAATTCAAATCAGACCACACATCACAACATATATCATTTGCATTCTTTTTTTTACAGTTTTTAGTAGAAAGCTATAGTAAAATATCAATTGATAACTATGAATAAATGATTTATTAATAACTATCAATAAAGAATATTCAATGTTCAAATGACATAGCAATTGGCAAAAATGTAAAGCAAGGTAGTAAACTAATTAAGTAACCTAAAATGAAATAGTTCCCTAACATCCTAACTTTGATTTCTAACTTTGAGATAATACTATGTCCAGTGGATGCGAAGTGACTTCAATCTCTTTGCTTCCAATGGTCTAACATCGTTAAAATACTACATGATCAAATAAAAAATAAATTAATAATGTAATACCAATTATAAGAAAATTAACTTTGTTTGAAATAAATAATTACCGTTTCCCAATTATTCCTGAAAGTTCCTAAGATTATCGTGGACATCCAGTGCATGGCGTAATAGCCGCACTCAGTGCTTCCTTTTTGTCTATTACACTAAATACATAATGAAATTTGGATATTAATTAAACGTTAACTGCAATTAGTGTACACACACATAAGCAGTATATATAAGTAGAAGTTTTATTTAAATCACGTACCTTAACAACAATCCACCAAGCACCAGCCTTGGATTTAGGTTGTGGAGTATCATCAAGTCCTTTAAAAGCACTGTTGAATACGAGGAACATTAAAATATTGATGTTGTTGAGTTATGCTAATGCAAATGTAATGAAAACAACACCGACCTCTTAATTATTCCCTTAAGATAGTTGTCTGGCCTGTTATGCAAGGAACAAAACCAGACAACAAGGTTTTCCTTAGGCAGAATGACGACTATTTGCCAGTGTCCGCTACAATGAAGACGAATATGGGTTATTGTAGTATTATACATTATTTAAATACAGCTTGTTTTGTTTGACTTACCCATTCTGGTAGGCTCCAAGGTAGACATCATGTTTTGAACTCTGCATCCAACTCTTGATGTAACTTTCCGATTCAAATTGTGATTGCCCAGATCTCTAAATGGACTATGGCACGAGGAATCCATACACATTGAAATTCCCCACTCGCTTACTTGTCTCAGTCAGATGCCTGTTGTTGTTAAGACAAAGTTAATTATGTATTAATTTAAAACAATAACTTAGGTAATTAACAATAATCTAAATTGACTTACAAAATCCACAACTGTATAACAGATATGCTGAGACATTGGCCACCGTGTGTAATTTCAAAGAGATCTTCATGCTTTATGTACAACGAGAAGTTTTGATTAAACACCCCGAACACGGTAGCATCCCACATAACCTGGAGAGACTTCAAAAAAAGCTGTGGGATGGTCAATGTCATCAGATACAGGAGATCATCGACCTTAGGATCCAGTCTTTCTGGAGGTTTTGCAGCTGCCTGTTGATCAAACATAGTTAATTAACAAGTTTTGATTACAGTGAACAAATCAATTCAAAAAAGAAGAAGCATATAATCAGAGTAAAATTCATGTTCTGATAAACTCTTGACGAGATGTGTCGGCCAAGCAAGGAAGGTATTAAGTGCCTGCCCCACTAAGGTAACCTCATCAGTGGATACAAGAACGGGAGCCTTTGCATCTTTAACCTCCTCAACACCAACCTTCACTTGTCCATGCAACAAAGGGATGTTGTAAACCGCTGTGGATCCCTCATAAAGTCTTCCTAGGGTAACCAGGCGGGAAGGATTTTCTTCAATGTACAACCCACATTTGTCTGAGTCACCCGTCTCTGGATTGTTCCCTGAGGGATCAACACAACTCTCCTTTGTGCTGACACGAGCACCTGAGGGACCAACCTTAGGCTCCGGAGGCAGTGCAAGTCCCTGTGATTGCATATGTGATTGGAACTGGTACTGTATCTAGCTGAAGGAAGCCATCAACTGCCGAGTCACTTTTTCTGTGATTGACTCCTCCAGCTGGTCCCTGATTTGTTGGGTCAGCTGCTGTAGGTCTTCAGGAGGCAGCACGGACACGGCTAGGGTGTTATGGTTGCCCAATGGCAGCAGCCAGGACATCCTGACGTCCATGGGGGACGAACGATCCCTGTGGCGCCTGCTCCTCCAAAGAATCCTGTAAAAAACACATATATTTGTCCAAGGCTTTCACAGAATAAACAAAGATAATTACAATTCTTAATTAAAAATGACTTACAATCTTCTCAACGATTTCCTTTGCTGCCTTAGACGTCATCTGCCCAGTTTTCTTGGTGTGGGCCATCTTCCACTTCACATGGCGTCTGATGGGAGATGGAGGGTCAATGACGCCCTCAGTGCTTCCGGACTAGGTAGCTTCCTCCAATCTTTTCTTTGTCTTCTCAGCCATGAGCTTTTGTTCTAAATATTCATAACCCCCACGAGACAACACGTGGGGGGCGGTATTTTGCTTCTGGATGGCCTGTGCCTTTTTCCGCACATCTTGCAAAAACCGAACATTAATGAAAATGATTACTACAATGAATTATAAGAAGTGAATTTTTTGTGGAAAACAACTAAAATGAGAAAGTACATACCTCCCAGGAGGGGTCTCTGTGGGTCAGACAAAACTGAGCCCATTTCTCCTTGCTAATGTCGTATTTTTCATGGACAGTGTCGTCCACACCGTCGTTGCCGGCTGCAAGTTCCCATTTCCTCGGCAAATTAGATTTAAACTGCCTCCATTGCTCGCTGACCGTCTGAAGAACTTTCTTCTTTGTCCTATTGTCAGAAGCTTCAGGGATTTCAAATTCCGCCTGACAAACAATAAATTAGGTTTTATTATTAGTAAATTATAAATTTTGGATAATAAAGAAAATCAAAGAAGAAAACTAAAATACCTGAATATCCTCCCATATCAAATCCTTCTGAGCAGCAGGGACTTCCTTCCAGTTCTCGTATGTCACATCGACCTTATCACGAACGATAATCCCCAAATACGTTCTTAATTTCTTCTTGTGGGGACCGTCAGCCTTGCCGATTGCAAGATTGACGTGGGCCACTGGTCTCTCTGCCCCAGGTGGTCTAGTGGCTTTGCGTGTTCGCTTGAAGGTAGACGGAGACGCTGATGCGTCTGCAGGAGGAGGAGGAGAAGGAGGAGGCGAGGCAGGTGGAGTAGCCATGGTACTTTAAAGAGAAAAACTTGAGTTAGTTAACATTATCAAAAAACACTATATGAGTTATGTAAACGAATGTACCAAAATGATATACATAATTAGATAATTACGTTAGATGATGCTAATTTATTCTCTTTCATCATGATCATTACAATTAGCATGAACGCCATCAACTTCTTCTTCTCCGAGGACGTTAGGAGTCATTTGTGTGGACAAAGGACTAACATAAGTGTCCATGTATGAATCATTATCTTCTACATTAACACCAATTGTTTTTCCGTGTAGAACCACAGACCACCTTTCATCACAAGGGTCTTGCACATAAAATACTTGTTTAGCTTGTTCTGCCATGATGAAAGGGTCATTCTGGTAAGCTAGTTTCTTTAGGTCTACCAACATAAATCCTACATCATCGGTCCGCACACCGGTGTTGCTGTCAACCCATTTACATTTGAAAACACATACAATAAATTTGACATAGTTAAGTTCCCAAATTTCATCAATGAACCCAAAGTAAGGGATGGAAGCTACACAAGGATTGTCATCATGCACACTTGCGAAGTGTTGAGATTCAGCCCTTAGGGTGACCCTGCTATTTTGCATTGTACTTTTCTTGTCTTGTGCTTTTGTGTAAAAGAAATACCTGTTTATGTCATATCCTTGCCAAGTTATAACATTTCTTTTAGGCCCATCTGCTAGCTTTCTTAATGTTTCAGAAGCATTTTCGTCAGCAAAGATTGTATCTTTAAACCAATCAGAGAAAGTCTTGTTATGCTTTTTCAAGACCTAGTTCTTTGACATTTTTGGATTACTTTGTTTGACTAAACCTTCATGCTGAAGTAAGTATGGCAAAACTTCATTATTGTTGTTCAACACATACAAGTGATCTTGTAACAAATCTTCTACATTTGGAGTGATAACATGCAATCTTCTTGAACCCCTTACCGCCCACTATGTCATCAAGGCGAGACTCAGGAAGCCTAACAGGTTTAGCCTTTTCAATGTACTCTAAACAAAATTCAATGGCTTCTTCTGCAATGTACCTCTCAACAATAGATGCTTCCGGATGATGTACATTCTTGGTATACCCTTTTAAGATCTTCATGTATTGCTCAACCGGGTACATCCAGTGCAGATAAACAGGACCACAACATTTGATTTCTTTGACCAGGTGAACAATTAAGTGAACCATGATGTCAAAGAAAGCAGGAGGAAAATGCATCTCCAATTGGCACAATATAATTGCAGCCTCGTTTTCCAGGTCATCAAACTTGATAGGGGATCAAGGACTTTGCTACATATGGCATTGAAGAAAAAACACAGGCGAGTTATGGCTAACCTGACTTTGTTAGGCAAAATGTCTCGTATGGCCACGGCTAACAATTGTTGCATCAACATGTGACAATCATGAGACTTTAACCCCACTAGCTTAAGCTCCTTCAACTACACAAGACTCTTAATATTTGAAGAATATCCTTGTGGGACTGACCCGACGCAGACAATGACAAAAACTAATCTTCTCCTTTCTGGACAAAGTATGACAAGCTAGAGATAAGTATATTTTTTTACCATCAGACCTTGGATGCAACTGCGATCGTATGCCCATGTCAGCTAGATCTTGATGGGTATTCAGACCATCTTTCGTCTTGCCTTGAATGTTAAGGAGCGTCCCAATGACACTGTCATATACATTTTTCTCCACATGCATAACATCATTACAATGTCTAACATCTAGATTAGACCAGTATTAAAGATCAAAGAAAATTGACCTCTTCTTCCATATGCAAGTCTTACTTTTATCCTTCTTTTGGATCTTTCCAAATACAGTATTCAGGTGTTGAACCCGCTGGAAGACCTGGTCACCAGTCAACGATATCGGTGCAATTTCGTGCTCTTAACTTCCATTAAAAGCTTTTTTCAATCATCAATGTCATTTCCTGATTGTCTTGGGCCCGATATCATCATAGACAACATCATGTATTTTCGCTCCATGCATAACCAAGGAGGAAAATTGTAAATTACTAGTAGAACTGGTCATGAACTCTGTTGAGTGCTTAAATTGTCATATGGATTCATTCCATCACTAGCTAGTCCAAGCCTAAGATTTCTTGCCTCTTTGCCGAAATTGGGATACAAACCATCAATCTTCTTCCACTGGGAGCAATAAGTCGGATGACGGACCATTCCATTAAAGTTTCTCCCATTTGCATGTCAGGTAAGGTCTTTTGCATCGTCTCCATTAGCAAAAAAACGCTTAAACCTTGGAATGATGGGAAGATACCACAACACCTTCGCTGGAGGGCCCTTCTTTAAGTTTTCATCAGAACTGCAATCCTCATCATCCTTCACCTTGTACCGTGACGCCCCACACCTAGGGCATTTGGATATTTATTCGAATTCATGCCTGTACAGTATGCAATCATTCGGGAAAGCATGAATCTTCTGATACTCCATACCCATCGGACACAATATCTTTTTGGCTTGATAGGAACTTTTAGGCAACGTGTTTTCCTCTAGAAGCAACTCGTGCACTACTTGAAGCAATGAAGTAAAGCTTTTGTCACTCCACCCATATTTGGCCTCGACATTAACCAGACTTAACACCACCGACAACATTGTCAAGGTCACGAATCACTCTGCAATCCTTCATACATAGGGGCATGTGCTTGCTGAAAAGACTCTTGTCCAAGGTCACGAATCATATCCTCCAAGTGATCTCCCATTTCTACATCAAACGGTTCAGATTGGGACCCACTCTGCATGTCTGTCAATTCACCATGTCATATCCACGTCGTGTAATTCTTAATCCCATCACACAATAGATGCTCCCGTATGTCATCCAATATTTGTCGTCTTCCGTTTAAAAAATTGATGCAAGGACAATAATATTTTCCATCTTCATTCGGTCAACCTCTTTCTGAAGCTGTCGCAACCTACCCTTCGGCGGGAGGGCGACACGTGACTCGCGGGATGCGTGTTCCACGAAAGGAATACGCGCGGAGTCGCCACCAACGTTTATTTGAGGAAAACGTCAGAAAAACCGGAAAAGACGCGATCTACGAATTTTTTAAGTGAAAGGTTCGGGAGTTGTATTTTCGCACGGGGAAGGTATTAGCACCCCACATGTTCGTCCCAAGGGACGGCAGCCTTTAATCGAATGTGCAAACGTGACTTTGATTTTTACGTTCCCTTTTATGTCCTTATATCCTTTTTATATTTTTCCTTTTTTGTGGTCGACAAGGGTGTTTCCCTTTGCTCCTACGTATTCCTCAATTTGAGATGAGAAAATCAGACCTACGTAGTTCTTTCTTATCAAGTGATTCTTTTTTACTTAAGTGGTGATCATTTTAAGGCGTTGGACCTTAAAAATGATCCATTTTACTTAGTGAGAAATTGAAATGACAAACTTCAAAAACCTATTTTTGTGGACGAGCTTGACTAGGCGAGTTGATTTTAGCCTTAGTTTCACTTTAGTTATTAATCAATTCGATTAAGAATGAGAAATCCCAAAGAGAAAACATCCGATTGATTTTCCGCTTTATTTTACTAAAAGATGTTTTTTGATTATTATATTATTTTTACCTCTTTTTTGATTTCCAACGTGGTTACGGCACGACCGAACGGTCGGAATTTATTTTAACCGAAGTTAACGGATAATACAATTCAAACGTTCGGTGGAAATTTATTTTATTTTTAAGTTAAGCGAGAAATGACTTAAGTAAAATGGCTTAAGCACGTCAAGAGGGGGTATAAAAAGTAAACAAAACGAGAATAAAAATGCACGAAACACAATGTGGACCACCATGGGTACATAGAATGAATCGAAAAGCTTGGTTCGAGGTACTTACCCGTTGAAGATCGAAGAACGATGAAGAACGAATGAAGAACGTCGAAGAACGGTTGAAACCTTTGCGAAATTCTTCACGGAAAACGTTACGGAAACGTTTCGGAAGCGCCTCAGCTTAGATTTTCTTCACGGAAACAATTTTTCCAAGCAAATTCGAAAGAGAGAAAAGTGCCTAAGGGGCTGAACCCTTTTCTTCTTCACTTCCTCCCCTATTTATAGCAAAATAGGGGAGGTGGTTGCCGCCCAGCTCGCCCAGGCGAGCTCAGCTCGCCCAGGCGAGCCAGGTTGCTTCCTCCAGAAGCAACAGCCTTCTGGACGAATATTCTGGAGGGCCCAAGTGGGCCTGGGTGCTATTTGCACCCCCATTTTTACTAAGTACACCCCCTCTGCTGTTTTTTGGTGATTCTTTTTTCGTAAAGTTACGGAAACTTACGAATTTCGTAACGATACTTGTTTTCTTCCCGTAATGTTACGGAACCTTGCGGATTACATAATCATCCCCCTTTTGACTTACGGAATGTTACGGAACCTCACTTAATTATGCAACGATGCTTCCATTTGATTTCCGGTGTGTCACGGAAACTTACGGATTGAGCATCAATATTTTTTTGGTTTTTCGGCATGTCCTGGAATTTCACAAATTGCCTAATGATGGATGCCAAGCACCTCACAAGGACCAAAGAAAGGTCACATGTCATCAAGCAAAGGTCCCCGGACGAAATTAGGGTATGACAGTTGCCCCTCTTTACTTGTCTTTTATTGGAGATAAAAGGAAAGTAAAGATAAGACACTAATTTCGTTCCTCTCGATTTGACGAGAGTCGCGGGTGACCATAAAATCTCCACATGCAAATGACTTGTTGTTCCCAGAATTTCACAAATTGCCTAATGATGGGTGCCAAGCACCTCACAAGGACCAAAGAAAGGTCGCATGTCATCAAGCAAAGGTCCCCGGACGAAAATTAGGGTATGACACTAATTTCGCTCCTCTCGGTTGACGAGAGTCGCGGGTGATCATGAAATTTCCGCATGTAAATGACTTGTTGTTTCCGGAGGAACAAAAGGTGCAGAAGACTATGTCAGCCTCTGCATGCTATCAAGCGTTCTGTCTTACAGATAGCAAAAGAATGTTTATACGGATAACCACTCGGGTATTTCCGCGTATCATTGGGCCCGCCGCCTCTGGATGACACAAGGGTGCGGATAACCGTAAGGTATCTCCGCGTATCATCGGGCCCGCCGCCTCTGGATGATACAAGGGTGCAGAATGACCAAATTTGGTCTCTGCTTGTCATCGGGCCCGCCGCCTCTGGATGACAAAAGGGTGCAGATAACCGTAAGGTATCTCCGCGTATCATCGGGCCCGCCGCCTCTGGATGATACAAGGGTGCAGAATGACCAAATTTTGTCTCTGCTTGTCATCGGGCCCACCGCCTCTGGATGACAAAAGGGTGCAGATAACCGTAAGGTATCTCCGCGTATCATCGGGCCCGCCGCCTCTGGATGATACAAGGGTGCAGAATGACCAAATTTTGTCTCTGCTTGTCATCGGGCCCACCGCCTCTGGATGACAAAAGGGTGCGGATAACCGTAAGGTATCTCCGCGTATCATCGGGCCCGCCGCCTCTGGATGATACAAGGGTGCAGAATGACCAAATTTTGTCTCTGCTTGTCATCGGGCCCGCCGCCTCTGGATGACAAAAGGGTGCGGATAACCGTAAGGTATCTCCGCGTATCATCGGGCCCGCCGCCTCTAGATGATACAAGGGTGCAGAATGACCAAACTTGGTCTCTGCTTGTCATCGGGCCCGCCGCCTCTGGATGACAAAAGGGTGCGGATAAACGTAAGGTATCTCCGCGTATCATCGGGCCCGCCGCCTCTGGATGATACAAGGGTGCAGAATGACCAAACTTGGTCTCTGCTTGTCATCGGGCCCGCCGCCTCTGGATGACAAAAGGGTGCGGATAACCGTAAGGTATCTCCGCGTATCATCGGGCCCGCCGCCTCTGGATGATACAAGGGTGCACGTCACATGACCTCAGGGTCAGTATGACAAAGATTATGGGGCGGCCGACAAAAGCAAGGCTCTTGCTCCTACGTATCCTCCAATGAGGAACTCAGACCTACGTAGTTCTGGATAACTTGTGAGACTTGAAAAAGTCTCCACCAGAAGATGTCTACATCTTCGGAAAGGGTGCAGATGACCATTTTGGCCTCCGCTTATCAATCACACTCGAGGTGCGGATAACCGTAAGGTGTCTCCGCAAGCTACCAGCTCTTGGGTCATGGTAACAGAAAGCGGCGCGGTCGACAAAAGCGAGGCTTTTGCTCCTACGTATCCTCCAATGAGGAACTCAGACCTACGTAGTTCTGGATAACTTGTGAGACTTGAAAAAGTCTCGGTGTTTTCTCCACTAAAATGCAAACATGCTTTAGCAAAGAGACAAATATTCCAACTGATTTAGAGCAGCATATGCTTTTTTGAGTGAAAAACAATGCGTCTACCGGGGAAGGAGAGTCTGCTGATGAAATCTCCCATAACCATAAATGAGATTTTGGATGTTAGCATTTCGTTTCTAAATGACCATTTAGAGGAAACACTGGGTTCGACAAAAATAGAAGAAATCCACTCAAAGTGTATCAATCTCGCACAGGTAAGTGTTTCATCCTAATTCCGAACCATAGATATGTCATGACTTGACTTTGCAAATTATTTCCTATCAAATCAAAAATTACATGCGTGATCATGGATCAAATAGGACTTCCCTTGGGAATGGGTTCTTTTGGGGAGTTTTTCGGCTTTTGATTATTTTTTTTTTGCCTTTTCCTTTTCTGTTTTGGTTTTGCGCGAGGCGAACAAGTCACCGACGCACAGGAGTTTGGTTGGTAATCAAAGGGAGAAGACCACTTTAGGTCATGATTTCCTTTTCTTTATTTTGTTCATTTGATGAAAATTCTGTACTGTTCAGATATTGTCTGGTCCAAAGACCTCTCTGCACATTTCTTCTGGTTTCTTTGACCAGGAGCTTCCTTCTTTTTTACTTTCTCCCATTCTTTGGTTGGGAATTTTCTTTCTTTTCTTTTTTCTTTCTCCCACTCTTTGATTGGGAATTTCCTTTCTTTTCTTTTTTCTCTTTCTCCCACTCTTTGATTGGGAATTTCCTTTCCTTCCTTTTTTGCTTCCTCTTTGATTGGGAATTTCCTTTCCTTCCTTTTTTGCTTTCTCTTTGATTGGAAATTTCCTTTCCTTCTTTTTTTTTTTTTTTTTTTTTTGCTTCCGAGGGTAAGGTTTATGGTGAGTCAGGATTTTGGCTCAAGGCTTGTAGAATGGCTAGACATGATACATGTCAGGGTTTGGTTTGGTTCAAGGATAAAAGGGATGCCCCACATTATTTCCATGACACAAATGCAAAAATGATGATTTGGAAACTTTATGCAAAATTGGTCATGCATGCACCTATGCGGACACTCAAGTGTCAAATTTTTATGGTCATGTGATGCTAGGGCTCATGATTCATTTCCTCTATTTTAGTCAACCCAATGTTTCCAAAATATGTTCTTTTATCCATTTGTGCATTCATCCAAGTCCATTTTGGGCGTCTGGGAAAATCTTCACAGCATTCACCCTTCGGGTGTATACACATTTTTTCAAAAACTAGTTATGATCAGTGAATTTTTCCAAAGAAAAGTTGGAAGTCATCTCTTTTCAAAAGCATGTTGGTTTTTCAGCTTGACAACTTATTTTTTCTTTTTTCTCCTTCTTTTTTTTTTTATCATTATCATTTGTTTATTTCTTTTTCTTGTTTGTTTTTTTCCCCCTTTTTTTTTCATGAGGTATTTTGCTACCTAAACATGTGTATATTTTTGCGAGGTATTTTTGCTATATACATGCATATCCAAGGTATCTTGCTACCTAAACATACATATATATGTTTTGTAAGGTATTTTTGCTGTATACATGCATATCCAAGGTATCTTGCTACCTAAACATACATATATATATTTTGTGAGGTATCTTTTTGCTACATACATGCATATCTAAGGTATCTTGCTACCTAAACATACATATATATATTTTGTGAAGTGTGTTTTTGTTTACATACATGCATATCTAAGGTATCTTTCTACCTAAACATACATATATATATTTTGTGAGGTATGACTACCTTCCGAGCTTGTGCTCGTTTTATTTAAATTCCTAGGATCATGAGCAACTAGGTGTGTCTTACTATGAAAAGTGATCAAATAACAAGCACAGATTCAAAAGGTACTAGGTTGCCTCCTAGTAGCGCTTCTTTAACTTCTTTAGCTGGACGCGTTATGACTTGTCAGTCACTGACCTAGTACTTTGCTTACCTTTGGCTTTGGACTTGGTAGCCTGCTGGTCGGCCATGTGTCGTAGGCAACGCTCTAACCTTTTTGCGGATGAGCTGAGGTGAACTCTAGAGGTGGTGGCGGTGTGTCTATTGCCCGCTACCGGCCATCCCAATGCTGCTGTGGTGTTTCGCCCTGCGCCTGCCTAGGGACGCAGTACTTCTTGATGAAAGCTCGATCAGTAGGGGGCCTGATGCCCTTGCTGGAGGTTACAGGTACTCTGTAGAACTGACAGAGACCCGTAATTAGAGCTTGACAACTCCAAGACCCTGTTGGACTTCTTCGGGTCCACTGGGTGTCTTGCAGGTGCGATCCCTGCAAACAATTGATGAAATCAGAAATCAGTTGAGTGATGTGCATAATTACCTATGATGACATAACCTTGCCGGGGGGGTACGGGCACCCTGTAGGACTGATAGAGGCCCGTAACCAGAGCTGGAAACCCCAGGGCCCTGTTGGACTTTTCCGGGTCCACTGGGTGT